>NC_052151.1:123570234-124798034 GCF_902713615.1 Scyliorhinus canicula | reverse complement strand
TAAATTTTTCCGCCTCGACCGGTTGTCCAGCTCCTCGAACCGCTCCTGCCACTTTTTATGGAGTGCCTCGTGCATATCCACCTTCCCCGCAACGGCCACGGCCTCATCCTCCCTTTCGGAGGCCTGCTTCTGCAGCTCCCGGATTGCGGCCCCCTGGGCTGTCTGAGTCTCCAGCAGCTTACTGGTGGTAGTCTGCAGCGACTCCAGCAGCTCCACCTTAAGCTCCTGAAAGCAGCGCCGAAGAGTCTCCTGCGCCCACTGCCTCCACTCCTCGAGGGCTCCGCCGGCCGCCATTTTGTTTTCCTTCCCCCGCTTTTCCAGAGGTGCTGCCACCGCTTTTCTGCTCACCCCACTCCAGGTCTGGACCATAGAACCCTGGGGATCTACTGCAGACCCCTTCCCACATCGGGAATCGTCGACAGAGCACCGCTGGGGGCCCTGAAAAGAGCCCCAAAGTTGGTTGCTAGCGGGAGCTGCCAAACGTGCGGCTCAGCTCAGCATTGCCCCAACCGGAAGTCGATGGAATGTAAGTTGAGTGTAGTTTATTTAAGGTGAGTTAGAGGTCCCCCTTATGACATAGCGCCAAATAGAGATTGTAGGTAAAATTTTCTGCATAGTTGAGGAAAGTGCAGAGGCCATGGAACTCGCTGAGGCCAGGGAACAAAGACACCGTAGTTGTGTGATCCTTCACGCTATCGCGTTAGGATCACAAAGAGGGAGTGTAGCCACCGAAGCTGGCCACTTCCTGACATAAAATAGAGAATTGAAATGCATGCAGGGTAAATTGGACAATGTCAGAAAAGCAATGCAGAACCTCTCTGTGGATTCTGTCTGTGAAGAAACCAGACAGCATAGAAACTAGCAAGTTTGCATACTAATTGAGCGATTCCCGGTGATTCCCGGGCACAATGGACACAACAATTAGCTGCAATAGAAACATTCTATAGCAGGTCAGACTTCTCGGCGCCAACGGAGCCTGAAACAAAAGGACACAAACAAGTTAGAAAGAACCGCCTCGCGATTGAGGAACAGCCTCAGTATTGGGGGATTCGTATCAATCGATTGAGATGAGACCCAATCGATTGCCAGTGAGTTAGTGGTCCACCCAAAAGGGCGCGAAGCCCCTGGGACCTATAAAAGTAAGGTCACAAGACGAATTCGATCTCTTAGCCGGCCCTCCCAGCAGAACACCTTTGCTGCAGCTCTCTAAGAACTTGAACGTGAGAAGGAGAGGCCTGGCCAATTGCTACACCGACAAGTAAGTGTCACACAACGCCCGCTACGAGAATAGACACTCCTGACCCCTTTAGTCCACACCAACTGGAAGCCTGCGGATCCAGGACTAAGCAAGAGGCCATTGTTCCCTGATCCGGCAGTTCCCTTATTCCAGATAAATATTGGCCTAGTAGTGGTAGGAACAGTTTAGTCTTAGTATTATGTGCATGAGTAGTAAATAACTGTGTAATAATAAACCTGTCTTGTTTGAACTTACTAACTGGTGTATTGAGTCATTGATCTGAACATGAACTTGAATCTCGTGGCGGTATCATAAAGATACCTGGCGACTCTAGAGCTAAGGAATAAAACAGAGCCATTTGAGTGTAAAGCACACTCACCCAGAACGAGCAACAGGGCACGAGCCAGACATTGGCATACGATGACGAACACCAGAGCTAGTCGCAGAGCGGGTTGTCATCATTCTCTGTACCATGGACCATACCTGCTGTTACTGCCATACCACGGCCTGCACCTCACAGTGCGGCAGGTATGTATTACGGAGAGGGTTTCAGGTGGGGGGGGGGGGAGGGGATGGTCGACCGGTAGGGGTGGGGGCGGGGGGTGGATGGCCGGCTGGTGGGGGGGGGAACGGGGGGTTTTGGGGGGTGGGGCGCGGTGGGATGCATGTCCGTCCCTCTGGTCAGTCCTTCCCCGAGTCATTAAACCTGGAGGCGAGTTGGCCCTGCAGCGCACATTGTGCAACCTCACCTGCCTGCTTGGGCCCCATACGCTGCCCATCTTCCCCTTCCCCTGCATCCTCCTTGTCAGGCGACGACTAGCATTCCTCCTCCACCTCCAGTACATCACCCCTCTGCTGCGCAATGTTGTGGAGGACGCAAGCAGGCCCCACGATGTGGGTGACCCTCCCAGCGCCATACTGGTGGGCCCCTGCAGAGTGGTCCAGGCACCGAACATCGGCCAGGGAATCGTCGAGTGTGCCAGCCTGAAGGGGTTTTGCACATTGCTCAGGTATCGGTCACACACCAGCTGCATGGTCATTGAGTTTTGGTTTGTGAAGATCAGCCTGTCATCAGCAGGTTCTCGGAGGGGGACATGCATCCCGTCAATCACCCCTGGACCCGCGCCATATCAGCGATGGAAACGAACCCTGCTGCCCGGGCATCCTGCTGGGCTCTGTCCATATTGAAATGGATGTATTGTGCCGACTGGGCTTTTAGGGCCTCCGTGACAGCACAGATGGAATGGAAGTACCTTTTTGAGATCTTGTCGAGATTTAGGTTTGGTCCCAGATTTTCCTCCTGGATTTGTCTGATGTAGAGTGCCCCGAAAGCCAACATCCGTACAATGAAATGAAAATCGCTTATTGTCACAAGTAGGCTTCAATTAAGCCCTGTGCTAAACAGCCCATATGGCTTCCTCAGAATATTTTCCACTGGGCAGGGGCACTAGCCCCTTTTCTCTGTTCCTCTTTGCTCTGGCCATTGAGCCTCGTTCAATAGCGCTAAGGTCATCAGATGGATGGAGGGGAATATATCGGCAAGGAGTGGAGCACTGGGTCTCACTTTATGCCGATGATCTACTATGTGGGACCGATCTGTGATTATCACAGGATTGCACCGGGGGGCTGGATACGAGGTTTCAGGGGTTGGATTGAGCGATTCGGAGACCTATTTGTAGGGGCAGTTTTGTGAAATTAGAGGACCTGGAGGAAGAGAATGAGCTGCCCAGGAGGAATGGTTTCAGGTACCAGCAGGTTCAGGATTTTCTGAAGAGAGAGGTGCCATCCTTTCCCGGGTTACTGCACTCGGGGCTACAGGATAAGCTGCTATCAAAGGGGGAGATAGGGAAGGGAAAGGTGTCCGATGTCTACAAGCAGCTTTGGGAGGGGGCCCCAGTGGGGGATATTAAGTGAAAGTGGGAGGAGGACCAGGGAGGAGAGGTGGAGGCCAGGACGTGGGCTGAGGCCCTGCGGAGGGTGAATACGTCCTCATTGTGTGCGAGGCTAAGCCTTATCCGTGTTTAAAGTAGTTCACAGGGCACAGATGACGGTAGCGCGGATGAGTAGGGGGTTGAGGATAAGTGTGTGCAGTGCACAGGGAGGCCCACGAATCACATCCACACGTTTTGGGCATGTGTGAAGCTGAAGGGGTTCTGTCAGGGGTTCGCAGATGTAATATCCGAGGTGCTTGGTGTAAAGGTGGACCCGAGTCCAGAGGTAGTGCTATTGGGGTGTTGGATGATCAGGGAGTCCAGGGTGCGAGAGAGGCTGATGTCCTGGCCTTTGCCTCCCTAATAGCCTGCAGACGGATCTTGCTTGGGTGGCAGGACTCAGAGCCGCTGAAAGCGGGGGTGTGGGTGAGTGACCTGGCGGAATTCCTGAGGCTGGAGAATGTTAAGTTCTCCCTGAGGGGGTCAGTTAATGCGTTCACTCGGAGGTGGAATCTATTTATTGGCTTCTTTAAGGAGGATTGAGGAGTCAGCAGAAGGGGGGGGTAAGGAGGTTAAAATGGGGAAGGCAGGATGGGGGGGGGAAGGGGCGAGAGTAGGAAGTTGGAGGGTGGGTGTTGGCTATTTATGCTGTTGTACAATTTTGCTTCTGCTTAAGTTTGTTTTTTATGAAAATGCCTGAATAAAATGTTTTTTATAAGGAGAGGAACTCAGGGTGCAATTTAACAGCTGTGTTTTGCCCGTTGTGGATCCGTGCACGGCAGTTAAATCGTAGGAGGGGCCAAAATCGGGATCCGCACCAAGCGCCGATCGGTTTGTGATCTAACCGGCCAGCTGCCATTGGCAGGTTCTGGACCCTGCCTTGACGTGGCAAGACACCAATTGTCAAAAATTAAGGACAATCTCCATCTCATTGATAAGATGGACGCTCTATCTAACAGGTTCCCAGGATCTAACTGGCTCCCCAGCAAGAGGTCAAGTAGGCGCTGTTTTGACCTCCTATTTAAAAATGGGAACCTAGCGCAATGGCCGCTGAGGGGATCGGAGGAGGTGAGTAGCTGTCTTTGTTTTCGGGCATGCAGTACAGGGGCGCTGGAGCTGCTGCCTCAATGATGGAGTGGGGAGGGGTGGGGGAGACTCGGGGCTGGTGGGGTGGGGGGGGAAATGGGCCTGGGTCGGGGGGCTGGATGGCATCGGCCGGGGGTTGCCTTTGGGCTGAGTGGGGGGGGGGGGGGGGGTTGCTGAGGGGCCCAACGTCTGTGGGTCCAACAGGGCATCCCCCAAATTGTGTATACCCATCAGAGGGGCAACTACAGCTACTGCCAAACACTTCCAGGACAGAGCCCTTTTCGTGGTTATATGGTGAAGGTTACTTTAACTCCCTTTGACTATGAGCAGCCTCTGGCTGCACTGCTCAAGGCTATTGCTTTTATTTAAAAAGCATTTTTATTTGACAAATTTTCAACATTTTCACAATACAAAAACAACCCCAAACAACCCCAAATAAACAAAGAACCTCTCAACATCGCCCAAACCCCTCCCCACCCTCAGCAGTCAACGGTAATTAACTCCCAAACGTGCATGATGAACAAACCCCAACAATTGTAGAACCCCTCAGCACAAACTTCACTTTTTCCAGGGTCAAAAACTCCAGCAGGTCCCCCCACTATGCCTATGAGGGATCAGCGAGGTGAAGGCTAAGACACGTGCCCCCCCCCCCCCCGCCCCCCCAAATATGGCTTCCAGAGGACCGGGCTCCACATCCACAGGTAAGACCCCTGAGATTGTACTGAGCCTTTCCAGTTTGGGGAGGACCAAAACATATGAACATGGTTCCCGGGGGCTCTTCCCACATCACTCACAGACACCCCCAACCTCTCACACAGCCGGCTCATCATTGATTTGGCGAGGTGCATCCTGTACAATTACTTCAGCTGTATTAGCGCCAACCTCACGCACAAAGTCGAGGCATTCACCCTCCCCAGCACCTCACACCGCAATCCCACTTTCAGCATCCGCACCAGCTCCTCCTCCCATTTTGGCATAAACCCCTCCGTGGACACCCTATCCTCCTCCAGAATCCTCCCGTAAATCGCCGAGACGATCCCCCCTCCTGAACCCCCCCCCCCCCCTCCCACCAACAACATAACCTCCAACAAAGAGGAGGCAGGCACTATCGGGAAGGTCGGGAAAACCATCCTCACAAAGACCCGCGCCTACATGTACCTATCCCTCCCCCCATGCTAACCATACTTCTCTCCCAGCTCCTCTAAACTCGTAAGGCGTCCCCTTAGGAACAAATCCTTCATTTCCTTAATCCCCCTCTCATCCAATCAACAAAACCTCGCATCCATCCTCCCCGGCTCAAACTCATGATTCCCCCTGATCGGCATCCCCCCGGCCCGGCCCCCAGCTTAAAGTGCTGCCTAAACTGCCTCTAAATCTTCAACGTGGCCACCACCACCGGGCTCACCGAATACTTTCCCTGTGACCATTGGGAGCGACGCCATTGCCAGCACCCGCAATCCTGAACCCTACAAGAGCCTGCCTAAATCTTATACCCACAGAGTGGCCGCCCAAACCCCCCCACCCTTTCTCCAGCCCCACACCTTCTCTGCATTCGCCACCCAACAGCCTAGCACCTCCCTCCCTTCCCCCCGCCCCTCTGCAACCTCCCTCCTCCTCCCCCAGTCTACTGCCCCCTCTGCAGTATCACTCTCCTAATTCTGGCCATCTTCCCTCCCCAGACGAGGAGATCAGTCTGTCCACCCCATCTGAAGAAAGAGTTCGGCAAGAAAATTAACCGACATTGAAATACAAACAGGAATCACAGCAAAACGATAATCTTTACTGCCTGCACCCGCCCTGTCAACAACTGAGGGAGATTGTCCCAACTCAGCAAGTCAGCCTTCACCCTACCAACCAAGCTACTGAAATAAAACTTTCAAAGCCCTGTGATACACGATCAATTGCACAAAGACGAGAGTTGAATACAACTGAGGTTTTATTACACTAAGATGTGTGGCCTCCTACAGCAGCTGGCGAAATGGCTGCTGTACGGGGAGCACACATATCTTTACTCCGCCTACTGGGCGGAGCCAGCAGGCAAGGACTACCCGCGTACCTGTAGTACAGGGCCTTACCACACCTCTCCTAATATATACAACGGTGGTGATTACCACACCATGCCCAATCTCGGGTCACCTACAACCCCAAATACCTAAAGTGGGTTGCTGTAATGTGGAATGGCAGCTCCTCCCCATCCACAGCCATTCCCGATGGGGACATCATAAAATCCGTGCTTTTTCCTCGTTTCAGTGTATATCCTGAGAACGCCCCAAATCTCTGGAGCAGCTCCGTTATACTCTCCACCGACATGCTTGGTTGCGAAACACACAACAGCAGATCACGGAGTATAGGGACACCCGATGCTCCACCTCCCTTCCCCACACTATCCCCTTCCACAACCCTGAACTCCTTAGTGCAATGGCCAAGGGCTCTATAGCCAATACAAACAGAAGGGAGGAGATAGGACATCCCTACCTCGTACCCTGGTGCAGCATGAAATAGCCTGAATTCATGCTGTTAGTGCGCACACTCACCATCAGCTCCTTATATAGCAGCCGCACCCACACCACAAACTTCGGCCCAATCCTAAATCCCTCCAATACCACCATCACATAACCCCACTCTACCCAATCAAATGCCTTCTTTACGTCCAGCACCACTTCCATCTCCCTCTCCTCCACCGGAGAAAGGATCATATTCAGCAATCTCCTCAAATTCGAGAACAACTGCCTTTCCTTCACAAATCCCACCTGGTCCTCCACAATCACCTTCGGGAGATACCCTTCCAACTTAAAGTCAACACCTTTGCTCGTACCTTGGCATCTACCTTCAGCAGAGATATGTGCCTATACAACCCACATTCCACCGGATCATTGTCCTTCTATAACACCAACGAGATGGAAGCCTGTCCCATCGTTTGCTGTAGGACACCCCTGTTATTGCATCCTCAAAAATTCCCACCATCAACGGCGCCAACTTGTCCTTAAATATTTTATAAAATTCCATCGGGAATCACTCAGGCCCCTCCCCTTCCCTGCCTGCATCCTTCCAATTGTCTCCTTCACCTCCTCCTCCCCAACCGGCTCCTCCAACCCTGCCCTTTCTTCCTCTCCCAGCTTCGGATACTCCAGCCCATCCAGAAATTCCTACTCCTCCTCCGACGGCTCCAACCTATATAGGTCCCTATAAAATTTCTTGAATACTTTATTAATGTGCTCTGCAGCCATCACCAATTTCACCGCCTTATCTCGGAGCTGGTCGACCAGCATACTTTTCATAGAATTTACAGTGCAGAAGGAGGCCATTCAGCCCATCGAGTCTGCACCCGCTCTTGGAAAGAGCACCCTACCCAAGCCCATACCTCCACCCTATCCCCATAACCCAGTAACCCCACCTAACACTAAGGGCAATTTGGACCCTGAGGGCAATTTAGCCTGGCCAATTCACCTAACCTGCACATCTTTGAACTGTGGGAGGAAACCGGAGCACCCGGAGGAAACCCACGCACACACGGGGAGAGCGTGCAGACTCCACACAGACAGTGACCCAAGCCGGGATTCGATCCTGCTTTCTCTCTATACTCTTAGACAGTTGCCCTCGTCCTTCTCAACTGACGCACCAATTATGCCCGTGGGCAATTGGTCGAATCTCGCCTGTAACTCCTTCGTCCTTGCCCGGAGACCCGGGTCCGGGTACCCAGTGTACCTCCCATCCACCTCCAAAATCTCTACTATCAGTCTTTGGCGTTCCTCCCTCTCCTCCCTAACCATCTAGCCTTGAAGAAAATCCTCTCCCATAAGGCCATAAGACATAGGAGCACAATTAGACCATTTGGCCCATTGAATCTGCTCCGCCATTCAATCATGGCTGATATTTTTCTCATATCCATTCCCCTGCCTTCTTCCCAGAACCCCTGATCCCCTTAATAATCAAGAACCTATCTATTTCTGTGTTAAAGACACTCAGTGATTTGGTCTCCACAGCCTTCTGCGGCAAAGGGTTCCACAGATTCACCACCCTCTGGCTGAAGAAATTCCTCCTCATCTCTGTTTCAAAGGATCGTCCCTTTAGTCTGAGATGGTGTCCTCTGGTTCTAGTTTTTCCTACAAGTGGGAACATCCTCTCCACGTCCACTCTATCCAGGCCTCGCAGTATCCTGTCAGTTTCAATAAGATCCCCTTCATCCTTCTAAACTCCAACGAGTACAGACAGAGTCCTCAACTGTTCCTCATATGACAAGCTCTTCATTCTCGGGATCATTCTTGTGAACCTCCTCTGGACCCTTTCCAAGGCCAGCACATCCTTCCTTAGATACGGGACCCAAAACTGATCACAATACTCCAAATGGGGTCTGACCAGAGATTTATACAGCCTCAGAAGTACATCCCTGGTCTTGTATTCTAGCCCTCTCGACATGAATGCTAACATTGCACTTTCCTTCTCAACGGACGACTGACGACTGAACCTATACATTAACATTAAGAGAATCGTGAACAAGGACTCCTAAGTCCCTTTGAGCTCCTGATTTCCTGAGCGTTTCCCCATTTAGAAAATAATCTGTGCCTCCATTTCTCCTTCCAAAGTGCATAACCTCACACTTTTCCACATCGTATTCCGTCAAGGCTGTGTCCTCAGCCCCCTACTATACTCTTTGTACACCTATGAATGTGTGGCCAAATTTCCCTCCAACTCGATTTTCAAATTTGCTGATGACACCACCGTAGTGGGTCGGATTTCAAGCAATGATGAGACAGAGTACAGGAACGAGATAGAGAATCTGGGGATCTGGTGCGACGACAATAATCCCTCCCTCAATGTCAACAAAACAAAGGAGATTGTCAAAGACTTCAGGAAGCATAGTGGAGAACATGCCCCTGTCTACATCAATGGGAACAAAGTAGAAAGAGTCGAGAGCTTCAAGTTTTTAGGTGTCCAGATCACCAACAACATGTCCTGGTCCCCCCATGCCGACTGTTATGGGTCAGGGTTTAGAGAACCCCAAAGTGTATCATGGAGTTCACCTGACCCACAACTATTAATAGATTGTGGTATGGGGAGCACACGGACCACTCTACAGGTGTGGTACAGCAGAAATGGAAATGTATTTTTTTAAGCAAATCAATGTTTATTCTATGAACTCAGGTTAACCTTTTTAAAACATACAGTGAACATCTTGGCAACCATCAATTCAAATAAAACCCCAAACAATACAACACTAAGTAATCCTTAATAACTTCCCAAACAACATCCAGAAGACAGAAGAAACACCTTTCAACAGAAGCACATTACGTTTACATTCACTACTGAGAACATTTATAATTCTGAATTCACCAAATGATCAAGAGATAGTCTTTTGATGGCAGAGAGAACAGCAGTACACCTGCTTGGTCTGGCTTCAGCTCCAACACTCAAAACTAAACTAAAACACACCCTGCAGCAAACAGCCTAAAACGAAAGTAAAAAGCTGACAGAAAGCCCAGCTCCACCCCTCTCTGACATCACTGCAGTTGTAAACACCCATTTCTTAAAGGTACTCTCATTACAGATATTTATATACATACCCATTTATAAACACCCATTTCTTAAAGGTACTCTCACATGACACCGACACTATAGTTAAGAAAGCCCACCAACGAATCTACTTTCTCAGAAGATTAAGGAAATTTGGCATGTCAGCTACGACTCTCACCAAGACAAACTTGTACAGAAGCACCATAGAAAGCATTCTTTCTGGACTTCCGGTGGCTGTGATGGATCAGTAAGCCACACATTTGGGAGCTCCCGTTTTAAAGAGATTTTTCGGCTCTTTTGAGAGCCCTAAACCGAAATTTTTCGACGTCTCCCGGTGGGGGAAGGTGTGCTGAACGACTTTCCCTGCAGTCCATGACTCGAACTCGGAGTGGAAAGGGGGAAAAAACAGCAGCAGCTCCTCAGAAAAAACGGGGGAAGGGATCCAAGATGGCCACCGACAGAGCTCCAGAGGAATGGAGACTCTGGGCCCAGGAACAACAAACTGATCTCCTGCGCTGCTTTAAATAATTCAAGGATGAAGTACTGAGCTCTCTGCAGGAAACGAACAGAAGGCTGTCAGAGATTCAGTCCACCCAGGGTGCTGCCATCAAGAAGTTGCAGACGCAGGCCATTGAACGAGAGGAGGAGGCCGTGGTCCTCGTGAGTAAGGTGGAGGGGCACGAAGCACTCCACAAGAAGTGGCAGGAACGCTTTGAGGAGCTGGATCACCGCATGAGGCGGAAAAACCTGCGGATCTTGGGCCTTGCAGAGGGGCTGGAGGGATCGGACCTGACAGCCTATGTGGCTGTAATGCTGAATTCGCTGGTGGGGGCCGGATCTCTCCATCTGCCCTTGGAGCTGGAGGGAGCGCACAGGGTGCTGGCCAGGAGGCCCAAGGAAGATGAACCCCCGCGTGCGGTGCTGGTGAGGTTCCACCGGTTCAGTGATCGGGAGTGCGTGCTGCGCTGGGCCAAGAAGGTGAAGAGCAGCAATTGGGAGAATGGGGTAGTGCGGATCTACCAGGACTGGAGTGCGGAGGTGGCTAAGCGGCGGTCCGGATTTAATCGGACGAAAGAGGTGCTTTATAGAAAAAAGATAAAGTTCGGAATGTTGCCGCCCGCGCGCCTGTGGGTAACTTATTTGGACCGGCACCATTATTTAGATTCCCCGGAGGAGGCGTGGGCCTTCGTGCGGACGGAGAAACTGGACTTGAACTAGGGGTTGGGGGTTGCGAGGTCGGCTGTAAGGTATTAGTGCTGGATTTTGCTGTTGCTGTGTTCTCTTTTTCTTCTGTTGTTTTCTTCTTGTTTTAGTACTTTTGCAATTTTGATATGGTTATTTACGGAGGGGTTGTTCTGCTATGTTTTTGTTTTTGTGCTGTGGGACATTGTCTGGGCTGTGTATCTTGAGGGGAGGGTCGGGGGGGTATGTTGTATTCTATGCCGGAGTGGGGGTATGGAGTGGGGCTGATATTTGGGAGCTGCGTCAAAAGGGTGTGGTGGGGCAGTGCAAAAGCGCGGGCTTTCCTCTGGTTTCCCGTGCTGCGGGGCTGGGGGGTGGAGATGGTGACGGGGGAGGCGGGGCCTTAACTGGTTCTTCCCCACGCTGGAGCGGTGCCAGGAGGAGGGATAGATTGGGGGATGATCCCACTTCGGGAGGGGTCGGGCTATTGGAGGGAGTTTCCGGGGTCAGCAGAAGTTAGCTGACCCACGGAAGTACAATGGAGGACGGTTCACGGCTGGGAGGGTTCCTAGCTTGGGGGGAAGGGAGGGGGGGAAAGGGGAATACTGGGTTGCTGCTGGTAGGGTCAAGAATGAGCTGGTGGGGGCTGGGGGGACAGAGGTGAGGGGTTGTCGCTATGGGGACGGGGTCGAGCAGGGGGTGCTGGCCTGGGGCGGGCAGTCAACGGGCTATGGCTAGCCGACGGGGGAGGGGTCGGGACGCCCTCTGATCCGGTTGGTCACCTGGAATGTGAGAGCGTTGAATGGGCCGGTGAAGCGGTCGAGGGTACTGGCTCACCTGAAGGGGCTAAAGGCGGATGTGGCAATGCTTCAGGAGACCCACCTGAGGGTGGCGGACCAGGTCCGCCTGAGGAAGGGATGGGTGGGGCAGGTTTTCCACTCGGGGTTGGATGTGAGGAACCGGGGAGTGGCGATTCTGGTGGGGAAAAATGTGTTGTTTGAGGCATCGGAGGTGGTGGCGGATAAGGGGGGTAGGTATGTGATGGTTAGGGGCAGGCTACAAGGAGAGAAGGTGGTACTGGCTAGTGTGTATGCCCCAAATTGGGACGATGCGGGCTTTATGAGGCGTATGTTGGGACGGATCCCGGATCTGGAGGCGGGAGGTCTGATCATAGGGGGGGACTTTAATACGGTGTTGGATCCTTCACTGGATCGGTCCAGCTCTAGGACGGGTAGGAGGCCGGCGGCGGCCAAGGTACTGAGAGGGTTTATGGACCAGATGGGTGGGGTGGATCCATGGAGGTTTGTAAGGCCGAGGGCACGCGAGTACTCTTTCTTCTCCCACGTACATAGGGTCTACTCTCGGATAGATTTCTTCGTGGTGAGTAGGGGACTGATTCCGAGAGTGGAGGAGGCCGAGTATTCGGCCATTGCAATCTCCGACCACGCTCCGCATTGGATAGAGTTGGAGATGGGAGAGGTGCGAGACCAACGTCCGTTGTGGCGGTTGGATGTGGGGTTGTTGGCGGAGGAGGAGGTGTGTAGGAGGGTCCGGGCAAGTATTGAGGGGTACCTTGAGGTGAATGATACGGGGGAGGTTCAGGTGGGGATGGTCTGGGAAGCCCTGAAGGCAGTAATTCGTGGGGAGCTGATATCCATCCGGGCACACAGGGAGAGGAGCGAGAGGAGTGAGAGGGATAGACTGGTGGGAAAGATGCTGGAGGTGGACAGGAGGTGTGCAGAGGCACCAGAGGAGGGACTGTTGGGGGAGAGGCGCAGCCTGCAGGCTAAATTTGATTTGCTGACCACTAGAAAGGCGGAGGCACAGTGGAGGAAGGCACAAGGGGCAGTGTACGAACATGGTGAAAAGGCGAGTAGGATGCTGGCTCATCAGCTGCGTAAGCGGGATGCGGCTAAGGAGATTGCTGGAGTGAGAGATAAGAGTGGGAATGTGGTGCGGAAGGGGGTAGAGGTGAATGAGGTCTTCAAGGACTTTTACGGGGAACTGTACCGGTCGGAGCCAACGGGGGAGAGGAGGGGAATGGAGAGGTTCCTTGACGGGCTTTCTTTCCCGAAGGTGCAGGAGGAGAAGGTGGAGGGGTTGGGTGCGCCGATTGAGCTGTAGGAGCTAGTTAAGGGGATCGGGCAGATGCAGTCAGGGAAGGCACCGGGGCCGGATGGGTTCCCGGTGGAATTTTATAAAAAGTTTGTGGATCTAGTGGGCCCCTTGCTGGTGCGAACACTCAATGAAGCGTGGGAGGGGGGGACTTTGCCCCCGACGATGTCACGGGCGCTGATCTCGTTAATTTTAAAGAAGGACAAGGACCCCCAGCAGTGTGGTTCATTCAGGCCCATATCTCTCCTCAACGTGGACGCTAAGGTGCTGGCAAAAATCCTGGCCACCAGGATAGAGGACTGTGTGCCAGGGGTTGTGCACGAGGACCAGACAGGTTTTGTGAAGGGAAGGCAGCTGAACACGAATGTGCGGAGATTGCTGAATGTCATTATGATGCCGGCGATTGAGGGGGAGGCAGAGATAGTGGTGGCGCTGGATGCGGAGAAGGCCTTCGATAGAGTGGAGTGGGGGTACCTATGGGAGGTGTTGGGGAGGTTTGGATTTGGTGAAGGGTTCATTAGATGGGTAAGGCTGTTATATGAGGCCCCGATGGCGTGCGTGGCTACGAATAGGAGGAGGTCGGAGTACTTCCGGCTTTACCGAGGGACCAGGCAGGGTTGCCCCTTGTCCCCCTTGTTGTTTGCACTGGCAATCGAGCCGCTGGCGATGGCATTGAGAGATTCAGAGAGGTGGAGAGGCTTGGTGCGAGGTGGAGAGGAACATAGGGTGTTGTTGTATGCCGACGACCTGTTACTGTATGTGGCGGACCCGGTGGGAGGGATGCCGGGAGTGATGGAGTTACTAGCCGAGTTTGGGACCTTCTCAGGTTATAAATTAAACTTAGGCAAGAGCGAGGTGTTTGTGGTGCACCCTGGAGACCAGGAGGAAGGAATTGGTAGGCTCCCGCTTAGGCGGGCAGGGGAGAGCTTTAGGTACCTGGGGGTGCAAGTGGCCAGGGACTGGGGGACTCTCCACAAGCATAACTTTACCAGGCTGGTAGATCAGATGGAGGAGGAGTTCAGGAGGTGGGACATGCTGCCATTGTCGTTGGCGGGGAGGGTGCAGTCCGTCAAAATGACAGTGCTTCCGAGGTTCTTGTTCCTTTTTCAGTGCCTGCCCATATTTATCCCCAGGGCCTTCTTTAGGAGAGTGACTAGCAGTATTCTGAGTTTTGTGTGGGCACATGGGACTCCGAGAGTGAGGAGGGTGTTCCTGGAGCGAGGAAGGGATGGAGGTGGGCTGGCACTGCCCAACCTTCTGGGGTACTATTGGGCAGCCAATGTGTCAATGGTGCGTAAATGGGTGATGGAGGGGGGAGGGGCGGCGTGGAAAAGAATGGAGATGGCGTCATGTAGAGGTACGAGCCTGGGTGCCATGGTAACGGCACCGTTGCCGCTCTCCCCTAAGAGGTTTACCACGAGCCCGGTGGTGGCGGTGACCCTAAGAATCTGGGAACAATGGAGACGGCATCGGGGGGAAACAGGGGGCTCGATGGAGGCTCCACTGGGTGGCAACCATCGGTTCATCCCGGGGAACACGGATGGGGGATTCAGGGGGTGGCAAAGGGCGGGCATCAGCAAATTGAGGGACCTGTTTATTGGCGGCAGGTTTGCGGGCCTGGGGGAACTGGAAGATAAATTTGGCCTTCCCCAGGGGAACATGTTCAGATACCTGCAGGTAAAGGCGTTTGCTAGGCGACAGGTAGAGGGATTCCCTTTGCTGCCCTCGAAGGGGGCGATGGACAGAGTGCTTTCGGGGGTGTGGGTAGGAGAGGGGAAGGTGTCTGACATCTATAAGGTAATGCAGGAGGTGGAGGAGTCGTCAGTGGAGGAGCTGAAGGCTAAATGGGAGGAGGAACTCGGGGAGCAGATACAGAACGGGACTTGGGCGGATGCCTTGGAGAGAGTCAACTCTTCCTCCTCATGTGCGAGGCTTAGTCTCATCCAATTTAAGGTGCTGCACCGGGCCCACATGTCCGGGACTAGGATGAGTAGGTTCTTTGGGGGTGAGGACAAGTGCACCAGATGTTCGGGGAGTCCTGTGAACCACGCCCATATGTTCTGGGCATGCCCAGCACTGGAAGAATTCTGGAAGGGGGTGGCGGGGACGGTGTCGAGGGTGGTTGGATTCAGGGTCAAACCAGGGTGGGGACTCGCGATTTTTGGAGTTGCGGTAGAGCCGGGAGTGCAGGAGGCGAAAGAGGCCGGTGTCCTGGCCTTTGCGTCCCTAGTAGCCCTAGAAGGATTCTGTTACAATGGAAGGATGCAAGGCCCCCAAGTGTGGAGACCTGGATCAGTGACATGGCGGGATTTATAAAATTGGAAAAGGTCAAATTTGCCCTGAGAGGATCAATACAAGGGTTCTATAAACGATGGCAGCCTTTTCTGGACTTCCTGGCTCAAAGATAGGTAACTGGGTCAATAGCAGCAGCAACCCGGGGGGGGGGGGGGGGAGGGGGGGGTGCATTATTGTAGTGTTTATTCTGTAACTTTATAGTGTGTTAATATGCGTTGTTGTTAAAATGCTGGGTTCTTCATGGGGATGGGGCGAATGTATATGATTGTTAATATTATTGTTATTTTCGGTATTTTACTAAGGTGCGTCAATGTTGTATAAAATCAAAATTTCTCAATAAAAATGATTAAAAAAAAAAAAAAGAAAGCATTCTTTCTGTTTATACCACAGCTTGGTATGGATCTTGCTCTGCCCAAGACTGCAGGAAACTACAAAAGGTCATGAATGTAGCACAATCCATCACGCAAACCAGCCTCCCATCCATTGACTCTATCTATAATTCCCGCTGCCTCGGAAAGGTAGACAGCATAATTAAGGACCCCAAGCACCCCGGACATATTCTCTTCCACCTTCTTCCATCAGGAAAAATATATCAAAGTTTGAGGTCATGTACCAACCGACTCAAGAACAGCTTCTTCCCTACTGCCATCAGACTTTTGAATGGACCTACCTCGTATTAAGTTGATCTTTTCTCTACACCTTGCTATAAGTGTAACATTATATTCAGCAGTCTCTCCTCCCTTCCCTAGGTACGGTATGCATTGTTTGTACAGCATGCAAGAAACAATACTTTTCACTGTATACTAATAAGTGTGACAATAATAAATTAAATAAATCAAATCAAATCTGCTACTTCTTTGCCTACTCTCCTAGCCTGTCCAAATCCTTCTGCAGCCCCCTTGCTTCCTCAATACTCCCTGTCCCTCGACAGACCTTTGTATCATCTGCAAACTTAGCAATAGTGCCTTCAGTCAGTTCCTTCTTCCAGATCATTAATGTACATTGTGAAAAGTTGTGGTCCCAGCACAGATCCGTGAGGCACACCACTAGTCACCGGCTGCCATCCTGAAAAAGGTCCCTTTATCCCCACTCTCTGCCTTCTGCCAGTCAGCCAATCCTCTATCCATGCCAGTATCTTACCCTTAACACCATGGCTCTTAACTTATTTAACAATCTCCCCCCTCACTACCGCCTTCGGAGCCTCCCAAATCACTGACTGCAAGATCCCTCCCCATGCAATTAAACCCCACATACTCCTCAATTACCTTCCCTGTCTTGTCATAGAAGCTCCGGTTCACTAACAGCCCCACATCCATTCTCCACTCTGGCCTCTGGGCTGCCCCCTTCTCCAAAACCACATCCATCCACCGCTTATCCCCAGCCAACAGGGGCTGTTTAGCACAGGGCTAAATCGCTGGCTTTGAAAGCAGGCCAGCAGCACGGTTCAATTCCTGTACCAGCCTCCCCGAACAGGTGCCGGAATGTGGCGACTAGGGGCTACTTGTGACAGTAAGCAATTTTCATTTCATTTATTTCATTTCAACAGCACCTTTCCCACCACAACAAAGTTCAATCCTTGAATACATTTTCTGTACCGGGGAGAAAAACAAATACTCCCATTCCCTTGGATGCAAGAACCTCCACGGGTCCACTTGTCCCATCTCCCTCATGTGCCCAGCTTTGCCCCCACCCCCCACTTCTCCGAGTGGGTCAGGGACCCTGGCTGGGACCTGTCCACCTTCGACTCCAGCACCACATCCCAGTCCCCCCACTATCAACTCATGGGTATCCAAACCCGGGATGGCACCCAGCACCCTCTTCATAAACCCCAGCTGGAGCCATATACTCTGGCCAGTGCCACCAACATTCCCTCTAACGCACCTGGTCACTATTACGTACTTGCCCCCCGATCCCCCCCCCCCCCCCCCCCCCCCGGAGCCCTACTATCATACCCCTGCCACATTAGTTTAAACCCTACCCAACAGCTCTAGCAAACACCCCCCCAGGACATCGGTTCCAGTCCTGCCCAGGTGCAGACCGTCCGGTTTGTACTGGTCCCACCTCCCCCAGTACCGGTTCCAATGCCCCAGGAATTTGAATCCCTCCCTCTTGCACCATCTCTCGAGCCACACATTCATCTTATCTATCCTGACATTCCTACTCTGACTAGCTCTTGGCACTGGTAGCAATCCTGAGATTACTACCTTTGAGGTCCTACTGTTTAGTTTAAATCCTAACTCCCTGAATTCAGCTTGTAGGACCTCATCCCATTTTTTACCTATATCGTTGGTGCCTATGTGCACCACGACAGCTGGCTGTTCACCCTCCCCCCCCCCCCCCCCCCCGAATGTCCTGCAGCCATTCCGAGACATCCTTGACCCTTGCACCAGGGAGGCAACATACCATCCTGGAGTCTCGATTGCGTCCACAGAACCGCCTGTCTATTCCCCTTACGATTGAGTCCCCTATCACTATAGCCCTGCCATTTTTCTTCCTGCCCTGCTGTGTAGCAGAGCCAGCCACGGTGCCATGAACCTGGCTGCTGCTGCCTTCCCCTGGTGAGCCATCTCCCTCAACAGTATCCAAAACGGTATATCTGTTTTGCAGAGAGATGACCGCAGGGGACACCTGCACTGCCTTCCTACTCTTGCTCTGTCTTTTGGTCACCCATTTTCTATCTCCCTCAGTAACCTTCACCTGTGGTGTGACCAATTCGCTAAACGTGCTATCCACGACCTCCTCAGCATCGCGGATGCTCCAAAGTGAGTCCATCCACAGCTCCAGAGCCGTCAAGCGGTCTAACAAGAGCTGCAACTGAACACACTTCTTGCACGTGAAGGAGCCAGGGACAGTGGACGTGTCCCTGAGCTCCCACATCGCGCACGAGGAGCATGACACTGGTCTGGGATCTCCTGCCATGTCTTAAACCTTAGGTAAACTTATACAACTACAATTTTCTTTTAAAACGGAAGAAAAATAAATAAATTAGACAATGAAAAGAAAAACTACTTACCAGTCACTTACCAGGGTTAAAAGCACCTCCTCCCCACCCAGCTTCGAATTCCCAAACTCACTCTTGGTTGTGCCTCACGCTGGCTGTGTCTTCTCTGGCTCACTGGGAGAACTCACCCAGGGTCTCAGATGCTCCCTGGTTCTCTCCCTGCAGATTAAAAGTTACAGGCCAGAAGAAAGAGAGAGAACAAAACAGTAGAGAAAAAGCATCTTCTCCCACTCTGCACCGAATTACCTCACTGCACCAAATTACCAAGTTCCAACTTCCCACTCTGGTTGTGCCTCACTGCACCAAATTACCAAGTTCCAACTTCCCATTCTGGTGTGCCTCACTGCACCAAATTACCAAGTTCTAACTTCCCACTCTGGTTGTGCCTCACTGCACCAAATTACCAAGTTCCAACTTCCCACTCTGGTTGTGCCTCACTGCACCAAATTACCAAGTTCCAACTTCCCACTCTGGTTGTGCATCACTCCGGCTGTGTCTTCTTGACTTGTGCAAAGCTTACTGAGTGCGCTTTCTGTCTGTCTATTATACAGACCTCAGCTAACCAGGGTAACTGAAACTACCTAAACTTCAAAGAGAAGAACACAATGGGCACCTGTGTGCCCCTAAACAGGCCTCAGATGACTGACAGATAACTGCCTCTCAGCAATTAGGGTGGGGCAGCTTCAGCCAATCAGACACTAATCTACACACTGCACTTTTAACTGAAAAACAGCAGAAATAGATTTACCACTTACCTTTCCTGATTACCTCACTGCACCAAATTACCAAGTTCCAACTTCCCACTCTGGTTGTGCATCACTCCGACTGTGTCTTCTTGACTTGCGCAAAGCTATCGACTTCATCCAGGATAGTTAAGTCATCAGGGGGGGGGGGGGGGGGGCGCTGCTGGGAGGGGGTGGGGGGGGGGGTTGTTGGTTATTTATTTCTCATGAGATTTCCTGTTTGTTCTCTTTTTGGTTTTGGTTGTGTTTTGATGTATATATGCATACATTCCTCAATAAAAACAATTTTTAACAATGCAGTTCCGATTCCTATCCATTCTGGTATTGCACTGCAGTACACCCCCAAGAGGATCTCCCACTTTGTGGTAGTCTGTGTGCTCTCCACAGCCTGGCACAGCAGTGGATCAATGTGCTCGAGGAGGAGGAGGGATATGCTGTCTCATCTGAGGAAGATGGGGAAGAGTCGGACCAGGAGGGGCTGCATGGGGAGGACCCATGGGTGCAGCTAGGAGATGGAGGACAGGCGTTGGTGAGGGTCCAGCAAACCTTGATGGAAAGGGAGGCCCTCAGCCTTGCCCACTTCTCACAGGATGAGGCTTTGTCCATCAGCTCAACCCCTCTCCCTACCCCCTATTTCCCTCCCTTCCCCCGATCCTTCCCTTCACCCATCTCCTCCTTTCCCTCTCTCTCCATTGACCACCCCCACCCATTTTCCGTCTCCCCACATTCCCCGACTTACCCCCCCCACCACCCCACTCCCCCGGCTACACTCTTCAACCCTCCCAGGTTCTGTGTAACATCACCCCAGGGTGATGGGCCTGTGTCATCACTGTCAGCAGGTCAATGCAATGCAGGAGAGTGATGATAACCTGTTTTGTGGTAACCTCCAGTGCTCCTCAGTCTATGCCATCACTTGACAGCACAATCACACCCACCACCTGCATTTTATTTGCATCGGAGGATCCTGATCTAGGACCACTGTGCCTGGGAGGAAGGGGCAGCAGAGGGCGACAGAGAGTTGGGGTGGGTCAGCCCGCTGTGGAGAATAATGTGACAGAGGCTTCACATGTATCAGGTGTAAGATGTTTCAATTGTCATTGGGGGACGTGCCCCTGATGCAGGTGGACATCGCCGAGGCACTCCAGAGCATGTCCCAGTCGTTGAGGGACATGGCTCAGACGCTTAGCACATGAACTTCTTCCAGTCCTTTCAGGTGTTCACATAACCCTGCAAGGCCTCTCCAACAACGCTCAGAAGTATCACAGTGTGGTGTAGATGGGTACGCTAATCTGCAAGCTGCCACAAATCTGCAGCAACTCTAACAATGGCCATCTGTGGTGTGGCTCCTTCGGACAAAGCTTTAAAGGCGAGTTGCAGCATCTCTCATGTGAGAGTACCTTTAAGAAATGGGTGTTTACAACTGCAGTGATGTCAGAGAGTGGGTGGAGCTGGGTTGTCTGTCAGCTTTTTACTTTCGTTTTAGGCTGTTTGCTGCAGGGTGTACTTTAGTTTTGTTTTCAGTGTAGGAGCTGAAGCCAGACAGAGCAGGTGTACTGCTGTTCTCTCTGCCATCAAAAGACTATCTCTTGATCATTTGGTGAATTCAGAATTATAAATGTTCTCAGTAGTGAATGTAAACCCATGTGCTCCCCATACCACAATCTATTAAAAGTTGTGGGTCAGGGGAACTCCATGATACACTTTAGGGTTCTCTAAACCCTAGCCCATAACAAATTGGGGGCTTGAGGGGGATAAAAGTCTATCTATTGGATAGGCTGAGTGAACTTAAACACAGTGAGGGGTGAGCACATTGTGGTTGCTTCTCAGGTGCGGTATTCCAGTTTACGTGGGGAGTGTGTTGTGGACAATGGCTCTTTCTGAGGCTCTGAAGTTTTTGGGGGTGGACACGGTCACACGCAGTACCTTACGGACATAGACTAAAAACAGACTGTTAGATTTGACAAAAACATTGCAGTTAGCATTACCTGACAAAATGCGAAAAGATTAGGTAATTATGGCATTAGCTAAGCATTTAAAGTTGCCTGAGATACAGTTTGACTCATTGGAAATGGCAAAAATTCAGTTGCAAATTAAACAAATAAAACATGAGAAAGAATTAAAGCAGCTTGAATACGAAAGAGATAGAGTGGAAAATGAAAGATAGAGAGAAAGAGATAGAGAGGAAAAAGAAAGAGTGAGAGTGGAAAAAGAAAAGGAGAGAGAAGGAAGGAGAAAAGAAAGAATAGCCCTAGTAGAACAAAACGAAAGAGAAAGGGAGATACAGATCAGGGAAAAAGATAGAGAGAGTTTGAACTTCAGAAAATGGCCATGAAACATGACAGTCAGTTAAAATTAGCAGATGTAATGGGAACCGTGCAGTTGGATGATAGTGATGAGGATAGTGAGAAAGAGCGCCATAGTCGAAGGCTTGCTGGGAATCTATTTAAATATGTTCAAGCATTGCCAAGATTTGATGAGAAGGATGGAGAAGCCTTTTTCATTTCATTTGAGAAGGTAGCTAAACAAATGAAATGGCCACAGGACATGTGTGTATTACTGATGCAAACAAAGCTGATAGGTAGGGCTAGTGAAGTGTTTGCATCACTACCGGAGGAGGTATCTGGGACGTATGAGGAGGTGAAGAAATCCATCTTAAGTGCATATGAACTAGTGCCTGAAGCCTACAGACAAAGGTTTAGAAATTTAAGGAAAGAATTTGGTCAAACATACATGGAATTTGAAAGGCTCAAACAGAGTAACTTTGATAGGTGGATATGGGCTTTGAAAATAGACCAAACCTATGAAGCTCTCAGAGAAATTATATTTCTGGAGGAGTTTAAAAATTCAATTCCTGGTGTAGTGAGAACTCATGTGGAAGAACAGAGGGTGAAAACTGCGAGGTTAGCAGCAGAAATGGCAGATGGTTATGAATTAGTTCATAAATCAAAGCTTGGTTTCCGACATCAGTTTCAGCCTGTGAGGGATAGAAACTGAGGACACAAGAAACAAGTGCTAAAGGTAAAGGTGATCTGATGGAAGATAATAAGGAGAGTGTACCTCAGATTAAAAAAGAAATCCAGGAGAGTGGAAAAGAAATGACAAGTTTCAAATGTTTTCACTGTAATAAACTAGGCCATGTAAAGTCACAATGTTGGTGGTTGAAGAAAAGCACTGGGAAGGCTGATGTGGTAAAACAGGATAAGACAGTTGGGTTTGTTAAAGTGGTAAAGAAAGCCCAAGTGAAGTGATGGAGGTGTAAAAGATTGTACAGCCTGATCAAAAGGTGATTGATAAGGAGGTGCCAGATCTCTTTAAAGAATTTACTTGTGTGGGTAAATGTTACTCATGTGTATCAGGAGGAGCAGGTAAAGCCACAATTTTAAGAGATACGGGAGCTAGTCAATCTTTAATGGTAAGAGATGAGGAGTTACGTAGTTTGGGAAGAATGTTGCCAGAAAAGTTGGTAATATGTGGAATTCAGGGTGAGAGGAGTAGTGTTAAATTATATAAGGTAAGGTTGGAAAGTCCAGTGAAGAGTGGTGAAGTGGTAGTAGGAGTAATAGAGAAACTATCTTGTCCAGGAATACAGTTTATCTTGGGTAATGATATAGCTGGATTGCAGGTGGGAGTGATGCCTATGGTGGTTGATAAGCCAGTGGAAAATCAGACAACTGAAGTGTTGAAGAACGAATATCCTGGGACTTTTCCGGATTGTGTAGAAACAAAGTCGCAAAGTCACAGGTTAAGACAAGAGGAGAAATCAAAGAGTGAAGATGACGTTGAAGTGCAATTATCAGAAACTATTTTTGATCAGAGGGTTGAAAAATAACAAGAACAGGTGGCGGATGAGGCGGATATTTTTAGTGCAGGAAAATTGGTGCAGTTACAACAAAAAGATGTTGGAGGGTGCTAGCTATGAAGAAAGGTTGAGTAGATTAGGATTGTTTTCGTTGGAAAGATGGAGGTTGAGGGGGGACCTGATTGAGGTCTACAAAATTATGAGAGGTATGGACAGGGTGGATAGCAACAAGCTTTTCCCAAGAGTGGGGGTGTCAGTTACAAGGGGTCACGATTTCAAGGTGAGAGGGGGAAAGTTTAAGGGAGATGTGCGTGGAAAGTTTTTTACGCAGAGGGTGGTGGGTGCCTGGAACGCTTTACCAGCGGAGGTGGTAGAGGCGGGCATGATAGCATCATTTAAGAAGCATCTAGACAGGTATATGAATGGGCGGGAACAGAGGGAAGTAGACCTTGGAAAATAGGAGATAGGTTTAGATAAAGGATCTGGATCGGCGCAGGCTGGGAGGGCCGAAGGGCCTGTTCCTGTGCTGTAATTTTCTTTGTTCTTTGTTCTAAAACAGATGTATCAAAAAGCATACACGGAAGAGGAATCTGTGTGTATACCAGTGTTATTACCGTAAAAGTGATGTCTTGATGAGAAAATGGAGACATTTACATATGCAGGCAGATGAAAAGTGACAGAAGTTCATCAAGTAATATTGCCGGTAGGGTATAGAAAGGAGGTGTTGCGAGTTGCACATGAGGTACCAGTGGGAGGTCATTTGGGAATCAGGAAAACTCGAGCTAAAATCCAAAATCACTTTTATTGGCCTGGACTACATAAGGATGTAGTTAAATTTTGTCGATCATGTCACACATGTAGCGTGATAGGGAAACCTCAAGCAGCGATAAAACCAGTGTCCTTAATACTCATTCCAGCATTTGAGGAATCTTTTACACGAGTCCGAATTGATTGCGTAGGACCGCTTCCTAAAATGAAAAGTGGTAATCAATATCTTTTGACTATAATGGATGTGTCTACTAGGTTTCCATAGGCCATTCCAGTATGTAACATGATAGCTAAAAAGATTGTGGAGGAGTTACTTAAATTTGTTACTAGATATGGACTACCCACAGAAATACAATCGGATCAAGGATCAAATTTTACCTCGAGGTTATTCAAAGAAGTTATGGATAGATTAGGAATAAAACAATTTAAATCAACTGTGTACCATCCAGAATCGCAGGGAGCATTTGAAAGGTGGCACAGACATTAAAGACAATGTTGAGGGCTTAATTTCAAGATTATCCAGAAGATTGGTATAAAGGAATTCCATTCGTACTGTTTGTAATTAGGGATGCACCTAATGAGTCAACTAAATTCAGTCCTTTTGAACTAAGTTTCGGTCATGAGGTAAGAGGACCATTTAAATTGATTGAGGAAAAATTGGTGAGTGAGAAATCGGAAATGACATTATTGGATCACATGTCAAGTTTTAGAGAACAATTAAATAGAGCAGGTGAATTTGCTGGACAACATTTAAAAGTTGAACAAAATGTGATGAAACGGGTAGCGGACAAGAAATCCAAAGTTTGTAGTTTTGCCTGTGGAGATACAGTTTTAGTATTGTTACAAGTGGTAGATGAACCTTTAAAAACTAGGTTTTGTGGACCGTATCAGATTGAAAGGTAATTAAGTGAGGTGAATTATGTGGTAAAGCACCAGATAGAAGGAAGACTCACCGAGTGTGTCATGTGAATATGCTTAAAAGGTACTTTGAAAGGGAAGGAGAGAAAAGGAGGCTTTAATGATTCTAACTCAAAGTGATGAACCAAATCCAGATGACTGTGAATTTGATATACCTCAAATTAACTTGGAAAACGAGGATGTTCTTAAAAATTGGGATAAATTGTTGAGTTACTTCCAGAGGAAAAACGGACTGACCTGAAAGAGTTATTGATATCACGTGGGCATGTTTGTGGAGATAAATTGGGAACTACTATAATGGCTATACATGATGTAGATGTGGGAAATCTGTTCCAATCAAACAACATCCATACAGACTTAACCCTTTAAAATTGGCACAGGTTAAAGAGATTGATAGTATGCTTAAAAATGGCATAATTGATGTGGGTTGCAGCCGACGGAGCTCACCCATAGTGATGGTACGTAAACCAGATGGTACCCAATGGTTGTGTTTGGGCTATAGAAAGGTTAATGCAGTTACAAGAATGGACTTTTATCCTGTCCCACGTTTGGAGGATTGCATTGAGAAAGTGGGACAATCAGCTTTTATTTCCAAACTGGATTTACTTTAAGGTTACTGACAGGTACCCTTATCCGAAAGGGCGAAGGGGATTTCAGCTTTTGTGACTCCAGATGGTATATACCAATTCAAAGTTATGTCATTTGGCATGAAAAACACACCAGCCACATTTCAACGGTTAACTAACAAAGTCGCTTCAGGATTACCCAATTGTGCGGTACACATCGACGATCTAGTAATTTTCAGCCAGACATGGAAAGAAAATTTAAAACATCTGATGGAGTTTTTCGATCGACTTCAGGAGGCGGGTTTGGTGGTAAACCTAGCCAAAAGTGAATTTGGAAAAGCCCAAGTCACTTTCCTTGGCCATACAATCGGACAGGGTCGAATGGTCACACGGGATGTGAATTCAACAGTTATTGAGGAGTTTCGAATACCCTCAAGACGAAGGGAAATAATGCGATTTCTTGGCATGAGTGGATTTGATTGAACATTTGTGCAAAGGTTTTGTAGCGTGATTGCTCCACTGATGGACTTGCTGAAGAAACGTCAAAAGTTTCAGTGGACAGCGGAGTTTCAACAGGAATTTGACTGCCTGAAAGCTGTGATAACCAATGCTCCTGTGTTGGGGAATTACAAGGGACTCTGTGATCAGATTGAACTAAAGTATCTAACTTTAAAGAGAAATGCCGAGGCTTAGAGAAATGGATGGATCGTGCAGAGACCGTCAGTGTTTAAAGAGACTGTCAATCAGGAAAGATTTCAGTTGGAGGAAGAATAAAAATGGACTATATTATTATACCTGTTTGCATATATTGTTTTTTGAAACGAAAAATTATATTTACAGTGTGCATTTCTTAAAGAATTATGAAAAGGTGAAAAATGAAACACAACTTGAAGTTGATGGTTTATTTTTTTTTCTTGGGGGGAGGTGTCATGTGAGAGTACCTTTAAGAAATGGGTGTTTATAAATGGGTGTGTCTATAAATATCTGTAGTGAGAGTACCTTTAGGAAATGGGTGTTTACTACTGCAGTGATGTCAGAGTGTGGGTGGAGCTGGACAGTCAGCTTTTTACTTTTGTTTTAGGCTGTTTGCTACAGGGTGTATTTTAGTTTCGTTTTCAGTGTTGCAGCTGAAGCCAGACAGAGCAGGTGTATTGTTCTCTCTGCCATCAAAAGACTATCTCTTGATCATTTGGTGAATTCAGAATTATAAATGTTCTCCTTAGTGAATGTAAACCTAATGTGCTTCTGTTGAAAGGTTTTGAAGTCTAATGTTAAAAGAAAAGCTTAAAGGATTATTTAGTATTGTATTCATTGGGGGTTGTATTTGAATTAATAGTTGCTGAGATGTTCACTGTATGTTTTAAAAAGGTTAACTTGAGTTCATAGAATAAACATTGTTTGCTTTTAAAAAATACGTTTCCATTTCTGCTGTACCACACCTGTAGAGTGGGCCGTGTGCTCCCCATACCACAATCTATTAAAAGTTGTGGGTCAGGTGAACTCCATGATACACTTTGGGGTTCTCTAAACCCTGGCCCATAACTCTCTCCTAAATATCTGGAGTGTAACTGTTGGAAAGCTTGGGATCCAATTGATAGAAAAGTCTCAGAAAAGAATTAATTATGTGACCCGACAGTTTGTGTCTAGGTTTACTTGCTGCACGTCTTTGACCTGGGTGGGTAAAATGGCATCTGGTGCTTTCAGGCTCCTCCAGAAAATACCAGCTTGTGTCCTTTTCACTTGCATGGTTTAGTTTGATCAGATATTATCTGCACAAAAATGGAATGGAAGCTATCCTTATTTGCATAGATTGTGGGCGCGATCTACCCAAATGGGAACAGAGTCCCACAATTAGCCCCATTTAACCAGGTGTTTCCTGGGGCTCGAAGTGCTTGGAGTGCTGAGAAACCCCATGCTATCGAATGGATCTCTGTTCCCCTTCGAGTGGTACGTGGCCTCAGCGGGGAATTCCCTGATGAGGCCACACTTAGTCCCATTATCTGCAATGAGGAGCTCTGCTCGCTGAAGGCCTCAGTGCAGATCAGAATGCCATTTATAAATGGTGTCCTGATCTCCCAACCTCCTGATGTGACCCTGAACCCCAAAAGCTCGCCTATGAGGGGGTCCTCAGGTCCTTCCACAGCCCCCTGCACCCACACAGAGCACGATCCCTGTCACAGTTTGGCACCTTGGCATTGCCAGCCGGTCATCCTGGCAGGGCCCCTGCCAGTTGGTAGTGACATCGGGGAACCTTGGCAGTGCCAGGCTGGCAGTGCCAAAGTGTCCATGTGGAATCAGCAGTGCCACCCTGCCCAGAGAGCAAGCACCTGGGGGCCACCAATCCTCTGGGTGACCTTCCACGAGTACTGTTCCATCTGGTCTCTTTTTGTGGGGACCAGCACTGAGCAGCACTCGCCTGAGATCACCAAGGCAAAGGGGGTAGATCCCAATGCCTTAGTTAGATCGTGGGATTGCATATTAGAGTGAGACGAGCTGTCTCGCTCCAAGATGCAGATTTGCTAAAAAGTAATACACCCACAATGGGTTCACAAGGTCGCTTTAGATATTGCGAGGCATTATGAGCTGGGTACATCTCAGAAGGGGGACCTCCCGGCATCTACCGGCTGCGCTGCATTTCGGCCGTAACGTGACCGGTAGGGTCAAGATGTGAGCTTAGGTAGGTTGCTCTTTCAGGGGTCGGTGTAGACTCGAAGGACCGAATAGCCTCCTTCTGTACTGTAAATTCTATGATTGAATTTTATGTATTATGAGAAGAGGTGAATTTGTCTGAGGGAGGATTGATGTGTAGAATACACTATTTAGAACTACCCAAGATTTTGTCATGTAAGTGTAACAGCAGCTAAATGGTCCATTTAATGTAACCTTCTTATGCAAAAGAAATTTGGAAATTGTAACACAGGGTGGAACCTTGTTGTGGAATCGGGGTCTCACCTGCTGACGAGCAAACCAGCGAAGGACCGTGCGCTGCCTTTTTCCAATCAGGCAGGGGCAAGGGGTCTTCCCTGGAATCAAGACCCTGGGGGGAGGGGGAGGTGGAAGTCTTACTTCCTGAGAGCTGTGAGATAATCAGAGGCCAGCAGTTCTTGTGCTCAGTACTGCCAGTGTGGATGCCATGGCAGCTGCCAGGACAGGCACTGGGGTCCCAGCATTGTGTGGTGGCCCAGGCCTCCATTGATTGTGTTTTCGTGAGGGGGGGTTGTGGTTTACCAGTTTAGTGACCTATACCACCAGGCCAGTGGTAAGAGGCCCTCAGTCGTCAGTAATTGGTCACTTCAGGGCCTCAACAGGAGGTGGGTGGGACGGTGACTAACGGCCTTCCCACCCAGAACACAAAGCTTCAGGTCTCAGTACACGATCATCCCTTTCCACCTGCAAGCACGCCACCAGTGAGAGAACAAGATTTTAGTCAGACTCTGATTGTGATCTCGTTAAACATAAATAATGGAAGGGGCAAAAAGAATCCAAATGGTTTTTTGTAGACATTTATGTACTTTGCAGGATTCAAGAGGGCATTAGCCCAAAACAGGTGATAGTAAATTATCTGCCCATGATACATTACCCCAATTTGCTTTTTCTGTTGATTTCAATGGAAAAGAAAGTTGAGCATAATTTAAAACAGGCCATCGCCAATTTCACAATCTGCACAAGATGAATTTCACCCCAAAGTATTTAAAATATACTATTCAGTGAAGAAGAAAATACCTGTGATTAGAATATACTTTCAGACCTAAAACCAATCTCTTCCACAGCCCAGTGCTGCTCAATTACTTATTAAAACAATTCATTAAGGTTTTTCAAACCATAAAATGTAGCTCACGCTATGCATTATTACAAACACAAATGATATAACAGCTATCTTTATTTGCTGTTGATAAAATACATTTCATCCAGGAGCTATATTTTGAATGTACATTCTCCATTATAAGAACAGGCTTTTAAAATTTTTGAGAGAAAAATATAATCTGTAACGAGAAAGACAATACCAGAAATAAAGATTCTATGTTCTTTTCAAGTGGCGTAATATGGCAATAATTCAATTGCCTCTATGACAACATAGACCATTTACTGATACAGTTACGTATTGAGTATTTTCAATGCTATTGACAATGCAACCTCATATCTGCCATTGGGTGAATTTATTTGCTTTTTTTCTATTCGGGAAGTAAATGTGAAATATTTTGCCACTTATTTCCTTTTAACATAAAACATGATGTGCAACCAATATAAAGTAAAAGAAACATTGTTTATCTTTTAAATTCTTTAAAAATTCTTTAATTATTTAAAAAATAGTGATTTCTACATTGGTATTTATGAAAAAGTTTTTTTTAAACTATATATAGGCCGAATTTATTTTTGACATATTTTCCATTATTAACTCAATAGACCCTCAAAAATATGCATCAAAAGGCAGAATATTAACATGTCTTCAAAGACAATGAGAAGCAGAGAGGAGATTCGTGCTATTTTTACAGCCCTTTTAAAACCAAAACTGACACAAATTAAAAACAAAACTTGGTAAAACTACTGTCATGGTTGAGTGAAAATTACAGTATGCTGGTATGCATATTCCCCATCTAAAGACTTTATTGTTTAACAATGATACAAGGGAAAGGGGATAAAAAAAACCCTGCCATTATCAACATATCAGATTATTTTGTTGGCCCCTTGGGAAAAAAAGGTGTCCACTGCATGACTCGTCTTTAACCTTTCCATTCTTTCTGCCCCATGCTTCAAAAGTCACAGTCAAATTTACTAAGGTCATAGGCAATTGTAGTCAGTTACCAGGTTTCATTTGTGCTCACAATTACTGTTGGAGGAGCATTGTTGATCACAGGTAATTAATTATTCCAGGACCTGGATTTGGCCTGTGGTAATGGATTAGGGAACACTGGTATGTCAGAACTTCGATGTTAAACTGTCCTGTTTACTACTGACTTGATCATCAGCATGATGCCATCCTCAAGAAAATGAGACATCTGGAAGTACTAAATGTTTTGCTGTCAGAAAAGCTTCACGTTTGTAATTTTGCAGAGGCAGAGCCTATCCAACACGCTATTCTAGGGCTTGGGTCAATAATTTGTTATTTAGGAAAGATTTTCTGTGACAAAAGGAGACACATTGGGATATAATTATTTTAAGACATGTATAATCATTAAAGTATGAAATTAACAATCTGGAAATTCCTCGATGTCATGTATCCTATATTTATTTCCTGGAAATGGAACAGATTAAAATCCTATTATAGTCTTCTCATTGTTCCTTGCACTGAGATATCAAAACAGTTCAGAAATACTGAGAAAACATACAACGCAATCATCATGGGTTTTTCTAAATGCTTATACTGTGACATTCTTAAACATATTGACCATTGGCAAAGTTGCACTTTTTTGAATTATACTCAATTGGATTTTGCTGATTTTCAAATACAATCTGATGGTTAACATTTTTAAATATACTGCCAGATCCAGAAGATTGGTGGAGATTTTCTTGATTTAAATTAAGAAATGGTGCAGTTCATTCTTCAGTAACATGCTCTGCGGTTCACCACAAATTCTAGAGACTTACCAATCTGACAGTACACAAGTTTATTTGTTGACATTACGGTTGCATTAACTGTATTCTAACATTTGCCAATCTCATAAATTTAAAACTAAGCACAGCAATTAACAAGCAGATTCAGCATTGTGTTCAAGAGTGATCAGATTCGAAACTAACCAGCCACCCATTGTAAAAAGTTGAAAGGTCATTAATCATGCCCCTAGAGTGGGTAACTTATGCTCACAAATCTTATCTCAGGGTGGAGAAATTCTGTCAGCAAATGCAGTGTTTTCTGGCTATGCAAATTTCAAATTTGCTTGTTCACGTCAATTTATTAGAGGCCAATGGGGATAAAAAAGTTAAAATATACTGGGCCCCCGTTAACATGAGCAGGTATTTAAATAATATATCAAACAAGTCTCTATTAGTTACCCTGTTCGCTTCTGTTCAAAATTTTGTTTGAAAAAATAGAACAATAAAATCTGAACATGATCTTTAGTGCAAACTCTGTCTCATTTAACACATACCAGCCAAAGAAGCTTAGAAAAAGGTGCCATTTTTAATAAACTTGATATAAACTTTTTTCCTGATTAAACATTTCTCTTGTGCATGGCAGATGCCAGTCCAGATAATGGAAACCATGTTTATTTATCGTACCACCAGACAAGAAACACATAATTTAGATGGTCCGATGCAGTCATCATGACAAAATGCCCCACATCCCTTACACATAATCATGGCTTTAAGCCTGCAATAACATTTGGAAGGCGCGTCCTCCATGTTGCCACTTTCAGGAAATGTTTGGGCAGATTGGCTGCTCGTATTTATTGACTGACCAGCAGGAAGTGTTGTCACAGTGACGGAGAATGACACCATATTTCCAGAGTTGTTTGAGACTTGGCTGTACACAGACATTCCTGTGACTGCGGAGCAATGGTTAACAGAGGAAACAGAAGGAACATTGATACTGCTACTCTGAACAGGTCTAAATGCAAACTGGGAACTTGCACGGTTTCCATGAGGGGGAAACTTTTGTTGTTGTTGGGTAGGCTGTTGAAATCCTACAGATAGGCTGGATATCCTGTAAGGGTCTTGGTGACTCTGCATCAATTTTCCACCACCAACATGAGCTAAATTTGACTGGATTCCCTGATAGAATTCTTTAGTTACAGATATACCAGCCACTTGTGTAGGAGGCAGTAAAGGAGTGTTCTCCTTTCCAGTGTGTCTATATTCATGTGTGGGTGCTTCCACTTTCAAATATCCACTGGACAAATTATCTATGCGAGGGCAGGCAATGGCATCCCCCATTTGGGTGGGATCCTGCTCTGTTTTTATTAATACAGATGGAGGATGACAGGACACTGATCTGTTTATTGATTCTGATTGTACCTGAATGCTACCATCAACTTGTGCTCTGTCCTCCTTAAGATCCTTCTCAGATGTTTCCACCAGACCATTTATACCAACAGCAGTCTCAGTGCTCTGAACATGGGCTCTCTTCCAGCTCTCCGAACCTCTTCCATAGGTAGCTGTATTAAGAAGGTAATGACCAGATACAGCCGGCTTAAGAGCAGACTTTGTCCCCATCAAACCAAATCTTGATCTTTGACCAACTGAAGCACCTGCAGAGGGAAAAGCTGAACTGTTGACTTCGTGCTGCAAAGACACAGGAACTAAGATTTGACTCTGCACATTGCTCAGTATGGCCTGCTGTATCCTCTCTTGTGTTGTGCTGTTGAGCATTTCGAGTTTACTGCAGTCTTGATAGCTGTCTCTGATCTGTTGCTCTTCATTGGTAAAACTGTGCTTTGAGGCCTGTTTAAACAACTCCTGTTGTCTGTGTTGATCAATTGATCCAACAACTTGTTCTGGTATTGTTTGAGATTGTCTTCCTTTGATAAGGTCAGTAGATACCTCACCTGACCTGTGAATCACAGTGGTGGCATTTCGCATAGTATTGGATACGACTAATGCGTCATCAGGTGATGTCTTCATTTTATCATTGAGCGAAGTGTTAGGAAACTGATATACAGACTTCTTCTCTACTTTGGTTAGAGGCTTAGGCAGGAATTGCTCCAGTGGCACTTCTTTCCCTTGCAACAACTGTGTAACCAATGGGTTATTGGCAGGGATGGAGGAACCAGTTTTTGGCATGGCTCCGCAAACAGGTCCTTGTGTTTTAAGGCTAGATACATCATGTGAAGTGCAAAATAGGGGTGCAGATGTAATTATCAGGCTTTCTACATTTGTAGTTGTTTCAGAAACAGGGGAGGTCACTTCCAAAGTTCCAGCTGTGTCTTCAGTCGCCAAAGAAATAGAACCAGCTGCTGTGACAAACACATTGGCTGGAGCAGAAACCTGATGGCGTCTTTGTGTATCAAACAAAATGGAGGGCAGATGAGTATTAGCAGGCAGCATTCTGTCCACATTTGATGCTCTGACATTAGAGTCTAACAAAGGCGTATTACTCATTTCCCCTGGTAATTTGTGCACTGAAAAATTTCCTGAGCTTTGAGTTCCTGCCTTTGCATACTCAGAATTTCTGAAACCAGGTACAGGTTTCAAAACTGCTCTCAAGGTTGGATTGGAAATCTGGTTTATTGTTTGTGTCTGCATTGGAGCAGGAGTGGCTTTTATTGTAGCATTGTTTGTCGTCACTGGGGTTGTCTGCCAGGATGATAGTGAAGTCACAGATGTAGTATGTACATTCGATAATATTAATGCTGGTGTTGTAACTGTGGTTGTGGATTTGCTGGTTTCTGTACTGCTACCTGCAGATATGCACTGCGCCAAGGGGGCTTGCTGTAATTGTGTTCTCGCATCCATACCGGCTGGAGCCTTGGTCGTTGCCTCTGCACACTTTCTGGATTGTTGTCCTGGACTATCAAACAGGGGCCTTCCAGTACCTCGCCTGCCTCCAGTTCTGTCCAGGTCCAGTGTGCTCCCCTGTCCTGAGATTCTACTGATCCCAGGCCCAGTCCCCCCTCCCCCTCCACTCCCTCCCCCTGGACCTGGGCCTGGAACGGCTCCACCTGCAGCTGCGGCTGCTGCTGCTGCTGCACGCTGTGCCTTGGCAAGTTGAGCTTTAGCTTTGATGTCTGCAAGAGTCCTGGCTCCAGTTCTCCCCGGACTAGTGACGAGCAGTGGAAAAATGGCCCTTGGAGAGACCTGACCAGTCTGGGTAGGCACTGGTCTGATTCTTGAGACTGGAATCTGTAGGGGTTTAAAAGAAGAAAATTAAAAGGGAAACGATGTGCATATTGAACTTAATACCCGATTATAGGTCGGAAAAAAGAGCACAATTTTACAGTCCCCTGCGTGTGGATTTGCAGACGGGGGTCCTATAAAATTCCATGGATGCCTATTGTGCCACCTACCCACTGCCAACCTGGCTGCAATTTAACAGGTGGCAGGCGGGAAAGGCCTCAGGTATGCCGCCTGCCCTTGTGAAAATTGAAGCCTATAAGTGGCAATTAACGGCCACATCTCACCCTGCTGTACTTTTTCGAGGTTGCGATGAGCGGTAAGACTGCAGATAAACCTACTTGGGCCTCTAGTGGGTAAGTGGGCTAATGGTGCCTCCCTCACAGGCTGCCTTTTCTGATCCAAAGACCTCCACCAGAGTGTTCCCTCCTGTCTCTTTCCCCCTCCCTGTACAAATCCGATGCCGGGGCCTCCTATCCTGACCTCGCTGCGAGGTCCTTGCACAACTACCCCATCTGGCTTACATGTTAGCTAGCTCCTGGTTCTTTTTCTTGGTGACAGGGTGCAATCTCAGCGGTGCGCACCACTCCCAGTGAGGCTACTGGGACCAGAAAGCTGCTGGCTAATGAGATTTGCTGGCAGTACTTGGATGGCATTAAGTAGGGGCTGATTTAGCACAGTGGGCTAAATAGCTGGCTTGTAATGCAGACAATGCCAGCAGCGCGGGTTCAATTCTCGTACCAGCCTCCCCGAACAGGTGCCGGAATGTGGTGACTCGGGGCTTTTCACAGTAACTTCATTGAAGCCTATTTGTGACAATAAGTGATTATTATTAATATTAATGTGGGACGTCCTCTCCAGATGGGGGTGGAAAGCCTGTCGCAAGCTGTTTAATGCTCCTCAAAGCATTAAACGGCTGCAGGGTAGCCCATGGGAGCAGGGGCAAGTTATTTGTCGATGTTTTAGGTTGGCACCCATGAAAGCTTTCCTAATGTTTTATGGATTTCTGTCTTAAAGTTGCATAGTTTTTTAAACATCAGGTTTTCCAGTACTCTACTGAAATTTAAAACAAACTAAAAATACCAAGGGCCAATCTACCGGCCACGTCCCACCGGAATTGGAACAGGACGTGGCCAGTAAATGCCAGGATTGGCCTCCCTTGGGATCCCGGATGGCCACAACGCCTAGTGAGATTTAAACAGCTAACTCACTTAACTGTGCTGACGCCAGATCTAACTGGTTCTCGGCATCTATTGGCTTCCCCAAGGAGATCCCAGCCGGGAGCCGTTTTGTACTGGTCTACACAAACTTGGACCAGGTTGAACTGGGGGGGCTCCCAGGCCCGTGTAGGCCCCTGGATGGTCAGGAATAGGGCAGGGTGGCACCCTGTCTCTCCAAAAAGAAAGGGAAAATGCTGGAAAATCTCAACACGTCTGGCAGCATCTGTAGGGAGAGAAAAGAGCTAACGTTTCGAGTCCGATGACTCTTTGTCAAAGCTTTGACAAAGAGTCATCGGACTCGAAATGTTAGCTCTTTTCTCTCCCTACAGATGCTGCCCGACGTGCTGAGATTTTCCAGCATTTTCCCTTTCGTTTCAGATTCCAGCATCCGCAGTAATTTGCTTTTCTTTCTTACCCTGTCTCTCCCCCTGGCACCCGGGCACCTTGGCACTGCCAGGCCAGCATCTTGGTAGGTTCCTGGGTCGCACTGCTATGGAGGCCATGCCCATGAAAGGAGGCATATCAGGGGTATTACAGGTGGGAGGGAGGGGTGTGAAGGGTGGGTATGAAGGGCCCTTCGGAAGGTTGGGGGTAGTGATGGGTGGGGGTCCTGAATGGTGGAGTCAGATCCCTTAAGAGGTCATGGGAAGGCCTGAAAGGTGGGGTCATCAGCGAGTCCATAGTGGGGAATCCTCACTGTGGGCACCATGTATGGAGTAATGCCCATATGGGCGGGGAGTGTGGGGGACCCGTAAGCTCACTTGGAGATCGGGGGACCCTTTCAAACTGGTGGGCCGCCCACTGGTCTGGTCAGTGAGTTCAGCTCCCCAGTTACGAAAAAAACCTTGAACTGTTGGCTAGCCCAGAGGGAAACTCCTCAGGGCCGAAATAAATGACAAAGGGTGCTATCTACGAGCCACATCCCATCCGAACGGGGCACAACACGACCAGTAGATGCCTGGAGAGGCCTCTTCCAGGATTTACCTAGCTCGCCACGACTCACGAGATCTAATGGGATCCCGTTGTATCTCAGGATGAGTGGCGAACGGGGTAGATCACGGGAGTGGGATCTCTTGGCTTTCAATGGCCATGCTACGCCGCGACGAGCTGCCTTTTGGGCACAGTATGGCCATCGGATTGTGCCTGTAGAAACGTTTCAGTTAAATCGCACCCATTGTTCCTGACTAAGGTTTTATCTGAGCCCACTTCCAGAATACTGCATTTTCATTCCTAGCTTTATAATTAGAGGCACAGAGTCCAAAAGCAAGGACGTCATGCTAAATCTTCATAAAACAAGGTTAAACCCCAACTATCGTATTGTGGCAATTCTGAGTATCACACTTCAGGAAAGATATCAAGGCCATAAGAGAAGATGATGAGGAGATGGTACCAGGGAGGAAAGACTTTATTTACAACGGGACACTACGTAAACTGGGATTGCTCTCCTATTGGCAGAGTAATTTCAGGGGCGATTTGAAAGCGAAACACTTCATAATTTCGAACACTTCTAAGTAAATTTTAAGGAATTGTTTCCAGTGGCAGAAGGATTGGTAGGCAGAGGACACAGATTTAAGGTAATTGGTAAAAAGGACCAGAAGCAACAAGAAAGAACAGTTTGCATGCAGCGAGTTTTTAAGATCCAGAACGCACTCCTGAAAGGGATGTGGTAGCCCATTCAATAATAAATTCAAAAGGAAATTGGATTAATACTTGAAAAGGAAAGATTTACTGTGCTATGGTATAAGAGCAGGTAGGTGGGCTAATTGCACAATACTTTCAAAGATCCGGGATTCGTAAAATGAGCTGAATGATCTCCTTTTAAAAGTGTATCATCCTATGATTCCAAACAAGTAAACATTACCCTTTATTACAGTTTCACCACCTTCTTTTAACCAGTATGTCCTCGGGTCATCAGCTTGAATTTTCTAGCCTTGCCCAAAGACGGGATCGTTAGGTCCCACAGAAGTCAATGGATTTTGGACTGGCTTGTCACATCTGCCACGGCAGGCCCGGAAAGTCCTACACATCTCCAAATACATCTTTTTTCCAAGTGACATTATGGATAAGTCACATTGTGAACACCAAGGGGCTGTCTGGAACATTGGACTTGGCTTAATGCAGCCTCTCGCGGCAGGAGTTATGGCAATTGGGCCCACTTAATGGTGGGAAAGGCCCTGTGCCAGTCTCCTGGCAACGGCAAAATGCATCCGATTAATTTGGAGGGTGGAAGGTGCTGATGTGGGATTCTGGCTACTGGTGGATGTCAATTAGGTTCATTAATGAGTCAACTGACAGTCATTACCCAAACTCACCACAATTTAGTGGTGCCTTGGGGATCAAACACAAGCCACGTGACGTTGCCATGTTGTCAAAAGGCCACCAACAAAGTCTGTTAGGGGGAGTTTGTGCGGGGGGATGGGGGGGGGGGGGGGTGGTGGTGTTCCTCGGCATCAGGAACTCTATGCTCGCTCAAGGAACCTGGTATTGGGCAGGTAGCTGGCCACTGACATGCCCCACACTCTCCTCCCATGACCCTAAACCTGCAGTCATCATCCTGCCGTAACTCACAGTTGATCTGGGGCTGTACGATCATCCTAGGCCTCTGGTGGGTTAATTGCTGCCAGTCACCACCACTCCCATTGGTAGTGGCAGCGTGAGGAACTGCCAACTTGATTGGCCAGCAGCTCCTGGAGGGTGGGACTTCAGCTGGGACCTCATTGTGGAGAAAGTCCAATGGTGGCCACTTAAGTGCCTTGACTCCCCCACGGAACTGAGGGGTTTGCCTGCCGGTTCTCCGAATAACGGGAGACATCTTGTTGGCCTGACAGAATTCTGGCCATTGTGTGTTGCACCTCGAATTTTACCTGGAATATGTAAAGAACAAGATGTTAAGTACCTTAAGTGGTGGGACTTTGAGTTCATGTGGCTCATCTTTGTTTTTGGGAAAGTCCTTCGGTGGGGTCCGAAATAACTGGTGGTCCACAATACGGGGTCTTTTCTCAGGGCTGAGCAGAGACTCTCCTTCATTGGTAGACTTCCTCTTCAGGCCCTCTGCAGTAACCTCCATTTGCTCAGTGGAATTTAGGACTTGGTCTTGTTTGGAAGACTCATTGGTGTTGCTCTTCACTGATTCAGAAACTTCAGGCTTTTTATCTTTAAATGTTTCTGAACTCTCTGGTTTCAGTTGCAGTTTGGACTCATTTTGGTCTAATTTTGGCTGAAGTACCAAGGGTTCAGTCTCTGTACAGATAACAGAGCCTATTTTTGAAGTTTGATTATCTTGCTGCGACGGTGAAATAATATGGTCAAGGTCCACCTTCTGCTCAGGCAGGTTACTAATCTCCGAGGATCTATGGTCTTCATGGTTTTTAATAACTGGAGCTGATTTGGTGCCAGACTGTTCTGAAGAGGCTGCTGATATCTTTGTTTCTTCATCCTTTTCTTCTATTTTTAGCAACCCTGCTTCTTTGGTTATTGCTTTGTTGTCAGTTTCTCCTTTTGGCTCAACTGGTGTTTCTGCCTTGATGGAAGTTTCTTCGGTGACTGATTGCAGAGGGGCTTGTTTGGGTGAAAGGCGTGGACAATCCTTAACAATATTTGGCAAGGCAGTCAGCTTCTCTGAGTCTTCCAGACTTATGCCGGAACTGCAAAATGTTGAAGTTATTTGCAAAAAAAAAGCAACAAAAAACATTTAAGTATCTGCATGATTTTTTAAACATGTGTTTAAGAGCATGTACTTTCAAGCCTCCACAAATAAGACATAACTTAAATTGCACCTCAGTTATTAAAAAATAAAAATAGTTATAAACACCCACAGATTACTTAGACGTGTCTTAATTTCAAGCTAGTGCTATAGTCAGTCGGGCTATCGTGCAGCACAAATAATGATTCATTGGATATTCTAGCAAACATTGTGAGCTCCAGACAATCAATATACTTGTTGAAGATTACTGATTAGTATGCCCACAACTGAAGGGAATGTTAGCATTCTGATCAAGGGATCTTTCCTTGTTTATCTGAAAAATCTATTTCTGCTTAATGCCCTCCATAGAGATTATGCCTCTGAATGTTGAGGATATGCTTATAGCCTGCAGCTGTGAAACTGGAAGCTGTAACTGTCCTATATAATGTAATGGAAAATGTTATAGTTAATTATTAGTGACTATTAAATACAGGTTTCTTTAGTCTGACTACCCAAAAAATATTTCATTTACAATTTTAAAAAAATTACTCTTTAATTAAAACTGCTGGCTCATACTGCAAGTCTGAAACTAGCACCTGCAGTATAACAGTGTCATGAATGGCTGAATAGGAATTCCTTTGTTCAAAACTGAATACAGTATTACCCTCGTAAGACAGTATATATCAATAAACAGAAATCAACATTTGATTAATTTGCTTACTTTTGACCGTAGTAATTCTCAAAAAAGCTTTCCTTCCATTGTTCCACCTTCTTTTCTTTTTCTATCTCTTGTCGTATTCTCAGTTGCATCTCTGGAGTGAACTCTCCTGCAATAGACATGCAGCAAGTTTATGAATCTGCTTTACAGAGTGCACTGAAGTGGTGTAAATGCTCTCATCTCAGCCTCCTTTACAGAAGGATAATAAGAAAATGGGAATCTTAAATGTTCTTGTTGTAGCCGAAGGTGAGGGCTACGACACCAAGTAGGCAGGATAACAATTAGGTTTATTTACTCTACCTCCCAATCCTACAATTACACTACTCCTCACCCCGCAGGGTCACCCTCCCAGACCTGCACCCAGCTCAGGGTTCATATCCTGTGATGTATCTCCCAATTAGGGGGGAGGCTCGGCACCCCCTAATCACCTGGGGAGTTTTTAAACCAAAGTATAGGAGGGGAACCATGCACAATATAGGGTTTGGCCCCTGAGGGGGTCGTAACACCTCATCCCCCCGCAACCCAATGGCAAAGGTGTCGGTGCAAATGGCACTGGTATGCTGTTGTCGGGTGGGCCAATGTCCATGTCGGAGTCATTGGACTGTCCCGTGGGTGCATCAGTAACCTCGGCTTCCCGATGTCTGACAGGCGGTGGCGATGGTGGTTGATGCTCTGGTCCTGGTGGTGCCTTGGGGGTCTTCCTTCGCTGTAAAGGGGACTGTGCCCGGCCCCTGGTCGGTGCACCTTGATTTAACTCTAGAGGCTCTTGTGTGTGTCGTAGAATGTGGTTATGGTGGGGGTTGGCTTTATTCCCTTGCGACTGGACTGCGTAGGAGACCAGGCCCGTTGCTTTGAGGACCACGCCAGGGATGCACGTGGTGCTGGCGCCGAAGGTTTGCACGTAGACCGTGACGTCTAGCTCAAAAGTAAGTTGTGGTGAACGCCGATGTGAGTCCACCTTGGAGAGATCCTGCCATTGATGGATCAGTGCGCAGAGGTCGGGGAATACGAGGCTGAGGCAAGTTCTGAGCTGCTGTCCAATGAGTCATTCTGCCAGTGCAACCTCGGTAGTGGCATGCGGTGTCGTACGGTAGCTGCAGTGAAAGTGACTGCAGAAGTCACCTAGACTTTGTGTATTCAGTGTATGCTAAAAATGTGTCGTAGCCTGTCTACCGTTGTCCGTGTGGTTTCATCTACCAGAATAAGGAACATGGCCCCCTGGAGTGGGCCGGTGAAGTCCACATGGATACCATTGTTACCCCAGCCATTCCCATGGTGTATCAGGGCCGCCAGTGGGCTTGCTAGTGCTCCTGGCAAGGGCCGCAGTGTCGGGCCACTCTCTTAATCCATCCCGGGCCACCAAACGTAGCCATCTTCTACTCTCAGCTCCGGTGTAGCTATGTGATGTAAGCCCTCAGATCGTCTGGCAGTGGTCTATGCTGGGCCCCTACTGAACCATGTGCCGGACCTGTGACGATTGTGGGTCTGTCTAGGTCCACTCCTAGATACGAGCCTCCATGACTGGTGAGGTGTCCATGAAATGGAAGGTAGCGATTACCTGTGTGGTCAAAGCTGGCGCTGGTGGGTTTGTGGTAAGGGGCAGGTGGCTCAACGTGTCGACTTGTGATATTTTCATGTTCCAGGGTGCATTAATAGGCGGCTAGTAGCAAAGCCCACTGTTGGATCCAGGCAGATGTGATTGGCACGTTCACCCTGTCCTCTTTAAATAATCCCAGCAGGGGCTTATGGTATGTATAAATTGTGAAGGTGTGCCCATAAAGTACCACAAAAATGATGGCCAAACCTTGCTTCTAAACCTGCGCATAATTTTGCTTGACATCAGCGAGCATATGGGAAGTGAAGGCTATTGGCTGATTTGAGCCGTCGGGCATCCGGTGCGCCAGGATGGCTTTGATGCTGTAAGAGCACTAGCTTTGACGGGTCAAAGTGTGTCAGTAGTTTGATGTTGGCGCCGCGTGACCTCCTGGAAGGCCTTCTGGTGCGAAGGGCCCCAGTCCCATCGTTGCCCTTTCTTTAAGAGCTGGTGGAGCGGGTTGAGCAACATGGTCATTCTGGGTATAAATTTTCTGTAGTAGTTGACCAGTTCGAGAAAGGAGAGGACCTCCGTTGGGTCATGAGGGATGGGGGCCAGTCAGATTGCCCACACCTTGTCCTCCACCGGGTGGAGACCCCGGATGTCCTGAGGCAACCGAAGTCAATGACCTAAGGAGGTTGAAAAACACATTTCTAATTTCAGAGGCTGACGCCGGCCTGTTCAAACCTCTCGAGGACTTCAGTGAGATTCTCCACATGTTACTTTTCGGAGGTGCCTATAATTAGGACCTCGTCGAGTTATACAGCTACCCTTGGCAAACCTGTTATTATGTTTTCCATGACGCGCTGGAAAATCGTGCACGTTCAGGAAACCTCGAACAGCAACCGGGTATACTCATATAACCCCATGAGTGTTAATTGTTAAGAATTTTGGGACCCCGGATCAACACCAGCTGCTGGTATGTGTGGCTCATATGGAGCTTTGTAAACGTCTTAACTCTGCTCAGCTTAGGGTATAGGCCCTCGATACTTGGGACTGGGTAACGGTCGAGGCAGATACCCGTTTCACGGTCATTTTGTAATCGCCACAGTCATACGGATCCGTCGGGTTTTACACGCGTGGGTTCAAATCCCATCCTTGTCGCCAATGTGATAGCCGAAGGTAAGGACTTCATACGAGACCAGGTAGGCAGGATAACAACTAAGTTTATTTACTCACAATGCTACAATTATACTACTCTTCACCCTGCAGGGCACCGACCTGCTCCCAGGTCAGGGTTTATATCCTGTGAGGTTCCTCCCAATTAGGGGGGAGTCACCTGGGGAGTTTGTACTCCAAGTTGTACGAGGGGAAACCGTATAACATAGGGTCTGACCCCTGAGGGGGTTGTAACAGTTCTGATTTACCAGATTTGCCGAACTCAAATATTCAAATTCACTTTATCAACAGTCACTTTTAAAATAGATAGGTATTTTAGGAACATTTTCCCTTGAAAAACAAACTAATCTTTTGACACCCAAAACAATTTGATTGACTATAATGATTGCTGGTTGGCTAGAATCTGCTTGGATTTGCAAAGGGTATCAGCGTTTATATTGTCATCTGGAAATTCAAATGCACTAAAAAGAGGGAAGAAATATTGAGTACCAGAGAAATTAATACAGTTCTAGTCTCAGGAGGAACAGAGTCGAGTAGAGATAAACAATCTCTCTCTGCATGTCATTGAAGAAAGATTTCAAACTAACATTTGGGTGCTGTTTCCATGGCCACAATCTTCAGCTTAAAAAAAGGCTCACCTCAAAATATGACAATTTTCTTTAGCCCAAATATAAAAACTGGAACCACTTCACTCTTAGAAATTCCCTCTACATTGGAGCCGGGAGTGCAGGAGGTGAGAGGCCAGTGTTCTGGCCTTTGTGTCCCTCGTAGCCCGGCGGGATCAGTGCAGGGGTTTTTCAGGAGGTGGCAGCCATTCCTGGACTTCCTGGCAGAATAGAAACAGGCCAGCAGCAGCAGCAACCCGGGGGGTAGGGGGGGAGGGAGGGAGGGGGGGGGGGGGATGTTTTGTACTAAAGGGACGGGCATAGTTGTTCTGTGCCAATGTCGGGCATTAATTAATTTCCTCTTCTGTGTATACACGGGGTGGGGGGGGGTTTCTGTCCTGTCTATTGAAGGGACGGCAGATGTCTTGGGGGAATGATGGGTGTTAGTTTATCTCTTCCGCTGTGTATGCGCGGGTGGGGGGGAGACTGTTCTTTCTGTTCTTTGCAAAACATTTTTTTTCTGTCTTTTTGCTGTTGATATTATGCAAAAATTTGAATAAAAATTATTAAAAAAAAAAGAAATTCCCTCTACATAAATTGAGCTGGTCATATAAAGCATGGAAGTGAATGATTTCCCATCCAATCAATTTAGCAGAATTGTTTTATTCTTAACACAGCACAGCATAAACTGATTTCCTTTATGCAAAAACAGTACGTGGGATTTACTGGTCGCCTACACCGCAATCGTGTTCGGCTGGTGAATCCACGTTTACGACGAAATCGGGGGCGGCGCTGCTTCACCCCCTCAAACTACGCCGCACGCCGTATGGACGGCCCAAGGGCGTCACCTGAGGGCCTCCCCTGATGTTCCGTCCCCGATGGGCTGAGTTCCTGATGGCGTGCAACATTTATCCTTTTTTTGTTTCATAAACCCGGCATGGCTGCGGACTGAATCTAGCGCTGCCACATTCGGGGCGGGGGGGGGAGCCATTTATGCCGCCTGGCTGCTAGTCCCCCAGCAGTCGGAGGATCGGTGCAGTTTTTGCTGTCTTTTTTCTGCCAGAAAATGCCACTGTTCCCATGCTGGCGTCAGCACTTAACCTTCAAATCGGAGAATCCAGCTCAGTGTCGCTGACTTTAAACTTGAGCTATTAATTTAAATTCAAAGTAGCCCAAAATACAAATATTTAGGCCTGGAAAGTAGGCGTTGGAATATTAGCAGAAAAAGACTTAACTCATTTATATGAAATTCATCTTCACTACTTGAGTTGAGGCATCAACCAATTTATTTTGTACGAACTAATAGTGCTCCTAAAATTTCTGAGGTAGGAATTTCAGAGGAGCGTATGAAATGTTGGAATGATGATACCTAACATAATTCCAGGGTAAGAGTTTGACCGATGTGCATCACCAAACTAACAAAGGACAATTCAGCAAGAACACTGGCCTGGATTCTCCGCACCACAACGCCAGAAACGCGGCCGGCACGGGGCGGAGAATCCAGTTTGACGCCAAAATCGGGCCCGGCGCCGGTAAGGCGCTTCTCCGGGCACCGAAAAGTGGCGTCACCGGGGAGTACAACGCGCCACCGGGGGCCATTGCCAGAGGCCCGCTCTGATATTCTCCGTCCCCGACTGGTCGAGTTCCCGACGGTGTGGAACTAACCTGCTATTACCGGTCAGGATACTCGCGTGGTGCCTGCGGACTCAGTCCACGGTCGCCCTGATCAGGGGAGGGATGATCGGAGGCCAGTGGGGGCCTTATAGGCGGCCGAGAAGTGCTTGCGCGGGGTTTGAGGATCAGGTGCCCGGCCGATCGGGGGTCTCTTTCTCGGGTCTGGCTCCCTGGTCCGAATCCGCCATGGAGCACGGCGCGACCGCTGGAGGTTGCCGTTGTGCGCATGCTCGGCCTCCGTCCTGGACGTTTGGGAGCCCATATCTGCAGCAAAAGCTGCAAGATTTACTCTAGGTTCCTGTTAGCCCCCTGCAGGGCTATGAATTTGTGTCCCTTTTTTCCAGGATTTGCAGGAGTAAAACTCCACTGTTTCACGACAGCGTCAACGCTCCAGAATGAAGAATTCAGCCTAACGTCTTCTAGCTACTTACTGTTATCACAAAATTTAAGAAAGAAATCTATTCTAATTCTCTACCACAATAATTGTCATCCTAATTATGAGGGGAGGTTGTAGAAACCTGGCATGTATTGCCTTGGGTTTAGGAAGTTAGAACTGCTCTAATCGAATACATAAAATTACTGGATGCGACAGGATATATACAAAATATAGGTAAAGGTTAGATGTGGAAACTGTATTCTCTGGTCCAGGAATCCAGAAAAAGACATCATCTTAACATTAGAGTGAGGCTATTTAAGAAGGAAATTAGAATGCACTTTCTCACACAAAGGTTAGTAGAAATCTCAAACTCATTCCCTTAAAAGCTTTGTCGCTGTTAGGTCAGCTGCAATTTCCAAGACATAAATCAATAGATTTTTATTAGATAAGGATGATCCAACTGAATGTTGGAACAGGTTGAGGAACTGAATGGTCAACTCCCATTCCGAGAATGAATACAAGTTCACAGACAGGCATAATAGATCACTGGTCAATGTTGCACACATGGGGTTGTAGCCATCTGAGGTGGCCATCTGCAAAGAATGATGGGATTATGGCCAGGTGTGGGACACAGACAAGCTGCAGCTTGTATCTTTGCAAACGGCAGCCCAGAAGTATGCAGGAATTCACACCTGCAAATGGGCCTTCAAGGCGATTAAAATAACAATGGGACCATCAGGTCCAATCCATAATTTCATTTCATTTCATCATCCAGACTAGGTGGCACTGAGGTCCTGCTCGGAGCCCTCCTAGCATTGGCCACTGATGTCCACCCCAAAAGTGATGTGGCAGCCCCTGATTGGATGTCACCAATCAGAGTGTGGAGCCCTGAGGAACTGGTTGACAGTGACCCAGAAACTGCCCACAAAAGGGGCGGGGAAAACTCAAGCCAGTTAAAAGACAATACAGCCATGATTTCTGTCTCTCTTGGATGCGGCCTATGCCAACCCAAGTGCAGCATAACGACCAGACAGACAAGTTCAAGACCAATGATCGCTACCAGAAGGATGAGCCCAGCAGAAACAGAGCCACTTCTTCCACCCAGCTACGCAAGATCCGGACAAAGGCCTTGTCCATCTGCATAGAGCCGGTTGCCCTGAAGTTAAGTATAGGTTATTGTAGTTGTTAGGTATAGTTTAACTTGTAGTGTTTTGTGTTGCATGTCAAAGTAATCCTTGTGTGTAAATAAACCATCTTTGAACTTGAACTGACTAACTGGTTGTGTGATCCTTTGATCAATATCCGGTAAAGCCTTGTGATGGTATCATTTGATACCTGGCAACTTGAAAGAGTATCATTATTAATTGACGACATTACTCCGGTGCCGGTTGGCAACATTATTGGTGATGCTGGTGGGATAGTATTCCATTAAATTGGCAACAGGGTGGAACTATAACTCTTATGGGAAAAGCTGATTTTCAAAGAAGCAAAATTAATTCACAACTTCAAAATAAATACTGGGATACTTAAATTCTTAATGGAATTGGATTTCATGCTGCTGAGGTGGAGAAAATGACTTTGGCCACATATAAAAAATAAATGCAAGAAACATTTGGCCGAATGTTCTCTATATCAAGCATATTGTGGCAACATTTTGGGAGGAGCATCACACCAATGTTTTAATTGCTTGTACGATGACCTTTGTGCCTTAGGAAAACCTGTATTGTCCTTTTGTGAAGTGTCCCTGCTTTCCAGGTGAAATTTCTGAAAAGGGTGGAATTGAATTACCGAGTAAATGGTTCTGAAAAATGGCCACGTGACTTGAGATTAACATGGGGAAGAATCTTATACAGCAAAGTGAAAATAGACAGCTAATTGCAAGATCAAATTATAGTTTGTCTCTGACCTGCAGTTCAGAAGACAGCCCAGTGAAAAAGCAGGCAGTGGACTCTGAGAATAGAGTGGGGACTGTGTGTATTAAATAGTTGGAATGGACAAAGTGCTGAAGACTGAGAGAAGGAATTTATGACAGTAGATGACCACTGCTGCTGCTTACGTTTTTCCAGGAGCAACCAGACTGTATAAAACGATCTGAGAAGGAACTCTCTGGGGATTCTAGCTGGGGAGATTCTGCAGGGGTGAGCTGTTTGGGTGTCAACCAAATCCGGGAACTTCCGATGGAATATAGCTGCTGGTGGAAGTGACTCGAGGACCAACTCCATTTAGTGTGAAGTGAGAGATTTGTACCAAAAGCTATGTTGGGAAGACTGAGATTGCACGTGGTACCACATTTGTGCAGGAAGTGATGCAAGTACTTGTAACTACTTGAGGTGCATCTTAGCTGTATTAACTATTTAAAGTGGAATTTACCTTTTGAATTATGTTGATTTTAGTTGGTTTGTTACAGTAAAAGTTATACAAAGTTACATTTTGTTCATCAATTTTTTCCATTGGATCCTGAGGATCATAATATGAGTGTTATTTACTCAAGATCTCATAGTGATTTGTCAGAAATGTCCTTGTTTTTAAAGAACAGTTACATTCAACCTAGCTATTTTTAGAATTGGCATAAGCAAGCAAAGTAGAATCATAGAATTTACAGTGCAGAAGGAGGTCATTCAGCCCATTGAGTCTACACCGGCTCTTAGAAAGAGCACCCTACTTAAGCTCATGCCTCCTCCCTATCCCCGTAACCCAGTAACCCCAACTCATCTTTTTGCTCACTAAGGGCAAATTATCATGGCCAATCCACCTAACCTGAACATCTTTGGACGGTGGGAGGAAACTAGAGCGTGCGGAGGAAACCCACACAGGCCGTGTAGACTCCAGACAGTGACCCAGCCGGGAATTGTACCTGGGACCCTGGAGCTGTGAAGCAACTGTGCTAACCACTGTGCTACCGTGCTGCCCACAATGCACCATTGGTTTTGGGACTTCGTGTTTCTTTAGATAAGTGTCTGTTTGTATTATATGAAGCAGTTTTGAGTTTGTTTGAGAAATGTATTTAAGGAATTAATAATACCATTGGTTTTTACAAGTTAAGGGTTCAAAGACGAAACAGCAACAGTTTTCTCAAATTTTTGTTTCAAACGAATGAAAAGCTCTGTTCCAATCTCTGCTTGAGAGGTAAGTTGGAACAAAAATAAGAGAAATGAAAGAGTCAAAACTTGTCATACTTAAAAAAAAAGATATTTCAGCTGAGTGTCCAGGCTATTGAGGGTCCTGCTGGCTTGGAATGAATCCCCTCTCTAATTTTTCCTTGTTTCTAATTCCTATGGAGGGAAAGCATTAGGAAATGCAAGTCTTCCTTCTTCTTTACTGTTCTATAAATATATCCTGGGAGTGTGGAGACCAGAAAATTGACATCTTTTATGATCTATGTCCATTAGCAGGGTGTTCTGCATAAAATAACTGTGGGTGTAGAACCTCCCAGATTTTACAAACGATGTAGTGGAGTGGGATCCACTATGTCCTACGACTGCATTAATGGACTAATGATGGCTACTTCCCCTCTTGTAGTTAACTCTCGCTGTGACTGACTGGCGAGCCATTTTTCTGGTTTGAGAATAGAATGTATGGACGGGATTTAGCGACGAATCCACCGTGTGTTTTACTGCGGCATAGGCAGCCCGCCAGGGGGATTTACCTACCCTGCCATTGTCAATGGGATTTCCCGGTGACAGCACCCCTTGTCGCTGGAAAACCCATGTGCCGAGGTGGGATTGGAATATCCTGCCGGCGTGAAGAGCAGATAGATTGCACCCATTATTACTTTCAGTCATACACTGATTTATTTCAGACCTATTGGGGAATTTGTATCACTTCTCTTAGGGAGTTCTAATGGAGAAAGTGTACACATGGATTGCAGAATTCTCCAGTCATAAAACATAATTCTGCCACATGAAGGTTTTACAAGCCGTCAAGCTTTGAAAGCCGAACAAGTAGTTCCTTCATCTGGTCCTCCAAATCCCTCAGCGTATATTTTCTCATCATAAGTAATTAACTGCTGGTGAGGCTTGGGTCTGTCTCTTGTCAAGTAATATTAAAATTTGCTGACACCAGGATTGCTGACCATATTAGCACCAATGGCAGGGGAGAACTTCTGCACTTCATGATGCATCATGAAGCTTGTTAGAGAGTCTATGAAAACAGGATTTATATATTTATCTAGCACTACCGATTCTGAATCATTGATAAATAGGTTTGTTTTAAGTATGATTCAAGGCGGTGTTGATATTAGGGTTGGCAGTAATGGCAGTGATGATGGCCTGTCCTTTTGTCATGGTTCTCACTCGTGTGATCAATATTAACTACAGATGAGAAATTAAGGTGTCAATTCTTAATCCATTTATTGGTGGATTCTACGTTGGGCATTTCTTTGCTTTCCTTTTTGTTTTTGGTGAATCCTTTTATTCTTTTGTATTTTGAAATTCTCATTTACTTCCAGCCCATTCTGCACTTTCCCAGGGTAAGGTGGCCGCGGGGGGGGGGCACCATCGGAGGCTAGGGGCAATTTGGGACACACAGGGACAGCATTAAAAACAGTTGCACTCAAAATTCCTTCTGCAGTGCGTGCCGACCACCAATCCTCTATCCCAGCCCCCTAGGCATGATCGTCCTGGATTCGACCTCCCCTCCTCACCCAGGCACACCATGTTCAGGTGATGGGTGTGAGCAAGCACGCAGCAAACATCCAGAAGTCAGACTATGGCATAGATTGAGGAGCACAAGCGCCGAGTTCTCAGCTGGTTATCGTCACTCCCTGCCTTTGGGGGGTGAAGATCGGTTTAGGGGCGATTCAGACTTGAGGGGCAGGATTCTCCCAACGGGAGACTAAGTGCCGACGCCAGAGTGAATACCGGAGTGTTTCACTCCGGCGCGAAGGCCGCTCCTCGCCCCCTATTCTCCAGCCCCCGGGGGGCTAGGAGTGGCGCTGCGTCATTTACGCGTGCCGGGCCTTGGCGCTGCGTAAATTACGCGGCCGCCTCCGCAGAAATGACGTCACCCGCGCATGCGCAGGTTGGCCGGCGCCAACCTGCGCATGCGCGATTGCCGTCTTCCCCCCGGCCGCCCCGCAAGAAATGGAGGAGTGATCTTGCGTGGCGGCGGAGGAAAGGAGTGCGTCCTTCAGAGACGCCGGCCCGCCGATTGGTGGGCACCGATCGCGGGCCAGACTCCTTTTGAGCGCTCCCCCCCCCCCCCCCCGGTGCTCGATCCTCCCTCCCCCTCCCACAGGCCTCCCCCTGCAGCGTTTGCGCGCTGTTCACGCCGGCAGCGACCAAGTGTGGTCAGCGCCGGCGTCAACCCGTCATATTGGGCAAGCCGCTCGGCCCATCCGGGCTGGAGAATCACCGCTCGCCAGTTACAAATGGCGGCCTGCCGTAAATCTCGCGCGCCATTTGGGGGGTGGGGGTGGGGGGAAATCGCGTGCGGGTGCTGGGTCTCGGCATGGGGGGGAGGAGAATTGCGCCCGTGATGTTCAGTCATAATCTCACCGAAGGCAGGTTCACAGCAGTAACCCCTCAGCCAAGCACATGTACCAAAGGTCTGAATCTAAGGTTCCTCTTGTCCCGAGCAGGGTTACTGCAGCAACAACAAAATCATCAACAAAGTAAAACTAACCTGCCTCATGATGGTCTCATTCGTGCTTACTTCACATTACTTGCAGTTAACTGTAGCCAGCTGCTTGAATTTTGTGCTTTCAGTTTGGTGAGCCAGCTGTAACTTTGCAAATGCTTGTTATAGTATGTTACTTGGAAATGGAATGACTTTTATTAAGTAGGTCGATACAACAGTTATTTTGTGTCCAAAAATATCACAGCTACGAGACGAATGATGAGTAAAATGGGTTTTGCTTTTCTAATGGTGCTATGGAACATTTAACATCTATCTGAACACGATGGCATCATAGCAGCTCCAACAATGCAAAACTCCCTCAGTGCTGCACGAACATGTTATTCTGGATTATGTGCTCATGGCATGGAGAGGGTTTTCAATCCACAGCCTTCTGATTCAGACCTTTGAATCCTGCCAACTATCCTGTGGCGACTAGGGACTTTTCACAGTCTACTTGTGACAATAAGCGATTTTCATTTCATTTTGTTAACAACTGAAAAGTAACTTGACCACAACAGACAGAATAGATTAGCAGATGTCTACAATTATGAATTCTCTCTGGGGGTGGGAGGCTTAAAAATCAACAGGCATCTTTTTTATTTTCTAGGCAATCATTGTGAAGCCGAACAAGAAATATTAAAATTCTACCCTACGTCCTTCATCACAATAAAATCAACTAATGGTGACAGATTAAACTGCATGTTCTAAACCAGGATTTTCATGAAGCCAATTCTGAAGTAGAGTCTATTACTTTGGTGCTGACTTTGATTGAGATTATATAACTGAAGTCCTCCTAAGGAGGCAACACCACCTGGTTTTAAATCAGGAGATCATAAGGTGCAACATAAATCATAGGGCATTTAATGAAATATTCATGTGAGGGGCTCTCAGTATTCAATAGACATTCCAATGTTGAGCTTTGGCTAAGTCTGGAGCTTTGGTGCCATAATTGTAGCCATATGGACAAACAGCCAGGTTTCCAAGCATTCTGGGAGAATGGACAATTCAGCAGTTGACCTAAGACCTGTAAAAAGAGCTGTGGCTGCAGGTTAACAAGATCATCAGAGACAGGAGGAAGACAGTTACCCAGCATGAAATTGAATGGCACTTTGGAAAATCAGGCCATAAGATGGTGCTCCTTCGCCCAGCATACAAACAGCAACTTAAGCGGCTGAATTTGGTTCAGAAGGTCATGCTGTGCTGGTCCGAGGAAACAGAACAGCTCCTACGTGACTGCTTGGAGTCAGTGGACTAGTCATATTTAAGAACTCAGTGACCAACCTAAACAAGTATACCACCACCGTCACAGATTCCATCAGCAAATGTGTGAACGACTGCTTGCCATAGAAAGTAGTACATACGTTCTCCAACCGGAAACTCTGGTTTAATCGGCAGATTGACTCCTTTCAGAAGGTCAGGTCTGAGGCGTTCAATTCAGGCAACCCTGACCTAGTCAAGAAATTCAGGTACGAGCTCCACAAAGCCATCCAGAATGCCAAGAGATAATATCAGACCAAGCTGATAGGTCTGCTAGGTAACTCTTCCTCCTGTTTCTGATAATCTTGTTAAACTGCAGTCACAGCTCTTTTGACAGACCAAGCTCGAGTCACAGACTAGCGTTACAGACTCTTGTTGGTGGTGGCAAGGCCTTAACAACATAACGGGCTACAAAGCGAAGCCGAACAGAATCTCCGGCAGCAGCGCACCCCCCAGGTGCATTTAGGGAACAACGACAAGCAGTTGCTGGGGATCTGATGAAGACGATTGAGGAGGCTATGGCAACTATTTATGCAACCTTGGACAAGCTGGATCAGGTGGGTGGAGTTACAGGAGGCGACCTTTAAGAAGGTGGAGGAGGTGTTCACTAATCACAGCAATCGATTGTTTCTTTGCAGGCAGAGCTGGCATGTTGGTGGAGGAATGATAAGCGATAAAGGCCAAGGTCGGTGACCTGGAAAATCACTCCAGATGGCAGAATTTAAGAATTATTGGGCTGCCTCAGTGTCTGGAAGGTCATTTGCCACTGATTACGTCTCTAGGACGTTTGGAGGGGCAAGGTTTTCTTTCGGTCCCTCCTGGGTTGGATGGAGCCCATTGGTCACTGGTGCAGATGCCCGGATCAGGGTTGTCACAACGGGCGGTCATGGTCCAGTTCCGTCGTTGCTTGGGTGGGGGCGTCTACTGGGATGGCGGGGGACGGTCGAGAGTGTGGATGGGAAGGCCATCCCATCGGAGTGTATCAGGATGTTGGGTGGAGTTGGCGAGGAGGTGTACGGCATTTAACATGAATGGGAGGGCTGTTCTTCAAGAGCAGCCTATTTTTTGGGGTGGTGTGCCCGGCTCGTCTCTGTTTTACCTTCAGAGACGGAGACAAGGACATTGATGTGCTGGAGGAGGCGAGTTACTTTGTAGGTGGGCATGGATTGTGAGTGTGTGTGTGTGGGGGGGGGGGGGGGGGGGGGGGGGGGTGGGGGGGGGGGGGGCTGAAGTGTTGAGGACTATGGTCTTGATTGCTTAGTCATTCTTCAGTTTTTCTGTATTTGTATGTTTGTGTGGGATGGTTGTAAAGTGGGAGAGGGTGCGTTGTTGTTATGAGGCTTGTTGATGGGGTTGTATCTGGGTACATTTTGGGGTTTTTACTGTATTGTTGGAACTGTCTGGAGGAGGGAATTTGGGTGTGGTCCACTGTCTTCTTCCTACAATATTTGGTATTAAAGTTGGGTGTTTGTTGATTCATTGTGTGAAAGACTTTGATTCCACCCTTGGTGGGGATCTGCCTGCTAGCAGTTTAGCCAGTTAACTGGAGCGCAGTGGGGGAGATGGCTGCAGTTGGTTACCTACGAGGGGATTTTCCTTTGTTTCTGAAGGCAACAAGCTTAGATTTTAGGTTTTGCTGGGGTTAGGGGTGGGGACTGATGGAGGGTGGGAACATTGTTTGGCATTGTCATGATGCCAGGGGGGTAGTGCCCCTGTCCCCGACCACCTGGATGCTCCAATGGCCTCGCAGCCCCTTGGCATGGTCATCGCATCTGGTCTTCGTTGAGTCCAGGACTGATTCCCACTGGCACCACACTGCTCAGTGGGGGCGCAGAATCTTGGAGCTGGAACAGTCTGGTCTGAAATAGGCTGAGCATGTTTAAATGCTGATTTATTCCTAGTGGGTGCCGCTCAGCAGTGCAGGAAGAGATTGAGGCACCACTTAGACCCGCACGACAGACTGCGGACCCTCCCCGAATGCCCCACCTCATAGGGGCAGGGTACCTCTGGGCTCAATCCCCAGCACGGGCAAAATACCACCTGGGAAGCTTGACACTACCAGTATGACATCCTGGCAGTGTCCCTGCCAGGGTGGCAGATGGGTGCACTACCAGTATGTCCAGGTTACCACCCTGCCCAGAGGCTGACCACCCAGGGCTCCCTCATGTGCCGGTACGCCTGGTCCACATTTGTGGAAACGGCGTCGCTCGGGGTCTCCAAGGCGAGGGGATTTGATCCCGGGCGTTTGGTAGATTCGGCGTAGCCACATTCAAGGGAGCCTAACTGCTTGCTTGAATATGCAAATTTAGGCCTCGTCCATTATGTTTAGGATCCAGATTGCGACGTCCTGCGAGATCCCGTAAAATCTCGCGAGGCCTCTCACGAGATTTACCGGTCGCGTCCCGAATCGAGCGCCCAAAATATCTGAAATGAGTGAAATTGGATAAGATGAAAAGATGCTAATGAGCTCACTTTGGTCTCTCTGTGAATTGTAGGTAATGAGGTATTCACACACTTCTCTTGATAACTCATAAATGATTCACAAGCATTGTGTTGCAAGGTTCACAAATCCCAGATGTTTAGCATGTAATCTGATAATCCTTCCATTTTTAGCTGTGAGCATCAAGAGATAAAAGATATAGACACAGAATGTCAGGTTTTAAATTTGGATGCTATGAGGCAGTCAGGCAATAATAGTTGTGAGAAGGTTGGACTGCAGGACGAATAGTGAGGAATTATTTTGTTTCAGCGATATAAGATGACTCAGTTTCATAAGGAACATGGTGTCTCCATTTTATATAATTGCATGAAGGTAAATTTAGTGAATTAGGTCCATTCTGTCTGTTGTTCTGTCGATTCGTATCAAACCTAATCTCACTAAGTGTTTGTTTAATCTGTTTTGAGAGAGATTAAGAAAAGACATGAAAAGAAAAAAGCTCTGTAGAAGAGTCATACGGACTTGAAGCGTTATCTCTATTTCTCTCTCCACAGATGCTGCCAGACCTGATGAGTTTATCCAACATTTTCTGATTTTATTTTATACTCAAAAAGGACAAGTATTGAATGTTCAGCTCACATGATGGAGGGTCATCAACAATTCTGGCCCCTGGGTCATTTTATCACTTAAATAGATAAAGGCATTGAGAATCCATTCCCAAAAAGTCATCAAAGATTAAAATCAAGTGGAGTGTGAAACCACCATCTGCTGAGCCCATTTGTATCCCAACAAGGAGTTTATGTTGGAATTGTCCCATAGTCTTTCAGTTCATTAAAGCAGGTCAAGGGTTAATACTATGTCTGTGTGTTTATGATTCGCGGCAGTGCCAGTTTTCTGGCCCATTAATTGGAAAGCAGCAAAAGGAGAGGATGGTTCAGATGAGCAGTCCTATATCAAAGAAAGAGGGTGAGGGAAGTGTCATGCCCAGAAGGCATGAAAGAAAAAATAGATAAACACAAACACAAACATGTATATATATATATATATATATATTTATTTATACTATATATATATATCTCATCCTGGCTACTTGATAACATTATTTTGTTTTGGACAAGGGCTTTAAATTGACTGAAGCCATGACTGGCTACAACTCACACAAAGGAATTTCCAGCTTTCAGAAAAGCACAGCAACCCAGTTATCCCTAAAAATGTGCCAATGTCTCCTGTGACTGCAGAAATCAAATTGCAAGGAAATGCAGAAAGGCCCTTTATATCACATAATCCCCCAAGCTGCTAGGTCCTGTAACATTGCCTTGAAGCTAAAAGAGGCTGTCTGCCATTTTCCATCACCGAAACAGCAGCAGGACTAGGTTTAAATTATCTGGCCCTCATCAACACTTTCCTACTGGAGTGTCTGAATTTTATACGATAAGACCAATTCATCTCTATATGCTTCTCCCATCATGGAAGTCAGCATTACTGGAAGCATCAGCTTCAGTCTGCTAATCTTTCTGAAGGAATGTACAGGCTTTTGATTCTGGACTCATGTGAAACAATCATTCTTATTTTGTCTTTGTCTCTGTCCTATACATCTTTCTTTCCCTTATCCCTCTTTTATTGTATGAATGTAAAAATGGAGGAGATGTTGCAAACCTTCTTCCCCTTTTTTTTTAATGTATAAAATAATCAAACTATCAATTTTACCCTTTCACGAGTTTGGTGTGGGGTTATTAATAGAGGATTGGATCACCCCAAACTGAGGTTGGAGAAAATACGGCACTACTTATAGAGAGGAAATCAATAATCAAAAACACTGTTCTGTTTACTGACAGGTCATGAGGGGAGATATCAGGGCTGTCCGAGAAATGAGACTTGATCGTGATGCTGAGGTAAGGGTGAGTTGGAGATCGTGGACTCAGGGGTTCTTGTCATCATCAGGGTGGATATCCCACCTCTGCAAGTGGCCAGCCAAGCAGAGACAGCAGTTCTCCTGTGTCACCAGAAGTGATGTTCAACACTAGTACTACTGGAGACCCTGGCTCAGGTAGGAGGGCCCTCCTTCACCAGATTACAGGCATCTCCACATGGAGTGGCCCCTGGGGGAATACTAGCAGCAGTTGGACATGATCATCATGGCCCTTTTAAAAAATTTGTTCATGTGACATCAGCAGTGCAGGCTGTGCCAGCATTTATTGCACATCCCTAATTGACCCTGAGGAGGCAGTTAAGAGTCAGCCACATTGCTGTGGATCTGGAGTCACATGTAGGCCAGACCAGGTAAGGATGGCAGATTTATTTCCCTAAAGGATATTAGTGAACCAGATGGGTTTTTCCCAACTATCGACAATGGTTTAATGGTCATGATTAGACTTTTAATTCTAGATTATGATTGAATTCAAATTTCACTATCTGCAGTGGTGGGATTTGAACCTGGATTCACAATGCATTACTCTGGGTCTCTAGGTTACTCATCCAGTGACAATACCTCTGAGCCATTCCTTTCATAAAGTGGCCTCAACTGGCCTCTGTGCAGGAAGGATGTCTTCAATCTACCCTCCGCCCATAACCTAAATGGAAACAGGGGTAAGTTATGGGGTTGCCGCCTCGCATCTTCCCATCTGATTATACGTATCCCCCGCCTCGCAGCTGATGTCTGGCACGTTATAGGAATGGGGGGGGGGGGGGGGGGGGGGGGAGTTAAATTCCACCCAGCACTTCAAATAAATGATCAATCATTACAACTGGCAAAGGTCATCAACCTGAAACATGATCTCTTTCTCTCTCAGATGCTATCAGGCCTGCAGAGTATTTCCTGTATTTTCTATCTTGAGATTTCAAGGAACATTTCGCTGTCATAAGACCATAAGAAATAGGAACAGGATAAGGCTGTTCGGCCCCTCAAACATGTCGCGCCATTCAACAGGATCATGGCTGCAAAGACATTCCTCACATTCACGTTCCTGCCCTTTCTCCATAATCCTTCATTTCCTTACTGATCAAGAATCTGTCTATCTCAGCCTTAATTATACACAAGGGGATGGATTCTCTGGATTTGGGACTATGTCCCCATGCCGTTGTAAAAACTGTGGACTGTCACGCCAGAAAAACTGGCGTGAAAGGGCTACATATTCCTAGCCCTGCAGGGGGCTAGCAGGGACCCGGCGTAAAACTAGCAGCTTCTGATGCAGATACGGACACCTGCACTTCCGGGTCGGAGGGCGCGCATGCGCACGGTGGCGGCCTCCAGCGGCCACGCCGTGCTCCATGACGGTCTCAGACTGTGGAGCTGGACATTAAAAATAGACCCCCGATCGGCCGCGCGCCCGAACCTGACCGCCCGCCCAAACATTGCCTGGCTGCGTATAAGCCCCCCCCCTGCCCTCCGATCGGCCTGCCCCGACCAGGGCAGCTGCGGACTGAGTCCGCAGCCACCACGCTAGTTTCCCGACCGGCAGGACCATGAGTGGTCCATGCCGTCAGGACTTTGGCCGGTCGGGGACGGAGAATGGAGAGCGGGCCTCCAGCAATGGAAGTAGGTATGTGCTGTGTGGCGCGGCGTACTCCTCTTCTGGGCCCGCAGAATCGGGGAACACGGCGCCAGTCCCGATTCCGTGCTGGGAAATGGATTCTCCGCCCCAGCACCGGCCGAGATTTTGGCATCTTGGTGCAGAGAATCCAGCCCAAGGACTGTGCACCCACAGCTCTTTGTGGCAAGGAGTTCCAGAGACTCACAACCCTCTGAGAGAAGAAATTCCTCCTCAACGCAGTCTTAAATTGGCCCCTCTATATTTTGAGACAGTGCCTTCTGGTCCTAGACTCCCCCATGAGGAGAAACATCCTCTCAGCATTTACCCTGTCGAACCCCTTAAGAATCCTATATGTTTCAATGGGATCACCGCTCATTCTTCTAAATTCCAATGAGTTTAACCGTTGCTCATATGACAATCCCTTCATACTGGGGATCACCCTAGTGAACCTTTGATGAACAACCTGTGAGGAAATAATGGCTGGAATTCTCCGGCCATTAAAATTTTCTGTTCCCGCCGGCAGCACACCCCCTCCTGCGGGTTTCCTGGCAGCATGGGGTGTCTTCAATGGGAAATTCCATTGACAGGCGGCGGGAAAAGAAAACGGTACACTGTCGAGAAACATGCTGCTGTGGGACCAAAGAATCCCGCCTAATATTTTTCCTTAAATAAGGGGACCAAAACTGCACACAGTATTCCAGATGTGGTTTCACCACTACCTTGTACAGTTGCAGCAAGACTTCCTACTCTTATACTCCAATCACTTTGGAATAAGGGCCAACATTCCATTTGCCTTCCTGATTTAATGGGGAGGCAGTAGCATACAATATTGTTACTGGACTGGTGATCCAGAGACCTAGGGTAACACTCTGGGGACCCGGGTTCAAAATCCACAGCAGATGGTTTAAATTGAATCTAATAAATATCTGGAATTAAACCATGAAAACCATTGTTGAATGAGTTGCCCTGGGAATCCTCAACATCAACTCTGGTCTGCATGAAGTCTCATGGCTTCAAGTCAAACAAGGGCAAACCTCCTGATTACCATCTCCCCTCAACTGATGTATCAGTACTCCTCCATGTTGAACACTACTTGGAGGAAGCACTGAAGGTGGTAAGGGCACTAAATGTACTCTGGGTAGGGCACTCAATGTCCATCACCAAGAGTGGCTCAATAGCTCCACTACTGACTGAGCTAGCCGAGTCCTAAAGGACAAAAGTGCTAGACTGGATCCCCAAGGGAACCAACAAGAGGGAATGCATGTTACTATTAAAGGAATCAAGGGGTATGTTTGGGGGGGGGAAGGCAGAATCAAAGTATTGCACTTGATGATCAGCCATGATCATAATGACTGGCGGAGCAGGCTCAAAGGGCTGAATGGTCTCTCCTGCTTCTATTTTCTATGTATGCTTCTAACACACTAGACCTGATCCTCTCCAGTCTGCCTGCCACTGATGCATCAGTCCATGACAGTATTGATAGGAGTGACCACCGCATAGTCCTTGTGGAGACAAAGTCTCATCTTCACATTGAAGATACTCTCCAATGTGTGCGTGGCACTACCACCGTGCTAAAGGGGACAGGTTCAGAACAGATCGAGCAACTCAAGGCTGGACATCCATGATGTGCTTTGGGCCATTAGCAGAGTTGTGCTCAGCCACAAACTGTAACCTCATGTCATGGCATATCGCCCACTCTATCACTCTATCATATCGCTCACTCTATCGCCCACTCTACCAAGCCAGGGGATCAACCCTGATTCAATGAAGAGTGCAGGAGGGCATAACAGGGGCAGCACCAGGCATGCCGAAAAATGAGGTGTCAACCTGGTGAAGCTACAATACAGGACTACTTGCATGCCAAACAGCATAGCAGCAAGTGATAAGACAGAGCTAAGGGATCCCATAACCAACGAATCAGATATAAGCTCCGGCACATCCAGTCGTGAATGCTGGTGGACAATTAAACAACTCACTGGGGGAAGTGGCTCCACAAATATCCGCATCCTCAATGATGGAGGACCCAGAACACCTGTGCAAAGGACAAGGCTGAGGCATTTGCAATAATCTTCAGCCAGAAGTGCTGAATGGATGACACATCTCGGTCTCCTCCAGGGAGTCCGAGAATCAAAGATGCCAGTCTTCAGCCAATACGATTCACTTCACATGCTATCAAGAAACAAGGCACTGATACTGCAAAGGCTTTGGATCCAGACAATATTCCAGCAATTGTCCTGAAAACTTGTGCTCCGGAACTTGCTGCACTCCTAGCCAAGCTGTCCCAGTACGGCAACAACATTGGCATTTACCCAGCAATGTGGAAAATTGCCCAGGTAAGCCCTGAACACAAAAAGTAGGACAAATCCAACCCAGCCAAATACGGCCCATCAGTCTACTCTCAATCATCAGTAAAGTGATGGAAGGGGTTGAAAAGTGGCAAGTAACATTAGCGCCACACACGTGCCAAGCAATGACCATCTCCAGTAAGAGAGAATCAAATATTGCTCCTCAATATTCAGTGGCTATGAAGTGGATCTTACTTAGAAATAACCTGCTCACTGACGCTCAGTTCCTGACCTCATTACAGCCTTGGTTCAAACATGGAAAGAGCCGAACCAGAGGTCAGGTTAAAGTGACTGCCCTTGACATCATGGCATCATTTAACGGAGTGTGGCATCAAGGAGTCTGAGCAAAACTGGAGTCAATGGGAACTAAGGGAAAACTCTCCATTGTTTGGAATCATACCTGGCACAAAGGAACATGGTCGTGATTGTTTGAGATTAGTCACCTCAGTCCCGGGACATCACTGCAGGTGTTCCCCAGGGTAGGGTCTGAGGCCCAACCACCTTCACCTACTTTATCAATGACCTTCCTTCCAACATAATGTGAGATGTGGGGATATTCGCTGATGATCGCAAAATGTTCATCACCATTCACGACTCCTCAAACATTGAAGCAGTCACGTGCAAATGGAGCAAGACCTGGACAATATTCAGGCTTGGGCTGACAAGTGGCAAGTAACATTGGTGCCACACAAGTGCCAGGCAATGACCATCTCCAATAAGTGAGAATCAAACCCTTGCCCCTTGGCCTTCAATGGTATCACCATCACTGAATCCCCCACTGTCAACATTCTGGGGGTTCCTACTGAACTGGACTAGCCATATAAATGCTGTGGCTACCACAGCAGGTCAGGGGCAAGGAACCCTGTGAAGAGTACCTCATCCCCTGTTTCCCCAAAGCAACACCTACAAGGTACAGTCAGGTGTGTAATGGAATACTCTCCACTTGCCTGGATGAGTTCAACTCCAACACACGCAAGGAGCTCAACACCATCCAGGACAAAGCAAACCTACACACCTTCCACAAACATTCACTCCCTCCACTACCGACTCACAGTGGCAGCCGTGTATACCATCTTCAAGATGCACTGCAGGTTTCATCAAAGCTCCTTAGGCAGTACCTTCAACCCAAGACCACTACCATCTAGAAGGACAAGGGCAGCAGATACATGGGAACACCACCACCTGGAAGTTCCCTTCCAAGGCACTCACCATTCTGACTTGGAAATATATCGCCATTCCTTCCCTGTTGCTGGATCAAAATCCTGAAACTCCCTCCCTACGAGCACAGTCCTACATCACATGGACTGCAGCAGTTCAAGAATACAGCTCACCACCACCTTCTCAAGGGCAATTAGGAATGGGCATCAAATGCTGGTCAAGCCAGCTAAGGCCACACCCCCTAAAAATGAATTAAAAAGATTACCTGTTGCCCCTGTGCGCTAGCTTTCTGTGTTTCATGTACAAGTACCCCCAAGTACCATTGTATTTCAGCCTTCTGTAGTTTTTCTACTGTTCTTTTCTTCCCCCTTTCAAAATGAACTACTTCACATTTTCCCACATTATACTCCATTTTCCAACTTTTTGTCCACTTAATTAACCTATCAATATCTCTTTGCAAATTGTTTGTATCCCTCCCGCAACTTGCCGTTCCACCTATTTATGTTTCCTCTACAAATTTCAATAGAGTGCATTTGCATCCTTTCTCCAAGTCATTAATATATATTGTAAAGAGTTGCAGCCCCAACACTGATCCCTGTGAAACCCCACTGGTTACAGGCTGCCAACCTGAAAAAGAACCCCTTATCCCCACTTGTTGTGCCCTGCCCATTAGCCAATTATTTTTTGCCAATTAAAGGGCAATTTAGCATGCCCAATCCACCTACCCTGCACATCTTTGGGTTGTGAGGGTGAAACCCACGCAAACACGGGGAGAATGTGCAAACTCCACACAGACAGTGACCCAGGGCCGGGATTCGAACCCGGGTCCTCCGTGCTGTAGGCAGCAGTTCCAACCATTGTGCCACTGTGCCGCCCAGCCAATTCTCTATCCATGCCAATATACCACCTCCACTACTCTGGTATCTTAACTTATGACTTAACCTTTTATGAGGTATTGTGTCGAACACCTTCTGGAAATCCAAATACAACACATCTACTGGTTCCTCTGTTCACTCTGATTGAGACTTCCTCGAAAAACTCTAATAAATTAGTCAGACACGAGTTCCCTTTCATGAGGCCATGCTGACTCTGCTTGATTAGATTATGATTTTCCAAATGTGCTGCTATTACTTCCATAATAATTGATTCCAACATTTTTGCAACAATAGATGTTAAGCTAATTGAACTATAGTTACCCGCTTTTTGCTTCCCTTTTTGAATAGGGGTGTCCCATTGACAGTTTTCTAACCCTCCGGTACTTCTCCAGAATTCAAGTATTTTTGGAAAATTACAAGCAATGCAGCCACTATCTCTGCAGATACTTCCTTTAGCATCCTAGAATGCAAACGATCAGCCTTCAGCCCCATTAGTTTGTCTGATACTATTTCTCTAGTGATGGTGATGGTATTTAATTACTTCCCCATATTCCTTAGTATTAATAGGATGTTCGAAGTATCTTCCAGCATAAAGACTGATGCAAAATATCTGTTTAACTGTTCTGCCCATTTGCTTGTTCCCTATAACTATCTCCTCAGATTCATTTTCTAAGAAGCCTAGGTTCACTTTGACTTCCTCTTCCTTTCTGTAAATAATTAAAATTTTGTCTATTTTTATAATCCTCACTAGTTTGCCCTCGTAGTTTATTTTCTTTCTCATTATATCTTTAGTCCTCCTTTGCTAGATTCTGAATTTATCCCAGTGTTGTCATTGACTTTTGCCTCCTTATATGCTTTTTCTTTCAACTTAATACTCTCTTTAACTTCTTTGATAAACCAACCATGGTTGGTTTATCCTTCTCTTAGAATCTTTCCTCCTTACTGGGATATATTTTTGCTGCGTCATAAATTACCTCATGAAATGTCTGCCACTGCTTGTTTACTATCTTTACTGCTAATCTATCTGTCCAGTCTACTTTAGCTAACCCTATCCTCATTCTATTGTTATTCCCTTTTCAGTTAAACACAATTGTTTCTGACCCAAGTTTCTCACTCTCAGAGTATTAAATTCTATCATGTTATGATCACTACTTCCTTGGGGAATCTTTTACTCTGTGGTCATTTATTAAACATGCCTCATCACCCATTACCAGATCCAAAATAGCATGTTCCATCGTTGATTCCATGACATATTGCTGTAAGAAACAACAAGTAGGTGCCCATAAATTTAACAGGTGGAGGGGGGACTTCACTGGGAAAGTCGCGAGGCAGGTTTTTTTTTTACACAGAGGGTGTTGAGTGCCTGGAATGCGCTGCCAGGGGAGGTTGTGGAAGCAGCGTTCAAAAGGCATCTCAGCAAATACATGGATAGGATGCGCAGAGAGGGATACAGCACAAGGCAATGCTGAGGGGTTTGGCCAAGGGTGGTATCATGACCGGTACAGGCTTGGAGGGCCAAAGGGCCTGTTTCTATGTTGTATTGTTCTTTGTCAGCAGCTTCATGCCCTAAAATAGATAGGTGAATAGCTGGCACTGAAGAGGGGGGAATTATACAATAAATTGCTGGAGGATCAAGGCATCCAGGCTTTGAGTATCAAGTAACTCATCAGTCAGCCAGATTGAAGTTTATCTAAGTAGGAAATGGAGTACAGCATCACTGAGCTTGCATATTCAGTGAGGAGGACAAGCTCCGAACTAGTCATTACTGCATTAAAAGGATTAAGAAAGCTGATACAAACAGAAACATGACAGAAGCAAGTGATGGATATTGTGTGACAAAGATGCTCCAAGAAGTATCACACCAAAAGGAATTGCACGCACATGCAAGACTTTGAATATATTACTGCTAAATCTCTCATGCCCCAGATCATGGTTAGGAAAAGAAAGTGACAGGTCCTTGAGCTATGTTTGTTCTAACAGGCAGAAAGACAATGCAGCAACCCCATCTGAGGAAAGTAAACAAAGGCATTCTTGCAGTGTCATCTGTCACTGAATGCAGTGCCGCATATAAAACCAGTGAGAACAACAGTCATTGCTGTTTTAGAATTATCTTTTTTTAAATAAATTTAGAGTAGCCAATTATTTTTTTTCAATCAATTCAGTGTGGCCAATCCACCTAACCTGTACAATTTAGGGCTGTGGGGGTGAAACCCACGCAGACACGGGGGGATTGTGCAAACTCCACACGGATAGTGACCCGGGGCTGGGATTGAACCCGGGTCTTTAGCGCCATAAGCAGCTGTGCTAACCACTACACCAGCATGCCGTCCGCTTTTCAGTATTATCAGTAGGCATAACAGAGTTACCTATTCAAGGATTTTATATATATATGTTTACATATGTACAAGCATGTGTGCTGCACACTGCTTTTTAAAGCAGGAAACATAATTGAGGGTATTTAGGACAGCATGGTGGCGCAGTGATTAGCACTGCCACCTCATAGCGCTGAGAACACAGGTTCGATCACGGCACTGGGTCACTGTCCGTGTGGAGTTTGCACATTCTCCCCGTGTTTGCGTGGGTTTCACCCCCCCAATCCAAAGATATGCAGGGTAGGTGGATTGGCCATGCTAAATTACCCCTGAATTGTAAAAAAATAATTGGGTACTCTAAATTTATTTAAAAAATTGAAGGCATTTCCCAGAATTAGTTACCTCTGAGGAAATCTTGTTAATAATCTTTTCTTGTTAAAAAATTAGCAATTTTAGATCAAGATACAAATTCTACCTAACAACACTCAATCAACATGACTGGGAATATTCTTTACTTGAAATGGACATTACGCAACCTATCTTGCTGATTATTGCTATATCAACCTGCAATTGGAGAAGAAATCATAGGAATGTTTTATCTGTAAACCACAGGATATATCTTCATAATTCATTGCTGAATAATCATGTAATTAACAACAGAGAAATAATGCGTTGGTGGTAGCCCTAATTATAGCATTACATCTCTGTCCTGGCAAATCAGACAGTGATGAATGTGAAACCAAGCCTGATTGATATTAAAAATTTGCAATGTGGCAAGCCACTAAACACCTTACATTAAAATACAAACTGCACATTATAGAATCAGTGCAGATGGAGGCCAATCAATCCACTGGGATAGCACTGGCTCTCCGAAAGAGCATTCTATCCTATCCCACTCCCCTGTCTTATCCCCAGAGCCATGCACATTCTTTCATTTCAGATAGCAATCTAATTCCCCTTCGAATACCGCGATCGAATCTGCCTCCATCACCCTTTCAGGAAGTTTGTTCCAGACTCCAACCACCCTCTGGGTGAAAATGATTTTTCTCACATCACTTCTCCTTTTGTCCATTATCTTGAATCTGTGCCCTATAGTAAAACATGAGCAGCACATTATTCAGAAGCTTGGACTCAGTGGTAATAACACGGTTATGTTTTAACCTCCCAGTTGAATGCGGGCCAACTATTCGCAACAGGAAATAGTGACCCTCAAAAGAAAATTGAAAGGAACGGTCAGTGCAAGGAGACTTTTATGTTTCAGTTGTGACAAGAAAATTCTAAACCAATTACTTGGATAACAGATTTTTTTTCCAATCTGGCTACCAGTTAAAAGTGTTACAATGTATCACAAGGAGGGAGTGTAGCCACCTGGGGTGGCCACTGCCCAACACAAAATGGAAGATTACAAAGAATGCAGGGAAAATGGACATGTTGCAAAAGCAAGCAGCTTGCAAAAGCGCTTGTGTATTCTGACTGCTGCAGAAACCAGACAGCACTGTGAAAAAAACAAGTTAGCATACTAATGAGGCGATACCCGGTGATTCCCAGGTACAATGGAAACAAGTTAACTCAAATCGCTACACTGAATAGAAGGCCAGACTTCTCGGCGCCAAAAGAAGTCCAAAACAATAAGCCCCAAGAACCGCCCAGTGGTCGAGGGACTGCCCCGTTATTGGGGAAATTCAAATCAATCGATTGGGAAGAGACCCAATCGATTGCAGGTTTATAGAGGGTCCGCCCTGAAGGATGCAAAGCCCCTGGGACCTATAAAAGACAGGTCACAGAACTGATTCGCTCTCTTGACCAGCTCCTCTTAGCCAGCACTCTCCTTGACCACCGTTACAGCAGAAGACCTTGAGAAGGGGAGGCCTGGTCAGCAGCCGCCATCAAGTAAGTGTCATACAACGCACGCTACGAGAGTAGACACTCCTGACCCCTTTAGTCCACACCGACTGGAAGCCTGCGGATCCAGGACAAAGCTAGAGGCCATTGTTCCCTGATCCAGCAGTTCCCTTATCCAGATAAGTATTTGGCCTGTTAGTGGTAGGATTAGCCTAGTCTTGTAGTTCTATATGCATAATTAGTAGATAACTATTATAATAAACGTGTCTTGTTTGAACTTACTAACTGGTGTATGGAGTTATTGGTCTGAACTTGAATTTGAAACTTGTGGCGGTATCTTAACGATACCTGGCAACTCTAGAGCTAAGGAACGAAACAGAGCCAAATTGAGTATAAAGCACACTCACCAAGAACGAGCAACAGTACCCAATAGGAATCCCAGGTTAGTCTGTGGTCCAATGTAGTAATGTGTGAAGCACAAAAGTGGCAGTTCAAGAGTTTCTGGACAATATTGTTCACATGCTTATTTCCCAATATAAACTGAATCATCCAGGTAGGAGCTATGCAGGTTCAAGCTGCTTCCTCACAAAAGAGGAAGAAAACTAAAATCAAATGAATGTGGAAATAACGCAAGCTGCTCTTCTATACTTCCTGGAAACTAGCTGTGGAACAGTTGGTGGGCTTTGGTTACCACCTAGCCACTCAGTAGCATGTATTAGATTTGATCCAAGAAAGAAGGACAAAAATGGAAGAGGAAAATGTAAAATTAATGTCAAAGGAATAAGATTTATATTTAACAGAAAATGAAAGATGACACTTTGAATCATGAGGCTGGCTCGAATACAGCCAATAGTATTCAATGTGGCAGAGGACATTGATGATGATGATGGTCTGTTACTGCCTTATGGCCCTTCTGAAGTCCCACCTCATTCTCACACAATGTCCAAACTGCAGGAGGTGTAACCATGGGCCTCTTGCTTTACATTCAAACGCTCCTGTCACTTTCCAGGCACATAGAGGAGGCTGGCTACAATGTGGCACAGTGTGTTGCACGGATCTTGGAGCCCATCCTTTCCACCCTGGAAGTGCTGGTCATCTCCATATTGCACTGGCAGACACAGCCGTGATGCAGTGTCTGGTGATTGCTGTCTCAACTTCCACTGCAGCATTGGCAGAAGTCACCCAATGTCTCAGTGCTGCAGTGAAAGTTCAGACTCAAGTTACAAGATCTATACTTGCTGCTTTGCAGGCTCAGACACCTGCCTTCATGGGTGCAGATCTCAGTGCTCAAGGGGCTGCAGGTCTTGTGGCTGTCCAGCAATATGTATTCTAACAGATTACGTTGATTCTGAAGTGCCTCCTTGAGGACGGGGCTGTGGCACCATGCAAAATGAACCTGCTGTCCTCTCTAAGGTTCAGAGCATTTGAGTTCCCGCCATTGTTACTCCACCAGTTCCTCTGCTACTACTCTCCTGCTAAACCAGCTTAGACTCCTGCTGCCCATGCTGAGGTCTTACAATCTGAAGCCACACACTGAAGGCTTAGGATTGCTCAAAGTTGTTTTGCAAGGTCATCTGTGACCTCCCTCATACAAAATCATGCCTTACCACAAACCATACTATGGCCATGGGCAAAGGAGCACTAGGTAATTCATTTCTGTTTGTACAATTGGAACCACTTTTGGGATAAGATATTAATAAGGTTTTGTGGCTGTTCGTTATTGTAGGATGATAGCCAATGGGTTGATGTGATGGGACATTTTAGAAGGATGTAGAATTGGGAAATGGTGGCTCCAAGCTTGTCACGGGAAGTAGCTTCATTGAAAAAGAGTCGGTGAAAGCGCTTTGTGACACCTCTCCAGAGCAAGGGGATCCAGGATGCATTCTTTCTGCCTCCTTCTTTTCCTCTTCTTTCTCCTCCTACACTGAGGTGGCCTCTAGACTCCTAGGGACAATGGTTGTGTCCTGATGGTGGCAGATTTTAAGGATGACCATGATAAATTTCGAAACCCACTCTGGCACATGCTGGAGGGCCCTGCCCCCCAGATTGGACAAGGCAGTGAAACTGCTGCTCACGCAAGCCAACTATCTGCCCCAAAATGTTTCTCATGGTTTCTTGGTTCTCATCATTTTTCCACTGTCCTCGTGTGACCGGGTAATTCAGGAGTTTATCAGCCACATGTGCAGGGGGTAGCTTTTGTCCCTGAAGAGCGAGCTTCTCGGCCTCCATGATGGCCTGAAGATAGTGGGTATGGCTGATTGGCACATAATGAATGCATCCTGATGTTGTTAGGATAAGGGAAATTCACAAAAATGAACTATTGAGAGTGGTCGCACACCAGCTGCAAATTTATAGCAACATAGCTCTTATGGTAACTGTACTTCTTTTCACTGACATTATGGGCCCGCAGAGTCACTTGCATGGCACCCTGAATCCATGTGCACTTTCATCCAGTTAGTCTCTGCTGAGTGGGGAAAATGATGTACTCGTGTCTACTGGAATAGATGGCCTCCATGACCTCTCAGATGCTTTAAGAATAGCTTACTGAGAAATGTTCGAGCAGGGCCCTCATTGCCTTAGTATGAAGCTCCAGGTCAGATTGTAGGGGGTGATATAGTTCAGTGACCATCACCTTGTTGAAACTGAGTCATATCAGGAATTGCTCCTTGGTCAGAGGAAGTGGTAATGGAAAACACTTGGTGGGCAGGGCCATCTGTGAGAACCCTCTTCTTCATCCCCACACTGCAGCCGTAACTTCTCTTGCTGGTCATGTTGCAGATTCAAAGCTTCTGCAAATACAGGCCCCCGACCTCAGTCACAAAAACTCTAATGCACTTACCTCCAGGCATGAACAATTACGAACATTATTTGCCGACTGCAAACTGAATTGTTGTTTTTAATCTCCTGTTATTTGAAAATATACTTCTTCCTCCTTTCACTCCCTCTAAGGATCATTCCACCCACAGAGGCTGGGTGATCATCTCCCAAACAACGGTCAGTCTCATTCTGTAACAGTCAGACACATTCCTGGGCTGCTTGGGGCTACCACTGCATCCACATTGGGAATTGCTTCATTTCCTTTTGTAATCTTGTCATACTAATTAATTTGACAAGAAAACTCGTCATGTAGCAATTCACACAGAGAAGGCCCATGTCTTGTACTTGAAACAGTCCTATCCCAACGTTTCCACATATTTGACACTTTAATTTTTAAAAATGCTTTAACAACTGCTTACCTTTCACATAGCTTCTCTCAGATTAAATAATAAAAAAGCTAGTTTTCATTCTGGTTTAGACTTAAAATAAAAAAATTTAGAGTACCCAATTCATTTTTTACAATTAAGGAGCAATTTAGTGTGGCCAATCCACCTAGCCTGCAGATCTCTGGGGGTGAAACCCATGCAAACACGGGGAGAATGTGCAAACTCCTCACGGACAGTGACCCAGAGCCGGGATCGAACCTGGGCCCTCGGCGCCACAAGGCAGCAGAGCTAACCCACTGCGCCACCAAGCTGCCCTATTCAGGTTTAGACTTGATAAATGATGCACGGATGTGAGCTTGAGGAGATTTTGCAGAAAACGGATATTACAATGGGTTGAGGATTCAACTTAAGACAAATGATGGAACATGCAACACATTTTCCTGTATTACAGCAGTTTTACACTATGTATTATTCTGGAAACTTTTGAAATTTAAAAAATGCAATATAACTATATTTTACAAGTGATGCAAGTACACCACACATTGATTAGACCTAGGGAGATACTCATAACTCACTGCCAGCTATGACACATACCACTTAATGCATAAAAGAGCTGCAAAACAAATTCAATATTTTTTTTTAGAAAACATTTTTTTAGAAAATGTTTTATTGAAGAATTTATAATTTTCACAGTTTAACAAATTAACATTCTAAACAGCCTAGCGGCCCGACACACGCAACAATATTACAATAACATAACCAACTAACCCCCCCCGCCCTAGCTCCTAACTACCCGTATATTAGATTCCCTGTCTCGTTTTACACTGCCATGCCTCTCATTTTTCTCCCCCTCTTTCTGCTGATGTTCAGTTTTCCTTAAAAATGTCGCTGAACGGCTGCCACCTCCGAGCGAACCCCTGAATTGAACCTCTCAAGGCGAACTTAATCTTTTCCAGCCGGAGAAACCCTGCCATGTCACTAACCCACACTCCTAACTTTGGAGGCTCCGAGTCCCTCCATCCCAGCAAAATCCGTCTCCAGGCCAGCAGCAAGGCAAAGGCCAAAACAACGGCTTTCCCCTTCCCGGCCCCAGGATCCTCTGATACCCCAAATATTGCCATTTCTGGACTCGGAGTCACCCTCCCTTCCCGGACTTCTGACATGATGTCCGAAAATCCCTGCCAGAATCCCCTCAACTTCGGACACGTCCAGAACATATGCACATGATTTGCCGGGCTTCCCCCACAGCATCTGCACCTGTCCTCCACTTCCTCAAAAAACCTACTCAACCGGGCCACAGTCAAATGAGCCCTATGAACCACCTTGAACTGGATCAGGCTAAGCCTGGCACACGACGAGGATGAATTGACGCTCTTCAAGGCCTTTTCCTATAGTCCGATGTCCAACCCCCCTCCCAACTCCTCCTCCCACTTCCTCTTCACCTCCCCGATAGGGACCCCTTCCCACTCCATCAACTCCTTGTATATCTCCGAGACCATCCCCTCCCAACTCCCGGTTTTGACATCACCTTATCATGTAGTCCCCTTAGGGCAAGGCAAGCTTGGAACCTGCCTCTGGACAAAGTCCCGTACCTGGAAGTACCGAAACCCATTCCCACCCAGCAACTCAAACTCCTCCTCTAATGTCTCCAGGCTCAGGAAGCCCTCATCAATGAAGAGATCCCCAAATCTCTCGATCCCTGCCGCTGCCACCTCCAAAAGCCCCTGTCCAGTCCCCCCGGAACAAACCGGTGATTATCACAGATCGGTGACCACACTGATGCCCCCTCCAATCTCATGTGCTGTCTCCATTGTCCCCACACCCTCAGGGCTGCTACCACGACTGGGCTCAAATTCAATATTTTAATGGACAACTACTGTGTGCTTCTTTTAGGTGGAGGAATCCAAGTTGCGCATTTTTATCGGATTACCATTTTCTTTTGCTAATTGACATAAGTTACTCACCTTCCGATAACCGTTCTTTCCAGCCTTGGGCTGCAGAAGTAAAGAATTCATTATTCAGTGCTGAGGTGCTCAAACGCATCAAACCATCTGTACCCACCTACGGGAAAAATTAAAACACATTGGGTCAAAAGTATTGCAAAGGTTCTCCCAGTGTCTGCGTGGGTCTAACCCCCACAACCCAAAGATGTGCAGGGCAGGTGGATTTGCCACACTAAATTGAACTTAATTGTAAAAATTAATTTAAAAAAGTATTGCAAAGGCAGTCACATGTACATTCTGGAGAAGGAGCCTCGGTGTATAACCGCTGCATTTATCCAGGGCAGATAAAAAATTAAAAACACAGGAGGTGAGCGTTGACTTTGGTGGCAATGCAAAATAGCTAATAGTAATTCATCCGCAAATTTCACACTCTGCCCGACTTTATTTTCCATTCTCTTCAAAGGGAAAGAAAATGGGCAGGGTGTGAAACATACTGTCAGTTGAATATCGCTTATATTACACACTACTGCTGAAGTTAATGAGCAGGATTCTCCGTTTCAGAAACTAGGGCTGGATCCTCCGTCCCAGCAACCAGCCAATGGGATTTCCCATTGTGGGCACCCCCATACCGTCGGGAAATCTGACCCACTGCTGGTGAAACAGAGAATCCAGACCTAGGTGCTCCTGCTAGCGCAGAATCAGCTAATATTTGCATTGCCACTAGGAGTGCTGGGGAGACGAAGAAGATGGCTGCCAAAAATCCGGTACCAGGCCGCCTTCATGTGGACATCCACAGGATGTTGGACGCAGTTGAGCAGAGGAGGCACACCCCATTCAGCAGGGTGGGGCGGAGACACCAGCCAGCTGTAATGAATCAAGCCTAGGACAAGGTGGCAGAGGCAGTGAGTGCTGGCAGCCTCACCAAGAGGACCGGCATGCACCAGGAAGAAGATGAAGCAGCTTAGGTGATTAACCACCTGTGTAATCCTGGCATCACTTCCATCCTTGATCCCTGACATTTGCCCCGAAACCCTTATATGTCAGTAACACTCCACCTACCAACATGCCCCTCAGGAACCTCCAACACGTGCACTGCCCTCTTTGGCCAGGCACCTTGCCCAATATGCCACCAGTTAGAAACCCTTTCCATAAAACTGGTGTGCTGACATCTCACTATGTCCTTTCTGTGTCCCCAAGGATAAAGCAGGGCAATAACGAAGGGAGCGCCAGAAGAAGGGCGAAGGCATGCCAGAGCTATGCGTGCTGAACCCCTTTGAAAAATGGGCCATGGAACCTGTGAGGAAGAGCTGAGTGGCTGCCATGGAGTTCGGCATGTGCCAGAGAAGTGAGGGTCTAATATAACTTTATCCAGATGTTCTATCTCAAGTGAGTCTTTCATCTTCCATAGTCCCGTCCCTCCCAAGAGCTGACCCAATGTCCTTTGTCTTAATAATAATAATACTCTTTATTGTCACAAGTAGACTTACATTAACATTGCAATGAATTTACTGTGAAAAGCCCCTAGTCGCCACATTCCGGCACCTGTTCGGGTACACAGAGGGAGAATTCAGAATGTCCAATTTATCTAACAGCACGTCTTTCCACTTTGTGGGAGTGAAACAAGAGCACCCGGAGGAAACGCACCCACGTAGACATGGGGAGAATGTGCAGACTCCACACAGACGGCAACCCAAGCCAGGAATTGAACCTGGGACACCGGAGCAATAGTGCTACCATACCAATCTTGCAGGATACCTACCAGATCACGCCGAGCCATCCGGGATCGCAGCCCCCGCCTCCGGACCCTCAAAACACCCTGATGCAGAGCTTCGCGGATGACAAAGACTTCTCAGTGCTGTGTTCAACAGCACCATCTATCAGCACAGAGATTATCACCTTGATGGGACATGTTAGTGGTCAGGCTCCAGGGTCACTCTTTAGTGAACACCACACACATGCTGCAGCCAATCAAGGGAGCGGCAGGTCGGAGGGCTGCCTGATCCCAGGGAACAGTTGCCCCCAAGACAGATGTCACACCCCTGGAAAAGATGATCCCATCACTGATGCAGTTTCAGAGTTTACAGGGGGAGATGTCAGCAACATTCCAGTGCTTGCAAGAACAGTTGGAGGAGTTCGGGCTCTGCTTCAGGCACAGGAGATGGGCGGCTTTGCGGTAGAAGGCCTGGAGCAAGAAATCAGAGCCAAATGTCAGGACATCCAAGGCTTGGGCCACACGGTGCTGTCCACGGCTGAGGCGCAGGACAGGAGGGTCCAGCCACGGCGGACATGCCCCAGGTGCACATGGACATTGCTGCGGCCCTCCAGAGTGTCGCCCACTCACAAAGGGTCATGGCTGAGGGCACTGAGAGCATTGGCCGTGTTGACCATAACCAGTCACAGAGGGAAATGACACTGTCACAGAGGGAAATGACACTGTCACAGAGGGAAATGACACTGTCACAGAGGAAAATGACCGAGACAATGAGGGGCATGGCTCACTCGCTGAGGGACATGTCCCAGTCACATGGCTGTGGGCATCGACACGATGGTTCAGACCAGGGCAGGCCTGCAGGACTGGCAGTGCCAGATAACGTTGAGGCCTCTGGAGCTCATTCTGGCTGCCCCTCCATCCCATGAAGTAGCCTCGGGCGCAGCGAGCACCTATAGGGAGGAGGAAGGGATGGGGCCCTTCTGAACTCCCCCCACCTGACAGTGGCACATCCGATGGGCAGCTGGCAAAACAGGGTCACATGTCGTGTCACATGGCGACATGTGTGCCATCAATAACCCCTGGAACTGGGGCATACCAGCGATGACGCAAATCCAGCAGCCAGGGCATCCTGGTGGATCTGGTCCAGGTTGAAGTGAATGTTGACAACTGCCTGGATGAATAGGATATCCGTGACATCTCGGATGCACATGTGCATAGGCATTTGCAAAATCCTGCACAAGGGGCAGCATGGTGACGCCAAGGACCCGGGTTCGATCCCGGTCCGAGATCACTGCCCGTGTGGAGTTTGCACATTCACCCCGTGTCTGTGTGGGTCTCACACCCACAACTCAAGAAGATGTGCAGGGTGAGTGAATTGGCCACACTAAATTGCCCCTTAATTGGGAAAAAATAATATTTAGAATTAGAATTAGAATTAGAACAGTACAGCACAGAACAGGCCCTTCGGCCCTCGATGTTGTGCCGAGCAATGATCACCCTACTCAAACTCACGTATCCACCCTATACCCGTAACCCAACAACTCCCCCTTAACCTTACTTTTTAGGACACTACGGGCAATTTAGCATGGCCAATCCACCTAACCCGCACATCTTTGGACTGTGGGAGGAAACCGGAGCACCCGGAGGAAACCCACGCACACACGGGGAGGACGTGCAGACTCCACACAGACAGTGACCCAGCCGGGAACCGAACCTGGGACCCTGGAGCTGTGAAGCATTTATGCTAACCACCATGCTACCCTGCTGCCCCTATTTGGGTACTCTAAAAAAATTTTTAAATCCCGCACATGTCCACGCTCGAGCCCTGGAAGGAGCCAGATGCATAGAAGTTGACGGCATCCACCTGGTGCCAGGTGAGCAATCATCTGGCACAGGTAGCGCACGGACTCTTCGGTGAGGAGAAGTCGACAGCAGCACACGTGGTCTGGCAGGTCCTCGAAGGACAAGTGCTTGTGGTAGAAACATAGCCTGATGTGTCACCGCCTTCGGCTGACCTCCTCGGTCTGGAGGTCAGCCGACACTTGAGCCTCACCGGCTAGCCCCTGATATTCCGGGCAGGCTCCTGTCGTGCAGGGTCTGCCCTAGGACTCCTGCCACCATGCATCCACTACAGCAGCAGCGACCAGGTAGAGAGCTAGCATGGTAGGCTGAGTTCCAAATTCCATTGCTGTGTGGCAGGAAGGGGAGAAACAGAGACTTTCAGACAGGTGGGACTACCCTTGCCGTTTAGAGTGGTGGGAGGGAGCTTACGCTATTTGGGAATCCAGGTGGCACGGAAATGGGAGAACACTACATAAGATAAATCTGACCCAGCTAGTAGAGCAAATGAAGGAGGACTTTAGTAGGTGGGACATGCTCCCGCTGTCACTGGCGGGGAGGGTACAGAGTGAAAATGATGGTCCTCCCCAGATTTGTTTGTTTTTCAGTGCCTCCCCATCTTTATCCCAAGGGCCATTTTTAAACGGGTAAACAAGGTGATTTTGGGTTTTGTGCGGGTGGGTAAAACGCCGCGAGTGAAGAAAGGGTTGCTGGAGAGTAGTCCAGGGGAGGGTGGGCTAGGCTTGCTGAACTTTAGCAACTATTACTGGGCGGCAAATATAGCCATGATTAGGAAGTGGGTAGTGGGGGTTGGTCGGTGTGGGAGCGAGTGGAAGCGGCATTGTACAAGGACACAAGTCTGGGGGGGGCCATTGATAACGGCACCTCTGCCGTTCTCGCCGATGACGGTGGCCCGGATGAGCAAGTTTTTTGGGGTAGAGGACAGGTGTGCGAGGGGGCCAACAAATCATGTCCGTATGTTTTGAGCATACCCGAAGCTTAGGGGATTCTGGCAGGGTTTTGCAGATGTCATGTTCACGGTTCTAAAAACACAGGTGGTGCCGAGTCCATTGGTGGCGATTTTTGGAGTGTCGGAAGATCCGGGAGACCAGTGGGTGAGAGAGGCTGATGTCTTGGCCTTTGCCTCTCTGGTAGCCCGGAGATGGATACTGCTAGCGTGGAGGGACACGAAGCCACTGAACATAGAACAGTACAGCACAGAACAGGCCCTTCGGCCCTCGATGTTGTGCCGAGCATTGTCCGAAACCAAGATCAAGCTATCCCACTCCCTGTCATTCTGGTGTGCTCCATGTGCCTATCCAATAACCGCTTGAAAGTTCCTAAAGTGTCCGACTCCACTATCACAGCAGGCAGTCTATTCCACACCCTAACCACTCTCTGGGTAAAGAACCTACCTCGGACATCCCTCCTATATCTCCCAATCTGATCTTATAGTTATGCCCCCTTGTAACAGCTACATCCACCCGAGGAAATAGTCTCTGAACATCCACTCTATCTATCCCCCTCATCATCTTATAAACCTCTATTAAGTCGCCTCTCATCCTCCACTCCAAAGAGAAAAGCCCTAGCTCCCTCAACCTTTCCTCATAAGACCTATCCTGCAAACCAGGCAGCATCCTGGTAAATCTCCTTTGCACCCTTTCCAATGCATCCACATCCTTCCTATAATGAGGTGACTAGAACTGCACACAATACTCCAAATGTGGTCTCACCAGGGTCATGTATACTTGCAGCATAACCCCGCGGCTCTTAAACTCAAGCCCCCTGTTAATAAACGCTAACATACTATAAGCCTTCTTCACAGCTCTATCCACTTGATGTACAATCTTCAGAGATCTGTGGACATGAACCCCAAGATCTCTCTGTTCCTTCACATGCCTCAGAACCCTACCGTTGACCCTGTAATCCGCATTCAAATCTTTTCTACCAAAATTAATCACCTCACACTTATCAGGGTTAAACTCTATCTGCCATTTTTCGGCCCAGCTCTGGGCTCTTTGCAGCCTACAACAGCCCTCCACCTCATCCATTACTCCACCAATCTTGGTGACATCAGCAAATTTACTGACCCACACTTCAGCCCCCTCCTCCAAGTTTTTGAATAAAATCACAAATTGGAGACCTGGGTTAGCAACATGGCTGTGTTTCTATCTTGAGAAAATCAAGTTCACCCTAAGAGGGTCCAAGCTAAGGTTCGTCCGGAGGTGGCAGCCATCTGTCGACTTCTTCGGGGAAAATTAACTGTCAGCAAAGGCAAAACATTTAAAGGGGAGGGGAAGTAGGCGATTTTCTGTTTAGGATAGGAGGGACTTGTTAGGGATGGAGAGGATTTATGCAATATGTTTATATTTGGAGTTGCATTGTTTACTGTTGTTGTTACTGTTATTATTACAAAATTACAAATACCTTAATAAAATGTTTCTTTTAAAAAAAAGGAAGGTGGGACTTCCCTTGACCATCGAAACCCCCAGTTACACGGTTACCCAGAGTTTGGCTGCTCGGCTATCCTCACCATTCTTCCCCCCGCCCGCCCCCTTCTAGATCATGGGCAGGATTCTTCGACCCTGCGCCGGGTCGGAGAATCGCCGAGGGGCCGCGCGAATCGCGCCACACCGCCCCGGCGCCATTGGGACGGGCGCAGCACCAGTCGGGGGCCGCTCTACGCACCCACCCCCGCGAACTCTGGCCCAGATGGGCCGAGCGGCCGTAAAAAAAACCCTGAGTCTCGCCGGCACCGTTCTAACTTGCTCTGAGTCGGCGGGACCACGGCGTTGAAGGGTCAGGTGGTGACCTGTGTGTGTGTGTGTGTGTGTGTGGGGGGGGGGGGGGGGGGGGATCCCGGGGCGGCCTCCGATGTGGCTTGGCCCGCGGTCGGAAACCGCAGGCCGGCCTCTCTGTCTCCCGGCCTCTTTTCTTCTGGGCCTGTACTCCTGCGCCATGTTGGGTCGGGGCCAGCACGGACAGGGGAGACACCGCGCACGTGCGGAAATCACGCCGGTGGGACTGCGCATGCACGGGTTCGCACCAGACCCACTGCGCATGCGCGCATCCACCAGTGCCCATTCCACAGCCGGATCAGCAGCTGGAGCGGCATGAACCGCTCCAGCGTGAATTGCTGATATTGGGGCCGTGTTGACGCCATCGAGAAACACGATGGTGTTTCCGACGGTGTCAACACTTAGCCTCAGGATCAGAGAATCCCGCCCCATGGTACTTGACACTGTAGCCCTGTCACCATCAGTGACTTTCACCCGGCTCTTGGTGTGCAAATCCTCTATCCTCACCGCCTGTCCCTTTAAATGGTTCACCGGTGGCTTCCACAACAGGTGTTAGTGATGGGCTCTGTGGTCCCTGTCCTGGTTCTCCCAGTGGGGTCTCTTGTGGGTAGTCTCATTGATGAGCCTTGTGCCTCTCCACCAGAATGTTGGAGCTGGTGTGTGGTGGAGATGTTTATACTGTACAGACATACGCCTCTAAGCTAAAAGACTGGTGTGCAGAGAGGTCTTACAGGTGGGGTCACTGTGGGTTGTGTGCCTTTGCCTGGAGCTTGGCTGCAGTGTGATGTGGAGCCTGTGTTTAACACAGAAGTTGTGACAAGGAGTTGTTCAGGTTTCCTGGGTGGTCTGGGAACCATACACTTATACCGTGTGAGACCAATGGGGCATGTTTCACCTTGCAGTGCTGGAGAATTCACTTGGTTCTTCGGAGTGGGAAAGCTGATAGACTTAACAGTGAGGCTGCTACTCTGCAAGGGGCTGTGTGCCAGGGAGGGTTCCAGCAGCTACCGGTGACTGTGTCCCTTATGTGGGTTATCTCTGTTAATTTCCTGCTTCCTCTGCTGTGGAGCTGTGCATCTAAGTAGCGCAATGAGGAGTCCCAACACCTGGTGGTCCGGCGATTGAGCATGGCCATGCCCATCTCCCTGATCATACTGCGGATACATGAGGGTTTGCAGATGGCTGGGTAAATGGATCTCTACATGATCAGGAGACCTCAGAGCATTTCAAAGATATTGGCAGTAGCCAACAGTTTGAACAGACAGTAAGTAACACCAAGTGGGTGAGTTGCTAGTTTGTTATGGCAACAGTGGATTCAGTCATGGCACCCCGATCCCGAATCCACATCCTTGCCACGAAGGCGGTCCCCACTCGTACCAGAGGTCCAGGCACACACCCCAGCAAGCCTGAATACAATGAAAAAGGTACCTACCTCCTTGCTCCCTCTCAAAGGCCATGGCTCCAGGATCCCATTTGTAAATACTTGTACCAAATCACACCCTTGACTCCCGACTAGGAGGGATGGAACATAATGGGGAGGAGAGGGAGTTGGAGATTCGGGTTTCCAGCCCGTTAATCTCATTCAAATAAATACATAAGAGCTGTTTGCATGTTCCCGCCGGTGCGGGGTGGGAAGCCCACTACGGCAGGCGGGGTGGGACCCGGGACTGGGGACGTGTCTGCTGCCCGGTGCCGATCCTGTTATTGGCACAATCTTAGCGACGGGGTGTGGAGAATTCCCCCCAATGTTTAATTTCAGTTTATATATTCAAACCACAAATGGTGTTTTCTGATCATCAGGCTCCTCCACCGTCACCAGATGTGAAACCACACAGCATTGAACCTACTAGTCCAATAGGCACCGTAGATATTTACTATACATGTTTGGTGAATTTGGTTTCACCAGCCAGAGCACCGAGAATCAAACCCACAATGTCCATTGCAAAACAGAAGAACAATGGTCTAATCATGGAACACACCCAATGATATGTTGGATCAAAGCAACAGTCAAGCATTCCTGATGACCATTTAAACTAACATTAAGATCTTTGTGTATGCTGAAGACATCAGAAACTGGGCAATGCATGCAATGAGCATACTCTACTCACTTTTCTGGTTCCTTTGGCTAATGTTATGGTCAGTAATTTTTATTTTTTTATATTTTGATAAATTCATTTTTTCCAATTAAGGGGTAATTTAGTGTGGCCAAGCCACATACCTGGCACATCTTTTGGGTTGTGGGAGCGAAACCCACGCATACAGAAGGAGAATGTGCAAACCCCACACGGACAGTGACCCAGAGCTGGGATTGAATTTGGGACATCGGCGCTGTGAGGCAGCAATGCTAACCACTGCACCACTGTGCTGCCCCTTATGGTCAGTAATGAGACCGCACAAGGCCAACATTCTATTGTTTCTGGTCTCTGCTGACCGAAGATCAGCGCCCTCCTATTCCTCAGACCAAACAGCCAGCCCACATTGGTTTAGGGGAATCCAGCATGCTGCCTCACGAAATCCAACAGGCAGCTGCAGCTCACCAAAATCATTCAGGTAAAGTCCATGCCCACTGAGAGCGTGTGACTGCTTTGGAACTAGGAGGACACAACTTCAGATCTTAGGCTGCATCCTTCATTTTCTTTACAGTTGTTGGTGTTCATGCTGTGGGTATGGTTGGTGAGTCTCTGGAAAGGTTAACATTTGGGTCAGGGATCCTCTGGCAGAGCACAGCACTTGTGCGGTCTGGATCTTTGGTTTGGAGTTGCCCTTTCTCTCTTCTCAAATCTGACGGATCCACTGTGTTTGCGTGTATTTTTTCCTCAAATCCTTCCCCTCTCTTCTGATTTTTTAATTCTCATGCTTTGGATGGACATGGACCTCGTGTGCCTTCTCAGCCCCAAACATTTACACATTCTGTTGTCCATTTATGCATCTCCGTTAACTCAATGATTTTCTTTTATATTACATCAAAGTTTCTCTATTCGCTGTTTAAAGTCCCTTTAACACATTCATTTCCTCTGTGATTGGTATAACTGTTGTTTCTCATCTGACATCGTCTTCCCCGTCACATTTCCCTCTCTTTCTACAATCGCCTCCTAAAATGATGATGTGTCTTATGTCATGTGAGAGTACCTTTAAGAAATAGGTGTTTATAAATGGGTGTGCATATAAATATCTGTAGTGAGAGTACCTTTAAGAAATGGGTGTTTATTGCTGCAGTGATGTCAGAAAATGGGTGGAGCTGGTCTGTCAGCTTTTTATTTTTGTTTTTGATCAGGCTGCAGGGTGTGTTTTAGTTTTGTTTCCAGAGCGGGATAGCTGCAATCACAGCCAGAAGATGTATTAGAGTCTCTGTCTGTAATCTAAAGACTGTAAATCGATCCTGGTGATTTAAAACTAATAACAGTAGTGACTTTAACCTGATGGGCTTCCGGTAAAAGGTGTTTTAAGTCTTATGGATGTTAAAAGGAAAGCTTAAAGGATTACTTAGTGTTGTATTCTTTGGGGGTTGGATTTGAATTAATGGTTGCTAAGATGTTCACTGTATGTTTTAAAAAGGTTAACTTGAGTTCACAGAATAAACATTGTTTTGCTTTAAAAATTACTTTTCCATTTCTGCTGTACCATACCTGTCGAGTGGGCCATGTGCTCCCCATACCACAATCTAGTAAAAGTTGTGGGTCAGGTGAACTCCATGATACACTTTGGGGTTCTCTAAACCCTGGCCCATAACACTTAGCAGTCAGTCTGTTGAAGGTTACCAACCCAAAATGCCATTTTTACCTTTATAGATACTGACTGACTTGTTTTGTACTTTCATAATTTTCTGGTATCTTTCCCCACATAAAGTTGTCTCTAGTCTGGTAGCTGTCATGTCTTGACTCATGCTCCAACAAATATTGTAAAACTTTTAAAATATGGCAATTTTCCCTCAGTTTTGCATTTGCCTTGTTTAAACTGCAGTTTCAATCTGGAGGCCAAAGACAACAGCCGATGAGTAAATTTGCAAGAATAACTTTGGATAGGGAAATCAAATCATGTTATGAGATGGTGTTTTGTGCTTCTGAAACCGTTTACTCTGACTCCTTCATGATAGTGGGCTGCATTTGAGGGCACACTTTTCTCTAGGGTGGCACGGTAGCACAGTTGTTAGTACTGTCACTTCACAGCTCCAGAGTCCCAGGTTTGATTCCCAGCTTAGGTCACTATCTGTGCATGTCTGCAAGTTCTCCCCGTGTCTGCTTGAGTTTCCTCTGGGTGCTCCGGTTTCCTCCCACAGTCCAAAGACGTGCAGGTTAGGTGGATTGCCATGCTAAATTACCTTTAGTGTCCAAAAGGGGTTGGGTGGGGTTGCTGGGTTATGGGGCAGAGGTGTGTACTTAAGTGGGGTACTCTTTCCAATTGCCGGTGCAGACTCGATGGACCGAATGGCATCCTTCTGCACTGTAAATTCTATGTGTTTAGGTGGAATCTGATGAGTTCAGTCGAATTGTATTCCGATGATTTGAGGACAAACACCTGCCTTAAAGTTGAAAGTATCATCAATATAGAACCAACAATGCAGACCAGTAAGCTATGTCATCCTCTTCCAGAAAGAGCCAGCTATAAAGAGGCTCAAATCGAGGGGTTACTTCTTACACCCCCACAGCTGTCATTTTGCTGATTGGTTAATATATCTAATGACTCAGAGGAACCCCTGCAATCAGGAGCCAGCTAAACCTGGCCTACCTGGTCTACTTGGTGGTGCCCCAGTCACCTCAGGATCATGCTGGCCTCTGCAAAACCATTATGCAGACGTGGGAATATAGCCAAACAAATTCTGTCAACTGTGACTGTGGAGAGGCATCTCAAGTGATGAAACAGTTACAAGAATGCCCTCTACTACCACAGTCCTGAAGATCGAGCCAGAGCCTGTGAGGAACAGTGGTGAAGGAGGGTGTAGTAACATTAAAAGAGCAGAAGACAAACCAGTTGTTCATGTGGGTTCTAGAATTTGGTGGGCAAAAACGAGAGCTCTATTTCTATTGATTGACCATATACCAACCTGTCTGTCCACCTCGGGAAGCAGGAAAAGCAGTCGTTGCTGGAAGTCTCCAGGGAAAACAGAAAATGTGTGCTTATTTATAAGAGCCCGCAAGTTTGTATTTACAAGAATGGAGTCTGGTGTCTCCACATCAATGTCAGTGGCTTTTGTCCTTTTCAGTTGTCCTAAAAGTTAAACAAAGAATGAAAATTAATTTCTCACCTGAGAGCTATAAGTTAAGAGTATTCTTTTTTTTCTTAAAATATATTTTTATTAAGGCTTTGCAGAATTTTTCATAATAAAACAGTAGTAACAATAATAACAAAACAAGATAGAGTGAACATTAACATAGTATAAAAGGAGAATATACAATAAAATTCAATCGACATTACCCAACGTGATTCAGTCTTCCTACACCATCCCAATGAAGCACTCACCCCACCCCCCTCCCACCGTCCCCCTTCACCGCTACGGATTGCTGCTGACATTTTAAATTTCCCCGAGAAAGTCGACGAATGGCTGCCACCTCCCAGAGAACCCTAGCGTAGACCCTCTTAAGGCAAACTTTATTTTCTCGAGGCTGAGAAACCCAGCCATGTCGGTAACCCAAGTCTCTACACTCGGGGGCTTCGAGTCCCTCCACATTAATAAAATCCGTCTCCGGGCTACTGGGGAGGCAAAGGCCAAGACGTCGGCCTCTTTCGCCCCTGAACTCCCGGGTCTTCTGACACTCGAAAGATCGCTATCTCTGGACTCAGCACCACCGTGTGTTAAGCACCTTGGACATTACCCTCGCGAACCCTTGCCAGAACTCTCTAAGCTTTGGGCATGCCCAAAACATGTGGACATGGTTTGCTGGGCTGCCCTTGCACCTCGTACACCTGTCTTCTAACCCCAAAAACTTGCTCATTCTCGCTGCCGTCATGTGTGCCCGGTGGACCACCTTAGATTGAATTAGACTGAGCCTGGCACATGATGAGAAGGAATTAATCCTGCCCAGGACCTCTGCCCACAGACCCGCTTCCAACTCCTCACCGAGTTCCTCCTCCCACTTTCCCTTGAGCTCCTCCACTGGGGTTTCCTCTGCCTCCTGTAGTTCCTGGTAGATATCCGACACCCTCCCCTCCCCCACCCAGGTGCCGGAGACCACGCTATCCTGTATCCGCAGTGGTGGCAGCGTCAGAAAGGCCACCACCTGTTTTTTCAGGAAGGCTCATACTTGCAGATATTTAAAGGCATTTACTGGTGGCAGATTAAATTTGTCCTCTAGCGTTTTGAAACTGGGAAAGCTTCCGTCTATGAACAGATGTCCCATCCTTCTGATGCCTGCCCTCTGCCAGCTCTGGAACCCACCATCCATCTTACCCGGGACAAACCTGTGGTTGTTACATATCGGGGTCCAGACCGACGCTCCCTCCACCCTCTTGTACCTCCTCCACTGCCCCCAGCTCCTCAGTGTCGCCACCACCACCGGACTTGTGGAGTAACGGGCCGGCGAGAACGGCAAAGGAGCCGTTATCAAAGCTCCCAGACTAGTACCTTTACATGACGCTGCCCCCCCCCCCCCCCTTAAAAAATGCCTTAGGGATGAAGATGGGGAGGCACTGAAAGACAAACAAAAATCTGGGGAGGACAGTCATTTTCACGGTCTGCACCCTCCCTGCCAGTGACAGCGGGAGCATGTCCCACCTTTTAAAGTCCCCTTCCATTTGCTCCACCAACCGGGTCAGGTTGAGCCTGTGCGGGGCATCTCATTTCCTGGCCACCTGTATACCCAGGTAACAAAAACTTTTCTCTGCCATCTTCGAGGGGCAGCTCTTTCAGTTTCTTTTTCTGTCCCTTGACCTGGATCACGAACAACTCGCTCTTTCCCATGTTCAGTTTGTACCCTGAAAAACTACCGAAATCCCTCAGGATCTGCAGAACCTCCCCCATCCCCTCCACAGGGTTCGAAATGTACAGGAGCAAATCATCCGCGTATAGTGAGACCCGATGTTCCATCCCCCACCGTACCAGTCCCCAGCAGTTCCTCGAGGCTCTCAGCGCCATAGCTAGTGGTTCTATAGCTAGGACAAATAGTAACGGGGCGAGGCGACACCCCTGCCTCATTCCCCAGTGAAGCTTGAAGCACCCCGGCCTCAGGCGGTTTTTACATACACTTGCTACAGGCGCCTGGTACAGCAATTTCACCCAGCCAATAAAGCCCTCACCAAACCGGAACCTCCCCAGCGTTTCCCCACAGGTACTCCCACTCCACCCGGTCAAAGGCTTTCTCTGCGTCCATCGCTGTTACCACCTCCGCCTCCCCTCCCTCTGAGGGCATCATAATAATATTCAAAAGTCTCCGGACATTGGTATTGAGTTGTCTGCCTTTAACAAACCCAGTCTAGTCTTCCTCTATCACCCCTAGAACGCAATCCTCAATTCTTGTGGCCAGAATCTTAGCGAGCAATTTGGCATCCACGTTTAAGAGCGAAATCGACCTGTATGACACGCATTGTTCCGGGTCCTTCTCCCGTTTAAGAATGAGTGAGATCAAGGCCTGTGACATTATTGGGGGGAGGGTTCCTTTCTCTCTAGCCTCATTGAAGGTCCTCATCAGGAGTGGGCTCAGTATTTCCAAAAATTTCATCTAAAATTCTACCTGGTAACCGTCCGGCCCCCTGGGCTTTACCCGATTGCATGCCCTCTATACTCTTGACAATCTCCTCCAATTCAATCGGGACCCCAGTCCCTCCACCAGGTCCTCTTCCACCTTTGGAAACCTCAACTGGTCCAAACATTGCCTCATCCCTTCCACTCCCGTCAGGAGCTCCGACTCGTATAGTTTACTATAAAACTCCTTAAAGACTCCATTCACCACCCCCACGGATCCAAGGCCGTGTTACCCTCCTTATTCTTTACTCCCCCGATTTCCCTGGCTGCCTCCCTCTTTCGCAGCTGATGTGCCAGCATTCTGCTCGCTTTCTACCCATACTCATAGACTGCCCCCTTGTCTTCCTCAGCTGTGCTACCGCTTTCCCTGTGGTCAACAGTTCAAACTCCGCCTGCAGACTCTGCCGCTCCCTCAGTAGCCCCGCCTCGGGAACCTCCTCGTACCTCCTGTCCACTCGGGGTATCTCCTCCACCAGTCTCTTCCTCTCCGCTCTTTCTCTCTTTTCTTTATGGGATTGAATTGAGATGAGCTCCCCTCTGACAACTGCCTTCAGCGCCTCCCAAACCGTTGCCACTGCTACCTCACCCATATCGTTTGATTCCAGGTTATCCTGGATGTTCCTGTTCATCCGCCCGCAAACTTCTTCGTCCACTAGCAGCCCCACATCCAGCCTCCAGAGTGGACGCTGCCCTCTCTCCTCACTAGGCTGCAGGTCACCCAGTGCGGGGCATGGTCTGAGACTGTGATTGCCGAGTATTCCATCCCCACCACCTTTGGGATTAACGCCCTGCTCAAGACAAAGAAATCTATGCGGGAGTAAACCTTATGAATGTGGGAGAAAAAAGAGAATTCCTTTGTTCTCGACTGCGTGAACCTCCAGGGATCCACCACTCTTGCCCCCCCCCCCTTACTGATCAGAATTGCTACCCCCCTGGTCTTTGAATCTAGCCCTGAATGAAACACCTGGCCTACCCATCCCTTTCTCAATCTCGTGTGATCTGCGAGCTTTAAAAGTGTCACCGGAAGCATTGTCTGTCTTTAATCCCTTTAAATGCGCGAACATGTGCGCACTTTTGACCGGCCCATTCAAACCCCTCATGTTCCACGTGATCAACCTGGATGGGGGGGCTAACCCCCCCCCCCCCCCCCCCCCACTAGCCATCGCCCTTTCTTGGCCCACCTCGAGCTTCCTCGAGCGCCCCCACAGGGAGCCACCGCGCCCGACCCTCAATTGGTTCCCCAAAATTGATACCTCCTCTGTCAGCAAAGCAACATCCCCCCCTCCCTCCCCCCCAACAGCCCCACGACCCAAAACACCCCAGTCAAGCACCAGCTAAGCACTTGTTCACCCCCCACTACGCTCCCGCAAGTCAGCTGAACCCGGTAGCTACCCCCCCCCCGGCGCCGATCAGACTGTCGCCTCATTGACCGGACCCCTGTCCCCACATGAATAAACCAATTCAGCTACCTCTCCAGCCCCAGTGAGTCAATAGTAATACAAAAAGAAAAACAAACAAAAGACACTAACGTAGCTCCGCGAGGAGACACTTACTGAACCAAGGCTCCAACTTCCCGAAAAATCGCACCATGTACAGGGCACCCTCCCCCTTCTGTCTCTCAACTTTGCTGAAAACATAGCACCCTCCAGCCACCGCCACAGCCCTTACTCACACCCAACATTGTATACAATCTTATATTAAAACGGTACCGTTACCCAGCCCCACTGCCGCATTTCACCAAAGCTTAACTGTCCTTTAATTCAAGTCCAGCTTTTCTTGTTTGACGAATGACCACGCCTCATCCGGCGTCTCAAAATAGTGATGCCGTTCCTTGGACGTGACCCATAGCCTCGCTGGGTGTAGCATCACAAATTTCACCCCCTTGCTGAGGTGAAACAGTGCTACAGTGCCGCCATGCTTTTCAAGCCAGACAAGGCAGTCACATCCTTGTGCCATCTGTCTACAAAGACTATTGATTGGATATATATAATCCAAATATTGTTGATTGACTGCTATTTAAATTTATTTATAAAGAGTCACACATGTGAATCTTAACCCAATAAATATGACCTAGTATCCCAAATTTTCCAATTTTATAGAAACACAAGTTGACAATTGATTCCCCTGTTTTCACATTGTCTGCAATTATCCTATGAGTACACAACAGATCATATGTGAATATGAGTAAGTTTAAGAATAGATTTTATCTGCAGCTCAATACGCTTCTGTCCAACAACTGAGCATCATATTCTCTCTCTGGCTTCAGGAACCTCCTTAAAACAAATCTCTTTGATTGTGTTTATCATCTCACCTTCCCTTTTCATCCCTTTATCTACTGCTCAGAATCTGCCCATAACTTTTGTAAAACTCTGGAATCTCCCTCTCGGCGAAGTAAATGTAACTGATTCTTTTTCAACACAATGCTCTAACGCCGCAACAAACATTAATTAAAACTATTCTTCAGAGGCCAAGTTCATCTTATCAATGCTATGAAAGTGCATGAGTAAAAACTGTAACTATTGTTAGACTTCTTGCAGCAGGTCAACAAAGGAGGAGACCAGAATCTTTACGTGAGACATTTCAAATGTTTGGCTCATAGTCTGTGAAAATGACAGTCCTTCCGAGATTGCTATTCGTTTTTCAGTGTCTCCCAATCCTCATCCCAAAGACATTTCGGAAGATGAATGCAGCGATCTTGGGTTTTATCGAGGTCAGGAAAACCCTGCGGGTGAAGAAGGTCCTACTTGAGCTGGGGTGTGGTGAGGGGGGGGGGGCTGGTCATCCCGAACTTTATCAACTATTACTCGGCTGCTCACATATTGATGGTCAGAAAGTGGGTAGTAGGGAAGGAGTCAGTGTGGGAGCTGGTAGAGGCGGCATCTTGCAAAGGCACGGGCCTGAAGGCTTTGTTAACAACACCTCTGCCGTTCCCGCTGACTCGGTACTCCACAAGACAGGTGGTAGCCCTGAAAGTGTGGGGACAATGGAGGTAGTATATGGGACTGGAGGGAGCGTCGGTGTGGTCACCGATCTGTGACCAACCAGCCGTCTGCTCCGGGGGGGGCTGGACAGGGGCTTCAGGAGGTGCCGCGGGCAGGGGTCGAGAGATTCGGAGATATTTTTATTGTGGGGGCTTTCTGAGTTTGGAGGAGCTAGAGGAGGAGTTTGAGTTGCTGGGTGCGAGTGGGTTCCGGTATTTGCAGTGCGGGATTTTGTTCGGAGGGAGGTCTCAGGCTTCCTGCGCCTCCCACTAAGAGGGCTGCAGGATAAGGTGATGTCAAAAAACAGGAGTTGGGGAGGGGAAAGTCTCGGAAATATATAAGGAACTGATGGAGTGGGAAGGGATTCCAATAGGGGAGGTGAAGAGGAAGTGGGAGGAAGAGTTGGGAGGGGAGTTGGAAGTTGGGTAATGGGAGGAGGCCCTGAGGAGAGTCAATGCACCCTCCTCGTGTGCCAGGCTTAGCCTGAACCAATTTAAGGTGGTCCACAGGGCTCATATGACTGTGGCTCGGATGAGCAGGTTCTTAGAGGAGGTGGAGGACAGATGTGGGCGGTGTGGCATGGGGGGGGGGGGGGGGGGGGGGGATCCTGCGAATCATGTGCACATGTTCTGCGCGTGTCCGAGGTTGAAGGGATTTAGGTAGGGATTTGCAGACATCATGTCTGAGGTCCTGCAAGGGAGGGTGACTCCGAGTCTAGAGGTTGCAATATGTGGAGTGTCGGAAGATCCGGGAGCCCAGGAGGGGGGGGGGGGGGGGGGGGGGGGGGGAGAACAAATGTTCGACTCATAACTGCTCGCCCCATTTTTTATAATTTCCTTACCGGGTGTGCAAATCGCTGGCTAGGCCAGCATTTATTACCCATCCCTAGTTGTCTGCCAGAGTATTAATAAGTGCCTCTTTACATGTGCTCATTGTCCAATAAGTGTCCCACCACCTCTATAAACCTAACCTCAATTTATCCAATTAACAACTATGAATGGTGTAAAGATATATTCCAAAATGTGTACTAGCTGCTTTATTTTTCAAATAGTTATCAGAACCTTGCATATCATCCATTTAGCTTCTATCTGTTGAGTGCACTAAATTGATAGAAGTCAAGCATTCCTACTATCATAGACCTTTGACTGGTCTTTCAGAAGTACACAATTATCTTTTTTTCAAGGGTCCAAGTTTCAGTACATCATCAGCAGTGATTTTCCTTATGAGAACAGTCTTACGATGAACAGTCTTATTATACTAACAGCAACTATTAAGTACAGAAATACTCTATAGGAATCTCATTGAGCTGAGTCACACAATTTTGTCTACTTTATGAGTTTAAGTCAGTATATTTAATAAGTTAAACTTAGTAAGTTGAATAATACATAGAACTACCCATTTTGTGCAAGCAGAGCTGAAAAAAGAAAAACCTTTAATTGATTAAATCTCATAATGGATTTGCAGTGTCTAATTACAGTACAAAATGCTGTGCTCGCAAAGAGTTCTTCAGGCCAAGTATTGAGCAAACAGAAGTTGACATCTCTCTACTTAATGGCAGCTATTTGGATTTACATAGGGTCTTTAATATACAAAAAGGCCTAAAATGCTTTACAAAATATTGGAGAAGAAATGGATGCCATGTCAGGAAATGAGGAAGGGCAGTCAAAAACTTGGTCAAATGATTGAGTTTCATGGAAGGTATTAAGTGTGGATTAACAGATTAACTCTTGCCCCCCACCAGGAAATCTTCCATTTCTTATCGTGGACACCATGGAAGCAGATTGCCTCTGGTTGAGTTCTTTAAGAATTCTTTTATAATTTTGCTAGAAATAACAAACACAGAACATATGTTTGTTATGTTACAATGTTACTAAAACATAGGTCCAGATTTTCGCCAAGACAGTGAGTGGTCAAAAATCCCAAGTCCCGCCCCAGCACGTCCCATTTCTCTGGGCGTGGGAATGGAGTTGGCTCGCATTTCACGCATGCCTGGTTTATGGAGGCTGCTGACCATTTAAATCATCAGCATCCTCCACTGAAGTGGGATCTTGGTAGGCCAGGTGTGTGAAACACAGAGTGTGCAGATTAGACCAGAGCAGATCTGAACTTTGTGGATTTGTTTGGTTAGACAGGAAAACCCTTTGGATCTGTTCCTGGGACACCCTGAGGGAGTTAAGGTATCCTCTGGTGGAGGTCAGGTGCCCTTTGGAATTATCAAACGGCAGCATAAATGTGCGTAAAAAGTGCATAAATGCATTACTGTTAAGCCCATTTTACAGTTTGATTGAAAGCTGTAAATGATTATACACTTTTATGTGTGACTATGAATTCCAATGCTTGTTATGAGGGATTGTGCACTTAAATAAAAAAAATATTTGTTTTTAGTAAGGCTTTATTTAGTTGAAGGAATGTAAATGTAGTAAATATTTTTCATGAATAAGAGTGTTTTTTCAATATAGTGAAGTCTGCAAGAGATACTTAGAACTTTATTTTACCTAATTTCTACATGGGTCCTGAAATCTGCCCATGGTGGATATTACTAGGTGGATACCACATGATTGATGAAAGGGCAAAGGAAAGTGGACATGGGCTGGCATGAGTTGACTCTATGTTTGCAAGGCACTATAAAGGGCCATGAGGGGCATAGTTTGGCACGGAGAATTTTGACCTCATGACCGCCTTCGACAGTTGCTTCCAAACCCACAAACTGTACCAGCTAGTGGGACAAAGGCAGCAGGTGCCTGTGCATACCAACACCATTGTGACTTGGAACTATATTGCTAATCCTTCACGGTAGCAGGGTCAAAATCCTAGACCTCCATACTGAACATCGGTGTGTGTGTACCTACACCATATGGACTGTAGTGGTTGAAGGCAGAGATTCACCACCATCTTCTCAAGAACAATTAGGCCGCCTTGCCAGCGACATGTACATCCCAAGATCGAATAAATAATAAATAAGTTTCAGCACTTGATCAATCGCCCAAAAAGTACAAGATAAAACCATTAAGGTTTGATAGATCACTCAAAGTCCATATCAGCAATTCTGCAGGAGCATTTTTACACATGACATACATTTTTTAAAAGCTGGAACAGTCTTAGGTTCCAACAAGGTTACACCCAATGCAAGTGTTATCACTTCTATAAAACCTACATTTGAATTTCCGAGTCTTATTATCCTAAATTTTTGACGTCAGTCATTGTCAGAATTCAATTTTATTTTTATCTGCCAACTGTATAATTGGTGTATTCGAGAAACAAGACTTCAATAGAACATAGAACATTACAGCGCAGTACAGGCCCTTCGGCCCTCGATGTTGCGCCGACCTGTGAAACCACTCTAAAGCCCAGCTACACTATTCCCTTATCATCTATATGTTTATCCAATGACCATCTGAATGCCCTTAGTGTTGGCGAGTCCACTACTGTTGCAGGCAGGGCATTCCACGCCCTTACTACTCTCTGAGTAAGGAGCCTACCTCTGACATCTGTCCTATATCTATCTCCCCTCAATTTAAAGCAATGTCCCCTCGTGGTAGACATCACCATCCGAGGAAAAAGGCTCTCACTGTCCACCCTATCTAATCCTCTGATCATCTTGTATGCCTCAATTAAGTCACCTCTTAACCTTCTTCTCTCTGACGAAAACAGCCTCAAGACCCTCAGCCTTCCCTCATAAGATCATCCCTCCATACCAGGCAACATCCTGGTAAATCTCCTCCGCACCCTTTCCAATGCTTCCACATCCTTCCTATAATGCGGCGACCAGAATTGCACGCAATACTCCAAATGCGGCTGCACCAGAGTTTTGTACAGCTGCAACATGACCTCGTGGCTCCCAAACTCAATCCCTCTACCAATAAAAGCTAACACACCGTATGCCTCACAATGACCAGTTTCTTTCTACAGATTTATAATCACTTCAGTCAAGTCAACAAGGAACCTCTGAGACAGCGGAGTTGCGTTTCTCAGTAACACTGCTGAATTCCTGAAAACTGAAAATCGTGTGCAATTGCATCCTGGGGGCATGTAGATCAGAGGGCCAAATCTGATTTTCTTCCCTTTCCACCAGACTGACAAGTGAATAAAAGTACCGCAGACAATGGAGACCGACGGTTCTTTTACAGCCTTAACTCGAATGATCTCACAAATAAAATATATATGTTTAGCCGTGTGATTTTCTCTTGTATTCTCTATTTTTACAGAACTGTAAAGTGTATACATTGAGACTTATTTTGAACTCACTTGCATTGAGTCTCTCAGACCTCTGAGTGGGCTTCCTGCCCAGTCCTGGCAGGGTTTGTTCCATTTTACCAGATGATGATGAACTGGAGGTTGAATTCGGAGGACTTGTTGAACACCCATCTGATTGTTTCATTTCCCAACCTGCAATGAGATGTGAAATGTTATTTTTAAATGAATATGAAAACTGAAGAGAACATATACATGAAAAGCTATTTGAATAAAAAACTATAGTCAAGCACTAAGACAGGGATTTCTATTAGGTTTATAGGTGCGTGTGTCTGCACTCATATCTGGGATGAGCTTTCTTCCCAACATACAAGAACTTGATATTTTAAAACCACCTCAAGAACACAATGCCCTTGAGTTCTTGCTGGACAATGACATGCATTCACCTATTTTTTTTAGTCATTTTGCAACTCGATTTCTGGCTAGAGGACTTCATTCTTAGACTGTGATTCACAGGAAGGTGAAGTAAACCTAGTACCACTCAGTGAGAATTTCAAATTAATTTTGGATGCAACCCGGATGATCCAAATACAAATTCTGGTCCCAACTTTATCAATTAAAATCCAAAATATTTCAAATGGCAATAATTAACAAAGTAAACTACATTCAAAATGGGACAGCTATACATTTTAAGTATTTCATAACAAGCAGTTAATATAAATTACTAAAACATGCTGCATAATATGTATACAATGGTTACAGTTTTATGTGCATTGAACTGTAACTATTAATTAGGGAAAAAGCAATTTTTAAATTGCCAACACATTTCTGGGGCGTGATTATCCGACCCCCGGTCGGGTCGGAGAATCGGCAGGGGCCGGCGTCAATCCCGCCCCGCCAGTCGGTGCCCCCCCCCCCCCCCCCCGGCGATGGGCCGAAGTCCCGCCGCTGTCAAACCTCTCCCCCCGGCGGGAATCAAAACACCTACCTGACCGGCGGGACTGGCGCGGGCGGGCTCCGGGGTCCTGTGGGGGGCGGGGGCCGATCTGGCCCTGGGGGGTGCCCCCACAGTGGCCTGACCCGCGATCGGGGCCCACCGATCGGCGGGCGGGCCTGTGCCGTGGGGGCACTCTTTTCCTTCCGCCTTCACCATGGTCTTCACCATGGTGGAGGCGGAAGTGACCCCCTCCCCTGCTCATGCGCGTGAATGACGTCAGCAGCCGCTGACGCTCCGGCACATGCGCGGACTTACGCCGGCTGGCGAAGTCCTTTCGGCCCCGGCTGGCGTGGCGACAAAGGCCGTCCACGCCAGCCGACGGAGCGCCAACCACTCCGGCACAGGCCTAGCCCCTCAATGTGAGGGCTTGGCCCCTAAAGGTGCGGAGACTTCCGCACATTTGGGGCGGCCCGACGCCGGAGTGGTTCACGCCACTCCATCACGCCGGGACTCCCCGCCCCGCCTGGTAGGGGAGAATCCCGGCCCTGGTTCTTTTAATAGTTCCCTTGGCACAGCTTGAATGAGCATTAAATGCAAGTTTATATCATCACCTCAAAATCAAATGTTACAACTTGAAACAAACCACTTAGATCTGATATTGCCAGACAAGTTGAATATTTTTTAAGCATTTTGTTTTTATTCCATTCTTAGGTGTAGCTAGTGAACCACTTGCAATAGCTTCTCTTCCAGCTCCTGTACTGTTGTCACAGAAGAATCTATCCATGGCTCTATCCTATTTCTCATCTCCACGCTGCCCCTTGGACCAACATTGAAAAACAGAGAATCAGTTTTCAGACTGCTTGTCTGATATCCAGAACTGGATGAGCAGAAATTTCCTCCAACTAAATATTGTGAAGATTCAAGCTATTACCTTTGATCACCTCACAAACGCCGTTTTCGAACTATTGATGACAACACTCCTCATGCAAACTACTTGAAGGTGAATCAGGCTGTTCAGAACCCCTGTGCCATATTTCACAGTGAGGAGCTACTAACTACATATCCATCTTTAAGGTACCTCCTTACATCTCTGTAACAGCATCTAGGGCGGGATTCTCGCAGCCCGGGGCTGGGCCGGAGAATCCCTGTGATCGGTGCGAATTGCACCACACCGCTCCGACGCCGGCACGCGATTCTCCGCAGAGCCGGCACGCCGATTCTCGGCCTGGGATGGGCTGAGCGGCCGTCGTAAAAACGGCGAGTCCCGCCGGCACTGTCCATATCTGCTCTCAGCCGGCGGGAACTCAGCGTGGAAGGGTCGGGGGCGGCCTGTGGCAGAGGGAGGGAGGGGTGGTGTTCAATCCCGGGGGGAACACCGATTGGTGGGCCGGCCTCTCTGGCTGGCGGCCTCCTTTCTTCTGCGCCGGCCCTGTAGCCCTGTGCCATGTTGCGCCGGAGCTGGCGCGCTGATGGAAGCCGCTGCGTATGTGCGCGTTGGCGCCGGTGCCACTGTGCATGTGCAGACCCCGCGGCGCCTAGTTCACACCGGGATCAGCAGCTGGAGCGTCGTGAACCCCTCCAGTGCTGTGCACCGCTCCAGTGCCGCGTTGTCCCCCTGTAGGGGCCAGAATTGCTGATCCTGAGGCCGTGTTGACGCCGTCGAGAAACACTCTGAACCAACTTTCTATGTTCTTCCCTCTGTAAACTTGAAGCAATCCCATATTCTAACTTGCACTAAATCCCATTCACCCATCACTCCTATACTGGTTTCTGGTTAAGCAAAGCCTCAATTTTAAAATTCTTTTAAAATCCTTCCATGGCTTTGCCCCTCCCTATCTCGGTAATCTTTCCTTCAATCTCAGTATCCTGCAAGATACCTGCCCTCTTCCAACCCGACCTCTTGGCTATCTGTGATTTTTTGGGCGTCCCCGTACAAATGACCCATTTATGCCTAGTCTTTGCTTCTTGTTAGCTAACCAATTTTCTGTCCATCTGCTACATCTTACACCATAATCCTTTGATGTGACACCTTGTCAAATGCATTCTGGAAATCCAGGTAAATTGCATTTACAGGCTCCTTCCCCTTATCCATGTTGCCTGCAACTTCCTCAAAGAACACATTGGGCAGCACGGTAGCATGGTGGTTAGCATAAATGCTTCACAGCTCCAGGGTCCCAGGTTCGATTCCCGGCTGGGTCACTGTCTGTGCGGAGTCTGAACGTCCTCCCCGTGTGTGCGTGGGTTTCCTCCGGGTGCTCCGGTTTCCTCCCACAGTCCAAAGATGTTCGGGTTAGGTGGATTGGCCATGCTAAATTGCCCGTAGTGTCCTAAAATGTAAGGTTAAGGGGGGGTTGTTGGGTTACGGGTATAGGGTGGATACGTGGGTTTGAGTAGGGTGATCATTGCTCGGCACAACATCGAGGGCCGAAGGGCCTGTTCTGTGCTGTACTGTTCTGTGAACTCTAATAAATTAGTCAAGCATAATGGCTGGAATTTTGCACTCGCTTTCCAGGCTGTGGTAGTCACCACTGATGTATATATTGTATATAGAGGACGTCGGTGTAGGTGTTTTGTGGTAAGGCCCTGTACTACAGATACGGGGTTAATTCCCTGCCTGCCTGCAGACATTTCGCCAGCTGCTGTAGGAGGCCACACATCTTAGTGTAATAAAGCCTCGATTGCATCCAACTCTCGTCTTTGTGTAATTGATCGTGCATCAATTTATTACACTAAGTTTTCAGAAGATGGACCTCCGCATCAAGCCGGATCGCCTGCAGCAGGATCCACAATCAGACAACGCCAAAAGGGACTTTGAACATTGGCCAGCCTGTTTCGAAGCGTACATCGGGTCTGCACCAGACCCAATTTCAGAAGCTCAGAAGATTCAGATCCTCTACACGCAGCTGAGCTCCAATGTCTTTCCACTTATCCAGGACGCGCCAACCTAAGCAGACGCCATGGCGCTACTGAAGAAAAACTATGCTCAGTGGACTAACATGCTCTACGCCAGGCACATCCTCCCCACTTGTCGTCAACTTCCTGGTGAGTCAGTGGAAGATTTCCGGCGTGCACTGATTCCCCTAGTTAGAGACTGTTACTGTCAGGCCGTCACGGCCACGGAACACTCGAACTTGCTCATGAGAGACGCTTTTGTCTCAGGGATAGGGTCCGATTACATCCGACAGCGCCTTAGGAGGGGCCAGAGACAAAAAAAGCTAGCGTTCTCGCTTACGGTTGTTTCGCACAACATCCAGGCCTACGCCCCCGGCCGCGCAGCCCACCCCTCATGCGCATCGTGGACTCCACAGAAGGCCGCCCCATAGTGGACCTCACCAGCGAACCCCCCTCAGCCAACCCCACGCCTGTGCCGACCCGGAGCTCCCTTTGCAAGGCCTGTGGCAAAAAGGGACACTTCTCTGCGGTGTGCCAGGCCCGCGCAGTCGCCGCTATTGTTCCGACTCCCCCCACGTGCGACCAGTGGGTGCCGCCATCTTGTCCTCCTCAGACCACGTGCGGCCAATGGGCGCCGCCATCTTGTTCGACCCCCACCACGTGAGGCCCGTGGGTGCCGCCATCTTGTTCTCCCCAGGTTCATCAGGCGCCGCCATCTTGTCTTCCCACAACATGTGAGGCCGTGGGCCCCGACATCTTACTAGGACCCATGCCCCCCGGACACCTCATCGCCTGCCACCATCGACGACCAGCCGTGTCTTGCCTCGGTCACGATTGACCAGTCTCGCCCACACAACCTATCAACTGCTTCCACCAACGTGAAGATCGATGGGCATGAGATCTCCTGTCTGCTGTACTCCGGGAGCACCGAGAGCTTCATTCATCCCGATATGGTAAGGCGCTTCTCCCTTGCGGTACACCCCGCCAACCAGAGAATCTCCCTGGCCTCCGGGTCCCACTCCGTGGCGATCTGGGGGTACTGCATAGCCACTCTCACTGTCCAGGGCGTGGAGTTCTGCGGCTTGCGGCTCTACGTCCTCCCCAACCTCTGCGCTGCCCTGCTACTCGGCCTGGACTTCCAGTGCAACCTCCAGAGCCTAACACTGAAATTTGGCAGGCCCCTACCACCCCTTACTGTGTGCGGCCTCGCGATCCCTAATGGTCGACCCACCTTCCCTATTTGCAAACTTAACTCCGGATTGCAAACCCGTCGCCACCAGGAATAGATGGTACAGCGCCCAGGACATGACCTTCTTCAGGTCCGAAGTCCAGCGACTGCTTCGGGAAGGCATCATCGAGGCCAGCAACAGCCCCTGGAGAGCCCAAGTGGTAATTGTGAAAACTGGGGAGAAACACAGGATGGTCGTGGACTACAGCCAGACCATCAACAGGTACACGCAGCTGGACGCGCACCCCCTCCCACGCATATCTGATATGGTCAATCAGATTGCAGAGTACCAGGTCTTCTCAACTGTGGACCTGAAATCCACCTACCACCAGCTCCCCATCCTAAAGGCGGACCGCCCATACACTGCCTTTGAAGTAGATGGCCGCCTTTACCACTTTCTCAGGGTTCCCTTTGGCGTCACCAACGGGGTCTCGGTTTTCCAATGGGAAATGGACCGAATGGTTGACCAGTACGGACTGCGGGCCACCTTCCCGTACCTGGACAATATCACCATCTGCGGCCACGATCATCAAGACCATGATGCCAACCATGCCAAATTTATCCACACCGTCACTCTCCTCAACCTAACTGACAACAAGGAGAAGTGTGTGTTCAGCAAGAACCGCTGAGCCATCCTCGGCTATGTGGTCCAGAACGGAGTTCTGGGGCCCGATCCCGACCGCATGCGGCCCCTCATGGAACTCCCCCATCCCCACTGCCCCAAGGCCCTCAAACAATGCCTGGGGTTCTTCTCTTATTACCCAGTGAGTTCCAAACTATGCGGACAAGGCCCGTCCACTCATTCAATCCACTTTGTTTCCCCTGACGGCGGAGGCTCACCAGGCCTTCAACCGTATCAAGGCCGTCATCGCCAAGGCCGCGATGCAAGCAGTCGACGAGACGTTACCATTTCAAGTCGAGAGCGACGCATCAGACGTCGCTCTAGCCGCCACCCTCAACCAGGCAGGCAGGCCTGTGACATTTTTCTCACGAACCCTACACGCCTCCAAAATTCGGCATTCCTCCATCGAAAAAGAGGCCCAAGCCATCGTTGAAGCTGTGCGGAATTGGAGGCATTACCTGGCCCGCAGGAGAGTCACTCTCCTCACTGACCAATGGTCGGTAGCCTTCATGTTTAACAACACACAACGGGGCAAAATCAAAAACGATAAAATCTTGAGGTGGAGGATCGAGCTCTTCACCTACATCTACGAGATTTTGTATCGCCCCGGTGAGCTCAACGAGCCCCCCGATGCCCTATCCCGAGGTACGTGTGCCAGCACACAAGTGGACCGATCCGGACTCTGCACGACAACCTCTGTCACCCGGGGTCACATGTTTTTATAATTTCATCAAGGCTCACAATCTTCCCTACTCCATCGAGGAAGTCAGGGCTATCACCAGAGACTGCCAGGTATGCGCGGAGTGCAAACCGCACTTCTACCGGCCAGACCGTGCGCGCCTGGTGAAGGCCTCCCGCCCCTTTGAACGTCTCAGCGTGGACTTCAAAGGGCCCCTCCCCTCCACCGACCGTAACACGTACTTTCTCAGTGTGGTCGATGAGTATTCCAGATTCCCCTTCGCGATTCCATGCCCCGACATGACGTCTGCCACAATCATCAAAGCCCTCAACACCATCTTCGCTCTGTTCGGTTTCCCCGCCTACGTCCACAGTGACGGGGGATCCTTATTCATGAGCGATGACTGCGTCAGTTCCTGCTCAACAGGGGCATTGCCTCGAGCAAGACGACCAGCTACAACCCCAGGGGAAACGGGCTGGTGGAGCGGGAGAATGGAATGGTCTGGAGGGCCGTCCAGCTGGCCCTACGGTCCTGAAATCTTTCGGCCTCCCACTGGCAGGAGGTCCTTCCCGACGCCCTGCATTCCATTCGGTCGCTCTGTGCACGGCAACTAATGAAACACCCCATGAACGTCTCTTTGGCTTCCCTAGGAAGTCCACCTCCGGGGTGTCGCTCCCGACTTGGCTCGAAGCTCTAGGACCCGTATTCCTCCGTAAACGCGTACGACTCCACAAGGCGGACCCGTTGGTTGAGAGGGTACAGCTACTTCACACCAACCCACAGTACGCCTACGTAGCGTACCCCGATGGCCACCAAGATACTGTCTCCCTCAGGGGCCTGGCACCAGCTGGTTCCACACACGCACACCCCCCCCGGCCCGGCGCCACCCTCCCCTCCCCCGGCGCATCCAGCCGCAAACCCCGCCCCAGGACAATCTGTCCTCCCCTTGCCCACACCCGAGGATGAAGAGGATTTCGACACACGCCCGGAGTCACCGAAGACCAACTGACACCGGAATCACTGCCAGCTCTGCGGTGCTCCCAACGGCCGATCAAGGCTCCGGACCGACTGAATCTGTAACATGACCTGGACTTTTAAAACACCATCCCTCTGTACATAATTTTCCCCTCCACCCCGCTGGACTCAATTTTTTTTGCTCTCTGTACTTTGAAAAGTCTACCTGTATATAGTTCTCCACCACCCCCGTCGGACTCAATCTTAAAAGGGGGTGAATGTGGTAGTCACCACTGATGTATGTATTGTATATGGAGGATGTCGATGTAGGTGCTTTATGGTAAGGCCCTGTATTACAGGTATGGGGGTAGTTCCCTGCCTGCTGGCTCCGCCCAGTAGGCGGAGTATCAATATGTGTGCACCCCATACAGCAGCCATTTTGCCAGCTGCTGTAGGAGGCCACACATCTTAGTGTAATAAAGCCTCGATTGCATCCAACTCTCGGCTTTGTGTCATTAATCGTGCATCATAGGGACATAAAATCTTTTGAGAGTCTTAAAATGGGATTTGTGCCGGCAAGATCATGCGATACTATTATTCCTGCCCTTGGCCACTACGGGGGCAGTGCCAAGGGGGCTTCCTCGAGGAAGTTCTTCATGTGTGTGCAGGGGGAGATTCCGTGTGCGCGAGGGCGGGATCATTGTTTTTATTTTTAGTAATGTTATATTGGGATGTCCTTTAAAAAGGAAAGTCGACCAGCAATCAGGCCACAAAAACAGTAGGAGCAGAGAGAGGAATACCCCGACCCCTGAACAGGGTGACCCATGTGGCGACCCAAAACCGAGCATCGGGATTGCCAACACCGACCCAGGCGGTGATGGAGAAGCTGATGTGTTGGGCACACAGGTTGCTCTGGCGGAGACCCAAGTCGTAGATCCACTATGGGCAATGATAGTGAGGCTCTACAGGTTCCAGTATAAAGAGCGGATCCTGAGGTGGGTGAAGAACACACGGTCGTGCAAGTAGGAACAACACACTGATTGCTTGTACCAAGGCATTGGAGCGGATCTGGCCAAGCGTTGGACAGAATTTGATGGAACCAAAACTGTGCTTTTTAAGAGTAAGGTGCTGTTAGGTATGCTGTACCCGGCTAGACTATGGCCCACATACCCGGGATAAGGAACTCAATTTTGACTCGCCGGAGGACACAAATGAGTTTGTCTGAAAGAACGAGCTCAGAAGTAAGCACTAAGGGACAATGAGGACTTTAACGATCTAGGGGGAATGGGGTAACTGTTTTTGGGGACGTGGGCGGTGGGGGAGGGAGAATCCTACAGGTAGGTTACAATAGAACCAGATTCTAGGGGGGAGCCGCTACACTAGTGAGCAAGCTGGTGCACGGGAGTAAGAAAGGAGTAAGAAGGACGCACCTCCCGGGATGGAGGGAGGGAGTGCTTGGTAGGAAGGAGGGGGGGGAGGGGGGGGGGTAGAGCAACAAACCAGGGAGGTAGTGGTTTGACCCGTGGACATTCAGCCACCTGAGTTCTTCTTCTCCCACATACACAAAGCCTATTCACACATAGACCTCTTTGAGTGGGGAAATTAATGCTTCCAGGGGTAGTGCGGGCGGAATACTCCTCAACAGTAATCCCACATGAACGTGAGGTTGGAGACGGGCCAGGCCCAGCTCCCTCCATGGCGGCTAGACACAGCCCTCCTCGCCGAAAGGGTGTTTTGCAAAAGAATATCACAAGCCATCGATGGGTATATATCCTGCAACCAAAGTGGGGAGGTCACCACGTTCTGGTAGTTACTGAATTCCTTGTTCAGGGGGAAATAGTAGTGTAAGGTGTTCTTATAGATGGGAAGGAAAGGGCAACTGCGCAATGACTGATCGACTCCGGGCCAGCATGGTCGCACAGTGGTTAGCACAGTTGCTTCATAGCTCCGGGATCCAAAGTTCGATTCCCGGTTTGGGTCTGAGCGCTGTCTGCACGTTCTCCCCGTGGGTTTCCTCCGGGTGCTCCGGTTTCCTCCCACAGTCCAAAGATATGCAGGTTAAGTGGTTTGGCTATGCTAAATTGCCCTTAGTGTCCCAAAATGGTTAGGAGGTGTGGGTATAGGGTGGAGGTATGGACTTGGGTGGGGTGCTCTTTCCAAGGGCCGGTGCATACTCAATAGGCTGAATGGCCTTCTTCTTCACTATAAATTCTATGATTCATGTTGGGAGTGGATCAGTGGTACTCCAAGGTCCTGACCGTGGATTTGCTGGCAGAGAGGAAGCAGGCCACTTCAAGAGATAGCACAGGTAAGAGGCGGGAGGGGTGGGACAGTCACGGCCCCAGACAAGATCAACAGGGCCTTCTCAAACATTTACCGGGGACTGTACACCTCCGAGCTTCCAGGGGGGGAACTTGAAGATGGGACAATTCTTCAACGGACTGGACATACTAGTCATGGGGGAGTAAAAGAGTCAGGGACTAGAAGCATCATTATGACTAGAAGAGATGGAATGGAATGCATTAATTCCACCCAGTCAAGGAAGGCACCAGAACCAGACAGATTCCTGTGGACTTCTATAAGGAGTTACTGGCAGCACACCTGAAAGATGTTTAATGACTTGCTGCTGTGACAGTCGCCCACACTGGCACAGGCGTCAATCTCACTGATCCCCCAAAAAGACAAAGACACGACAGAGTGAGGTCATATAGACTCATCTCACTCCTGATGCCAAAATCCGGGCGAAAGGTTTGGCGAGGAGAGCTTTTTGACAGAAGTGATCGCGGAAGATCAGACCTTGTTTGTCAAGGGCAGACAGCTAACAGCAAACAACAGCCTTCTGAACGTGATTATGACTCCACCGGGGAAGGGACAGCAGATCGTCTCCCTGGATGCTGAGAAAGCCTTTGATTGAGTAGAATAGAGGTACCTTATGGAGGTGATTGAATGGTTTGACCAGGGTTCACCTCGTGGGTGAAACCTCTGTGTAGTGCTCCCATGGCAAGTGTACGAATCAATACCACAGTTCAGAATATTTCCAGCTGCACAGAGACACGAGTGCCCGTTGTCCCCACTGCTGTTTGCACTGGAAATTGAGCCACTGCCATCACTCTTAGATCAGCGAAGGGGTGGATGGGCATTCAGAGAGGAGGCAGGGAGCACAGAGTTTCACTCGTATGCCAATGACCTGCTACTCTACGTGTCAAACCCCTTGGCCAGCATGGGCAAGATAACGGAACTCCTGAAGGAGCTCGGAGCTTTTCTGGATACAATTGAACCTGAGCAAGAACAAAATCTTCCAGGTGAACCCTCAAGAGGGAAGAACAGAGATGGGGCTGATATCTTTCAAATTGGCCCAAACCAAGTTCAGGTACTTGGGGATCCAGATAACCCATTACTGGATGCGGCTCCATAAGTGGAACCTATCCAGCCTGGTGGAGGAGGTGAAGAGGGACCCATGGAGATGGGACTCGCTTCCACTCTCCCTGGTGAGAAGAATGCAAATGATAAAAATGAAGGTGCTGCAGAGGTTCCTCTTCCCATTCAGATCACTCCCAATCTTCATCCCCAAATCCTTCTTCACCAAGGCTGATAAACTGACCATGGCCTTTGTCTAGGCGGGAAAGAGTCCTAGGATACAAAAAACCATCTTACAAAGAGGGTGATGCATTGGAGGCTTGGCTCTGAAGAACCTCCCATTCTACCACTGGGCAGCGAACATAGAGAGAATGCAGGGGTGGTTGGGAGAGCTGGATGCGGAATGGATGGAGATGGAGGAGGCCTCCAGTGCGGGGTCGTCCCTCTGAGCACTGGCCACCACCTCACTCCCAGCCCCCTAACCAAATGCTCAAGGAGCCCGGTGGTAGTAGCCGCATTAAGGACCTGGAACGAATTCAGACACCATTTCAAACTCAGTGGCATGTCTGTTGTAGTGCCCATCTGCAGGAACCATAAATTTATTCCAGCAAAAATAGAGGCCACCGTCAAAATGTGGAGAGTGGACTGACAGTGAGGGACATGTACGTGGACGGTAGAGTAGCAACCCTGTGAGGAGCTAACAGATAAGCTCATGCTCTTTAAAGGGAGCGAGCTTCGGTACTTGCAGTGTGAGACTTTCTCTGCAAGGGGACTGCGACTTTTCCCAGATACACACCTTACTGGACAGACTTGCTGAGGGGAGGTAAATGTGGTGACATATACGGACGACTGTTAGAAGGGATAAGGGCCTTGGGCAAAACGCAGGAAAAATGAGAGGAGAAGCTTAGCATGGAGATAGGGAGAGGACTCTGGATTGAAGCTCTGCACAGGGTCAAATCCACTTTCACATGCACAGGGTTGAGCCTAATGCAGTTAAAGTTTGTGGACAGGGAACACCTAACCAAGACACACATGAATGGGTTCTTCTAATTAGATGATCAGATGAAGCATTTCACTGTACGTGGAAACAATTCACCAGCCTTTTTGAAGACCTGTTCGTGACCAGCAACTAGGGGAGGCAAGGAAGGGAGAAGGGAGCAAGGGCAGGGGGTGGGGAGGGGGACAACTAGAGATGGAGGGGGGAGGGATGAGGGGAGGCCAGAGTTGGGAGGGGGTGGGGAGGGAAAAGGGAACACCACAGCGAGGAAAAGAGGAAATATGCCAGCTGTTCTGTGCACCAAGATAGGACTCTTTCCCGCCTAGGTTTAGCCGAATAAAATGTAAACTGCATGTTGTCTCATGAAATGATATAAAAGTAAAAAGGGCTCAGAAAATCAAAGTATCTGTCTACATTTATACAAGTGGCATTAATACAATGTAAAAAGACCACCTATGTTTTGTTGTAATGTTTTTGTTTTATCTCAATAGTTCATTCCAACTGTTTTTTTTGTTTTTCCAATGTTCTCCAGATATCTTTGATAACACTAATGTAAATTTTGACTACTTGTATAGCAACAAGATGAAAATTATTTAAAATCTCAGTTATGAAGGACGCAATTGTAAGAAGGAATGATATGAAGCAAAGACTCACCTGTCATAAATGAAAAACTCCAATAAAAACATTTAGAAAAGAATAAGGAAAGCCGGCATTGCTGGTGTGGTGGGCTTTGCCAGCATGACAGCCTGGGATTGGCCTCTGGCAACTTTTTTCACAAAGGGTTGGGCACACTACTTCACTTGCCTGAGCCAACACTTAAAACAAAACGTTAAAATTCCGCCCAAATTCTCTTTCACAGACCCATGATGACTCGGCTGATTGCACTGAGATTTTCCAATTGCCCACCTATAACTTTCTTCAAAATAGATTTCAGTATTTTCCCTACAACAGATGTCAAGCTAACTGGCCTGCAGTTTCCTGTTTCCTTCCTTTCTTGAATAGGTCAGTTATATTTGCTATTTTCCAATCTGGTGAGACCTTTCCAGAATCTGGGGACTTTGGGGAAATAAAAACCAATCCATCCGCTAGCTCAGCAGCTACTAGGAAGAACTTCATCAGGATCTAGGGAGTTGTCAGCTTTTAGTTATAATAGTTTTCTCAACACCCTTTCTCTGGTGATTGCATTTTGTTTCAGGATTTTCCCTTCCTTTCACTTCTTGATTCAATTATTTCTGGGATGTTGTTTGGATCCTCTACTGTGAAGATAGATGCAAAATATATATTCAATTAATTCACTATTTTCATATTTCCATTATTATTTCCCCTGACACATTCTCCAGAGGACGAACACTTTTACTTTTTAAATATTTGTAAAACTCTTACTATCTGTTTTTTTCTAGATAGTTTCCCCCTCATACTTCAATTTCTCCTGCCTTATTATTCTTTTAGTCATTCTTTGCTGTTTTTATAATCGGACCGATCTTCTGACAATTGTATACTTTGTCTTTCAACGTGCTACCATCTTTAACTTCATTAGTTAGCCACGGCTGGTGCATCCTTCCCCCAGAATTCTTCTTTCTCTCTGGCATATATCTTTGCTGAGTATTATGAAATAGCTTCTTAAATGACTGCCACTGCATTTTTATTGACGTATCCCTAAACCGAATTTTACATCTCACTTTCACCAGCTCTGTCCTCAATGCAAAATTAAATCATGTTATGATCGCTGCTACCTATGGGTGCCTTAACTATGATATTAGTGATTAATTCTGTCTTGTTGCGCATCACCAGATCTAGAACAGCCTACTCTTTGGTTGCCTGTAGAATGTGCTGCTCTAAGAAAACATCCCAGAAACCCTTCATGAACTCATCATCGAGGCTAACTTTGCCAATGATTCATCCAATCTATATGAAAATTATTAAAATCACCCATGATTATCGCTGTACCTTTGTCATAAACACCTCCTGAGGGGCCTTGACAGGGCAAATGTGGAGAGGATGTTGCCTCTTGTGGGAGAATCTATAACCAGGGGGCCACGGTTTAAAAATAAGGGGTCACCCATTTCAAATGGAGATGAGATGAAGTTTCTTCTGAGGGTCGTGAGTCATTGGAATTATCTTCTTGAAAAGGTAGTGGAAGCAGAGTCTTTGAATATTTTTATGGCAGAGCTGGATATATTCTTGGTAAGCAAGGGTGTGATAGTTTATCCGGGTAGGTGGGATGCAGATTTGAGGTTACAATCCAATCTTCCATGATCATTTTAAATGTCGGAGCCGGCTCAGTGGTTCAAATGACTTGGAGGGCATAGGTTTAAGGTGAGAGAAGAGAGATACAAAAGAGACCAGAGGAGAAGTTTCTTCACACAGAGGGTGGTGAGCATCTGGAATGGCTTCTAGAGTCAGTGGTAGAGGCGGGTACAATTTTATCCTTTAAAAAGCAGTTAGACAGTTATATGGGCAGGGTAGCTATAGAGGGATATGGGCCAAATGCTGGCAAGTGGGATTGGCTTAGTGATAGAAACTGGGCGGCATGGACCAGCTGGGCCGAAGGGCCTGTTTCCATGCCGTAAACATCTATGACTCTATGACTATGACCCATTATTTCTTCCTGTATAACCCGTCCAATGGGGCTTATAAACTACTCCCACAAGGACTCCCTACCTTTACTATTTTTACCTCTTCCCAAACTGATTTGACATTGTGATCTTTAGAATGAAGGTCATCCCTCTCTAATGTATTAATGCCACTTCTAATTAACAGAGCTACCCCTCCACCTTTTCCCAGCTTCCTGTCCCTCCAAAGTGTCCAGTACCCTTGCATATTCAGGTCTTGACCATTGTCATCTTGCAGCCATGTCTCTGTAATTCTGTCCAAAAAAAAATACTTTTGAAGCAATTAAAACACAAACATGACACATTAAGCTGTTCGAATTCGATGAAACTTGAGAAAAGTCACTTTGTTTATTCAACTCCTTGTACGAGCTGGTTGAATAACTAATTATTCCAAGATAGCTCTTTGGAATGCCTATGCATTTCACCACTATGGGCTTTTGATTTGTTATAGTTAATATATCCAGTGTGAATAGCTTCCTTCTGTTGGATGCAACATTTTGCAAATCAGAGTTCACCTGGGTTTGCTGCTAGCTTACTGGTATTATTTCAGCCTTTAGTACACTGTTGTTTATAATGCTGTGCTTAGATCAGTATAGACTACTGTCTAAAGACTGTAGCTGTATCAGTATAGATGACTGCTTAGATTATGCCTACATCTATTTGCACAAAACTGCATTGTGCTACATCAATCTACACAGCATTGTTCCAAGAGTATTATTTTCAAATCAACACATGGGGAGGGATTCTCTGACCTTCCGCCGGGTCAGAGAATCCTCTGGGGACGGCGTGAATCCCGCCCTGCCGCCGGCTGCCGTATTCTCTGCCGCTGGTTTTCGGACGGGGGTGGGGTTTACGCAGTGGCGTGCAGAGGGGGGGGGGGGGGGCGACGGTGCATTGGCCCCGGGCATCCATTGGATGGGGGCATCCAATGAGAGAAGGAAAAAAAAAAAAAATTTTTTTTTTTTTTTTTTTAAATTTTTTTTAAAATTTAGATTACCCAATTATTTTTTTCAATTAAGGGGCAATTTAGCGTGGCCAATCCACCTACTCTGCACATTTTTTGGGTTGTGGGGGCGAAACCAACGCAGACACGGGGAGAATGTGCAAACTCCACACGGACATTGACCCAGAGCCGGGATCGAACCTGGGACCTCAGTTCCGTGAGGCAGTTGTGCTAACCACTAGGCCACCGTGCTGCCCCAGAGAAGGAAATAAGATAGTAATTTTAAAATTTCAGCGGTGATAAATCAATTTTTGGAGGCTCACCACACTGCAGAGGCAGTTGTTAGCCCTTTATTCCTTTAACATGGTGTACCCTTTCTGTCTAGAGAAAATGGTCCTTCTCCCCATCCCCCCCACGCACATGCGCATGATGTACGTGGTCCAACCATCAAAAGCTACAAGCAGACGTGGCTGTTCGTTCCTGTGTTTCCTCGAGTCATAACTTGTCTTTTCTTCAGCTTTTTGTGCATCTAGATTAGTTCTTTTACCTACTCAGGTCAGTGAATAGCTCTAGAACAGGTGCAACTACGGTTTTTATAGGTTTTTTTGGCGATATTTAATGAAATATTTACGTGGGATGTAGTAAGAGTGAAGCCTGGATGATCAGAGGACTGCTATGGCATTTAATCTCGGAATAGGAGACATTTATTCCTTAACATGCTAATATTCGAATACAGATACCACTAATTTGCAAGTCTATGATATAAATTGCACAAAATTATCAGTGGAGAATCAGTGTGAAATAATTTGATACGAAGGAACAAAGAAATGAAATATGGTTTATCCGTCTACAACTGACCGATTGTTTACCATTTTCTTCCCATTTTCTCATGCGTCTTACGGTTTTTGAGATAGAAAATGAAATGTTACGAGTATTTCGTGTACAACTGAGTGGAGCACAGAACAGGTAAAAAAGAGGGCCAGAGTCGAAGAAGAGTCCCATCAAAGAGGGGCATTGGATGCATGGATAAAAAGAAGTAAAGAAGAAGTAGGAGGAGCTGGAGAAGTAAAAGATGATGTGGGTGCAGAGAAGGATTTTTCTGATACGGATTCAGCTCGGTCAGAACATAATACTCTCTCTCCTCAGTCTCGTTGTCAGGATGATGATCCATGTGAAGAAAATAAAGAAGATATTTGCATATTTTTGCAAAGAAGCGATTTTGGCTGTTTGAAGAAACCGATTCCAGATCATTTGAAGATGACAATATTACAACATGGCCCTGAAAGATATCAGAATAAAAGTGGTCCATTTGCTGAGAAGGATGGGAGATCATTTTCCAAACAGTGGTTTGATAAAGTTTCCACAAACAGAGAAATTGTGGAGAGAAAATGGTTGTTATACTCTCCATATCGGAAAGCATGCTACTGTTTTGTTTGCTTTTTGTTTTCAAAGGAGCATTTGTTGTCTGTGTCAAACTTTGGAAAGGAAGACGGTTTCTCCACTTGGAGAAAATTAAATCCAACAATACCTGACCATGAGAAAAGCCCTTCTCATAGAGCTCACATGAGGGAATACCTGAACCTTGTAGTTCGACTCCATCATTCAACTACGATAGATGCTGAACTTCAACAGCAAATGTCTGCTGAAAAGAAAAGATGGAAAGCTATAACTGAACGGATTGTCGAGGTTATATCCTTTCTGGCAAAACAGAATCTGGCCTATCGTGGACATCGAGGAGAAGGAATATCTGGGTTATCAGAGCCAGGGGAGACAGTCAGTGAAAATACAGGAAACTTTCTAGCAACAATCAGACTTTTGGCCAAATATGATGACATCTTAGCAAAACACTTGCAGAGAGGGAAAGAGAAACCAAAAAGTGTCACCTACTTGTCCAACAGAATTCAAAACGAAATAATCAATCTTCTTAGTGAAACTGTCAAGAACAATATAATTTCCGAAATTAAGGACGCAAAATATTTTAGCATAATGCTGGATTCAACTCCAGATATTGCCCATGAAGATCAGGTTTCTGAAATTCTGCGTTACGTTCATATTGATGAAAACAGAAAAATAGAAATAAAGGAGACATTTCTGGGATTTTTTCAAGTCAACAAGAAAGATGCAGTCAGCCTGGTAAATAAAATTCAGGAAAAATTGGAAGAAGACAAAATTTCCATGAATGACTGTCGTGGTCAAGCATATGATAACGCAGCAGTTATGGCTGGAGTGAGAGGAGGTGTTCAACAAAAAATTCTTGAAGTTAACCCAAAAGCTGTGTTTGTGAACTGCGAGAACCACAGCCTCAATTTGTCCTGTGTCCATGCAAGTGAGGTGCAACCTGTTGTTGTTACATTTTTTGGCATTCTAGAAAAACTCTACTTTTTTTTCTTCATCTACTTCTCGTTGGGAAGTGTTAAAATCATTTGTCACTCGGACTGTGAAAAGACAGTGTGACACAAGATGGAGTTCCAGCCATGATGCTGTGCAAGTAATCCACGAAGAGTGTGACAACGTTATTGCAAGCCTTCAACACCTGCTGGAAGGAGAATTTTCAAGGGAAACTAAATCTGATGCAGGATCGCTACTGAACTCTATTCAACAGTTCCCGTTTATAGCTTTATTAAATTTTTGGTACTCAGTTTTATCATCAGTGGATAAAGTCTCAAAACGTTTGCAGGATCCGAAAATGGGGTTCCATGAAGCTTCTTGTGATTTGAGAGGACTTATTCATATCTTGAATTTGAAGAATGACGAAATTATCCACAATGCAATAGATTTAGCCAATGAATATTGTCAAAATTGGGGAATACCAATTGCACGAACAAGGAGAAGAAGAATAATGCCTGGAGAGTCAGCAAGAGATAGTGGACTGATGGCACAAGAAGAAATGAATAGAGTAATGGTTGAGATTGTGAACAGATTAAAAACTGAAATTGAAGACCGCAGTGTCCGTCTTCAAAGACTCAGTGACCGATTTTCTTTTCTTCTGAACTTGAATTCAGGAGTGATTGAAGATGAACAAGAAAGAGAGAAATTAAAAAAGGAATGTTCAGACTTTGCAAATTATTATGACAATGATGTGGTTGCAATTCAGTTATATGACAAAATTATTGATTTTGTGATGCTCCTTCGAGCTGGAGGGAATAGAGTTCCCCCTGATCCTAAAGATGCTCTGGAGTCTTTACTGCAGTATGGGAGGGATGTCTTTCCGACGCTGTGTGTTTCATACAGATTACTGCTTACAATCGCATTTTCAGTCGCAAGCTGTGAAAGGTCATTTTCAAAACTGAAATTAAAAAAACATATCTGAGGTCTTCTATGTCACAGGAGTGACTGACCAACCTGGCTTTAATAAGCATTGAAAAAGAATTTCTCACAGCTGATGTAAAAAGTGAAGTAGTTCAGGTGTTTTGTGACAGGAGGTATCATTTGGGGAAAAGAACTTAATAAATTTGATTGATTTATATTAAAATCGAATAAAGCGTTTATTTCATGTTTCATCTGTGTTTATATATTCAAAATGTTTTCCTTTCTCATAATATTTCTCAGTATATTAGGCCTTATACTTGAGTCTTTGGGGCATACAATCAAGATTTGCCCCGGGCATCACCAGACCTCTGCACGCCACTGGGTTTACGCAGTGCCATTCGGGGGCCGTTGGCAGTGCCCCCCCCCCCCCCCCCCCCCCCCAGCAATTCTCCGGGTCCTGATGGGCCAAGCGGCCACCCGTTTTCGGCCAGTCCCGCCGGCGTGAAATGTACATGGTCCATCACGGCGAGACTTGGCTTGTAGGCCGGCTAGGTGAGTCCTCAGGGGGGCGCGGGGGGATTCGGTCCTGTGGGGAGGTCCCCCACGGTGGCCTGGCCTGCGTCAGGGCCCACTGATCGGCGGGCAGGCCTGTGCCGAGGGGGCACTCTTTCCCTCCGCGCCGGCCTCGGTAGAGCTCTGCCATGGCCGGCGCGGAGAAGAAACCCTCTGCGCATGCGCAGGAACATGCCGGCCAGTCTGCGCATGCGCCAACTCGCGCCGGCCCTTCGGCGCCGGTTGGCGCGGCGCCAACATTTCCGCCGCCACCCTAGCCCCCGGAGGTGGGGAGGATTCCGCACCTTCTGGTCGGCCCGACGCCGGAGTGGTTTGCGCCGCTCTTGGCGTCGGCGTCAAGCCATGCGGCCAGTTGCGGGAGAATCCCGCCCAAGACTATTATAGTCACAGTTCGTGGACGGGATTCTCTGAAACCCCGCTGGGTCAGAGAATCCCCGGGGGACGGTGTGAATCATGCCCCACAGCCGGCTGCCATATTCTCTGACGCCGGTTTTTGGGCCGGGGCGGAATTATGCCGCGCCGGTCGGGGGCCGTTGGCAGCGGCCCCCTGAGCAATTCTCCGGGCCCCGGTGAGCTGAGCGGCTGCCCATTTTCGGCCAGTCCCGCCGGCATGAAATGGACATGGTCCATCACGGCGGGACCTGGCTTGTAGGCCGGCTAGATAAGTCCTTGAGAGAGCGCAGGGGGATCCGGCCCTGGGGCGGGCCCACACAGTGGCCTGGCCTGCAATCAGGGCCCACTAATCTGCGGGCGGACCTGTGCCGTGGGGGCACTCTTTCCTTCCGCGCCGGCCTCTGTAGAGCTCCGCCATGGCCGGCGCGGAGAAGAAACCCCCTGCGCATGCGCAGGAACACGCTGGCGGTTCTGCGCATGCGCCAACTCGTGCCGGCCCTTCGATGACGGTTGGTGCGATGCCAGCCCCTCTGGCGCCGGCGTAGCCCCCGGAAGTAGGGAGAATTCCACACCTTCTGGTCGGCCCAACACCGGAGTGGTTCGCGCCGCTCTTGGAGCCGGCGTTGGACCACCCGGCCAGTTGTGGGAGAAGCCCGCCCAAGATCCTATTATAGTCACAGTCAATGGGTGGGATTTTCCGACCCCCCGCCGAGTTGGAGAATTCCCGGGGGGGCGGCGTGAATCCTGCCCCGCCGCCGGCTGGCGTATTCCCTGGCACCTGTTTTCAGGCTGGGGTGGGGTTTATGTTGTGCCAGTCGTGGGCCGTTGGCAGCGGCCTCCCGAGCAATTCTCCGGGCCCCGATGGGCCGAGCGGCCGCCCTTTTTCGGCCAGTCCCGCCGGCGTGAAATGGACACGCCGCCCGACGCTGGAGTGGTTGGCGCCGCTCTTGGCGCCGGCGTCAGGCCATCCGGCCAGTTGCGGGAGAATCCTGCCCAAGGTTTTACTACAATTGTAATGTGTTCTTCTGTGGCTTCTCTTCACCGATATACATAAAACATCTGGGAAAAATACTGACCTATTCAAGAAGAAAATGTTCACTATATCTTTTTGTTGCAAAGGACACATAACTATCTTTGGGAAATAACTACTTAAAGCATACCAGTCTTGGAAGCTGTCTGGTCAGTAGCTTTTACAGACTTCAGTAGCAGCCTTGGGTTGGATGACACTGGTAAGCCAGGCCGACACTGCTTTCTCTGTTGCTGCTGTTTGAGGGCCTGTGGGTTGGAAAAATGTTTTCTGTAGTCAGTTGAGAAGTGTTTATTAATAGGAGAAAGTGCATAAAAAAACATTTAAACATACCAGATGATGTTTCTTTTCCTCAATGAGACTGCAAAGTACCTTAATTGTAACAGATTTTCCTCAGAGATTCATAAAACCTCAAGTTGTTTTAAAATCCTTTAATGTAACAAACAGACCAAGAGACCAAGATAGTAAATTGTCATAAGATACTGTAATGTAGTGATTATTAATAACCAGTTATAAAACTTGAGATGGACAAAAAATCCTGCTACTTTAGTGTATCATCAATGCATTCAATTAGAAAAGATCTTAAAAAATACTGATAGAATGCAGAGTGCTGATTTAGTAATTTCCAAATCACATAATTTATCACAGAGCATTCCTAATCAGGAATTCTGTACAACTGAAATGGTACATGTGTTTATGTGCAAATGTTAGTATTAATAGATATCCCGTACAACATATTTTTGTAGCAGACATTTTGAAACAATAGGAAATCATTCAGTATAACCATTGATCAGCTTTTCCCTCCCCAGATTTTTATACATTTTGGTTAAGTTGTGAGATGCCGAATGGTTCCAATGGGTATGTGTCTCTTGGTTTCATATCATACCACTAAAATCAATCATACTCGGGCCATGCAACGTGCAAGATAAATAAATGGCAGAGGTCCTCTTCAGTACCTGAACAAAATGCTTCTCCAGTGGGGGAAGTTGACCCGTAGATAAATGTTTACTACTTTGGCCTGTCTGACTTAAAAAACAGTAGCAACTGGATCAATGTTAAAACATATTTGAACTGAATTTCATTGTGCTATTGTATTTGCCCATTGAACTAAGAATGTTCAAAACCGTTTTTCCTCATGACTCTTGACAGATGTCAAGTCAACCCAACAACCAAGTCCTAAATGTGAATGAGGAGTTCTTAAACAGATTGGACCAGATTTTTGCAGTTGGGAAGACTGTGTGGGTCTTCAAAATGGAGGGCAGGGCCTGGATTTGGAAATCCCGTCTCGATTTCCAGTCAAAATCAGTTTACCTGCTAGGATAAAGGGGCGGGCATCCAGTCAATATTAGTTGAGAGTTGAAACAGAACCCATTATGTCTGTTGCATGGGTCTTAACCCACAGTGTGGGAGGCATGCACTGATGTAAACATTCCAGACAAATATCTCTGTAATGGTCATGATCTGAAGTTTTTTAAAATGGCCCTCTCTTTAAACTAAAAGAAAAACAGGCTACAGCTGTTACTGAGTTTCGAAAACTGTTTTGATTGACAGGCATAGGTTAGAAACAAGGTAGCATGTGGTCATGCAGTACAATACAGCTTTTGTTGACATTTCCTCAAGAGCCATCATTATGATTTTATAAATGATCTCAGGAGGAGGTTCAGAGTTTACTGTTTGATTGACAGCTTCAATAGGCTATCAAAGGAGTTGCTGTCTTTGTGTTGGGGAATGAATAGAAGTTTGTTTTCATAAGAGACTAACCACTAAAAGATTTTATGAATGGGGAGCTGTTTTTTTAAAGTGCCCAATTTTATTTTTCCCTATTTAAGGGACAACTTACCGTGGCCAATCCACCTACCCTGCACATTTTTGGGTTCTGGGTGTGAGACCCACGCAGACACGGGGAAAATGTGCAAACTCCACACGGACAGTGACCCGGGGCCGGGATTGAACCCGGGTCCTCGACGGCATGAGGCAGCAGTGCTAACCACTGCGCCGCACGGAATGGAAGACTTTTTCACCATCAAGTGTGCAAGAACAAGCAATGTATTGGATTGTTAGGAGTTTTGTTCATGTCCATATGGCTCCTGAAGTTTGCTCATGATTGGCATTGGATAAGTGGCTGTGCAGTTGTCATGGAGGATATGATAAGGATGGGAGTGGATGGAGGCCAGAGTTGGCATGGAGGATTAGTAGGGGATAAAACGATGTGAGGGATGAGTCTAACGACTTCTAAAACAACAGTGGGAAGTCCCAGAGAACCAAGGCAGCTCTTCTAACCAGCCCACCTTTGCACTCACACATCCCAGTGGCTGTCGACGTTCGCTTTTGGGGCCCTTTGGAGTAGAAATTGCACATATTGCAGTACTTTCTACTGAAGCAGGCCCAGTGATTAGCTTCTCCAATAGCCAAAATACCTTAGCACAAGATCAATGTGCACCCATGCTCTGCTTCAGTTATAGTAAAGGGATACATCTTCACAAGGAAGTGTTTTTAGAAAAGGTTCGTTAAATGCTGAAAGCATTGATGCAAATGGCATCGAAGAACATTATTATGATCCTGGACACAACAATCAACATGATAGATGAATTTGTTCTCTGCAAAATAGAAAAAAACTTGTCCAATTTCCAATTCTAATTTCTTGTTTTGAGAGCTTTTACTTTCATTCAATATACAAGTTTCAGCAATCACTGTCACTTATCTGAACACATTCATTTGAAATCTGTCATGCCGACCTTTATTATTTTATTTTATTTTTTTAAAAATGTTTTTTATTGAGTTTTCATATTTTATATTGAACAAATAACAAATTATTACAGAGGAGAAAAAAAACATGCAAAAATTAACATGTATATTTACAGGTAAGCATCTTCGTAATAACAACTGTGGCCGCCCCCTTTAGCCGGCTTACATATTTACATTCCCCAATATGGCCGAGGCACATGTTTATAGGCATTTATTTACAGTTTGGTTTTGGGCCTTAGCTAGCCATCAAACCCCCATAACGAACCCGTAGGCCACCCCCCCCCACCCCGCCCCCTCCCCACTACCTTCCCCCGATTCCCGTCCATTCTCCCCTGATTCTTGGCCACCCGACTATTCTTCCTCTTGTACGTTGGCCACAAACAGGTCCCGGAACAATTGCATGAATGGCTCCCACGTTCTGTGGAAGCCGTCGTCCGACCCTCAGATGGCGAATTTGATTTTCTCCATTTGGAGAGATTCCGAGAGGTCGGACAGCCAGTCTGCAGCTCTGGGCGGTGCTGCTGACCGCCAGCCAAACAGGATTCTACGGCGGGCGATCAGGGAGGCAAAGGCAAGGGCGTCCGCCCTCCTCCCCAGGAGTAGATCTGGCTGGTCTGAAACCCCGAAGACCACCACTATCGGGCATGGCTCCACCCTCACCCCCACTACTTTGGACATAGCCTCGAAGAAGGCTGTCCAGTACGCCACAAGTCTGGGGCAAGACCAGAACATGTGGGCGTGGTTGGCCGGGACTCTTTGGCACCGTTCACATCTATCCTCCACCTCCGGGAAGAACCTACTCATACTGTTTCTTGTTAAGTGGGCTCTATGTACCACTTTTAGTTGCGTCAGGCTGAGCCTTGCGCACGTGGAGGTGGAGTTGACCCTATGCAGTGCTTCACTCCAGAGTCCCCACCCTATCTCAATCCCCAGGTCGACCTCCCATTTCATTCTTGTTGCGTCCAGTACGGTGTCGTCCCTTTCTACCAGTCGGTCATGCATGTCGCTACAGTTCCCTTTCTCTAGGATACTTGCGTCCAGTAGGTCTTCCAGTAGTGTCTGTCGTGGCAGTTGTGGGTACGTCCTTGTCTCCTTTCGTAGGAAGTTTTTGAGCTGCAGGTATCGTAGCTCGTTACCCCCGGCTAGTCGAAATCTCTCTGTCAGTTCGTCCAGTGTTGCGATCCTGTCATCCGTGTATAGGTCCCTGACTGTCAGTGTCCCCCCGTCCTGCCTCCACCTTTTGAAGGTGGCGTCAGTCAGTGCTGGTGTGAACCTATGGTTGTTGCAGATGGGAGCTTTGTCCGACATTTTGGTCAGGCCAAATTGCTGCCGCAGTTGGTTCCAGGATTGGAGGGTGGCTGTCACCACTGGGCTGCTGGAGTGTTTTTTGGGTGGGGATGGGAGTGCTGCCGTGGCGAGGGCCCGGAGGGAGGTCCCCATGCAGGAGGCCTCCTCCACACGCACCCACTCGGCTTCTGGCTCCTGGATCCATCCCCTTACTCGCTCGGCTGTTGCCGCCCAGTGGTAGAATTGTAGATTCGGGAGGGCTAGCCCCCCCTGGATTTTGTTTTTTGTAGGACCTTCTTTGGGATCCCAGCATTTTTACCCACCCATACGAACGCCATGATAAGTTTGTCCAGCACTTTGAAAAAGGCCTTGGGGATGGATCTAAACAGGAAGAGGAACCTGGGCAGTACATTCATTTTGATCGACTGGACTCTCCCCGCGAGGGAGAGTGGGAGTGTATTCCATCTTTGCAGGTCCTTTTTTTCTTCCTCCGTCAGGCTGGTGAGGTTCCATTTGTGGATCCCTTTCCAGTCATGGGCTATTTGGATCCCCAGGTAGCGGAATTTGTGTCGGGCTTGTGTACTGGGAAGATCTCGCTTTTGCTCATGTTGAGTTTGTAGCCCGAGAAGGCTCCAAACTCTTTCAGGAGCGCGATAATTCCGTCCATGCTGCTTTGTGGGTCCGAGATGTAAAGGAGCAGATCATCTGCATAGAGTGAGACTCTGTGCTCTCTGCCTCCCCTTCGGATCCCCCTCCAATTTTCTGCTGCCCTGAGCGCGATTGCTAGCGGTTCGATTGCTAGTGCGAACAGCAGCGGGGACAGTGGGCATCCTTATCTGGTGCCCCTGTGCAGCTGGAAGTATTGGGAATTGGTATTGTTGGTCCGTACACTCGCCATGGGAGCGTTGTATAGGAGCTTTACCCAAGCGGTGAACCCTGTTCCAAGCCCGAACCGCTCCAGTACCTCTATGAGGTATTTCCATTCAACTCTGTCGAAGGCCTTTTCTGCGTCCAGGGAGACGATCACCTCTTGTGTTCTCTCCCCGGAGGGGGTCATTATCACGTTCAGCAGGCGCCTGATGTTCGCGGTAAGCTGTCTACCTTTGACAAAGCCCGTCTGGTCCTCTGTGACCACCTCAGGTACACAGTCTTCTAGCCTCTTGGCTAGGATTTTGGCCAGTATTTTGGCGTCTGCGTTCAGCAGAGATATGGGTCTGTATGACCCACATTCCGTTGGGTCTTTGTCTTTCTTAGGTATCAGCGAGATTGAGGCCTGTGCTAACGTGGGTGGCAGTGTGCCCCTGGCTAGCGAGTCTGTGAACATCTCCCGCAGGTGCGGGGCCAGCGCTGTCACAAATGTTTTGTAGAAGTCCGCCGGGAATCCGTCCGGTCCCGGCGCCTTCCCCGCCTGCATGGAGCTAATGCTGTCCATGATCTCTCCCAGTGCTAGTGGTGCTTCCAGATCCCGTTTTCTGCCCTCCCCCACGACTGGAATGTCCAGTCCATCAAGGAACCGGTTCATCCCAGCCTTCCCCTTTGGGGGCTCTGAGGTGTACAGCTCTTGGTAGAAGGCCTTGAAGGTTTTGTTAATCCTCTCTGGTTCTGTTTCCCACGTGCCTCTGGTACCTCTGATTTGCGCAATTTCTCTGCTGGCTGCCTGCTTTCTCAGCTGGTGGGCCAACAGGCGGCTGGCTTTGTCTCCGTGTTCGTATAGGGTCCCGCGCGCCAGGCGGAGTTGGTGCACTGCTTTCCTGGTGGAGAGCAGGTCAAAGTTCCTTTGTAGTTCTTTTCTCTCGCCAGGAGCTCTACAGTCGGGGCCTCAGAGTATTTACGGTCTACCACCAGTATGGAGTCGACCAGCTTCTGCCTAGCCACCCTTTCCTCCCTATCTCTTTGCGCTTTGTAGGCAATGATTTCCCCTCTTAGTACGGCCTTAAGCTCTTCCCAGAACGTGGAGGATGAGACCTCCCCATTTTGGTTGTTCTCCGTGTACTCTGCTATGGCCCACGCTATCCTTTCGCTGAAGGCCTTGTCAGCTAGTAAGGCACCGTCCAATCTCCATGTGGGGCGCTGGGCCCTTCCCGTCTCTAGCCGCACGTCCATGTAGTGTTTTATTATTTTATTTTATGTGGGATGACGGCATCATTAGAATAATTTTTAATTGTTGGTTGCAATAGTCAGGTCAGGATTGAGAAATTATAGCTGGTAATACATATTAGCTTAAAGGATTTTCAAAATGGCTATTACGACCATCTTTGTAGTGTCGGAAACCGGGTGTCCAGGGGGCGAGAGAGGCTGACGTTTTGGCCTTTGCCTCCTTGGTAGCCCGGAGACAGATCCTATTATCCTGGAGGGATTTGAGCCCCCAAAATCGGGGGTATGGGTTAGCAACATGGCTGGGTTTCTCAGGCTTGGGAAAATTATGTTCGCCCTGAGAGGATCAATGTTAGGTTTCGTCCGGAGGTGGCAGCCCTTTATCGACTTCTTCAGGGAAAACTAAACTGTCAGCAGATACAATGGGGGGGGGGGGGGGGGGGGGGGGGGGGGGGGGGGAGTTAGTTTCGGGGGGGGGGGGAAGAGTCCTGAACTTGGCTCATTGTGATGATGTCATCTTTAATGAGGGACTGGGGAATTGTGTGTATAAGCCATGTTGTCTGGGTATGGCTGTTGGTTGGCAGGGTGTTCGCTCCCCTCATTGCTGCAAGTCGCCAGACTTCCCAGTGAACAGGCAACCAGGCACTTTGATTCTGCGAACCGCTCCAGTGTCGCTGCTGGTACGACAGAACTTAGATTGACCAGCAGCTCCCTGAGGCAGGTCTCCTCCTCAAGTGAGGGGTGAACAAGCTAATCCGTGGTTACATAGTCATAGGTATCCAGGATACAAAACTCTCCGAAGTTCTGCAGACCAAAAATGACCTTACTTTGGATCAAGTGGTCCGGTTTGCGAGGCAGGCCGACCATGCAAGCTTACAGAATTTAATTGGGCTATAAAGTGGCATGAGGCATGACTCAGTTGAATGGGTAGGCCCACAGGCAGCAGTCCACTCACAAAGAAGCCCGCCAAAGCAGGCAAAAGAGGAGGAAACGCCACACTGGCAGCCATCTTAAAAAAACATAGATGCCAGGGCTGCCCAGCAGCGAGCACAGAATGCCTCCAGTGCAGGAAAACTGGACATTTCAAGTGTTTCTGTAAATCCAACAACTTTAATTGAGGTAGAAGACAAGAATGCATTTATGAAACACACTCCATCCATCAAGACAATGACAAAATTACAGTGGCCCTATAGGAAGTTGATTGTCTTAGGCCAGGCAACTGGTCAGCTGCAGTGAAAATTAAAGGCTTTCAAACCACTTTTAAAATAATGGAGCTGCTGTCAACATACTAGCTGATGTTCACAACTGGCTTCAGCCAATATATCTTTGTCCATCAGACATCAAATTACAAGGTCCAGAAGACACAGACATTCCAATTATTGCTCCACTTTGCTAGAAGGGGTGACAGGTTGTTGATTCTCTGTATGTTCTCCACAATCAATGTCAATCCTTATTGAGTGACGATGTTTGGGTAGTTCTAAGAATCCTGGAAAAACCTGTTCACGTCCACTAGATTAACAACTCACTGGCCGTGATTCTCCTAAATGGCGGCTAAGTGTTGACGTTGGTGTAAACACCGGAGCGTTTCTCGCCGGTATCAACGGGCCCCTTAACTGAAGGTGGCCAGTGGGGCTCCGGAGTGCTCTGCGCAGCTCCGGCTGCCGATACGGGCCCTGCACATCCGGCCTTGGGTGCGCACATGCGCACGGTGGCCGCCTGTGGCAGTGGCCCCATGCAACGTGGCGGACCCACACAGCTGGCCGGACCCCACAAAATAGGCCCCCCCCCAGATCACGTGCTCCTGCCGATTGGTGGTCCCCGATCAAAACCCTCGCCGTCCTGGAGGACCCCCCCAGTGATTGATCCCCCCGCCCCCCACCAGGGCAGCCGCGGCATCCGCCACTCTGAGTGCCCGCTGGGTGGAGCCATGTTAGAACCACGCCAGCGGGAACTCGGCCAGCTGCCGGCGGAGAATCACCACTGGGGCCTCGTTCAATGGCCCCTGACTGGCACTGCATCGATTGCGCTTGCGCGACTGGCAACGATTTGCGTTGGACCTGATCGCGGGTCTGACGCCACATTCTCCAACCCCCCCCCCCCCCTCCATGTCTTTCATGGAGCAATCTACTACACTTTATTTAGAACCAATGGAAATATAGACTTCAACAGCTGAGGAGGTTTATACAATCAGCAGCAAATTCCTTTCTTTCACAGAGACACTATCCACTAAACACCAGGCAGAGAGTGTGAAGTTACGGATCTCTCAGTTCTTCCTGAAGTAAGGTCAGAGATTGCAGATATCGAAGGCATTGTGGGCAAACGGTGACGATCCGCATGAAGACCTGCTGGACCCGAATGGGAAGTTGTCACAAGCAAGTGATGAGAAAGAAGCTGTTGCAGCACTCTGTTGGAGGATGAGGCCCTGGAGTTTCATTTGTCTTTTCAGTTGATGAAGTAAGTCTCTATTGTCTTTTCAGCTGTGTTTCTAGTACCTGAGCGGCATTCAGATCTTTGTTCCACTGAACCAACCAAAGTACTGCCTAGTTTATTCACTTGTTGTCCATAAATAGTCTTACATAGTGAATGCCTTGTCTGATTTCATGTCAGAGTCTGTAGAGGATCACGCTGCCAGAGCTGGTACCTTCCAAGGGTGAAAGTCAACTGACATCCATCCTCCAATCCCAGCTGAAAGACTTGTCCCCTCCAGAGCTGAATGTCAGTACAGAAGCTGCAGCAGAATCTTTAACACTTCTGAAGCTGCACAATCCTGTACAGCAGTCTTGTCCCTGAGTTAATCGCCTACAGGAAATTTGTCTGAGTACAGAAGTTGGTGCCGCCTTGGCTCCATAGTCTCATAAATGTTTCCCATTGCCCAGAGTGGAGCAGCATCACACAGCGAAGCGTGGGGCTCTTACTGCTGCCTGCAGGAAGTAGGCAGTCCTCCCGAAATTTCATTGGGAAATCATTTCTTCAACTTTTCCCGAAAGGCTTACAGTCAGTCATGTGTTGAACTTGAGAAGGAGAGAGTGAGAGGTTGGAGCACCATGCCTCGGAACTACCTGCCTACCCTGTAACCTATTTGGTGATAGTAATAAACAAGTGTTACACAGGTACCAGAGTATGACTACAGTCTGTCTACTAACTAAGTACCACGTCTAGAATCCAAGACAGAAGGACCATCTGAGAACAAAATGGACATGAATTCGGAACGTGCTTGCAGTAGAGCTTGGTATGCAGGATTTTGAAGAAGGTATTTCATACAAAACATCTCTATTACACATTGTTTGTTAAGTATGGTCTTCAGTTGTAATATGAAGGGAACCCGAGTGTTAAATTATTAAATTCTTAAATATATATGGGATAACCCAAGGAAGCTTCCACAAACGAACAGCAAAGAAAACAGAGTCCAGATAATAAGAGTGACACATATGCCAAAATATTGAAGCACATGAAGGAGCAAAAACACTTGGCCTCCATGATGTGATGAAATGAAAAAATCTTATTTTAAAACACACCAGGCTTACTGACTGGAAGAGTAGTTTCATCTGAGCAACAGCATTACTAATTTAAATCCTTGTGAAAATGCGTAGCTGTATCCTCTGTTTCTTTTGTTCTATTTTCTCAGCCCTCAGATGGGACTAATTTTGATTGGAAATTACAGGGACCTGAGCACATAGCTGTGGAACTCCACTCAACACCTGTTTCATTACTCTATCATACCTCTTATAAGCTTGATGAACATTGCTCTGGGCAAAATTGCTATTTTTGGATTCTTCTCTTAATCCAAATAATCAGATTGAATTTGCAGCACCAGCTGGGTTCAAGAGGGCCAGAGCATTACTTTTGCCTTTACACAGATTGAGTAGCATGAACTGAGAAGGAAGTCAGGAGCAAGTGAGAAACTTGAGATGTTGTTCAACAATCTAGGTCTCATAAAACTCAAATTCCTTCAAGGTTTTAGAGCTGTCTTCAGCCAATGATATGGATGGCCTCACCATCCTCCACCAAATGCCCTCCATCGTTTCGTGTTAGGTGGGATCTTAACTCATTAGGTTCCATTCTTACCTGTCAAATTATTGCCAGAGGATCAATTACAATGGCTTCGCTTCCCATTCCTGCACCATTGCCTATGGTAAAACCCATGAATCTGTCCTTGACCATCCCCCTCTGCTATTTTCTCATGCTGCCCCTCGGTGGCGTCATCTGAAAATACTGTGCAAGTTTCCACATATAAACTGAAAACATTCAGCTCTATCTTATCATCACCTCTTGTGAATCTTCCACAGTCTCTAAATTGTCAGACTGCTTGTCTGACATTCAGAGGTTTCCTCTCAATCAATATTGGGAAGACGAAAGCCAATGTGTAGGATTCCACGTCCAGGTCACCCAGAATGCGTTCCCCGATGGGACGGAGAATCGGATGTAAATCGAGATCGGCGCCGGGCGGGGTTGAGGTAAATAAACGCAAATGGATCTTAATGACCCATTTGCATTTATTTAGCGAGCCCAGCACCCTCTGCACTGGCCTCCCGTGATGCCCTTGTCCCTGCAGCTGGGAATCACGTGGGCGCGGATCACTTGTGGTTTTTACCAGTGAGGCCCTAACATGGTGGACCTCGCGCATTCAGACCTACTTCTAAACAACACGAATACCGAAACCCAGCCGGCCTCAACATGGCCAGAATTAAACTTCACCTCTCGGTATCTCAGGGGAAAAGCAACGACAAAGTGAGAGGTGCAACAGGGGCCTGAGACTTCAAGGCATCCCAGAAGAGAAAAAGATGGAAGAAAAAGCAAGAACCATCAGAGCTAATTACATATGTAACAGGGAAACATCATCCAACCCAAACCCCACACTTCTCGGGCAATTGCCCACGAGCGTGAGAGCTGACCACACAGTGTCCAAGCAGGAATCTCATTTACCCCAGAGAAAAATGAATAAAATAAATGAAAAAAAAATAAAAATTAAATGAATAAAACCCCCCCGAACTTGTAAAACAAGAAGCTGCGACCATTTTTTAAAAAAGCGGCCGCACTGCACATGCGTGCCTGATGCTTGCGTAGTTTTGCGTATGCGCGCCGATGATCTGGCACGCATGCGCAGTGCGGCCGCATTTTGTTTACATGTTCGCAGCCATTTTGAAGGCCGCTTGCAGCCAGTGTTATTAACAGCAATGGACGGCTCCGCGACCCTCCCGATACCCGCCGGCGACCCACCCGGGGGTCGCACCCCCGAGTTTGACAATGCCTGTGCTAGATCTTCCAGCCCCATAATCATTAATGATGCACCTGGGTGTTTTATGACGTATTCAGTGGCGAGGTCAGCCTGGATGGTGTACAGTCCGCTGTTGTATCCAAGTGCCATACTGAAAGGTGTCCAACCTCACTGACCCAATATTGAAGAAAGAAGGTGAAGCTGGATCCCCAGGAACATCCTGAGGCTGGACGATTGACCTCCTCCAGGACACCGAATCTGGAAGGTCCACGATGTTCCCCTACCCATTGCTATGATGTTCCAGCGTCGCCAGCAGCCTCCATCCTAAACTCAACAGACATCCACAGGATTTGTTCAGGTGAGTCCCGACATCTGCATGCCATGTTGTTCCAGAATTATGGAGAAACTGGCATGGGATTACAATTATAGGTGCAAATGAGGTTCATGCTCGCCTCTGGTGGCTTTCCCGACCCATTATGGCAAGCACCAGTGGAAGAGCCCGTTGTAACTCACACCGCCACAAAATCGATTTCTGGGTCTCCCACCATAAACTCCTCCCACAACCGCAGGAACTTGAGAGAATTTGCCCATAGATTTTTGAATAATTCTAGCTAACTATATAAATAATATAAAATTGTCAGGGTTAATATGACTAAACTTTATTACATATTAGATTCTTACAAAACATTGGATAAAACCTTGCTCGCAACAGAGTCTGCTGAATTAAAGGTGAATAATTTTACTTATTCATCTGCAACATCCAATTGTAATACAGTCAGCTAAGAGTTTAAACAGACAAACATCCTGCTAATCCGCAGAAATTAATTAACTGAGCTTTCTTCCAGCTCTGGAAAAATATCTCAAGTCTGGGGTGTCTACGGAATCACTGCAAAGACACAGAGAGCAATTTGCAATAATAAAGCTACTGACCTGTTTGAGTGCCTTCTTGCTGTGCTTCTGGGATGGAGACATAATCTTATTTTGTAGGATGGAAGGGGAAGGGCACCTTGACTGAGGTGAGGCTGGTTGAGGTGATAATCTGGACGAAACTTGGAAAAAAGAATGGAAAATTAATCTATTCATAAAATGAAATCCATTCTGTAAACAGATCAACATCAAATTTTCAACTTGACAATCATTCCCGAGTTACTGATTGATAGCATTTTAGTATTATTTTCCAGTCATAAACTAAATTATCTTGAAATCATCACATCACAACTGTTAACCACTGAGGGCAGACATCATGTATGTATTGTAGAGCAAGCACACACCATGATCAGCAGAAAACAATAACGCACAACAAAAGAAACACAACTGCTCCCAGTATATCGTCGATAGATTCTAACACAATTCTTCAATATGAATAACAAACACACTGACATTTGATCTCATAGACAACGACTGTCAAGAAGCTGGGGCACAATGGGACCAGAAAGCTTATTTTACATTTATTTTTTTTAAATTAGGCACTTCAGGTGTTCTAATCTAAGAGTTAACTTTATTCTGTTGGTTTATGCTAAAACCTAAACATTGAAATTAGATGGATACATTCAAATTACAATTGGTATTCATTATTCTCTTTATAACGTGTGGAAGATACTTCATCATCATACAGTTCGTTCAGAACTACGATCTTCTGCTCTGCACACTCATATTCACATAATTATGATGTTGAACCTTTGATGTCACGTGGCCATTGTTGTTATTGCCAGCTCCCTCCTCTTCAGTCAATTCAACATCAAACCAATCATTTTATCCCCTCTAAAAGCACGTAAGCAAGAAGCAAAACAGGAAAACACAGGAATATAAAGATGTGGTTGTCACCAATTGATGCATGGCTGTATTGTTTTTATCAAATGCTTGTAAATATTGAGCAACAGGCCGTAACTAAAACCATTAAAAAGTCTAGTCTTAAACCAGATTAAATAGTACTTCATATTAATGAAAAAAAATAGCCTGCAAGATAGAATTGCCAGGTCTGCTCGTAAATCATACATTGTATTAGATGTTCTTGATCTGCATAGCTCTGTAATGCATGTGACAAGGAAAACAGGTCATACTTAGCTGAATGTCAGATGATAAAACAAAGTGAAAGGTCATGGCTGCTTGATTGCTTCATACCATTCTTTCAAATGTTCATCTATTTACCACAAGTTACAGAAATCGTTCACAAATAATCCAAATAAGCATCCCTCATTTCCCAGGCACAAGTCTCTGATATTGGTTAGCTTTTTGGGCGGCAAGGCAGCACTGTAGATAGCACAGTTGCTTCACATGAAAGGGTCCCAGGTTTTATTCCGGCTTGGGTCACTATCTGTGCGGAGTCTACATGTTCTCCCCGTGTCAGCATGCGTTTCCTCCATGTACTCTGGTTTCCTCCCTTAAGTCCCAAAAGACGTGCTTGTTAGGTGAATTGAACATTCGGAATTCGCCCTCTGTATACCTGAACAGGCGCTGGAATGTGGCGACTAGGGGCTTTTCGCAGTAACTTCATTGCAGTGTTAATGTAAGCCTACTTGTGACAACAAATATTATTAATTAATTATGGGAAAGGTTTAAGTTGTTTTTTTATAAAGTTACAGAGTGCCCAAATAATTTTTTTCAATTAAGGGCAATTTAGCCTGGCCAACCCGCGTAGCACCTCCTTGTGAACCTGGTCCTGGGCCTGGCGAAGCACGACATTTATAGGTACAGGCAGCGGGCGACCGAGGGGGTTGTCCAGCCAGACTGTCTGCCCCTCTTCTGCGCTATATTCGCGGCCGGGTGTCCCTAGAAAGGGAGTACGCGGTGCCCACGGGAACTATCAAGGCCTTCCATGCCCGGTGGGCATCACAGGGGTTGGGGTGTTTTACTGACCCCTTTAACTGCACTCATATCTGAGGTTTCTAAGTTTCCGTTGATCTTTGTTATGTTCGGGTAGTGCCACTAACAGGAGCGGCCCCTTTTTAGTTTGTCCCTGTTTGTTTTCTTTCTTCTGTTTTGTTGGTGGACCTCAAAAGAATGGCCAATCCACCTACCCTGCACATCTTTGCATTGTGGGGGTGAAACCCACACAAATAGGGGGAGAATGTTTAAACTCCACAGGAACAGTGACCCAGAGCCGGGATCGAACCTGGGACCTCGGCGCCGTGAGGCAGCAGTGCAAACCACTGCGCCACCATGCTGCCCTGGGGGAAAGGTTTAAGTTGAAAGTTGTATTTTCACACCGCAATGGATGAAAAATTCGCTGACAAGGCACCTCTGAGCATTTTTATACAGATTCTGGGGCCAGTCACATTGTGACATCCGCAAAGGCCTGACGATTGCCAACGGAGGGAGAGGAACAAAATGTAGTGGAAATTCAAATAAATAAAACTCCATAGTAAGCAAAACTTATGCATATCCAGATATCGGGATATAACATACAATATAACAGCAGTTATACTTTTAAAAATCATTTGCTGCTAATGGGCAGGTGTTGAAGAGAAGTGAGAATGAGTTATCAGAAGATATCCTACTTGTGATGAGCTCAACAAAATTACAGGCTGAATTAAATTCCACAGGGATTCAACCAGTCCCTGGCCTGGACTCCAGCAGGAGACTTGCATAACCCACTGTTTTTAGCCATGTACCCAGAGAACGACTGGTTTCCTAAAGTTATGACACTGCATTACTGAAACTCCGGTGGAATTTCAGCATCATGCACTGTTTCCTAACCTTTTTGACCTGAATGGGCAATCTGCTTTAGGCATTGTTTAGCCACACAAGAATGAGTTTCTGTTTTGAATCTGCATGAAGCCATTGGACCAGCAAAGCTCAATGTGCATAACAGAAACCATGGGAGACAAAAATCATATCCACAGTCTGGCTTCAGCATGTTCATGAGCAGCTTAGATACACAAATTAACCATTCAAATGTGGTGACGTGCCAAATTTAATATTTATGCTGTCAAGACCAGTGCGGATTGTCCATCCCTAATTTCCCTTAAGAAGGTGGTGGTGAGTCACCGTCTTGAACAGCTGCATTCTATGTTGTGAAGGTATTGCTTTACCTAATTTTTACCTCATGTAGATTCGTACCACTTAACATGGTTAATATAGAAGATTATAAAGTTTAGACAGGACTGGGCAATTTCAAATAAACTATCCCTGGAAACATAGATGCCATAAAAACAAATCAGCAGAACTTGGGAGTGTTTGTTGAAACTTCAACTTTTTATCATCAGTTTCCTTTACTTGCCTCTATTCTCCCTTTTAAGCAACAACTTCAACAGGATTATTCTTCATCGTGTAGGTTGTCCCCTGGCTCCTGATTTTGGTTATGAGCATCATATGACGAAGTGCAATTCCATCCACACACTCAAGTTAAATAGAGACGAATTGGCATAATTTTCTCCCTCAGTCTCGTGATGCTGGGTTTAAATGCAGCATCTTGACCAACATGACTCAACTCAACTGGCAAATTGACCTGGGCCTTCCTTCTCTAATATTCGGGGCTGACCACAATGAACATTTACATGTTGTGTCATCTCAGTTATCAAGTATTGCTGGCTTTACAAAAGAAATCATCAGAGATTGAGTTGCAGCAATGTGCAGGAAGACTGCGCTTGAAGTCATGTGCCTTTAAATAAGAAATTGTGGCCAAATTAGTAACTTTTCTCATCTGATAGAACAGAATTTAGACATATATTATTTCCATCACACCACAGTCTAATTATGTTGTGCTTGTACAGCAACGTGGGCAAGAGCAGAGGGCGAGCAAAAACTGGAAGTCAGTACATGAATGAGTCTCTTTTCTCTAGGTCCTGACTCACGATGTGAATATCTTCACACAAGATTGACAACGGCACCTGTAGTGCCTCACCCAGTTATTCATGAGTGGCCATTAATAATATTGGCGAGATATTCATATCATGGAAGACATATTGAATGCAATCTTATTGCAATTGACAATCATACAAACTTTCCAGCAGAAGTCACTGTATATCAAACTGAAGCAGACTGCGTGCATAATTTTTCATTTCCCTCATTTATATATGTGAAGGCCAATAAGCAGGGTTGCACTGCTGCCCTGGCTGAGATCAGCACAAACGTGAAATCATATCTGTGAAGTTCAAAGTCAAGCCGTACGTATTTAGCTGACAGGCTGCAGAGGGAAATCAACAACAACTTCCTGAAAAGTAATACTGCAGGTAATGATAAACCTGGTTTCATCGGAGTTCAACTTCACATAATACAGTCCAATAAATATCCCTTACCTTAATACTTCGACAAATCAAAATCTCTTTGAAATGAACTGGACCGTGACTCTTGGAAGTTGGAGTGTGTGTAGAATTTTAAACACAAGTGAATTGCACCCATTACAACATTACTGTCTAACCCCCCCCCCCCCCCCCCCCCCCCATGATCTGCTTCCCCATTTGTTCCTTTTAAATGATTTCAGAGGTCAAGGTTCACAAATGTTTACTTAGTTACTGAACTTCTCATTCTGGCCAATAAAAAGGAAGTGTAATTCTGAAGGTGGCAAGTTATTTTATTGGGCTGTTGCTACCAGTATCAAAGTAATATCCTTATGGGTCGGTGCTGCTGTGAACACACAGGACACAGACTATTACAGTTAAGTACAAGACCTTGGAAGGTCTGATTTCTTAAAATAGTACCAGTCGTAAGGAACATATGAATTTGGAAAAGGCGTATGGTTGTATATTGTACTACACTAGGCGCAGTATAGAAAAGATGCCAAAACAGCACTGTCAAGCATTGTTTGGAGTTATTCTAAACTTCCCCAAAATAAAACATTGGTGTATTTCTCCCATAAAGCATATCCTGTCCCATTTTAAGGCATTTCAAAGCTGCAGTGTCACTCCTGGAATGATTTGGTCACTTTCAGGTCCATGGTAAATTTGATCGTTACATCATATGGTCATTAAATTTCCAAAGCAAGCCTCATAAATGAAATAAGACATCTTTCAGCTTTTAATCAGCTTTAGTAAAAAAAGAATGAGGCTCCGCACAAAAAAAATGTCAGATTTCTTTTGCAGGTCTGAAAGAAGACTCGCAGAGCTAACATGACTAAATAAAACTTAGTCCGGGCAAGACAAATGGCATTTTGCCTCCTTCAAAACATTCGTCACTTTAACAGACAGTCAATTTACTAAAATGCACAAGTTTCCCACTAAACATCAACGCTCCTTACCTTTGTACTGATCAGAGTAAAAGTTTTTATTCAACATTTTCTTTTCTGAACTGTTGAAGCTGCTATCGTGCTGCTTATTTTTTTTGCCGTTTCCAACTGTTGAGCTCATTGGCTGAACAGCATATTATTGCATTTTATGTCAGCAAAATTAAAGCGTTTCTTTGAAAAAAAAGTGACATTTCCGCTTTCTGTGACTTTATTTCTGTACTTATAAGGAAGCGGGTGTTGATTTTTATCAGCAAGCTTCCTGTAGCAAGTATATGAAATAAATGATGTCATGTTGAAAATGCTATAGAGCTGAATAAAATGATCATTTTCTCACTTTGTGAAAAGTTTTAACGTGCAATGGAATCCATTGCCTTAGGAATAAATAGCAAATTTAAAGATTATACCTTTCTCTTGACATTGACTGATACAAAAACCTGTATATTGCTCTTGCTTTAAAGAATTGCACCGTCTCCTCCCCATATACATAGAAATGGTCGGTCATTTGAATATGGATTCTCTTATCTGACTAGGACGGTTTTGATTGCTTGGCCCATCTCCATATCTGCTCAGAGGTGCCAAGCCAGTGCAGACAGCTAGTTTTCTGCTTCTTCTCAAGCCTAATATGACTGAGAATAATAACTTAATGTCTGACAAAATAAAGGAAACAGTATTCATAATTTAGATTCATATTTACATCTTAAAGTCTACAGAATGTTAAACTGCTGAACTATCAAATCACTTGTTCTGAAATGCAACAATCTGTATACACAGAAGAGAATGCAAGTTAAAATGGCATCCTCTTTGCAGTAATTTTCTATGAATGATGATGTTCTAAAATACATTGCCAATGTTAGCTACATTAAGTTTTGACAAACAATCCTCAACCAGATTACTGAATGAGGAACTAGAATGTGTGTGCATGGGGGGGGGGGGGGGAGGGGCGCGAAGTACATTCAGTGCATTGTATTCACTTCCTGTATCTTGCATTTGAAAACACTTTGTACTCACAGGTGTTGGTTTCTAGTAAATGCCTGCTGTGTACTCACCTAGGAAGTGTATCAGGGACACTGTCAACAGCAACTGCCACGTTCATACATCTGTGGACACATCCTGTCTACAAAACCTAATTTTGTTATCACATTCTTGTCTCACTTTTTGTCTCACAGCTGTCATTTGCTCCATTATAAATTCCTAACTCTACGCATATAAATCGGAACTGCCCATGTAAACTTCTCAGGCTGTACAAACCCTCTGGCCAGTTGTGGCACTAAGTGCTCCCACTGGTGGTAGTGTATTATTACAATGTGATAAGCCGTCATAAGAACTTGGTAGCTCATAATTTGCTGTCAAAATAATGGTGAGGTAATGGCTCAATTCATTGAACTGCGTCATGTACTTGTGCAGCAGATATAAACTAAACTCATCACAGAAAGTTAAGTCTAGTCCATGTCTGTCTAAGAATTGTATCTTTTTAACAACGCGATAAGAGTTCGATTACTGAGGTTATTCAACCTCTAATTAATTACAAATAGCTGTTGGAGGTTTTAAAAATGCAAAATATATATTTATTTTATTTTTCCATTTTCTCTTAAGTCACTCTTTCCTCTCCCCCCCCCCCCCCCCCCCCACACCCCCCAATTCTCTTTCTGTACCCGATTTGGCATTGAATTCACCCATTCTATCCTACACTTCCTTTTCAGTCCTTGCACTGGTAATTTCACAATTCGTCAACCTGATTGGTTAAGGTGGCATGCAGTTGCTTGCTCTATTCACTCAGTTTCCTTCACTGTAACATTATCAGCTTGCACTTTCACATCAAACTGACAGCAACATTTTGAAGAACCTGCAAGTTTAACTCCTGGCACTATGGCACATGACGACCAAATATGAGAATATAAAAAAAGACAAAATACATGACTGTAAAATGATGATTGAGTTACATGTGCAACTCTTTTTAATATAAAAGGTTTTCACAGTAACTTAATTGCAGTGTTAATGTAAGCCTACTTGTGACACGAATAAAGATTATTATTATGTTAATCCTAATTGTGTAATATGCTAATGAGACAGTATACATTGTAACAGGAAGTGATGCAACACTCCTGATCTTTCTTTCTCTTTTGGACCTCATGGAAAGATGAAGCCACTGTAAGATGTGATAAAGATCATAAGAAATAGGAACAGGAATAGGCCATTTAGCCCCTCGAGCCTCCTCCATCATTCAATAGGATGATGGCTGATACAATGACATTCCTCAGCTCCACTTTCCAGCCCTTTCCCCGTAATCCTTGATTTCCTTACTGATCAAGAATCTATCTATCTCAGCCTTAAATATATACAAGGACTCTGCTTCATAGTTTTAACTCCCATTTTAGTTTGGAAAAAATCTTTGCTCTCTGTAGCAAGACGTTCCGAAGACTCACAACCCTTTGAGAGAATAAATACCTCCTCATGTCAGTTTTAAACTGGCACCCCTTTATTCTGAGATCGTGCTCTGTGGTCCGACTCTCCCATGAGTGGGAAACCCTCTCAGCATTTACCCTGTCAAGCCCCATAAAAACCCTATAGGTGCGATCTAACCAAATTGCAACAGAATCCCCTATTGAGCGCTTTTAGCCAGATGTTTCCCTGTGCTCGCAGGACCGTAAAAACATCACGTTATCTAATGGGACTGTTGCAATCTGGGGCCTCAGTGGGGAACGCCCACTGAGTCACGTTTCCTACACTGAGGAGATCCGTTCACTGGAACTCCTCAGTGCAGGAGATTTGGACAGCATTTTTAAATGGCGCCCCGGTCTCTCGACCCTGCGATGTGATCCCCGTACCTTCCCAAAGCCCCAACTCCAGAATGTCCTCGGCCTCCCCCACACCCCATCTCACACGGGCAGGGCACCCCAGGGCCCGATCCCAGGCACAGGAAAAATGCTAGCCTGGCACCATGGCCCTGCTAGCCTGGCAGTGCAATCTAGGCACCTTGGCAATGTCAGGCTGGCATCCAGATGACACTGCCAGGGTGCCAGGCTGGCTGTGCCAAGGTGCCCAGGTGGCACCAGCAGTGCAAGGGTGCCACCCTGCCCAGAGGACAAACTCCTGGGGAACTTCCGATCCTCTGGGAGAACACCCCAAATGCCCTTCCATCTGGTCACTGTTTGTGGGCACTAGCATTGGACGCCGCTCACCTGAGGTCTCTGAGGCAAAGGGGTTAGATCCGAGGGCCTCAGTGGATCAGGTGAGCTGCATTTTACAGTGACCAGCTGTCTCGCTTTGATATGCAGATTTGCAAATACTGATCCTGCGCACAATGGGCGGGATTCATATCGCAATGTCTCGCCAGATCCCCTTAGATCTCACGAATGTGGTGAGCTGGGTAGATCCTGCGTTCGGGCGCAACTCGGCCAGTAGATGCATGTATCCATGAGATCACTTCATTCTTCTAAATCCCAATGAGTACAGTCCCAACTGTGTAACCGTTGCTCAAAAGACAATGGTGCAATTCTCCAGCTGCGTCCGCCCATGACCAGAGAATTCCACCCGAGGTCAATGGAGTTGTCCATTGTATGTGGCTCACCCGTAGCGTTCTTGCGGCTGGCGGGATGGGAGAAACCAGCCCAATCCCTCCTTCCTGGGGATCATCCAAGTGAATCTATTCTGAGCTGCCTCCAATGAAATAATGGGCGTGATTCAGCAGACAAAAGTCAAAGTCCACTTTTGGGCATGTTTGCGGATGTTTCTTGGCGGCAGCAGCAACAGGATTCACCCTGCTAACTACCGGCACTTCGCCAATTTCTTTAGTCTCAGGGAGTTTCTCCTGTCAAGGCCAAACTTCAGTCAATCTCGCAGGGGCACCATTTTAAATGGCATCCCCCCCCCCCCCCCCCCCCCCCCCGTGCACCCAAAGTGTCATTATGCCTGGTCTACGTTTGTGGAAACCAGTACTAAACAGCGCCCTGGAGAGGTCGTGCAGTCACGGTGCCGGATACATACACTGTCCATATATTTATTTAAATATACAGATCAGGGCCGGGATTCTCCCCTACCCAGCACCTTTAGGGGCCAAGCCCTCACATTGAGGGGCTAGGCCCACGCCGGAGTGGTTCCCGCTCCGTCGGCTGGCGTGAACGGCCTTTGGTGCCACGCCAGCCGGGGCCGAAAGGACATCGCCGGCCGGCATAAGTCCGCGCATGCGCCGGAGCATCAGCGGCTACTGACGTCATACCGGCGCATGCGCAGGGGAGGCGGTCTCTTCCGCCTCCGCCATGGTGAAGACCATGGCGAAGGCGGAAGAAAAAATGCCCCCACAGCACAGGCCCGCCCGCCGATCGGTGGGCCCCGATCGCGGGCCAGGCCACCGTGGGGGCACCCTCCGGGGTCATATCGCCCCGCGCCCCCCGCCAGGACCCCAGCGCCCGTTCGCGCCACCAATCCCGCCGGTAAGGTAGGTGGTTTAATCCACGCCGGCGGGAGAGGCTTGTCAGCAGCGGGACTTCGGCCCATCGCGGGCCTGAGAATCGCTGCGGGGGGCCCGCCGACCGGCGCGGCGCGATTCCCGCCCTCGCCGAATCTCGGGTGGTGGAGAATTCGGGACACGGCGTGGGCGGGATTGACGCCAGCCCCAGGCGATTCTCCAACCCGGCGGGGGGTCGGAGAATCCTGCCCCTGGATCTCTCCCAGAGCCCAGCATGGAGCCCGATTTGGGGCTCTTGCGCGATTCACCCATTAAGCCCAGCTCAGTGCCAGGTGCAACGCAGTCGTTTAATTTCTGCCCAATATCTATCCCCCGATAAGGGGACCAATACCACTCACAGTACTAGAGATGTGGTCTCACCAGTATCTTGTACAGTTGCAGCAAGACTTCCCTACTCAATGCTCCAACCTTCTTGAAATAAGGGCCAACATTCCATTCACCATTCTGATTACCTGTTGCACCTGTGTGCTAGCTTTCTGTGTTTGTGCATAAGTACCCCAAAGTCCCTTTGTGTTGCAGATTTTCTCTATTTAAATAATACTCTGTTCTTTTGTTTGCCATTCCAAAATGAACAACTTCACATTTTCCCACATTATGGGTGGGATTTACTTTACGTATGTTTTTCGGCGGTGAAGGAGGCGCGCCAGCTGGATCTACTGGTCCCACCGTTGTAAACACGATTTCCCATTGACAGCACCCCTCATCGCCCAGAAACCCGTGCACCGGCGTGGCAGCGAAATCCCAGCCTATACTTCATCTGCTAACTTTTTGTCCACTTATTTAACCTAAATATTTCTTTTCAAACTGCTGTATCCCTCTTGCAAAGTCTGAAAATTTGGCAACAGTGCATTTGCTTCCTTCCTCAAGTGATCCTCAAGTGATCCAATTAAGTCTGCCCCACTTGACTACTCTTTCCTGACTCCCTACCCATTATGCTGTCAGAATTTGACAAAAAACAAATCTAATGTCTGCAAATTCAGATTTGGCCTACATGTGAAGCAGAGTTCAAGGTCAGCACATAGCTGTACCATTGCTTTCAGATGTAATTGAAGTCAGCATTATCAACTCAAGTCCACATTTACCACAGAAATAGCCTATTTAAACTTACAGTGCTGTAATTATAGCCGCCCACGATGACAATGCTGTAACACTTTACTTTTGCAGATCTCAGCTCTCAAGCCTGCACTGTTGAAATACATCACCTTTTTCAACCAACTCTGCATTTCTTTTCAGTTGCCACAAGCTTAAACTGTAAATATTGCACAGAAATAAGGACAAAATATCTGACCTTTAAATGAAGGTTAAACTACACTTGAGCCCTGATCCCAACCTTCTCACCCACTACCTCACTTCACCTCATGACTACACTTTGTCTTGACTTCCAACGCAGTTTATTATATAACACATACAAACTCACACAAGTATATTCAACATCATACATCTGCCACACTTCCTGTCTGCACAAATTGATTTGCTATTGTTATACTTTTGTCACATCATAAATGTCAACTTCCTTTCCATTTACACTTATGCGCATGTTAAATTTCACACACCACCACTAAACCTACCAAACTCAACTGGCTCTCCGTGGAAATCAACAGTCAAGAAAAATTGTGCATTCTTTTGTTAACTCATCCCTGCTGTTCCATATAGTATCACAACTTCCCTATACGTTTACTAGCCGACTTGCCAATTTTGTGGCAAAGACATTATCCAGCAGATGGATTCAAGACTAAAGCAACAGAATGAACACTATTGAGCACTACTTGGAAGTGTTGATGCGCAGGACTGGAAACGGTAATTTCAGCTTATTTGGCTGGTCCCTCATGTTTAATACAGTGCTCATGTCATAATATTTTCATAGTTTAATTAAAAGGTGCACAGATCCCGGATTAACGTTGACCATGGATGCCAACAAAACTTTCGACTTTGAACAAAATAGATATTTGCCAGTATGAAACTAGAATTTAATTTCAAAGTGTTGGTCAGTAAAATTGGAAAAATAAAACCCAGTCTTGCATTTTTACTATTTATATAGTCAAGCCACATTAATAACCTCTTTCTAGCGAAAAGTTAAATACCAGTGATACATTAAAAAAAAAAGTACCTTTGGTTATTATCAAGGCTGCATTGCATGTTGCTTGCTCTTAATATCACTGTTGATCATATTATATATTACATCGATGGGTAACTGTGCCAGGCATGTTGCAGAAATAGAGCTAACTGGTATTTTAAGTAGACCTGGCTCTACTGGACTGGGTAATGGGGAGGGATTCTCTCATCCCACGGCAGAGTGTGCACGCCGTCGTAATCGCCGTCGCGTTTAACAACGGCGTAAACGGGCCGCCCCCAGGACTAATTCTGGCCCCTACAGGGGGCCAGCACGGCGCTGGAGCGGTTCATGCTGCTCCAGCTGCCGATCCCGGCGCAAACTGGGCGCCGCGGGATCTGTACATGCACAGTGGCACTGGCGCCAACGCGCGCATGCACAGTAGCTTCCTTCAACGCTTCGGCCCCGACGCAACATGGCGTAGGATTACAGGGGCCGGCGTGTAGGAAATGAATCCCCCAGCTAGAGAGGCCGGCCCGCCGAGCGGTAGGCCCCGATCGCGGGCCAGGCCACATCGGAGCCCGCCCCCCCCCACACACGGGATCAGAGCCCCCCTCCCCTCCACAGGCCACCACCTGACCCTTCCACTCCGAGTTCCCGCTGGCTGAGAGCAGGTGTGGACGGCGCCGGCAGGACTCAGCATTTCCACGACGATCGCTCGGCCCATCCCGGCCCGAGAATCGGCGGGCCGGCCGCGTAGAGCGGCCCAGTGCCAACCACGCCGGCATCGGGGCGGCGTGGCATGGTCATTCTCTGGCCCGGCCCAGGGCTGAGAGAATCCCGCCCATGGTGTTTCCAAATAGTAATTTCTTGTCAAGGTCAAGATATCGAAAATAGAACACTGAAACCAACTAGTAAAATTTTGTAAATGTGCAAATTGTCTTTTCTCAATCTTTATTAAGCTCTGATCTAATAACAGCTCTTCGAACCACTCCTACATATCTCTACCCAGGCATGAACGTATATAAAATGCAAACGCAGAAGATAGCTTCGCTTGTTGATGCAGTAACAACTTCTCTGTACATACTCGATACCACATTGCAGACTTACGTTGTTACTGATGACATCTTGGAGCCCCAGTAACCACATTCAACAGTTACAACCATCTTCAATTAGCCGCAGCTGTGACTCAGAGCTCGCAATCCAGAGGCCCGCAGGAAGTCACTTTCTTAAAGCCACAGTATGCCATTTCTTCTTGGTCCACCATTTCAAAATATTATTACTACCCTTTTCAAGAACACTAAACTAATTTCATAAAACACTGCAGTTAATGTTCATAATTATCAGTATGTAAGACAAAATCAAAAGAGAAAAAAAACGCAAGAGCTCTGCAACCTCCTCCAGCTGTATCTCTCAGTACACATTCCAGGTTCTTCAAGCAAAAGTAAAATAATAGGGTGTTGAAAATCTGGAATAAAAACAGAAAATACTGGAAATACTCAGCTGGTCAGGTGGTATCTGTGCAGCTTGATCCTCCAAGTCTAGGTTCACCTAAATTACCCCCTTTGTACTTTTCATGAGGTGGTCAAATGTTTAATCATCTTGGACTCTATCAAGAACCTCCGTTAACCACTTTGTTGTTCTGCTTTACTCCTCGATTTGAAAAGTCTCCATACTAGATAAAGGAAACTGTAGTGACATGTATGACTGATTGATAGAAAGGGCCAACATCGTACTGGACACACCAAGAAAGAAATGGGAAGAGGACCTGGGGGTTGAGATAGGGTGGGGACTCTGGAGCGAAGCACTGCATAGGGTCAACTTCACCTCCATGTGCGCAAAGCTCAGCCTGACGCAGCTAAAAGTGGTACACAGAGCCGAGAACCAGGGAGGTGGGGGGTAGGGAGGAAAATGAGAGCCGGAAGGAAGGCACGGGATACAACAACGAACTTGGCATCTCCAGGAGGAGGGAACGAGGAGAATAAAGACGAAAGGTGGGAGGAACAGCAGAAACAGAGGTAAGTGCGAGACGGCAGCGTGATCCGTCCGGGAGAAGCAAGCGACAACACCAATACCAAATCCATTTGAGTATTGCCCACTGTAATTGTTTCTCCGGCACCCAAATGTATATTTACCTCCCCAGTCTCCACCCCCCTCCCCCCCACCAACAGTCGCCTACCTATATGTTGTAAATAATTTTGCCAGGTGTACAGAGTTGCTGCTGTTGAGCTGGGGCACAATACCCTCCCAGTTATTCTATTTTATTTGTTATTTAAAAAAAAAAGTTATTTATTATTTTATTTTCTTTGGTATGTTTGGGTGTGCCCTTCTCTTATATATATGTATATATATATATATATGTATATATATATATAAATATGTTTCTTATCCTGTGAACATAACAAAGAACAAAGAAAATTACAGCACAGGAACAGGCCCTTCAGCCCTCCCAGCCTGCGCCGATCCAGATCCTTTATCTAAACCTGTTGCCTATTTACCAAGGTCTACTTCTCTCTGTTCCCCACCCGTTCATATATCTGTCCAGATGCATCTTAAATGATGCTATCGTACCCACCTCTACCACCTCCGCTGGCAAAGCATTCCAGGCAACCACCACCCTCTGCGTAAAAAACTTTCCACGCACACCTCCCTTAAACTTTCCCCCTCTCACTTTGAAATCGTGACCGACCCCTTGTAATTGACACCCCCACTCTTGGAAAAAGCTTGTTGCTATCCACCCTGTCCATATCTCTCATAATTTTGTAGACCTCAATCAGGTCTCACCTCAACCTCCGTCTTTCCAACGAAAACAATCCTAATCTACTCAACCTTTCTTCACAGCTAGCACCCTCCATACCAGGTAACATCCTGGTGAACCTCCTCTGCACCCTCTCTAAAGCATCCACATCCTTCTGGTAATGTGGCGACCAGAACTGCACACAGTATTCCAAATGTGGCCTAACCAAAGTCCGATACATCTGTAACATGACCTGCTGACTCTTGTACTCAATACCCCGCCCGATGAAGGCAAGCATGCTGTATGCCTTCTTGACCACTCTATCAACCTGCGTTACCACCTTCAGGGTACAATGAACCTGAACTCCCAGATCTCTCTGGACATCAATTTTCCCCAGGACTCTTCCATTGACCATATAGTCTGCTCTTGAGTTAGATCTTCCAAAATGCATCACCTCACATTTGCCTGGATTGAACTCCATCTGCCATTTCTCTGCCCAACTCTCCAATCTATCTATATTTTGCTGTATTCTCTGACAGTCCTCCTCGCTATCTGCAACTCCACCAATCTTAGTATCATCTGCAAACTTGCTCATCAGACCACTTATACCTTCGTCCAGATCATTTATGTATATCACAAACAACAGTGGTCCGAGCACGGATCCCTGTGGAACACCACTAGTCACCTGTCTCCATTTTGAGACACTCTCTTCCACCACTACTCTCTGTCTCCTGTTGCCCAGCCAGTTCTTTATCCATCTAGCTAGTACACCCTGAACCCCATACGACTTCACTTTTTCCATCAACCTGCCATGGGAAACTTTATCAAATGCTTTACTGAAGTCCATGTATATGACATCTACAGCCCTTCCCTCATGAATTAACTTTGTCACTTCCTCAAAGAATTCTATTAGGTTTGTAAGACATGACCTTCCCTGCACAAAACCATGCTGCCTATCACTGATAAGTCTATTTTCTTCCAAATGTGAATAGATCCTATCGCTCAGTATCTTCTCCACCAGTTTGCCTACCACTGACGTCAAGCTCACAGGCCTATAATTCCCTGGATTATCCCTGCTACCCTTCTTAAACAAAGGTACAACATTAGCAATTCTCCAGTCCTCTGGGACCTCACCCATGCTCAAGGATGCTGCAAAGATATCTGTTAAGGACCCAGCTATTTTGTCCCTCGCTTCCCTCAGTAACCTGGGATAGATCCCATCTGGTCCTGGGAACCTGTCCACCTTAATGCCTTTTAGAATACCCAAAACCTCCCCCTTCCTTATGCCGACATGACCTAGAGTATTTAAACATCCATCCCGAGGCTCAACATCCGTCATGTCCCTCTCCTTGGTGAATACCGATGCAAAGTACTCATTAAGAAGCTCACTCATTTCCTCTGACTCCACGCATAAATTCTCACTTTTGTCTTTGAGTGGGCCAATCCTTTCTCTAGTTACCCTCTTGCTCCTTATATACGAATAAAAGACTTTGGGATTTTCCTTAACCCTGTTAGCGAAAGATATTTCATGATCCCTTTTAGCCCTCTTTATTGCGCGTTTGAGATTTGTCCTACTTTCCAGATATTCCTCCAAAGCTTCAGCAGTTTTGAGTCGCCTCGATCTTACATATGCTTCCTTTTTCATTTTAGCTAATCTCACAATTCCACCCATCATCCATGGTTCCCTAATCTTGCCATTTCTATCTCTCATTTTCACAGGAACCTGTCTGTCCTGCACTCTAATCAACCTTTCCTTAAAAGACTCCCACATTTCAAATGTGGATTTATCTTTAAACAGCTGCTCCCAGTCCACATTCCCGAGCTCCTGCCGAATTTTGTTATAGTTGGCCTTTCCCCAATTTAGCACTCTTCCTTTAGGACCACTCTCGTCTTTGTCCATGAGTATTCTAAAACTTACAGAATTGTGATCTCTATTCCCAAAGTAATCGCCGACTGAAACATCAACCACCTGGCCGGGATTATTCCCCAATACCAGGTCCAGTATGGCCCCTTCCAGAGTTGGACTATTTACATACTGCTCTAAAAAACTCTCCTGGATGCTCCTTACAAATTCTGCTCCACCTACGCCTCCAACACTACATGAGTGTCATTCAATGTTGGGGAAGTTAAAATCTCCCATCACAACCACCCTATTGCTCCTACATTGTTCTATATTCTGTCTACATATTTGTACCTCTACTTCACGCTCGCTTTTGGGAGGCCTATAGTAAAGTCCTAACAATGTTACTGCACCCGTCCTATTTCTTAGTTCTGTCCATATTGCCTCAGTGCTCGAATCCTCCATCGTGCCCTCCTTAATCACAGCTGTAATATCATCTCAGACCAGTAATGCAACTCCTCCACCCCTTTTACCTCCCTCTCTATCCTTCCTGAAGCATCTATACCCTGGGATATTTAGTTGCCAGTCTTGCCCATCCTTCAACCAAGTCTCAGTAATACCAATAACATCATATTCCCAGGTACTAATCCAAGCCCTAAGTTCATCTGCCTTACCTGCTACACTTCTCACATTAAAACAAATGCACCTCAGACCACCTATCCCTTTGCGATCATCATCTCTTCCCTGTCTACTCTTCCCCTTAGTCACGTTGAGTTTATTATCCAGTACCTTACTGGCTTTAGTTGCTGACTCTTTACTGACCTCTAACTTCCTAATCTGGTTCCCATCCCCCTGCCACATTAGTTTAAAACCTCCCCAATAGTGTTAGCAAAAGCACCCCCGAGGACATTGGTTCCAGTCCTGCCCAGGTGTAGACCATCCGATTTGTAATGGTCCCACCGCCCCCAGAACCGGTTCCAATGTCCCAAAAATCTGAACCCCCTCCCTCCTGCACCATCTCTCAAGCCACGTAAACGGTGTATAAAAGTATATAACGGTAAATATACTTTGTTCAAACACCCAATAAAAAACATTTATCAAAAAAAAATCTTTTTGACTATGCACTTGATCACATTTCTATTGCTGCTTGTGCCTCCTTCCCCATGTGAAACACATAGGACATTTTATTGGATTGGAGGTGTTGTGTTATGCTGCTTCGGATAACACAGGCTGCTACTTGATGCAGTCTTAACTAAAGGATGCTCCAGATTTTGAAATGAGTTCAATGTATTTACTGAACTATTAACACAGTTCTCAAATGAGTCGACTCTCTGCTAATCTAACTGTGGTAACTCAGTCTAACTGTACCAGCTTGCTCGAAGCCACATGCTGGGGTGTGATGCTGCTGATCAACCCTGTCTAACTCTCTAGATGTCTGTCTGTGGAAAGAGGCAGGGTGTGAGTGCCTCATCCCTTTTATAGTGTTTATGTCATGCCCCCTTGTGGTGATGCCACCTCTGAGTGTCCTGATTGCCCATCGGTTGTGTCCAATTCTGGGTGTTCAATTGGTTGCATGTTTGCATATCATGACAGGAGGCACTATTTAAATACAAATTGTTGAAGCCACAGCACTCTGTTTAAAACTGAAGGCTGAAAGGTTAGTGACAAAATAAATACTGGTCGGTATTCTCCGGTCGTCGTGATTCACTTTTCCTGCCGGCAGCGCACCCTTGCCATCAGGTTTTGCGGTGGCGTGGAGTGGTTTCAATGGAAAATCCTATTGACAAGTCGCAGGAAGATAGAATCTCGCTGCCAGCAAACGTCGCACCGCCGTGAAATGTGGCTGAGGGACTGGCGAGTTCCGCCCACTGTACCATACCTGTTCGGAAAGCAACCATAGCTGCATGAAAACAACATGCTGCACAGTACAGCTAATTGCACAATTACTTCACGTTTGAACCAAAGTTCAAAAGAAATAAGCAGGTCAGCACGCCCTCCAAATACATTTGGCAACAAGCACCGTGTATGTACGAGCGTTTGGCACAAAATCACTTGGTGGCGAACCTCTTTCAGTTTCGAGTAAGGTAAGAGGACTGTGAACATGGATCGCTTTGTGACAAGAAAGAGACGACCAGAGACGCAAATAGGCAGTGCACATACTGGCCAGAATCTCAGATCAGAATCTTCTGGAGAGGGCATGGCAGGACAGAGTAGTGCTAGTGTTAGTGCTATACAGAGCACATGGCCTCCGGTGAACAAAGAAGACACTTAAATCAGGAACAAAGCGGTACAAAATGATTTCTTGAGATATGGTTTTGTTAATTGTACTAATGCAAATCAGGATGCAAAGCCGATGTGAATGTGAGTTTAAAATCTTCAAAACTGCAAAGGCATCTGAAGAATAAGTATGGGGAGCACAAAAAACTTTTTTTTCCCCAAAGGATGCAGTGAAAACTGAAATCATCAGCTGAAGTCCTCAACAGAAATGTTACATTGAATGACAAAGCACAATTAGCCTCTGACATGATAGCTTAATGTGTAGCTAAAGAGAAAATGCCCACACTGTAGCCAAGAGATTAATTCTCCCTGCAGCTTTAGATATGGCTCACATGGTCCTAGATGAGAGGTCAGCTGAAAAACTGAAACTTAGTGATTTTGGGATTTTGCTGAGAATTTAGAAGTTCAGCTTATTTCTCATTTAAAATCAACACAAGAGTTCTCAATACAATTGGATGAAAGTATAGATGTTAGATTGTGCAACCTTGATAGTTTGTTAGATATGTTTGGCACAATGAATTTGTTGAAGATTTGGTGTGCTACTTGATATTACCAATCAGCATGATTTTCACACGATCTTTGAAGCGTTGAATAGTTACGTGGTTGGCAAGTGCTGGCTCAACTGGGTTCACTGCAGGGGCAGTGTACATGACTGGGACAAACAGTGGAGCTAAAATGAGGATTAGGGAGGCAGCTGGTCAGGACATTGTTTGGAATCATTGCTTTGTTCACCGTAAAGCAGTGGCATCAAAAGGAATTTCATCCGATCTTGAAGGGGTGTTGAAAGAAATTGTACAAGTTGTGAATTTAATTAAATACAGCACATTCGATACCAAGCTTTTCGAGGCTCTGTGTTCCGATAAGGGGGCTGAGCACACACATTTATTATTCCACTCGGAGGTATGTTGGTGCTTGATGGTGTTTACAAACTGAGGTATGAAATTTACACTTTCCTCCTTGACAAATTGTCCCCTCTGGTTGATTTGTTTGGTAATGAAAGTTGGATGCTAACTGTATCTTACCTTGCAGACATTTTTAAAAATTTTAAACAAACTGAACCTCAAATTGCAAGGTGATGGAACCATTAATTCACTAGACACGCGTTTTAAGATATGAACAGTGGTTTTAATCTACTTACAACAGAGCCAGCCTGTTCTGCGATGAACTGAACGACTGGCTCTGAGCATTGGTATTGATACAGCAGTCTAGGGGGAGGAGTCATGGGCGGAGCCAAGGGTGGAGCCCTGTACAAACTCCTAAGCATTCCCAGCGCTACTCCCCCTAGTGGTCGGGCAATGCAACTGCGCTTACAAATGCATGGTCTCATGTATATACAATACAGTCTGAATTACGGAGTTACATTCACCACATTCACCCCCTACAACAAAAATCAAGTCCGGCAGGGGTGGTGGTTCATAAATTGAGTCTGTCCGGTGGTCGGACTGTCCGCTGCGATCTGCAGAGCACTGGGGTTGCAGCCTCTTGCGGTGGCCGGACGGTTGTTGTGGGTTGGGGTACGATGGCGGACTCCAGGGAAGATCTCGTCCGAGCTCCATACCCGTCTGGTTCAACTGGGGACTGAGGGCGCTGGGGGTTAGCCGGTGTGGGCGCGCGGAGCGAGCTAGTGGGCTCGGGAGCGCGAGGGGGCGGCTGGGTTGCGCAGAACCGATGCAGCGAGCTAGTGGGCTCGGGAGCCCGAAGGGGCGGCAGGATTGGGTGTAGGGTGAGGGGTGCATCTGTAGTGATAGAGGGGATGCTGGACCCGGCGGGTGCAAGGTCCCGGAGGGATACTGTGTCCAGCCGGCCGTCGGGGAACTCGACGAAGGCGTACTGGGGGTTGGAGTGAAGCAGGCGCACCTTTTCAACAAGGGGGTCGGTTTTGTGCGCCCTGACGTGCTTCCTCAGGAGTACAAGGCCCGGTGTCTTTAGCCATGCCGGGAGAGAGACCCCCATGGTAGTGCCCCTGGAAAAAATGAAGAGCCTCTCGTGAGGGGTCTGATTGGTCGCTGTGCATAAGAGGGACCTAATAGCGTGGAGCGCTTCTGGGAGGACTTCCTGCCAATGGGAGACTTGGAGATTCCTGGACCGGAGGGTCAGTAGGATGGTCTTCCAGACCGTCGCATTCTCCCTCTCCACCTGCCCATTCCCCCTGAGGTTGTAGCTGGTAGTCCTGCTCGAGGCGATGCCCTTGTCGAGCAGGTACTGACGCAGCTCGTCGCTCATGAAGGACGAACCCCGGTCGCTGTGCACGTAGCTGAGGAAACCAAACAGGGTGAAGATACTATGCAGGGCCCTAATGACTGTGTGGGAGGTCACATCGGGGCACGGGATAGCAAATGGGAAGTGTGAGAACTCATCTATGACGTTTAAGAAGTAAACGTTCCTGTTAGTTGAGGGGAGTGGCCCTTTGAAATCGATCGCGAGGCGTTCAAAGGGCCTAGAAGCCTTGACCAGGTAGGCCCTGTCTTGTCTATAGAAGTGGGGTTTGCACTCCGCACAGGTCCGGCAATCTCTGGTGAAGGCTTTTACCTCCTCGTTGGAGAAAGGCAGATTTTGGGCTTTGATGTAGTGGGCGAGCCGGGTGACCCCCAGGTGGCAGAGGTCATTGTGGATGACTTTCAGGCGGTCGATCTGCGCGCTGGCGCATGTCCCGCGGGATAGGGCATCTGGGGGCTTGTTGAGCTTCCCCGATCAATACTTAATATCGTAGCTATAGGTGGAGAGTTCGATCCTGCACCGCAGGATTTTATCGTTTTTAATTTTGCACCTTTGCGAGTTGTCAAACATAAAGGCAACCGATCGTTGGTCGGTGATGAGGGTGAACCTCCTACCTGCGAGGTAGTGCCTCCAGTTACGAATAGCCTCCACAATGGCTTGTGCTTCTTTTTCAACTGCCGAGTGTCGGAGTTCCGAAGCGGAGAGGGTACGGGAGAAAAATGCAACTCGCCTTCCTGCCTGATTTAAGGTGGCTGCTAGAGCTACCTCTGAGGTGTCGCTCTCAACTTGAAATGGAGTGGATTCATCCACCGCCTGCATAGCCGCCTTGGCGATGTCCTCCTTGATGCAGTTGAAGGCCTGGCACACCTCAGCTGACAGGGGAAATAGTGTGGCCTTAAAGATTGGCGGGCTTTGCCCGCATATTGAGGGACCCACTGGGCGTAGTAGGAAAAGAAACCCAAGCACCGTTTGAGGGCTTTGGGACAATGAGGGAGGGGGAGTTCTAAGAGGGTGCGCATACGGTTCGGGTCTGGGCCCAGGACTTAGTTTTCCACGACATAGCCGAGGATGGCTAGTCTGGTTGTGCGGAAAACGCATTTCTCCTTGTTATAAGTGAGGTTTCATTTCTGAGCCGTCTGGAGAAAACGGTAGAGGTTGGCGACTTGGTCCTGCTGGTCATAGCCGCAGATGGTGACATTGTCCAAGTACGGAAACGTGGCCCGCAGCCCGTACTGGTCCACCATTCGGTCCATTGCTCGTTGGAACACCGAAACCCCGTTAGTGACGCCGAAGGGGACCTGGAGGAAATGGAAGGGGCGGCCATCGGCTTCGAATGCCGTGTAGTGGCGGTCCTCCGGGCGGATTGGGAGCTGGTGGTATGCAGACTTCGGATCCACCGTGGAAAAGTGCTGATACTGGGCGATCTGGTTTACCATGTCTGCAATCCTGGGGAGGGGATACGCGTCAAGGAGCGTAAATCTATTTATGGTCTGACTATAGTCGACAACCATACGGAATTTGTCCCCGGTCTTCACGACCACCACCTGAGCTCTCCAGGGACTGTTGCTGGCCTCTGTGATCCCCTCACTGAGAAGCCTTCGGACCCCCGATCTGATGAACACCCTATCCTGCAGGCTGTACCGCCTGCTGCGAGTGGCTACGGGTCTACAGTCCTGTGTGAGATTGGCAAAGAGGGAAGGGGGGGAGATTTGCAGTGTGACAAGGCTGCAGATAGTGAGTGGGGGCAGGGGCCCGCCGAAGCTGAGGGTGAGGCTCTTAAGGTTACATTGAAAGTCTAGGCCTAATAAGAATGGCGTGCAGAATTCGGGCAAGACGTAGAGTTGAAATTTGCATAGCTACGCCTCGGATTGTGAGTGTCACGGCGGTGCGCCCCTGGATCTGGAGAGTGGGAGCCTGAAGCGAGAGAGATAGTTTGCCGCACGGGGAAAACGGGGAGTGAACAGCGTCTTACCAGATCTGGGTGTATGAAGCTCTCAGTACTCCCAGAGTCGAAAAGGCATGGTGTGCTGTACCCGTTGATTTGGACCTCTGTCATCGAGTTTCGCAGATGCTTCGGGCGCGATTGGTCCAGAGTGACTGCGGTGCGTTGCGGGTAGTCGGCGGCTTGATCAGCTGTGCTGGAGTGGCCCCGTGATGACTGCCCTCTGAGTTCGTAGTCGTCGAGGTGAGTTTCAGAGTTTGAAGGGAATGGATCCCAAGATGGCCGCCCCCATGAGTTGCACATGACCGGCCGCATGGAGGAGGATTGCCAAGATGGCTGCCCCCATGAGTCGCACATGGCCTGCCGCATGGAGGAGGATTGCCAAGATGGCCGCCCCCATGAGTCGCACATGTCAGGTGGGGGCGGAGTCGGCATACAGGCTGCAGCATTTCGGGGCCTGCGGGCCTGTGAATTCAGGGAACGAGTGCTTTGAGCTGCGGGAGGGTTAGAGGCTGGGGCTTTCTTCACCAGACACACTCTGGTATAGTGTCCTTTTCGCCCGCAGCTGCTGCAGGTCGCCTTGCGGGCCGGGCAGTGCTGCCGTGAGTGCTGATTCTGGCCGCAAAAGTGGCAGGCTAGGGCAGCATTGTGGCTGGGCGGTCGCACGGCGCAGGCCTGGGGGAGTCGTTGGTCGGGGGCCCATGACGGGGTCGCGGGGAACGAGGTGAGGCTGCGGAAAGAGACCTCCATAGTGGTAGCAAGTTCAACAGTCGCTTCAAGATTTAGGGGCCCCTTTTCCAGCAGTCGCTGGCGCACGTAATTTGACCTAAGGACCGCAACAAAGGCATCGCGTACAGCAAGTTCTCTATGTTCTGCCGCGGTAACCGCCTGGTAATTACAGTCACTAGATAAAGTTTTAAGCTCTCTCAGGAATTCTGCGAGCGATTCCGTAGGCCGCTGCCGGCGAGTACTGAACACGTACATAGAACAGTACAGCACAGAACAGGCCCTTCGGCCCTCAATGTTGTGCCGAGCCATGATCACCCTACTCAAACCCACGTATCCACCCTATACCCGTAACCCAACAAGCCCCCCTTAACCTTACTTTTATTAGGACACTACGGGCAATTTAGCATGGCCAATCCACCTAACCCACAAATCTTTGGACTGTGGGAGGAAACCGGAGCACCCGGAGGAAACCCACGCACACAGGGGGAGGACGTGCAGACTCCACACAGACAGTGACCCAGCCGGGAATCGAACCTGGGACCCTGGAGCTGTGAAGCATTTATGCTAACCACCATGCTACCCTGCTGCCCAGCAAGCACGTGTCGTGCATAGACTTCATTAACAGGCCTCACATACATTTTGTCGAGTAGCACTAGGGCTTCAATATACGAACCGGCACAGTTTAGTCGAGTAAAGATTCTGTGGCTCACCCTCGCGTGCAGTAGGCTCATTTTCTGCTCCTCCGTTGTTTCGGCTGTGCTTGCTTCCGCCAGGTAGGCTTTAAAACACCGCAGCCAATGAGAAAAAAATTATTTTGCCTCTGCATCCTGCGGGTCGATTTCCAGTCGCTCCGGCTTGAGGGCTGATTCCATGATTGATCCTGACTGTTTCTTAAGTAGATTAAATTGATGGAACCATCAATTCACTAGACACGTGCTTTTAGATATGTACAGTGGTTTTAATCTACTTACAACAGAGCCAGCCTGTTCTGCGTTGAACTCTCGATGAACTGAACGACTGGCTCTGAGCATTGGTATTTATACAGCAGTTCAGGGGGAGGAGTCGTGGGTGGAGCCAAGGGTGGAGCCCTGTACAAACGCCTAAGCATTCCCAGCGCAACTCCCCCCTAGTGGTCGGGCAACGCAACTGCGCTTACAAATGCATGGTCTCATGTATATAGAATACAGTGTGAATTACGGAGTTACATTCACCACACAAGGGAAGGATTATGATTCTTTGGGCACTGTGAAGAAGTAGATGCATTCGAAAAGTCGTAAGTTTGGCGAGTGTAAGTACAAAAATCAAAACCACTATATGTTCCCCACACTGCTACAGTATAATCAAAGAAAACAGTGTTAGTAAGGGAACTTCCAATAGACTGGCAGACCTTATTCAGTCGCATCTGGCTGCGCTGATCAACAGTTTCTGTTGCTACTTTCCAGGGGAGAAGTTTAAGATTTTTTAAAGAGAAGAGGTGAGCGAAAAACACTTTTGAGTTTGAGACCCCAGAGCCAATTATTAACTTACAGGTGACTCCAAATGAAGAGACTGAGCTGCTGCACCTGTGAGAGCACATTAAAAACACACCACAAGTCCATGAGGTTGTCAGCATACGGGAGTAGCATCTACCAGGAGTATCCAGTGCTGAATAAAACTAGCATTTTGTTGCTGTTTCCGTTCACAACGACCTGCATGTGTGCGAGATTCGATTTTCCATTCTCATAAAGATGAAGATGGAAAGCATCTACTTCTTCACAGCGCCCAAAGGAACCAGCTGAATTTTGCACCTGATATTCATATTGCCTTCTCCTCCTGATTGGAGTGAGATCAGGTGGACCAAGCAGGTGCACCTGTCACATTAAAAGTAAGCAAACGTGTCGTGGATCACAAAGGTCGGCCGGCATGGGTTGTGAAGGTTGGCCAGTTGGCAAAAGGGCATGCATCTCGTTTTAATAAATTTAAATACATTTGAATGTTATTAGCTGCCCCCCCTACCACCTCACTAAATATTCACATTGTGCCAATGTGAGATCACGTATGTGAGGTTTCCAACTGGTTTGGCCATGCGTGAGGCAATCGAGCTGATCCCTATAATGTTACATTTTTAAGATTGCCAACAACAGTTGGTAGTTCAAATAATGAGAGATTGATGCACAGTTATCACATTGTTAAAAGGATACTCTTGCTAATAATAAGACAACTTTCTGTGGTTTGTTTTGTTAGTTTTGATGGAGATAACGGACAAGTTTTTGACGTAGCAGTAGAGCTTAATGGTGTCTGGCATTTGTTAGAATTATTTGGGTATATTAAGGTTCTAAAATCTTTCTGCATCGCCAGTGCAAGCTGATAACAGCACAGCAAGGGAAACAGGGAAACTGGAACCTGAATGAAGGGGTTAAGCAACAGGTTCTATCTTTAAGTAATAAGTTTGAAGAATTGAGAAATTAACTGTGTAAGGACTGAGAAAAATGTAGAAATTAGACTGGCCAATTTCAACGCCAAACCTGGTACATAAAGAGAAAACGAAAGGGACAGAAAGATTGGATTCAGAGAGTGAGAAAAAGGAAACATTAAAAACTAAAAACAATTGAATTTTTAAGATCTCCAACAAAAATTAATAGCTGAAAGAATGAGCCTCCACACCTGTAATAATTAGTTTTCAGTGCTTGAAAGGCTGATTCATTGTAATTAACAATGATCACATTCCAAAAGGGTACTTACGCTTGTAATGTCATGATTTAACTTTCTGTGGTTAGTTTGGTTCATATCTACTACATAAATACAACAACTTCATGTAATTCAATGAATATCTATGGATTGTATGAATATGAATGGAGATCTACAGCGAAATGTCACTTTTGGAAGGTTAATGGCAGAGCAGCACAACTTGAACAGTAAGTTCTGGATATTTGGGCTCAACTGTGCACTTCTTCCCTGCCTGAAGTTATTGCACCATTTACCCATAAATACCACCATCATGCATCATTAGCCTCATTGAAACTTTGACAGCAAATTCAGACCCATACACAGTCTATATGAAGTAATTTGCTGACATGAAACAAACTCCTTTTTAGATAATTTCAGATCCAAATAAATGTCTGAGTAAGGGATTGTGTAACTAACAGACAAACATTTAATAAAATTGATGGGCGCAATTCTCCGCACTTACGACGGTGCAGAGAATAGCGGGGGTCGTAAATTTTTACAGCCACGCTAGTCCAACGCCCTCCCGCTATTCTCCCCCCCCCCCCACGCCCGACTCCCGACACGAACCGCTGCTGCCGTCTTTTTACGGCGAGCAGCGATTCACAGCTGGCCGATGGGCCGAATTCCAAGCCCTTTACGGCCGTTTTTACGAACGGCAAACACACCTGGTCTGGCCGTTCGTAAAAACGGCCGTAAAGTCCCGATCTTGGCAACCATGGCACCGATTGGCACGGCAGTACCACGGCCGTGCCAAGGGTGCCGATCGCGGGCAGTGGGTCCGATTCCCGCGCACTCTTTGTCCTTCCGCCGCCCCGCTGTATCAATTCGCGGGGCGGCTGAGGGGCATCCCGGCCCGCGCATGCGCGGGTTTCGCGCAAATGCGCGATGACATCATCCCGCATGCGCGGGTTGGAGTCTTCCAATCCGCGCATGCGCGGCTGACGTCATGCGACACGTCTGCCGTCGCAAACCTCTGGCAAGCGGGCCTAACGAAATTCGTTAAGCCCGCGATGCCGGAGTTCACGGCCGCGGCATACTAGCCCCGACCGGGGACCAGAATCGGTTCCCGGTCGGGGAGGGGGAGGCTGGCGTCAAACCCGCCCGGTTTTGACGCCAGCCTTACGATTTCTCCCTGTCTGGGAGAATCGCGCCCGATATCTTTTTGGTAACTTGCAGGAAGTACTTCATTTTGCAGTTGCTTCTCTTATGCTTACTTTCTGTCAAGGTACGCTGAGTAAACATTGCCCATTTACCCAAGCAGTAGCCTTCTTACTAATCAGCAAAGAAATTCCAATCAAAAACGCAAAATATTCCCAGTTAGTATTACAACAGAGATATTGAATTTAAGAAGGTACAGGGATTGTGAAGATGTTCATTATTGTATGATGAACTATGCACTCCAAGCCAGCCAAACTTGCTTATTTAGGAATACTGGATGATGTCACTAATATTATACAGATTATTATTACGCACTTTATCACCATCACTTCCTTGACCATGTTTCATGCATTGGAAGTCAATTCACTAACTCCCTGTCAGTTGACTGCTCAACTGTCCAGTGGCTCTATTGGTCAAACAAACAACATGCAGAGGAGAGAAACACGCTAAAACACTTTAAATCAGTAGCTAAAGAACCCATGTCAAATATATTTCAATTTTAGCAATTGAAATAGCTTTATTTACATTTTGTGTGTGCAACATCTATTTTTTGGGTGGAGGAACAGAAAGGGGCCTTTTAGTTACTCTTAAAGATGCCAGAGAGGGAATGTGTCTAAAACGCAAGGGTTGGGGGTGGTGTGTTATAGGAAGCAGGCAACACGGCCACCACCAATTAACAGGCCCTTAAACTCCTTAAGGAATTTGTTAAGGAGCCTGTATGTTAGGGATTTAAATTTTCAAAGCTTTTCCAAGCAAGTTAAAACAGTGTTGAGCAAGTTAGTGCATGGTGTGGGTTTGCCACGGAAGAAATCTAATCTATAGTGCTAACTAGCACGAATCACTGCTTCCAACCTTCCTTTCCATGGCCTCTTCCCACCTCCAACTCCACGTTCCTTGCTCCACCTCCACGTTCTTCTGAGGAGTTGCTCACTCTAATCTGCAAGGCAGCAGGTGCTCCAAAATGGCTGCCATGTTCCTTTGCCACTGGTGCCAGGCAGTTCCTGCCTTCTTAAGGTTCATGGTGCTATTAATTGGGCGTCAAGCACGCTGCCTCGCCAATTAGACCATTTGTATTTTAAAATTATTTTAATTATTAATATCTGTACCGTCAGCTGCTGAGGTTCTAAGCTCTGGAATTACCTCCCCAGACCTCTCTGCTACTTTGAAAACACTCTTATTTCCTTCCTCATCTACCCTGATTTCTCTTCATGTAGCTCAGTGTCAATTTTTGCTGATAATGCTCCTGTGAAGCAGCTTCTGACATTTTTATATCTTAAAGGTGCTATATAATTGTAAGTTATTATTGCTGCAATTACAATGGCTGTAATTCTCCTGCCATCGGAACTCTCTTTTTTCACTGGCAGTGCACACCTGCCTGCGGGTTTCCAGCAGTGTGGCTTCAATGGCAAATCCCATTGACAACAGGCGGGAAGAGAGAATACCGCCACCACTGAATGGCGTGCCACCGGGAAACCATGCGGCTAGGGGACCGAAGACTCCACACTTCACAAGTATTTCACTGGTTATAGAGTGCTTTGGAACACTCGAGGCTATGCAAGGTGCTATATAAATGCAAGTCTCTCTTTCCTTTTTAATGCGAGTCCTTTCATCATTTTGCATACTTAGAAGTACATATATTAAAAAGAAATGGGCTTATGAAGAATAATTAAATTCAAAAAGAACAATACTGAAGGGTAATGCAATCCAATTATTTTTGTTACAGAATGTTCTGACATGTATAGAAATCAGGAAATCTTGTAAACTGAGGCTCACTCAATGCAATACCAGCATATTGCAGACATGACCCATCTTGCACAGCAGGAAGATTAAGTTATTAAAGATAAACTTACCCAACTGTCAATTATTGCAATATTGCTAGCACTCTTTTGTGGAGCGAGACCTGAATGAAATGCATGTGCACTGACTCAATTCCAACTGTTGTCATAATTCATCTCTTAATTGCAAATTTTACTCAGTCAATAAATCAGCGTAGCCTAAAATCATACCACCATTGGCAGAAGGAGAACAGTATTCTAACAGAAACTTTATCTTCTTGAGTTCTCTGCCCGAAGGTCTGATGCATAGCACTGAAATCTCCACAACTAGCAGGGCAAAGAGGCAGGTCTTGAATCTACCCCAGCCAAAACGGGGATCAAATGCTATTGGCACGAGTCTGATCCACGTTGGTCGTTCAGCTGAGTAATTTAATCGGACGCCCAAGGAGTCTGAGTTGCCGTGGCAACACACAGGGCACGATTCAACCAAAGAAATTCAAAAGGCGGGATTTTCCCACCACCCTGCCATGTGTTTTCCGGCGGCGGAGGTGGCCCGCCAGCAGGATCTACCAGTCTCGCCCTAAGTGCAATTTTCAGCTGGTTTGGAGGGGATTTTCTCACCGGCTTTTTGGGTGAAACAGCACTAAACACCGCCTGTTCCAGGCCTCGCTGAGGAGGCTGTTAGTTTACAGGCGCCGGGAGAATCAGGCATAGACACATTTAAATGAGCCGCACGGGAGAATGTCAGATAGAGTGCAGAGCTCCTCCTAAAACTAGCTCAACCTTGGAACTGCCAATGTGGGAAATACATAGGAATGAATAGAATTGAAAAGACCATACAGGATCTCCAGGACGTGACTTTAATACAGTTGAAGGCACACGTCCTGCCTGCTGCCAATCAACACTCATCAGCAGCGGGCCTGTCAAAGTCGGTGGGGATGTGTCAGCATCCACCATCCTAATATCCTCTGCCTAGATGAATTTAGCTTTGTCCTAGAGTGATAAGACACCTTGGGCACGAGTCAACCAAGAAACACACGGATATACAACGTCACTCGTATTAAATAAGGGGCCTCAGTGGGGAACGAACGGCCGAAGCCGCACATATCCCCATTTTCTACATCGAGAAGCTCCACAATTGGTCACACTTCCCCCCTCCGCAATCCTCGCGACATCCACGCAGGGCACCCCTTGCCTGATCGACAGCATACAGAAAATACCAGCTTGGCACCTTGGCAGTGCGAATCTGGCAGCCCCCCTGTTGGATGGCAGTGCCACTTGGGCATCTTGGCAGTGCCAGGCTGGCACCTAGGTGGCACTGTCAGAGTGCTTGGGTAGCACCAGCAATGCCAGGGTACCACCCTGCCCAAGGGGCATGCGCCTGGGGACCTCCAATCCCCTGGGAGACGCCTATGAGTGCCATTCTGTCTGGTCCCCATTTGTGGGGACCAGTGCTGAACGGCACTCGCTCGACGTCTCAGAGGCAAAGGGGAAACTGCATATTAGCTGTCTTGCTCTAACATGCAGATTTTCTAAAGTAATCCCGCCTACAAAGTGCGGGATTTACATCGCAACGTCTCGCGGGATAACATTAAATCTCGCGAGGCATTGCGAGCCAGCTCGATCCTGGGAGCAGGGTCTCCCGGCTTTTATTGGTCACGCTGCACCTCAGTGAGCCCCTTTTTTTGGGTGCAGCATGGCATTGGATCACTTATATGCTTGCGTCTCACACAGAAGTGATAATTACCAGATAATGGCACTGAATCAGCCTGAACTTTAGTTCCAATTTCACGGGCATGACAGATGGAAACCGGGAGTAGTATTTAATAGAGTTGATGAGGGTCTTCTCTGCTGGCATGTGAGCCAGCAAGAGCTTTGAGTTGCGACTTTAGGAAAGGCTCACTGTATTAAGTATTGGCCTTCCCACGATCAAGAATCTCAGGGGTGGAAGTCCTGCCTGACAATCACAGGCCGGCAGCTCAAATGAACATCTACCTCACCAGGGAAGTGGTGGCTGCTGCCGGTACAAAACTCACTTGAGGTCTAGTATTGTTGCTGGATCCCGGGCCACAGATCAGTGTTGGCATGAGGGGAGAAGATTGCGAGGGAGTGAGGAGGGTCAATCAGCAGAAAGGGCAAGGGGATGGCTCACAGCAGACCACTCTCTTCCCAAAGCTGAGTCCCTCGATAAGGCACTGAGTGCCTTTGAATGAGGGACCCCCATAGGAGCCAGCAAGCAACCCGCATGGGGAGCCCCCTTCACCCAGCTGTGGCAATTTCAGGCCTGTAAATGCACATTAATGGACTAGTTAAGCAACTCAATTGGCAGCAGGGTAGGAAGACCTTCCATGGGCCTTCCAACGACCAACTTAATTGGATCAAAGCAGGAAGGCAGTGGGATCCCTGCCCATCATCCTCCCACCTGATTAAATGCACCCTGCCATCAAATGTGGCACAGGGAAGAGCCACAGATTAATTTATTCATTCCAACAAAGACGTTAATAGTTTTGGAGGTCACATGATTAATTTTCAACTTTGAATCGTCTTCCAAATTCCACCTACTTCTCTTTCTTTCTCTTTTCTCATTGCTCCCTGTGCTCTGCGAGTCTGATTGAGCATCACTGCTGTCATCCCACATCTCAGACAGCTCCTTCATTTCATCTGGGACATCCTTCTGAGGAACCAAAAGAAGGAGGCAATATTACTTACTGTAGTTCAGAGCTCTGATTTCACTACTTACTTTATCTGAGATTAACTGGCAATGAGCAATAATGGTTGCTTTTGAAAAGCTGCGTTACATAGTCAGCAGAAGATTACTGACAGTCAATTGCCATGGGGCATCTCCTCATCCACCAAAATAGATTTGTCAGAAATCCTGTTTAAGTATGCAAATTGGATTTACGTGAGTAAATAGGGCTTTTGACAAACTTGCTCTGACATCTTGGTAGCAGAGTGGGAGAAGCCCTGAGGAAATTTTCCCTCCGTTTGCAATGGAATTAAGGTTTGCTAAACCGAAAAATAAACCTATTTCCCCACCATTTCCCAAATCTTCAGGATCTGCTAAAAAGGAAAATTATTAAATTTATGTTATTTTTCCTAAAAGTAACTCCTGTTCAAATATTCACCCAGATATTACAACGCTGCACATATTACACTATTCAATTGGCTGAAATAGATTAACATGTTTCCTCCTGTCCTGATTTTCTGAACTCATATAGTTCAGAGATACTGACTACAGTTGGTTTCAATCTTTATTGACTGGAGACAAAGGAGCAAGGCTGTCAAATAAACTGGATAATGACAGAAATAATTTAAATAGCCAGAGAATGTAAATGCGGAGAAGCGCTAGTGTAGATACAATATAATAGAGTAGATTTCTCTTCAACCCTTGTTCCACTTAATTCTAGAGTTGAAGTTAATTTTATCAAACATGTAACAATCAATGATATTCCAGATGTAATCAAATGAGTTGGGGCTTAGTTAATGTGGAAGCAAATATTCTGTGTCATGCGTTAGCTGTGGAATGACCTGGTTGTCAGCCTATAGGAGGGGCATGAGAACAACCCAAAGACGATTCTTTTTTTTGTGAGAACGGTCTGATTTCTGCTTCTGACAGCACCAGTGGAGAAACTAGGTACTTGTAGAATAGCATAAAACTTCATCTTCAAGTACTCTTATAGTATATAATCATGAAATTAATTTAGTAAGTTTGACTGTTTCAGTAATCAACACAACGGACCAGATTTTCAAAGCAAGGTCCGGATCACACTGGGATGAATTTTGGGTCCCAACCCTATTGCTAATTCAATGCTATATTTAAATATAAATGCCCTGATTGGGTAGGAGGCTAATTCAACGGCCAATTAGCGATGCCAATCGCATCAAGGCGAGTGTTCTGTCTGATGCCAGATGCAAAGGCAGGAAGCAGCCATGTTAGGGCTGCTTCTTTGTTGAACAGAACAGACAGCACCTCAAAGGGCCAGGCGCTACAACACAGAGAAAAGTGGCGATGCACGCAAAGATAAAGTGCAAGTTGGTCTTAAACTGACGCAAATAGAAATACATTTTCTGAGATTGAACCCGACACCGGGGTACTAACGTATACCAGACTGTTTGAGTTTGCTGATTGCCCGTTCAAAATCCCACCTCAGCTTCCCCAGCTCGTTTCCAAGCTCTTAAAGAAGCTTATTGGGTCATTAGTAGAAGGTGAGCGGGTTTCCCATTCCCATCTCCCCATGCCACCTCTCATCCCGATTTCCCACCTCCAACCCCTTAAAAATTTTGAAAGGTCCTGGAGGCATCAGGATTTAGACAACATCCGAAACCATGGGCGGGATTCCCCGCACTTGGCGCGATGGCCCGACGCCGGCTCCAAGAGCGGTATGAACCACTCTGGCGTTGGGACAGTCGGAAGTTGCGGAATCCTCTGCATTTTTGGGGACTAGGCCGAAGGGCCGCCGTGTGTTGGCGCATGCACAGAACCGCCGGCATGTTTTTGTGCATGCGCAGAACCGCCAGTGTGTTTCTTGCACATGCGCAGGGAGTTTCTTCTCCGCGCCGGCTATGGCGGATTCTTAGAGGCCGGCACAGAGGGAAAGATTGCCCCCAAGGCACAGGCCCGCACACAGACCCGCACATCCCCCTGAGGCCGGATCCTCCCACGCACCCCCGAGGACTCCGCTAGCCGCCCTCCAAGCCAGGTCCTGCCGGGATGGACCATGTCTATTTCACGCCCGCGAGACTGAACGAAAACGCGCGGCCGATTGGCCCATCGGGGCCTGGAGAATTGCCGGGGGGGGGGGCCGTTTGCAACGGTCCCCGACCGGCACGGCGTGAACCCCGCCCTCTCCTGAAAACCGGAGAATTCGGCAGCTGGCGTCGGAAAGGCCAGCCGGGATTTACGCAGCCCCCCAGGTATTCTCCGACACGGCGGGTGGTCGAGAATCCCGTCCCATGATTTTGAAATCATACCCGCACCAGGTCCCAAGTTGTCTCAACCCAGTTAGTTCCTTGTGACTATGAGCTTGGAACACAAAACTATCTATAAATTAGTACTAAATCTCACAGGGATTCCATAAGGATACAGGGAATGGAAAAAATAGCATTGGTGAAATAGTGGATTGTTCTACCAATGGCAGATTAAAATCACATTATGAGGGCTGAGTAAGTGAGCTTACTCCGCATCTGCCATTTTACACCTGACATGAGGCTTCTTAAACTAAAAATGCTTCCCCCCTGACACTGTTCTTCTTACTTTGATTATCACTGGTAACTGGGTGGTATGGTAGCGCAGTGGTTAGCATTGTTGCTTCACAGCGCCAGAGTCCCAGGTTCGATTCCTGGCTTGGGTCACCATCTGTGCGGAGTCTGCACTTCTCCCCGTGACTGCGTGGGTTTCCTCCGGGAGCTCCGGTTTCCTCCCACTAGCCCCGAACGACGTGCTGTTCGGTGAATTGGAAATTCTGAATTCTTCCTGTGTTCCCGAACAGGCACCGGAGAGCGGCGACTAGGGGATTTTCTCAGTAACTTTATTGCAATGTTAATGTAAGCCTACTTGTGACACGAGTAAAGATTATTATTAATAATTTTTTTAAATAAAAGCAGAATTACAATAGTTTATAATATATCCTTTGCTCCTCCAAGCACACAAACTAGTTTTAGAAGATAGCATTATTGTGTTTCTTTGAGAAAAACTCACCTTCAAAGTATAGACTCCCATGCGGCCAGGTACCTTATAGAAAATACCTTCTTCTCCCCTAGAATTTGTGTGAAGCATAGCATTCAAGCAAGCCAATGGAGAGGTGCCACTAGGAGAAACAGAAATAACATCAATTGAATGTGGTGCTTGGAACATTTGTGAGTCAAGATACTGTGAATACAAAGTTCTTTGATGTATTTTTTAAGAAGAAAGTACAGTACTACAGGGTGCCAACCGTGCCTATTTGTTCTGCAGCCAGAATCTAGCTATAATTCATATCCACTCTGATTAGATTTTCTGAATAATCATAGTAGTCAGAAAGGTACTTTTGTCCTTAAGGGTATAGTGAAAGCATTTCAGAGAGCTTCTGAAAATTCCGAAGACAGGTTGCATTTTGTTCCAAATAAGCAAATCCAAATCTGTCTTTGGAATTTTCGGAAGCTCTCTGAAATGCTTTCACTTCCAACTCAGACAGAATGGCAAGCATCTTGGGTCAAAAAATGGCTATATCGTGTCAAAAACAAAATTAGTTCCAGAAATTTTGGTACAAATTTGCTGCAAATCTTCTCGAAAAGGACTAAATATTCATATTTCAAATAATGAGATGTCACAACTTGCCAAATATGCCTTGTGTTGTATCTGAAGCAGATTACTGGGATTAGTATTCAAGTTATTTACGGGAAAGCTGTAGGCATCAACTTGGGTGCAAAGAAAAGCATGAAAAGCTTCCATATTTTGTGTAGCAGGGTAGCCAAGCCTCCAAGATTAGCCTGGAGTCTCCAGGAATTGAAGATTCAAAACCCAGGACACTACTGTGAGTAATGCTGGGGAAAAGTAATCAGAACATTAAAATATATGGATTTTCTTGGTTATTTTCTCTCTTTAACAGCTGTAAAAATATTGAAAATGAGGGGAAAAAGGGCTCTTTTGTCAACAGTCAAACATCATCCAATTCAGTAATGAATCTTTTTGTTTTTCAGTTGTCGTAGGAAGAATATGTGGAATATGTGGAAGTACTGGCTGGAGCATGCGGGAAAGCCATGTGATGAAACTTCCAGATATACATTTGATCACATTTGGCAACCCTATGTGTATGAAAATTTGTCAATAAATTAATCTTTAAAATTCACTAATTTGCTGATGGTATCTATGGAAGAATATTTGAGCTGACAAAACATAAGTCCTTACTGTAGGAAGTGTCACCAGGCACCTGCAAACGTTTTCCCCTGTATTGAGCAAATAGTTGCTGAAACTATTATTATTGCCTTTGTCACTGTCAGACTCAACTTTTCCAGTACTCTCCCTGTCAGTCTCCCGTCCTCCACTCTCTGTAAACTTCAGCTCTTTTCATATCCTTACCGATGGCCCTACACACCTATACCCCACATCCATTGGTTCCTGGTCTCAAAGCAGCTATTTGAAATGACCATCCTTGTGTTTGAATTAATTCTCTCTATCTTGTCAACCTTCTTCAGACCCAGCACCACCCCTTTAGAATTCTTCATCTCTGTGATGCTCACCTTTTGTGCATCCCTTTTCCTTCACACCATCAGTGGTGGCTGTTCCTTCAGTTCTGGAATTCCATCCCTAAACTCGCCACCATTCTATCAGCCTCTATTCAAGGCTCTGCTTAAAATTCACCTCTTTGATCACGCTTTATGCTCACCCTTTCTGTCTTCTACTTTGGCTCGCCATCTATTTCTGTCTGTCTGATTACACCTCTGTAATGCACCTTGGGGCACTTCTCTATATTAAAGACAAGTTTTGTTTCAATTCCATTAAAATCTTTCCAGGCCAACATTCAGGTAAATCTTGAACTAATTTCTGGGTAGATGCCAAACCTGAGATTAGCAATATGCTTCTTTACTGAAAAGGCAACAATGTTCTCTGACAGCAATCAGGACTCTTCATTTTTGCCTTTTGTTTGATCTTTCTCCCTTTAGTTCAATACTGTTAATAAGTTGGCCTATCTTCCAATTTCCAATTTGGTGACAGATTTACACATGGAACATTAACATATTTTCTCTTTTCATAAACTGATGGTTTTTCTATTTTCAGCCTTTCCAGGATTTGTAGTTAATGTCTTTTTCAAGGTTCCTTTAATTTTTTTGAACAATCTTAAAATTTCTCTCAATCATATATTTCTAAAACAGGGTTAGTTGTTGGAGGTTGATTTGTGTGGGGATTATGGATTTCATATTTCTGACAGTTTTATTATTCAAATAACTTTCTATCGGCTTTTTTTCGTAAGTTGTTTTGGATATGGCTGGTTTGCTCACCAGTACGCTCTGGAGTTCTTTTATTTTGGGAGCATGCTACATGCTGATATGGAAGCAGGGATAGCTCTAATAACCAACTAGCTGGATTATGGAAGCTATTAGTTTCTGAATCACCGTGGAGTCAAATTGCTGTGCCAGTAAAAGCTGCACCCTGCTCGGATTGTTCTTGTTTCGCTTTTAGCATTTCTTTGGCTTTGTTAAATTCTGTAGGTGGGCCTTAAAATTGGAATATAATTAGTCCTGTTGGCGCAAGCTGCAGGAATTCATTTCATTTATCTTTTCGTACAGAGAAAGCAGAAGCAGCAAGCAAATTATCTGATGCTGTAATGTTTTCCTGAAAGATTATACCCGAAACATTATCCCTCTCTTTTAGCTGCAAGCCACCTGGATTGTGTTACCTCCATTTTCTATTTTTATCTAATTTTATTTCTTTCATTTTGTTCTGACAATTATCTCCCCTTTGTTCTTCCTCCTTTTTTGGGGGCTCCCACTTCCATTAAGTGTCTTATCAGTGGTGCCAGCACTAATGGAGCCATAATGATCTATACAATTGTTGATAACGTGTGTCCATCCTAAATCTCTCAATTGCTTCCTTGACCATACACATGCAGCATTTTAAAATAATATACCCAAGTCCAACTTCCACTCAGAGCTGGTTCCACCATTCAGTGTGGAAATAAACAATCTTTGAATCCCTAATGTAACTTCAGAATTGCTAAATAAAAAGTAGAAAATGCTGAAAATACTCAGCAGATCAGGCAGACACTGTGGGAAACAAAAATAGAGTTTATTGGACTTCGATTTTCAGCCTCCGTCAGGGCCAGGAGCAGAGGTTGTGAATGCTAAAGTATTGGCTGGTTCCCTAGCGGCTTTCCACACCCAACCTTAAATTTCTGAAGAGGTGGGATGGCAGTGAGAGGGGTCAGCAGGGTGGCCCAACTCACAGGATGGGTAGCCGACACAACATGTGGAGAGTCTACTGAGTACATTTAAAAGAGACAGTTTAACTGCCCAGGGGTAATCTCCCGGCAGGAGAGCGGGAGGCCAGCACTCCAGGTGAATCTAGAGGCCCTTCTTGCCTGCCTGGGTGAAAGAGCAGCCACAGGCTGTCGTGTAGAGGAGTTCACCACCTGCACAACATTGGTGGTCCAACTGCAAGATCAAAATTTTAACCTGAGTTCAAAAGAGTGGGAAAGATAGTCCCTTTCACCTTGATACACCCTCTCTCTTCCTTGTCCTCTATACCATCCCGTTGTTCCTTTCAAGCTGGTAAGCGTCTGATTGGTTTCCAGCATCGAGAGCCTGCCGGCATTCCTTTATTGGATGGCAAGCCCGTCTACTGGACAATTAAGAGGGCTTAATTGTGAAAATTATGACAGCTCGCCCTGACCGCAGTTTTGGGTTCAGGACCTGCAGTGGTCCGGCTTGCTGTTTCCCACCGGAGAAAAAATCCTGCCAATTCTTTCAGGTTGTTGACCTTTCATCAGAACTGGTACATGTTAGGTATAACAGGTTTTCATTAAGTACAGAAGCAGGGAAAGGTGGGATGTGGGGTATGGAGGGAGTGGAGGGAAGAACAAAAGGTAAGATCTATAATAGAGTAGAAAGTCAAAAAGATTAAATGACCACAACAGCTGTCCCAAACATGGGAACTGTGCTTATGATTGGTTATTGCCAAACTCACTATTTATTCTGGAAGGTTGCAAAGTGCCCAACTGAAAGATGAAGTGCTGTTGCTCAACTTCCATTGAGCTTCATTGGAAAAGTGTAGGAGGCAAAGGACAGAGAGTTCAGTTGGGAGTAAGACCGAGAATTAAACTGACAGAATTAAAATATTAATTTGAATGTCTCTGGACCATAGCGGGGAATAAACAGCCATAACAATTGCTCAACAATCAGTGAGTCATGCTGTGTACAAATATGAACATTAACCAATGACTGGAATAGGCTCAACTATGACACCTCTCAAGGATTGAAAGCTTGTGATACACATCATCAAGAATTATTACTAGACAATTTTCTAGAGTCTGTAGTGGAAGGAAGGAGAAAGAAATCCAAAAAGAAACTTACCTTGATTTATAATGGATGGCTTTGAAATGTATCCAATTTCTTAATTAGTCTTGTTGACTGCAGCCTTTGATACGTTCACTGAATGATTAGCAATTATGCCATAATCCTTTCAATCTTCACTAATGGATACGTCTATATTGTGTGTATGTTACAGATAACATAGTTGCTGTGGTAACATGCACTTTTACATGAATATTGTAGTCTGGAGCTGTGGATAATGATGGCAGAGGCTCCATCTTTCTTTTTATTCGGTCATGTAACACGAGCGTTGGACATCATGAGACTTTAAATGACCTAAATGCTCGACATGAGTCACTGGTGTGCTTGAAGGTTGCTTTGGACAGAGTGGAAAATTTAAATGATGACCAAGAAACCATTGTCGATTGTTGCAAAAACCCATCTTGTTCACTTATGTGCTTTAGGGAAGGAAATCTGCCATCCTTATCAAGTCTAGCCGACATGTGACTCCACATCCACAGCAATGTGGTTGACTCTAAACTGCTGCCTCAAGAGCAATTAGGGCTGGGCAATAAATGCTGGCCCAGCCAAGATGGCCACATCCTATGAACAGATAAAGAAAAGGTTGCAACCATCACATGGCTGACCAGGAATAAATCTTGCTTTTGCTGTGTGCCATTGGCCTTTTGACAATCAACCTGTTTATGAATGCACTTTCCTTGGCCATGGCGGACTGGAATGGGACTCAAACCTGGAGCTTTTGGCTTAGAGGCTGAGGTGTTAACCCACTGCACCACAAGTCCTCTATCTTTATTGTGTAGCCACCTTTAACCCTTCAATATGGAATCCTTACCTTCTTCCATTTTAAAATCCAATTAGCATTTAAATTAATTTGTCATTCCTCAGCACTTCCAATTCATTGGCTCATCACTCAGAATGCTACAATCTTTCTTACTCTAGTTCTTTAACTTGGTGTTCGCAGAATTCTTGTTACAAAATTGGTACAAGTAGCTTCTCTCCACATTTGTTGCAGCCTTGCGCTAACTCTCATGAAATAGTACAAATTCAGACAGTATGCGGAAGAGCTTTAAAAAAAAAATCCTTCCCTATTGTCAAATCAATTTGATCTGGATAGATATTACAGTGTTCAATAACTCACTTACTTGAACAAAATACTGAAAGGCAAGTGTACAATCCTCATCATTGCAATGATTAGTTCATATCAGGGCACTACCTGGTAATATTTGATGGCGCCTGGCTGTTATGCCAAGCAGATATGGGGTCATTCTGTGCTAAAACGCAAATCAGGTACTAAGTATCTGAAACATGAGGCAAAAGGATTTTAAGCCAGTTTTATCTTCAATGGATATCATCACCAACATATAGTGCACAACCTTTGTAAATGCTGATCATAATCCTCCACAGAGGCCATCTTACAATTAACTGTACTTCACGGCCTATAACGATTAATATAAATTCTCTGCAGATATTTTCAATCTGTGAACATTAATTATGAAAAAAACACTAAATTGAGCCGTTATTTCGCAATTATATTCTAACTAAATTCTGGCCTGTGCCTTGGCTCTCAAAATAATTCAACAAAACCCATTTCAAAATTTCAACACCCTAAGAGGCTGTTCTTCAAATTCACTCCACAAATCAAGGATTTATCCTTTAATAGTTTGCTGTTTTTCTGAACATTTCTAATGTTTAGCTTGACTAAATCACCTGTCTCAAAAGCTCTAACCCTTGGAAAATGAAACATTTCACCAAGAAGGATTTAACTCTCTGATGGACAAATCTCAATGGAATTGATACTGGGCTGGATGTTCCGCCTCGTGCCACCGGTAGCGGAGTTCCCAATGTAGCGGAGAATCCAACATCCAGGGGGGAAAATGGAATTAATGCCATTTCTAATGCCCCAGCACCCCCGCGAGCATCGGGATCGAGGTTCGTGCTCCACCTCAGCAGGATGATGCAAGTGGGTAATTAAGACACATTTGATCTAATTACCAGGCCGGACACCCTGGACATGATTCTCCACTTGCCGACGTTGAAATCATATTCAGCGATCGGATGGAGAATCCCTTTTGATGCCGAAATTGTGGGCGGCGCCTGTTTTCGGATGCTCCGCCCGCTCCAAAACGGCGTTATTGTGAGTACGCTGCACGACATTGGGACGGCCTCAGGACCTGAAGGTCCTCCCTCAATGCTCCGCCCCCGATGGGCCGACTGAGTTTTCATCATCCTCACGTGGCGGCAGCGGACTGTGTCCAGGGGAGCCACAGTCGGTGGGGGGGGGGGGGGGGGGGGGCTGTTCCGCTGGCCTCGGGGGCTTTGGCAGGGACTGGTGGGGGTGGCGAAGGGTTTACAGGGGAGCACTATCTGGCAGGCCTTTTCCGCGCGCAGCTGCAGCCATGGTGTACTGCGCGACTGCTACAGGTCGTCGCCGTGCGCATGCATGGCCATGGACCCAGCAATTTTCCAGCCGTTTCTGTTGGAAACGACGGTGGTTTTGCGTGGCGCAACTGCTAGCCCTCTACCGGGCAGAGCATCGGTGTTTGCGTGGCGCCGACCTTTTTATCGTAGGACTAGATACATGCTCCATAGATACATAGCCTCAAAAGCGGAGAATCCAGCCCTATATTTTCCGGTCCTCTGGGCTGGGAATCAGGTGGACGAGAATTAGTTCTGGTCCTGACAAGCCTGTTTTTGACACGGTGAACCTCGCCATAGGCCAAGGGGGATAACTCTTTAAGGGAGTTGTCCCCAAAGTCCATCAAAGAGCCACCCCCACTCACACAATGCAAAACCTGCTCATCCATTTCCATCAGTCGCTCCCCCTAAATAAAGAGACCCCCACAGACTTTCTGACAGGGATTTCTCTTCTGGAGGGGGTCTCTTTATTAGGAGGCCTCTGGTTGGGTGGACTGGTGGTGGGTGGTCAGGTAATGCCCGTAAATTTGTATGGCAAGGATTGGGAATTGCTTCCTGATTTGTGCTCTCAGCTCCGGGGGGAGAACATAATCTCCCAAACGGAGAGTCCTGCCCACTGTGTAACTGAATATCACAATTGTTATGCAACTATTGTTTTGCTGTGCAATTATTTACATATGTACACAATTGTGTTTGTTTCATTAATTGAGAATTATGTATTGATCTGTCAATCAAAGATCCATTAACATTCTTCTTGATAGTGGTGCCATTGCAACTGGATCTACAACAAATCAGGACCAAAGCCTGTGTGAATATATATATATACACTCGCAAAAATATAATTTTATGTTATAGCCTTGTGGTGAAAGAAAAATATACATTTATACTTGGTTAGTTTTATGGTCAAGATGAGATGATTTTTGTTTCATTTTATACTTTGTTTTACAGAACATGATAATCAAAATCACTGCATATTTAGCAGATAAATTAATTGCATATTGATTACTGTGCTCTTGCTTATCACAATTGACAAACCGCTGACGATAAAAACTAAATGAACATTTCAAGGATGTACAGTTGATGTAAAATCTACTGACTATAAAAGTTGCTGTAGTATCATAAACAGAGTACAGTACAACGCAACTATTTTGTCACAAAGTACACACAAGTTATCTTCTGCTCTGAATGAGAGAGCTCTTGTTTTGTTGGGAGAATATGATACATGCTTAATCAAAAGTCAGACTTTGTCATCTAGTTTGGACCCTGCAAAGTTCCTGGATCGTTGCAATATTGACAGAGCAAAAAAAAAGTTATCTTCAATCCTTAAAGGATATCTAAAGCAGTTAGCACCTAAAATGACTCCTCAGATTCAAAGCTGGAGCTAATAGCCATTATCATTGTCAGGAAGTGATGTGACTCCTCTTGATGAATAACACTCCTAGTGAATTAGAGCAACACCTGCTTCAAAACAATGAAATGTTGTTGCAGTGGAGATTGCTGGGAATATTGGGTCACCCAAGCTTGCGATGCCAATGCACAAACATAGGCCAAATCTGTGATGGCAGCACACATACAAGGTGGCCAGAAATTTACAAAGGGTGTGATGTGACTACTGTGTTGCACCTGACGCGGATCTGGGTGCTCCGGTTAAATAGTAGGAATTAAAGGTACTATATAAGGAGCCGAGAGCATGTGTACGCACAAATAACATCTGCTCGAGATACTTTTCCCTACACCGTGGGGCTAGGCAGGGATGTCTTATGTTGCCCCTGCTGTTTGCAATCGCAATTGAGCCATTGGCCATCACGTTAAGAAGTTTGGGGGTATGGAAAGGGATAGTGCGGGGGGGGGGGGGCTGCCATTTCATAGGGCAGAGACTCACTTTAGATACCTGGGGGTGCAGGTTGCTTGGGAGTTTGTGTGTGTGTGTGTGTGTGTGTGTGTGTGTGTGGGGGGGGGGGGGGGGGGGGGGGGCTTCATATGTACAACATTTCTAGTTTGGTGGGCAGAGTGAAAGCTGATCTGGCAAGGTGGGATGGTCTCCCTTTTTCACTGGCGGGTTGGGTACGGGCGGTTAAAATGAATGTTTTGTCCCGATTACTGTTTATTTTCCAATGCTTGCCGATTTTCCTGCCAAAGGCTTTTCTCAGGGAGATTGAGGGAAAGATTACCTCGTTCATATGGGGAGGGAAGGTGGCCAGAGTTAGAAATATCCTGCAACAGAGGGGAATGCAGGCAGGGAGTTTGGGTCTTCTGAACCTGATGTATTATTACTGGGTGGCGAATGTGGAGAAGGTGTGGAGCTGGGTCAGAGGGTTTGATTCTCAGTAGGTCAGATTGATGGGGAGTTTGTGTCATCGGTCGGGATTGAAGGCGCTAACAGCAGCACTGCTCCCGATGGCCCCGGGGAAATACTCAGGGAGTCCGGTAGCTTCATTGAGAATTTGGAGGCAGTTTCACCAACACTTCGAGTTGGGGCAGGATAAAGGGAAATACCGATTCGGGGGAACCACTGATTTGAGCCAGGGAGGTGGGACGGAAATTTTTGGAAAAGGGAGGAGAAGGGGATTAAGAGGCAGATCTTGTAGCCTTTGCCTCGTTGATCGCCCGAAGGCAGATACTGATGGGATGGAAAGCAACCCTGTGCCTGTTGGAATTCTTGACTCTTGAGAAGATTAGTTTGAACTGAGGGGAAGGATGAAGGGTTCTACAATTCATGGATGTTATTCATTGTGCACTTTCAAGAATTGGATAGCATCAAACATTAGTGGGGAGAGGGGTTGGGAGGAGGGGGACTGTATGTGTTAATGGTGACCATGCGTGATTCTTGATTCCTTTTTATTATTTGTTTATGTTAACATGCGGGCAGTTGTTTGGGGGTTGGTGGGAGGATGGGATTGTTGTTGTTGATGTGTGGATTGCCATTGTATTCATTACTGCTTATTGTTTATTGTTGGTGGGTGCAAATTTGGGGGAAAATGTGAAAAAGGAGAATAAAAATATTTAATTAAAAAAAATAGTGGAAATGGCCAAAGTTGAAGCTTGCATCGGACGCGAATCAGTTTGCTGTCTAACTGGTCCAGTCCCGATGGCAAGCTCTGGATCATGCCCAAATATGGCAAGCATTAACTCTCATTTGCATTAATTTCCATCTCATCCGCAACATTGCAGTCGAGTACAACGGCCTCCCGGGAAGTAACCGGCTCCCTAGCGAGGAATCACACCGGCGACGTTTAGTACTCCTTTTAAAAAAATGTGAAGCTGGTGCAATGACTGCTATGGGGAACTGAGGAGAACTGAGGAAGTGAGTATCCATTTCCATGTTCTAGCATGCACTTCAAGGGCACTGGGGCTGCTGCTCTAGTGCTTGGAGGAGGAGAGGAGGGGAACCTCTCATGGGGGTTGGGTTTGGTCGGGGGGGCTGAAAAGTTCCAGATCGCAGGACTCCCTTGGGTCATTGGGGGGCTTTTTGTCTGTGAGGCCTTGAGGACACCTTTAAATATTGTGGATACCCATAAGAGGGCCAACTACAGCTGCTGCCTATCTGTTCTATCAAACATTTACAGGACAGAGCCCTGCTTTTGGTTCTGTGCTAAAGGACACTTTAACTCCGATTGACTGTGAGCAGCCTCTAGCTTCACAGCTGAAGGCTATTGCTAATGAGGAATTGGCCTTGTTAGTTATGAGAGCACTTTAGGGCTGCAGCTTGTGTCTGTTAATCACTTGTCACTGCAAAATACCTGAAGCTGTTAGTTTGTTTACTGTGACCTCTTCTGCTTCTGCGGCCTGGAATAAGGCATGGGGTAGATGTAAGCTGGCCTGCTACCAGTGCTGGAGGGAGAAGGGATGCTCTTTCTCTCTTCCGCTGTGCTCTATTTTGGCTGTTACTTTCTGGTACTGTTATTTCTGCCTTTGACCATCTGCTGCTGGGAGCTGCGGGAAGGGAAGAAAGAGGCAGAGAATCATCCCCTAATGAATCTCACGGCTGTGTCCAATCAACTACATCAGCTCTTGGATAACCTTGTCCAGAGGCTTGGCATCTGACTGGGACTCAGCTGAGTCCTGGGATCCAGCAGATCTCAGATGTCCGACTCCCTTGGATGCTCCTGCCTCCACCTGATGTGCATCAGCATCTGTGTGGTGCTCACCAGATAGTGGCCCAGAACCTGTCCAGTAACGCCACCCACTGAGGAGTGTTTCTCTGTGCTGTTGGAAGGTGGGGATGAGAGCGCCAATGGTAGTCTCCTCAGAGGTGTCTCTTGCGTGGCGGATGGGATCGACTCCGGATGGCCCAGTCACATCAGATGGAGATCCTGCGAGACAATGGACATGTGGTCAGTGAGAGGGAAGGGTCATTTTGTCTGACATGAACAACTCACTGGAGACAGGTCATCTGGGTGAAGGGGCAGTGGATCCTCAGCTTTGCGGCACAGGCCAACCTCGCTGTCAATGACTGTTCTCTCCTCGGACAACAATTTCCAGGGTCTGTTCCTCATAGATACTCAACCTCTGGGACTCTGTCACCCCTCTTGGCTCTTTCACGCTTATTATGGGCTATCTTCTCCTGCAGGGACAAAGAGGGACATTGTGAGCTGCACACTTGATTGTGTTGGGGGAGGAGGGGGTCGATACGTGGGCACCACAGCTGGACATGAAGGGGTTTTGTTGGTGGATGCCAGTGGATTCTGAGGAGCAAGCACGAAGATCAGATGTGGGTAGGATACAATGTGTCAGACAGTGATTTGTGGGTGGCGTTGAGAATTTCAGGAGTGGTAGGTGGACCTGATGCCAGGAGAGATATTACTCATGCAGCTTGGTGCAAGTTATTGGTCTTCTTCTGATCTTAAATGTTGGTCCTCATTGTCATGCTGCCTGCACTGACAGCCATTATCTCCCAGGCAGTATTGATAATCCTGCTGCTGGTGCTCCAACACCCTTGGGGGAACAGGATGTCCCATCTTGCATGAACAGCGTTGAGGAGCCTGGCCAGGTTGGCATCCCCAATGCAAGGAGCAGGTTTGTGTTTTGACTGGGAGTGAGTGGTGAGGGAGTGTTTAAACGCAGCTTCCTCTTATTAGCGGTGAGATGCTGGGCATGAGTCTGGCGAATCAGACTGCGAGACAGGTGGCAATGGCGAGGAGCTCGTTTCCGGCACTAAGTGCTGTTAAATCTTGCCAACTGTCAATAACCAACCCGCCAATCGTGCCCAAAATTAAATTTAGAAATGTTTTTGTTAAATTTCGCCTAAAATGTTAGAGCTTCAAAGATGGCTTTACTTTATAATTTTTCAAGCTATATGTTGGACAAATTATATTTGCTTGCAAACACAAAATGCAAGGAAGTAAACTGTAGTTTTATGTTCTTTATTTGAAATTCTCTACAAGTCAAAAAATTTGACGAATATTTTCTCACATGTTTTGCACTTTACTACTTCAATCTCCCGAGCGTTCAACAAGTTTATCCGACAAAGAACAGTCTTAAATCAACTAGGATGTAGCTCCTACATACTGCAAAGATTCACAAATCAATAGTGGCCACTTGAAGGCATAACCAGTGATACATTCAGGAAAGGAGATGGGGGGTTGGGGTTTGGGAACAAAGGGAAAACAACATTATGAATTATAGATATTGTCAGTTTGCGCAGTATATACTGTGGGAAAATGGGTCCTGGTCATTAAAATAGTTTGTCATAACTCATGTATAAAATCAAAGGTGAGATTTTAATCAATTCTGCCACTTTGAAGTTTTCCAAAGACTTGTCAGTACTTCAAACTGGTGGCTGTCAATCTCCATGACAATCCCAAGACAAAATATTCCAACCAGCAGTTAAAAGTGTCTAGCATGTAAAACACAATGGAGGTAATGATTAAACATCAATGTTCAATCATTTTTTATGCCATTTGGGAATTTATAGCCAACAGTTTAGCGCACACTAACAATGTGTGAACCATGTCTAGAATCTGAAGTTATATCGGTATAATTAATAATCTTAATGTCCAAATGTGTATTTGAAGGCTAAAGGCAAACTGATCGTCATAGTTCAGTTCCCCAAAAATGGTCAGGTTGTTCTCTTACAATGATCAATCACTTTAAATACCAGATGTAAATTTTAGTCATTTGTGCAAGTTGGAAAACAAAATTGATGCAGAAATCCTGCTGGATCACACTGTGAATAAAAACTTCACGTAAGTGTTTACTCAGAGCTATTTATGTGATCAGCCTTGATTTAAAATCTGATTAAATTCTTGTCATAAGCAAGCCAAACACCGCCAGAAAAGATGATGCACCAGCCTGGAGAAATACCTAATTAAATGAGACATCAAGCTACAGTGGAAACATTACTTAGTAGACTTACAACATTTCTCCTTATGAAGGCAGCAATAAATTGATAAGTTAGATCCAAACAATTATGGTCAATTTGGAAACCATGCAGGGTCGCTTTACAAGTTTACTCTTCCAGCACAGCTCCTTGCTCACCAGAAGGACATATTACGAATTCAGATTTGTGACTCCAAACTGAGGGCATGATCCTCCAGTCACGCCGCGCCAAAAAAGCAACTCGCCGAGGCATAGTGTGGCCATTGAAAGCCGGGATACGCCGCTCCCGGGATCTACCGGGCTCGCAACACTTTGCGAGATTCAACACAATCTCGTGAAATGCTGCAAGGTGAATGCACCCACAATGGGAGGGATCACTGCTTGGCAAATCTGCATATTAGAGTGAGTGCAGATTCCCAAGGTACCTGAAGCTTTGGGATTCAATCCCTTCACATTGAGGACCTCGGACGAGTGCCATTTGGTACTGGTCCCGACAAACAGGGACCAGATGGAATGGCACTCATGGGGGCCTCCATGGGGTTTGGAGGTCCCCAGTTGCATGCCCTATGGGTAGGGTGGTGCCCTAGCACTGCTGGTGCTCTCCATTGTAGAAAATGGGGATATGTGTGGCCTCGGTCGTGCGTTCTCCATTCAGACCCCTTATTCACCACAAGTCTTGTTGAATAGCCATGTTTTTCTCAGCACTGCGAGTGCCAGGAAACACGCAGCTGAAAGCGCTCGCTCAGGGACTTTGTTCCCTTCTGGGAAGATTGTGCCCTGAGATTGCAAACTAGTAACATTATCCCAAAGGAGAATATATGATGAGGAGTTTGGTGAGATTGTGGAGAAATCTGATGAAGAAAACAGTTGTACTGAGGCACAGAGAGAAAAGGTGGGTTAACTAGAACAAGGTGACTTCCGGTGGTGCAGGCGAGCAGGGCGGCCGCAGTAAGAAAAGCTCCCTCCGGTGGCCACGATTTGCGGCGTCTTCGGGGATTTCCCCGAGTCATCATTCACCCCCCCGACTATCGTTGGCCTTTGGGGCCATCACGGGCAGCTAGCGGGGCCGTTTTAAGAACCGCCGAAGAACCCCGCGCAGATGTCAGGCGGCGGGGGCTGAGGCGCTGGGCCCAGCGCGGCGTGGAGGTCGGAGCAGGGGGCAGAGCTACAAGGAGGCTGGGGCGGCAGACCCGAGGTCAGGGCATGATGTAGGGAGGGTGTCCTACATCGGATGGCTCCCACCTAGGATGAAGAAAGAAGGCTGAAGTCCGGTCCCAGGGGAGCTCTGGGGGAATGTAATGGAGAAAGAAAGAAGGTTGAAAGAAGTTGGGTGAAAGTTTTTTTTCTCCCCTTTTTCCAAAAAAAAAAATTCAGATTGATGAAGGACAGGCGGGTGAAAGGGGAGAGAAGAGAAAGGATGCGAAGAGCAGCGTCGAAGAAAGGAGGAAACGTGGGTTCGCCACTGAATGAAAGGACGAGCAAAAGAGTTGACAGGATGGTGGAAGCCGAACCGCAAGGCGGGGCTGCACTACTTACAGTGGAGAAGATGACCGAAGTGATGGCAGTGATGCTGGAAAAACAGTTTGCGAGGCACATGGAGGCTTTGAGGAAGGAGATGTAGGTCACATTGAAGTCATTGGTGGAGGAGGCAATTGCCACGGTGAGGGTGGCAGTGGCAAAGGCATCGGCCGAGGTGAGAGAGCAGGGCGAGAAGATGAAGAAAGTGGAGGAGGCCGTGTCATGACACAGCGACCAGGTCACCTCGATGGGGGATGAGCTGCGGAGGATGGTGAAGGTCAACAGAGGACTCCGAGCAAAGCTTGAGGACTTGGAGAACTGCTCAAGGGGCACAATATGAGAATTGTGGGCTTGCCCGAAGGGACAGAGGGCCCAAGGCCAACACAATACTTGGCTAAGAAGTTGGCGGAGCTGATGGGGGAGGGTGAGAACCCCTCCCGGTACGAACTAGACCGAGCTCATCAGTCATTAAGGCCAAAGCCCAAAGTGAACGAGCCGCCAAGAGCAGTAAATATCTGCTTCTATAAGTTCTGCATGAAGGAGTAGGTATTAAGCTGGGCGAAACAGAAGCGTGAGGTGCTGTGGGATGGTACTGCGGTTCAGATCTACCAGGACTTGACAGTGGAGTTTGCAAAAAGACGAGCGGCGTTTGGGCGAGTGAAGGTGGCATTGTACAAGGGGGTGCGATTTGGTATGGTGTAACCGGTTAAGTTAAGGGTAACGTATAACGCCAAAGACTTTAATTTTGAGACAGCGGAGGCGGCTGAGGCGTTCGTGAGGGCAGAAGGCTTGGGACAGACGTGAGGAGCGGAACTGGAAGAGAGACTGTGGTCTGTGTTTGAGCAGCTGGAAAATGTATAAATGCTACAACTTTCTTTTTACTGATGTGTGTTGTAATTTACTTCTCTTTGCATTGTTACAGAGTTCAAGTTAATGGTGGGTTGATTGGTGTTCTGTGTTGTGACGGTTAAATGTTATGTTAGTAAATTGTATGGGTTGGATTGTTGGTTTTGTTTTTGTTTTTTCTTTCTCTGGGGCTGGGTGGAAGGGGACGATATATCTTGGCGGGGGGAGCTACCCGCACTAGCTAGCTAAAGTCAGCTGGTAAACGGAGGTGAGGTGAGGGGAGGGCTGCGGACGATGGAGCCTGGATAGCAGGCTTCAATGGGCCTACGAGGCGAACGAGGGGGGGATGGATGCTGGGAGATGTTGTTTCTGGGGGAAATGTAGGGGGGTTTCTTGGGAGGGGGGGAAGGGGTTCGATGTTAACAATGGACAGGGGCGGGTCAGGCTCATGGGGCAGGGCCCGGTGTTATGATGGTGATGGATAAGAAAGGTGGGGGGTGGGGGGGGGGGGGGTGAGAGACCCCCAGTAAGGATAGTCACGTGGAACGTGAGAGGGCTACGAGGCCCGGTCAGAGGTCAAGGGTGCTTGCACATCTTAAAAGTTTGAAAGCCGATGTGGCAACGCTGCAGGAGACTCACTTGAGGGTGAAGGACCAGGTGAGACTTAAAAAGGGCTGGGTTAGCCAAGTGTTTCACTCTGGATTTGATGGAAGGGCTCGAGGGGTAGCAGTGTTGGTCAGCAAAAGGGCACGCTTCCAGATGGAGAAGGTGGTGGCAGATCACGGGGGTAGATATGTGATTGTGACAGGGGTGCTGGAGGGAAGATTAATGGCGCTGTTAAGTGTATACGGTCCCAATTGGGACGATGTGGGATACGCGAAGAAGGTGTTTGGGGCCATTCCTGACTTGGACACACATGAGCTGATTGTGGTGGGGGACTGGAACTTGGTGCAGGAGCCAAGGTTGGACAGATCACGGCCGCGCTGGCTGGTTCCATCAGGGGGGGCGAAGGCGCTGGCTGGGCTAATGGTGGAAATGGGAGGGGTGGACACTTGGAGGTTCCTGCACCCAAGGGAACAGGAGTACTCATTTTTCTCAGCAGTCCATAAGGTATACTCGCGGATCGACTTTTTTGTGGTGGGAAAGGCTTTGCTGGCTGGAGTCAAGGGGTTGGAATACTCTGCAATTGCTGTGTCAGATCACGCTCCACATTGGGTGGATATGGTGCTGGAGAAGGGGGTAGCGCAGAGGCCAGGGTGAAAATTGGATGTGGGGAATGTGGGGAACCAAGTATTCTGTGAGAAAATTGAAACGGTAATTAAGGAATATGTAAGATTCAACTGTATGGGTGAGGTGTCGAAGGTAGTTGTCTGGGAGGCTCTAAAGGCGGTGGTGAGGGGTGAGGTAATTTTGTTTAAGGCCAGGGTAGACAAAGAACATAGAACATAGAACATAGAACACTACAGCGCAGTACGGGCCCTTCGGCCCTCGATGTTGCGCCGACCTGTGAAACCATCTGAAGCCTTTCTGACCTACACTATTCCATTTTCATCCATATGTCTATCCAGTGACCACTTAAATGCCCTTAAAGTTGGTGAGTCTACTACTGTTGCAGGCAGGGCGTTCCACACCCCTACTACTCTCTGAGTAAAGAAACTGCCTCTGACATCTGTCCTATATCTATCACCCCTCACTTTAAAGCTATGTCCCCTCGTGTTGGTCATCACCATCCGAGGAAAAAGACTCTCACTGTCCACCCTATCTAACCCTCTGACTATCTTATATGTCTCTATTAAGTCACCTCTCAGCCTTCTCCTCTCTAACGAAAACAACCTCAATTCCCTGAGCCTTTCCTCGTAAGACCTTCCCTCCATACCAGGCAATATCCTAGTAAATCTCCTCTGAACCCTTTCCAAAGCTTCCACATCCTTCCTATAATGTGGTGACCAGAACTGCACGCAGTACTCCCGGTGCGGCCGCACCAAAGTTATGTACAGCTAGGGGCCTCACGGTAGCATGGTGGTTAGCATCAATGCTTCACAGCTCCAGGGTCCCAGGTTCGATTCCCGGCTGGGTCACTGTCTGTGTGGAGTCTGCACGTCCTCCCCGTGTGTGCGTGGGTTTCCTCCGGGTGCTCCGGTTTCCTCCCACAGTCCAAAGATGTGCGGGTTAGGTGGATTGGCCATGCTAAATTGCCCGTAGTGTAAGGTTAATGGGGGGGTTGTTGGGTTACGGGTATACGGGTTACGTGGGTTTAAGTAGGGTGATCATTGCTCGGCACAACATCAAGGGCCGAAGGGCCTGTTCTGTGCTGTACTGTTCTATGTTCTATGTTCTAGCTGCAGCATGACCTTGTGGTTCCGAAACTCAATCCCCCTGCTTATAAAGGCTAGCACACCATATGCCTTCTTAACAGCCCTATTAACCTGGGTGGCAACTTTCAGGGATTTATGTACCTGGATGCCGAGATCTCTCTGTTCATCTACACTACCAAGAATCTTGCCATTAGCCCAGTACTCTGCATTCCTGTTACTCCTTCCAAAGTGAACCACCTCACACTTTTCCGCATTAAACTCCATCTGCCACCTCTCAGCCCAGCTCTGCAGCTTATCTATGTCCCTCTGTATCCTACAACATCCTTCAGCACTATCCACAACTCCACCGACCTTCGTGTCATCTGCAAATTTACTAACCCATCCTTCTACACCCTCTTCCAGGTCATTTATAAAAATGACAAACAGCAGTGGCCCCAAAACAGATCCTTGCGGTACACCACTAGTAACTGAACTCCAGGATGAACATTTGCCATCAACCACCACCCTCTGTCTTCTTTCAGCTAGCCAATTACTGATCCAAACCGCTAAATCACCTTCAATTCCATACTTCCTTATTTTCTGCAATAGCCTACCGTGGGGAACCTTATCAAACGCCTTACTGAAATCCATATACACCACATCAACAGCTTTACCCTCATCCACCTGTTTGGTCACCTTCTCAAAAAACTCAATAAGGTTTGTGAGGCATGACCTACCCGTCACAAAACCGTGTTGACTATCGCTAATCAACTTGTTCTTTTCAAGATGATTATAAACCCTATCTCTTATAACCTTTTCCAATATTTTACCCACAACCGAAGTAAGGCTCACAGGTCTATAATTACTAGGGTTGTCTCTACTCCCCTTCTTGAACAAGGGGACAACATTTGCTATCCTCCAGTCTTCCGGCACTATTCCTGTCGCCAAAGATGACGTAAAGATCAAGGACAAAGGCTCTGCAATCTCCTCCCTGGCTTCCCAGAGAATCCTAGGATAAATTCCATCTGGCCCAGGGGACTTATCTATTTTGACATTTTCCAAAATTGCTAACACCTCCTCCATTTGAACCTCAATTCCATCTAGCCTGGTCGACTGAACCTGAGTGTTCTCCTCAACAACATTGTCTTTCTCCAGTGTAAACACTGATGAAAAATATCCATTTAACGCTTCCCCTATCTCCTCTGATTCCACACACAACTTTCCACTAGTATCATTGATTGGCCCTAATCTTACTCTAGTCATTCTTTTGTTCCTGATATACCTATAGAAAGCCTTAGGGTTTTTCTTGATCCTATCCGCCAACGACTTTTCGTGTCCTCTCCTCGCTCTTCTTAACTCTCCCTTTAGGTCCTTCCTGGCTAACTTGTAACTCTCAAGTGCCCTAACTGAGCCTTCATGTCTCATCCTAACATAAGCCTTCTTCTTCCTCTTGACAAGTGCTTCAACTTCCTTAGTAAACCACGGTTTCCTTGCTCGACAACTTCCTCCCTGCCTGACAGGTACATACTTATCAAGGACACGCAGTAGCTGTTCCTTGAAAAAGCTCCCCATTTCGATTGTACCCATCCCCTGCAGTTTCCTTCCCCATCCTATACATCCTAAATCTTGCCGAATAGCATCATAATTGCCTTTCCCCCAGCTATAATTCTTGCCTTGCGGTATATACCTATCCCTGCCCATTGCTAAAGTAAACATAACCGAGTTGTGATCACTATCACCAAAGTGCTCACCTACATCTAAATCTAACACCTGGCCGGGTTCATTACCCAGTACCAAATCCAATGTGGCCTCGCCCCTTGTTGGCCTGTCTACATACTGTGTCAGAAAACCCTCCTGCACACACTGCACAAAAACTGACCCATCTATAGTACTCGAACTATAGTATTTCCAGTCAATATTTGGAAAGTTAAAGTCCCCCATAACAACTACCCTGTTACTCTCGCTCCTGTCGAGAATCATCTTTGCAATCCTTTCCTCTACATCTCTGGAACTATTCGGAGGTCTATAGACAACTCCCAACAGGGTGACCTCTCCTCTACTGTTCCTAACCTCGGCCCCTACTACCTCAGTAGACGAGTCCTCAAGCGTCCTTTCTACCGCCGTAATACTTTCCTTGATTAACAATGCCACACACCCCCTCTTTTACCATCTTCTCTGTTCTTACAGAAACATCTAAATCCTGGAACCTGCAACAACCATTCCTGTCCCTGCTCTACCCCTGTCTCCGAAATCGCCACAACATCGAGATCCCAGGTACCAACCCATGCTGCAAGCTCACCCACCTTATTCCGGATGCTCCTGGCGTTGAAGTAGACACACTTCAAACCAGCGTCCTGCTTGCCGGTGCCCTCTTTCAAACTTTTAACCCTATCCCTGACCTCACTACTCTCAATATCCTGTACACTGGGATTACAATTTAGGTTCCCATCCCCCTGCTGAATTAGTTTAAACCCCCCCCCCCCCCCCCGAAGAGCACTAGCAAATCTCCCCCCCAGGATATTGGTACCCCTCTGGTTCAGGTGAAGACCATCCTGTTTGTAGAGGTCCCACCTACCCCAGAATGAACCCCAATTATCCAGGAAACCAAAACCCTCCCTCCTGCACCATCCCTGTAGCCACGTGTTCAACTCCTCTCTCTCCTTATTTCTCACTTCAATAGCACGTGGCACGGGTAACAACCCAGAGATAACAACTCTGTTTGTTCTAGCTCTCAGCTTCCACCCTAGCTCCCTGAATTTCTGTCTCAAATCCCCATCTCTCTTCCTACCTATGTCGTTGGTACCTATGTGGACCACGACTTGGGGCTGCTCCCCCTCCCCCTTAAGGATCCCAAAAACACGATCAGAGACATCACGAACCCTGGCACCTGGGAGGCAACACACCAACCGTGAGTCTCTTTCGTTCCCACAGAACCTCCTGTCTGTTTCTCTAACTATGGAGTCCCCAATGACAAGTGCTCTGTTCCTCTTCTCCCTTCCCTTCTGAGCAACAGGGACAGACTCTGAGAGAGGTTGGAGTGGCAGAGGGCAATAGATGAGATGTTGGAGGTAGATAGGAGTTGTGCAGAAGATGGGGACCCAGCGAAGATGGAAAAGAGGAAGGAACTACAGGCGAGCTTCGACCGACTGTCCACCAGGAAGGCGGTGCGCCAACTGAGACAAACAAGGGTGCAGTTTATAAACATGGAGATGTTAGGTCAGCTCCGGAGGGAGGCAGCGGCAAGGGAAATTCTTCAGGTTAGGGATAGGGCAGGGAAGTTGGTGGTGGCTCCGGAGCGGATTAACAAGGTTTTTGAGGAGTTTTATGAGAGGAGTACCCCAGGTTAGGGGAGGGGGACAGGGCTACGTTAGAAGGAGCAATACTGGAGCAAGAGATAAAGGATGTGATTGGGAGGATGCAGTTGGGGAAGGTGGCAGGGCCGGATGGGTTTCCAGTGGAATATTATAAGAAATTCAAGGATAAGTTGGCACCCCTGATGGTGGGGATGTTTGAAGAGGCGATAGGGAAGGGGGTGTTGCCACAAACTTTGGGGCAGGCATCGATTTCACTGTTGCTAAAAAAAGATAAGGACCCGACGGAGTGTGGGTTGTATAGGCCCATATCACTTCTGAATGTGGACGCAAAAGTACTGGCGAAGATACTGGCGGGTAGGCTGAAGGAGTGCCTCCCGAAGGTGACAGGTGAGGATCAGACGGGGTTCGTGAAAGGGAGGCAGCTGTTTTAGAACATTAGGAGGGTTTTGAACGTCGTTATGGCACCGGCGGAAGGGAAGGAAACAGAGGTGGTTGTGGCATTGGACACCTAGAAGGCGTTTGAACGGGTAGAATGGGGGTACCTGATTGCAGTTCTGGAGCAGTTTGGGATTGGACCAAGATTTGTGAACTGGGTAAAGCTATTATATAAGGAGCCGAGGGCAAGTGTCTGCACAAACAATATCAGCTCGAGATACTTTTCTCTCCACCGTGGGACGAGGCAGGGATGTCCTTTGTCCCCCCTGCTGTTTGCACTCGCGATTGAGCTGTTGGCCATCGCATTAAGAAGTTCGGCAGCATGGAAAGGAATAGTGTGGGGTGGGATAGAGCAAAGGGTGTCCTTATATGCTGACGGCTTGCTGCTGTATGTGTCGGAACCAAGTGCGTTGATAGGAGGAATATTGGAGCTACTGCAAGTATTTGGGTCTTTCTCGGGGCACAAGCTGAACCTGGACAAGAGTGAGTATTTTGTGGTGTCTCGGCCGGGGGTGGGGGCAGGGGTGCCTGCCATTCCGTAGGGCAGGGACTCACTTTAGGTATCTGGGGGTGCAGGTTGCCCGGGGGTGGGGAAGGTTTCGCAGGTACAACATCATTAGTTTGGTGGGGAGAGTGAAAGCTGATCTGGCAAGGTGGGATGGTCTCCCTCTATCACTGGTGGGTCGGGTACAGGCGGTTAAAATGAATGTGTTGCCACGATTTCTGTTTCTTTTTCAATGCCTACCGATTTTCCTGCCAAAGGCTTTTTTCAGGGAGATTGAGGGAAGGATTACCTCGTTCATATGGGGAGGGAAGGTGGCCAGAGTGAGGAAGGTGCTGCTACAGAGGGGAAGGCAGGCACGTGGTTTGGGTATCCCAAACCTGAAATGGGCGGCGAATGTGAAGAAGGTGCGGAGCTGGGTCAGAGGGGTTGATTCCCAGGGGGTCAGAATAGAGGAGAGTTTATGCAGGGGGTTGGGACTGAAAGCACTAGCAACAGCGCCGCTCCCGATAGCTCCGGGGAAATACTCAAGAAGTCCGGTAATAGTAGCTTCATTGAAAATCTGGACGCAGTTTCGCCAACACTTCGGATTGGGGGCAGTGTCAAGGGAAATGCCGATTCAGGGGAACCACAGATTTGAGCCAGGGAAGTGGGATGGAAGTTTTCGGAAATGGGAAGAGAAGGGGATTAAGACGCTAAAAGATTTGTTTCTTAGGGGTTGGTTTTGGTCCTGTCCAAAACTAGAGGATTACTGGAAGGAGGTTTTTAGGGTAATTTCTAAATTGGTGCACGTGAAACTGGACTTGGGTCCCCGGGAGGCCATATTTGGGGTGTCGGACCAGCCAGGGTTGGAAACGGGTGCTGAGGCAGATATCGTAGCCGTTGCCTCGTTGATTGCCTGAAGGCGGATCCTGCTGGGATGGAGAGCAGCCTGTGCCCTGGCGTGGCGGGGAGACCTGTTGGAATACTTGACCCTTGAGCAGGTTAAGTTTGAACTAAGGGGAAGCTCGGAGGGTTCTACAAGTCATGGGCATTATTTATTATGCACTTTAAAGAACTGGACAACATCGAACATTAGTTGGGGGGGGGGTGGGTGGGAGAGTTGGGGGGGAGGGGGCTGTGTATATTAAGGATGACTATGGGTAATCCCTGATTCCTTTTTGTCATTTGTTTATGTAAACATGCGGGCTGACGTTTGGGGGTTGGTGGCAGGGTGGGATCGTTGTTATTGTTATGGGGATTGACATATTTTTTGCTGATTATTGTTTATTGTTGGTGGGTGTAAATTCAGGAGAAAATGTGAAAAAAGAGGAGAATAAAAATATTTACAAAAAAAAACTAGGACAAGGTAGATGGACAAGGAGATTTTAGTGTGGGATAGAAAAATGGTGGCTTCTTTTTGAGAAATGAAAAAGATGAAAATACTCAGCAGGTCCAGCAGCGTCTGTTTAAATTGAAACACAGGGCATGATCTACTGGCCGCGTTGCACTCTCGCTCGAGTGCAGTGTGACCAGTAGATGCCGGGAGAGGCCTCCCGCGGACTTCCCGGCAGCTTTCAGGCCTCCCGGGATTTACCCAAGTCCCGCGAGGCGTCGCAGTCAGGATCTTGTCCAAAGTGGGTCTGGCCAAACGACATGTTCATAAGTAGGGTTCAAACCTACTTAGGCGAGCTTACCGGGATCTATCGGCCTCCCATAATTTCTTAAAATATAGGAACAGAATTACGCCATACGATCATGGCTGGTGCATTTGTGTCCTTAACTCCATCGTCCTGCCCGTTGTCTATACCCCTTCAATCCATTACCAATTAGAAATTTATCTAACTCCTCCTCAACTTTACTCCAGGGATCTACCAGCCTCCCCAGCGAAGTTACTGCTGGGGGCCGTTCAGTATTGGTCCATACAAACATGGACGAGACAGAATGGCACCCGGAAAGTCTTCCAGGCCATCTGAGGCCCTGGATGGCCAGGGATAGCCCAGGGTTGCTTCCTGTGTGCCCATGTGTGTATGTGTGTGTGTGTGTGTGTGTGTGTGTGGGGGGGGGGGGGGGGGGGGGGTGACACTGTCCATGGATCGGGGTGTGGGGGATCCACAAGCTCGCTTAGAGATCGGGGCACCATTTCAAAATGGCGGTCCGATCTGAGTTAATCTCCCCAAGAATTCCAAGTGCAGACTAAAGCGGTGAGAAACTCCCCAGGGTCCAGAAAAGTGACGAATAAGTGTCATTTGATAGCGGTAGAGAACTTGCCAGCAGGAAACTCTCTGAAAAATCTGCCACAAGTGAACTTCAAAATTTTTCCATTAAATCCCGCCCTCAGTTAACGTTTCAGGTCAATATCTTCCCATTCTGACAGGAGGCCATCGACCTGAAATGTTTGATGGAATTTTTCAGATTTTGTTCCCGTCAGAATGATGGGGCCATAATTTGGTCCACCAAGAAGGAGATCTTGTTCCAGGAGACTGAAAATGTCAGCAATGGCTTGCCAAGTGAGTTTGAGCTTATTGAGATATTGGTGCTCAAGCATGTTGCTAGGATTTTCCACACACACAAACTAGCTTCACCTCATGTGGGAAAGTTTAGGTATATTTCTCTCTTCACTGCTGCATTACCTGCAGAGTATTTTCAGCATTTATTTCAGATTTCCAGCAACCACAGTGTTTTGGTTTTGTCTTGGAGAAGTTGGAGTTTGTGGGGGTGGAAAATCATAAGTGAGAAAAGAAGATATTGAAACAATTGAGTCCAAAGTTATCAAAATCATGGATAAATGTTTGACCGATGGAAGAACTTAGTTAAAGGTAGAGGCAGGGGATGGCCGGGATGCGGGATTTAAAGTAGAGCTCAAAATCAACTTTCGCTACCTATTTACCAAAATGTAAAGAAAAATGTATTGCCTCAGCTATGTATCATTTTCTTTTCAACATGGTGGGCTGTGGCGATGTGAGATGGAGAAGGAGGAGAATGGTGATCCTTTATCAAAATTCAGAAGCTGGAGGATATTTAACCTGTTCACCATGCATTTATCTCTACATCCTGGGCGGGATTCTCTCAGCCCAGGCCGGGCCGGACAATCGCCGGGACAGGCGCGAATTGCACGCCGCCGCACCAACGATTCTCCAGAGAGAATTGTCACCATTGGTGCCAGCGCGGTTGGCGCGGCACGGGTCGGGGGCCACCGGCGATTCTCCGCAAGTGATGGGCCGAGCGGCCACCCAAGAAAACTGAGTCCCGCCGGCACCGTTCACACCTGGTCTTACCCGGCGGGACCTCGGCGTGCATGCATCCAGGGGCCGCCTGGTGGGGGGAAGGGGGGTCAGACCCCGGGAGGTGGGCCTCCGCTGTGGCCTGGCCCGCGATCGGGGCCCATCGATCGGCGGGCCAGCCTCTCGGGCTGGGGGTCTCTTTTGTCGCAGGTTTGCGCATGCCCAGTGGCTCCCTTCTCCACGCCGGCCCTGACACAACATGGCGTATGGCTACAGGGGCCAGCGTGGAGAAGGGAGCCACTGCGCATGCGCAAACCCGCGACGCCCATCTGACGCCGGTATCAGCAGCTGGAACGGCGTGCGTCGCTCCAGTGCCGTGCTGGCCCCCTGTAGGGGTCAGAATCGCTGCTCCTGAGGCTATGTTGGCACCATCGAGAAACGCGACGGCGTCAACACTTAGCCTCAGGGTCAGAGAATCCCACCCCTTGCACTTCAATAGCAAGAAACTGTCAGACCTATTCTGTTTATTGCTGTTGCAATATCTATAGGACGCGATTCTCCGCCCCCCACGACGGGTCGGAGAATAGCGGGAGGGCCTTCCCGACATTTTTCCCGACCTCCCGCTATTCTCCCCCCCCCCCCAGGGCCGCCCCACGACACGAATCGCTGCTCGCCGTTTTTTTACGGCGAGCAGCGATTCTTCCCTATCCGATGGGCCGGGTTCCCAGGCCTTTACGGCCGTTTTCACGAATTTAAACACATCTGCTATCACAGTTCGTGAAAACGGCCGCAAAGTGCCGTTCTGCACAACCATGCCACCGATTGGCACGGCTGCACTCTTTGTCCCTCCGCCGCCCCGCAGGATCAGTCCGCGGGGCGGCTGAGGGGCATGACGGACCGTGCATGTGCGGGTTTGACGCATATGCGCGATGACGTCATCCGCGCATGCGCGGCTGACGTCATCGTGCGCGTCAGCCGCCGTGAGTCTTGGCGGCCGGGGTTAGCGAACGTTTGCTAAGCCCGCGCTACCGTTCTTCCCGGGGCCGCGATGCTAGCCCCGACCGGGGGGGTGAATCGGGTCCCGGGAGGGGGCGGGGAGGCTGCCGTGAAACACGGCCGGTTTCACGGCAGCCTTTACGACTCTCCGCATTTGCAGAGAATCGCGCCCATAAACTTTGACCGGGATTCTCCACTCCGGAGTCCAAGTGGAGAATTGGGACCATTCTAGGAGCATCACCGGTTTCTCTTGGCTTGACTATGCAGAAATATGCATCGTACTGAACATCCCGGTTAACCTGCAGTTACTGGGGTTTGGTTGTCGTTTTGAACAATCTCAGCGTCCAGGGACTGCTCCCCCTGTCCCCTCCACAATGCAAATGTTGACCCCCACCCCCGTTGACAGGGAGAGTGCCACTAACCCCTCATCAAGGAGGGGCATCCTCCCACCCACCACGGGAATAAAATCAGCTCACCACACCGTGCATGGATGATGGTGACCCTCTCCTCCCACCCGAACCCCAACTGCAGGAGCAAATATAATAATAATAATCGCTTATTGTCACAAGTAGGCTTCAATGAAGTTACTGTGAAAAGCTCCAAGTCGCCACATTCCAGCACCTGTTCAGGGAGGCCGGTTTGGGAACTGAACCTGCGTTGCTGGCCTTGTTCTGCATTACAAGCCAGCTGTTTATCCCACTGTGCTAAACCATCCCATGATATTAGGAAAGGGAAAGTGTTCCTGGTTTGATTCTTCACTGAACTGTCTAATCTGCTCATCAGTTCTCAGGCAGAGCAGTTCAGAGTGGGAAGGCCACTTCAGAGTTTAAACGGGAAAGACCACAATGAAGATCTTGAACAGAGGGCTGCCTGACGTCACTATGCCAAGAGTTATCTTCAGGTTGCCAAGGCTGGAAGGGGCAGTCTGTCTGGACACGACACACCAATCCTGAGGGAGGGTCAACTCCTTAACTGCAGCCCGAGGCCACCCTACCCCAGGAACCTTGGGGGACCCTCCCTCTGCAACTTGGCAGTGGCCAGAGGGGTACATGAGCAATGTGTTGGTCCCCCCTTGCGGTCCATCCTGCCAAGAATGCACTTGGCAATACTCACACTGAAGTCCACCCTTTAGGGGGGGTGGGGTCAGAGCATAATTGGGGGCAAGATTCGGTCTTCTAGCCCATTAATTTAATCCAAATCAATGCAAATCAGCTGTTTGCATGTTCCGGGGCAGCGCGGTGGCGCAGTGGGTTAGCCCTGCTGCCTCACGGCGCCGAGGCCCCAGGTTCAATCCCGGCCATGGGTCACTGTCAATGTGAAGTTTGCACATTCTTCCCGTGTTTGCGTGGGTTTCGCCCCCACAACCCAATGATGTGCAGGATAGGTGAATTGGCCACGCTAAATTCCCCCTTAATTGGAAAAAATGAATTGGGTACTCTAAATTTAAAAATAAATGTTTGCATGTTCCTGCCGTCGTGGGTGGGTGGTCTGCTATGGCCGACGGGGTGGGAGCAGAGACGGAGCATGGGCCTGCTTCCCGGCGCCGACCGCATTATTGGCCCAACGCAGGATTCTCCGCGACGGGGTGGCATGGTGGCACAGTGGTTAGCTGCCTCACAGCTCCAGGGACCCGGGTTCAATTCCCACCTTGGGTGACTGCCTGCGTGGATTGTGCTCCGGTTTTCTCCCACAGTCCAAAGATTTGCAGATTAGGGGAATTGCCCATGCTTAATTGCCCCCTAATGACCAAAAGGTCAGGTGGGGTTTTGGGGTTACAGGGATAGGGTACAGGCATATGCTTGGGGTAGGGTGCTCTTTCTAAGGACTTGATGGGCTGAATGGCCTCCTTCTGCACTTTAAATTCTGATTTCAATCAGGATTCCCGATCTTAGCGGCAGGAAGGGAGAATCCTGCCCATAGATAAAGTTCAGTTGATATGTTTGTGTAGATAGATTTTTGTGCTAAGTCTTGAGAGATCTTGTCTCCCTCAGGGTCAAGTATATTCAATGATGGAGTATCCACAACCCTCTAGGGTGGAGAATTCCTAAGATCCATAACCTTTTGAATGAAGAAATTTCCCTCATCTCAGTGCTAAATGAGACTGCTGTGTTTTAGATTCCCCAGCCAGAGGAACCAACCTCACAGTGCCTTGTTACGTCAAGCCCCATCGGAATCTTGCATGTTTCAATGAGATCACCTCTCATTCTTCAAAACTCCAGAGAATATAGACCCAACTTACTCACCTCTCCCCGAAGGACAAACCCCTCATCACAGGGTCCAACAGAGTGAATTCTCACTGAACTGTCTTCAATGCAAATTCTTAAATAAGGAAAGCAAAATTGCACACAGTGGGTGGAATCTGCTGGTTGTCATTGTCAGAGCCATAAGTATGCAACACGTCTGCTCATAGGTGGGACAGGTGGCCACACATGATTTTGTGGCGGCCTGCCAAATGGGTATTCATGTGCAGGATGTGCGGTGAATCACCGCACATCACTATGTGGTGAAGTCGATACCCCTGCCATTACCAATTTTCAAGGGTCACATCATCATTGCCTACAAGGCAGAAGCTTTGTTCCCGGTATAGAGGAAATGTTGAAAATTGCAACTGCTGCTCCCTATCTTCACCTATCATCTGGATCCCAGGAGCTGCTGCCACCTCATACAAAAGTGGCAAATGTCTGAGCACAGACAGAGCGTGGCCCTACGGTTCAGTGATGTCTCCCTGGGGTTTCTCCTCAAGGCTGGCTGGGAACAGTAGGTGGTCCTGTTTCCCAGGGATGGCAGCAGTTGGCCCTCCCTCCTGTCCTAAGCACTTTTGATTAATGAAGAGACCTATACTTAGCATTGGCACACGCTGATCTCCACCCACATCACCATGGTCAATTCCATCCTCGAAGTTCACTGCAACAAGTTCGTTGTTGCAATCATGTCCATGGACACCCATACAGTAACGTTGCACCATCGCCCTGCACACTCCCTCAATCTTCCCTCCATCAACCGTGACATTAATTCCATCACCTTTCTCTGTCTTTGGTGACCTTCTATCCATTCCCCATCACCCTTGACCAGCTAACATTAATTCTTGAGCTATTCCCCAGCACAGTGGAACTGCCCTCACCTAACCATCAACCTGCCATTCATCATCCTTGACCGTACCTCCATCAGTCCCTTTTGACTACCTCCCTTTTGACTGCCGTCACCCAATCTTGATCATCAATGTCTCCACTCTGGTACACGAGAACACAAACAATAGGAGTAGATCACACGGGCCATCGAGCATGCTCTGTAGGATCATTGCTGATTTTGGGCTTCAAGCCCAAAATTCTCATATCACTTAATTCCCAGAGTCCCAGAGAGACACATAATCTGTCCATCCCAACCGTAAAAAAGAATGAGCAGGATTCTCTGACCCCGTCGGGTCAGAGAATCCCCGGGCAGCGGCGTGAATCCCGCCCGCCATCCCGACGCCGGCTGCCGTGTTCTCTGGCGGCAGTTTTCGGGCAGGGGCGAGATTCGCGCCACGCCGGTCGCAGCCTTTGGCAGCGAATCCCCCGGCAATTCTCCAGGCCCTGAAAGGCTGAGCGGCTAGTCCCGCTGGTGTGGATTGGACATGGTTCCACATGGCGGGACCTGGCAGTTACGTTGGCTGGGCGGTCCTCAGAGGGGGGGGCCGCAGGTGGATCCGACCCGGGGGGGGGGGATGGTGGCCTGGTCCACGATCGGGGCCCACCGATCTGCGGACGGGCCTGTGCCGTGGGGGAACTTCCTCCTTCCGCGCCGGCCCCTGTAGGGCTCCGCCATGGCCAGCGCAGAGAAGACACCCCCCTGCACATGTGCCAGAATACTCCGGCCGGTCTGCGCATGCGCGGAACTATGCCGGTGGTTCTGCGCTTATGCTAACCTGTGCAGTCCATTCTGCGCCGGCTGGCACGGCGCCAACCCCTCCGGCCCTGGCATAGCCCCTGGAAATGCGGAGAATTCCGCTACTTTCGGTCGGCCCGACGCTGGAGTGGTTCACACCATTTTTGACGCCGGCGTCGGGCCATCATGCCGATCGTGGAGAATCCCTCCCACTGTGTCAGTACATTGACACAGCTGCAGAGAAGTGCTGACTTTATCTGATTGACATGTCCATAAGATTACAGTAAGTTACTTTCTTGTGCTCTCTTTTGTCATTGCCTCAATCTTTTTCTGCAGATGGGAATAACTCCGGTGGTAGGGGGCGAACAGCAAATGTTTCTCGTTGTAGAGGCCGGTGGGGAGCCAAGCCATATCTTCTAGCCCAAACCGCATTAATTATACACCCGGGGGCTTTGCGCTGTATTCCATGGCGAGGCAGGTATAATGTTCTGTCATCACATCTGGATGTCATATTGAGTAGGTGCCCAAAATCACTGACGCACTGTTGATGAACCTCTTGAAAAAGAAGATGGATCTCCAGAAACACTCAGGATGGAAGATGGACCATGTAGTAATCCACGGGAGGCAGGAGTTCCGTCACCACACCAATATTTATTTACAATAACGATATTACAGGAGCAGCTACAAACAGTGCTGCTCGCAGTCCAGTCAACTTAAGACTGGCTCACAAAGCCTACACAGGTGATTATATGGGCCCCCTCAATGAGCTATCATTGAGGGAGCTCATACTCCAATTGGCCAACCAATAAAGCCAATTGGAGTTCATTACAGACCACCTGGAAATACTGTGCAATACTATGAGGCTGGAAGGTGGGGCATCTCAATGACACTGAATCTGGAAGATCCACCTGTAGTTGCAACCCGACCCACTGCTGTTCTGGGGTCCAAGGTTGGCGGCTTCCATCGTGAACTACGGAGGCAGCCTCAGTCAAATAAGAGCAAAGAAACTTATTGGGAACATTGAGACTGTTAAAAATCATTCCAACTAGCCAAGTAAAAAGGTTGGACGGAAGGTGGGTGGGTGGTGGGTAGATTGTGTGAAGGAGGACAAGAGGGGCAGCTGGATCCAAGACAAGATGGATCATAGGATTCAAGGGAGTTAACAAATGTGCATAGATATACATTACGCTAGACAGAACAAAATAAAGTCAGGAACCACAGAAAAGCAGAAATAAATGGTTCATGAATGGAGATGCAAGTGTTTATGTACAAATGCTAGAAGCATTTGTAATAAGATGCTGGAATTGGAGGAACACCTATTGAAACTCTTGATAATGACCAGAGAATGGATAAGCTCGTCACTTCCAAAGGTTTGTGTCATAGCCATTTGTGCTAAATACAATTGTGAAATAAGTAAAGTTAATCCTGTGAAAGTGGGGTAAACGACACAATCAAAGGTGTTGTATACAAATGTCTTAATGTGGAAACCTCATGCATTGCTGCTGTGATTAAATAATGATACTCTGATTCATGAATGATCCATTAAAGTAGCAGCAACATAGAGAACAGACTTTCCTATGTCTGGATGTACAGAATTCTAATCGAACATGATTAAATATTCCTGAGTTGCCGAGAGATGGAGATGAGGGAGCTCAAGGTCGCATCAGGCCCACATATTGCAGTTTGGACAAGATTTACTTAATTTCTTCAATTTACATTTGTCTGCAATAGAAACCCAATGGGCAGGATTCTCCGTCGGCGGGATCCTCTGCTTTGCCGGCAGTGCACTCACGCCCGGGGAGTTGCCGACAGTGTGGGAGTGGCAACAATGGGAAACACCACTGGCCAGCTTTCGGGATGGATGATTCTGCTGTCTGCGGGGTGCACCTCACCAGAAAACCGTGCGGCGGGACGGAGAATCCTGACCCAAATCCATCTTCAGGGAATTAGAGATTCAGATACAGTTTCGAATAAGTGAAGAGGTGGCCATTACAGATGCATACCTGCAAGCCAGTCATGATTGGGAGTTAAATATTCCAGGCTTTTTAGGTCTTTATAAAGAATTGAGAAACTGGAAGGGAGAGAGGGGGGGGGGGGGGGGGGGGGGGTGCATGCGGGCCCTAAAAATGAAAGATACCAAAACAGCATTAGCAAAAGTGGATATAGGAATGAGAAACCAATCAGTAGAGATTCTAAGGTCAGAATTAAGGAATAAGACGGGACTCAAAACTATGGTGGGAGTAATCCATACTCATCCTGATAGCAGCAATAGAGTGGGCAGAATGTATTAATTCTGAGGTTAGACTAGCTTGTAACAGAAGCAGAATTGTTTGCATGATCAAAGACTTTAATTTATATTTAGACGGGGAACGGCAGAGCAGCTCAAGTCAGAAAGATAGTGAATTTCTTGAGTGTATTCTAGATAGTTTCGAGAATAATGTGTTCTAGAACCAAAACCCCAAAGGACAGGCCATTCTCGACTTAATAACGAGTAAATTATGAAAGTCTAGGAGCAATAAAGGCCCAAAGAGATCTAGAGGTCAACATACACAGATCATGGAAATATAGTCATAGAATCGCAGAATAGAACAGGGGCAGGTTTAGCACAGTTAAACCAAGTGTGCTTACTACATGGGACATATCCTTAAAATGAGTCAGGTCATTCAGTTAAGAAACATCTTTTAAGGGTGGTAGACATGTGGAACTCTCCCCTCCAAAAAGCAGCAAAAGCTAGCCCGATTACTCATTGTAAATCTGATATCTTGACTTGAAGAAACATTCTTTTGACAAAACAGATACCATCTTCCACATGATGGGCTCTACGCTTGTAAAACTCAAAATTTTAATACCGTCTTGTGTGGCCATTGCCTGGGGGCTAAAATGTTAATTTTATATCTATATCATACATATTGACACATATTCAATAAAATATGCAGTTCGCTATTTATAAAAGGAATGTGTTGAGAACAAAGATCTGTCATATTGCATCACTTTCCCTCCAACAACATAAAGCATGAGACTTAATTTGTGCTCGAGTATCTCCATTTACTACGACAGGGGTTGAAAAATTTTGAGACCTTTGGAGCCACCCATTTCCCCCCCACACACACCCCACCCCAAAGAAAAATCAGATAGCAAGCTGGGAACAGAAACTTTCCAAATAAAGTTCTTGTACCAAAAAGAAGACATTTTGTTTTAGGATAATTCAAATAATGTATGCTTTTGAATATAAGTCATGGCAATACTTTTGCTTCTAATATAAAAAATAAAAAATCAGTATAAGCATTTTTTGAAATATTTGGGCTACTTTAAAAATTGTTATTTACTTTCACAACTATTTATTTAATTATATTATCTGAACGATACAATGTGTCATATTTACTGCCAGGTGCTTTGAACTTTCCATGCCACCTGCTCACAGTGTTTCATGTTCAATACTTCCCTCTCCTCAGAACCCTGCACTTTTCTTTCTCTTTTGTGCCCACCCAATTTTCTTTTGAAATCATTGATCGTCTCTGATTCCACACCCTTGTAGGCAGAAAGTTCCAGATGATTGCTATTGCGGTGTAAATAAAGTTCTATCTCATATCCCTCTTGCCCTAAACCTTAAATCTTTGACCCCAGTCCTTGTACCATCAGTTCATGGGAACAAGCTTTTCTTTGTCCACCTTATCTAACTAAACCTGTTTTATTCTTGTTCACCTCTACCACATCTCTCCTCCACATTCTTTGCTGCAAGGAGAACAAACCCAATTTCTCCAACCTGATATTATAGCTGCGTTCCCTCATCGCTGGAACTATTCTGGTAACTCTCCATTGCATCCTCTCAAAGACCCTTACAACTTCCTAAATTGTGGTGACCAGAAACAGGTGCAATACTCTTGCTGTGGCCTGACCAAAGCTTTCCGTATATTCTGTCGTAACATCCAGTTTTTGTACTCAATACCTCTATTTATGAAGCACAAGATCCCATATGCTTTGTTAACTAGTCACTCAATATGTTCTGCCACTTTTAAAATCTATGCACAAATATTTCCAAGTTCTTTATCCTTGCACATTCCTTAAAACGGTGTCATTACGTTTATATTGCCCCTCCTTATCCTTTCTGGCAAAATGCATCACCTCACACTTCACTGTATTAAACTGCATCTGCCATTAATCTGCCCATTCTGTTATCCTAGCCAAGTCATGCTGCAGTCAATTGCTTGCATCCTCAACATTTGCCACACCTCCACGTTTGGTATTGTTGCCAAATTTTGAAATTTTACTCCGTCTTTTGATATCTAAATAATTCATTTCTATCAAAGAAGGAATTGGGCATGTTACTGCCCTTGATGAACACTGCTGTCTCCCATCCTCCAGTCTGAAAAAAATCATGATTTATCATGATTCGCCGGTTTCTGTCCTTGGGCCAATTTTTTAAATCAAGCTGACATCCAGACTCCTATTCCACAAGCCTCAATTTTGTTAACCAGCCTTTTATGTAGTATTTTGTCAACCGCTTTCATAAAACCTTATTATGCCGTTGATCTGACAAACATTCAAATGTAATTAAAGTATATGCCCCAGGTTTAAAATATATAAATAACTTACGTTAGAAAGGAGGCTTTGTGGTCCATTTCAGAAAAGCACAAACCTACTTTCTGAATGCAATAATCTTGCTAGAATTTAATAAAGAAATACAAATTTCTGCCATAGCAAAGATTTACATGAGGATACTTTGTTCCTAATCATGCGGAAGAACTTTAAACTTGGTTTATTTCATACAAAGACTATGAAAACTATTAATACTAAGTGCAAATTAATGGAAGGTTTTGCACTTAATTCACTTCTGGCCATTTCCTATTTGTAACTTATGCATACACATCTACTGCAACATCATAAGAATAAATAAACCAATATTATAAACAGATACACAAAATCAAACTCACAGTCTGTTGAAAGGCCTGTAGCGTACAGCATGGAGGAAGATCAAGAACAACTCCAGCAAAAACCTGAAGTGGAAGATTCTTGCTTATCCGTGCTGGGCTTGCAGTGACTTGACAGCAACATTTAGACCCACAAGCAAATGCACATCAAAATGTACCAAAAGCCAGAATAGGCAGCCACAGACTTCAGCATACATCAAAATAATGAAACTAATGACCATGTTCTTCAAAGCCAACAGTTCCATGATTGCTTTCAAGTCCTTTCCCTTTCATTTATATGACTAATGAGGTCCACTAAATGCATGCAACAATGATGTCTTGCATGAAATCAAGATCTGTTTTTTATAGACCAAATTTCTTACCTTCTGTAATTTAATATGGATGAGTTTTTTTTTTAAAAGGACAAATGGTGGGGAATAAAATAAAAATGTGATTACTTGACTTATATAGATAAACAGATTCAGGAAAAGCTTGGAATAATATATACTAATAAAAAACAATAATGCACCTGATGTCATCCTTCATTTCCTCTGTATGTGTTTTGAACTTATCTATAATTTGACCTTTTTGCCCGAGCATTTAAATCAGTACCACTAAAATGAAAGTGGATATCTCACTTATATTACAAATACGTACCGTTGATAAAGATATTAAAAGTTATGCCACATACATCATTAAAGTTATTCACAGACAGTTTAATTCATACATTAAAATAACTATTCGTGTAATGTAAGTGAAGAATGAAAATTGCAACAATGAAATTCAGATTTCCAAATTTTTGTTTCTTTACAAAGAATTGCCTTTAACGTAAATTACAAAAGAACAGCCAAATTTATATTTATGAAGCTATTTCTATTGACCCAGATATGGTTCGGAATAACAGTGAGGTGCTTAGCATGCACCATTAATATGGATTAAATCAGACAGCTGCTTCTGGCAATCGCACAAGTGTAGTTAAACAGAGAAATCCGCAAGTTGCTGTCAGAAGATATCCCGCTCCTAAACAGGGTGAGCTGCAATAGTCCGCACAGCTCTGAAAGACTTACAATGTCACACAGTCATAGACATTTATCGCGAAGTGGTCGGCTTGTTGACCCATTGAGTCCACACCGGGTCTCTGTCGATCAATCCCATCAGTACGAGAGCTCCACTCTATCCCTGTGGTCCTGCAAGTTTATGTCTCTCAGGTATCTGTCCAATTTCCTTTCGAAATCATTGATCGTTTCTGCTTCCACCACCCTCGTAGGTCGCAAATGCCAAGTCATTCCCACATCCTGCATAAAAGTTCTCTTCCTCACAGATCCCCTTGCCCAAAACCTGAATCCTAGTTCTTCTATCATCAGTTAATGGGAACAGCTTTTCTTTGAGACTTTTTTCCCAGGGTAGAGTGGTCAATTACATGGGGGCATAGGTTTAAGATGCGATGGGCAAGGTTTAGAGGAGATGTACGAGTCAAGTCTTTTTACACAGAAGGTAGTGGGTGCCTGGAACTCGCTGTCAGAGGAGGTGGTGGAAGCAGGAACGATAGTGATGTTTAAGGGGCATCTTGACAAATAGCTGAATAGGATGGGAATAGAGGGATACGGACTCCGGAAGTGTTGAATATTTTAGTTTAGACGGGCAGCATGGTTGGCACAGGCTTGGAGGACCGAAGGGCCTGTTCCTCTGCTGTACTTTTCTTTGTTCTTTGTCTACCGTATCAAAACCTGTCAAAATCTCAAAATGGCGTCTTAGTACCAAATATCCTAAGTAAGTAGATCTTCTTGCTCCAAGGAGGAAAAACCTCAGCTTCTCTAATCCAACACGGTGGCTGAAATCTCTCATCCCTGGAACAATTCTGTTAAATCTTATCTGCATTCTCTCAAGGACCTTCACACCTCCTTCCTGTGCCGCCAAAGATCTATGCAGATGAATCCCCAGGTCCATATGCCTCTGCGCAATCTTTACCATTTAATCTGTATTATCTTTTCTTCTCCTTTCTGCAAAATTGCATCACTTCACACTTCTATGTATTAAATTTTATCTGTCATTTGTTTGTCCATTCTGCCAGCCTATCTGTGTTTTGTTGCAGTTGATTAGTAACTTCCATATTGTCTAACACACCTCCAAGTTTGGTATCATGGACAAATTTTAGAATTTTAAAATATTTTACCCAATATTTCAAGACATACAAGGCTATAGTCCAGTGTTGGAAAATGGGATTAGAAAATGGGATGTTGATTTTTCACCGGAGTAGACACGAGTTGAAGGGCATTTTCTATGCTGTGGACCTCTATGACTCTATCAAATTAGTTTGTATAGTGGTTTTGTATTGACATTTGGGGAACAACACAGTCTATCATTTTCCATTGAGAAAGACAACAATTTACTACGACTCACTTGTTTCTGACCTTAAATCAATTTCTAACACAAGATGACACTCACTGTTCTATTCCATGAACCTCAATTTTGCTGGCCTGTCTTTTATAATAATAATCTTTATTAGTGTCACAAGTAGGCTTACATTAACACTACAATAAAGTTACTGTGAAAATCCCCTAGTCAGCACACTATGGTGCATGTTCGAATACACTGACGGAGAATTCAGAATGTCCAATTCACCTAACAGCACGTCTTTCGGGACTTGTGGGAGGAAACCGGAGCACCCGGAGGAAACCCAAACAGACACGAGGAGAACACGCAGACTCCGCATAGACAGTGACCCAAGCCGGGAATTGAATACGGATCCCTGGAGTTGTGAAGCAGCAGTGCTAACCACTGTGCTACCTTTTTATGTGGCACTTATCACAGTCTTCTTAAAAATGCATAGTGGCGCAGTGGGTTAGCCCTGTTGCCTTACGGCGCTGAGGTCCCAGGTTCGATCCCGGCTCTGGGTCACTGTCCGTGTGGAGTTTGCACAATCTCCCTGTGTTTATGTGAGTTTCACCCCCACAACCCAAAGATGTGCTGGTTAGGTGGATTGGCCATGCTAAATGAACCCTTAATTGGAAAAAATTTATTGGGTACTCTAAATTTATTTTAAAAATTCATACTGTTATGATTCATTACATTTCCTTCATCAATTTTCTCTGCTGCTTCATCAAAAAGTTAAATTAGATTGGTCAAACATTATCTGCTTTTACAAATCTATGCTGGGTCTCCTTAATCAACTCAAGCCATTCAAAGGGCCTGTTAATTTTTCCCTGATTATTGTTTCTAAAACCTACTTATCATTGCTGAGTGATAAGCTGACCACCCTTTAGCGACTAGGAATATCTCCCTTCTTGAACAATGTAAGAAGTCTTATAACACCAGGTTAAAGTTTTGTTTCAAACACTAGCTCTCGGAGCACTGCCCCTTCCTCAGGTGAATGTTCTTATGTAGACAAATTCAAAGATGCCAGACAATGCTTAGAATGTGGCATTGAGCAGATTTGTTTTGACATTTATTCAAAATTTAAGTAATGAAAGCAGCAATGAAAAATATTGGGTTGGGGATCCATTCCCTTTTTTTAGAATTTCAGGCCATCCACCCTGCTTGGTAGGTAGGATGTCCTGGAAAGGCTGGCTGTGCTCAAAGTTGAATGGTCACCTGGTCTAGCTGGCTTGTATTTCATGTTTCTAAGAAAAGTGGAGATTTCTGAAGGGATCATCATAATCTTCGAATCTTCCCTGGATATAAAGGAGCACCAAAGGAGTCGAGAGTGGCAGATGTGAAACCATTGTTCAAGAAGTGGAGATGCCGGCGTTGGACTGGGGTGAGCACAGTCAGAAGTCTGACAACACGAGATTAAACACGAGTGTTTGTTTCAAACACTAGCTTTCAGAGCACTGCTCCTTCCTCAAGTGAATGACGAGGTATGTTCCAGAAACATATATATAGGCAAATTCAAAGATGCCAGACAATGCTTAGAATGCGAGCATTAGCAGGTAATTAAGTCTTTACAGATCCAGAGATAGGGGTAACCCCAGGTTAAAGAGGTGTGAATTGTCTCAAGCCAGGACAGTTGGTAGTATTTCGCAAGCCCAGGCCAGATGGTGGGGGATGAATGTAATGCGACATGAATCCCAGGTCCCGGTTGAGGCTGCATTCATGTGTGTGGAACTTGGCTATAAGTTTCTGCTCGGCGATTCTGCGTTGTTGCACGTCCTGAAGGCCGCCTTGGAGAACGCTTACCCGGAGATCAGAGGCTGAATGTCGTTGACTGCTGAAGTGTTCCCTGACTGGAAGGGAACATTCCTGCCTGGTGATTGTCGCGTGATGTCAGTTCATTCGTTGTCGCAGCGTCTGCATGGTCTCGCCAATGTACCACGCTTCGGGACATCCTTTCCTGCAGCGTGTGAGGTAGACAACATTGGCCGAGTCGCACGAGTATGTACCGCATACCTGATGGGCTGATGGGTGGTGTTCTCACGTGTAATGGTGGTATCCATGTCGATGATCTGGCACGTGTTGCAGAGATTGCCATGGCAGGGTTGTGTAGTGTCATGGTCACTGTTCTGAAGGCTGGGTAGTTTGCTGCAAACAATGGGTTGTTTGAGGTTGCGTGGTTTGAAGGCAAGTAGTGGGGGTGTGGGGATGATCTTGGCAATATGTTCATCTTCATCGATGACGTGTTGAAGGCTGCGAAGATGTAGATTCTCCGCTGCGGGAAAGTACTGGACGACGAAGGGTACTCTGTCGGTTGTGTCCCGTGTTTGTCTTCTGAGGAGGTCGGTGCGATTTTCTGCTGTGGCGCGTTGAAACTGTCGATCGATGAGTCAAGCGCCATACCCGTTCATACGAGGGCATCTTTCAGCGTCTGTAGATGTCTGTTACGCTCCTCCTCGTCTGAGCAGATCTTGTGTATACGGAGGGCTTGTCCATAGGGGATGGCTTCCTTAATGTGTTTAGGATGGAAGCTGGAGAAGTGGAGCATTGTGAGGTTATCCGTGGGCTTGCGGTAAAGCGAAGTGCTGAGGTGACCGTCCTTGATGGAGATGAATGTGTCCAAGAATGCAACTGATTTTGGATATTAGTCCATGGTGAGTCCGATGGTGGGATGGAACTTATTGATGTCATCATGTAGTCGTTTCATTCAGTGTTCTTCAAACTTTTTTTCCGGGGACCCATTTTTACCAACCGGCCAACCTTCGGGACCCAACCCAGCCAACCTTCGCGACCCACGCCGGCTGACCTTCATGACCCACGCCGGCCGACCTTTGCGACCCGCCATTTTCTCTCACCTTGTTTGCTGCTGCCAAAAATGGAGGAAATGGTTTTGGGTCCCTTTGGCCCTCGTACTCTCCAATGGAGAGTACGAGGGCCACACTCCTCCAATGGAACCTGTTGGATGAAGGTGAAGCCTTCCTGTGTCGGAAGTATGGAGTCTCCACCTGTCCAAAGTTCTGAATTTTTTTCCTGTAAAGTTTTATCAAATAATCCCCCGCCCCGAACTTGTAAAAAATAAATAAATAAAATGAGTAAAATAACTGAAAAAAATGAATAATCCCCCCCCCCGAACTTGTAAAAAAAAATCAAATGAATAAAATAAATGAAAAAAAAAATCAAATGAATAAAGTAAATGAATAAATGAATAAAAACCACTACAGAACTAGTGAAACAAAAAGCTGCAACCGTTTAAAAATAATAGCGGCCGCACTGCGTATGCGTGCCCGATTATCGACGCGCATGCACAATGCGGCAGAATTTTTAAAAACTTGTTCGTGGAATGCGCGTGCATGCCGATCATCATGCGCGCATGTGCAATGCGGCAAACTTTTTTAAAAACATGGTCGCGGCCGCTTGCAGCCGGCGTTATGAAAAGCCGGCTGCTGCGTGGGGATTTGCACGATCGGGAGCGCCGCGGACAACGGCTTTGCGACATTCCCGACACCCGCCCTCGACCCACCCGCGGGTCGTGCCCCCGACTTTGAAGAACACTGGTTTCAGTGATTCTTCGGCGCGGGTCCAAAGGAAAAAAAATGTCATCGATGTATATGGTGTATAACGTCAGTTGAAGGCCCTGTGCGGTGAGGAGGTCTTGTTCAAACTTGTGCATGAAGATGTTGGCACATTGAGGTGCGAATTTCGACCCGATGGCTGTTCCATGCATCTGGATGAAGAACTTATTGTCGAAGGTGAAGACGCTGTGATCCAGAATGAAGCGGATGAGTTGCAGAATTGCGTCTGGAGATTGGCAGTTGTCGGTGTTGAGTACTGAGGCTGTTGCAGCAATGCCGTCGACATGGGGGAGTAGTAGAGTGCCAAGACGTCCATTGTGACGAGGAATGTTCCTGGTTCAACTGGTCCATTGGTGCTGAGTTTCTGTAGGAAGTCCATTTTGGTAGGAATAACAGCAAATGGGATTATTATTTAAATTATAAAATATTAAAACATGCTGATGTGCAGAGAGACCTGGGTGTGCTAGTGCATGAGTTCCAAAACATTCGTTTACAGATGCAACAGGTGATTAAGAAGGCAATGGAATTTTGTCCTGCATTGCTAGAGGGATGGAGTTTAAGACTAGGGAGGTTATGCTGCAATTGCATAAGGTGTTAGTGAGGCCACACCTGGAGTATTGTGTTCAGTTTTGGTCTCCTTACTTGAGAAAGGACGTACTGGCACTGGAGGGTGTGCAAAGGAGATTCACGAGTTTAATCCCAGAGCTGAAGGGGTTGGATTACGAGGAGAGGTTTAGTAGACTGGGACTGTACTCGTTGGAATTTAGAAGGATGAGGGGATCTTATAGAAACATATAAAATTATGAAGGGAATAGATAGGATAGATGCGGGCAGGTTGTTTCCACTGGCGGGTGAAAGCAGAACTAGGGGGCATAGCCTCAAAATAAGGGGAAGTAGATTTAGGACTGAGTTTAGGAGGAACTTCATCACCCAAAGGGTTGTGAATCTATGGAATTCCTTGCCCAGTGAAGCAGTAGAGGCTCCTTCATTAAATGTTTTTAAGATGAAGATAAATAGTTTTTTGAAGAATAAAGGGATTAAGGGTTATGGTGTTCGGGCCGGAAAGTGGAGCTGAGTCCACAAAAGATCAGCCATAATCTCATTGAATGGCGGAGCAGGCTCGAGGGACCAGATGGCCTACTCCTGCTCCTAGTTCTTATGTTCTTATGTAAGTCCATCGTGTCACGACAGAAGCTGGGCATACCTTGTACGATGGGTTTCAAGATCCCCCTATGTAGCCAGAGGGGTTCTCACACAGGGTCCCATTACCTGAAGCGATAGCCTTGTGTATTTTTGGGAGGCAGTAGAGATCTCCAATGCGGGGATTACGTGGGAATGAGTGCATATAGGGTGCTCTGAAGGTCTGGATCCAAGGTCTTGGTCAGTCGGTTGAGTTGCCGGATGTGTTCCTTGGTCGGATCTGCGGGTAACTGTCTGTAGTGTTCCTGGTTGTTGAGTTGTCGGTATACTTCTTTGCAGTAGTCCGTTCTGTTCGGTATGACGGTGGCCCCTCCTTTGTCTGCTGGTTTGATGACGATGTTGCAGTTGGTCTTGAGAGCATTGCTCTCGAGAGCATGATGGCATTGCGTTGTGCTTGGGTGATGTTCGGGGCTGTCTTGTGAATGCGACTGATGAATCTGGCATTGACTCGACTCCTGATGGCTTGAGCATACATGTTGAGTCTAGGGTAGCGGCCTTCCGGAAGGGTCCAATTCGACTCTTTCCTCTTCGGTTGCTGCACCGCAGATCTCTCGGTCTGCTGTTCCGTTCATTGGTAGTCTCCTTGGGGTCGCTGTTGGCCTCTTGGAGTCTGTGGAAGAATTCTCGGAGCCACATTCGCCTGATGAATTCCTCCGTGTCTGCCGCGAGACTGATGGGGTCCATTTTGGTGGTGGTGCAGAAATTGAGCCCTCTGCTGAGGACTTTGATTTCGTCTGGTTGAAGGGTGTTGTCCGACAAGTAGACAATAGATTTCCCTGTATTGTTTTCTACTGTGGTACCGGGGAGGCTTGGTTGCTGCTGGGGTGATGCTGAGTTTCTCAAGCTTCCTGTTCTTGGTGTGCATATAGGTGGCATGGTATCATTGTCTCATCTGTTTGGCGGTGTTCCGCAGCTGGTCTGCTGTGTTCTGAGCGCAAGTTGAGAATATGGCCTCTATCTTGGTTTCCAGGTCGCGTTGTCTGCTGTAGAGCTGGCGTACGAGGTACTCGAGGAGTGTGAGAGAGGTGCGACGGCTGAATCTCTCAGCGTAGTCTGTGTTGTAGGTCGACTTGAGTGGGTTTGTGATCTGTAGCTCTTTCGGGATCTTGTCTGCTTTCTTGTAGAACTTAATGTCAGTGTCTATATGCGCGTGTCTAGATCCTCTCCACTTTGAGCCGGCGGTTTGTGGTGTCGATGGTAGCCATGATGTGGAGATGCCAGTGTTGGACTGGGGTGAGCACAACAAGAAGTCTTACAACACCAGGTTAAAGTCCAACATGTTTGTTTCAAACACTAGGGGCTGGTTTAGCTCACTTGGCTAAATGGCTGGCTTTTAAAGCAGACCAAGCAGGCCAGCAGCACGGTTCGATCCCCATACCAGCCTCCCCGGACAGGTGCCGGAATGTGGTGACTAGGGGCTTTTCACAGTAACTTCATTGAAGCCTACTCGTGACAATAATCAATTTTCATTTCATTTCATTCACCTGAGGAAGAAGCAGTGCTCCGAAAGCTAGTGTTTGAAACAAGCATGTTGAATAAATTTTGAATAAATGACAAAACAAAAGTACTCAATGCCCCAGTAAATGTTATCCTGAAATGAAGGACCCCAAAATAACTGAAATGTTCATTTTTCTTTCCGCTCTATAATTTTGCTACTTCCATTCCATCATAAAATGTACTGGAGTATTAATTATTGACAAATGAGTCTGCATCATCCTCAGTTACTTTGTTATATAATGTTGGCAGCTTTGACATTAACAGCAATTTGCAATCAACATTTTACGAGCAGCCCACACATCCTGGTGAGTAATGTATATGAGTCACATTCCTGTTCAAGTAGATACCTTCAACTCTATGTATATGTGAGAGACAGCAACAAAACAGTAACACGGCTGATAGCAGCTTTAGAGTTCAAAACATTAAAACGCTTGTGAAAATGTCGCTATAAAGAACATAATTAGTAGGTGAATTCCTGGCCAAAAGCTTGGCTGAATTTTCCCAGTGCGGGCTGGTGGGCTTAGAGGCAGGGGGCCTGGGAAATTGGGAAGAACCACATTGGAAACGGCTTCCTCACCAAAGGAAGAAAGTAACCAGGAAGGTTTCCAAGGGGTGGGCAGGGAATAGAATCAGCTGCCCCTTTCATGGAGGCAGGAAGCCAATTGAGATCATTAAAATCCCAATTTAAGGTGGTTTTGTGGCCTTGCTGGCATTTTGCTGTCGGCAGACCAAATGCCTTCCCCCACTCCGTGCAGAGACCAGGGTGTCACAATGATTCATCCAAAGAGGTTTCCCCTCTACTTCAAGGTCCCAAACAATCAAAATGTTTAAGTACCCTCGCAGTCTCCAACCTGCCTCAGCAGCTCCACCTCCCCTGGTAGGACAGCGATTGCAGAGGCAGAAAATTAGGAGACTACCTCAGGGAAGACATTCCTCATGTGTAGGTCCCCCATTTGGGCCCGACATCAGCATTCGCACTTTACAACTACATTCTCAGCAGATATGTTCTACAATACTTCAATGGTCTTGAGTTGTACATATTTTATGATGTAAGTTGTCAAAGGTTAAGATATTGTTCCTTTGTCGACAGGGAGAATTTAGGAAGGACATATTTTCGAGTAGTGCTTTTAACTTTTGTTTCGGCTCCCCAATTCTATATATTTCTATTGAGCTTCCTTTTTCAGAAAGACTACTCGATCCCCCATGATGCTGGATTTCAGAAGTGTGTGTTAACATCTAGTGTGTTAATTGTATATCCACTGAGTGTTATGTACGCATGGGTATTATTTGGGGATGGAGTGTGAGGGACACTCGGAAAGAGGTGTTTGGGAAAGTTGCACGGTGTGTAATGCATGTCTCTAAATAAAAACCTGGAAGAGAATTAAGAAAATATTCTAATCTTTCATCACCTAGCTATCTGAGGTTTGACACTTTGTTTTGGTCCAGAGGGTTGGAATATGGTGGGATTACTGGACTCTGATCAGAAAGGCGACAGAGAAAGAACAATATAAGTTGACAAAGAGATCTGCAGCACTGAACCTATTTCCATTTCTTCAAGCCCTTTTACATTGTCAAATGCTCGAAACAGTCATTTGCTTTTGTAGTTCAATGAATGTTGTTAACATAGACAAATCGAACCAGTTCATGGGCTTTGTATAACAGAGGTTAATACAATAGCTTCTTCATTCTGCATTCCTTTTTTACACTAACTTTCATTTGGGGTGGCACGGAGACACAGTGGTTAGCACAGTTGCTTTTCAGTGCAAGGGACCTGGGTTCGTTCCCGGCTTGGGTCACTGTCTGTGCAGAGTCTGCACGGTCTCACCGTGTCTGCGTGGGTTTTCTCTGGGTTTCCTCCCACAAGTCCTGAAAGACGTGCTTGTTAGGTGAATTGGACATTCTGAATTCTCCCTCAGTGCAGCCAAACAGGCGACTGAGTGTGGTTGACAAGGGGCCTTTAATAGTAACTTAATTGCAGTGTTAATGTAAGCCTACTTGTGACACTAATAAAGATTATTATTAGTACTTCTTCATTCCTAATCTTTCAACTGGATCTTTATTTTTGCTTCACTATTTATTTTCGTACCTTCATAACTTAATTCCTTATTTCATTGCTTTTCTCTCCCTCCCATCATCTCCCAGTTTTGACTCCCTGCAGCCCTGGGGGTTAAAGGATTCTCAGCCAGGTCTCTAGAAGACACCATTCCATTGAAGTCCTGTGTTTTCTCTATTTCTTTTTGAAATTATGTTTCCCACCTCATTCCCCATAATTATGTTGGTGAATAAAACCCAAAACTTGATATGTATTTTAAAGGTGTTTTGGGGTGGTGGCACGGAGAGAACACACAACGTTCACAAGTTATTCACCTCAATTATATCAGAAGCTGCAGACGTTAAGCAGCCTCCAAATTGGCTTTTAATATATATAACATACAAAACAACTGATATCTAATGCCACTTCTTCACATATGCAAATCTTGGCAGTTTCTCGTTTTTTTTGTCTGTCTGCACATTCAAATAGGCAGGCAGCTGTTAAACTGCTAACCACTAATTGTAATAAGCCATGCTGAAACAGAGCTCCTGAACTTTGTAAATAGCAACCTTAATCACTGTAAACAAGCATTAATAAAATGATGATAAAATCCAGGTATGAAATCAAATTAATCAGAAAACAGAGACATAACAATGAAAACAGTTGGAAGTATTTACTTTATTACAATTGCACTTACCATTCACAGACTTCTATTGACACTGGTAATGGCTCAAAAAAACCCACTGGTACTGCAGTTCAGTGAGATACCCACTTCTCTTCAGACATAACTGAGACAGGAGCAGTCAATAGGAAAAGTATCACATATATGCGCCAAAAAATTGAAAGTTAAACATTAGAAATTTTAAAAAACTTACTTCAGATCTTCAGGTCTGAAACACGAGGCGTCTAGTTCATGTACCCAAGTTTAGAACCTAATATTTTACACGATACTAGCCCTAACATTTCGAATGCAACAAACTCAGACATGGTGGTAACTGGCATTTTTATTGTTGCAGCGACAACTAAAGAACGTCAGGTCTGTGTTTAGACTTGTTTAGGGAACCAGTAACCACACTGCTGAGTAGTTACTTTATTGGCAACAAGTACAATGACACTCTCTCATTCCTACATGTCCAAGCCTGAATAAAAATCTCATAAAACTCTCCAATGCAGTTATAATCTCTTTAGGAGGAATAAAATCTCAAGATTCTCTGACACTTTGCAGTTATACTAAGTAGCAGTGATTAGAAACAATAACATTTCACATATTGCAACATTACACTCTGGCATTTTACTACCTATAAAACTTCCTTTGTCTTATTTAACTTGAATACAACTTGTGTGTAGGAGTCAATATGCACAGCTTCCACACCTGTATTAAGTGAACTTGTCAAATATTAAGAATCCTTGCCACTGATAAAGCTGCTGATGACAATTGAGTCACAGATGTTACCATCAAATATATTTCTAATTTATCCCACTGTTACCAGTATTATTACTGAGTTTAGCACTCGGTAAGCTTGATTACTTTTGTGTCCTATTGAGTGCAAACATTGGGTTGGATTTTTTGCCAAATGACAATACAGGATTAAAAGCCATTTTGACTATGTTTCTAGAATAAAGAAACTTACAGATCATGTTCCCACATTTCTAGGTTCTTTATGTAGACACTGTTGCAGTAAAGAGCTGAAGTCTTCTTGTACCAATGAGTTGAAGTTTAATTCCAAGCTTTTCTAGGCATTCAAATAGCAAGACTATCAAGTAGCATTTCAAAAAAGCTGAACTCCCTCTACTATAGCCACACCTCGTGTCCCTTCAAAAGGCATTATATAGGTGTCAAACTATAGATCATGGGCGCAATTCTCCTGTCTGCAGACAAAGGGCTCAATCTTACGCCCATGCTGCGCCAGAAAAGCAGCTCACCGCGCAGCAGCATGGTCGGTGGAAGCCAGGAGAACCCGCTTCTGGAATCTACCCTACGCGCAACGCCTCACGAGATTCAATGCAATCTCGCGAGATGTTGCAAGAGGAATCCCACCCATTGTGGGTGTGATCAAATCTGCATATTAGAGAGAGGCAGTAAGCCTTACACTAATGTGCAGATTCCCAAGGTACCTGAGGCTTTCAGATTCAATCCCTTTGCCTCGGGGACCTTGGGCGAGCACGTTTGGTACTGGACCCCACAAACGGAGACTAGATGGAACGGTACTCGTTCACTTGCCTCCAGGGTGCTGAATGGGGTCCTTCAGGGGAGGTGGGAATCAGGGGGTCTTGGGGTGGGCTGGAGGGACTCAGGGTGGGGGTCTTTCCTGGGATGGGAATAATTTAGTTGGTCATCCCATCTGCAGCCTTTAAACCCCTTAAAGTGTCCGCCAGCATGTCAAGATGAAAATCTGTAAGAGCGCGAAATTTTTCCACTTGCAGCCTTAAACCCATTAAACTGCCTGTCAACATGTAAATATTAAAGACGTATGAAAATAAAGTGAAAGTCTTTCCATCTGAAGTGTTAAAACCTTTAAAATGTCTGTGAGCATGATAAAATGAAAGATCTGTGAGATTAAGGTAAAAGTCTTCCCTTTAACATGGTGGAAAACTTGAAATGAAATGAAAACATGCCCAGAAGCCTAAAAGATTTGAACTACATTGCTTACGTTCAATTTCACGGACCATAGCCTTTTAAAAGACACTTGAATGACAGCTGCGTGCAGTTTCAAAGAAGGATGAACGTTGTTTGTTTATTTGCTCTACTGCGGTGCATTAACTCTTAAGTCCTTCCTCTTTTGAAAAGATGTTCTTTCTAACCGCAGTTATTTTTAAAAAGAGGCTGTCTCTTTGCTCTGAAGAGCATCCGAGAAAGAGAAGGTGAAATTGAATTAAAACAATATGGGAGCATCACAGGAGGCTTCCAACCTAATAATTACATTTGAATGAATACAGATGAGGGGCGCGATTCTCCGCTCCCCACGCCAGGTGGGAGAATCGCGGGAGGGCCGGACAACTCACGACACGCCGCCCTGGTACCCCCCCCCCCCCCCCCCCCCGCTCGGATGAATCGGCGGTCGCCGTTTTTCATGGCGACCAGCGATTCTCCGGCCTGGACGGGCCGAGCAGCCTGACGTTCCCGACCGGTTCATGACGACGGCAACCTAGGGCAGCACGGTGGCCTAGTGGTTAGCACAACCGCCTCACGGCGCTAAGGTCCCAGGTTCGATCCCGGCTCTGGGTCACTGTCCGTGTGGAGTTTGCACATTCTCCCCGTGTCTGCGTGGGTTTCGCCCCCACAACCCAAAAATGTGCAGAGTAGGTGGATTGGCCATGCTAAATTGCCCCTTAATTGGAAAAAATAATTGGGTAATCTAAATTTAAAAAAAAAAAATGACGACGGCAACCGCACCTGGTCGCTGCCGTCGTGAACATGGTGCCAAATCTTTGTTTGGGTCTTGTGGGGGGCGGAGAGGAGAGTGAGCACCACGGCCATGCTCGAGAGGGGACTGGCCCGCAAACGGTGCCCACCGATCGACGGGCCGGCGTCTCCAAGAGACGCACTCTTTCCCCTCCGCCGCACAGCAAGATCAAGCTGCCATGTCTTGCGGGGCGGCGGAGGGGAAGACGGCAACCGTGCATGCGCGGGTTGGAGCCGGCAGCCGTCGTGACGTCAGCTACACATGCGCGGGTTGGAGCCGGCCAACCTGCGCATGCGCGGCTGACGTCACTTAGGCACCGCCGTCGCGTCATTCTCGGCGCGCCGCCTTGACGCAAGGGTCAAGGCCCGGCGGCCGAGATTTACGGAGCGCCACTCCTAGCCCCCTGGGGGGGGGTGAATAGGGTGCGAGGAGCGGCCTTCGAGGCCGTCATGAAACTCGGCTGAGTTCACGACGGCCTTCCCGATGCTGCGCGGGAGCGCAGAATTCCGTCCGAGGACTTTGCATGTTCCTGCTGGGCCTGGACAGCAAACCCGTCTGGTCTGGCGGAGTAGGCCGGGAGACTCACAATAGGTTTGACGGCAGACGTAAAATTGTTTTTCTGCCCAATGCCCTATTCTTCCCACCCCCCCCCCCCCCCCCCCCCCCCCCATCCCGATGTCTCTATCCATCCCTCCACTAGACCAGGAGGAACAGCACAAGAAAAAGATGGGAAGAAGAAATGGATGGTGTAACACTTGGCCTTAACTCGCCAATTCAAATTGGATGCTAACTTGATTTAGATTGATATTATCATTTGCAGTGAGATGTGTGTGTGTTTACCAGAACTGGTCAATTTGTTCAAGTGAGTAAAATGCAACAAGAGAGACAGCTCTTCCTACTGTGCTCAAATGGTCCTCCAGGTTGGTGGAAATGATTCTGCCAATTTCCATGGCTATTTTCCACAGCAGCTATATAGCCAAATGGGTTTGCAATTTCCATTTCCAATCTCATGGCACGAGTAAATATTTCTAACTTGCAATTATTTTACCTAACCAATAATTAGAGCTCAGTTATGATATGGTAATTAACTTGAAATAACTTCTACGTTTGTAATTGCCACTTTCAAAGATCTTTCAGTTCTACTTTTCCTCCCTCTTACAATTTCTCCTGATATCTTCCACATTATCTCTAATCATAGACAGGCCTTGGCCTGTGCTAATCAACAGAATGGTCTCCTGTTAACCCTTTCTGCCCACTATTCTCATCACAAAACAGGTATGACTATTAATTCAGGTATTACTGTAAATCGATACACTACCATTGGCAATGCAACTCACAATGTTCCAATCATATTGTTAAGTAGAAGCTAGCAAATATGTTTTCTCAGGCTTCAATCTGTTAGAAAGAAAGACTTGCATTTATGCAGCAGCATTCCTGATCACAGGACATGGCAAAATGCCTTACAGCCAATGAAGTACTTCGGAAGTACAGTCACTGTTGTAATATAGGAAACACAGCTGTCAATGTGCACACAGCATGTTCCCACAAACAACAGTGTGATAACAAATAGATGACATAGTCTTGTGATAGTGATTGTTGGGTAAATATTGACTAGAACACTGGGGATAGTTCCCCTGGTCTTCTTCAAAATAGTGCCATAGGATCTTTTAGGTCCACCTTAGTGGGCATATAGCACCCTGGTTTAACATGTCATCCAAAAGATGATGGTCGGAGTTTAGTGGGAACCTGCCTCGTGTTTTGTGACGACTGGAGCTGGCCTGTCATTGGCTCACGGCGGATGCCCCACCGTTGCCAACAAGATTTCCTGTTGAATGCACCCCTGGCTGCCAGGAAACCTGCAGCAGGGGTGCGCTGTTGGCGGAACTGGAATGCCGGAAAGTTCCAGCTGACATCTTTGACAGTGTAACACTCCCTCAGTACTGCGTTGGAGTTACAGCTTTTCAATTGGGTGCCCAAGTTCTATAATGGGGCTCAAATCCACAGTCTTCTAAGAGGCAAATGTGCAACATTATTGTTCCCTGTGCCGGTCAAGTGGTGCGTTGGAGGGCACTTCTATTCAGCCCACATATTCATGGTACAATTAATGGGAATGATGCACAGATCTATCCACCAGTTGACTACAAACATTTAGCTTTTACAAGATGCATCAGCAAAATAAGACAATATATAATTTTCATAATAATTATTCATTGCTATTATCACTGGCGTAATAGGTATAAATGTTCTGAAAGCAGACATTAAGATCACATAGCTGTAAAAAGTTTGTTTTAATAAAACCATGCAGGGCAAACTATAATCCGCAGCGTGCATATTTAAGCAGCATTTTTAAATCATCTCTCACCCTTGCTGGAAGGAATGGAGCAAAGAAATACAAATTGAAGCATTTCAACCACAAAGTGCGCATTTTGCAACATCTTACAGGGGAAGGTTACATATACACACCCTGGTCTGGCCAAGCGTGTAATTGGTTCCTCAAGAACTGATTAAACCATGCACTATAATAAAAACACTAACCACTTGACCTTTGAGTCTCTTACTGCGTGATCTAATACAAAAGAAATTCAAGTATGATGTCTGAGAAAATGTTTGTCAAAAAAAATGGAGGCAGCAATTCATGATTTGTGCCTTTCTGAAACCTCCAGCTCCTTCAATGTTCTTTCTGCCACCATTAAATCTCTGTGTGACCCATCTTGTCCTTATAATTTCCCCAGTGATGTTTGTGTTTATTAATATATTAGGTGAAATTTATTGATCCACAGAGAAAGGTGACCACATAACTCAAAAATGGTCACAATTGCAATATGGTCACTCAGTTCAAAAATATGCATTATCCATGTCAGTAATCTAAGGCATGTTAAGTGAACCTTGCCTTTATTGGTAACTTCCCACACATCCATTACTGCAGGGGGTTTTCTCTCACCCATTTAAGTCAGGGAACAGTAAAAGATAACAATCAGTGGAATTGTGACTACTTTTAAAATTAAGGTTTTAGTGATACAAGCAATGGAGCATGAAATGTGCACCAAGGTCTATGTATTGTGCTGCAGTATATTTACTTGAATAATGCCTTTGGAACACAGAATTAAGTTTTGGTGTGAATGTTGCCAGCTAATTAGGAATGCGAAGAACTGGAGACAGCATTGACCAATAGGGCTGATGTGTGCAGGCATATTGGTCAATGGTGAATAAGAATGGATTATTAATAATTTGCAGCTGGAGCGGATATTATGCATTACTACAGATGATTGCCTCGCCATATTTCTACTGCTGCATGAGGGAAAGGCAACAAAACAAAGAGGAATATCTTCCTCCTAAGTTTTACTTGCAAATATATGGGGGGGCGATGTCTTATGGTCTTTTAAAAAAGTGTAATGGAGATGCATTCAAGCGTGAAGGGAAAGATAGATATACAATCCACCAAGCACCTGGCCCCGGAGCAATAAAACTGTCAATCACTGGCTAGTGGAATGATTGCTGTGTGAAATTAAATGGGAGTTTGGCATTTCAAAGGCTGTCAGGAGATTTGAAGCCCTTTCAAGTGTACTTGGCTACCAGGAATCCTCTGACACTTGTAGCAGTTGCTGCTTTGAACACTTTTAACTGAGGCAGCATATGTTAGCGAAGGGTATGAAAAAATGCAGTTATTCTTCACTGTACTGCCTGGACTGCTCTTCAGCTTTCAGGGAGGGGTGCCTGATGAGGGGGGTCTCTGATGAGGGTAATTGATCGGGGTGACTGATGGGATTGATTGATGGGGGTCAGTGACGGGGGTCAGGTCACTCTCTTGCGTGCATGTTGTGGGGGGAGGGAACCCACTATTCCCATGGTGGAGGGGGGGGGAGGATTGCGCTCCTTCTCAGCAGGGGGCAAGCAAGAATAGTGTGTTGGTTAGGGGAGAGTACATCCCATGACCTCAACATGGCAGCCTGACACTGAGATTCCCACAGAATTCGGTGAGCTCTCCCCCACAGATGAAGATGAGAAATGCCAAAAAGTAGACAATAAGATGAGACTGGAAAGACTTGATGGGCCTTTAAAGCCCAGAAGGTTATACATTAACTTTTTGAGGTGCGCAACATAGAGCCCATCAATTCGGAACAGGGTTGGGCCAGTTGGCCCCTCCAGCCTTCTCCACCATTCAATAAGATCATTGCTGATATGATTGAAGCCTTTATTCCACTCCCAGCCTGGCTCCCATAACACCTGACTCCCTTGTAAGTCTGTCTCTATTCAGTAAGTGAGTATCCACTGCTCTCTGGCGTAGAGAATTCCAAAGATTAATGACTCTCAGAGAGAATAAATTCCTGTCATAAATGGAGGCTCCTTATTCTGAAACAGCAGCCCCGCGTTTTGGACTGCCCATGAGGGGACCCATAGCTCAGGAAAACAGAAGGGGTAGGTCTAGAATATTAAATTGTGAGAGTAAGACAAGAAGTTGCAGGTACAATTGGAGTTAAGGCACATATGGGAATGTCAGGAAATTATTTTTCCCAAAGTGACAAACATAACAGAAAGGATTTCCTTAACAAAGGCAAAAATTCAAGTCTTTTAAGAAGCAATTAAATCTGAAATGGGAAGAAATTAGGACCATACTGGATAGAAAAATTCCACTGGTCTTCCTCACCTGTAATCATTTTGCAATATTGAAGTCCAGTCACTTCTGTTGCACAAGCACACATAATCACAAATGTGACCATAGCAAAGGTCCAAAAACATCAAATAAATGAATGACCAGTTTATCTGTTCATGTTGAAGGGAAGAATATTTCCCATGATAGGGGCAGCATGGTAGCACAGTGGTTAGCACAATTGTTTCACAAATCTAGGGTCCCAGGTTCGATTCCCAGCTTGGGTCACTGTCTGTGTGGAGTCTGCACATTCTCCCTGTGGCTGCGTGGGTTTCCTCCCACAGTCCAAAGATGCTCAGGTTAGGTGGATCGGCCATGCTAAATTGCCCTTAGTGTTCAAAAAGGATAGGTGGGGTTAATGGGTTATGGGTATAGCGTGGAGGTGTGGGCTTGGGTCGGGTGCTCTTCCCAAGGGCCGGTGCAGACCCGATGGACCGAATGGCCTCCTTCTGCACTGTAAATTCTATGATTCTGTGAAACTTTCTACGCTACATCAAAAAATGCCACAGGACATTTTACATTCATCCACTCAGGTTGGCTTGAATTTATTAAAAAGACACTTTGCACAATGATGGATCTAAAAATTGCATAGCTTATCAGTACAGAACACGGCTAAGCTGTCTATTCCTTGCTCAACTAGAACCACTTTATCTTTTACAACATTGATTTTATTAGATATCTGGATCCAAGCATAAAATCCCAACCCGTAATGATAGATCTCCTCCAGGTCTCATGTTACCACAGCAACAACAATAACTTGCATTCATATAGTAACGGACGACAGAAAGATTTGTTCACTTGACAGAAGCAAAATGGGTGATTTTCATTTTAACAGATCGGATGTTAAATGGGTCATAAGAGAAACCACCTGACCTCTCTTTTAATTTCATTGGTGATCTATTTTGGAGAATTTATCTTTAATCTGGTCCAGCTGCAATTAAGTGCATGTCATGTATTCCCTACGATGATAAATTGACATCCTTTGAAAATGCTCATAGATTTATTCCTGAATAATACTCCCAATATTTTGTTAATAAAGTGATACAGATTGGAAACTTTGGTGATTGAACTACATTAGGAAAATATAGATCAATTAAACATAGGCTTTTTAAAGCATTGGAACAGATGATTAAATTCAATGTTAAATGCTAATTTTATATTCAAAGGGTGTGAATCTTTGGAATTCTCTACCCAAGAGGTTTGTGGATGCTCCATCATTGAATATGTTTGAGAAAGAGTTGGACCATTTTTGGTTTCCCAGAGAATCAAAGGATATGGATAGCTGGAAGGAAAGTGGAATTGAAACTGTATTGGTTTCCTCCAACACCCAGGGCAGCATAGTAGCATAGTGGTTAGCACAGTTGCTTCACAGCTCCAGGGTCCCAGGTTCAATTTCCAGCTTGGGTCACTGTCTGTGCGGAGTCTGCACATTCTCCCCGTGTGAGCGTGGATTTCCTCCGGGTGCTCCGGTTTTCTTCCACACTCCAAAGATGTGCAGGTTAGGTGGATTGACCATACTAAATTGCTCTTAGTGTCCAAAAAGGTTAAGTGGGGTTACGGGCATAGGATGGAAGTATGGGCTTGGGTAGGGTGCTCTTTCTAAGGGCCGGTGCAGACTCGATGGGTCGAATGACCTCCTTCAGCACGGTAAATTCTATGATAATCTATGACCTGCATAGACCAGGTTGGCAAAATGGCCTGTTCAGTGTCATAGAGTCGTAGTCTCATCCAGCACAGAAAAGACCCTTCGCGTCTGACCAGTCAAAAACAACGACCTAACTTTCCTAATCCTATTTTCCAGCATTTGGTCCATCGCCTGGTATGCCTTATGATCTCGAGTGCACATATAAATACATTTTAAAAGTTATAAATGTCTCCGCGTCCACTACCCTTTCAGGCAATGAGTTCCAGACTCCCACCACCCACTGGGTTAGAAGGTTTTTCTCACATCCCCTCTAAACCTCCTGCCTCTCACCTAAAATCTATGTCCCCTGGTCACTGATCCCTCCACCAAGGAAAAATTTCTTCTTGTCTATTCCATCCTTGAACCTCATACTTTTATACATCCCAGTCATGTCCCCACTCAATCTCCTCTGCTTCAAGGAAAACAATCCAAGTCTATTCAATCTCTCTTCGAATCATAGAATTTATAGGCCAGAAGGAGGCCATTTGGCCCATCGAGTCGGCACCGGCCGTTGGAAAGATTTTGATTTGATTTGATTTGATTTATTATTGTCACATGTATTAGTATACAACAAAAAGTATTGTTTCTTGCATGCTGTACAAACAATGCATACCGTACATAGGGAAGGAAGGAGAGACTGCAGAATATAATGTTACAGTTATAGCAAGGTGTAGAGAAAAGAGCAACTTAATACGAGGTAGGTCCATTCAAAAGTCTGATGGCATTGTTTGACATCCGACCACTACTGTGGTGTCATCAGCAAATTGGAAAATCGAGTTGGAGGGAAATTTAGCCACAAAGTCACAGGTGTATAAGGAGTATAGTCGGGGGCTGAGGACACATCCTTGTGGGGCACCGGTGTTGAGGATGATCGTGGAGGAGGTGTTGTTGCCTATCCTTACTGATTGTGGCCTGTGGGTTAGAAAGTTCACAGAGGGAGGAGCCGAGGCCAAGGCCACAGAGTTTGGAGATGAGTTTCATAGGAACAATGGTGTTGAAGGCTGAGCTGCAGTCGATAAATAGGGGTCTGACAGAGATGTCTTTGATATATAGGTGTTCCAGGGAGTGCAGGGCGATGGAGATGGCGTCTGTTGTGGACCTGTTGCAGCGGTAGGCGAACTGTAGTGGATCAAGGCAATCCGGGAGGCTGGAGTTGATTCGTGCCATGACTATCCTTTCGAAGTACCTCATGATGATGGATGTCAGAGCCACTGGACGATAGTCATTAAGGCAAGCTGCTTGACTTTCTTTTGATACAGGGATGATGGTCGTCTTCTTGAATCAGATAGGGACCTCAGATTGTTATAAAGAGAGGTTGAAGATGTCTGCAAATACCCCCGCCAGCTGATCCGCGCAAGACCTGAGTGCCTGTCCGGGTACCCCATCCGGGCCAGTGGCTTTCCAAGGGTTGACCTTCGAGAAGGCTGCTCTGACGTCTGCAATAGTGATCTCAGACACAAGTTCATCCAAGGCTTCTGGCGTGGAGGGCTTGCTCTCGCTGACCTCTTGTTCAAAGCGTGCATGGAATGTGTTGCACTCATCAGGGAGGGGTGCATTGGAGCCGTTGATTTTACATGCCTTCATCTTGTAGCCCGTTATGTCTTGCAGACCTTGCCATAGACAGCGGGGATCCTTGTGGCAAGCCTGGGACTCGAGCTTGGTCCAGTACTGTCTTTTGGCATCTTTGATGGATTTCCTTAGATCATATCTGACTTTCTTGTATAGGTCAGGGTCACCTGACTTGAACGCCTCAGACCTGAACTTCAGCAAGCAGTGGATATCCCTGTTCATCCAGGGTTTCCGGTTGGGAAACATGCAGATTTGTTTCTTTGGCACACAGTCTTCTACACACTTACTAATGAATTCAGTTACTGTCGTGGCATACTCGTTCAGGCTGGTCGCAGAGTTTTTAAATACTGACCAATCCACTTGACTCTAAGCAGTCCCGTAGGAGATCATCCGATTCCTCAGACCAACAACGCGCGACTTTCTTTGACAGATTCTCCCGCTTCAATTTTTGCTTATAGGCCGGGAGCAGGAGCACAGCCTTGTGGCCAGATTTGCCAAAGTGTGGGTGGGCGATAGAGCGGTAGGCATGTTTGATATTTGTGTAGCAATGGTCCAGTGGGCCTCTGGTGGCACAGGTGATATGTGAGTGGTAACTACACTATTGAGCTTGGCCTGATTGAAGTCCCCAGCTACAATGAACAAGGCCTCGAGATGTTTCATTTCAAGGCTATTTGTGGTGGTGAATATTTCATCCAGTGCGATTTTCACGTTTGCATGGGATGGGATGTAAACTGCCATCAGGATAACGGAGCTGAACTCCCGCGGAAGGTAGTAGGGGCTGTATTTTAGCATCAGGTATTCTAGGTCCAGGAGCAAAAACTCGCCAGTGTTGCTACATCTAGCCACCAGGTGGTGTTGATTAGGAGGCAGACCCCACCTCCTCTAGCCTTGCGTCAGGCCACCGAACGGTCCATACGGTGGATTGAGAAGCCCTCTGGTTGTAGGGCACAGTCCGGTGAAGCAGGAGTGAGCCATGTCTCCATGAAACAGAGCACACAGCAGAGTATCCTACATAAGCCCACACCTCCATCCTAGCCCCGTAACCCAGTAACTCCACCTAACCGTTGGAAAGTAAGGGGAAATTTAGTGTGGCCAATCCACCTCACCTGCACATCTTTGGACTGTGGGAGAAAACCGGAGCATCCGGCGGAAACCCACACAGACACAGGGAGAAAGTGCAAACTCCACATGGATGATCTCCCGAAGCCGGAATTGAACCCGGTCCCTGGAGCTGTGAGGCAGCATTGCGAACCATTGTGCCACCGCGCCGCCTAGAACTAAAACTCGTCACCCCAGGCAACATCCTGGTAAATCTCCTCTGCACCCTTTCCAGTACTATCACAGCCCTCCTACAATGTGGATTCTAGAACTACACATAATACTGTAGCTGTGGCCTAACTTGGATTTGATTTATTGTCACGTTACTGAGGTACAGTGAAAAGTATTGTTCTTTCAACAGTCCAGACAGATCATTCCATACATGAATAAACATAGAACAAACGATAAATACACAATGTAAATACATAGGCACAGACATCAGGTGAAGCATACGGAATATAGGACAATTCAGTAGAGAAGATGTGTGAAGAGATCAGTTCAGTCCATAAGAGGGTCATTCAGGAGTCTGATAACAGCGGATAGAAAGTTGTGTTTCAACTTGTTAGTGCATGTTCTCAGAATTTTGTATCTCCTGCCCGATGGAAGAGTTTGGAAGAGAGAATAACCCGGGTGGGAGGGGTCCCAAGGCAGCAGGAGGTGGAGACAGAGTCAGTGGATGGGAGGCGGGTTCACGTTCTGGACTAGGCTGTGTTCACAATTTTCTGTAGTTTCTTATGTCTCTGAACGGGCAGGGAGCATTCTGAAGGGGAGGGTGAACAGCCAGAAGTCATGATCCATATTGGTACTAACGACATTTGCAGGAAGAGTGATGGGTTCAGGGAGTTAGGTAGAAAGTTAAAAACAGGACCTCTAGGGTTGTAATACTTCCTGTGCCATGTGCCAGTGAGGTTAGAAATAGGAAGATAGTGCAACTAAATGCATGGCTAAACGGCTGGTGTAGGAGGGAGGGTTTCAGATATCTGGACCACTGGGATCTCTTCCGGGGCAGGTGGGACCTGTACAAGAAGAACGGGTCGCATCTAAACTGGAAGACCTTAAGTATCCTGGCTGCAAGGTTTGCTATTGTCACATGGGAGGGTTACTTGATTGAGCTCCAAACTTGGTTCCCCAAGTCCAAGGGTAGCAGAACGTACCTGGCACACAATTGGTTTAGCTATTCATCACCAGATCTTGCTGGATTACATTAAGCACTATTGGGCTCCTCTTCTCTGCCTAAACTCACTATTCCAAAATTATTCTGAAATGCAAATAAAGTCTAGCTTATTTTCTCCACTGCAAAGAATCAGCTCTAATGGACCTCACACTGCTGTACAAAGCTACTCACTACTCCAGAATTATTTGAGAGGGCTATGACAAAGTATCTGCTTGCAGACCTCACTTCAGCCGCTCCCATCTTCACCTTCACCTGTGTAATGTGTTCAAGGATGTTTTATCACTGGAATTATGGGCATTCATCTGCCTCTGTCCACTCAGTCAATTGTGCCTCAAGTTCAGTCCCTATTGCCCTAGCCCCAAATCTGTATACTTGTCTCATTTATCTCCTATTACCCCTCTCCAAGTTTGTCTTGTTCACGAGACCCATCTCCTTCTCTCTCAAACCAAATTCTCTGTCAACCAAACTTCCCTTGCTGGTCCTTGTACTACATGCATTCTTCCTTTTGCAGGCTAGCACTGTCACCCCTCTTCTCAGAAAATGTAAAGAATATAAGTGAAAAATTAATGTCTCACTTTAAAAAACACACACTTGCACTCATTTAATGGTGCCATTTGAGTACTTTAACTTGGGGTCACAACTTTTGAACAGCTACATCTTACCAATCTATGGAAACTGCAAGTGAAGTGGTGAATCTACAAATCTGAAATAAGCTGCATAATAAACATTAACAGAAGAATTTGGAAGATTCACAAAATTGCCTCATTTGGAATTTGAAATTAATGTGAGTAATCCTTCTCTTGTCCTTGGTCTTCAATTGCTTTATCTAATGCAACCTTTCCGTTCTCGAATTTCATCACTGTTACTATGGTCAGTGCTCCTTTAAACATTCCTGTCTGGTTTCTTCGGAGCTTAAAATGCCATCCTACATGGTTTCCTTGCATTTTATTGTACTGATTGCACCACGCTATGGTGCAATCAGATCCCTCCGTGGCAGTTTGGAGGATTTGAATTCATTTTTAAAATCTATAAATAAAAATGAAGCTGGTAATAATATTGAATTATCATTAAAATATAACTAGATCATGGCTAGCATGAAAGGTAATGCCAAAGTTTTTACAAAGATATGAATATTAAAAGGGTAAACAAAGGAAGACTGGTGGAGCCACTGAGACAACAAAAAGGAAATCTGCCACTGTCTTCACTGGAAAAGTGTTTGGTGCCAATGTGGGAGAAAAGGAGGATGCAGCCATAATATTGGAAAGGATAAAAATAGAAGAAGAGGAGATACTAAAAAGGTTGGAAGTTCTCAAAGTAGAACATCACCAGTCTAGATGGGGTGCACCCGAGGTGCTTTTCTGTATATAGGATGTGAGGGTTGCTGGAAAGGCTAGCATTCGTTGCCCATCCTTAATTGCTCTCAAGAAGGTGGTGGTGAGCTACTTTCTTGAATCATTACAATCCATGTAGTGTAGGTACCCCCAAAGCGGTGTTCAGGAGCGAGTTCCAGGACTATGGCCCAGCAACAATAAAGGAACAATGAGTTAGTTTCAAGTCAGTGTTCGGTGTGGCTTGGAGGGGAACATGCAGGTTGTGATGTACCCATGCATCTGTTGCCCTTGTCGTTCAAAGTAATAGAGGTGACAGATTTGGAAGGTGTAGTCGAAGCAGCCTTCACAAGTTGCTACCATGCATTTTGTAAATGGTACACAGTGTTGCCACTATGCATCCGAGGTGGAGGGAGGAAATATTTAAGGTGATGGATTGGGTACCAATCAAGCTGGCTGTTCTGTTGTGGATGATGTTGAGACACTTGAGTGCTGTTGGAGCACACTCAGCCCGGCAAATGGAGAACAACACAGCGCGCAGTGCTAGTTTGGAGCTCCTGAGGTGACATCAGAATTCAAAGGTGACGATACCTCATGCACCAAGGACTAGGGTTCAATCCTGGCTCACTGTGTGGAGTTTGCACATTCCCCCCGTGTCTGCGTGGGTCTCACCCCCACAACTCAAAGATGTGCAGGGTAGGTGGATGCCCTTAAATGGAAAAAAAAAGAAATTCAAATGTGACTTGGGGCAAGTGGAAGCTGCTATTGGGTGAGTATGGCTGGGTAAATATTTGCTATTTTTATTGCATATAGTTTGTAAGGTCTTTTTCGTGGTTTATAGTTTGTAAGAGTTATAATCTGCAGTAACAAGCACCAGCGAATAAGAGTCCTGGAGTAATTGATAATATTTTATAATAAGCATCTTCCAAAAGATTTAATTTAAAGGAGAAAGTCATGGCAGGAGCGCTTAAAGCCATGTTGCGTCTTACTGTGCTATGAGGGAAGCCGGGAACATTTCCAGTGTCTGGGACCAGCATATGTGCAGGAAGTGTCTCCAGCTGCAGATCCTGGAAGCCCGGGCTTCAGAGCTGGAGCAGCAGCTGGGGACATGTATAGAGAGGTGGTCACACCATCGGTTAAAATTTCACAAGTAAGAAGGGAATGGGTGTAACAAGGAAGTAACAAGGAAGTTAGACAAAGGAGAACCAGTGGACGTGATTTATTTAGATTTCCAGAAGGCCTTTGATAAGGTACCACATAGGAGACTGTTAAATAAGTTAAGAGCCCATGGTGTTCAGGGTAAGATCCTGGGATGGATAGAGGATTGGCTGACTGAGAAGGCAGAGAGTGGGGATAAAGGGGTCTTTTTCAGGATGGCAGCCGGTGACTAGTGGTGCACCTCAGGGATTGGTGCTGGGACCGCAACTTTTGACTATATAAACTAATGATTTGGAGGGAGGAACTGACGGCACGGTTGCTAAGTTTGCAGATGATACAAAGATCTGTAGAGGGGCAGGTAGTATTGAGGAAGCAGGCGGGCTTCAGAAGGACTTGGACAGGCTAGGAGAGTGGGCAAAGAAGTGGCAAATGGAATACAATGTGGAAAAGTGTAAGGTTATGCACTTTGGAAGGAGAAATAGAGGCATAGACTATTTTCTAAATGCGAAGATGCTTATGTCATGTGAGAGTACCTTTAAGAAATAGGTGCTTAAGACATTTACCTTTAAGAAATGGGTGTTTATCAGTGATGTCAGAGTGTGGGTGGAGCTGGGCTGTCTGTCAGCTTTTTACTTTAGTTTTAAGCTGTTTGCTGCAGGGTGTGTGTTAGTTTCGTTTTCAGTGTTGGAGCAGGTGTACTGTTGATCTCTCTGCCATGAAAAGACTATTTCTTGATCATTTGGTGAATTCAGAATTATAAATATTCTCAGTAGGGAATGTAAACCTAATGTGCTTCTGTGAAAAGATGTTTCTTTTGTCTCTGAATGTTCATTGGGAAGTTATTAAGGATTACTTCATGTTGTATTCTTTGGGGGGTTGTATTTGAATTGATGGTTGCTAAGATGTCTACTGTATGTTTTAAAAAGGTTAACATGAGTTCATAGAATAAACATTGTTTTGCTTTAAAAAATACTTTTCCATTTCTTCTGTACCACTGTAGAGTGGGCCGTGTGCTCCCCATACCACAATCTATTAAAAGTTGTGGGTCAGGGGGGAACTCCATGATACACTTTGGGGTTCTCTAAACCCTGGCCCATAACACTGAGAAAATCAGAAGCACAAACGGACTTGGGAGCCCTGTTCACGATTCTCTTAAGGTTAACGTGCAGGTTCAATTGGCAGTTAGGAAGGCAAATGCAATATTAGCATTCATGTCAAGAGGGCTAGAATACAAGACCAGGGATGTACTTATGAGGCTATATAAGGCTCTGGTCAGACCCCATTTGGAGTATTGTGATCAGTTTTGGCCCCGTATCTAAGGAAGGATGTGCTGGCCTTGGAAAGGGCCCAGAGGAGGTTCACAAGAATGATCCCTGGAATGAAGAGCTTGTCGTATGATAAACGGCTGAGGACTCTGGGTCTGTACTCGGTGGAGTTTAGAAGGATGAGAGGAGATCTTACTGAAACTTACAGGATACTGCGTGGCCTGGATAGAGTGGACATGGAGAGAATGATTCCACTTGTAGGAAAAACTAGAACCAGAGGACACTGTCTCAGGCTAAAGGGACGATCCTTTAAAACAGAGATGAGGAGGAATTTCTGCAGCCAGATGGTGGTGAATCTGTGGAACTCTTTGCCGCAGAAGGCTGTGGAGGCCAAATCACTGAGTGTCTTTAAAACAGAGATAGAATCAGGCGCCTGCTGAACGTGATAATGTCCCCCACTGGGGAGAGAACGCCAGAGGTGATCATCTCCCTAGACGCAGAAAAGGCCTTCGACAGAATCAAATGGAAATACCTCAGAGGTACTGGAGAGGTTCGGGCTTGGAACAGGATTCACCTCCTGGGTAAAACTCCTATACAACGCTCCCATGACGAGTGTACGAACAAACAACACCAACTCCCGATACTCGGGCTACAAACACAACATGAGCAAAAGTGAGATCTTCCCGGTATACCCACAATGTAGGTGGGGCAGCACTAACGGGGCTGCCGGTTAAACAAGCCCGACACAAATTCCGCTACCTGGGGAACCAAATAGCCCATGACTGGAAAGGGATCCACAAATGGAACCTCATCAGTCTGACAGAGGAAATAAAAAAGGACCTGCAAAGATGGAACACACTCCCACTCTCCCTCGCGGGGAGAGTCCAGACAATCAAAATGAATGTGCTGCCCAGGTACCTCTTCCTGGTCAGATCCATCCCGATCTACATCCCTAATGCCTTTTCCAAAGGGGGGGGGGAAGAGAGAGAGAGAGAGAGAGAGAGATGCTTGGATCCCAAAGAAGGTCTTACAAAAAACAAAATCAAGGGGAGGGTTAGCCCTCCCAAACCTACAATTCTACCACTAGGCGGCGACGGCCGAGCGACTCAGGGGATGGATCAAGGAGCCAGAAGCCAAGTGGATGCGCACGGAAGAGGCCTCCTGGAAGGAGACCTCCCTCTGGGCCCTCGCCACGGCGGCACTCCCATCCCACCCAAAAAACACTCCAGCAGCCCAGTGGCGATAGCCACCCTCCAGTCCTGGAACCAACTACGGCAGCAATTTGGCCTGACCAAAATGTCGGACAAAGCTCCCATCTGTAACAACCATATGTTCACACCAGCACTGACTGACGCCACCTTCAAAAGGTGGAGGCAGGACGGGGGGACACTGACAGTCAGGGACCTATACACGGACGGCAGGGTTGAGACACTGGATGAACTGATGGAGAAATTCCAGCTGGACAGGGGGAAAGAGCTAAGGTACCTGCAACTGAAAAACTTCTTACGAAAGGAGACAAGGACTTACCCACAACCGCCACGACAGACATTACTGGAAGAGTTACTGGACGCAGGCATATTAGATAAAGCAAACTATAGCGACATATATGACGGACTGGTAGAAAGGGCCGACACCGTACTAGACGCAACAAGAATGAAATGGGAGGAGGACCTGGGGATCAAGATAGGATGGGGACTCTGGAGCGAAGCACTGATAAGGGTCAACTCCACCTCCCCCTGTGCAAGGCTCAGCCTGACGCAACTAAAAGTGGTAGATAGAGCCCACTTAACAAGAACCCTTATGGGTAGGTTCTTCCCGGAGTGGAGGATAGATGTGAACGGTGCCAAGGAGGCCCGGCCAACCACGCCCACATGTTCTGGTCTTGCCCCAGACTTGTGGAGTACTGGACTGCCTTTTTCGAGGCAATGTCCAAAGTGGTGGGGTGAGGGTGGAGCCACGCCCAAAAGTGGCAGTCTTTGGGGTTTCAGACCAGCCAGATCTATTCCTGGGGAGGAGGGCAGACGCCCTTGCCTTTGCCTCCCTGATCGCCCGCCGTAGAATCCTGTTCGGCTGGTGGTCAGCAACATCACTTAAAGCTGCAGACTGGCTGTCCAACCTCTCGGAATCTCTCCAAATGGAGAAAATTTAATTCGCCATTCGAGGGTCAGACAACGGCTTCTGCAGAACGTGGGAGCCATTCACCCAATTGTTCCTGGACTTGTTTGTGGTCAACAAACAAGCAGAAGAATAGCCAGGTAGCCAGGAACCAGGGGAAAGCAGCCAAAGCATGAGAGGGCAAGATAGAACAGGAAGGGGGGGGGGGGGGGGGGGGGTCGGGACAACTTAATTTAAGAGGAAGGAAAGGCGAACCACGGGGGGGGGGGTGCAAGAGGAGGGTCGAGACAGGGAACAATAGAGGCGAGCCATGGAAACATTAAGCAACTTGACATCCACGGGAACAGAGAAAAAGGAGAATACAGGCGGAAGACCGGGGGCGGGGGGGGGGGGGGGGCAGCTGAAGCGGCAGTGTACACGAATAGACAACGGCGGCAAAATCAGTCCGGGAGAAGAAGTGAGAGGCAACACCGGCGCCAGACTCATTCGAGGATTGCCCTCTGGAATTGTCTCGCCGGCACAAACAGATGCCTACATATATCATATCCTGTACATAACGGGGCAAATATACTCTGTTCAAAGATCCAATAAAAAACATTAATAAAAAAAACAAAGATAGATAGGTTTTTGATCAATAAGGGGATTAGGGGTTATGGGGAGAGGCAGGAGAATAGGGATGAGAAAAATATCAGCCATGATTGAATGGGGGTGCAGACTCGATGGGCCAAGTGTCTTAATTCTGTTTCTATGTCTTATAGTCTTATGGGTGATCACCAGGCAGAGCAAGAGGACTAGGCACACAATGCAGGAATCTCCTGTGACTATACCTCTGAAAAACAGATAAACAGTTTTTGGATAATGTTGAAGGGAATGGACAGTATCTTAGCCAACAGCTTTGCGTCCACATTGAGGAGCGAGATCGGCCTGTAAGACCCACACTGGAGGTGGTCCTTATCCCGCTTCAGAATCAGTGCAATTATTGCCCTAGACATCGTCGGGGGCAAAGCCACCCCCCCCCCCATTCAGGGTCCTCACTAACAACGGGCACAGCAGGTCTGAGAACTTCATATAAAACTCCACTGGAAACCCATCAGGTTCCGGTGCTTTCCCTGTCTGCATGCTCCCCAGCGCTTCAATCAGCTCCTCCAATTCGATTGGGGCCCCTAGCCCCTCAACCCGCTCCTCCTCCACTCTTGGGAACTCCAGTTGGCCAGAAAGCGGTCCATCCCGTCCCCCTCCCTAGGGGGCACCGACCGGTACAGCTCCTCGTAGAAGGACCTGAACACCCCATTAATGTACCTAGCACCCCGCACCAGGTTCCCTCCTACATCCCTAACTCCCCCTATCTCTCTCGCTGCCTCCCGCTTCCAGAGCTGGTGGGCCAGCATCCGACTTGCCTTCTCCCCGTACTCGTATACCGCTCCCTGTGCCCTCCTCCACTGCGCCTCCGCCTTCCGGGTGGTCAGTATATCGAACTCCACTTGGAGACTACAACGCTTCCTCAAAAGCCCCTCGTCCGGGACATCCGCGTACCTCCTGTCCACCCTTACCATTTCTTCCACCAACCTCTCCCTCTCAGCCCTCTCCCCCCCCTTTCCCTGTGCACCCGAATAGATATCAGCTCCCCCTCTAACCACCGCCTTCAACGCTTCCCAGACCACCCCAACTTGCACCTCCCCATGATCATTAGCTTCCAAATACCCCTCTATGCACCTACGGACCCACCCACATACTTCCTCCTTTGACAGAAGTCCCACATCTAGCCTCCACAGCGGACATTGATCCTTCCCCACCCCCAGCTCCAGGTCCACCAAATGCAGAGCGTGGTCCGATATGACTATCGCCGAATACTCCGCCCCCACCACTCTCGGGATAAGCGCCCTGCTGAGTACGAAAAAATCAATCCGGGAATAAGCCTTGTGGACATGGGAGAAAAAGGAGAACTCCCTACCTCCCGGCCTCAAAAACCTCCAAGGATCTACCCCTCCTATCTGATCCATAAACCCCATCAGCACTGTGGTTGCCGCAGGCCTCTTGCCCGTCTTAGACCTCGAACGATCTAGAGCTGGGTCCAGCACCGTATTAAAATCCCCTCCCAAAATCAAGCCCCCCGACTCCACGTCCGGAATCCGACTCAACATTCGCCGCATGAAACCTGCATCGTCCCAATTGGGGGCGTACACATTAACCAGAACCACCGCTCCCCTTGAAGCCTACCACTCACCATTACGTATCTGCCACAACTATCCACCACCACACTCAACGCCACAAACGACAAGCTCTTACCAACTAAAATTGCCACCCCTCGATTCTTCGCACACCTGCCCAACCTCTTCTCAGCCTCACCTGGTCCGCCACCTTAAGGTGCATCTCCTGGAGCATGGCTATGTCCGCACCCAGCCCCTTCAAGTGCGCCAAGACCCGGGACCGCTTCACCGGCCCATTCAGCCCCCTCACGTTCCATGTGACCAGCCGAATCGGGGGAGTCCTCCCCCGCCCTCTCCGCCAGTCAGCCATGACTCTCCCTCGGCTCACCACGTGCCCACAAAACCCCCCAGGCCCGTTCCCCACAGTGGCAGACCCTCCTCCCAACTCCCCCCATCGCTAGCAGTTCCCCTTCAGCCCCTCCAGCAGCAACCCGGTACCTCCCCCCTATTCCCCCCCTCCCCCCCCCTAGCTAGGGCCCCCCCTAGCTGCGTAATCCCTTCCATCGTACTTCCGTAAGTCAGCCGACTCCTGCTGACCCCGGCTGCTCCCGCCACTCCAATGACCCTCCCCAGTGCAACACAACCACCACTCCCCCCACCCAGTGCCGGTCCCGCCCACTGTTCCTCCAGCGCGGGAAGAAAGCCCGCGCTTCCATCTCAGACCTCGCCCCCCCGACCCAACACGCAGGAAAAAGCAGGGTGCGTGACCCAGCGGGCCCACGAACAGCTCCCCAGCCCTCCAGCAGTGAAAAAACAAGAAAGCACCAATATGAATAAATAAGAGCCCCAAAAACGCGAAAAAGCAAAAAAAAAGGCAAAAAGACATTAACAACCACAAAAACGAAAGGATACCACGGAGGACATAAGAACATAAGAACTAGGAGCAGGAGTAGGCCATCTGGCCCCTCGAGCCTGCTCCGCCATTCAATGAGATCATGGCTGATCTTTTGTGGACTCAGCTCCACTTTCCGGCCCGAACACCATAGCCCTTAATCCCTTTATTCTTCAAAAAACTATCTATCTTTACCTTAAAAACATGTAATGAAGGAGCCTCAACTGCTTCACTGGGCAAGGAATTCCATAGATTCACAACCCTTTGGGTGAAGAGGTTCCTCCTAAACTCAGTCCTAAATCTACTTCCCCTTATTTTGAGGCTATGTCCCCTAGTTCTGCTGTCACCCGCCAGTGGAAACAACCTGCCCGCATCTATCCTATCTATTCCCTTCATAATTTTAAATGTTTCTATAAGATTCCCCCTCATCCTTCTAAATTCCAACGAGTACAGTTCCAACGAGGACAAAGCCTCCGGACTATGTAGATCAGTCCCCAGCCCCCCCAGTTCTCAGTTCGAGTCCAACCTCTCTGCCTGGACGAAAGCCCAGGCATCCTCCGGGGAATCGAAGTCGAGCTGCCGGTCTTTGTAAGTGACCCAGAGGCGTGCCGGCTGTAACAAGCCAAACTTCACCCCCTTCTTGTGAAGCACTGCCTTCGTCCGATTAAAACCAGCCCTTCTCTTTGCCACCTCCGCACTCCAGTCCTGGTAAATCCGAATCTCTGCATTCTCCCACTTGCTGCTCCACTCCTTCTTTTGCCCATCTCAGCACACACTCACGGTCAACGAAGCGGTGAAAACGGACCAGCATCGCCCTGGGCGGCTCATTTGGATTGGGCTTCCTCGTCAGCACTCGATGGGCACCCTCCAGTTCCAAGGGCCCCTGGAATGACTCCGCGCCCATGAGCGAGCTCAATATCACCGCCACATAGGCCCCCAAGCCCGAACCGTCCAGCCCCTCCGGGAGGCCCAGGATCCGCAAGTTCTTCCGACGGGAGCGATTCTCCATCTCCTCCAGCCTCGCCTTCCATTTCTTGTGGAGCGCCTCGTGCGACTCCACCTTCACTGCCAGGCCTAGGATTTTGTCCTCGCTCTCCGAGGCCTTTTGCCGTAGCTCCTGGATCTCAACACCCAGGGCCGACTGAGTCGCCATGAGCTTGTCCAGCGAGGCCTTAAAAAGCTCAGCCTTCAGCTTTCTGATCAGCGCTGAAGCAGCTCCTGCTGCTCCTGCGCCCACTGCTGCCACGCTGCGGGCTCCCCGCCCGCCGCCATCTTGTTTCTCCTGCCTCGCACCTTTCTCTGCTCCAAAGCCGATTTTTTAACCGCTCCGCTCCTGGTCCAATCCATCCACCGGCAGAAGAGCACAGTGGATACGTTCCCACACCGGGAAACGTCCAGCCAGCACCACAACGGGCCCTTAAAAGAGCCCAAAAGACCGAAAATACCGAACGTGCGGCTTAGTTCCGCATCATCGCAACCGGAAGTCTATCTACCATCAATCTCAATTGTTCGTTTTGTATTTTTCCCTCTATTGATGATGATTGTTCTACGTTCCTCCCTTTCTATTACCTCTGCATACCATGTTACTATTGGGATGGCATTTGTGTTCTCCACTGTGAAACTGAAGCAAAATATTGATTTAGTGCCTCTGTCATTTCTGTGTTCCCCAATATTAACTCCCTGGTCTCTTCCTCCAAGGGACCAACATTCACTTTAGCTACTCTCTTCCCTTTCATATACTTATCATCATTGGGAATACGTTGTGTGTATTGTATCTTCAAGTGTTACATTGCACTAAAAATTATAATATTTCATTAGAATTATTCACTTTTTAAACAAACACCCAAAGGAGTCAATATAGAAATAACAATGACAAAGCATTTAAAAACTCCTCTCTTAACTCATCTCACCAGAGTGTGATGTGCAAGTATATAGCACTGAGCATATCAGGAAGAGATTCCAGAGTTAATTGCTGAGATGAGAAATGGACACCAAGAGGTAGAAAAAGAATGTGCAGAGTGAGGAGTTAAGGAGGCAGGTCTTTAGCTTTAGAAAGCAAAAGCAAATGAGATACGGCAGAGTGGTTAAGCGAGAGAGTTCCAGAAAGTACGGTCAGAGTGGCTAGAACAGTTGATTTTGTTGCAATTAAGACATATAATAAGCATCCAGAACACAGGAGTGAAAGCAGAGACATGGGGATGAAGAGAGTGACTGAAGTAGGATGGGTGAGGCCATTTGAAGGCCAGGACAAAGATCTGCAAGTTAATTTTTGATGAAGCAGGGTGGCAGTGGAGCCTGATGCCGCAAGGCCTTGAATGGTTAACAATTGAACAATGGCACTGAATGAGCTGTGGTTTGTTAAAGGTAGAAGGAAGTGAGAGGAAAAAAACCTCAAGCTGTCAAATGCAATGGGTGAGGTCTTCCAGCTGTTCACGCCAGTGAGATCTTTCGGTCGTGTTGATGGCGCAGCCTCCCATGCGTTTCCCAGCGGCATGGGGTGGGTTAAATCCCATTTACAGCAGGCAGGACCAGAAGATTCTGCCGCTGGCCAATGGCAGTCCACCTCCCGCTGCTGAGAAACATGCCGTGGGGAGGCCAGAGTTTAGAGTTTTCGAAGCAGCAGGATAAGGACAGACACCTATGATACTTTGATAATGATGATGTGGAGATGCCGGCGTTGGACTGGGGTGAGCACAGTAAGAAGTCTTACAACACCAGGTTAAAGTCCAACAGGTTTGTTTCAAACACGAGCTTTCGGAGCACGGCTCCTTCTTCAGGTCTTTGTCCTGGCCTTCATTCACCTGAAGAAGGAGCCGTGCTCCGAAAGCTCGTGTTTGAAACAAACCTGTTGGACTTTAACCTGGTGTTGTAAGACTTCTTACTTTGATAATGACAAGTGGTGGTCATATTCACAGGCTGATGTGGGAAAATAAATTCAACTAGGGATCAGAGCACAATGCTGAGGCTACTCACCACTGGACTTAGTCATGTCAAATACAGTTATGGGAAGGAGTCCTGATGAGGTACCAATAGCTGAAAAGGGTGGCTTAAGTTTTACCTTCATTGAACTGGAGGAAATTTTGTTTAATCTAAATCATAATGTTGGAAAAACAACTGAATAGGTGAGCAAAAACAGTGCAATCATGAAAGAAGATGGAAAGGTAAATCTGTGTGCCATCAGCATACAAAAGGAACCAATCCCATGCTTCCAGATGATCTCACTGGGATAAGCAGAGAGACAATGGGCTTGATTTTTTGGGCTCGTTCGACGTGCATGCAAATCCCGTTATGGCCGCTAACTCTCACGAGAATACCATAACAGGATTTGCCCTAGCGGGATCTCTGAATGAGATGTTCCCCTTTTTATTTAAAATATTTTAAATATTTTAAAATATCATTCAACATGCCGTACCTTCCAGCCCCATGTGATGTTCCGCCCGGTGACATCACATTATGTCGGCGCGATTCACTAGTTATTCAAAATCGAAAACCAGTCATGGTGACCATGACGTTAGTGCCCTGAGGCCCCGGGATTGATGGCCAAGGCTGGGCATCAGAGAGGGTGCAGTAGCAGGGGGCAAACCCTTCTCCATTGGGGGATGGGGGTCTTCCCCTTATGTGTGGTGGGGAGGGGGGTGCGCGCTTAAGAATTAGGAGGGTGAGTGCCTCTCTTACCTCCGTGGTGGAGGGTGTCACCTCAGGGTTGTGGGGTTTTCTCCATGGCCATGGGGTGGGGGGTGGGAGATTGGGGCACCCTTTAAAGATGGCACTCTGATTCCTGTGTAACTGGGCTTGCCGGTTCCATGAGGTCTTGCCAGAGGGACGATGCAAACCACGTCCACTGATTTTTTCTTACAAAGTGTCAGAAGATCCGGTCATAAAACCTGGCTCTGTTTCTGGGTGAAACACACCGGCTTTCAATAAGACACTTTGCCATTTGTTTTTCGTAAAATGAATGCCCAATGAAGAGAAAGGGCAAAGGATGGATCCTTGGATTGCACTGTTGGTTACCACTGGATAAATCTATGGAGGATATGTAGCATCCAATTTTTGCAAAGGTTATTATGAATGAAACCAGAAGAAAGCTGTAGAATGATTCTGAGTTGCTGAGGAGAAATATTTGTGGAGGGCAGAATGGTCAACAATGTTAAAGGCAATTAATAAATTACGACAGATAATGAGGGACAGCAAGCTGCAATCACAGTCAAAGAGGATGTTATTTGTGGCTTAAACAGAGCAGAAAGCCAATTGCTGGGTCTCAAACAGGGAGAGGGCATGTGGTTGTGGGGCAACATGTTCTGGGATGTGTAAATTTCACCTGCACTTGAGAAATGTATACTTTTTTTCTCATCTGAAATGCATGTATGTAATTACATAGGTCTGCAAATAAGTAAACAAAAGGGCTTTATTCTGTTTTATAGAGACTGTCATTTACAAAGAGACTGTAAAAGCACTCACCTGATCTCCTTGAGTCCTTCACGCTGGATGACTTGTAGGATCTCCTTGTGGCTCATTGGTGTGTTTGGGTACTTCTCCAGTACCTGATAAAGATGTACAGCAATGTCAGCTTCAAATGTGTATTCCTGGGTGGTAACCACACTTACAGGGCGTATCCAGTACATATCTAAATAATCCAAAAGCTAACTGTGAAATATTCTGCTTTGTTTAACATGATAAGATTTTTTAAACTCATTACATTATTAAACCATAAAACATGATTAAGATATGGTAGTCAACAGAGACAATGATATTACAAATGTGACATTATAAAGATTAAAATGTTTTTATAAACTGCCTTTCAAACAAATTTATCAAGAGAAAATCCAAACTTATCAGAGGTGTCCATTTCCGCTTAATGAAATAAGACTGCATTGTTTATACTGGATATGAAACATAAAAGAGCTCTGGCAGACTAAGATAGCACAATATATTCATTTTAAGTGAAAGTTCATTTTAGCAGAAATGAGAAAAACTGCAAACACAGTAACACAATAAGTTCACTCGACAATTTTGATGATAGATAATGCTAGTTACCTACCATGGATATCAACTCCCTTATTCTTTGATAGAATCTCAAAGATCACAGAATCAAAATTTGCCTTCACCCATTAGGCAAGTCAAGTTGTGCGTCAATGAAACTGACTACTTATCTCAAGAATGTGAATTTTCACGTTTGTAGTCCAAAGTCCAGTAAAGAGTGCTTTGCAATCCACTCCTAATACAACACACGCCCTTTGTCCCCACAACGACAAGGAAAATATCTAACAAATGAGCAGATTTGTAAGTCATGCCAGGGAAGAATCTGCTGGGGCATAGAGAAGCCTGATGGCTTCCCCCCTGCACCCCCCCCCCCCCCCCCCCCCCCCCCCCCCCCCCCCACCCAACAGTTAGAAAGAATGTTGTTCAGCCTAAGATTCTTTCCTGGGATGTTTCCTATTTAAATTCAATTATTTCTTTGGATTTTTTGATGAATTTGAACTCAAGATCTTTTTAAACTTGAAAGAATCAAACATGAACATTCCTGTGGTAGGATAGTGTCCCATGGAAAAAGCAATCGCTTTGAAATATGTGCTGACCTCACATTTCTGAAAGCTATTCAGAATTGAAAGATAATGAAAAGTATATTGGCTATCAGTCAATTACAATGATTCATAAAAATGGACACAGATCCTGAAGTAAGGGGCTGACAAGAATCAGGGACCAAATGCAAGTTGCCTGGAAAAAGCCTTAAATTGTCAATACTGAAAGCTAAAAGAAAAAAATATATTGCCAGTGATTTTTAAAAACTAAAATGTATCTCAAATTATCGGACTGCAATCGAAATAAAACAAACTTTTTCAGACATAATAAGGAAAATAAAAATAAAACTTTCAAAAGTAAAATTCCTGTCTGCTGCTGACGACAGAAGATGAAGAATCAAGTGCGTTATTCATAGAAAGAGATCTGATATATTTGTGTGGAGTTGGATCATTTGAGCAGAATGACATCGCAAGGTGAAAATTGCTTAAAAGATAGCAATTCTCCTTCTTGAAGGCCAGCAAATCATAATTGTACATATGGATTGAACAAACAAAGATGATCTTTTCTTATATCAACTGTAAAACTCTTACGTGAAAGGACAGTCATATTTTATCCTTCTTGGTGCAGGCACTGACATAGGCAGCATAAATCTAAAATTTAATAACTCACTGAAATGCTACAATCACTTTTTTTCAGATATCGTGTTTGCACTTGGTATCTGAGGATAAGGCGAAAGACCGCAGGGAGGGCAGCTATTAAGCAGACCAAGGCACAGTGGCTGTCCTGAGGAGAAGGCAGTTAGAACAGAATAGAAATGTGTTGGTAAAAGGAGACTTTATAATTTGGGGGATAGATAGTGTCCTTGCAGCCAAGAATGAGAAGGTGTGTTGCCCGTCCAATGTTCCAGGTATGGGATACTTCACGGCAACCAGAGAAGAACTTGGAAAGGGAGGGAGTAAATTCACTTGTTGTGGTTCATGTTACAACAAACAATATTGGTAGAAACAGGAAGGAATTTCTGCTGGAAGATTATCAGTAGTTAAACTCTAAATTAATAGCAGGGCCTCCAGGGTAACAATCTCTGGATCGTTTCCCAATCAGGAGAATTAACTTGTGGCTAAAGGACTGGTGTGGGAAAGAAGAATTCTTGTTAATGGGGTACTGGTACCAGTTCTGAAACAAGAAGGAGCTGTAACAATTGGATGGACTCCACCTGAACAAGATGTGACCCGCTTCCTAGTGGACAGGGTAAATAAAGATGTAATGAAGTCTTTATATGAGTAAGATGTGAGACAGACCTACAAAAAACAAAAGCAAGCTAAATGTAAACAAAACAGGGCAAAACTAGCCTATAATGAGTGAATTTGTGTCAGGACTTTCAACTCCATGAGGTTACGGTCTTGTCCGTCCTGCTACAAAATTCACCAAGCTCCTTGTGGATTCATAACTAATAAGCTCAAAAGCAGAAGGTCGCAGATATTCATCCACCCCACCACCCAGCAGAAACACGTCAACTATCATGCCCGTCATAAGTATCCACAATCCAAAATTCTGCCCGATAAAGCAGTCACACTAATAGGTATAGTTTACAGATTACATAACAGTGGAAGGGAGATATATGGAAACACATTAAGGAATTAAGTAAACCACATATATTAACAATCATGGTGGATTTCAATTATCCTAATATTAATTGGACAGGAGAGGTTAACAAAGAAGATAAGAGAATGGGGTTCCTTATAGCTCACTGCCACCATGATGCCAAACAGTCAACTGTATAATCTTCCACTGTCTGGAACTTAAGTAGGTGCTTGTATTTATGACGGGTATTTACCCTTTAACATTCTGATAACATTCCAAGATTAGTAGGTACGTACAGGACACCTTTCTAACCCAACATGTTAAACGCCCAACAAGGGAAAATTTGTTATTGTATCGAGTCATGGGGAATGAACTACAGCAGGTAAGAGAAGTAAACATAGGGGAATATCGTGGTAATAGTGGCCATTATGTAATATACTTTAACATAATGATAGAGAAGGACATAAGTATGGCAAAAAAAAGTTAATAAATTGGAGAAAGGTTTTGAGGGGCTGAGAATAGAACTTGGGAAAATGAAATAGACAATAACATTGGCAAAAAACAATGTAGACCAAGAATGGAAAATATTTAAAATAGTATTCCAGAGTGCAGGAAAAATATATTCCACTGAAAGAAAAGGACAAGTTAAACACGAGTGAAACTCCATGAATGAATAAAAACATAAGGAAACAACTTAGGAAAGAGTCATGCATTTCTCTGTTGTCTTTGTATTTAACGTATCGTGAGACAAAATGCAGAAAGAGTAAGAGAGAAGTAAATAAACACAATGATGGAGGAAAAGAGGAACTATGAAATTAAATTATCAAGAAACATAAAACAAAATAGTAAATTTTTTTAGATAGAAAACCCCACCAAGCCTGCTCCATAAAATACAATACTGAATAGCGAACATGGATTTCAAAATGGAAAATATTGTTGTTCAATGAACATTACAAATTTTTTGAGCATGAAGCAGAGATATTAAACTATAATTATGACAGCGATGTAATTTATCTGGATTACCGAACGGCCTTTAATGAGATGCCCCTAATAAACTAATGAATAAGGTCAGAAAATGTGGGGTCAGGGACAAGTGGCAGAATGGATTGCTGGTTGGCTTCAAGACAGAAGCGGGGAGTGGGGGTTATTCAGAATGGAAGGTGGGAAACTATGGGCGCAATTCTCCGCACTCACGACGGTGCGGAGAATAGCGTGGCTCGTAAAATTTTACGGCCACGCTCGTCAGACGCCCTCCCGCTATTCTCCCCCCCCCCCCCCCCCACGTCCGACTCCCGATACGAATCGCTGCCGCCGTTTTTTTACGGCCAGCAGCGATTCTCAGCTGTCCGATGGGCCGAGTTCCCAGCCCTTTACGGCTGTTTTTACGAACGGCAAACACACCTGGTCTGGCCGTTCGTAAAAACGGCCGTAAAGTCCCGATTTTTAAAACCATGGCACCGATTGGCACGGCAGTACCACGGCCGTGCCAAGGGTGCCATGGGCCCGCGATCGGTAGGTACCGATCGCGGGCAGCGGGTCCGATGCCCGCGCACTCTTTGTCCCTCCGCCGCCCCGCTGTATCACTTCCCGGCCCGCGCATGCGCGGGTTTCGCGCAAATGCGCGATGACGTCACCCGCGCATGCGCGGGTTGGAGTCTTCCAATCCGCGCTGCGCGGCTGACGTCATATGACGCGTCAGCCGGCGCAAACTCTGGCAAGCGGGCTTAACGAAATTCGTTAAGCCCGCGATGCCGGAGTTTACGGCGGCGGCATGCTAGCCCCGACCGGGTACCAGAATCGGTTCCCGGTCGGGGAGGGGGGGCTGGCGTCAAACCCGCCCGGATTTGATGCCAGCCTTACGATTTCTCCCCCTCTGGGAGAATCGCGCCATATGTTCCACAATGGTTATAGAAACATAAAAAATAGGAGCAGGAGGAGGCCATTCGGCCCTTTGAGTCTGCTCTGTCATTCATTATGATCATGGCTGATCATCCAACTCAATAGCCTAATCCCGCTTTCCCCCCTTTGTACTCTTTCGCCCAAAGTGCTATATCTAACTGCTTCTTGGAAACATACAATGTTTTGGCCTCAACTACTTCCTGTGGTGAGGAATGCCACAGGCTCATCACTCTCGGAGTGAAGACATTTCTCCTCATCTCTATCCTAAATTGTCCACCCCGTAGCCTAAAAATAATAATAATCTTTATCGTCACAAGTAGGCTTACATTAACACTTCAATGAAGTTACTGTGAAAAGCCCCTAGTCGCCACGTTCTGGCGCCTGTTTGGGTCACAGAGGGAGAATTCAGAACGTCCAAATAACCTAACAGCACGTCTTTCAGGACTTGTGGGAGAAAACCAGAACACCCGGTGGAAACTCACGCAGACACGGGAAGAACGTGCAGACTCCACACAGACAGTGACCCAAGCCAGGAATGAAATCTGGAACCCTGCAGCTGTGAAGCAACAGTGCTACCACTGTGCTACCGTGCTGTCCTCAGACTTGACCCCTGGTTCTGGACACACCCACCATCGGGGACATCCTTCCTGCATCTACCCTGTCTCATAGTTAGAATTTTACTGGTTTCTATGAGATCCCCCCTCCAGTGAATACAATCCAAACCAATTCAATCTCTCCTCATACGTCAGTCCCGCCATCTAACAAATCAGTCTGATAAACCTTTACTGCACTCCCGCTAGAGCGAGAACATCCTTCTTCAGAGGAGGAGACCAAAATTGCACACAGTATTCCAGATGTGGCCTCATCAAGCCCTGTGTATATTGCAATAAGACATCCCTACCCCTGTACTCGAATCCTCTCACAATTAAGGCCAGCAGACCATTTGCCTTCTTTATGCCTGCTGTACCTGCATGCTTGCTTACCGTCAGCAACTGGTGTACGAGGACACCCCAGGTCTCGTTGCACAGTCCCCTCTCTTAATTTATGACCATTCAGATAATAGTCTGCCTTCTCGGTTTTGCTACCAAAGTGGATAACTTCGCATTTATCCAAATCATATTGCATTTGTCATTCATTTGCCAACTCACTCAACTTGTCCAAATCACACTGAAGGATTTCTGTATCCTCCTCACACAGCTCACCCTCCCTCCCAACTTTGTGTCTCTGCAAGTTTGGAGATATTACATTTTGTTCCCTCATCTAAATCATTAATATATATTGTGAATAGCTGAGGTTCTAGCACCAATCCCTGCGGTACCCCTCTAGTCATTGCCTGCCACTCTGAAGAAGACTCTACTCTTTATTCCTACTCTTTCTTTCCTGTCTGTCAACCAGTTTTCTATAAATCTCAATACACTACCCTCAATCTCATGCACTTTAATTTTGCACACTTTTCCCTTATGTGGAACCTTTTTGAAAGCCTTCTGAAAGTCCAAATAAACCACTCCAAATGGCTCCCCCTCATCAACTCAACTTGTTACATTCTCAAAGAATTCCAGAAGATTTGTCAAGCATGATTTCTCCTTCATAAATCCATGCTGACTCTGTTCAATCCTGCCACGGTTTTCGAAGTGCTCTGCTATAAAATCCTTGATAATGGATTCTGGAATTTTCCCCACTACCGACATCAGGCTCACTGGTCTAGAATTCCCTGTTTTCTCTCGACCTCCCTTTTTATATAATGGGGTTACATTGGCCACCCTCCAATCTGGAGGAACTGTTCCAGAGTCTATAGGATCCTGGAAGATGACCACCAATGCATCCACTATTTCTCGAGCCATTTCCTTAAGCACTCTGGGATGTAGATTATCAGACCCTGAGGATTTACTAGCCTTCAATCCCATAAATTTCCCCAACACCATTTCTCTACTAATATTGACTTGGAAATATATCCCCGTTCCTTCACTGTCGCTGGGCAACATTGTGGAACTCCCTCCCTAACAGCACAGTGGGTGAACCTACACCTCAAGGACTGTAGCAATTCAAGAAGGCAACTCATCACCACCTTCTGAAGGGCAACAAGGGATAAACAATAAATGCTGGCCTAATCAGCGACACCCATATCTAGTAAATTATTTTTTTTATGAATTACGTATTTAGTTGCTCAGCCATTTCTTGGTCCCCTACTATACTTTCCCGCTTCTGACTGTAAGGGACCTACATTTGTCTTCACCAATCTTTTTTTCTTTAAGTACCTACAGAAACTTTTACAGTCAGTTTTTATGTTTTCTATTCTCTCGTATTTTACTTTTGCCTTCTTAATCAGTTAGTGCTGGGTCCACTGCAGTTCAAAATTTACATTAACCATTTAGACTTTAGAATCCAAAATAAAATTTCTAAATTAGCGGATCACCTGAAATTAAAGGGGAAAACAGTCAATACCAAGGAGGACAAGCAATTAGAGGAGGACATTAATAAACTTACAGAATGGGCAAATAATTGCCAAATGAAGTTCAACACAGATAAATGTGAGGGAGTACATTTTGGTAGGATAATAGGGAGGTCACTTATTACCTAGAAAGTAAAAAGGGATCTCAGAATGCAAATAAACCAATCACTAAAATTTACACCACAGGTTAGTAAAGCTATCAAAAGAAACAAAGTAAGCACGCAACTTTATTTCTGGAAGGCAAGAATTGAAAATATGCTTGAAGTTCTGCTAAATCTGTATCAGGCCTTTTTTGAACCACACTTCGAGTACTATGTAGCTCTGATCGTCATATAATAAAAAGGATATAGAGATACTTGAGAAGGTGCCAGAAGATTTACAAGGATGATACCCGAAATGGAAAAGGTTAATAGGCTGGGTTTCCTTTCTTTTGAGAAAGGAAGGTTGAGTGGTGACCTAATTGAGGTTTTTAAAATCCTTAAAAGGTTTTGATAAAGTGGACACAGAGAAAACAGTTTCCTCTTGTAGGGAAGAGCATAACTAGAGGCCATCAATATAGGATGGTCACCAAGAAATCCAATAGGAAATTCAGAAGAAATTTCTTTATCGAACAGTGATGAGAATATGGAACTTGTTACCACAAGGAGTGGTTGAAGCAAATACTTTAAATGCATTTAAAGGAAGCGGGGCAAGTATATGAGGGAGAAAAGAATAGAAGGTTACAATGATACGTTTAGGTGAGGAAAGATGGGAGTCAGCTTGAGTAGATTATAGACACCGGCATGGACTTGCTGGGCCAAATGACCTGTCTTTGTGTCTATAACCTACATAATATTATGTATGTAAGTCTGTACGTGTCACCTACCGTCACCTTTTCTCTTCAAAAATCTCAACTGCTGACTAATCTTGGAATGGGATCAGAATGTTTTATCAGAATGTTAAAGGGTAAATAAATACTCATCATAAAGACAAACACCGACGTAAATTCCAGACAGTGGAAGATTATACAGTTGACTGCTCGACATCATGATGGCAGTGTATCATAAGTATCAATCCCCTACCACCCCCATGCCACTATGGAACATTTCTGAAATTAGACCAGGCATTTCCTTCCAGAAAAAGGATGGAGAAGAAAAAAGTCTTCAGGTTAAGCACCCAAGGCTGCAGCCACTCAAAATAAATGACAGAGGCACTGCATAGTTACTTTGCATCAGTCTTCATGGTGGAAGACACTATTGGGACATCAGAGCTCCAGGAGAATCAGGGGACAGAGATGGGTATAGTGGCTATCACTAAAGAGAAGGTTCTGGAGAAACTGAAAGGTCTGAAGGTGGATACATCACCTGGCCCGGATGAACTACACTCCAGGATTCTAAAAGAGATAGCTGAGGAGATTGTGGAGGCATTGGTGATGATCTTTCAGAAATCACTGGAGGCAGGAAGGGCCCCAGAGGACTGGAAAGTGGCGAATGTAGCACCGCTGTTTAAGAAGGGGGGGAGGCAGAAGACAGGAAATTATAGGCCAGTTAGCCAGACTTTGGTCATTGGTAAGATTTCAGAATCCATTATTAAAGATGATGGGCGGAATTCTCCACAGGGGGCTGAATTAGTGAAGGCCGTCGTGAACTCGGACGAGGTTCATGACGGCCTCGGAGCCCGCTCCCCGCACCTAATTGACCCCCACCCGGGGGGCTAGGAGCGGGCCTCCGTCTTTCTCGGCAGCGACCTCGTCACGCCGAGAATGTGAAGTCATCCGCGCATGCGCGGGTTGCCGGTTCCAACCCGCGCATGTGCGGATGACTTCATTGCGCAGACGGCACGAACCCGCGCATGCGCGGTGGCCGTCTTTCGCCTCAGCCGCCCGGCAAGACGTGGCGGCTTGATCTTGTCGGGCGGCGGAGGGGAAAGAGTTCGTCCGTTTTGGACGCTGGCCCGACGATCGGTGGGCACCGATCGCGGGCATGTCCCCTCCAGAGCACAGTCGTGGTACGCCCGTCCCAATCGGGCCCTTGGATGTCCCAAACGGGCATCTGCCGCCCGTTTCACGAATGTAGCGACCAGGTGTGTTTGCCGCCGTCGTGAAACGGGTGTGAAGGGCCGGCCGCTTGGCCCATCGGGCTCAGAGAATCGCCGTTTGCCGTGAAAAAAATGGCGAGCGCCGATTTTTCCAAGCCGGGGGGAGGGGGGGGGGGATGTCGGGGGGAGCCTCCCGCGATTCTCCCAGGCCGCGTGGGGAGCAGAGAATCGGGCCAGATATCTTTAATTGGACTACTTGGAAGTGCATGGTAAAATAGGACTTAGGCGGCATGGCTTTGTCAAGGGTAGGTCATGTCCGACAAATCTGTTAGAGCTATTTGAGGAGGTAACAGGGAAATTAGACAAAGGAGAACCAGTGGACGTGATTTATGTAGATATCTAGAAGGCCTTTGACAAGGTGCCGCACAGGAGATTGTTAAATAAGTTAAGAGCCCATGGTATCGATAGAGGATTGGCTGACTGGCAGAAGGCAGAGAGTGGGGATAAGGGAGTCGTTTTCAGGATGGCAGCCGGTGACTAGTGGTGTGCCTCAATGAGCGGTGCTGGGACCACAACTTTCCACAATATACATTATTTATCTGGAAGAAGGAACTGAAAGCACTGTTGCTAAGTTTGCAGATGATACAAAGATCTGTAGAGGGACAGTTAGAATTGAGGAAGCAGGGGGGCTGCAGAAGGACTCGGACAGGCTAGGAGAGTGGGCAAAGAAGTGGCAGTTGGAATACAATGTGCAAAAGTGTGTGGTTATGCACTTTGGAAGGAGGAATGGAGGCATGGACTATTTTCTAAATAGGGAAATACTTAGGAAATCAGAAGCACAAAGGGACTTGGGAGTACATGCTCAAGATTCTCTTAAGGTTAACGTGCAGGTTCAGTCGGCAGTTAGGAAGGCAAATGCATGTTAGCATTCATGTCAAGAGGGCTAGAATACAAGATCAGGGATGTACTTCTGAGGCTGTATAATGCTTTGTCCGACCCCATTTGGAGTATTGTGAACAGTTTTGGGCCCCATATCTCAGGAAGAATGTGCTGGCCTTGGAAAGGGTCCGGGGAGGTTCACGAGAATGATCCCTGGATTGAAGAGCTTGTCGTATGAGGAACGGTTGAGGACTCTGGGTCTGGCCTGGACATGAATCTACCATCTACCATTTAAGGACAGGAATGGAGAAACATAAAGGTTTGAGTGGGGGCAGGGGAGGGTCTTTGGTTTGGTTTGGTTTATGGTACAGTGAAAAGTATTTTTATTATTATTACTCGGAGTTTAGAAGGATGAGGGGGGATCTTATTGAAACTTACAGGATACTGCGAGGCCTGGATAGAGTGGTCGTGGAGAGGATGTTTCCACTTGTAGGAAAAACTTCATTTAATTGGAGAACGGTGTAAAGTAGCAATAAAAACCGAAAATGCTTGGAATTCAAAAAGGAGCCAGTTAGTATCTGAATACAGCAAGGCACTTTGCATAAGAGCATTTATCAAAATGGAATTCAGCTCTGTTCTGCTGAGAGATTTCACAAAGCTCTTCTCTTTCAGATGCCATCTAACTTACTGTTATAATTTCCAGAACTTTTGCTCCCAGGCTGGGTGAGCAGAGACGAGAAAATTCAGGGTTTTGTGCACACGACCTATAAAAATTGATTTTTGGGCTGGATTGGAAGTCAGAGTGAGCGACCCAGGAGAAGTGAGGAGGCTGACGGGTGCAGAAGCCAGCTAGGTGGAAGGTCTGCCTCTGGGCTCCACCACTGTGTCCAAAAAAAACTAAACCAAAACATACATAGTTCTCACTCGTCCACACAGACCCCCCATGCTCCATCCACGCAAATCCATGCCTCCACATGCCCTCCACTCACACTTCACAGCAATTCATGCCAAGGTATGCCCCCAAAAAGCCCTACAGCCTCTCATGACCCCATGTCAAATTATGCAACCCATGCCTATTGACCCTCATATCTTCCATGCCGACCTGTGCCCCTCCATACGAACACATAAATTAGCAGTCGGAGTAGGCCATTTGCCCCTTGAACTCTGCCATTGAGTTAGAACATGACTGATTTAATTGTGGCCTCGACTCCACTTTCCTTTCTACCTCCTATATTCTTTGGCTCCCTTGTCAATCAGGAATCTATTTTACTTAAATTTAAAAATATTCAATGAGCTTGCCTCCATCGCTCTCTGAGGAAGAGAGTTCCAAAGACTCATGACCCTCAAAGAAAATAAATTCTCCTCATCTCCGCCTTAAAAGTGAAATTCCTTATTTGCAAACTGTGTCTGCTAGTTCGAGTCTTTCCCACAAAGAGAAACATCCTCTCACCCCCATGGCCCTTTCTACCCCTATGGCAACCTGTGGCCCTCCATCCATTCCCGTGACTATTTTAACTCCATGTCAAGCGATGCCCCGATAGTCATCGCACAACCCTTTATAGCCCCTCTGTAAAGTTAGAGCCAACTCATGCCAAGCCATAGCCCTACCAACTACCCTTTCACCTTATATCTACTATGCCAACTAACCGATATCCACCATGGACAAGCCTCAGGACCCATGCAGAGAAGAGGCACAATAACGTTCTACAAAATAAAGTTCTAAGTGTCTATTGCAGACTTCACAATACTGGAAAAATATTCCCATTCACGAAAACCTATTTGCTACATTTAGATAACAAAATAAAATATAACAACAAACATTCCATTCAAAGCAAAATCCCTCATAACAAGCATTGAAATTCACAGTTCAACATCAAAGAATCTATAACCGCCTGTAGCTGTCAATCAGACTGTGAAATAGCAGGCACCCTACTGTGATTAAGGGTGGTTGTGAAATCAGTCTTACAGTCAAAATAAGAACATAAGAACTAGGAGCAGGAGTAGGCCATCTGGCCCCTCAAGCCTGCTCCGCCATTCAATGAGATCATGGCTGATCATTTGTGGACTCAGCTCCACTTCCCGGCCCGAAAACCATAACCCTTAATTCTTCAAAAAACTATCTATCTTTATCTTAAAAACATAAAATGAAGGAGCCTCTATTGCTTCATTGGGCAAGGAATTCCATAGATTTACAACCCTTCGGGTGAAGAGGTTCCTCCTAAACTCAGTCCTAACTCTCCTTCCCCTTATTGTGAGGCTATGTCCCCTAGTTCTGCTTTCACCCGCCAGTGGAAACAAATTGCCCGCATCTATCCTATCTATTCTCTTCATAATTTTATATGTTTCTATAAGATTCCCCCTCATTCTTCTAAACTCCAACGAATACAGTCCCAGTCTACTCAACCTCTCCTTACAGCGTAATCCAACCACTTCAGCTCTGGGATTAACCTAGTGAATCTCCTCTGCACACCCTCCAGCGCCAGTACGTCCTTTCTCAGGTAAGGAGACCAAAATTGAACACAATACTCCAGATGTGGCCTCACTAACACCTTATACAATTGCAGCATAACCTCACTAGTCTTAAACTCCATCCTTCTACCAATGAAGGACAAAATTCCTTCGCCTTCTTAATCACCTGTTGCACCTGTAATCCAACATTTTGCGACTCATGCACTAGCACACCCAGGTCTCTCTTCACAGCCATGATGTGGAGATGCCGGCGTTGGACTGGGGTGAGCACAGTAAGAAGTCTTACAACACCAGGTTAAAGTCCAACAGGTTTGTTTCAAACACGAGCTTTCGGAGCGCAGCTCCTTCGTCAGGTGAATCATTCACCTGAGGAAGGTGCTGCGCTCCGAAGGCTCGTGTTTGAAACAAACCTGTTGGACTTTAACCTGGTGTTGTAAGACTTCTTACTACTACTCTCTTCACAGCAGCATGTTTTAATATTTTATCATTTAAATAATAATCCCTTTTGCTGTTATTCCTACCAAAATGGATAACCTCACATTTGTCAACATTGTATTCCATCTGCCAGACCCTAGCCCATTCACTTAACCTATCCAAATCCCTCTGCAGACTTCCGGTATCCTCTGCACATTTTGCTTTACCACTCATCTTAGCATCGTCTGCAAACTTGGACACATTGCACTTGGTCCCCAACTCCAAATCATCTATGTAAATTGTGAACAATTGTGGGTCCAACACTGAACCCTGAGGGACACCACTAGCTACTGATTGCCAACCAGAGAAACACCCATTATTCCCCACTCTTTGCTTTCTATTAATTAACCAATCCTCTCTCCATGCTACTACTTTACTCTTAATGCCATGCATCTTTATCTTATGCAGCAATCTTTTGTGTGGCACCTTGTCAAAGGCTTTCTGGAAATCCAGATATACCACATCCATTGGCTCCCCGTTATCTACTGCACTGGTAATGTCCTCAAAAAATTCCAATAAATTAGTTAGGCACGACCTGCCCTTTATGAACTCATGCTGCGTCTGCCCATTGGGACAATTTCCATCCAGCTGCCTCGCTATTTCTTCCATGATGATAGATTCCAGCATCTTCCCTACTATCGAAGTTAAGCTCACTGGCCTATAATTACCCGCTTTTTGCCTACCTCCTTTTTTAAACAGTGGTGTCAAGTTTACTAATTTCCAATCCACCGGGACCACCCCAGATTCTAGTGATTTTTGGTAAATTATCACTAGTGCATTTGCAATTTCCCTAGTCATCTCTTTTTGCACTCTGGGATGCATTCCATCAAGACCAGGAGACTTGTCTACCTTTAGCCCCATTAGCTTGCCCATCACTACCTCCTTAGTGATCACAATCATCTTAAGGTCCTCAGCTGTCATAGCCTCATTTCTATCAGTCACTGGCATGTTATTTGTGTCTTCCACTGTGAAGACCAACCCAAAAAATCTGTTCAGTTCCTCAGCCATTTCCTCATCTCCCATTATTAAATCTCCCTTCTCATCCTCTAAAGGACCAATATTTACCTAAGCCACTCTTATTTGTTTTATATATTTGTAGAAACTTTTACTATCTGTTTTTATATTCTGAGCAAGTTTACTCTCATAATCTATCTTACTCTTTATAGCATTTTTGTAGCTTTCTGTTGCTCCCTAAAGATTTCCCAGTCCTTTATTCTCCCACTAATCTTTGCCACTTTGTATGCTTTTTCCTTCAATTTGATACTCTCCCTTATTTCCTTAGATATCCACGGTCGATTTTCCCTCTTTCTACCGTCCTTCCTTTTTGTTGTTATAAACCTTTGCTGAGCACTGTGAATAATTGCTTGGAAGGTTCTCCCCTGTTCCTCAACTGTTTCACCAGAAAGTCTTTGCTCCCAGTCTGCCTTAGCTAGCTCTTCTCTGATCCCATTGTAATCTTCTTTGTTTAAGCACAAAACACTATTGATTGATTTTAACTTCTCAACCTCCATCTGTATTTTAAATTTCACCATATTGTGATCGCTCCTTCCGAGAGGTTCCCTAACTATGAGGTCATTAATCAATCCTGTGTCATTACACAGGACCAGATCTAGGATCTAGGAATGGAAACCTCAGCCTGTGACAACAGAGTGAAATGACAAGTTATCACTTTTTTTTCAAATATCTGGGATGTTTTAAAGATTTGAAGGGTGGGGATTTTTAAAGTTTTGACAGCTTGATACCTCCCTTTGATAGATGCCTTTGACATGTCCTCTTTACACTTTTTACAGTTTCCTTTGATTTTTTTGGTAGTCCCCTTTGACAGGGCCTCTTGACAGATGCTTCTGACACTTTTGACAGTTGATTTTGACAGGTATGCTGACAGTTTCAAAGAGCTTAACAATAATGAGTTTATGCACAATTATGGCTAATTTTAACTATTCCAAAGGGCACTGTATCTCCCCAAAGGGCACTTGACCTCACCCAAAAGGGGTCCAGGGATTTGATACATAGAAGTACCCTATCTCTCCAAAGGGATACCCTAGCTGTTCAAACAAATCCATAAAGTTCATACCTGTTCTTACCAGACCCAATCTGTACACTTCGGGTTCCACATGCTAAGGCTACCAAAGTCCCACTTCAGTGGAGACAGCTGATGATTTATCTGGCCAGCTGCCTCTGTAAAACACGTATGTACAACTGTGCCTTCCCCATTCCCACCCCTGTGAAAAAGGGAAGTGGGTCTTGCGATTTTCAGGCGGTTCTGGCTTTTTCTCCATCATGGCCTTCTCCCGCGGATGGGGGTGGCTAGCACGAGGGGACATAGCCTTAAATTGAGTGGTAATAGATATAGGACAGAGGTCAGAGGTGGGTTTTTCACGCAAAGAGTGGTGAGGCCGTGGAATGCCCTACCTGCAACAGTAGTGAACTCGCCAACATTGAGGGCATTTAAAAGTTTATTGGATAAGCATATGGATGATAAGGGCATAGTGTAGGTTAGATGGCCTTTAGTTTTTTTTTCCATGTCGGTGCAACATCGAGGGCCGAAGGGCCTGTACTGCGCTGTATCGTTCTATGTCTATGTTCTATGGCAAAAGTCTTTGCCTTGGTTTTCATTTCAGGTTTCCATCATTTGTGTTTTCCTTTTATCAACGTGTATTCAGGAATGTCTATCTCATGATTATTCAAATTTAAAGTACAATTTTTATGTAGCGCTACCTAAATTTCAAGAAAAACCTCTTAGTTAAATGATCTTGTATGTGGCAAATAGTGGAACTTTTTTGGATAAGATGCCAGATGACAAAATTTTCATCTCTGAGCTACTTCCTTTCTGTGACCTTAACTGATTGTAGGCTGAATTGTATGTTCAATCAAAGAACAGGAACAGTAATCACTGCTTGGTACCTCCCTGCATTTAAACTTTAATGCATACGCTTCAGATGTCCTTATTTTGATGTCATACTTGCGAATCAAACTACTTGTATATATAAAGAACCTCTACCAAGAGCCTCTCTTCCAATCCTTGCACTGCCAAACAAATCAACAGAAATTACTGTGAATACTCCTTTCTCAGGTGCAGGTTTGTATTCTCACAAAAGGGCAAGCTACACAGGTCCAATTAATACTTTAATGTTCTACATTTTTTCACCAAAAAGCAAATTTCCTTTATTTGCTGGACACTAGACGAGAACTCTAGATTTACACATTACAAAGTGCAGAGTTGACAGGTTACAAACCTGGCTGTAAGCTTACAATTCCTGCAAATAATAGCATTTTCAGCAATGATTTTGGAAGATAATAGAAACTCATTCAAATTTTAACCTTTTGGGTTTAGGTTGCTATTAGTTTTTTCAATCTATACATTTCCAGATAAATTAACAAGATACATGAGTAATTTAGATGCATCTTATTTACTGTCCCACGAGTTTAGGCTGAATGGAACAGTTCTTCAACTTTAATCAATACTTCACAATTTCACACATGTTTTTAATGTGATGGAAATATCCTCAAATGGATAATGACATTGCCATTGAGTACAACTTCAAACTGCATTAACTGTGCCATTAGTTACAATGTATTAGATTTACAATTGATGAAACAGTGCATCAAGATTAGTTGAGTAAAGTTCTAAATGAACAGAAAATGCTTTTAGAAAGTACCAGGTGTATAATTATCCAAGAACTATTGAACTAATCTAGCTGTTATGCTCAATATTAAACCTAAATACCGTTGACATTTAATAGTGTTATGCAAAACTAAGGCTCTCCTTGCACAATAATGAAATATCGTACAAGAAATCACAGAACAAAGAGACCAGTGAGGTTTTCTTCCAAACCTGGTCCCACCAGCAGAATTATCCAACCCCACCCCATAACAAAGGAATGCCTTTGCTTTTGCAATACTGTTTCAGCACACTCTTTGTTGGGATAAAGAAAGACCAGAAACAAATGTAATCATTATATTGGTTCGAAAACTAACTCTTAGGCCAAGGTTTTGCAGCCCTCCCCAGCAGGTTTTCCTGCTGTTCGTGCCACCGGAGAACCCACCATGGGAGGTAGTGTTGCTTTCGGCAGGATTGCAAGATCCCGTCAGTGGAAAGGGCCGAAAAATCTAGGCCTTCATTTCAAGTCTTTCAGCCACTTTTAATATTCAGTAATAGATAAGTATACTAGCAGGAGGATTGGCTGAGGAAAGCAAAATCACTACAAATAAAATCGCAAAAAAATGTATTTGGTAAAAACAAGACCTCAGTGTGGAGACTTCTTAACCTACCTCTTCTTGCATCAGTGATAAATAAAGATGGGTGTATCATTATCGGTGGCGGCTTCATTATTGCTGCAATGGAAAGGCCTCTTGATGGATATGGCAGTTGACAGGTAATTAAAAGCTACCAAATTTTCGTCTGACATATCAGTACAGCAATTTCCAAAATATGGGAATGAAGACAAACGTTTGATCTCTTTTTGAACTGTGACGTTAACTGATATCAGAGGAATTTGTTTTTAGCAGATGGTGCAATAAAGTAAGGCTTTGTCCTCAATTATGCACAGATCAATGTTTCCTCTAACTTCTGTTCGCTATGCATGGCTGGTTTGTTGCACTGTGCAGTCCCTTTAAATCTAGTCATGCAGGCATAGATGTTTAAGGGAACATGTCTCTTTGTTCCCTATACGGCATATTCCTGAATGCTGCTCAGCCACACGCTCACACAACTCAGCGGGAAAATCGGTGCAGATACTGTAAGGCCCATTGTGCATTCCAGAGAACAATATAAATGTAAATCCAAGAATATGCAAGTCATTATTTTGATTTACAAATGGTAAAAGACATGATGAAACCTTTAGGGCGGATTCTCCTTTCCGGGGACTAAGTTCCCACTCCGGCGGGAGAACCAACGTGAACCATTCTGGCATCAACAGCTCCCGAAAGTGCGGAATTCTCTGCACTTCCAGAGGCTAGGTGGATGCCGGATGGGTTGGCGTCGCGCCTGCCGGCTCTGGAAGGACTGCGCGAGTCTGCACATGCGGTAAAAGGCCGTTGTGATCCCGCACATGCGTGGAACCCCAGCGTGTTCTGGCACATGCGCGGGGGGTTCTCTTCTCCGCGTCGGCCATGGCGGAGCCCTACAAGGGCCGGCACAGAAGGAAGGAATGCTCCGACGGCACAGGCCCTCCCGCAGACCGGTGGGCCCCGATCGTGGGCCAGGCCACCGTGTGGGCCGCCCCCAGGGTCGGATCCCCCCGAGCCCCACCAAGGGCCATCCCAGACAACTTACCTGCCAGATCCCGCCGTGTGCGACCATGTCAAATCCACGCCGGCGGGACTAGCCAGAAACGGATGGCCGCTCGGCCCATCGGGGCCCGGAAAATTGCCGGGGGCGGGCGGGGCGCTGCCAACAGCCCCCAACCGGCATGGCGTGAACCCCGCCCCCACCCGAAAACCGGTGCCGAAGAATACGGCAGCCGGCTTGGGGGGACGGGGCAGGATTTGCGCCGCCCCCCGGGGATTCTCCGACGCTGAAATGCGTTCGGCGAAGGGGTGGAGAATCCCCGATGATGCCAAAATCGGTGACGGCGCCACTTTCGCGATGCTCCTCCCCCTGAAAAGTGGCGTACAGAGTATGCCGCATGCTGTATCCACAGCCTTGGGCCATTGCCTGAGGCCCACCCCGCGATACTCCATCGCCGACTGAGTTCCCAGTCCAGCGCCGCCACAGTCAGGGGAGGGCCAATTCGCGGGCAGGGAGGCACATTGTTCGGGGCTTGTGGGAATATGGGGGAGCGGTCCGGGAGGCCACACGAGCATCTGAAGGGGATACTATTTTTGAAGGGAATACTATTTTGGAAGGGGATACTATTTTTGAAGGGGATACTATTTTTGAAGGGGATACTATTTTTACGGTCCAGGTCCACGGGCTGAGTACGCCATGAAACAAGGCGGGGCGCTGCAGGTAATGCTCCAGGCTGTATCGACAGCTAGAGCTGGGAGCTCGATGCTGCCTCCCTGCTAGCCCCCCCCCCCCCCCCCCCCCCCCCCGTCCCCCCTCTCCCATCCCCCCAACCCCAGAGCAGGGAATCGGTGGCTGTTTCACGGCAGTTTTCCTGCCGTAAAGCACCACTGTTTTCACGCTTGCGTGGGGACTTAGGGCACGATTCTCCGCTCCCCACGCAGGGTGGGAGAATCGCGGGAGGGCCGGGTGAATCACGACACGCCGCCCTGGCATCCCCCGCGATTTTCCCCCCCACCACCACCCCCCCCACCAAAATGGCGTGTCGCGGAATCTCCGATTCTCCAGCCCAGATGGGCCGAGTGGCCTGACAAACCCGACCGGTTCACGCCGGCGCCAACCACACCTGGTCGCTGCCGGCGTGAACATCGCGCGGCAGGTAAGTGTGGGGCCTGTGGGGGGCGGAGTGAGGATCGAGCACCATGGGCGTGCTCAGGAGGTGACTGGCCCACGATCGGTGACCACCGATCGTCGGGCCAGCGTCTCTAAGAGACGCACTCTTTCCCCTCCGACGCCCCGCAAGATCAAGCCGCCATGTCTTGCAAGGCAGCGGAGGGGAAGACGGCAACAGCGCATGCGCGGGTTGGAGCCGGCAAACCTGCGCATGCGTGGCTGACGTGACTTAAGCGCTGCCGTCGCATCATTCTTGGCGCACCGCTTTGACGCAAACGTCAAGGCCCGGCGGTCGAGTTTCTCGCAACGCCGCTCCTAGACCCCTGGGTGGGGAAGAATAGGGTGCGAGGAACAGCCTCTGACGGCGTTGTGAAACTCGTTCGAGTTCACGACGGTTTTCCCGATGCCACGCGGCATCGGAAAATCGCGCCCTTAGTTTCCAAAACGGAGAATCCAGCCCGCCCGATTCTGGGTTCCTGCATGTGGTGGGAAGGGGGGGGACCATGAAATCCAGGGAATTAATATTGTCTAGGAAACTATATAAACTATAGCACCAGTGATCACGTGTGATAATCATCATCACGAATAAGTTATATGTGATGTTAACATATATGAATCATGACGGAACACTTGGAGATAAATAGGAATATTATAATTCTTGCATGGCTGGGACCTTTGCTATTTGGAGTTTATATAAATGATTTGGAGAAAAATGTCTGATAATTAAATTTGCGGACGAAACAAAGGTTGGTGGGATAGCGGATATTGATGAGGACTGTCAGAAGATAAATCAGGATATAGATTGGATGGAGACTTGCACGGAGAGATGGTCGATGGAGTTTAATCCGGACAAATGTGAGGTATTGCATTTTGGAAGGTCTAATACAGGTGGGAAATATACAGTAAACGTCTGAACCCTTAAGAGTATTGACAGGCTGCGGGATCTGGATGTACTGGTCCACAGGTCACAAAGTGGCAAAGCAGGTGGAGAGGTTAGTCAAGACGGCATACGGCATGCTTGCCTTCATCAGCCGGGGCATTACAGCCACAGTGGCACAAGTGGATAGCCCTGTGGCTTTACAGCTCCAGGGTCCCAGGTTCGATTCCCGGCTTGGGTCACTGTCTGTGTGGAGTCTGCACGTTCTCCCCGTGTGTGCGTGGGTTTCCTCCGGGTGCTCCGGTTTCCTCCCACAGTCCAAAGAGGTGCAGGTTAGGTGGATTGGCCATGCTAAATTGCCCTTGATGTCCAAAATTGCCCTTAGTGTTGGGTAGGGTTACTGGGTTATGGGGATAGGGTGGAGGTGTGGGCTTGGGTAGGGTGCTCTTTTCAAGAGCCAGTGCAGACTCGATGGGCCGAATGGCATCCTTCTGCACTGTAAATTCTATGAGTATAAAAATTGGCAAGTCATGTTGCAGCTGTATGGAACCTTAGTTCGGCCACACTTGGAATATAGTGTCCAATTCTGGTTGCCACACTACCAGAAGGATTTGGACGCTTTGGAGAGGGTACGGAAGAGGGTGTTGCCTGGTATGGAGGACATTAGCTATGTGGAGAGGTTGGATAAACTCGGTTTGTTCTCACTGGAACGACGGAGGTTGAGGGGAGATCTGATAGAAGTCTACAAAATTATGAGGGTCGTGGACAGAGTGAATAGTCAGAAACTTTTTCCCAGGATGGATAAGTCAATTACTAGGGGATATAAGTTTAAGTTGCGAGGGGGAAAGTTTAGAGGAGACGTGTGAGGGAAATTGTTTTCACACAGGGTAGTGGGTGCCTCGAACTCATTGCTGGAGGAGCTGGTTGAAGCAAGTACAATAGTGACGTTTAAAGGGCGCCTTGGCAAATACATGAATAAGAATAGGATTGTAAGAAGTCTTACAACACCAGGTTAAAGTCCAACAGGTTTGTTTCAAACACGAGCTTTCGGAGCACGGCTCCTTCTTCAGGTGAATGGAAAGGCTTGTTCCAGAAATGTTTATATAGACACAGTCAGAGATGCCCCGGAATGCGAGCACCTGCAGGCAATCAAATCATCAAAGATGCAGAGAGAGAGGTAACTCCAGGTTAAAGAGGTGTGAATTGTCCCAAGCCAGTTCAGTCGGTAGGCCTCTGCAAGTCCAGGCTTGTTGGTGGGGGCCGAATGTAATGCGACATGAATCCCAGATCCCGGTTGAGTCCGCATTCATGCGTGCGGAACTTAGCTATAAGTTTTTGCTCAGCAATTCTGCGTTGTCGCGTCTCCTGAAGGCCTCCTTGTAGAATGCTGACCCGGAGATCAGAGGCTGAATGTCCTTGACTGCTGAAGTGTTCCCCAACTGGAAGGGAACAGTCCTGCCTGTTGATAGTCGCACGATGCCCGTTTATTCGTTGTCGCAGTGTCTGCATGGTCTCGCCAATGTACCACGCTTCGGGACATCCTTTCCTGCAGCGTATGAGGTAGACTACATTGGTCGAGTCGCACGCGTATGCGCCGCGTGGGTGGTGTTTCCACGTGTAATGGTGGTGTCCATGTCGATGATCTGGCATGTCCTTGATGGAGACGAGTGTGTCCAAGAGTGCATCCAAATTCAGTTCCATTCTTGGACACACTCGTCTCCATCAAGGACGGTCACCTCAGCACCTCGCTTTACCGCAAGCCCACAGATAATCTCACGATGCTCCACTTCTCCAGCTTTCACCCGAAACACATTAAAGAAGCCATCCCCTATGGACAAGCCCTCCGTATACACAGGATCTGCTCAGACAAGGAGGAGCGCAACAGACACCTACAGATGCTGAAAGATGCCCTCGTACGAACGGGATATGGCGCTCGACTCATTGATCGACAGTTCCACCGCGCCACAGCAAAAAACCGCACCGACCTCCTCAGAAGACAAACACGGGACACCACTGACAGAGTACCCTTCGTCGTCCAGTACTTTCCTGGGGCGGAGAAACTACGACATCTTCTTCGCAGCCTCCAACACATCATCAGCGAGGATGGACATCTTGCCAAGGTCATCCCCACACCCCCACTACTGGCCTTCAAACAACCGCGCAACCTCAAACAAACCATTGTTTGCAGCAAATTACCCAGCCTTCAGAACAGCAACCACAACACCACAAAACCCTGCCAGGGTAATCTCTGCAAGACATGCCAGATCATCGACATGGACACCACCATTACACGTGGAAACACCACCCACCAGGTACGCGGCGCATACTCGTGCGACTCGACCAATGTAGTCTACCTCATACGCTGCAGGAAAGGATGTCCCGAAGCGTGGTACATTGGCGAGACCATGCAGACACTGCGACAACGAATAAACGGGCATCGTGCGACTATCAACAGGCAGGACTGTTCCCTTCCAGTTGGGGAACACTTCAGCAGTCAAGGACATTCAGCCTCTGATCTCCGGGTCAGCATTCTACAAGGAGGCCTTCAGGAGACGCGACAACGCAGAATTGCTGAGCAAAAACTTATAGCTAAGTTCCGCACGCATGAATGCGGACTCAACCGGGATCTGGGATTCATGTCGCATTACATTCGGCCCCCACCAACAAGCCTGGACTTGCAGAGGCCTACCGACTGAACTGGCTTGGGACAATTCACACCTCTTTAACCTGGAGTTACCTCTCTCTCTGCATCTTTGATGATTTGATTGCCTGCAGGTGCTCGCATTCCGGGGCATCTCTGACTGTGTCTATATAAACATTTCTGGAACAAGCCTTTCCATTCACCTGAAGAAGGAGCCGTGCTCCGAAAGCTCGTGTTTGAAACAAACCTGTTGGACTTTAACCTGGTGTTGTAAGACTTCTTACTGTGCTCACCCCAGTCCAACGCCGGCATCTCCACATCAAGAATAGGATTGGAATAGAGGGATACAGACCCCGGAAGTGTAGAAAGGTTTAGGTTAGTCAGGCACCATGGTCGGCGCAGGCTTGAAGGGCCGAAGGGCCTATTCCTGTGCTGTACTTTTCTTTATTCTTTATTCTTTATTACTCATGCGAACATTACTGGTACTACAGACTGTCAGCAAGTTGAGGGTTCAAACTTGACTCCAGTCCTTGAGTACATTGCCCTAGTGCAGTACTAAAGGACTGCTATATTGTCTTCTTGGTAAGATATTGAAATTTGGCCCTGCCTACTTGTTCAGATGGAAGTAAAAGATTCAGAGCGTTATCTGAATCGCAGGCAGAAGTCCTGATATCTTGATCAACATTATTCTTTCAACCCAACATTTAAAAAAACATCCATCTCATTTGTTGTTAGTGGGCTCTTGCCAGCAAATAAAGTTCCATGAAAAGAGTGATGTGTCATGAAACACACTGATGTTATCTGGGAAGGTATCCAAACTTGGATCACAGGTCGTGGGGGGTGTATAGTTTTGTTTTTGGAATGGTGTGACGAGACAAGTAAAACCCCAGTGATAATACGTAGCCTGGTTGTCATGAAACAATTATTAAAGGTTATTTATTACAGTAAAGAAAAGACACATGCACATGAACAGGGCGATTACATTCTACGATAATTGAGCTAAATGAATTATGAACCAACCCACCCTCTTTTCAGAATCTATTGACGAGCTCTGAACTCCTGATGACTTCCCGTTTCCTCAAACAACGTCTAAAGTAAATAAATCTATGAGGTAAAACCAGCTTATAATTTACCACACAATACAGGCTTAATAATCAAGTTTTGAGAAACACATGGCTAAATGCGCTCACTATTGGACTTAAGTTGAGTCTCGCCCATTGTCATTTTTTGGGGCCCTGGGGAGATTCTCACCGCTTTAGCCCACACTATGGCCGCAATTCAATATAAATGTTTCTAAGTGTGGTAGCAAGCGTGAACTGCTGCGAGCTTCCTGGCGCAATTTGCAGAACTATTGTTCTGCAAAGCGAGAGCAGTCTACACAGAAATCCAATTTGGATATGCTTGTTTAATTAGTGTGTGATGAGAAATCATTTCCACTTTTAAGAAATTTAATTTAGAGTTTGACAAGTGACTGAGTGATTGGAATGTCTCTTCACTCAAATAGTTGCCAAATTCTGGTGCCTGTTGAAAGAAGCAAAGCCAAATGCTATTTCCTTCTTGAAAAAAACTGTTTAAAAACAAGAGAATGTTGGTATAATCATACATAATCCATCTTATCAGAGTTGTGAATGCAAGTAAAAGCTTGATTTACCAGACAGTGTCTCAGAGAAAAAAGGAGAAGCTTTTCAATAAACAAAAAAATACAGGTGGAAGGATTACTTGCACCGAACATGCCCCATCCCCTATTGACGTTTGTTCCTCTTTGGATAGAAAGCTCTTCATTGAGGCAGCCAGTTAGGTTGAACTTGAAAAGTTCCTGATCAGATGTAGTTTGTTTTCCTTTAGATTCTGTTTTGTATAAGTATTCACATTGAGGTGCACAATTATTTATTTGTTATCTCAAGGTGTATACAATAGCTCATGTAAACCTTTGATCTATGAAAAGGAACAAGAATGGTATTGAAGATAGAGAAAAGTAATATTGGAGTGTGAAAATATGATTTCTGATGGTTTTGATATAATGCCATGCTTAAGAAATACCAGGCTTCAACAAGAAGAATATGCAACCCCTTCAACAAGAATATTTAAGATAGGAGTAGTGAGATAGAGAATGAGATTAAAATGTAGAGAAAAATACTAGCTTAACTTCATGGAATAAATGGCCAGTTTCTGTTCTGCAACATTCTACAATTCCATCAGAAAAAATTGAAGGACTGATTTTAACCATAGGTAATTTTTTGTGATTTCTCTTCTGCTGAAATGCAAATAACAGAATTGTGAAGACAAGCATTTGATTTCTCTTTAAATATTTTCTCAGTCTTGTATAATCACACCTTAATCACTACGAGCACTGATGTTGTTTCTTTCAGTACCATCACCACCAGTCACCCAAGGATTTACCCTGGATACCTCAACCCATTCCCCATCTCCAAGCTACTGATTTGCAACATCATTGACAAGCATGGTGCTGTGTGTGCAACTGTATGCTGAAGATAGTCACCTCTGTCCCTAGGACTGCATCCATGACAGAATTTTCTGATTGTGGTCAGGATCCTGATTTGGCATCAATGCCAGGTCCAAACCCACACCATGTCAGAAACAGTCAGCTGACATAATTCTGGAAGAATAAATAAATTGGCGGGCAGGCTCTTGAAGCGGACAGGTCAATAAGGTGGCCTCCAGAAATTAAGGAGCTGTAGGCTGCCATTGCAGGTAAGAGAGAGAGAGCGCCTCAAGACTCAGCACTTCCTACAAAACTAAACTGAAGAAATTACCACAACTGCCAAACCACAATTGAGGAGGAGGAACTTAATAGAGTTAATACAGACTGTCCACCATCGACAAGGCACAAATCGGGAGTGTAATGGGATACTGTCCATTTGCCTGGATGAGTGCTGCTCCAACAATACTCAAGAACCTCAACGCCATCCAGGATAAAGCATCCTGTTTGTTTGATACCCCATATACAAATATTTGTTCCCTCCATCACCGTGACACGGTGGCTGCGGCTTACATCATCTACAAGATGCACTGCAGGAACTCACCAAGGCTCCTTAGACAGTACCTTCCAAACCCACGACCACTACCATCTAGAAAGACAAAAAGCAGCACACACCCGAACACCACTAACTGGAGGTTCGCCGCCGAGTCACTTACCACCCTGACTTGGAAATATATTACCGTTCGTTCCTTCACTATCGCTGGGTCAAAATCCTGGAACTCCCCCCCCCCCCCCCCCCCCCCCCCCCACCCCCAAATAGCGCATCTACACTACATGAGCTTCAGCAGTTCAAGACAGCAACTCAACACCACCATCTTCTCAAGGGCAATTAAGGATGGGCAACAAATGCTGGCCTATCTAGCATTGCCCACATTCTGTGAACAAATTTTTAAAATGTAGCCATTCTGCAGGCTTCCAAGAAAATGGCGAGGAACCAACATACTAACCAGAATTCGTAAATTCTAGTCAGCCCCCTTCCTTTTCAACCCCAAATCAGCACCAAATTCCTTCCCTAACCTAGCCATCAGAAAGCCACTGGCAAATTTGAATCCGCCCCTATCACTGCCTGTGTCTCTCAGATTGGTTAAAGATCTATTTAAATTCACTGTCAAAAGCATGAAAATGTTTGACTTCTCAATGTGAAATATAAATAATAAAATAGTTATAATTCAATAAGGAAAATGATGCTGCCGGAAATATGTATTCTGCAGTTCAAGGGGACTTTTGAAAAGGAATTGTTTCCTTTTCCTTGAGCATTCCCTTTCACACACAAAAAATCTTGCTGTTACAAAAAGTCAAACTAAGCTTCATGTGACTAAAGCTTTAAATATTGTTTCTTCAACATTTCTTCAAAAAATAATTGAAAAAGAGACATGCAGATCCCACGAGAAGCTGAGAAATCACTCTACGAAATGCTACCGACACATCCCGGAAAATTGGGTATTCCACACCTGTGAGTTTTCAAAAAAAAAAAATTTATTCAAGATTTACATTTTTAATCAGCAACGCAATAAACGCACAGGAAGGTACAGTACCACATGAGAAATAACGGCTCAGCATCCTGGAATACAGAAGGGAATGGGAGAACAACAGTACAACTGGGTCAATACAATCATTAGACACAACTTGATACCTCTAAAAGTCCCACCAGAGAAAAAGGAAGAAACAGCGTAAAGCCATGAAAACATGGTAAAATGGTGCACACCTTCCCACGTGGCGATTGCTCGCAGTGATCACAGCAGTTCAGGATAGATTTTTAACGTTATATTTGGGCACGCACCAATATCTCCCTCAACTCCAGCAGCACCAGATACACCAATGACACACCTTCACCTCCTTCCCTTGGATACCAGACACACCTGTGCCCCTGCAGGATCTAAGCATGGATTCATTATCCCCCACCCATCTCAACAAAAAGGACAGACAACTACCAGGAGTGGAACGTAGTATAACAAGGGGTCAGGACCCTGCTGTGGGTCCATATTCCCACACCGTACGCTCACCATCATTCATGAAAAAATTGCTCAATTAAATAAGAAGCTTCCCAACCACAAGGTAGGCAATAGGATATCAACTAAGTTCCAGAAGTCAGCTCCATCCCAGGCTCGTGAGGGCGGCATGGTGGCATAGTGGTTAGTATTGCTGCCTCATGGCGTGGAAGTCGGAGTTCAGTGATTCAATGCGGCTCATGGTGTAAGAATCATCTGAAGGGATTTTGAGGAGAAATCCACAGTCATTCACTTGGGTTCAGAGAGAGGGGTATCTTACACAGTCATCTGTGTGCTTAAAAAGGACTTTGTGTTAATTAGACCATTGTAGCTTTGACAAAGAGTCAGACCGTCTGATATTGTCAAGCATTTTCGGTTTTGGATTGGAGATTAAGATGTATTTTGTAATCCATGTTAATCTTAAAATCTGTGCATAATTGCTAAACTAAGGAGGGAGTAGAGGAGTATTGTATCATAATCCAATTTTTTTCATGTTTGATCATTTTTTTTTCTGGTTAAACTAATTGGCGGTCCTGTGACTGTTCCAGCAAGTTTTATTTATTTTTAAAGTAAAAGTTACGGGGCGGGATTCTCCGAGCCTGCGCCGGGTCGGAGAAATGCCGGGGGGGCCGCGCAATTCCCGCAATGCTGCTCCGATGCCAGGCTGCAGATTCTCCGGTCAATTGCGCCGGCACGGTCACTGCGGTGCCGATCAGGGGCCGTTGAAAGTGGCCCCCTTGGCGATTCTCCACGCTCATGGGGCCGACTGCCCACCAAGGTTGTTCGCGTATGGTCCTACCCAGCCGGACCTCACCATTCTGGCTGCGGGGGCCGTCCTGGTGAAAGGCGAGGGGAGCCAACTCCGGCGGGGGCCTCCACAGTGGCCAGCCTGCGATCAGGGGCTACCGATCGGCGGGCGCGCATATTCCAGGGGAGGGGTCCTTTGTTTCTTCGCGCTGGGCCCCTTTAGGGCTACGCCATGTTGCCCGGGGGCCGGCACGGAGATGGCCGTGGCACGCATGCGCGGACTCGAGCCAGCCGTGGCACGCATGTGCGGACCCGTGCCGGCGTGTAGGGCCGGCTGTCGGCCCCGCAGCAGCGCACAGCACTCCGGCGCCGTTCTAGCCCCTGAGGAAGGGGAGAATTACTGGGCCGAGAGGCCCGTTGACACCGGCGTCGCTCGCACCGGTTTTGATGCCAGCATGAACACTTGGCCGGGATTTCGGAGAATCCCAGCCACGGTCTTTTAAGCCAAAGTTCCATTCTGGGATCTTCCTGTCCAGTTATAACATCAACTGGGATTGTAACAGTTCCTCTGACTGGTCATTTGGGTTTATTTTTTTCCACAAGATCTTAGCTGTTTCCCACTGGCCGCTTTCTAGCATTACTTTTCTTGGTTGTTCCTTACCGTCAGTTTTGATTTTCTGTTGTTTTACTTTCAGTCAATCAATAACACATGAAAGCAAAATGCTGGCAACAAAAATATCGAACGTTTAGATGTGACTGACAAAGACTGATAATAGGAAGCAAGGGGAATCCATACAGGAAATAGAAAACCTGGGTACAAGTATTAATATAGATAGATAGCTTGCTGCAGCTTGACTCAGTTTGTAGCACCCTCACCACTGATGATTGTGGACTGCGCTCCACTGCAGAATTTGAGAATGTAAAATAAGTTGACAGTCATTGAATACTATTTGCTGTATTGGAGATTACATCCACTGGTTGAGACTTTAAATCAAGGTCAGAATTTTATCTTACTTGCATATGCGCACCCGCCTCTCCCGGAAGCACGTGAAATTGAGCGAGAAGACATTGGGCATGTGCAAGTGTCGGAAGCGCACCAGCAAACAGCCACACAGGCAATTTAGTCCATGAAATGGTTAGCTGAAAGTAATTTTACGTCACCCATCTAGTTTTACGGTTAACCAGCAGGCAGATTGGCCAAGCAGCCTTTAAGTTTTTTTGCAACCTGGATCCATAGAAACATAGAAAATTGGAGTAGGAGTATGCCATTCAGCCCTTTGAGCCTGCAACACCATTCAATATGATCATGGCTTACCATGCAAATTCAATATTCCACCTCCACTTTCTCTCCAAACCCCTTGATCCCTTTAGACACAAGGGCCACGTCCAGTTCCCTCTTGAGTATATCCAGCAAATTGGCCCCAACAACTTTCTGTGGTGGAGAATTCTACAAGTTTACAATTCTTTGAGAGAAGTTCTTCTTCCTCTCAGTCCTGAATGGCTTACCCCTTATTCTTAGGTTGTAACCCCTAGTTCTGGATGTCCCCAACATCGGGAACATTCTTCCCGCCCTTGCCTGTCCAGTCCCATCAGGATTTTATTGTTTCTATGAGATCCCTTCTCATTCTTCTAATTTCCAGTGAGTACAAGCCCAGTCGATGCAGTCTTTCTCCATATGTCAGTCCTGCCATCCCGGGAATTAGTCTGGTGAACCTTCACTGGACAGCCTCAATAGCAAGAATGTTCTTCCTCAAACTAGGAAACCAAAACTGCACACAATATTCAAGGTGTGGCCTCACCAAGGCCCTGTATAACTGCAGCAAAACATCCCCAATCCTCTCGCTGTAAAGGCCAGCATACCATTAGCTTTCCTCACCACCTGCTTCACCTGCATGCCAACCTTCAGCAACTGTTCCACCATGACACCCAAGTCTTGCTGCACTTGCCCTTTTCCTAAACTGCACCATACAGATAATAATCTGCCTTCCTGTTTTTGCTACAAAGTGGATAACCTCGTATTTACCCACATTATATTGCATTTGCCAAGTAATTGTCCAATCAGCCTGCCCATCAAAGTCACCCTGCAGTCTCTTTGCATCCTTCCCACATCACACACTGTCATCCAGCTCAATGTCATCTGCAAATTTGGAAATATTGAAAGGATGAAATGTCAGGGCTTAAATAAAATTTTAAAAGGTGCCTAAACACTGCGGTTTGTACTCCAATGTGCTGCCTACAGTGTTAACAGCGTTTTTCCATTGGGATTTATTTTTTACAGGTCTGTAGCTTCCTGAGACAGCCCCTCAGTGGCGGTCCCCTTGAAGGAGCCCATTCGAAGCACCAGGCACTTTGCTCGGCGCTCACTCTCTTCGGCAATGCTGAGTCTTTCCAAGTGCGCATTTCACGTTGCTGTTAAAATGCGTTCCAGAGCTGATCGCAGCCAGAAGCATGCTTCCCGTCTGCTTCTAGGCCCACTGAGTACGCACACCCGATGGGCAAAAGTTCAGGCCAAAGGCTCCATCTGCCTGTTCTGGTAGTCAACCTGGATGTTAATGGTCGCATTAGGGTAGGGAGTGCAACTGATGTCTTGGTTAATGTGCCTTTCGCAACTGAGAAACCTGCCATTTTTCATTTTCAGAGGAGAAGCCCAGAAGGTAATCTCATAGAATTACAGCATAAGAAATATTAGAGCAAAATAAAGTTTGGATCATTACTTCATCTAAACTGCGAAGATAGGTTAAAGAAGAGGTCATAGATATAGGTTGAGGCAGTAGAGTTTGAACTGAGATGAGCACTACTTCTTGGAGAAGGTGGTGAATTTGTGGAACTCTCTGCCTCATAGTGCGGAGTCATTAAATGGTTTCAAGAAGAAGATAGATATATTTCTGATTTTTTAAAAACGGGTTAAAGGGATATGGATTTGAGACCAGGAAGAGATCAGCCATGATCTGATTGAATTGCGGAGCAGGCTCAAAGGGCTGAATTGCCCACATTTGCTCCTAATTCCTATGTTTCAACTATAAAAGGATTGTAAGGTTTTTCTGTACAGCTAAAATGGTCTGAAGGGTTTCCTCATTCATACCAATCTTATCTGTTAACACCATAAACAGATGAAACTGGTCAACGCATTATTGTTTCTGGGAACTTGCTGTGTGAAATGACTGCGCCTTGTTTGAATATCAAAACGTTTCCTGGCAGAAGTAATGAGATACCACACAAATGCAAGACCTTCCTTTGTTTAAATCAATAAAGCATCACCTCAGGAAAACTCAACCCAGAAAAACCCTGAAATGTTTTCCCCTTCTTTCACTATTCTTTTCACAGAGTGATAATCTTCAAATATGAAGTAAAAATCACTTAACCAAACACTGATCTGAAAAACAAATTTATTGCTACAAAGGAGACACTACTGTACACAAGAATTTGCTCAACGATGGCACATTGTTAAAGAAAGCATTGCAATTGTAGCTGCAAAACACATTTGATTATCCTATAGTTTCAAGTTCCGACCACCCACAGAGAACAAACTCTGAGTAAATGGTCTATTCCTTTCTGATTGTATATATTTCCAGAAAGAAGAAAGATTTGGTACAGTGCATATACATGTTTCGGTACATATAATCTGGAAACCTCAGGTGTGGCCTCATTTTATCTATAGTAATTATGGGTATGATTCCAATGACTGCTTTTGAAGATTGTCCTCTAACCAGTGAAATCTCATCTGAAATATACAACTATTCATTAATTAACCAAATTATTTCAATCTTTTAACTGTTCAGAGGCTGTTTTTAGTGCCATTTACAGGTGGCATATTCATTTATTTCCAGCAGATAGCGCCCAGATCTTTTGAAGAGCTATAATTGTCAGATTGACACTCCGCATTGTGGTGTGAGGTGCTGCAGAGGGTGAATGCCTCGACCTCGTGTGCGAGGCTGGGGCTTGATACAATTGAAAGTTCTACACAGGACGCACCTCACAAAATCACGGATAAACCATCTGTTCGGGCTGGAGGATGTCTGTGAGTGATGTGGGAGGGGCCCCGCAAACCATGTCCATATGTTTTAATCCTGCCCTAAGCTGGAAAGTATTTGGACGGCAGTATTTGGCATGATCTTGGGGGTTTTAGTTTTGAATGTGGAGCCCAATCCCCTAGAAGCCATTTCCGGGGTGTCGAACCGGCTCCAGTTGCAGGCGGGTGTGGGCAGAAGTTCTAGTCTTCGCCTCGCTGATCGCTCATAGGCGGGTCCTGTTGGAGTGGAGGTCAGTCTCTCCACCCTGTGCCTCGGCATAGCAAGGGGACCTGCTGCCGTTTTTGACCCTGGAGAAGGTGAAGTTTGAGCTGAGAGGGGGCGAAGGAGGGGTTCTACAATTGTTGGGGTTTGTTCATTATACATTTTCAGGAGTTGGTTACCATTGACTGCTGAGGGGGTTTCGGGGGGCAGGGCGGGGAGCTTTTTGGGTTTGGGTGTGATTGTTTTCTTTTAGATATTGTTGGGGTTGTTCTTGTTTTTCATTTGTATGATGAAAATTATGAAAATTTGTTGAATAAAACCATATTTAAAAAAAGATTGCTGCTCCATTCAAACAACACGTCCTGTGACCCCCCCCCCCCCCCCCCCACCCCCGTGACCCCTTTTGTCATGTATTGTACTATCAATGATTAAAAAAAGGAGAATTTAATTTTCTGCTGGAAACATCTAAACATTGAAAAATATTTCAACCTATACAGTATCCATACAGTGTAAGGTCTGATAGATTCCTATGAATAATGTTACAAGGGCACAACTGAAGAAATAATTCCCCATAAAAATAAATAACTATTTCAATATACTGCAGAAAAATTGCTTCATCCCACAAAGGACTTTAACAAAGCAGCCCAGAAGACTCAATAATTTAAAAAATAAGAGTGCAAGAACTTCAAATAAATAGCTTTAAGAATTTATACACCAGACAATTCTGCCCTCTACTGTTACAATGACAGAGACCGTAAAACTGATATGCTGGTTTTTGGAAGAATGAAGATGTCTTGAGAATTTTAATAGAATATCATGGTGTGGAATCTTTGTACAATATCTGAACTGTTGCACTCAACAACAGAATTATATATTTTGCCCTTCCAAAATTTAATGGTAACCAGAGAGAATGTTTTAAATTGTATATGAACTCTATGGTAACACCCTGGTGGTGATGTTGGTCAGTGAGGGAAATTTGAGGGGTGAACACAAAGTGGCGTGTTAGCACAACATTAAAAGACACTGACCGCAAAGTAATTCCACCCTTTCCACAGTAACTTCATTGGCGTGTTCATGTAAGCCGGCTTGTGACACTAAAGATTATTTTTATACTGTTACGGGCCAGGGTTTAGAGAACACCAAAGTATATCATGGAGTTCGCCTGACCCACAACTTTTAATAGATTTTGGCTATGGGGAGCACAAGGGCCCGCTTTACAGGTGTGATGCAACAGAGATCTAAAGTATTTTTAAAACAAAACAATGTTTATTCTATGAATCCAGTTAATATTTTATAAACCCACAGTAAACATCTTACCAACTACCAACGCTGGCAACTCCCCAAAAAAGATACAGTAGTCTATCGGTAACCCTTAGTAACTTTCCTAACAACATCCATGAGCCAAAACACTTTTTAACAAAGATAGGAGGTTTTAATTCTCTACAGAGAACAATTATCACTTTTAAATTATCAAGTGATCTAAACAGCTTGTTTAACATAGAGAGAGAGAGAGGCCGGTATACACTTGCTTGGTTTAATGCAGCTCTCCAACTGAAAGCAAAACTAAATCACAGAGCCAAAAAGAGCTTCCAACTCAAAATGAAAGTAAAAGCAGAATCACATTCCAGCTCCACCCACACAATGACATCACTGCAGCCATTTGATAAAACATACTTTTCTTAAAGGGACTCTCACATGACAATACCAGCAACCCAAACCATCGGGCCGACAACAAGAGTTGTATTCGTATGTCTTGGGGACAGACACCTCAGGGAGAAATATTGCTTTCTGTAGGTACCGAATTGGAAGGCCACAAACTCTTTTTGACAACTTTTGGGGACCAGTCTGCTGATCTATGGATGCGACATCTGAAACACTTAACAGTTTGGGTTAAATTATGAGGACAAGTTGCATATATACAGGTTGACATTCCTTGGAGTACAGAAGATCATGGGATGATCTAATTAAGGTATTCAAGATTATTAAAGCAGTTGATAGGTAAATAGAAACTGTCCTCAAATTAGGACTTGGATGTTCAACAGTAATGTCAGGAAGCAGTTCCCCACGCAAAGGATAGAGGGAACCTGAAACATTCTCCTTCAAAAAGGAGTTACGGCTGGGCCAACTGAAATTTTTATAACAGAGACTGATTTGTTTCAAGTTCAATAAATTTTCATTTAATTAACGGGCTTCCCCACCATTTTAACCCCCCACATTTGGAATACCCTGCTTTTCATAAACTGGAACCAGATGAAGGGAACCCACCAGAGACACACAGGTAAGAATAGCCCCCAGGGGGAGAGGGACATGGCCGGGCAGTACCAGTATCTGGGCAGTGCCTGGGGGCTCCTCTGTGGAGCTCCCTTGGGAGGGATTCCCCTTATCCATGGATTGTGGGGGGTGGGTTGCACGTGTGTATGTGTGGTGTTTGCACTTGTGCGTGTTGAGTGCGGGGGGGGGGGGGGGGGGGGGAGTCGTAGATCGATGCACCCTTTAAAAGCAACGCCCTCATACCTGGAGAGTCACATTCTGACCGATGTGTTCCTGCAATAGTTACGTGATTAGATTATGCATAATCTACAATCAGGACGGAGTGGGATAGACTAAGTTACGCTCTTTGATATTATTTACTGGTTCGCAGCTAGACATACAAATCTGCGCATCGCCACATAAACAAAATGAGTGGTATAATGAAATTTTAGGAAAGACTGAAATGCAAGTACGAGAAAATCTACATCAATGTCAGTACCTGTGGATGTGTATATCCAGTAGAGCTAGATCTTTCATTCCCACTGCTGAAACCCCTTTATTTACTTACATAATTTCATGAATAGTTCATTCAGATTTTTGTTCCCTGTCATCCAAACACTGCAACTCTAGGCAACTGCTTAGTTTACCTAGTGGTTAGTGGAGGTCGATGAGCTCAGTTGGCTGGACAGCTGGTTCATGATGTGGAGTGATGCCAACAGCGTAGGTTCAATCCCCATACTGGCTGAGGTTATTCATGAAGGCTCAACCTTGCACCTTGCCAGCAGTGTGGTGACGACCCTCAGGTTAAATCACCACCAGTCAGCTCTCAAAGGGGAGAGCAGCCTATGGCTCTCTGGGACTGTGGTGACATTTACCTTTTTACATGCACCAACTGTGCACAAATGGAGACATTTCACCCATTGTGTCCATGTCGTGTTTGCATTCGACTGCAATGTGCATATCCAGAATGCTCTTTGCAAGAGCAGCTCAGCTGGTCTAATTCCCGACCTTTTCCCCATAGTGCTGCAAATTTTGTAAGAGGACTAAAAATAAACTGGCAGTGAAATAAACAAAAAGAAAACAAATTTGGATCTTCTGCATCATCTGATGAACTCTTTTTAATCCATTTCCTTACCAAAATCTCTACCATTACCTTTTTTTTAGTCTGGCTTGCTTTCTGTCTTATGGTTTTAAACTTTTCATTCATGTTTCCACATTTAGTCAGTTCCTTTTAATCTCTCTTTTGTTCCACTTTAGTGTCTCTTCATATTGGTGCATGTTTTCCCTTACTTGATATGTTTATTTCTATTTCTTAGTTAATTTTCTACTACTTTATGCTCCACTCCATTTCTTTCACAATATATTTTTAATCTTTTTGTGGCCAGAGTATTTTTCATATTGTCAGTTGCTCTTGCTGTCAATAATGCAAGTTTCTTTCTAGGTTAATTATCTTAGCTCAAATGTTCAACTAAATGTATGTGGGTTCTCGGTGGAGTCGGCCTCCACAGTGCTGGAGGAGGTGCTGACGACAGGGGGACTGGAGAAGGGGGTAGTCTCGGCGGTTTACAGGGCTATTTTGGAAGTGGAGAAGGCAACTCTGGAAGGGATCAAAGCAAAGTGGGCGGAAGAGTTGGGAGAGGGCACAGAGGAGGGGTTCTGGTGTGAGATGCTTCGGAGAGTGAACGCCTCCACATCTTGCACGAGGTTGGGATTGATGCAGCTGAAGATGGTATATAGAGCACACCTCACGAGGGCGAGGATGAGCCGGCTCTTTGAGGGGGTAGAAGCTGGGTGTGAACGTTGCGGGGAAGGGCCCCGCAAATCACGTTCATATGTTTTGGTCCTATCCAAAGCTAGAGGGTTACTGGAAGGAGGTTTTTAGGGTAATCTCTAACGTAGTGCACGTGAAATTGGACCCTGGCCCTTGGGAGGCCATATTCGGGGTGTCGGACCGGCCAGGGTTGAAAATGGGTGTGGAGGCAGACGTTGTAGCCACTTTCTTGCCCTTGTATTGAACCCCTACCCCCCCAACTCCCATTCACCCCCCCCCCCTCCCCCCACACCAGCGACTTCCTTCCCACGTAACCTATCGCATCCTACACACTTGCTTCCAGGGTCCCAGCGACAACCCCTGGTGAGAGAGCTGCATACCACAGATTGAACAACTGCTCTCAGGGACAGAATTTCTGCCACACTGAGGACTTGATTGTGTGGGAGTCCCACGCTGCCTTGATAAGTGCCTTATTGCATTTGGAAAAATGACACAGGGCTCCCACCGGCTCTCAAACCAATGTGTGAGACCTCCATTACCTCAACAAAATTCTACCCATTGTATCCAATTCTGGACATCACATTTGGGAAGGATTTCAATGCCTTGAGGGAGGGAACTCGATTGATATCAAGGATGAGAGACTTTAGTTATGTGGCAAGACTAGAGAAGCTGGGGTTGTTCTCTTTTGAGCAGAGAAGATTTAGGGGAAATTTAATGGAGGTGTACAAAATTCTGGGGGTATAGAAGAGAAACTGTTTCCACTGGCAGGAGTTATCTGATGACGCAGAATAAAGAAATTGGGCAAAGAACCTGAGAAGATGAGGAGACTTTTTTTCAATGCAGCAAGTTATTGTGATCTAGAATGTACTGCCTGAAAGTAGTAACTTTTGAAAGGAGAAATGAGCAGAGCTATGGGGCAAGAGCAGGGGACTAATTGGATGTTTTTTTTTTCAAAGAACTGGCACATTCAGGATTGACCAATGTATGGTGTATTCAAAATACACCAAAATTGAAACTTGACCATCAGTGATGAGTATGACTCCATGATAACAGCAAACATAATTGACAGCTTAAGAGTTTCAGCTATCAGGAGAAAAACAGGACTCTCAGCATAATAATCTTACGATTGGCCTGGTGCCACATGAATTCAGTCTGGGGGCAGTCGCATAAGGAAGGAAGTTGCTGAAGAAATGGTGAAGGAAGGAAAGGTTCAGGTTCCTGAGGCAGTAGGACAGAAGAGATTTAAGCTAAGTAAGGCTGAAACCATCACTCCAGCTGAGAGGGCAGTTCATGCTGGAGAGGCAAAGAGAAAGAACAAATGAAGAAACAGAAAGGAAACCAAACGGGCAGAATGTGTCATAAAGCAAATGGCGGAAAGAACAAATCAGATGGAGGAGGAAATTATTGCAGAACAACCAGAAAGGCTTGAAGAATAAAGCTAATGAAATAGCAGTACAAAAACATGGGCCTGGATTTTTCTTGTTCTATTGGGGGGTTAGGACCTCCACACAGTCATGTGATTCACTGACCTCAGGTGCATCTTTTTGGGCAAGGAGGAGTGGGTGAAATTTTGCAAGAAATTGTACTTTTTAAGACTACTATAGAATTCTTCAGGAGTTGGTCGACATGGTACAAGGCCAAACAAGTAATTTCTCTTCTCTTTCTGGAAAAACACAAACAGTCCCTAGAAATGTCAAGGTCGCCTGGTTCAAGCATCCATATTCATATTCTGAAATCTATAGAATAGCATTTTATCCATACAAATGTCATGGGCTAACAAATTGGATGAGCTAAACTAATGCAGGACCCACAATCTTTTCAAAAGGGAACAAAGTCCCCTAGCGAGCGCATTTAGCCGCCTGTTTCCCGGCACCCGCAGTGCGAGGAAACCCATGACTATTCAACACGACTTGCTTTGGATAAGAGACCTGAACGGGGAATAGTGTCCGAGGTCGCACATAGCCCCATTTTTCACAATGGGGAGCTCCGCCCCCTCCCACATGCCAGGCAACCCTGACTCAATCATGCACACACACAAAATGCCAGCTTGGCAGTGCCTCTGCCAGCTGGAAGTGCCAGGCTAGCACTCAGATGGCACTGCCAGGGTGCCAGGCTGGTACTGCCAGGGTGCTCTGGTGTCACCAGCAGTGCAAGGGCACAACCCTGCCCAAAGGGCATGCAGCTGGGGGCCTCCGGTCCCCTTAGCGACCCCCATGAGTGCCTTTCTGTCTGGTCACTGGTTGTGGGGACCAATACCAAACGGCGCTCAATTGAGATCCCCGAGGTCAAGGGATTGAATTCCTTGGTACCTTGGGAATCTACACATTAGAGTAAGGCTGACTACCTCACTCTAATATGCAGATTTGCCATTGTGGGCGGAATTCACCTTGTAACGTCTCGCGAGATTGCGTTGAATCTCGCGAGGCGTTGTGAGCTGGGTAGATCTCGGGAGCCGGGTCTCCCGAATTTCTTCAGCCATGCTGCACCACGCGAGCTGCTTTTCCGGTGCCGCATGGTTGGAGGATCGCGCCCCTTGAATTAAAATTGTGGACAGGATGTGGGGGATGGGTGGCTGGGGAGAGGGGGCTAACCCCCCAGCACCTGTATACCTGTCACGTAGTCACTGGCCGGAGCCATTAGAACAAGTAATCATCATAGGGTAAACAACCAGCCCCAAGAAATGGGGAGCATCAGTGGATGCCCAGAGAGGCAGACAGCTGTCCTCAGCAGGCACCTGCCTGATCTTCAGATGGAGGAAGATCAGGGGAAGAGTTCCCTAACACTTCGACCACTGAGCAGAAGTCAGCCACCACAAGCTACAGGGGTTAATTCATTCTCCAGGGTCAGTAAACTACTCTCACCTGTCATGGGTCATTTGCATTTCCTAACGGCGGAACGGTAGCACAGTGGGTAGCACTACTGTTTCACAGCTCCAAGGTCTCAGGTTTGATTCCCGGCTTGGGCCATTGTCTGCAGAGTCTGCACATTCTCCCATCGTGTCTGTGTGGGTTTCCTCCGGGTGCTCCGGCTTCCTCCCACAGTCCAACAAACTTGTGCAGTTCGGTGGATTGGCCATGATAAATTGCCCTTAGTGTCCAAAAAGGTTAGGCGGGGTTGTTGGGATAGGGTGGAGGTGTGGGCTTAAGTGGGGTGCTCTTTCCAAGGGCCAGTGCAGGCTCGATGCACTGTAAATTCTTTGATTCTATCTATTTAGCTTGTGCATCAGATCTAAACTTTTGCTTCTTAATAAACCTTAAAATCAATGGAGTTCTTGACCACCAATTTTAGATAATCTGTGACTCCAGTACCTAAATGCTTACATTTAATAAGCAATATAGCCTCAAACCAGGAAGCCCACTACTTAACAGACATTCAACACAATATAGGAGAGAAACATAGCTCAAGGAGGTAGAATGCAACCAACTGTTAAGAGGGCAGAGAGAAAGGGAGAGCACAGTGAAAGAGAATTGCAGAAAATGGATCAGCATTCAGCGTGTCTACAGTAATCAAGGCCTCATGATTCTCAGAAGGTTCTATGAAGAAGATGAAGGCAGGGAGGGTAAGGCTACGCGCAATGAAGACAGGATGGCAATCACGCCACATCAAACACCTCACAAATGGCAAAATAGTCCTGAAAATGCTGTAAATGACCTCACCAAAGTCAGTGAACATCAGAGTACCTGCGCAGTAATGCTGAAAACTGAACTTATCGCTAAACCATTTATACCACACTGGGAAGTGAAGAAAAGAATGAGGCATTTAATGTGCTCACGGTATCTCAGCCTCTCAACCAGCACATTCCTTTCCCATCCATCTAATGTTCCTTTATTCACCTTCAGAATACAAGAATTGTGGGGCTGGATTCTCTAAAAGAAAAATGGGGCTATGTCCCCACGCCGGTGTAAAAACGCTGGCGTTTCACTCTTGCTTTCTTTAAAAAAGTCAAGAGCGATTCTCCTACCTGCAGGGGGCTGGCAGGGTTCCGGAGTATTTCTTGTAGCTTTGGCTGTGGATACGGGCCTCCGCGCTTCCAGTCGGGAGTCCATGCATGCGCACGGTGGTGGCCTGCAGCAGCCACGCTGTGCGCCATGGCGGACTCGAACCGACATCGCCCCCGAGATGTCGCGCGCCAAAGGGCCAATAGCATGTTTCTGTGCGGCAACTTCTATTTACTTCCATGTATTCTGTTTGAGAGTCCATAAGACCATAAGACATAGGAGCGGAAGTAAGGCCATTCGGCCCATCGAGTCCACTCCACCATTCAATCATGAGAGTCAGGAACAAGTTGCCCAGAGCTGGAAAATGCATTGTTTTAAGGGTCATAATTACTAATTTCCTAATTACTAATGTTAAGTCCAATATATTTTAAAACACCAGAGTTTGCTGGTGATGTAGGAATGCTAATACCGGTACATTTTTCCAGCTGCTGATCTGCTTCAACCTGGTGGGAAAGCTACAGCGGCTTCAGACATCTTGGCACTCTGATTAGCATTTAGAAACAAAACATCTGCATGTGTTCAATGGGCAACCTCATCCACCGGCGGAACCAGCAGGGTTCAAATTGGGAACAGGCAGGAATGGAGCCACTCCATTTTTGCCTAATTGGGAAAACTAAAATTTTGCACATTGTTTTGCATGTGGCATACTGTTTTGAAATTAGGGTTCAATCCTTCAGGAAAGAGATAGGAAATTTTTTTTTTCTGAAGGATTGTGCAACTTTGGAACTCTGCCTAAGAAGACAGTGGAGGCAGGATCATTAAATATTTTTTGGGCAAAGGTAGATAGATTCTTGTTAGGTCAGGGAATCTAAGATTGTCGGGAATAGATGAGAATGTGGATTTCAAAACAGAAACAGATCACCATGATCTTATTCAATGGCGGAGCAGGCTCAAGGGACTGCCCCTGTTCCCATTTGATATGTTTGTATGCTCATATGTACTTTAAAAATGTATGCATATGGTGCAATTAAAATAGTGAAATCTGTCATTATCTCAATTATTACAGGCGTATTATCTGTGTATACCTAAGAAAAGGTATAAAATCTGGCAATGACATCTTAAGTTGCTTCATGGCCCATTCATCCAATTCTCATTGGGCTACGCTGTTCTCTGTCCCATAAAATCTAAATTGTAAAATACCTACCCTCATCAACAAATTCTTCCAAGACCTGACCCCAACTTTCTTCTGCACCTTTCTCCAGCTTTATGTCCCCTCCTACTCTCTAATTTTGAATTATTGTGAATTCCATGCTTGCTCCACTCCATTATTGTCGGCATTGTCTTCCGCTGTCTCACTTATTTTCTGCAACTTCATTCCTAAATCCCTTTGCCTCTCTACTTCTCTCTCTCTGCCTTTAAACCCCTCTGAAAATACTTTGTTTTGACCAAGCTATTGATCACCTCTCTCGACTTCCTCTAACTGCTGGGAGCCCATTCCTCCCTGCATCCTTGAAGCCCTTTGGGATGTTCTGCTTCATTAAAGATGATACATAAAATGTCATTCTAAGAAAATAATTGTTAACCTGGTATGTTACGTTCCTCTCTCCACAGGTGCTGCCTGACCGCTGAGTGTTCCAATATTTTCTGCATTCATTTCAGATTTCTAGCTGTTGTCGTGTTTTGCCAGATTTTGTGATGGAAAGTGTGATTATATTATCACACGTGTCAAGAGTAGGTAACACTTGTTAGTTTTGGCCAAATTACACCAAGTATGACAGAAAATCAGCTGTGCCACATCTGATTTTAAAACACAAAAAAGGATTCAACCGCTTATTTTTCGAGCACTTGGAGTGCATATAGCTCTGCTACCCAAGTGGCTTGTTTATTTGGTTTAATGAATGGTCTTTATAAAGGCTCTCAATTTCACTAATGCAAACCCCTGTAAATTCAACTGAATGGCTATGATGAAGTATGGGATCCGTCATCGGATTCATGAAGTTTACCACAAGAAAGGACAAAAGGAAGGTTATTTATAGCATAAAGGGTTCCAAAAATAATGATCCAGAGGATAACAGCAATTATCGGTGACCTATATCTCAGAAGAACATTTTTTGATCAATGCTGTTAATAAATCATTCTTTTTATTGGTTTTGGCTACTGTATACTCAATTGCACTGTTAAAATACTATAGGACACCAACAGGAGCACTTCACAGACTGAGGGGCTTTGGAGATCTAGGTAACAAAAGTAATAAGAGTCAAACATCATCAGCTGTATTCTCTGTTCCTGAGACTAAGTGTTGACCCTGGGCAGGATTGGTGGACTCCCATGACAGCACAACTGTCGCCGCATCTGGACTGACTCAGCAACTGTTAAGGGACTAGCACCGGCACTAGAGGGAACACAATCAATTCCAATGCAAAACGGTGCCGGAATCACCGGATTCGCGATTGCCACTCAGGAGGCCAACAAGCTGCAGCCACATATCCACACTTCACTCCCACACACACCATCTGCCGCGATTCTCCCACCCCCCCACGGAAGAATCGCCGCTCGCCGTTTTTCACGGCGACCGCGATTCTCCGACCCGGATGGGCAGAGCGGCCTGCCGTTCGCGACCGTTTCACGACGGCGGCAACCGCACCTCGTCGCAGCCGTCATGCAATCGCCGTGAGATGCCCGTTTTGGGGCTTGTAGGGGGCCTGGTGGGGAATGAGCACCACGACTGTGCTCGGGAGGGGACAGGCCCGCGATCGATGCCCACCGATTGTCGGGCCGGCGTCTCATTCGGACGCACTATTTCCCCTCCGCCGCCCCACAAGATCAAGCTGCCACGTCTTGCGGGGCGGCTGAGGAGAAAGACGGCCACCGCGCATGCGCGGGTTCGAGCTGTCAGCCGTCATGACGTCAGCCACGCATGCTCGGGTTGGAGCTGGCCAACCTGCGCATGCGTGGCTGACGTCACATAGGCGCCGCCGTTGAGTCATTCTCGACACGCCACCTTGACGCAAGCGTCAAGGCCCGGCGGCTGAGAATAACGGAGCGCCGCTCCTAGCCCCCCCGGGCGGGGGTGAATTCGGTGAGAGGAGCGGGCTCCGAGGCCGTCGTGAAACTCGGCCGAATTCACGACGGATTTAACAAATTTTTACGGGAGCAGAGAATCGCACCCATAGTTTTTTCATGGCAGAGAGATCAATAGTACACCTGCTCTGTCTGGCTTCATCGCCAACACTGAAAACAAAACTAAAACACACCCTGCAGCAAACAGCCTAAAATGAAAGTAAAAAAGCTGACAGACAGCCCAGCTCCACCCACACTCTGACATCACTGATAAACACCCATTTCTTAAAGGTACATTTCTTAAGCACCCATTTCTTAAAGGTACTCTCACATGACAGATTCCAATATCTCCTGCAGTCCCAGATGCATCTCCAATCTCTGTCCCTTCCTCTTCTCCATCTTCGGGAATTCTAGCCTGTCTAAAAAAAAATGCCCCATCTCCGCTTCCTCCTTCCGGGCTCGAAACAACATCAATATACTCATGCACTGCAACTTTTCAAATCATTAAATTAACAATCTTACTTCATCAATCTCAGCAGTCCACTCAGCAGACATAGCTCTCTTCCCTGATATAGGCCAAACTAACTACGCATGTTGGAGCAATTATTGAAAACTCTCCCGTCCTTTCAATTTAATTTGCTTTCCAAAACAAAAATATTATTTGCCTTGGCATTGAGATCATGCTTACCATACAGTGATTACCTCATAAACTAAAACCAAATGCTCCAAGACATAAAATAAGACATTTTCAATGTGTTTCCATCACAACTCCAACATCTATTGGAGCAATTTCAATATTTATAACTACATGCTGGCAGAGTGGCAGGCATTTGTTAATCACAGTAATTTTTAAGCAGTGAGAAAATACGTTTAACTATGTTTTCCTTATTACTGATATTTACAGAAATATCTGGCCAGAGGACTGTCATGTGGCAGGGAATAACTAATATACAGTCCACTTCCATCGCTCGCGACCCCTTTAATCACAAATTAATTTACTCGTGTGAATATAATTACACACATAATCACAGTTTGTGGCCTCAAAACGTCACTCATCCACAATTTTGAATATTAAATTTTCACCTTTCGCATGTCATTCCCACATAGAAAGCTCACACTGCACACGTGCCAACTCTATGCATGTACATGCGCAAGTTTGCCGTTTGCGTTTTCACACTTCGTGAGAATTCACGGGATTGAAACATCCACGAACAGTGGGAGTTGACTGTAATGTAATGTCCTTTTAATTACATATGTCCTCACTTCAAGGTGAAAATCTCCAGTGTGTTTGCGAACAAAGCAGCACGTTCTCGATCTTGATCAAGGCTGAGGAGGACAAGCCATAGCCAGGCAGCCAGCAGCGAGGTGATGTCATCGGGGAAGGCAAGGTGTGAGGTGGAAATTGCCAAGGAAAGCAGTGGGGCGACTCGGCTCCCAGGCCTGGATTGAGATGGGATGGGCAGGCGAAGCCAGCAACGAGGCAGACTGAGCCATCAGGGTCAACTTGACTCTCAGGCAAGCGCTGGGCAGATGAGGCCATAGATCGGCAACAAAGTGATTTCATTGAGTGAGGTGAGGTGCGAGGCGGGCAGCCGGGTAATTTGACCCCAAACCAGGACTCAGGAGGGCTGGACAGGCGAAACCGTAGCCAGGCAGGCTGAGCCAGCAGTGGGCAAGGTTGCCAAGGAGAGTAACCCTCAGGCCAGGGCTGAGGAGGACTGGGAAGACAAAGCCATAGATAGGCACCGGGTAGGTGATGTGCAAGGCACCGGTCATCGAGGGGAGCAGGGAGTTGACTTGACTCCAAGGCCAGGACTTAGTGTTAAGTAATGGGTTAAGAGACATTCCAATTAGTTGTCTCATTTATGTTAAGTATCCAATAATTGACACTGATGTGCAAAGAGGTTTCAGGTGGCTTTTGTGTCAGATGATGTGAAGATATAGTTTTGTACAGTGTCTGTTAAAGTGAAATAAAGGTGTTTGTGGAAAAGGAGCAGAAACTTTGACTCTTTATACAACACCAGCTAAAAGTCTACCACTTAGGAAGGGTAGACAGGCAAGTTCATAGCCAGGCTGAGCCAGCGCGAGGCAAAGTGACTCGATTCCTAGGTCCATGCTGGGCAGGTGAGCCCATAGCCAGGCAGCAAAGCAGGTTCATTGAGCAAGGTAATGTTAGAGGCACTGGTCGTTTAAGGGAGTAGCAGGGCTGGATACCTGAGGCCAAAGCCAGATAGCCTGAGGCAGCAGCAAGGCGAGGCCATTGGGGGATGTAGAATTACAGGCCAGTGCTGAGAGGGTTGGCAAGGCCGTCAAGGTGAGGTGTGAGTCAGGGCAAAATTGGAAAAGGGGCAAAACTGCAAGAGGTCTGGGCAAACTGGGAGAAGGGATGAAGCTGGAATAGGAAAAACCTGCAATGAGATAAAATTGGGAGAGTGGATAAAACTGGGAGTGAGGAGGCAGGCTGGGGGTGGGGGGTGCGTTAAAAGTGAGATAAGGACAAAGCTGGAATAGGAAGCAAAGCTAGGATGGGGAAAAGAATTGTGAGAGAGCAAAGTTGGAGAGAGGTCAAATTGGGAGGGGACAAAGCTTGAGGAAGGGGAAAACTGGAGAGGGGAACACAGCTGGGGGGGGGGGGGAAGCTGGAGATGGCGGCAAAACTGGAAGGATGGAAAAACTGGAAGGCATGTTTTTACACGTTAAAAATCATTAAAGCAGTTAAGCACTGATTAATTTGTGTATTTTTGTGCCTTTGCATTCTGTGGGGAAAAGGTGGGCAGAGTCGGGAGGGGAATAACATTATTGTGGGGAGGTGGTGACATCATTGGGGGGTGATGTCCATGGGGATTGATATCGTTGGGGGTGTGACATCATTGAGGGCTGGACATGCCCAGAAATGAAGGGGATCATGGGGCCCCACAAAGTTTAAGTCCACCTCTGGTACATGGTTCTCAAAATATGCTGCACCAAATTTCAATGCTTGCCTTGTAGTCAGTCAGCTACAATGTTTCCAAAGAGACTACAAAGCGGTCGCTTGCAAGATAGAAATTTGTAATGTTCCTTACGAGGGTGTCACAGTATCAAATGTACTCGCCACCTTCCCCACAGAAGATCTATTTGGGAGTTCCACAGTTGTCCCTGTGTGAGACAAGGCTTGTCCATCTAAATTGACTTTCTTAGAGGATGTTCTCCATTCGGTTGAGCCCAATATTACGGAGGACCTTGATTTTTGCGATTTTGTCCTGCCATTGAAATCTCATAATGGACCATAGGTATCTTTGGTGGAAATGTTCCAGGGCTTTATTGTGTTGTCAATATAACACCTATGCTATACAGTAGGGTGGTAAAGACCATAGCCTGAGTCTGATTTTAGATGCCATGCTGCTTCCAAACATGATCATAGAGTTAGCCATTGACAGAACTAGTTCTTTGGACGCGTGCACGGATATATTCATCAAGATTAAAGTAGTAAAGTTGCCAAAGTCCCAGATGACCATAGGCTGCTTTTCCCTTTGAGGGGGAGAGCTGACTGTGCTGATTTAACCTGAAGATCACCATACTAAACAGCTGACTTGTAATGCAGAACAAGGCCAGCAGCGCGGGTTCAATTCCCGTACCGGCCTCCCCAAACAGGCGCCGGAATGTCGCAACTAGGGGCTTTTCACAGAAACATAATTGAAGCCTACTTGTGACAATAAGCTATTATTATCATAATCAAAGACCCCTCCCAACCGGCTTACTCACTCTTCCAACTTCTTCCATCGGGCAGGAGATACAGAAGTCTGAGAACATGTATGAACAGACTCAAAAACAGCTTCTTCCCCACTGTTAACAGACTCCTAAATGACCCTCTTATGGACTGACCTCATTAACACTACACCCTGTCTGCTTCATCTGATGCCGGTGTTTATATAGTTACATTGTATATTTCATAGAATTTACAGTGCAGAAGGAGGCCATTCCGCCCATCGAGTCTGCACCGGCTCTTGGAAAGAGCACCCTACCCACGCCCATACCTCCACCCTATCCCTATAACCCAGAAACCCCACCTAACACTAAGGGCAATTTGGACCCTGAGGGCAATTTAGCCTGGCCAATTCACTTAACCTGCACATCTTTGGACTGTGGGAGGAAACCGGAGCACCCGGAGGAAACCCACGCACACACAGGGAGAACGTGCAGACTCCACACAGACAGTGACCCAAGCCGGGATTCGAACCTGGGACCCTGGAGCTGTGAAGCATTTGTGCTAACCACTATGCTACCGTGCTGCCCAGGCTCATAGTGCAAGGCATTGTGCAAGGCGTTGTGTTGCACTATTATGTATTTTCTTTTATTGCCTTTTCTTCCCATGTACTTAATGACCTGTTGAGCTGCTCGCAGAAAAATACTTTTCACTGTACCTCGGCACACATGACAATAAACAAATCCAATCCAATCCAATCCAACCTCAGGCAAGGGGTAAGGTTGAGAAGACGGATCTTCATGAATAACCTCAGCCGGTAGGGGAATTGGACCCCCGGAGCTGGCCTTGCTCTGCTTCACAAAACCAGCTGTCTAGCGTTATGAGCTGAACCGGCCCCCTTCATCAAGAGTAGCATCCTGAGAAAGCACACTACGAAGATGCCTTGCACTATGAGCCTTAAACCTCACCCATGAGTTTGCAATCAAGAGAAAATATTAAATAAGTCTTGTTTGAAACACTTTGTTAATTGTTAGTCTATTGAACAAACCATGAATACAAAACCAAGAAAATGTACTTTCAGATGCAGATGAGAATGCACTGGAGTAAACTGGAACTCAAATATAAAGTAAGTCCACGACAGTAAAATAAGTTGGTCCACAGCACTCTGCAAAAATTACAATAGTGTTGTCTGACATTCAAAAAAAAATCAAGTTGCAATGGGAAAATTGGCAATATCCATGGAGAGCTCCAACAACTTAATTATTCCATCTTCACGCTTGCTCTATGTGAAAGATTACTTTATTTAAGAATACTAAATTAGCACAGTAATACAAGGTTATTCACTTATGTTCAAAGTTAATCTGATCCCAAGCTTCATGTGCCTATTTGAATGCCCCATTGTAAGGCTGAGAAATCACAGAGTACAAGAGATAGATAGATGGATAGATAGATTAGACAGATAGACACAAAGAGCTGTCATGATTTGCTTACATTGTACACACTGAACAACTGTTCAGAAGACCATCAGTAACAACAATGGAATTGAGCAAAACAGATCAGATAGAGATCCAGGGTACTATACTCGAATATGACTTGTGGTACTGATGCACAGGTTGTAACCTAAACAAGACATATCAATACCAGACAAGCGGTGGTGTGAAAACAACTAGATTCTCCAACTGCACATTATGTTCCACCTCCATTTGTGCAAATTATGCAAAGTAATAACTGCTTAGATTATGATAAATCAGAGCCTGCAAAAGGGAATGTGAAGTCAAATATTCCAGCTTCTAAAAACTTTAAACCCACCAACAATCCCCCCCACCCACAATCCTACTCCCATCTTGATAAGAGAGCTTCAAATGACAAAATAGTTTAAAAAGATAATGGCAATATTATGTTGTCCAGAATGTAGTTGTTGTTTTGACAACATTCTGTTGTAAAATCAATGTACTGCTTTTATAGATGCATTTCGAGACAGAAATCATTTCTGCTGTGTTTCCCCGCTATGACTTCTTATAGCTCCTAACACATTCTGGAATCTTCCATGTGCTCACTAAAGCTGTGGAGATCATTACCATTTGAACCAAGAATACGGATATTGGATTCCCAACTCTTGTGCTCCAGGTCCCACAAAGCTATGGCCAACCTTATCACCAGTCTCTGCTGGTAAGTCAGCACATTCTCATCTCGTCGCTATTTGTCTTTGAATCAACCAGTGCGACCACCAACACTACCTAATCCTGCCTGATGGAAGTATTTAAACTGGTGCCTGGAAGTGGACAAGCAAATGATGTGGATCAAGGACTTGCAGCAGAGCCAGCTTTAAGACATGAAATGAAAATGAAAATCGCTTATTGTCACGAGTAGGCTTCAATGAAGTTACTGTGAAAAGCCCCTGGTCGCCACATTCAAGCGCCTGTCCGGGGAGGCTGGTACGGGAATCGAACCGTGCTGCTGGCCTGCTTGGTCTGCTCTAAAAGCCAGCGATTTAGCCCAGTGAGCTAAGCCACCTATCTGTACAGTCTTATCCTAAAGCACCATTTATTTTGGGTTATGCGTGAACTGTATAAAACTTTAGTTAGGCAACACCTAGAACTTTGTGCACAGTTCTGGAATTCATATTGTAGGAGGGATGGAATAGTACTGGAACGGGTGCAGAGGAGATTTACCAAGATGTTATGAAGAGAGATTGGATAGACTGGGGTTGTTTTCCATGGAGCAGAGGAGACATGATTAAGATGTATAAAATTGTGAGGGGCATAGATAGAGTAGACACAAAGAAATATTTCCCCTTGGTGAAGGGATCAATGACCAGGGGGCATTGATTTAAGGTAAGAAGCAGGAGGTAGGGCGGCATAGAACATAGAACACTACAGCGCAGTACGGGCCCTTCGGCCCTCGATGTTGCGTCGACCTGTGAAACCATCTGAAGCCTATCTGACCTACACTATTCCATTTTCATCCATATGTCTATCCAGTGACCACTTAAATGCCCTTAAAGTTGGCGAGTCTACTACTGTTGCAGGCAGGGCGTTCCACACCCCTACTACTCTCTGAGTAAAGAAACTGCCTCTGACATCTGTCCTATATCTATCACCCCTCAATTTAAAGCTATGTCCCCTCGTGTTGGTCATCACGATCCGAGGAAAAAGACTCTCACTGTCCACCCTATCTAACCCTCTGACTATCTTATATGTCTCTATTAAGTCACCTCTCAGCCTTCTCCTCTCTAACAAAAACAACCTCAATTCCCTGAGCCTTTCCTCGTAAGACCTTCCCTCCATACCAGGCAACATCCTAGTAAATCTCCTCTGAACCCTTTCCAAAGCTTCCACATCCTTCCTATAATGTGGTGACCAGAACTGCACGCAGTACTCCAGATGCGGCCGCACCAGAGTTATGTACAGCTGCAGCATGACCTTGTGGTTCCGAAACTCAATCCCCCTGCTTATAAAGGCTAGCACACCATATGCCTTCTTAACAGCCCTATTAACCTGGGTGGCAACTTTCAGGGATTTATGTACCTGGATGCCGAGATCTCTCTGTTCACCTACACTACCAAGAATCTTGCCATTAGCCCAGTACTCTGCATTCCTGTTACTCCTTCCAAAGTGAACCACCTCACACTTTTCCGCATTAAACTCCATCTGCCACCTCTCAGCCCAGCTCTGCAGCTTATCTATGTCCCTCTGTATCCTACAACATCCTTCAGCACTATCCACAACTCCACCGACCTTCGTGTCATCTGCAAATTTACTAACCCATCCTTCTACACCCTCTTCCAGGTCATTTATAAAAATGACAAACAGCAGTGGCCCCAAAACAGATCCTTGCGGTACACCACTAGTAACTGAACTCCAGGATGAACATTTGCCATCAAACACCACCCTCTGTCTTCTTTCAGCTAGCCAATTACTGATCCAAACCGCTAAATCACCTTCAATTCCATACTTCCTTATTTTCTGCAATAGCCTACTGTGGAGAACCTTATCAAACGCCTTACTGAAATCCATATACACCACATCAACAGCTTTACCCTCATCCACCTGTTTGGTCACCTTCTCAAAAAACTCAATAAGGTTTGTGAGGCATGACCTACCCTTCACAAAACCGTGTTGACTATCGCTAATCAACTTGTTCTTTTCAAGATGATTATAAACCCTATCTCTTCCAACATTTTACCCACAACCGAAGTAAGGCTCACAGATCTATAATTACCAGGGTTGTCTCTACTCCCCTTCTTGAACAAGGGGACAACATTTGCTATCCTCCAGTCTTCCGGCACTATTCCTGTCGACAAAGACGACATAAAGATCAAGGACAAAGGCTCTGCAAGCTCCTCCCTGGCTTCCCAGAGAATCCTAGGATAAATCCCATCTGGCCCAGGGGACTTATCTATTTTGACATTTTCCAAAATTGCTAACACCTCCTCCTTTTGAACCTCAATTCCATCTCGCCTGGTCGACTGAACCTGAGTGTTCTCCTCGACAACATTGTCTTTCTCCAGTGTAAACACTGACGAAAAATATCCATTTAACGCTTCCCCTATCTCCTCTGATTCCACACACAACTTTCCACTACTATCCTTGATTGGCCCTAATCTTACTCGAGTCATTCTTTTGTTCCTGATATACCTATAGAAAGCCTTAGGGTTTTCCTTGATCCTATCTGCCAACGACTTTTCGTGTCCTCTCCTCGCTCTTCTTAACTCTCCCTTTAGGTCCTTCCTGGCTAACTTGTAACTCTCAAGTGCCCTAACTGAGCCTTCATGTCTCATCCTAACATAAGCCTTCTTCTTCCTCTTGACAAGTGCTTCAACTTCCTTAATAAACCACGGTTCCCTTGCTCGACAACTTCCTCCCTGCCTGACAGGTACATACTTATCAAGGACACGCAGTAGCTGTTCCTTGAAAAAGCTCCACATTTCGATTGTACCCATCCCCTGCAGTTTCCTTCCCCATCCTATACATCCTAAATCTTGCCGAATAGCATCATAATTGCCTCTCCCCCAGCTATAATTCTTGCCTTGCGGTATGTACCTATCCCTGCCCATTGCTAAAGTAAACATAACCAACTTGTGATCACTATCACCAAAGTGCTCACCTACATCTAAATCTAACACCTGGCCGGGTTCATTACCCAGTACCAAATCCAATGTGGCCTCGCCCCTTGTTGGCCTGTCTACATACTGTGTCAGAAAACCCTCCTGCACACACTGCACAAAAACTGACCCATCTATAGTACTCGAACTATAGTATTTCCAGTCAATATTTGGAAAGTTAAAGTCCCCCATAACAACTACCCTGTTACTCTCGCTCCTGTCGAGAATCATCTTTGCAATCCTTTCCTCTACATCTCTGGAACTATTCGGAGGTCTATAGACAACTCCCAACAGGGTGACCTCCCCTCTACTGTTCCTAACCTCGGCCCATACTACCTCAGTAGACGAGTCCTCAAGCGTCCTTTCTACCGCCGTAATACTTTCCTTGATTAACAATGCCACTCTTTTACCATCTTCTCTGTTCTTACAGAAACATCTAAATCCTGGAACCTGCAACAACCATTCCTGTCCCTGCTCTACCCATGTCTCCGAAATCGCCACAACATCGAGATCCCAGGTACCAACCCATGCTGCAAGCTCACCCACCTTATTCCGGATGCTCCTGGCGTTGAAGTAGACACACTTCAAACCAGCGTCCTGCTTGCCGGTGCCCTCTTTCGAACTTTTAACCCTATCCCTGACCTCACTACTCTCAACATCCTGTACACTGGGACTACAATTTAGGTTCCCATCCCCCTGCTGAATTAGTTTAAACCCCCCCAAAGAGCACTAGCAAATCTCCCCCCCAGGATATTGGTACTCCTCTGGTTCAGGTGAAGACCATCCTGTTTGTAGAGGTCCCACCTACCCCAGAATGAGCCCCAATTATCCAGGAAACCAAAACCCTCCCTCCTGCACCATCCCTGTAGCCACGTGTTCAACTCCTCTCTCTCCTTATTTCTCACTTCACTAGCACGTGGCACGGGTAACAACCCAGAGATAACAACTCTGTTTGTTCTAGCTCTCAGCTTCCACCCTAGCTCCCTGAATTTCTGTCTCAAATCCCCATCTCTCTTCCTACCTATGTCGTTGGTACCTATGTGGACCACGACTTGGGGCTGCTCCCCCTCCCCCTTAAGGATCCCAAAAACACGATCAGAGACATCACGAACCCTGGCACCTGGGAGGCAACACACCAACCGTGAGTCTCTTTCGTTCCCACAGAACCTCCTGTCCCCAATGACAAGTGCTCTGTTCCTCTTCTCCCTTCCCTTCTGAGCAATAGGGACAGACTCTGTGCCAGAGACCTGTGCCCTATTGCTTACCCCTGGTAAGTCGTCCCCCGCAACAGTATCCAAAACGGTATACTTGTTATAGAGGGCAACGACCACAGGGGATCCCTGCACTGCCTGCCGGTTCCCTCTCCCTCCCCTGACGGTAACCCTTCTTCTTTTACCTGAGGTGTGACTACCTCCCTATAACTCCTCTCAATAACCTCCTCCGCCTCCCGAATGATCCGAAGTTCATCCAGCTCCAGCTCCAGGTCCCTAACGCGGCTCTCGAGGAGCTGGAGTTGGGTGCACTTCCCGCAGATGTAGTCAGAAGGGACACTAGAGGTGACCCTTTCCTCCCACATTCTGCAGGAGGAACATTCAACTGCCCTAGCCTCCATTCCCACTGAACTAACTTCCCAACTACTGAAAAATAAAAATAAAAAACTTGTTAGTTTAGCAATCCAACAGACAGAGCTTTTTTTTTGGTTAGAGGAGGAGGATGGGTGGGAGACACTACGTAAGTAGTGTTTCGGGTAAAGCTGTCACTCGAGAACAGCCCCTTCACAAACCACCTTCAACTTACGCTGACCGCACTGCACGTATGCAAATCTCCCCGGAACAGCCAATCAGAAGCTCTGCTCTGCTGCCCCCTGCTGGATGCTTGACTTCCGTCAAACTCCTCGGGTCACTGATGCAGGTGCACCTTCAACTTACGCTGACCGCACTGCACATATGCAAATCTCCCCGGAACAGCCAATCAGAAGAGCAACTGTGCATGGTGGCACAGTAGTTAGCACTGCTGTCTCACAGCACTGAGGACCCAGGTTTGATCCCAGCCCCGGGTCACTGACAATGTGGAGTTTGCACATTCTCCCCGTGTCTCCATGGGCCTCACCCCCAGAACCCAAAGATGTGTAGCGTAGGAGGATTGGCCATGCGAAGTTGCTTTATAATTGGAAAAAAAGAATTGGGCATTTTACATTTATTTTAAAAAAGGTTTGGGGGGGGGGGGGGGATGTGAGACAAAATGTTTTCACCCAGAGGGTGGTAGGAGTCTGGAGTGCACTGCATGAAAGGGTGGTGGAGACAGAGACTCTCATAACATTTAAATAGTATTTAGATGTGCACTTGTGATGCCAAGGCATACAGACTATGGGCCGAATGCTGGAAAATGGGATTAGAATAGTTAGCTGGTTGTTTTTTGACAGGCACAGACACATTGTGCTGAAGGACCTTTGCTGTGCAGTAGACGTCTATGACTCTCTCTTAGGAGTCAAGAGACATAGATGGTGTGAAAGCCTCTGGATCGCTACAGTTTCACAGGAATGCCATGGTAACAGTGCAGATGTACACCCACAAACCAGCTGCATGCACTGTACCATCTTCCCACAGACAGAGCAGAGACTCACCTGCAGCTCCATAGCCTCGTCTTCAAGGTGGCTGAGGGATGGCCAACTCAATTCCATCCAGGTCTGTAGACATTGTGAATAGGTTTCTCAGCCCCTCACCACATCTCTCAGGAGTTGCCCAACTGAACACTCAATGTGCTGACCAAACGAAGTTTTTACAAAATACAAAATATAAACATCATAACTCTATTAACGCGGTAACACCCCGTAAACAGTGCCCTCCAGCTGCAAGAGCAACTTCAAACAAAAGGAAAAAAAAACAAAAAAAAAACAAAACAGAATCCAAAAGACAGAGAAAAGAGAAAAAGAAAAAAGAACAAGGGAGAGAGATAGCACCCTCCACAAACCCATGTGTACAGTTCTCCCTCCCCCCCGTCCTTCCCCCCCCCCCCCCCCCCCCCCGGGGTTGCTGCTGCTGTCGGCCTATTTCCCTACCGTTCCGCCAGGAAGTCCAGAAAGGGCTGCCAACGCCTGAAAAACCTTTGTACTGATCCCCTCAGGGCAAATTTCACCCTCTCCAATTTAATGAACCCTGCCATATCCGAGATCCAGGCCTCCACACTTGGGGGCCTCGCATCTTTCCACTGAAGCAAGATCCTCCGCCGGGCTACTAGGGACGCAAAGGCCAGGACCCCGGCCTCTATCGCCTCCTGCACTCCCGGCTCCACTGCCACCCCAAAGATTGCGAGTCCCCAGCCTGGCTCGACCCTCGATCCCACCACCCTCGACACCGTCTTTGCTACCCCCTTCCAAAACTCCCCCAACGCTGGGCACGCCCAAAACATATGGGCGTGGTTCGCTGGGCTCCCCGAGCACCTAGCACACTTGTCCTCACCCCCGAAAAACCTACTCATCCTCGTCCCGGTCATGTGAGCCCTATGTAGCACCTTGAACTGTATGAGGCTAAGCCTCGCACAGGAAGAGGAGGAATTCACTCTCTCCAGGGCATCCGCCCATGTCCACTCCTCAATCTCCTCACCCAGCTCCTCTTCCCATTTACCCTTCAGTTCCTCCACCGAGGCCTCGTCTACCTCCTGCATCACCCGGTATATGTCTGAGATCCTCCCTCCTCCGACCCACACCCCCGAGAGCACCCTATCCCGCACCCCCCGTGGAGGCAGCAAGGGGAACCCCTCCACCTGCTGCCTGGCAAACGCCCTCACCTGGATGTACCTAAACATGTTCCCCGGGGGGAGCCCAAACTTCCCCTCTAACTCCCCCAAGCTCGCGAACCTCCCCTCCACAAACAGGTCCCTCAACCTCCTAACCCCTGCCCTGTGCCAGCCCCGGAATCCGCCATCAATGCTCCCTGGGACGAACCGATGGTTCCCCCGTATCGGGGCCTCCATCGAGCCCCCCATTTCTCCTCTGTGCCGTCTCCATTGCCCCCACATTTTGAGGGTAGCCGCCACCACCGGGCTCGTGGTATACCTCGTTGGAGGGAGCGGCAACGGCGCCGTTACTAGCGCTTCCAGGCTCGTGCCCACACAAGACGCCGCCTCCTGACCAAACAATTGACACCAGCTTCCAGATGTCCTTTAGTCCACAAGGCAAACCATTTGAATTTCCATAACTCTTACTAAACATGATTGCTGAATGTGAAAAATATGATCAGACTGCTTTATAAACTGTAAACTAAGCTGCTTTGAACAGTCTGCACCTAAATGGGCTGTTTTTGGACAGATCACACTGGCGATTAGCACTGCTATGGCTTTCTCAAAAAAGTAATTTTAGATTTATTAAAAGCTGCTGCAGCTGATATGACCAACATCACTAACTCTACCCTTTTTAACTCAGTGAATTGTTGTGCCTTAATCAGAATACAAGTTATTTTGAGGATGCTTAGTGAATAAAATATGTTCTACTCTTTCTCTTGATCTAAAAATTGCATGCCCCAGGTACATGTTTTTCTTCATAACGCCATGTAAAGACTCATGGAACCATGACAAATACAGCCAGGAAGATGATTAAAAAAACAGGTAAATTACTTTAAAGGACACCAAGGGTGGAATTTAATGCTTGTTGCAGTTCACCGGCTGAAGTGGCAATGGCAACCCCTCTGCTGAAATTCCAAACCTCCATACACCCCGGTTTAGTGCCAATCAGGTATTTACCTGATTGGTGTCAGGAGTCCTCACCACAGAACTGGTGGTGACTGCCAATACTGCAGGATTGTCACTTAAGCCTGGAGAGAAGACAGGATTGTCAGGGCCAGTCGGGGAGACCCAACGATGGGGAGAGGCGGGATGGGGGATAGCTGGGGATTATAGTTTTAAGGGTAGGTAAGCATCTTCACATTTCAGCAACCCATTGGCTTGGGTTATCCAAGTGGGGGGAGCAGCCCAACAGGCTGCTTGCATACCTGCAATAATTTTGGCAGGTTGCCCACATGGCGTGGCCTCCATCCTTCGCAGATTGAAAGCCAGCAGTGGTGTAATGAGGCCCACCAGCGGTGGGTTGAGGCTTCTGGACAGGAAGGCTGTCCTTCACCCTTCCCTCCACAGATTTAATGGGGGGAAATGGGGGTGAAATCAGGAAGGTGACGGGCTCCACCTCTCAGCCCATCTCTGGGTGCAGAATTTAATTCTGTCCCAAATATATAGAACCAGAAGACATGGAATTAAGTGAAAAGTAAATCTGGAGTTAATGGCAAGAAAAATATACTTACTCAGAGAGATGAATATTTGAAATAATCTGAGAAGCAAGATACTGGAGGCAAAAAAAGATTCTGATTATTTAAATGTCAAGGAAAAACATCATCAATGTATGAAATACAGCAATGAACTTTAATCTGTCAAATTATGTTTTCTTTGTTCCTGTGTTTGTTGTGCTTTAGGTAAATAGGTCACTTGAGTTTCTGGGAGGGTCATACTGAAAGCATTAAAAAATAATGCCAGATACGATAATATCAAATGAATGTTACACTTTCACTGAGGCTGTGCCATAAATAACATTCACTATGATATTGCACAATATGAGTTTGCACAATAAACATTTGAGAGAAAAAGCAGATGTTAAAAAAGTTTTCTTCAGTCCTGCTCTAATGGTAGGTAATTAAGTTTGTTTAAACTGAAAGATTTATTAGTCTCCCACTCCAGAGAAGGCTGATTATTTTCTGCCAGTAACATAAAGCCTTCTATTGGATACCAGAAATACAACTTTATATTAAAAATATCAAAAAGCACACTACCACATGATTATACAAAGATTTGTGCTCAAACTTAAACTGTTACAGACATAGGGTTAGCTTCGAAATGATATTATGATGCCTCAAATCATTCAATTTCATTGGCATTGAAACAGTGTTGGCTCTACATTAGAGAATCCCTATACTAACATGGTCCATCAGCAACAGCTAAAATAGCACTCCACGGTGCTGCACACATTGTGATGTATATTTAAATTGTTCTTTAGCACTGACCCCCAAATCCAGTTTGTTGGGCTGACAGCCACATCATTCTGCTGATAGGACAGGTGCAAGTTAGTCACTCCATTTAATGGGTGTTCCAATTTCCTCCAAAATATAAGAGAACGTCTGTCCCTGAAGACTCAGATACACAATATGCCACGTGGTCCACACCTATCTACACATGTGGAGCGACTGTAACAGCTTCAGGATAAGCCACAGCAAATATAGCATGGTCAGAACGTGAATCATTATGTACATCACTCAGGTTTTGGAGCAGGAGTATAACATCGATAGAAAAACAAAAAACTTATAAAGTCTATATCCTGCAAATGCTAACAGAGATGCTTAGAAGTATTAATCAAAATAAGTTGGCAGTCAAAAAACATTGTACAAACTGTCACTTAAACCTAAAATGGAACGCCCCAATTTTAAAATTCTCATCAGTGCTTTCAAATGCGAACAGTTTTGCGCTCCTCCCCATGTCTGCACCTTACCTATGATATCTCTGCACCCCTATAACTCTGACCTCCTGTTCAACTCCCATTTCCAATACCCCACTATCGGAGGTCTTCAGCTGCCTTGGTCTGAAGCTCTGGAATTCCCTCCCGAAAGCTCTCCGCCTCTTTATCACCCTCCTTTTTTAAGACACACCTTAAAGCCTACCTCTTTAACCAAGCAGTAACCTGTCCAAATTTATCTTTCTGTAGCTCATTGTCAAATTGTATTTGCTCGTGCTCCAAGAGGTACTTGGGTTGTTCTATTCTGTTGAAGGTGCTTAGGTGAATGCAAGTTGTTGCTGCTTTCTAGAAAGAAAATCCAATATCTGAAAGAAAGCTGACTTTGCATAATTTTCAATTCACCTAATAAAAGTAGCTAAAAGGGGGCAAGTTAAAGTTAAACGTGATAAAGTAAGCATGTAATGGAATTTTGTTTTAAGCACAAAAAAGGGGGGGGGGTGCGAGCTCTGGCTCTGCTCATCCTTTAATCCATCAGTTCATCCTGGTGCACACTTCCATCTGCCATCAAAGATGTTATCTTGGCTGAGGATCTCGGCTCTGTGGTGCAGGGCGTCAACACTCAGTTTGAAGAATCGCGGGATACTTTTATGAGAGCGGTGGAGGCACACGAGAAGGTTCTTGCACTTGATCTTTTCCTGATGAGACCCTGCCTTTGTTTTGTCGAAATCCTGTTGCATATTATATTGTTCATCCTGTCTGGTTCGGGAGAGGGGAACCGGGCAGGGTGGATCCCTAAACCCGCTCCCTGGCGAGGAGTGAGAGGCAAGTTCCCGATTGTTTGGGAAAACTGGCTGCCATGTTTTGGTAATCCTGATTTGGAGGTTGGATGCATCAGATTTGATGGAACACAAATAATCCTGTCTTCGAGGCCAGTAGCTGGGCTGGCCCACCGATCGCTGATCCCTTGGTGTCCTGTTCTCGATGCTTGTCATGAGGGGATGGCAATGGCTGAGCCCGCCAGGTCATTCCACCCCAACCAGGGCCTAGGTTGTGGACCACCTGGGTCTCAGACAGACGGTATGGTGGAAGTATGGTGCCACATGCTTTAATCGTTGGAATCATTGGGAGATCCTGAAGAGTCTTGTCACTCTTATCATTTGTCTTCTCATGCAACATGGAAGATGTCTTTATCCTGCAAATTGCCCTGCGATTCTTCTGTAATCCTGGACCTTGTTCTTTGTTGATCACGTTGTTGATTTTTGTTGGGTTTTTTTCCTGCAGGGAGGTGGGAAATGTGAGCGTGATGCCCTGTATCGTTGATTATCCTGATCCAGCAGAATCATTTTGTGTTAATTATGAGGAATGTGATTTGTGCTCAGCTTTACTCCTTTAGGTTATTGGGGAGGATGAGTGGGGCTGAGGTGCCAGAAGAGGGGTGTTTGGTTGGGTTGGCAGGGTTAGTTCAGTCTTCGCTTAGACTGAGGACAGCCCCCCCGCCCCCCCCCCTCCCCCCCAGTTAGAGCTAATCTGTTTCAAGTTTTTTTGGCTTTAATTATTTATTTTGTTTCTTTTTAAGTTATTGAACTTAAAAATCCATAGGCTTGATTCTCCATTTCAACGGCTAAGTATCGGCTCAAACGGAAAATATGCATGTATTTTCCGACCCAAAAATCGCCGCCAAACCCTCACCGATTCCAGGACCGGTGAGGGGCTAGCAGCGATGCCGGGTGAAAATCCTGGCTCCCGCACCAAAAATGGCCAGAGAATGGCCGGGTCCCTGGCCGCGCAAGCGCATACCGATGACCTGCAGCAGTCGCTCCATACAACATGGCGGCGGCCATGCGCAGACACGACCCGCCATCCGCGACCCCACAGGACACCACCTGGCCACTCCCCACCAGTCCTCGGGGAAGCCCCCTCGGCCAGCAGCACGGATCTCAGCTAGGTGTGGCGTCGCTGGACACAGTCCACAACCACCACGCCAGGTTCCCGACCGCACAGACCACACAGTCAGGAACTTGGCCCATAGGGGGTAGGGCATTGCGTGAGGGAGTGGCTGTTTAGCACACTGGGCTAAATCACTGGCTTTGAAAGCAGACCAAGGCAGGCCAGCAGCACGGTTCGATTCCCGTAACAGCCTTCCCAAACAGGCGCCGGAATGTGGCGACTAGGGGCTTTTCACAGTAACTTCATTGAAGCCTACTCGTGACAATAAGCGATTTTCATTTCATTTAGGGGCTGGTTTAGCTCACTCGGCTAAATCGCTGGCTTTTAAAGCAGACCAAGGCAGGCCAGCAGCACGGTTCGATTTCCGTACCAGCCTCTCCGGACAGGCGCCAGAATGTGGCGACTAGGGGCTTTTCACAGTAACTTCATTGAAGCCTACTCATGACAATAAGCGATTTTCATTTCATATCATTCTCCTGTTCCACTCAATACTCAAGCTGCTTTTTTTCCCTTCTCCCTACTTATGGTGATGTATTATTTTATAACTTTATTGCATAATTCATTAAAATGCTAAATCTTAATAAATATACTTTTGAAAAAACCTTCACACCTTGAACTGCTCTGCTAAATATCCGATTAACCTTCTCTATTCTTTGGAGAACCATCAGATTATCTAGTCTCCACATAATTAAGTCCCTAATGCCTAGTAACATTCTAGTGAAACTCTTCTGCACGCTCTCCAAAGCCTTGAAATATTTAAATGCTCAAAATTGTGAACGAATTGGTGCCCACAAGATCAAAACTTTATTCACTGACTGCAATTAGTGATCAACAGTTACACTTGTCACAGAAGCTAAAATATTTGCATTTATTAAGTGGCTCATGTAAAATATCTCTAAAGACTTCACACTGTACACTATTTTCATGCTGGCAAATATGGCAGCCAATCTGAACCCACAATGAGGTGAACGAGTAGTTCAACTGTTTTTCAACATCACATGCACACATAACTCTCAGCAGAGACAAGAAGAATGAATGTTTTTTCAAGAACTAGACCAAAAACATTATAAGCATAATGTAGACTCATAGATTGAGTCACAGATCGAACACAGCAAAGAACCATCAAGCTTCCTTCTGTTTGAATTCTTGATCAAGTTAAGGCTCAGCTTGTGTGTGACTGAATACATCTATTCCTGCCAGAAACTGCTGGAAACTCAATATGTTTCTCAGTGCGTTACAGTCCTTCCCAAAAATATTGTTCATCGCTTCCTGTCTGCTTTCGGAATTAATTCCTTGATTTTTAATACATAAATTTAGAGTACCCAATTCTTTTTTTTCCCAGTAAAGGGGCAATTTAGCATGGCCAATCCACCTATCCTGAACATCTTTTTGGGTTGTGGGGGTGAGACCCACGCAATCACGAGGAGAATGTGCACACTCCACACGGACAGTGACCCGGAGCTGGGATTGAGCCCGGGTCCTCGGTGCCGTGAGGCAGCAGTGCGAACCACTGTGCCACTGTGCTGCCCAGTAAGTCCTCGATTTTTTTTAGGGGGGGGGGGGAATCCTTTTTTAAAAACAATATTTTATTTTTGGCTGCATTCCTGAGAAAGTTCAACTACTGAGAAAACAGGAACTAGGAAATTTGACTTGACAGGAACTAGGAAATCTGCATTAATCTAACTGATTGTAACTAGGGTGGCAACTCAATGAATTAATTGTGTGGTGTCAGTGTCCCGAATTACATAGGAGAATATCAATCAGGGTTCTTATTCCTCATCACCAGCTGGAAATGTGCATTGCAAATGTCAGATAAATTGGTATTTGGCTATAATCAGCCCCGCCTATCCCATAGAGTTTAACAACTGAGACATACACAAATGGTGGTCACTTGAGCTGGTCAGTGGCAAGCACCTGTGGGATTGTATCTCAGCAAGGAGAGGAAGGCAATGGAGAAAATTGGCAATAAAGGCAAACCAAAAAAGATACAGCCTTCCCATGTTCTCAAAACCCATTCATAAATATTTCACATACCACAATAAGTTGAAAGAAAATCATCCAAATTGTTCAGAATTAGCGCAGTGCCATACAAGTTACCACATTGTAACCTGAAGGTTATTACATCTTTACACTTCAATGTTCTGATTGCATTTTTCACTAAAAAAACATTTATATTTATTCAGGCTACAGTAACCGCTCCCGATTCTTCACTGAAAAAATCAAAGTAGTGGCAGCATATTTTTTGATGTGCAAAGAAAATGCTGTCATCTACTTTTGATGTAACTCCAACATTATAATCTAATATGGTGCTTACTGCTATTAAATAGGATTTTGAACTATTATATAACAATCTGCATTGTAGGGATTGATATTTTCAAGCCCTATTTATTATTAGTGTGCAAAAATAAATTTAGTTAACTCTTTAATACCACCTCCCATGACAGCTTTTAAAATACATTTATCACAAATTTACATCTGAAGATTATTAACGATGGCTATTATTAAACAACCTGGAAAGTCTTCCACACCCAGTATGGTTACTCAAATATTGACATGTTCCTGAACAGGAACCGTAGTGTGGCAATTAGGGGATTTTTCACAGTAACTTCATTGCGGTGTTATGTAAGCTTACTGGTGACACTAATAAAGTTTATTATTATCTGCACGACCAATTGCAGTACCACAATGGGAAAGATGGTACCTGGTTGTTCATGATGTTCTCCTGCACCTCCATGAGAGAGCTTCCTCTTCATCATTACGATCATAAGTGTATCTTAATTCACAGTAATTTATTACTAAACTGCATTCAGTTTTTTTTTGGTATGACTCAGTTTTAAATGGCTATGAATTACCAGGATGTTAGCAAATTGAATAGCCTAATGCAGTTCATGTAAATTAACTGCAAAAGTAAATAAAAAAGTGCTACCAAAGTGAAAAAAATGGGTAAAGTCTGCTGGCACAGTGTTGAGAAAAAGCAACCTGCAATAGCTAGGAATGACACACGGCATAATGCAATAGCGTACACTGTTAATTGGGCTGTATATACAGGAAAAACAAAATGTGCATTCTAAGGAACATAACGATTAGTTTAATAACAGAAATGATTATTTACAAAAATGAATACAATTGGTTCCAATTTTTATTAAAGGAAATGGAAATAAATAAATCACACAGGAGATCCAAATTCTGAATCTGAATTGCACCAATTTAAATCTCAGAATTTAGCCAGATTGGATTTATTTAATCTGTGGGCTCAACTCTAACCTGTTTTGTAGAGTACAAACACAACTAAAGGAGGTATTCTTTGATTGCTACAATGTCAAATGTTTTCTTAGAAGGTAAAATCAGAATTTGAATTAAGGTTCAAAATTCCAGGACAATCATTATGTTTAACCTTAACAAGGACATTAACCGGAAATAGAAATTGTGCACTGTATCATCATGTGGCCTACCTTGAAATGGAGTTTGCTGGTTCTTACATAAAGTACTCTTTTAAAAACACATATAAATGCTAAGAATTACAGATAATAATGAAAACTCCTTTGTAGACATGTGACAAGTTTCTGCTTCATAAACAAGACCAAGTAAAATGTAAAATTCTGAACTCGCACCATTACCATCCACATCACCATTAAACGTATTTTGCTAGACAGATAGGCTGTAGAAGTCCACAAAAGGTTAAACTGAACTGCTTATGCTATCAAATTGTGTGGAGTGACATATCAATCATTTGAAACTTTTTTTTAACCAACCTGTGGGAAAGTGCTGCTGACAATACCGAACACTCCAAATTTGTAGCATTACACCAGCAGCACACTGTGTCCTTGAAGCCCTTCTGTATTTTCAAACGTTATAATGTTGCAGCTGGCTACATTCCAGGCGCCTGTTGTTTTTCAGTTTTTTTGTAATCTCCAGGGGAAAAAAAAGCACTAAAAGAAAAACCTGATGTCCTTCAAACATCTCATCTTCCTCACATCGAGCAAATGATTGAGAAACTGAACGGTTTAGGCTGCATTGTTTGAGGAGACAAATGTACAGTGAGTCCTCCAAATCCAGCTTCCATCTGTTGAGTGGTCACTAAAACAAACTTCTCTCTCAAATTACAGAGCCAAGTTACTGAAGCAGCCTCAATAATGTAGGACGGAAAGCTATCCACCACAGGCTTAGAAACAGTCAACTTTAAAAGGCTGCATTTGAAAAGAATTTTGCAGCTGCTATTAGGGGGAAATTACAATTCAACTTGCGTGTGGTTCAAGCATCTTTTTCCAGATGTTTAACCCACTGTTGTGCAGTGGAGCGGAACAAGCTCTGAAAATGGTAAACAACCCCATATATGTAAATGTTGACTTGTTTTGCCAATATGTTGTTCTTACTAGGGAGACTGTCTGTTGTTAATGGATTGTGCAAAGATTCATTAAATTTTAAGCTAATTTCTGATTAATTTTCAAAGCAGAGTGTGAAAGTGCTCATGTCTTGATCCACTGAGCTAGATGTACACACATCTCGAGATAAGAGAGGACATGGGTCTCTCGTCTCAATTTCCCATACACTAGGTTGATAGCATGAAGTTGAGAAGCTTCCCAGAAAGAACGGAAAGAAATGTTACAAAAATCAGGCAACTGAATTGTTCAGTAACATGAACATGAGTGAACACATAATTTGTCTCACTCTGGTATTGGAATGGTACACACATGTGGGCGGGTGGGCGAAGCAGGAAGCTATTTATTTTAAAAGGCATCGGGGAGCGATTTTCCACAACTCCTTCAGCCACTAAAGAACCTCCAAGATAACCAAGAAGGGGTCTGGTCTGCAACACTGTTTTAGCCAGCGTTTTATATAAGATGCTACCTTGGTAAATTGCACTAGGAACAACCACCAGAAGGATTGTTAAGGGCCTGATTACCATTTTAATTGCTTGTTAGCTATTATTAATCAAGTTTCACAGCATTTTGGTAAACAGCACTTGACATAACACCCTCTCTCCTAACAGCAACCAACTGAACAAAAGAAAATAAGTTTTTAATGAGAATTTGGAGCTGTACTGTGGGGCGGCATAGCGGTTAGCATTGCTGTCGCACAGCACCAGGGACCCGGGTTTGATTTCCACCTTGGGTGACTGTATGTGTGTAGTCCATTTGTTCCATTGAGTCTGCACTGACCATTTGAAACACCACTCTACACAGACCGAATCCCTGCCCTATCCCTGTAACCCCACCACAATTTTGGACACTTAGGGCAATTTACCATGGCCAATCCACCTAACCTGCACATATTTGGACTGCGGGAGCATGCGGACGAAACCCACGCAGACACGGAGAAAATATGCAACTGTTTCCTTCGGGATTCCTCCGGTTTCCTCCCACAGTCCAAAGACGTGTACATTAGGTAGAGTGGACATGCTAAGTTGCCCCTTAGGGTAAGGTTTATTTTAAAAGGCATCGGGGAGCGATTTTCCACAACTCCTTCAGCCACTAAAGAACCTCCAAGATAACCAAGAAGGGGTCTGGTCTGCCACACTGTTTTAGCCAGCGTTTTATATAAGATGCTACCTTGGTAAATTGCACTAGGAACAACCACCAGCGCAGGGGAAAGGGCCTACGAAGGGTGGTCTTTCAAAGGGTTGGTGCAGACTCGATAGGCTGAATGGCCTCTTTCTGTATTGTAGGCATTCAATGATACTTAAAGGCATATCACTTTTGGTGTGAAGAGAACATTTGAAACACATCTGCATATTTTCTGGGACACTTTGTTAAGATTTCACCAACATTTTATAAACATTTATTCTGGAAATTCTCTGAGGATTTCACCCTAAAACGGTGAGGGTGGTGTTGTTCTACCATATTGGATAACATACGGGAGTCACCATGGTATGGAGGGCATCAGACAAGTGATCACAAGAGGTTCGATTTCTTAGTCAAATTCAGGTTCATTCGCAATCATTCTGCGCACATGTTCAGTTCGGGACTGCACATATGTACCCTTGACTCCGGAAAGCCGACTGCAGGGAGGTCAGGAAGTGGGAGCTGCCAAAGCAAGTTGCTTTGTGAGCTTGAAGCTGCCTTCTTGCCAGCCTTGCCAGGACTATGTAAAGCCTGAAGCTTGTCCCTTGTCTAGTAGCATTTCTAGAAATCAATCTTTGTGCTTAAATTTTGGATTAATTGCTGTTTTAATCACAGCAAAATTCAGTGAATTCATGGCAGTTGCATGTTAACCTCAATAGTACAACCTCATGGTACAGTTGGTAAATTGTTTGATTTCAATAGTATTACATATGAGGCAATTGTCGATTAGTTGTTGATTTAAACACAGCAGTGAGTCATGGCTTCCTAACGGCTGCACTGCTGTGATTCAGGCTACAGGAAAGCCTGGAAAAGGGCAGCTTCAAGTTTCAAGCTCAAGTTCAGCAAAGTAACAGTGCTTCAACTTCTGGATTGCTCTGCAGTGGTCTCTCTGGAGTCTAGTTACAAGTTTCTTGATTTTGTTAAGAATTTATCTCTTGTTTTATGAGGGGATGAGGTTGGCATGTCTGGTGCTTGGCCATGCTATCTCTCTAAGGGTCCCGTTTGGTCTGCAGGAGGTATGGGAGGAGGATACAAGGCTAGACAGAGAAGCACCAGGTGCTGCAGGATGGCGGGGCAGGAGGGCAAGATAGGCTCCTTTCCCATTAAAAATACAGGGCATTCCTCCTCCTCTGGATGCTCTCCATTAGGACTCTGGTGTCATATCCGAGAACCCATGCGCTCTTTCCATCGGGTCCTGAGCACTCTGCACCAGCCAGTGCACTCCACACCTTCAGTGAAAGTGGGTCACCCGGCTCGCCCACTACATCAGAGCCCGAAACCTGCCTTTCTCCAACGAGGAGGTAAAAGCGGTCAACAGGGACTGCCCGATGAGTGCAGAGTGCAAACCGCACTTCTATAGACCAGACAGGGCCCACCTGGTCAAGGCTTCTAGGCCCTTTGAACGCCTTGCGATCGATTTCAAAGGGCCACTCCCCTCCACTAACAAAAACATTTACTTCCTTAACATTATTGACACGTTCTCCCGATTCCCCTTTGCCATCCCATACCCCGATATGACCTCCCACACTGTCATTAGGGCCCTGCATTGTGTCTTCACCCTGTTCGGTTTCCCCAGCTACGTGCACAGCGACCGGGGTGCGTCCTTTATGAGTGATGAGCTGCGTCAGTAGCTGCTCGACAAGGGCATCGCCTCGAGCAGGACTACCAGCTACAACCCCAAGGGGAACGGGCAGGTGGAGAGGGAGAACGCGACGGTCTGGAAGACCATCCTACTGACCCTCAGGTCCAGGAAGCTCCGAGTTTCCCAATGGCAGGAAGTCCTCCCTGACGCGCTCCACGCAATTAGATCTCTCCTGTGTAGAGCTACCAACCAAACCCCCCACGAGCGGCTCTTCATTTTTTCCAGGGGCACTACCACAGGGGTCTAACTTCCGGCGTGGCTGAGGTCGCCATGCCTGGTTCTCCTAAGAAAGCACGTCAGGGCGCACAAGACCAACCCCATTGTTGAAAAGGTGCGCCTGCTTCATTCCAACCCACAATACGCATTTGTTGAGTTCCCGGACGGTCGCCAGGACATAGTATCCCTCCGGGACCTGGCACCCGCTAAATCCAGCCCCCCATCTACCCCCGCCGAGGAACTCCTTTCCCCGTTCCCTATGCGGCCGCCCCCTTGCGCTCCCGATTCTGTGAGCTCACCCTACCAGTCCCGAGCGCCAGCACCAGCGCCGCCAGTCTCTATTCGACCAGGAGGTGTATGAGGCTCGGACAAGACTCGCCCCGGAGCCGGCAACCGTACCCCAGACATCGACGCCCGCCCAGCCACCGCAAGAGGCTGCAACACCGGTGCTCCGCAGATCAAAACGGACAATTCGTCCACCGGACAGACTGACTCTTTGAGCCATCACCCCCGCCGGACTTGATTTTTTAACAGGGGGTGAATGTGGTGAATGTGATTCACATTATCTATAGTTGCCAATATCACTCCATGTATATATGTTCGTTATCTACCCGTTGTAAGATCAATGCTGTATATAGTTGCCAATATAATTCTGTGTATATATGTTCACTATCCACCATTTTAAGTGCAGTTGCACTAACCGACCACCAGGGGGAGTCGCTCTGAGAGTACGCGAGAATTTCTACTGGGCTCCTCCCTTGGCTCCGCCCAGGACTCCTCCCCCTGGGACCGATGTATAAAGATCAGTGCCTTAGAGCCAGCCTGCCAGTTCATCGGACGTTCAATGACGAATAGGCTGGCTCTGTTGTCAGTGTATTAAAGCCTCTGTTCAGATCCAACTACACGTGTTCGCTGAATTGATGGTTCCATCAATACAGACTTCTGGTTTAGTGAACGAATTATGGTCATCATCAATTAGCATCAAAATTGCATTCTAAAACCAGACTTACTGGGGGCACACAATTATAGTCGGTTGAGGTTTTAATAAGAATGCTCGAGATGCAAAATGGGTCCCTGCCGAGCTTCAGTGGCAATGTTAACCTCCATTAACTCACTATGAACGTCTGCAAAGGAAGATCCTCGCTTCATTTACCAATGTCAATGTTTTACATCCTGCCATGTCTTTGGCTCTCACCCACTACAAATTCCACTGATGGCAGGAGAGAATGATTCCACCCATCAAACGTTTAAACATTTTAAATGGTATCTGAGTGGTGTAATTGCCTTCAGATTGCCAGAGTAAGGAGGGGAAAGGCTAGTGTTTCTACTTATGATTACAATCCATTGAGCTCTTGATGCAAAGTGATTGGGTTTAGATGACATGTGAAGACAATAGGACTCAACAGAAATGGGTTCCTTGCTTGAACACTCTGCTAACGATCTCTTAGAATAATGCAGAAAGCATAGTCATCTTGCCAAAGTGCTGGAAAGCCAAAAGGGTCTGTGGAACCAATAATCTCAATTTTAATAAAATTCGTCCCCTGTACGATCAAACCCATCACCCCCAACACCCCTCCCTGCCCTTCATCAGGGCAGAAACTGTCATATAAGCTGTTGAAATTCTAAAAATCAAAGTCAAAACCAAAGACCCCTCCCACTCGGCTTACTCACTCTTCCAACTTCTTCCATCGGGGAGGAGATACAAAAGGCTGAGAACACGCACGAACAGACTGAAAAACAGCTTCTTCCCCGCTGTTACCAGACTCCTAAACGACCCTCTTATGGACTGACCTCATTACCACTACACCCTGTATGCTTCACCCGATGCCGGTGTTATGTAGTTACATTGTGTACCCTGTGTTGCCCTATTATGTATTTTCTTTTATCTCCTTTTCTTTTCATGTACTTAATGATCTGTTGAGCTGCTCGCAGAAAAATACTTTTCACTGTACCTTGGTACACGTGACAGTAAACAAATCCAATCCAATCCAAAAAGAGAGACTCAGGTAAGTTTTAAAACTTTACCTTTCCCTGAACTCTTTGTGGGCGATGAGGTGCAGGAGAAACCCACAAGGTTCCTCAAGGCCTTTACAATCACAGCATCTTAATGATCTTCTGCACATCTCCAACCCTTGCATTTCCATAATTTCTGGTTGAAAGCAAACTACTGCAATCCCCACCCCAAATCCCGACAACAATTCAAAGTTCCAGGGAATTCCATCTATCCACTGACTCTGCCTCCTGCCACTAGATACTCACTGCCACCTGCCAACCAGGTAGTCAATCTGCCCGGGTATCGAGTGGCTCCCTGGAAATAATCTAACAAGTTAAAGTAAGCAGGGCCACCATATTACCAATCTTGCTGGATTTATTGCCCCCCACTGGGTAGCATGTATATTTTCTGCTCCCCCATAAGAATTGAGACAAAAGTCAGCAAAATCCAGAGAAAAGGGGAGAAACGCTGAGGGAAAGTCATTTTTAAATTGAAGAACAATCCCTTTCAAATTCTTCTGGATCACATTAGAAAGTGTGCATACTTTGCAAAATCTACCATTCAAACGAGCAAACGTTTTCAGAAGATTCACTTACCTTATGCTAATTTAATGAATACGTGATAACGCCACTTGCCGTTTCAGTTGTTAATTCAAGAATACAGTGCCAGGGATAACCAATCTCAGTCCATCACTGAGAAACTGCAGCATCACTCTTCTTACTGCCATTCTGAACTACATACATTTGTTCACAGACAGTGATAAAAGTTTAAAAATTAAACCAGCAAATCTTAAGTCAATCATTGACAAACGAGTTGCAGAATTCCATGTACAATAAGAAATGATAACAATTGGCAGCTTTTCTATTTCATTACGTCTTGTTGGAGCCAAAATCCAAAGTCGAGTTTGCCCACAATTTAAATGTACAGAACGCATAGGCCCAGGAAAGTTCCATTTAGAAATGTCAATACTGTTTCAAAAACATAAACGGAGTAGACAAAATAATTTGAAACAACAGGCATGGTGACAGTGCTGGATATCCATATCTGTAACACTGCAGATGGCAGAATGGAGATGTGTTGTTGTGAACCCTCAACACATCAAATTCACAATCTCAGTTATGCTGTTGTGGAACAGGTTGAAGGGGGTCCTGAGATGAGATCCCTTAAAACCGGTTAGCTGGGATAACCCGAGAATAGCTCTACATAAGTTGGTTTACAGGACTGAAACTAATCATAGAAAGTATGCCCAGTAATCATTAGTAACCATTAAACATGTATTCTTAGAACTTAGCAGTAACAAGCATTTAAATTCTTGCTAATAGTAGTGGTCGCAATGTATGATGGGATTTAAGCTAGCTAACTTGACCACATTCTGAAGACAGACAGAATCAGACAGAAATTATATGGTCAGCAATAACACAGCCAGCTCAATAAGCAGTTCTGATCAGTAGCTCCAGCATCCTGTGCTCAGACAGACCATGGTAAGGGCAGGAACCAAATGAGATTAGAGAAATGGGAGTAGGGGAGAGCAAGAGACAGCGAGGGTCTTGAAAAACAACAGATGGTCAGGAGACAGGATGGGGCTAAATCACGAGCTGATCACACAGTTACCATGCTGCCTAAAGTAAAATTCATTGGTCAAGGTAAAATCTACAGCTGCAAGGCTAGGATCAAGTCCACCTGGGCTGGGCTACTGATTTTTGGAAATTGTATCACTGTTGAAACTGAAGCAAGGAAAAGCAGAGTGGTTTTTGCTTTTATCCAAATCACTCTTCCTCGTACGTTGACCAAGCTTGGAAAATAAAGCTGTTTTAACTACAGTTGCTATCTCCGCAGGTCTTTGTGTTTAGCTGAGCCGTAACTAAGAGGGAAGATCCCCGCGTAAAAGCCAGCTCAATACTCAGTCCCTGAAAACGCTCCTACACAGATTACGAGCAGAAAAATCCAGAACATGTTCCATTCAATTTCAAATTCTGGACTTGAGTACTTGAGTATTCAAATCTTAGGCCATAAGAGCATAAGATCTAGGAGCAGAATTAGGCCATTTGGCCCATCAAGTCTGCTCTGCAATTCAATCATGGCTGATGTGTTTCTCATCCCCAGTTCTCCCAGTAACCCATATCCCCTCATTAATTAAGAACCTATCTATCTCTGTCTTAAAGACACTCAGACTTGGCCTCCACAGCCTTCTGTGGCAATGAGTTCCACAGATTCACCATACTCTGGCTCAGTTTTAAAGGGTCATCCCTTAAGTCTGAGGCTGTGCCCTCGGTTCTAGTCTTTCCAACTAGTGTAAACATCTTCTCCACATTCACTCTATCCAGACCACTCTGTCTCCTGTAGGTTTCAATGTAATACCCCCTCATCCTTTTAAACTCCATCAAGTACAGGTCCAGAGTCCTCAACCTCTCCTCATATGACACGTCCTTCATTCCTGGGATCATTCTTGTGAAGTTCCTCTGGACTCCTAGATACACTGCCTCTGGATCCCCTCCCCCTTCTATATGTGGGGCCCAAACCTGCTCATAATATTCCAAATGAGGTCTGACCAGAACCTCAGCAGTACATCCCTGCTCTTGTATTTTAGTCCTCTCAAAATGAATGCTAACATTGTCAACTGAACCTGCATGTTAACTTTAAAAGGATCCTGAACCAGGACTCCTAAGTCCCTTTGTGCTTCAAATTTCCAAAGCTTTTCCCCATTTAGAAAATAGCCTACGCCTCTATTCTTCCTACCAAAGTGCCTAACCTTAGACTTTTCCACATTGTATTCCTTTGCACTTCTTTGCCCACTCTCCTAGCCTGTCCAAGTTCCTCTGCAGCCTACACACTTCCTCAACACTACCTGTCCCTCTCTCATGGGGCAGCACAGTGGTGCAGTGGTTGGCACTGCTGCCTCAAGGCGCTGAAGTCCCAGGTTCGATCCCGGCTCTGGGACACTGTCCATGTGGAGTTTGCACATTCTCCCCGTGTTTGCGTGGGTTTCACCCCCACAACACAAAGATGTGCACGGTAGGTGGATTGGACACACTAAATTGTGCCTTAATTGGAAAAAATTAATTGGGTAGTCTAAATTTATTTTTAAAAACACTACCTGTCCCTCTATGCGGGCGGGATTCTCCGCTAATGGGGCTACGTGTTGACGCCGTCGTAAACGGCAGAGTGTTTTACGACGCCGTCATCTGGCCGCTAGGATCAGCGACCCCCCAACCCACAGGGGGCCAGCACGGCACTGGAGCACTTCACGCAGCTCCAACTGCCGATACGGGCCCAAGCATGGCCGGCACGGGTCCGTGCATGCGCGTGGGTTATCGTCTCCGCGCCGACCCCCCCTACAGGGGCCCGGCGTGGACGAGCATAGGCCCCCCTCCCTGGAATTAGCCCGCCCGCCGATCGGTAGCCTCCGATCGCAGGCCTGGCCACCGTGGATGCCCCCCCCCCGGAGTCGGATCTCCCACCACCATCACCAGGAAGCCCCCCCCCCCCCCCCCCCCCCCCGCAGCCAGAACGCCAAGGTCCAAGGTCCCGCCGGGTAGGACCATGCGCAAACGATGCCGGTGGAACTCAGCCGCACCCGGTGGGCACTCGGCCCGTTGAGCGCGGAGTATCGCCGGGGAGGGGGGGAGGGAGGGCTGCGTTTAGCGGCCCCCGACCGATTCTCCGACCCGGCGTGGGGTCAGAGACTCCCGCCCAGTATTTTTGTATCAACTGCAAACTTAGCAACAATGCCCTCAATTCCTTCTTCCAGATTGTGAAAGTTGTCCCAACACACCGGCGCCAGAGACAGACCATCAGGAGCATTGAAGGCCCTGGGACGTGGTAAACAGCTGGCTGCCTCCACCTCTGATGTGCATCCTGGAGATACACCCAGATGCAGCAGTAGAGCAAGGAAGGCCAAGCACGTAGAGGATCACTGAGAGAGCACTGGGTGGGGGGGGGGGGCTAAGTAGTGGGTAAGGAGGAGAGTGTGCGTGATGGGGGGAGGCGGGGGTGGGGAGAGTGTGTCGGCACCATTGGAAGAGTGGGGCAGTGGTGTACACTTGTCCGAGACAAATTGAAAAACCCTCACCACAACCAGTTTGATGCCTCTGGCTCTTTGTTCCGCGATGCGGGCTGACCACCAATACATGCCCCATCACCCATGACATGGGTTCCTGCCCACCCCACCCCCCAACCCGACACGCCCTGCTCACGCACAGCCAGCTACAGCGGGGAGTCTCTGCTCACCGGAACGCACACCCTGCACCCCAGACACACAAACAGAAAGTTTCCATAGCCCGGCCGCAGACATGGGCCAGGCTGGAGTCCATCCCCTGGGTGTTCGGAGGTTGGCTGCTGTGTCTGTGGTGCTGCCCTCATGAATGTTCAAGCACAGTGTTCCTGCATCAAAGTCTGATTGGGATGCTAGGCAATGATCCCCACACGCTTCATGGCCCGCCCACCCATGGGGATCCATTGGGATGTGTGAAGTGCTCACTTAACCACGATCGTCAATTTCTTATTAGCAATGGCCTTCAGCCCCACAGCCAGAGGCCTTGGAAGTCACTGGGAGTTATGGGTGGTTGGTGGGGCAGATAGGAAGGGACTAAGGTTGCCCCCGGTAACAGTACACACGATCCAGGGATTGGCATGGAGGACCCTTGCTTGGCTGCCCCCTCCCCCAAGCTCTGATACCCCCAACCCCTAATGGCGGCCACCCTTGGCCGTAAGCCCACTCCCCTTCTCACACAGGGGCAGAAAACCCAGTGCCTGGGCTCATTGCCTATGAGCAACAATGGCTACCCGCCTCCTAGGTTCCCCGCAGCAGCCCCTCTGCCAGGTTCACGTTTTTCAAAAGGGGTACTGATCGGCACCACCATAACCACATGCTGGGTAGGCTGCCTCATCACAGGAAGCCATTGGATATGGGATGGCCTCCTGTATGGAAATAGGGTTTAAATGGTTATTATTGGTTGCTCAGCATGGTGGGATCCCGATTTTGCCTAGGGAAACGGGCCGGTTGCACCGCCAACCGTTTTGCGCCCGCCGCAGTTCTCATTTTTGGCCTCTCCCACTATTCACTTGCCTCGTCAAGCTCTCGCTGGAGCGCAGAGGCCATTGAATCACACCCGAAGAATCATCACACCCATTATGTAAAGCAATTTGGAGACTGGAGTAATTGAGAGGGGTGATGGTGAGGTACAGCTGGCTGTCATCAGCATACGTATGGAAACAGTCACGTTCTCAGATAAACACAGAAAATGTTGGAAATACGAGGCAGATCAGGCAGTATCTGAGAAAAACAAGTGGAAACGGGCGGTATTCTTTGACAGCATTGGACCTGGCGGCGATCCTGCTATCCTGAATAGCAGGAGTCCCTAAATGGGGTTTGTGCTGGATGCCGAGCCAATTGTGATGCGGCGAATCCGGGGCACTCAACATGCTCTGGTTAACGCCCAGCTGAGTCTTAACACACATTTAAATATGCATAGCCTGTTCAAGGAGGGAGTCTCCCGGTTTCCGGGATTCGTCGGTCCCACCGGCGCAGTGTGAGGCTAGCACAAACCAGTACTGGTTTCTAAATGTGGAAACCAGGCGCGATAACCACGCCGGTGGCTTGGAAACCATTGGAGCTCACGGGTTGCCGTAGTCAGGGCACTTGAGCAGTGCCAATGTGGAATGCTGGCACCGCTAACCTGAAACCCTGGCGTTGCCTGGGTGCCAGGAGCAGTGCCAAGGTGTAAAGGGGAAGGGCCTTATGAGGGTCATGATGGAGAGGTGAAGAGGGTGCATAAAGTGGAGGCCTGAAAGGGGAGTATGAATGGTAGGGGTTTGAAGGGTGGTGAAGGGGGTGTATTAAAGGTGGGGCCTGAAGTGGGTGCATTAGGCGAGGTGAAAAAGGTGGGGTGGGGAGGGCGCAGACTTAAAGGTGTGGGGGACCCCATAGCGGGGTACGCTCCTATGCTTCCTTGCATGCAGTGGGTGACGCAGACATTTAGTGATGGAGGGAGGTGAGGTTGCTCCCTCCGGGTTTTATTGTCATTAATGGGATGTGGGCATCGCTGGTTAGGCATCACTTATTGCCATCCCTAGTTGCCCTTCACAAGGTAGTGGTGAGGTGCCTTCTTGAACCGCTGCAGTCCCTGGGGCGTAGTGCTGTTAGGGAGGGAGTTCCAGGATGCTGCCCCAGTGACAGTGAAGGAACGCCGATATAGTTCCAAGTCAGGGTGGTATGTGACCTGGAGGGGAACCAGGTATATGCTGCTCTTCTCCTTCTCGTTGGTAGGGCTTGTTGGGTTTTAAAGGTGCTGTCTAAAGAACCTTGGCAAGCTCCTGCAGTGCATCTCGTAGATGATACACACGGTTGCCACTGTTTGTAGATGGTGGAGGGTTTGAATGTTTGTGGAAGGGGTGCCAATGAAGCGGGCTGCTTTGTCCCGGATGATGTCGAGCTTCTTGCGTGTTATTGCAGCTGCACTAATCCAGGCAAGTGGAGAGTATTCCATTACACTCCTGACTTGTGCCTTGTAGATGGTGGAAAGGCTTTGGTGGGTCAGGAGGTGAGTTACTCTCTGCAGGATTCCGAGCCTTTGACCTTCGCTGGTAGCCACAGTATTAATATGGCTAGTCCAGTTCAGTTTCTGATCAATGGATGTTGATTTTGCGGAATTTGGCAATGGTAATGCCATTGAATGTCGAGGGGTGATGGTTAGATTCTTTCTTGCTAGCTTCACATTTTTAAATAGGTGAACTTAACAGCGCCCGCAAGATCGCTTGCTGGGGAGGTGGTTAGATCATAGAGGCTGTTCAATAGGGGGGTCTTTCTCGTTAATGGGTTGGAGATTGGTCTTAATTGGTGATTACTGATTTCTCGTCACACCATAACCAGATCCGTGGGCTGGATTCTTCTGCCCCGCCCACCGCAAGATCGCCACGGGCGAGACGCAGACAATGGAAAAATCCATTGACCTCGGGCAGGATTCTCCGGTCACCGTCGGGCGTGGGTTTCGGCAACAGGTGCAGGCCGGTTAGATCGGAAACCAATCGGCGACCGGAATGGTTCCCGATTTCAACCTCTCCCGCGATCTAACCGGCCCGCCTCTTTAGAAATTTTTTAGTTAGACCATGCCCTCTAAGTGTGGAATTCCTCAGTGAGAATCTCCCCAAACTCCAAACAATACTAAGTGCAGGTGAATTGCGATCTGGATCGTGCCCATATGCATGGCGGAAATCACCCAGCAATTACCCCCCAAAATGACATTTAGTCAGTTTTTGGGGAGAATTTCACCAAGCTTCAAGTCAAAAACCTTTCATCAGAACTCATTTTGATCTGAAATGTTAATTCTATTTGTTTCTTATGCCAATAAAAATATATTTTTAAAACTCTTATTTGTTTCTCTCTCCACAACACCGCAGGAGAGAGATCCCATTGAATTGTGGAGCAGGCTCAAGGGGCCGAATGGCCTACTCTTAATTCTTGAGTTAACACTGCCAGGAAAGGAAGTTGGACACCGTGCTCTATAAAAGTCTATTACTTGATGACAGCATCTACATCTCTCAGTGGCGGGTGTGTGTATAGCTCCAAAATGCTCCTCTCGCTTCTGTCCATCTAGATGCACAGGAAGTCATCTTCCCACATACATTTACTGCTAATGCGGATTCCATCTTTCATCACTAAACAGGATTGTTTACAACCCACTGAGGGAGGCGAACTAGTACAGATACAATGGGTCAAAATGGCCATCTTCTGCGCTATAACAATTCTTTAATTGAGACTGGAAACACGAGTAGCGTAAGGAAATAGATGATATTCCACAGTTAATCTGACAAACCACACTGAATACAACAGCAGTACCTAATTCTCTGACATGGGTTGCAATGGAAGCAGTGAATCATCGAGAGACCACAGTGCAACTCTTAATTTGATATTGTGCCAGAAATCATATTCCCTGTGCATTAGAATTGAAAGCCTGGCTGCTCAAATGAGTAATTAGTTGCTCCAGATGTTCCCAGATTTCAGCTCAAAGTACGACATGATCATTGAACCTCACCCACATTATGGTAATAAACTTTGCAAATGATAAGAGCAGTCATACATGCCGGATCGAGGGCTGACAACTCTGGGTGAATGCATTAATGGTGGCTTTCATCACATGATCTGCTGCCGACAAATGCCCTCCCCAATCAAACTTTCTTTAGTCCCTGATTTGATTTTCAATATTTCATAAATAAACAAAATTGTTTTTTTTTGCTAGCTTTCTCCCAAGTGTCCCTATGGCTTTTTTTCTGAGACCGCAGTCTTCAATTCATGGACAACCCAGAATAACCTTGCAGGATCCAATCATCCACAAATATTGTAGACCTGCTCTTGCAGCATTGTGAAAGCGTGTTGCAGAATTGATCGCCACACCTTTCTTCTGGTTAGCACCAGCTGATACACCTCGTTAAGGAGGCTTTTTCCAAGGGAAGTGAAGGTTACCTAAAACACAGTATGATATACATCTTTGGTTTGACAGAAGACAAGAATAATAATTTATATTGGCCAGTCTTATATAAGTCACAAATCTCTCACCTAAATAATTTGTAAGATTATTACTAATAAGTATTTTAAATCAAATAGTAGTAAAGAGCTAAGGAGAGAAGGCGACTAAACAGGATAGTAATTAAATGGGTGACTTCTATTATTCAAAGAAAGGTGGTAAAAATGCTACATAATTCAATTCTCCTCCTGTTGACCTTTGAGGAAACAGCATTGTTGAAGAGCACAGGCCATGGATGCATTCTGCACATCAATATAAAAATATCTGAATCGTCATCTAAACTCAGAACTTAATCTGTTATTCACCTGATTTATTCCACACTCCACACCACCTGTTTCAATTTCCTCCCCAAAATGCATTACTCTAGTACTCTTGTGACATACCTTTATTGACATTTGCTGAATTAACTTTCCTGTATCTTGGAAATTGTCCCATTTTCTTCCCCCGTTCTTGTCTCGACCCTTTACATGCAGGATCCCTCTGATACCCACTGCTACTGAGGCTATTTCACATTCTCCAGACCATATCCTCTTTTCATAGTTCCTTTACACCTCTTGGAAAATGACCAGTTGTATGTCAGGAGTACTGTTTTTTATTGAATCGGAGTCCAAGCAGTCACTATCCACCTCCTCTTCTGCTTGGCATTACCTTGAATAAATACCTTTAACTCTACTCACTTACTCCAGTTAAAAGATGTTGCTATGGGAGACCGTTCTTTTTTAGGCTATGTGGAACATTCTTTGTCTCAATGCAACTCAGGTTTCCCTTATTCATCTCCTCCTGTTACACTGGTGACTCATGTGAATTTTTGCTTCCTGCTCTCACAGTGATCATGAAAAAACCCTCAACTGTGCTCCAATTTCCACCCATTCCTGACCTTTACATAGTCCATCTCGGATTTTCACTTTCCCTCTCGACTTCTCTCCCTTGCCAATACAGGCCAACATCCAAAATGTCAAACCTCTTCTGGGTTATCAGATATCCATTAGAAAGCCACTGTCTCTAACAATTACAACACTACTTCTTAACAATTCATTCCTTTCTTCCAGTTCCTCAGCCTCTGTTGCAATTACTGTTATGTATACTACACTTGCTCGTGATTCATAAATATCCTTTTTGTTTGTTTATTCCTTCATGGGTTGTGGGGGTCGCTGACAAGGTAAGCATTTGTTGCCCATCCTCAATTGCCCCTTGAATCAAGTGGCTTGCTTGTCCATTTCAGAGGGCAGTTGATAATCAACCACGGGACTTCCCGTGGTAGCATGCAGGTGGAGGTTGCACGTTAGGTGGCTCCTCCACGAGTTTCTAGTTTGTGGACTATTATGCTCAGTTTCAGAGGTAGTTTGTGGATGAGCCAGTGTGGGAAGTCATAAGGAAGACAAGAAATGCCGAAGCCCCAGAAGAAGGATGCTGGAAAGAAGGGGGCGAGCGAAAGTCCGCTATCTAGTGAGGCTGAGTCCTGCAGGAAGAAAGATGGCCAGGGTTGGGAGGACAGGTGGGGCCTCTGCCCTCACGGGTGGAAACTCTAACTGAGGTAATGTCAGTGCAGTTTGAGAGGCTGTTTGCCAAGCATCTGGAGGTGCTTCGGGGGAAGATTATGACTGCAATGATAGATTGGATGGAGGAGGTGTTTGCCCTGGTAAAGGCAGCAGTGATAAAGATGCCGGTCGAGGTGCGGGAGCAATAAATTAAAGGGGGTGGAGGAGGCTCAGTCGCATCACACCAACCAGTTCACCTCGATGGGTGAGGAGCTGTGGAGGGTGGTGGAGCTCAACAAAGGGCTCAGAGCCAAGGTGGAGGACCTAGAGAACAGGTTGAGGAAGAAACATTTGAAAATCGTGGGCCTGCCTGAGGGCATGGAGAGTCCAAGGCCGACCGAGTGCATTGCAAAGATGTTTGCAGCATTGATGGGGGGAAATCCCTCCCGCTACGAATTGGACAGAGCCTATTGGTCGCTCGGGCCGTAGCTTAAAGAAAATGAGTTACCAAGGGCTGTTATAGTCTGCTTTCACAGCTACCACCTGGGCTAAACAGAGAGGAGATGTGAAGTGGGAAGGCGTTGGTACACAAATAAACCAAGACCTGATGGCGGAGCTGGCGAGAAGACAGATGGCCTTTGAACAGGTGAAGGCGGCAATGTACGGCAGCAGAGATTTGGTGTGATCTATCCAGCAAATCTGGGAGTGATTCACAATTCGAGGGCTTTTTATTTTGAGACAGTGGAGGCGGCGGAGGCGTTCGTTGAGACTGAAGGTTTGGGACTCAGATGAGAGTTGGGAGTTGGACTTGGTTGGTGGGGACAGGGATTGTATTTTTCTTATGAAGGGTTTTCTATTTGATTGGGGTTTTGTTTTCTGTCTCTTGAATGGGGGGCTTCGTTTGCATGTGTTCTGGGTTTTGGTTTTCTTTATTCCTTATGGGTGCGGTTCTGCTTTGTTTCTTGGTTCGAGGGAGGTGGCGCTTTGGCACGCTGGGCCGGGTCACTGAGGAGGGAGAGAGGTGGCTCTGGCAGGGGCCTCCACATTAACGAATGTAGGTTGGCTAGTAAACGGAAATGTGGTGGGGGTGGGACAGTTGTTGGAACCTGGTCGAGCAGATTTCGATGGACCAGGGAGGTGTGAAAGGTAGAGGGAGGAGATTGATACTGGGTGAGGGGAAGTGGATGGAGGATTCTGGGTGGGGGGGGGGGGTTAGATAGTAATAAAAAGATTTGGGTGGGCCTGACCGGATGGGCAGCGCCCGGGGAATGGTGATGGCGGATTGGGGGTGGGGGTGTGTGGTGATTTCCCCCCTCCCCCGGTCAGAATGGGGACGGGGAACATGAGAGGGTTAGGGGGATTGGTGACGTGAGCAAGAGTTTTGTAGCACTTGAAGAGTTTAAAATCTGAAATGGTGATGCTGCAGGGGACACACTTTGAGGGTGAAGGTTCAGGTGAGGCTTAGGTGATTCAGGCGTTTCATTCGGGGTTTGATAGTAGGGTTTGGGGGGTGGGCAAGAGGGTGAGGTTTCAGATGGAGAAGGTGGTGGCTCAAGAGGGGGGGGGCAGGTGCGTGATAGTGACGAGTGCGTTGGTGGAGTTTGTAAGTGTATATGGCCGCAATTAGGACAATGTGGTGTTCGTGAAGAGAACGTTGGGTGCCATTCCGGATCTGGATACCCATGAGCTTATAGTAGGAGGGAATTGAAACATAGTGCTGGAACCGAAGGTGAACAAGTCCCAGCCGTGCTCGCTGACACAATCAAGGGGGAAAAGCGAAGCACAAGGGGAGGATTTTGTGGTGGGAAAGGCGCTGTTGGCTGGGGTTATGAGGTCAGAATACTCAGCAATTGTGATCCCAGATCACGCTCTGCATTGGATGGATGTGGTTTTGGAATAGGGGGCAGCCCAGAGACCAGGGTGGAGAATGGATGTGGGGTTACTGGTGGATCGGAGCTTCTGTGACAAGACAGGGAAAGTGATTGAGGAGTATGCGGGGTTTAATTGCACAGGGAAGGTCTAGCAGTTGGTGGTCTGGGAGGCTGTGAAGGTGGTGGTGAGGGGGGAAGTAACCTTGTTTCAGGCTAAGATTAGGGAGGAAAGCCAACGATTGTTAGAAGAGATTTTGGAGATGAATGGTTGTGTACGGGGCACCCGGACCCGGGTCCCCTGGCAAAGAGGAAGGAATTGCAGGCGAGGTTTGACTTATTGTCCACGGGGAAAGCAATGCATCAGTTGAGAAGGGTGAGGGTGGCTGTTTCGGAGTACAGGGAGAAGGCAGGGAGTATGTTAGCAGGCCACCTCAGTAGGGAGGCCTCGGCAAGGGAGATAGTTTGGGTGTGAGACAAGGCGCGGGAGTTGGCGGTGGCTCCGGAACAGATTAATAAGGCGTTCAAGGAATTCTATAGGGACCTGTATAAGTCGGAGCCACCAGAAGAGGAGTGGGTGGGCTAGAGTGTCCGAGGTTGGGGGAGGTGGAGAGGGCAGGGTTGGAGGAGTCAGTGGGGGAGGAGGAGACGAAGGTGAAGGTGGCGATTAAAAAGATGCAGGCAGCTGAGGCAGTGGGGCCCAACGGGTTTCTGTCAAATTTTATAAAAGATTTAAAGATAGGCTGGCGCCGTTGATGGTGGGAATATTTGAGAAGGCAATGGTCAGGGGTGTCTTGTCGCAAACAATGGGGCAGGCCTGTATCTCGTTGTTGGTAAAGAAGGACCAGTTGAGTGGAGTGAGAGTCATATAGACCCATATCTCTGCTGAATGTACACGTCAAGATATTGGCAAAGGCGGTGGTGTTAAATTTGGAGGGATGCCTTCCAAAGGTGATTGTGGAGGGCCAGATGGGATTCGTACAGGGAAGACAGTTGTCTTCGAATGTGAGCAGGCTGTTAAATGTGGTACTTTTTCCGGCAGAGGGAAGGGAGGCAGAGGTAGTGGTGATGTTGGATGCGGAAAAGACTGGTGAAGGCTGATTTGCTGAGGCAGGACAATCTCGCTCTGTCTTTGGTGGACCGGGTGCAGGCAATAAAGATGAATGTTTTGCCTCAATTCTTGTTCTTGTTTCGGTGCCTGCTGGTCTTTTTGCCCAAGGCCATTTTAAGGTTGTGGATAGGCTGATCGCGTTTGTTTGGGCGGGGAAGGTGGCTAGGATTAGGAAGGAGATAATGCAGATGAGACAGCAGGTGGGGAGGCTAGGCCTTGTTGCATTATTTTTGGGTGGAAAATGCAGAAAAGGATCAGGAAAGGAGCAGGGAGAGAGGGGCTTTGTGGGTTAGGATGGAGACTGGCTCTTGCAGGGGGTCGGTGTTTCTGGTGCTTGGAAAGGGTCCAGAGGAGGTTCACAAGAATGATTCCCGGAATGAAGAGCTTGTCGTAGGAGGAATGGTTGAGGACTCTGGGTCTGTACTCGTTGGAGTTTAGAAGGATGTAGGGGATCTTATTGAAGCTAACAGGATACCGCGAGGCCGGGATAGAATGGATGTGAAGAGGATGTTTCCACTTGTCAGAAAAACTAGAACCAGAGGACACAATCTCAGACTAAAGGGACGATCCTTCAAATCAGAGATGAGGAGGAATTTCTTCAGCCAGAGGGTGGTGAATCTGTGGAACTCTTTGCTGCAGAAGGCAGTGGAGGCCAAATCTTGAGTGTCTTTAAGACAGAGATAGATAAGTTCTTGATTAATAAGGGGATCACGGGTTATGTGGAGAAGGCAGGAGAATGGGGATGAGAGAAATATCAGCCATGATTGAATGGCGGAGCAGACTCGATGGGCAGAGTGGCCTAATTCTGCTCCTATGTCTTCTGATCTTATCGTCTTATGGTGCTGTCAATGGCGCCACTCCCGATGGCTTTAGGGAAGTATACGGAGGTCACATTGAAGATCTGGAGGCAGTTTAGACAGCTTTTTAGGTTTGGAGCTGGGTCAGGGGATTGACGATTAGGGGGAATCATGGGTTCGAGCCAGAGAGGATGGATGCAAGGTTCCAGGGATGGGAAGAGAGGGGGATTAAGGAAATTAAGGATCTGTTTCTGGGAGAGCGATTTGGGAGTTTGGAGTAGTTGGGCAAGAGGTTTGGGCTGGCGCGGGTGAAAGCATAAGGTATGCAGGTGTGGAACTTCGCGAGGAAAGTCTTCCTGACCTTCCCGATAGTGTATGCCTCCTCATTGCTGGAGGCAGAGCTGTCAGCAGGAGGGTTGGAGAGGGGGGTTGTCTTGGTGATTTACGGATGATGGGGTGTCCATGGAGGGGTTTAAAGCAAAGTGGGAGGAAGAGTTGGGGGTGGTGCTGGAGGAGGATCTGTGATACGAGGTGCTAAGGAGGGTAAATGCCTTGACTCAAATGAGGGAGGCTTGGACTGAAACAGCTGAAGATAGTATACCTTACAAATAGCCCCTTACAAATTCAGCCGACTGTTCGAAGGGGAGGAGCCCTGCGAATCATATACATATGTTTTGGTCCTGCTCAAAGCTGGAAAAGTTTTGGAGGACGGTGTTCAGCATTTCAGGGGTTCGGCATGTGGACCTGGTCCCCTGGAAGCCACATTCGGGGTATTGGACCGGCCGGAGCTACAGGCAGGTGTGGGGGCAAATGTTTTAGCCTTTGCCTCGCTGATCGCTCGTAGGTAGGTCCTGTTGGGTGGAGGTCAGCTTCTCCACCCTGTGCCTCGGCATGGCGGGGGGACTGCTGGAGTTTCTGACCCTGGAAAAGATTAAATTTGTTCCAAGGGGGGCTAGTGATGGGTTCTACAATTGTTGAGGTTTGTTTATCGTGCACTTTCAGGAGTTTGTTACCATTGACTGTTGAGGGAGGTGGGCTTGGGTGGGCTGGGGGATTTTATGGGGTTGTTATGAATTGTAAAACTTTTGAAAATTTGTTGAATTTTTAAAAAAGTGTCAACCACAGTGATGCTGTGGGTCTGGAGTCACATGTAGGCCAGTGTGGTTGAGGATTTTCTTCCCTAAAGGGTGTCAGTGTTCTTAAAACAATTGATGATTGTTGTCATGGTCACCATTACTGAGAACAGCTTAATATTCCAAATTTATTAATTGAATTTATATTCCACCCGCTGACATGGTGGGATTGGAATCCAGATTCCCAGAACGTTAACCTGGGCCTCTGGATTACTAGTCCAGTGACTTTGCCACTACACCAACATCATCTTCAATGATGGGGGAACCCATCATATCAGAGCAAAAGACAAAGCTGAAGCATTTGCAACAATCTTCAGCCAGAGGTGCCAAGTGGACGATCCACCTCAGCCTCGTCTCGCGGTCCCCTGTATCACAGTTATCAGTCTTTGGCCAATACTTGATGTGATGTGGAGTGAATCAAAACGACTGAAGGCACTGGATACTTCAAGGGCCATAGGCTCTGAAAACATTCAGGCAGTAGTACTGAAAACCTGTAGTCTGGAACTGGCTGCACCAATAGTCAAGCTGTTCCAGTACAGCTAAAACACTGGTATCTGCCGAACAATATGGAAAATTGTTCAGGTATGTCCTGTTCACAAAAAGCAGGGCAAATCCAACCCAGCCAATTATCACTCCGTCAGTCTACTCTTGACAATCAGCAAAATGATTGAAGGAGTCATTGGCAGTGCTTTCAAGCGCCACTCAGAAAAGCAACCTACTCACTGATGCTCAGTTTGGATTCTGCTTGGGCCACTCAGCCCCTGACCTCTCTCCAGCCTTAGTTCAAACAAGGACAATAGAGCTGAACTCCAGAGCTGAGGTGAGTTGACATCAAGGCTGCATTTGGCCAAGTGTTGCATCACAAGGAGCCCTAGCAAAACTGAGGTCAATGGGAATCAGAGCGGAAACTCCACTCGTTGAAGTTATGCCTAGAAGATAGGAAGGTGTGGTTGTTGGAGGTCAATCATCTCAGTCTCAGAACATCACTGCATGTGTTCCTCAGGGTAGTGTTCAAGGCCCAACCATCTTCAGCAGATTCCAAAACCTTCCCTCCATCATATGGTCAAAAGTGGGGATATTCACAGATCATTCCACAATGTTCAGAACCATTCGCAACTGCTGAAACAGTCTGGGTTTAAATGTAGCAATATGTACAATATTCAGGGTTGGGCTGATAAGTGGCAAGTAAACTTCATGCCACATAAGTACCGGTAATGACTAACTCCAACAAGCGAGACTCAACCATTGTGCCCTGGCATTCAATGTCATTACCATTGCTGAATCCCTATTATCAACATCCTGGGGGTTACCATTGGCCAGAAACTGAACTGGACTAGCCATATAAATAATGCGGCTACCAGAGCAGGTCAGAGGCTAGGAATCTTGCAGTGAGTAACTCACCTCCCGACTCCTCAAAGCCTGTCCACCATCTACAAGGCATAATTCAGGAATGTGATACAATACTCTCCAATTGTCTGCATAAGTGCAGCTCTCTCGACATTCAAGAAGCACGGCAACCATCGAAATCAAAGCAGCCCTCCTGACCGGCACCCATCCACCACCGACACACAGAGACAGTCGTGTGTACCAGCAGTAGGGGCCATCTACAAGATGCATTGCAGCAGCTCCCCAAGGCTCCTTCGGCAGCACCTTCTAAGTCTGCAACTTCTACCATCAAGATGGACACGGGCAACATAAGCACGGGAACATCACCACCTGCAAGTTCTCCTCAGAGCCACCTGCTGTCCTGACTTGGAAATATATCGCGTTCCTTCAGAGTCCCTGGGGGAATATTCTGGAACTCCCTCCCAAACGGAACTGTGGGCATATCTACATCACATGGACGGCTGTGGTTCAAGAAAGCGGCTCACCACCATCTTTTCAACGGCAATTGAGGATGGGCAATGAGAATGCTGGTCTAGCCAACATCACCACACCTTGTGAAAATGTTTTTTAAATGGCTCACCAAGACCCTGTATAGCTACAGTAAAGTCTCGCTTCTTTTACATTATGTTCCCCTTGCAATAGATGCCAAAGTTCCATTTGCCTTCCCAGTCACTTGCTGTGTCTGCACACTCACTTTCTGTCTAGTACAGCCAGATCCCTGTGTATCATCAAGTACTGCAGTCGCTCTCCATTTAAATAGTATACTGCTTTTCTATTCTTCCTGTCAACATGAGCAAGTTCGCATTTATCCACATTATACTCCATTTGCCAAATTTTTGCCACCCACATAACCTGTCTATCACTTTGCAGGCTCCCTACCATCTCTTGATAACTGACTTTCCTCCTTACCTTGGTGTCATGGGCAAATTTAGCTACCATGCATTTGGTCCCTTCATCTATGTCATTGATATAGGTTGTAAATATTTGAGAACCAGTACTGATCCCTGTGGAGCTCCACGAGGTACAGCTTGCTGGTTCAAAAAAAGGTCCACTTATCCTCACTCTGCTTCCCGTTAGACAACCAATCATTTATCCATGTTAATATGTTTCCCCCTACATCATGTGCTCTTATGTTGTGTAGTAACCTTTGAAGTGGTACCTTATCGAATGCTTTTTGGAAATCCAAGTACACCAGTTGCCCTTTATCAACTTTGAATATTTTTGGTCAAAAAACTCTTCAACACAATTTCCCTTTTACAAAGCCATGTAGGCTCTGCTTGATGAAATCATGATTATCTGAGTATCAAACTATAACCGTCTGAATAATGAATTCTAACATTTTTCCTATGACAGATGTTAGGCTAACTGGACTATAGTTTCCTGCTTTCTGCTTCCCTTTCGTGAATGAAGGTTTTACATCAGTTATCTTCCAAACCATTGGAACTTTTCCAGACACAAAGGAATTTTGGAAGATTATAGCCAATGCATCGACTATTGTACTGCCGCTTCATGGACCAGTTGAACCAGGAACATTCCTCGTCACAATGGACGTCTCGGCACTCTACACCAGCATCCCTCATGACGATGGCATTGCTGCAACAGCCTCAGTACTTAACACCGACAACTGCCAATCTCCAGACTCAATTCTGCAACTCATCCGCTTCATTCTGGATCACAACGTCTTCACCTTCGACAACAAGTTCTTCATCCAAACACACGGAACAGCCATGGGGACCAAATTTGCACCTCAATACGCCAACATCTTCTTGCACAAGTTTGAACATGACCTCCTCACCTCACAGGACCATCAACTGACATTATACACCAGATACATCAACTACATTTTTTTCCTTTGAACCCACGGCGAAGAATCACTGAAACGACTACACGATGACATCAATAAGTTCCATCCCACCATCAGACTCACATGGACTATTCTCCAGAATCAGTTACATTCTTGGACACATTTATCTCCATCAAGTACAGTCACCTCAGCACTTCGCTTTACCACAAGCCCAAGGATAACCTCACAATGTTCCATTTCTCCAGCTTCCACCCTAAACAAGGGCATTCAGCCTCTGATCTTCCGGACGCGTGACAAAGTAGAATCGCCGAGCAGAAACTCATAGCCAAGTTCCGCACACATGAGTACGGCCTCAACCGGGACCTTGGATTCATATCGCATTACACTAACCCCCCACCATCTGGCTGGGCTTGAGAAATCCTTCAACAGTCCTGGCTTGAGACAATTCACACATCTTTAACCTGTGATTATCCCTCTTTCCAGTTGCTCCGCCTGGACCTGTAAAGACTTACTTACCTGCAAAGACTCACGTTCAAAGTATCGTCTTCCACCTTTGACTTTGTCGAAAGAAATGTTTCTGGGCGGGAAGCATGGTGGCGCAGTGGGTTAGCCCTGCTACCTCATGGCGCCGAGATCCCAGGTTCGATCCCGTCTCTGGGTCACTGTCCATGTGGAGTTTGCACATTCTCCCCGTGTTTGTGTGGGTTTCGCCCCCACAAACCAAAGATGTGCAGGGTAGATGAATTGGCCACACTAAATTGCCCCTTAATTGGAAAAAACGAATTGGGTACGCTAAATTTAAAAAATAAGAAATGTTTCTGGAACCCACCTCTTCATTCACCTGAGGAAGGAGCCGTGCTCTGAAAGCTAGTGATTCAAAACCTGGTGTTGTAAGACTTCTTACTGTCTTCTAGATGAAAAATGAAAATCGCTTATTGGCACGAGTAGGCTTCAATGAAGTTACTGTGAAAAGCCCCTAGTCGCCACATTCCGGCGCCTGTCCGGGGAGGCTGGTACGGGAATTGAACTGTGCTGCTGGCCTGCCTTGGTCTGCTTTCAAAGCCAGCGATTTAGCCCAGTGTGCTAAACAGCCCCTGCTAAACAGATGGTGGTGGTCCTGGGTTTGGGAGGAGTTGTCTGAAGAGCCTTGCTGAGTTCAACTGTGTAGTTTGTAGATAGTACACACTGCTGCTATTGTGCGGTGATGGTGGAGGGAGTGAATATCTGTGGATGGGGTGAAAATCAAGTGGGCTGGTTTGTCCTGGATGGTGCCAAGCTTCCTGAGTGTTGTTGCAGCTGCACTTATCCAGGCAAGTGGAGAATATTCCATCACAATTCTGACATGTGTCTGTAAATAGTGGATACCTGCTCTTGTAGCCACCGTATTAATATGGCGAGTCCAGTTTAGTTCCTGGTCGATGATAATCTCCAGGATGTTGATAATGGGGGATTCAGAAATTGTAATGCCGTTGAATGTAAATGTTCCCTCCCCTCCATTGTTTAGTTCAAGGCTATCTCTACCACTCCAGTTATATGGGGCGGCATTCTCCCGTACCCGGCGTGACGGAGGGTCCCGGAGTAGGGGAGTGATGGCAACCACTCAGGGGTCGCGCCTCCCCAAAGGTGGGGAATTCTCCCCACCTTTGGGGGCCAGCCCCGCGCCGGAGCGGTTGCCACCTGAAGACCGGCGCAAAAAACCGGCGCCCCCGGCAGCGGGGCTGGCCAAAAGGCTTTCGCCAGTCCGCGCATGCGCCGGCAGTGACGTCAGCGGCAGCTGGCCGCTGACGTCACTGCCGGCACATGCGCGATGTGGGGTTCTCTTCCGCGTCCGCCATGGTGGAGGCCGTGGCGGACGCAGAAGAAAATAGTGCAGCCAGGGCACTGGCCCGAAGTCTGAGCGGGGGGCCCCGATCGCGGGCTAGGCCACTGTGGGGGCACCCCCCGGGGTTCGATCGCCCCCCGCCCCCCCAGGACCCCGGGGGCCTGCTCGCGCCGCTGAGCCCGCCGTTCCAGAGGTGGTTCAAACCTCGGCGGCGGGAGAGGCCTCCCAGCGGTGGGACTTCGGCCCATCCGGGCTGGAGAATCGCCGCAGGGGCCTCGCCGGTTGGAGTGGCGAGATTCCTGCCCCCGCCACTTCCCGGGTGGCGGAGAATCTCTGCCATGGTGGGGGCGGGATTTTAGGCGCCCCCAGGCAATTCTCCAACCCTGCTGGGAGTCGGAGAATTTCGCCCATGATTTGCCAGAAGAACACTGGCGATTCCGGTGAAGACCATCCGAACAGTGCATCCCCCATTTTCCCCAATACTTGTGCCAGTTCTCCATGAATCAAAACCCATTTCTGCCACACCAATCTTTGAACCATGTATTCATCTTTCTCATCGTATTTGCTATACACTAATTTGCTTATGGCTCAGGTAAGAATCCAGAGGTTTTGCTTTTTAGTTCAGCTCCTAACAACCGCTTTCCTCGCCCTAGCTATATCGTTGGTACCTACATGGACCATGACCAATGGATCCTTCATCTCCCACTGCAAGTTCCTCTCCAGCCAATGTCCTTAACCCTGGCACCAGGCAGGTATAACAGCTTTCCTGACGGCAGAGAACAATACCTACCTCTCTCCTATTACTACCACATTCCTCTTCGCTCCTCACTTGAATGGCATCCTCCACCAAGGTGACATGTTCATCCCACTGGTCCACCTTACACTCCCTCTCCTCAACCACACAGGTAGAATGCACCTCGTACCTGTTGGACAGGGGCTGAGGCTCCTCCATCAACACCAACTTCAACATCATAATCCCAGCCAAGCTCATATCAAAGCTCCAAAACAAGGACTTCGCTCTTCACTCTGCAACTGGATCCTCAACTTTCTATCCCACAGACCACAATCAGTAAGAATAAACAACAACACCTGCTCCACAATAGTCCTCAATACCGGGGCCCCGCAAGGCTATGTATTTAGCCCCATACTATACTCCCTGTGTGGCAAAATTTGGTTTCAACTCCATCGTTTGCTGACGATACGAGCACAGTGGGTCGGATCTCGAATAACAACGAGTCAGAATACAGGAGGACGATAGCGAACCTAGTGGAGTGGTGCAACGACAACAATCTATCCCTCAATGCCAGCAAAACTAAAAGCTGGTCATTGACTTCTGAAAGCAAAGTACTGTACACACCCTGTCAGCATCAAGGAGGCCGAGGTGGAGATGGTTAGCAGTTTCACATCTCCAAAAATCTGTTCAGGTCCACCCACATCGACGCTACCACCAAGAAAACACAACAGCGCCTGTACTTCCTCAGGAAACTAAGGAAACTCGGCATGTCCACACTGACTCTTACCAACTTTTATACCATAGAAAGCATCCTATCTGTCTGCATTACAGCCTGGTATGGCAACTGCTCGGCCCAAGACCGCGAGAAACTTCAGAGAGTCGTGAACACATCCCAGTCAATCACACAAACCTACCTCCAATCCATTGACTTCATCTACATCTCCCGCTGCCTGGGGAAAGCAGGTAGCATAATCAAAGACCTCTCCCACCCGGCTTACTCATTCTTCCAACTTCTTCCATCAGGCAGGAGATATAAAAGTCTGGGAACACGCACGAACAGGCTGAAAAACAGCTTCTTCCCCGCTGTTACCAGACTCCTAAATGACCCTCTTATGGACTGACCTCATTACCACTACACCCCTGTATGCTTCACCCGATGCCGGTGTTATGTAGTTACATTATTACCTTGTATTGCTCTATTATGTATTTTCTTTTATTTCCTTTTCTTTTCATGTACTTAATGACTGTTGAGCTGCTCGCAGCAAAATACTTTTCACTGTACCTCGGTACACGTGACAATAAACAAAATCCAAACCAATCACTGCATGTTGGTTCCCATTACTGACCTGACTCACAGTCAAGTCTTCCTGTCGCTGACTACTGACCAATTCTAAGGTTCTACTTAACTTATGGGAAGTGACTGCTTCCTGGAATCAACACCAGGTTAAAGTCCAACAAGTTTGTTTCAAACACTAGCTTTCGGAGCACTGCTCCTTCCTCAGGTGCAGGAGCAGTGCTCCGAAAGCTAGTGTTTGAAACAAACCTGTTGGACTTTACCCTGGTGTTGTAAGACTTCTTACTGTGCTCAGTCCAATGCCGGCATCTCCGCATCCTGGAATCAAGTGTACAGGTAACATCCCCCCCCCCCCCCCCGGATGAACCACAATGTCAGTTCAGCTCAGACTCCAGCTCAGCAACTCAAAGCCAAAGTTGCCCAAGCTGCAGACACTCTTTGCAAATCTGTTTGGCTGGGTTAGTAGTGCATTCCGCAGATTCCCAGATGCTGCAGTCATGGCAAATTACCAGCCTTGCCATTTCTGTCCAGTTTTATTTATTTAAGTAGTCAATTCATTAATAACTTACACAGATCAAGTAATAGGAAGTTGCACTCACCTAGCTTGGAATCAAGAATAAAAACTCACCGACCACTGGAGGCTGGGAAAATGAGAAAAAGGAGCATCTATTTGCCCCACTGCACTGCATTCCCACCTGAACCAAATTCTTCATTCAATCTACATCTCACTCAGGCGTAGTCTCGCTCCACATGCCTCTCTCTCCATGTTGTTAACCTGCTCTGTGAGTCCAGTAGTGCTCTTTGTCACCCCACTCCCTTTTTACCTTTATTGTTTAAAAGAAACCCAGCAAAAAAAAACCTTAAGTCTTCAGGTTTAATGATGGGTGTAAAACTGAAACACAAGAATTTTCCTTTACTGATAATCACTGGCCTGGTGCATTTCCAGCAATTTTTTATTTTATTTTAGTTAAGGTATTTGCAATCCTAGAATCTTTCCACCATACTGTCAGGATGTACAAAAGCACATAAGGTCACAGCAATCAGCACAAGTGTAATTTCCAAACATCCAGGAGTCCTTCTTTTCAACTTCCAAGTTACATGAAACCAACCACAGATAGGGAAGTCAGCATGAACTGTCAGACTTGGACGAGGTTTCACAGAGCTTATTTTTACGAGGGCCCACTCCTCTGTGATCACTTACCTTTCAAGTCAACCTCCAGGTTTGCAGTTCTAGTCTGAACTGTGATCAAACAGTTAATTCATATGAAGTCTGTTCTTAACGTTTGGCACTTTGTACTCTGTCTGTAAACTCATGGCGCTGAGGGTGGATACGAGATAGGAGGGAAATAGAGATGCTATAAAAGATAAACATTACATATATTTCAAGAAAGGTGGACAGAAAACAGACAACCATTGTAGATGACAACCAGTCCAAAGATGTGCGGGTTAGGTGGATTGGCCATGCTAAATTGTCCGTAGTGTCCTAATAAATGTAAGGTTAAGGGGGGGTTGTTGGGTTACGGGTATAGGGTGGATACGTGGGTTTGAGTAGGGTGATCATGGCTCGGCACAACATTGAGGGCCGAAGGGCCTGTTCTGTGCTGTACTGTTCTATGTTCTATTGCTGTTGCTGGAACAATAATGCATTTGTCTGAATTATACCTACGATATATATGTTACTGCTGTGTTCTCATATTTTTCCAAGTCTCTCAAGTTATAATTTTTTTATTCAGTCATGAGATGTGGGTGTCGCTGGTTAAGCCAGCATTTGTTGCCCACCCTAATTATTCTTGAGAAGGTGACGGTGAGCGGCATGGTAGCACAGTGGTTAGCACTGTTGCTTCACAGCACCAGGGACCTGGGTTCGATTACCGGTTTGGGTCACTGTCTGTGCAGAGTCTGCACATTCTCTCCGTGTCTGCGTGGGTTTCCTCCCGGTGTTCCGGTTTCCTCCCACAAGTCCCGAAAGACGTGCTTGTTAGGTGAATTGGACACGCCGCCAAGAAACACACAGCTGGGGAGGTGGCGAATTCACTCCAAAATGTTGATGAGGAATATAAGCTTCATCATTAAAATAACGTCGGACAGCCAATTTAAAAGGCGGATCAAATATTTTGGGATGATGAGTGTATTATGGTTTAAGTTCTGATAATATAGAATACCAGTATGGTCAAACCTGGGGCATGATTCAGCGACCCCGTTGCACCCGGTGTGGATCCGAGGTGAATCAAGTCAGAGCCCCAAATCAGGCCCCACACTGGGCGCTGGGCCGATCGCCAGCCACCCGACTTAGTCCGCCCTGCACAAACTTGATCTCGGTGAGATCCAGGTATGAATATTTAATTGAGCCTTAAGGCTCATTTAAATACTGGCGCCCAGAACTCAACGGCCATATCTGCGAGGCCTCACCAGAGCGCCCTTTAGTACTGGTCTACACAAACATGGACCAGGCATAGCAGCACCTTGGAGGATCTCGCAGGCCATTGGATATGCCCGGGTAGTTGGGGACAGGTCAAGGCGGTACCCCGGTACTCCACTTATCACCCTGGCACTGCCATCCTGGCACCCTGGTAATGCCAACCTGCCAGGGTGCCCAAGTGGCACTGCTAGGATGCCAGGTTGGCAGTGCCAAGGTGTCCAGGCTCTGGGTGGCACTGTCAGGGGTCAGCTGGGCTGGGGTTGGCTGTGGCTTTGCCAATTGGAGTGGGGGGAGGGATGGGGTGTTCCCAGTGGCCTAGACAAGATTTGGGGGTCCAGAAAGTTGGGGGTGGCTGGAAGAGGAGGGGAGGGGGGGAAGATTGGGCCTGCCAATCAAAATGGCATGCTGATCTTCGAGTAGCCATTCCTGCTGGTGAGCTCAGCTCATCAGCAGGAAATCTATCGAAGTGCAGCCTCAGTGGGGAGAAACTTCCCGAGGCAAAAAAACACAGCAACGGTGCTGTTGAATAGCGGGGTATCAGCACTGCAGCTGCCGAGAATCACCCCGCCAAACACGCCTGAAAGTAGACTTCGTTGTAAGTCCACTCGTTCCTGCCACTGATGGTTCTGTCATTCCCATGTGTTAGAATCTGTAGACCAGTAGCTCCTCTGTAGTAGTACACAATAGGCAAAATTCTCCGTTTGGAAGACTAAGTGATGATGCCTACGGTTCATGTTCTCAGTGGGGGCGTCATTTATGGAGCAATTCAGAACATGCTAATGGGTCAGCACTCTGCCCATGTGAACCTAGAACAATTCTCATTCCCTGCGGCGGCAGATTCGCTAGGACTGGAATTGGTGCTCAAGAGCTTGACAAGCTGGAGCTGCTCCCCACACACTTTCATTCCAGCCAAGCAGATGGCCCAAGGAAGAGCAGCACCACGCTTCATTGGCCCGGAGCTCAATACAATGTTGGATGCGAGGGAGGAGAGGCAGACACCTTCTCCCCAGGGTGGGCAGGAGGCTCCCACCCTCAATCGTCCACTGGGCCTGGACTGAGGTGGCCGAGGTGGTCAGTACTGTGAGCCTCACCAGGCAGACTGATGAACGACTTCCTTAGGGCAGCTCGGGCGAGCTACCACCTCTGTTCCCCTGGCATCACTCCCGTCCCTCACTCCCCACATCACATACCCACTCGCATCGAGGCCAATCAAAACCCATCTGCCTGCATCTCCCTCACATCCACCCTGCACCAAACCTCAATACCTGTATTGTCCTCTTTGCCTAAACATGCAGCAGCGACAGGCAACTCGCCTCCATGCGTCTTACCATGACCTTTATGCGCCCCTAGGAAAAGGTGGCCCATAACAGGAGAGAGCGGGAGAAGACCGGGGGGGCGTCCCAGACCTCAGGGCTCTCACTCTCGCCGAGCAGAGAGCCAGGATCTTGGTTCCAATGGTAATTAAAAGGTGTCACCAAAGATTAATGCGACATTTAGAATTTGTGTTTTCATTGGTGTCTTATTCCCAACTGAAGGTTTATCTTCAATGAAACTTATTATTGTTGAAGGAATTTGAGTGAGACTGTAAAATAAATCATGAATTTGAATAAGACTGAAAAGTAAATGAGGCGACCCTCTGAAATTATCATCTACGGGTGAAATATAATGCACACTCCTGTAGTGTGTTTGGTGGCAGAGGGGTGGCTGGGCATTTAATCCAGCAGGAAGGTGACAAATACAAGAAATAGGAGGAGTAGACCATACCATCCACTGCGCCCACTCCATTGTCCAATATAATCATGGCTGACCTTGGGCTTCAACTCCATTTGAGGATCCCACCACCTTTCTCCCACTGCCCCAATTAAGTCTCTGATAATACTCATGGACAGCCTTCCCAACCGGCCATCAACTGAGGCCCTTAAGTAGGCAATTAATGCCTATTAAATGACCGTTTTCCACCGCCATCCATATTTACCCAGTGTCTGGTAAATCATGCAGGAAGTCCGGAAAGCAAAGCCTGTCTGGACTACTTACGGGCTCCCAGGGTGATCCCACATTCAAAGTCACTCCATGCCTGATCGAAGAACACAACATCAGGAAGGGGTGGGCGTTCCACTAATCACCACCCCTGCCCTTGCTGCCAACTGTTTGCCCCACAGATTTGACCAGACTGATAATCTATGTTTCCAGATACTCAGCCAAAATATACTCACTGGCATGAGATTTTTGCTGCTTAAATTGGCTGGATGTTGTTGTTTTAATGATTAAGCTAACACTCTGATCAACATAAGGGTACATGATCCCACTACCACTCTTGCAGACTCTGCATTTGAGGTGATTTCCCTGTGACCCCCACACACAGACACGGACCTGTGTCTGGATCCATGGTGCTCTGGGTGGTATGATACAGGTAGAAGCTACCACCTCCCAGTGGTGCTGCCGATCATTGAAGAACTGCTGGCCTCTGATTGTCCGGCAGCTCTCAGCAGGTGGGAATTCCACCTCCGGGGGTCTAGGGAGTAATCCCAGGGAAGACCTGCTGCTGCTCAGTTAAATGCCCGATTCACATTTAATCCGACCAGGCTTCCCCAAAGGAGGCAACACGAGGCTCTACCAGCTCTCCAGCCAAGGGCAAGACAACTACCACCTCCATTAAAGACTGTGTCTGCGTCCTGGGTCCTACCATCTCCATGCAAGTGGCATCAGTGCAGCACTTTGGCTGGCACACCATCCATGACAATAACTCAAAACAGTATGATGGCATCTGACTGTTGCCATGAGGATCAGGCCTCGGTAATCAGAAGCTGCGCTGATGGAAATGCATTTTCCCCATCAACAAAATTATACCAGCTGCCCCACAAACAAACAGAAGCTACATCAAAATTAATGGGTCCAGATAAATTAGTTAAATGTTAATTTGCTTTATATTGTATAGGATTTTCTCAGAGTTCCTACACCCAGTGATTAGCACTGCTGCCTCACAGTGCTATGTTCGATTCTGGCCTTGGGTGACTGCTTGTGTGGAGTTTGCACGCTCTCCCTGTGTCTGCTTCCTGGGTTCCCCAGATTCCTCCCACAGTCTAAAGATGTGCAGGTTAGATGGATTGGCCATGCTATATTGCCCCTTAGTGTGTCAAAAGTTGTGCGGGTTAGGCTACAAGGATAGGTCAGTGCAGACCAATGGGCCGAATGGCCCCCTTCTGCACGGTAGGGATTCTATGGAATTTAAGTGCAGTGTTTCAGATTTTCAAACAAACAATTAAATTTCCATGCACATCTGACTTGTATTCAATTGCAATTTGCAAAATAAATAAGACAAAGATGGTTTGACAGCTTCAAATTCCTAGGTGTGCACATCACCAACAATCTGTTCTGGCCCACCCACATCGACGCTATGACTGAGAAAGTACAACAGCGCCTATACTTCCTCAGGAAACTAAGGAAATTTGGCATGTGCACAATGACTCTTACCAACTTTTATAGATGTACCATAGAAAGCACCCTATCTGGCTGCATCACAGCCTGGTATGGTAACTGCTCGGCCCAAGACCACAAGAAACTACAAAGAGTAGTGAACACAGCCCAGTCCATCACACAAACCCGCCTTCAATCCAGTGACTCTGGCTACACCTCTCGTTGCCTGGGGAAAGCGGACAGCATAATCAAAAACCCTTCCCACCCGGCATATTCATCCTTTCAACTTCTTCCATCAGGCAGGAGATACAATAGTCCAAGAACAAGCAGATTCAAAAACAGTTTCTTCCCCGCTGTTACCAGACTCCTAAACGACCCTCTTATGGACTGATCCGATCTCTTCACACATCTTCTCTAGTGAGTAGTACTACATTCCTGTATGCTTCATCCGATGCCTGTGTCCATGTATTTACATTGTGTATTTTATGTTTGCCCTATGTATTTTCTCTTCATGTATGGAATGGTCTGTCGGAACTGTACGCAGAACAATACTTTTCACTGTACCTCGGTACACGTGACAATAAACAAATACAATCCAGTGCAAGTCTTCTCAACTTCAGAATTCGAGTCATGGAAATTACTTAGAAATATAACAGAGGAATGCTTTTCTCTTGATCTTGAATGGAAACTAAAATTATGGCACATCAAAAGTACAAGACACTCTCAACACATCGGGAAGAATACCTCAGTCCCAACATAAAGTATTAATGCAATGAGGTAGCAGCTGAACAATGGGAGGTTGAAATAACTTAGCCTTGATTTGCATGGCTGCCTCAGCTCAATCATTGCTGCACCGTCTGTACTTGATGAACAGTGTGATGAATGTAGGATTTTCAGGTATATTGCATTCTATATAGTTGGTGCAGTAAGGATCAAAAGCCTGGGTTGGTGTGTGTATGACTGCTGCAGTTGTGCTTTTACAAATCCTGATTTGCAAGACAACTAGGCTTTTTGAAGCCTGAGGTGCAATTAAAGCATTCTAAACGTTTGGGCTAATGGACTTTTATTTATATTAAGAGGGTTTCCTGCGGGGTAGCTAATTGGAGACATTGTGTTCAGTTTAGTGAGATAATGTAGTTCATGAGAGAAGCCAGTGGTTGAAGCAGTCAGATGTTAAAGTTTTCAGAGTTTTTGTTTTTGGCTGGAAAGTGAGCTGAGAAGTTTTTCTGAATAAATGCAGCCAGAGATTCTACATTATTCTGACAGGGTGTCAGGTCTTTCTTTTTAAAGCAGCCTTAAAATATCTCTCCTTCACGTGGAGTATTCAAGACATCTCTATACAGCAAGTATTCCTGAGTGCTAACTGTATTTAAAAGTGGATTGGGGACCTGAGATGGTTTTGCTGTTTGAGTGAAAATAAAGATAGCAGTTAAGAGTTATTGCATCACTGTATTGATTAGCATTGTTTAAGGGGTAATTGTAAGCCTTTTTTCTGTGATATTAAAGATATTTTGATACCATATTAGTAATAAAGTTTGTTCTAATATACTATATCCTTATCTTGCATGAAATCACTGCTGGAATGAGGTATCATTTCCTCGCATTCTTTAAAAAATTTAAAAATATTGGGGCTTCTGTCCAGTGTGGTCCAGGATTGTAATCAAATTCATATGGCTGAATGGTCGAATACAAAGGGTACATGTCTTTAGTGAGTATTAAAAGTATAAATTCCTTACCAGTAGAGCCCGACAGGTGTTGCTGTTGAGGTTGGTGTGCGTCTTAATATTTTTATGACCAATTTAGTGGGTGCAAAGTTATTGAAGGCATCTAAATTTGAATATGGTACAGATTTTGTTACAGTCGTCAGTAAGGATAGACCATCGAAAGGGGTCTGGACAGGTCAGGCCATGGACAGAAAGATGAAATACGGAATTCAAGATGACTGAGTATGAAGTCATAGGATTAGATAGATTATACAAGAAATGATTAATGTAGCAAAGCAAGAAAGAGATCTAGCAGTTTTGATAGAAAGGTTGGTAAAGCTTCAGTTTGGTGTTATCAGTGAATGAAGGAAGCAAATAAAATGCTGGTATTGATAAGTCGAATGAGTTGATGTTAGAGTCATAATTGGCTTTGGTGAGTTTACATCTGGAACGCTGTCTGTCACTTTAATATCTGTATTACAGGAAAGGTGTTGAAGTATTGGAGGTAGTAAAGAAGTGGACTACAGGGTGGTTTCATAGGAAAGTTTGTGTACACTGGAACTTTATTCAATAAAAATGAGGTGCAGTGAGGTCTTCATGAATTTGGATTCAGGAAAGTTCTTCTGTCAGCCACAGAATTTGAGGCCTTAGGATATTTGAAAATTGAATGTTGAAAGAAAATAAGAAACCTAAATCACATTTTATTTCGTATGCAGGTGATAGAATTGTGGAACAGATTAATGAGGAAGCGTGAACTAGAAGCAATGGCAAAGACTTTAAAAGGACTGTATGAATTCCTATTACAAGATGGAATACAGAGTTATTAATTCCCCAGTCATAGCAAAAAGTATAACATTCCGAGGTTTAGTAGGAGTGAATAGATGAACCATTCGTTTTCTCCTGCCCAAAATATTTGCTATGCTACTTTGCTATTTATTAAACAATCCTCTCATTCTACATCTACATAAATACAGATTTTGCATTTCTAGTAGCTCCCCATCAAATAAATAAACCATTTAAAACACTTTAGCAGATGATTTCCCAATAGCTTCGCGTTTGACAGAAAAGTTCACTGCCAATACCACACAGATGATTTGTAATGCATGATGACTGTTCACTTACATGAATAAATCCAGTTCTGTTCATATCGTGCAGCTTTCATTGTGACTCAAGATGCAGCTTAATCAGAGATCATTCTGAAACAAGTGTGTTATACATCAGGAAAGAAAGCAAAAGCTGCAGTTACTATAAATCTCAAATAAAAACAGAAAATGCAGGAAACACGCAGCAGGTCAGGCAGATCTGTAAATAGGAAGTTAGTGTTAGAGTTCCCTTTCGATGGTCTTTCATCAGAACTGGGAGATGTTGCAGATGAACAGTGGATCAGATGGATCAGAGACAGAGAAAGAGGACCCAAACAAAACAAATTATCCAAATTCAGATGGAGGGCAGGAGATGATTAAATAACAGAAGTACTAACGATGTGACAAGGAGAGAATTAGAGAAATAAAAAAATGCATCCAAGACGCAGAGGATGTGTAAATTGTTGCAGCGGAGTGGCAAGGGGCGGAGAATACATGGAAAATCTGGCAAAGAGAAGAAAGTCCCATTGGTCCAGCAATATGATGGAGAAGGAAGGTCACACCAGGGCAATTGACCAATACATCCAAGCATCATTAAGTGACCCCTATCTACTGTACATCACTATTTGTCCTGGAAAGCTTGCACAACACTTTTAACTTTTGTAACTGTCTATGATACAAGACACACATGTTGACCTGGTCTGAGTGTTCCAGCATGATAAATAGTTTGTGGTTTTCTTGGTCACTTACTGTAAAAAAATGTTTTACTTAAGCACAGAGAAATGTCATCAACAAAATGCAATTTCTTTTAGTACTTGTGATGCTTGGCAACCTAACCAACTGTCATCTCCATACATGGATTATGTAAAAAATTAGGAGGTGTGGATTCATCTAAACTATAAATATCCATCATGATCATATCAATAAAATTTGAAGTGCTGGTTCTTTGGATGGCAGCAGTTTAGTAGGAGAATGTGCACATCACTATGTGGGTCCTGACAAGAAGTCGGAGCAGCTGTAAGCAATTCAGCCCTTTGAGTCTGCTCCGCTATTTAATACAATCATGGTTCATCTCATCACTGCCTCAACACTTTCCTGCCCATTCTCCATAATCATTTATCGTATTACTTTATTTAAATAAATATTTTAATTCAAGTTTTCATTTTATACAACACAAAAAAACAAATCCATACAAATGAAATACCATTTACAAACCCCGACCCTTGAAAGAAAAAAAAAACGAAACCACAAACCCCCCCTTACCTTCCCTCATCCGAACCATTGACTGTGAACAATTCCTAAAGATAGAAGGCAAAGATCAACACCTCAGGTAGGCCCGGGCCCAGGGCCCACCCAAGGCACCCTGCAACCCTGTCCTTAAAGCGAGACAAAGAAAAACCCTTAGTTCCTCTCAGATACCTACCCCTCCCCATATCTCCGAACCCCCTTACCCCATAAAACGTAATAGATTAGACCAAAAAAAACAACTTCCTCACATCTCTGTTCCACACACCTTTTCCCCACCCCCACCATCAAGCAAACAAGCTAGGCTCACTGAACCTTGTCCCCTTCCCCCACCTCACTCCCGTTCACTCGCTAAAACGTTACAGCTAGCAACGGTAACCGCCCATCCGCAACCAGGATGTATACTCAAAGAGCGAAGAAAGACAATGCTCCCTCGCCCGTCCCGGATACAGAAGAGTATCCAAACCCAACAACTTTAAGATATTTAAACTCCTCCTGGGAGCGATATATTCCCCACACAGTTACCCTGGCGACTACCCAGTCAATCGTAGCCCCCTCAGTCCCAAACATACAACAGATACCTATGACAACACATCTCAAACCAACCCCTCTCTACCGTCCCCATTAACGTCTCAATCAAATCCATTTAATCAAGTCCAGGCCCACATTCCATGACAAAAGTCACTGTCCTCTAATGTATTAAAAAAATAATCTTTTGACTGAAAAGTCACTCTCAGCCTCATCGGTCCAAACCTGACTCCACGTCTGAACAGTGCTGACTTTGCCTTATTAAAAGCCACACACCGCTTCGCCAACTCCGTTCCGACATCTGGGTATGTCCAGATAATACCTCGAGTCCGATTCACTTTGACCCATTGCAGAACCGGCTCCTTCTCTGTGGAATCCAATAATCAACGCCTACTTCTTCCGTCAGAGTGCTCAGTGGGCCTGATGCAACTCTGGAGCGGACATTCACTCGTCCCGTCCCCAAAAGCTTGACGAACATCTGAGAAAAGTACTCAGTCAGCTTCAGGCTCTCCACCCCTTCCAGCAACCCCACAATTCGGAGGTTCTGTCTCCTCGAACTGTCCTCCCAATCATTCACCTTTGCCCTCACAATCTTGTTCCTCTCCTCCACCACCAGCACCTCAGCTTCCAATGAGGTGAATCAATTACCATGCCAAGACAAGGCCGCCTCCATGCTCCGGGATCTTTTCCAGCTTCTCCCAAATCGGGCCAAGTGCCTCCTTAATTGCCTGCTTGGGGGTTTCCATCATATACCTGTCCTGCTCATCAAAATGCTCCGCAAACTGTTTTTCAAACTCCTGCGCCATGACCCCAGTCAGCGAGTCCAGCATGATATGAGCAGCCACACCCAAGGCCGGGTCTGCCACCTTCTCTCCTGCTGAGCTTCGCGGGCTTTTAGGCTCCGTCGAAGGATTACCCTCTGTAATCTTCTTGCCACCAACCTCTTTGTGAATTTTGACATATTTTCGCTGACAAATTACTTATCCCATATGATGGGCCGATTCTGATAACCAAAATACTGGGAACCACATAAAAAAAGTCCAAAAAACAAAGACCGTGGCGGGAGCTATCTTATGTGTGACCATCTGCTCGCTGTTGCCACCAGAGGTCCGTCAACCATTTAACCCATTACTAATTAAAAATCTGTCTCACTCCTCCTTAAATTTACCCAATGTTCCGGCATCCACTGCACTCTGGGGTACTGAATTCCACAGATTCACGAGAGAAGCAATTTCTTCTCATCTCTGCTTTAAATCTGCTCCCCCTTATCCTAAAACAATTACCTCTTGTTCTAGATTGCCCCGCAAGAGGAAACATCCACTCTATATCTACTTTGTCAATACCTTTTATCACCTTCTTTACCTCAATTAGATCTTCTCTCATTCGTCTAAACGCCAGAGAGTATAGGCCTAAACTGCTCAATCTCTCTTCATAAGACAAACCCCTTCATCTCTGGAATCAATCTAGTGAATCTCCTCTGAATGCCGAAAATGCAACTACATCCCTCCTCAAATACGGGGACCAAAAATATACATAGTACTCCTGGTGCAGTCTTATCAATGCCTGTATAGATGCAGCAACACTTCTCTACATTTATACACAATTTCTTTAGCCAAGATTACATTTGCTTTCCTCATTACCTGCTGTACCTGCATACTAGTTTTCTATGATTCATGCACGAGGACACCCAGATCCCTCTGCACTGAATTGCCTCTCTATTTTTCCAACCAAAATAGATAACCTCACACTTATTCACGTGGAACCCCATCTGCCAAATTTTGGGCTCACTCACATAACCTATCCATATCCATTTATAAATATGTTATTTCCTCACTGCAACTTATCATTCCACCTATTTTAGTTTGATCTGCAAATTTGGTTATTTTAGCTTCTATCCTTGCATCCAAGTCGTTAATATAGATTGTAAATAGTTGGCACCCGAGAAATGAACCCTGTGGTACACCACTAGTTACATCTGCCAACTAGAAAAAGACCCATTTATCCTGACTCTCTGCCTTCTGTCGGTTAACCAGTCCTCTACCTAACTGAATAAATTACCCTTAACCCTATGTGATCTTACCTTGTGTATTAAGCTTTTGTGCGGTATTTTCAAATATCTTCTGGAAGTCTAGATGCACTACATGTACAGGATCCCCATTATCCACTTGGCTTTTTATATCTTCAAAGAACTATAGAAAATTAGTCAAACACAGTTTACTCTTCACAAAACCTTGCTGACTGTAGATTACTTTTTTATTTTCCAAATGTCCTGTTATTACTTCCTTAATAACGAATTCTAACAATTTACGATTGTTAAACTAGATGTTAAACTAAATATCTATAGTTTCTTACTTTTTGCCTCACTACCTTTTGATTATGGGTGTTTCATTAGCATTTTTCCAATCCACTGGAACTTTCTCCTTATCCAAGGAATTTTGGAATATTATAACCAATGGATGCACAATCTCTGCTGCCACTTCCTTTTTTTTAAATTATTTTTATTAAAGCTTTTTTCAACCAGAATTTTTACATAACAAAAAAATTAACAAAAAATATTTAACAAAACTAGGTGGCTATTATCATTATACAAAACTCAAATATACATTAAACAGACAATTCCCCGCACCTCAACCCCCCTCCCCACCAACCACCCCTTCTCCTCCTCCACCCCCCCCACCCCCACGCGACCCCCCCCCCCCCCCAGTTGCTGCTGCTGCTGACATTTTACCGCTCCCCTATAAAGTCAAGGAAAGGTTGCCACCGCCAGGAGAATCCCAGCAAGGACCCTCTGAAGGCAAACTTTATTCGCTCCAGGCTGAGGAACCCAGCCATATCACTAACCCAGGTCTCCACACTCGGGGGTTTCGAGTCCCTCCACATTAATAAGATCCGTCTCCGGGCTACCAGGGAGGCAAAGGCCAACACTTCGGCCTCTTTCGCTTCCTGCACTCCCGGATCCTCCGACACCCCAAAGATTGCTATTGTTGGACACGGCTTCACCCGCGTGTCCAAAATCCTGGACATAGCCCTCTCAAATCCCTGCCAGAATTCTTTAAGTGTCGAGCATGCCCAAAACACATGGACATGGTCCATCGGATTCCCTGCACATCTCGCGCACCTGTCCTCCACCCCAAAGAGTTTGCTCATTCTCGCCGTCGTCATCAAGGTGCACCACCTTAAACTGAATTAAACTGAGCCTGGCACATGATGCAGATGAATTCACCCTTCCCAGGGCATCAGCCCACAGGCCCTCAGCTAACACCTCGCCTCGCTCCTCCTCCCACTGGCCCTTCAGCTCCTCCACTGAGGCTTCCTCCGCCTCCTGCAGCTCCTGGTATATGTCCGACACCCTCCCCTCTCCTACCCAGATGCCAGACACCATCCTGTCCTGTATCCTTCGAGGGGGTAGCCGCGGAAATGTCTCCACCTGTTTTTTGAGAAAGTCCCGGACCTGGAGGTATCTGAAAGCATTTCCCGGGGGCAGGCCGAACTTCTCCTCCAGTGCCTTCAAGCGAGGGAAAGTCCCATCTAGAAACAGGTCTCCCATCCTTCTGCCTGCCCTATACCAGCCTTGGAACCCCCCCCCCCCCCCCCCCATCTATCTTGCCCGGAGCAAATCTATGGTTGTTCCATATCAGGGTCCAAACTGAAACCCCCTCCTCCTTCTGTTTGTCATTTTTATAAATGACCTGGAAGAGGGTGTAGAAGGATGGGTTAGTAAATTTGCAGATGACACGAAGGTCGGTGGAGTTGTGGATAGTGCTGAAGGATGTTATAGGATACAGAGGGACATAGATAAGCTGCAGAGCTGGGCTGAGAGGTGGCAGATGGAGTTTAATGCGGAAAAGTGTGAGGTGGTTCACTTTGGAAGGAGTAACAGGAATGCAGAGTACTGGGCTAATGGCAAGATTCTTGGTAGTGTAGATGAACAGAGAGATCTCGGCATCCAGGTACATAAATCCCTGAAAGTTGCCACCCAGGTTAATAGGGCTGTTAAGAAGGCATATGGTGTGCTAGCCTTTATAAGCAGGGGATTGAGTTTCGGAACCACAAGGTCATGCTGCAGCTGTACATAACTCTGGTGCGGCCACACCTGGAGTACTGCGTGCAGTTCTGGTCACCACATTATAGGAAGGATGTGGAAGCTTTGGAAAGGGTTCAGAGGAGATTTACTAGGATGTTGCCTGGTATGGCGGGAAGGTCTTACGAGGAAAGGCTCAGGGAATTGAGGTTGTTTTCGTTAGAGAGGAGAAGGCTGAGAGGTGACTTAATAGAGACATATAAGATAGTCAGAGGGTTAGATAGGGTGGACAGTGAGAGTCTTTTTCCTCGGATGGTGATGACCAACACGAGGGGACATAGCTTTAAATTGAGGGGTGGTAGATATTGGACAGATGTCAGAGGCAGTTTCTTTGCTCAGAGAGTAGTAGGGGTGTGGAACGCCCTGCCTGCAACAGTAGTAGACTCGCCAACTTTAAGGGCATTTAAGTGGTCACTGGATAGACATATGGATGAAAATGGAATAGTGTAGGTCAGATAGGCTTCAGATGGTTTCACAGGTCGGCGCAACATCGAGGGCCGAAGGGCCCGTACTGCGCTGTAGTGTTCTATGTTCCTGTGCCTCCTCCACTGACCCCAGACCCTCAGTGCTCTAGCCGCCCCCATGCCAACCCCTCCTCCATTACCAATTTCCTAATCATGGCCACAATAGACGCCCAATAGTAGCTACAGATGTTCAGCAGTGCCAGCCCTCCAGCACCCCCCCCGCCGCTCTCCCCCCCCCCCCCCCCGCTCTCCCCCCCCCCCCCCCCCCCCCCCCCCCCCGCCACCGGCTACGTTCTAAAAACAGTCTTTTGACCCGTGGGGTCTTGTTTGCCCACACAAATCCCGTGACAATCCTGTTCACCCGCCTGAAGAAGGATTTGGGGATGAAAATGGGGAGGCACTGAAAAACGAACAGGAATCTGGGGAGAACCGTCATCTTCACAGTCTGCACTCTTCCTGCCAAGGAAAGCGGGAGCACGTCCCACCTTTTAAAGTCTCCCTCCATCTGCTCTACAAGCCGAGATAAGTTGGCCTGTGTAGGGCATCCCAGTTCCTAGCCACCTGTATACCGAAATAACAAAAGCTCCTCTCCACCATCTTGAGTGGGAGCTCCCCCAGTCTCTCCTCCTGACACCTAGCGTGGATTACAAACAGCTCCCTTTTCGCCATGTTCAACTTGTACCCCGAGAAGCTCCCAAAGTCCCCCAGGATCCGCATGACCGCCCCCATTCCCTCTAGCGGGTCCGAAATATACAATAGCAGGTCATCCGCGTAGAGGGAAACCCGGTGCTCCTCCCCCCCGGGACCAGCCCCCTCCAGTTCCTCGAAGTCCTCAGCACTATGGCCAACGGCTCAATTGCCAGGGCAAATAGTAACGGGGATATGGGGCACCTTTGGCTCGTCCCACGGTACAGCCAAAAATATTCCAAACTCAGCCGGTTCGTGGACACACTCGCTACGGGGGCCTGATATAGTAGCTTGGCCCACCCTATGAATCCCTCCCTGAATCCAAACCTACCTAACACTTCCCACAGGTACTCCCACTCCACCCTGTCAAAGGCCTTCTCTGCATCCATTGCAGCCACTACTTCTGCATCCCCTCCCTCCGAGGGCATCACAATAATATTCAGGAGCCTCCTCATGTTCAGTTGCCTGCCCTTAACAAAACCCGTCTGGTCCTCCTTGATCACTCCCGGAACGCAGTCCTCTATTCTGGTAGCTAGAATATTTGCCAACAATTTGGCATCTACATTCAGGAGCGATATTGGCCTGTAAAATGAGCGAGATCAATGCCTGCGACATCGTCGGGGGGAGGGTTCCTCTCTCCTTTGCCTCGTTAAAGGTTCGTAGCAGGAGCGGGCTCAGTAGCTCCGAGAACTGCTTATAAAATTCTACAGGAAAGCCGTCCGGACCCGGGGCCTTGCCCGACTGCATACTTGCCAGTCCCTTAACTATCTCCTCCAACTCAATTGGGGACCCCAGTCCCTCCACCCTATCCTCGTCGATCCTTGGGAACATCAATCGATCCATAAATTGCTTCATCCCTTCACTTCCCCTCGGAGGTTCTGACTCGTACAGCTTCCCATAAAACTCCTTGAAGACTTCATTGATCCTCTCTGGGCTCAACACCGTATTACCTTCCTTATCCCTCACTCCCCCTCACTCCCTGGCCGCCTCTCTCCTGCGAAGTTGGTGTGCCAGCATCCTACTTTCTTTCTCCCCATACTCGTAGACTGCCCCTTTCACTTTCCTCAACTGCGCCTCCACCTTCCCCGTGGTCAGCAAATCGAACTCCACGTGTAATCTCCGGCGCTCCTATAGCAGCCCCCCCCTCGGGGGGCCTCCACGTACTTCCTGAGTACCCTAAGCATCTCTCCCACCAGCCTCTCCCTCTCCGCGCTCTCCCTCTTCTCTCTGTGGGACCTAATAGAGATTAACTCCCCTCTGATGACTGGCTTCATAGCCTCCCAAGCCGCTGCTGCTATTACCTCCCCTGTGTCATTCGTTATCACATAGTTCTGAATGCTCCTCCTTATCCGCCCACACACCTCTTCATCTGCCAGCAGCCCCACATCCAGTCTCCAGAGAGGGCGCTGCCCCCACTCCGCCCCCAGTCGCAGGTCCACCCAGTGCGGGGCATGGTCCGAGACCGCAATGGCCGAATACTCAACCCCCTCCACCCTCAGGATTAATGCCCTGCTCAACACAAAAAGTCAATCCGTGAGTAGACTTTGTGGACGTGAGAGAAAAAGGAGAACTCCTTTGCCCTTGGCCGCGCGAATCTCCATGGGTCTACGCCCCCCCCCCCCCCCCCCCCCCCCCCCCCATCTGATCCATGAACTCCCACAGGGCCCTGGCCACCGCCGGTCTCTTTCCCGACCTGGACTTAGACCGGTCCAGCACCGGATCCAAGACCGTATTAAAGTCGTGTCCCCCCCCCCCCCATCATCGATGACTTCCGGTTGCGGCTATGCGGAGCTAAGCCGCACGTTCGGCAGCTCCCGCTACTTAAGGACTTTTGGCCCTATTTGAGGGCCCCAAACGGCGCTGTATCGACGAATCCCGGTGGGGGAAGGTGTCTAGAGGAGCATTCCCCATAATTTATGGTGCTCACCCAGAGTGGGGCAAAGGAAAAAGCTGCAGCAGCTCCCCAAGAAAAGTGGGGGAAGAAGGACAAAATGGCAGCCGGCGGAACACCCGAGGACTGGTGGAAGTGGGCGCAGGAGCAGCAAGCTTCTCTTCTGCGCTGTTTTGCGGAGCTGAAGGTTGAGTTGCTAGACTCCCTGAATGCGACTACCAACAGGCTGCTTGGGACCCAGGCAGCCCAGGAGGCGTCCATTCGGGAGTTGCAGCAGCAGGCCGCTGAGAGGGAGGAGGAGGCCGTGGTCCTCGTGGGGAAAGTGGAGTTGCACGAGGCACTTCACAAAAAGTAGCAAGACCGCTTGGAGGAGCTGGACGTTCGCACGAGGCGAAAGAATTTGAGGATCCTGGGCCTGGCGGAGGGGCTGGAGGGGTCGGATCTCCCGTCGTATGTGACCACGATGTTGAGCTCGTTGATGGGAGCGGGGTCCTTCCATTTGCTCCTGGAGCTTGAGGTAGCTCACAGAGTGCTGGCCAGGAGGCCTAAGGCAAATGAACCCCCGAGGGCGGTGCTGGTGCGGTTCCATCGATTTAGTGACCGGGAGTGTGTGCTGCGCTGGGCCAAGAAAGAGAGGAGCAGGAAGTGGGAGAATTCGGTAGTGCGAATCTACCAGGACTGGAGTGCGGAGGTGGCTAAGCGGCGGGCCGGGTTCAACCGGACGAAGGCGATGCTGCATGCCAAGCAGGTCAGATTTGGAATGCTGCAGCCTGCTCGTCTGTGGGTGACATACAAGGACCGGCACCACTACTTCGAGTCCCCGGAGGAGGCGTGGGCCTTTGTATAGGCGGAGAAGCTGGACTCGAACTAGGGTCTGGGGACACACTATGGCCGTTGCTGTTTTCGCTGTTGCTGTTCTGCAATTTTGACATGTGTTTTTTTATGCAGGTTTTCTGTTTGCTCTGTTTCCGGGTGGGTCTGTCTGTTGGGTATGGGTGTGGGATATGTGGGGAATGTGGGGGGTTTGTATTTTATATGTTCTCTTCTGTACGGGGCTGGGGGTTGGGGTGAAACTGGATTTTGGAGAGCTGCATCAGAAGGGTGGGGTGTGACAGTGTGAAAGCGCGGGCTTTCCTCTGGTTTCCCGCGCCGCGGGGCAGGGGGGGCGGAGCTGGCTGTGGGGGCGTGGCCTCTACTGGTTTTCTTTCCCGCGCTGAAGCGGTGCCAAGGAAGTGTGGCAAGAGGGGGATGATCCCATGCTGGGAGGGGATGGGTTTTGGCGGGAGCTGCTGGGGTCAGCAGGAGTCAGCTGACTCACTGAAGTACCATGGAGGGTGCGTCGCGGCTAGGAGGGGTCCTAGCCTGGGGGGCATACCGGGTTGCTGCTGGAATGGCCAGGAAGGAGCTGGTGTGGGCCGGGGGGGTAGAGGAGAGGCGTTATCGCCATGGGGAACGGGTCAGGCGGGGCGCGCTGGCCTGGGGCGAGCAGTCGATAAGCTATCACTAGCCGGCGGGGGAGGGGGGCGGGTAGCCCTCTGATCCGGCTGATTACCTGGAACATGAGGGGGCTGAATGGGCCGGTTAAGAGAACTAGGGTATTTTCTCATCTGAAGGGGCTGAAGGCGGACGTGGCTATGCTCCAGGAGACCCACTTGAAGGTGGCGGACCAGGTTCGTCTGAGGAAGGGGTGGGTGGGGCAGGTTTTTCACTCAGGATTGGACGCGAAGAACCGGGGGGTGGCGATTCTGGTGGGGAAGAGGGTGGCGTTTGAGGCGGCTGAGGTGGTGTCGGACAAGGAGGGCAGATATATTATGGTGAAGGGTAGGCTGCAGGGAGAGAAGGTGGTGCTGTTTAATGTATATGCCCCGAATTGGGATGATGCTGGCTCCATGAGGCGCTTGTTGGGCCGCATTCTGGACCTGGAGACAGGGGGCCTGATCATGGGGGGAGACTTTAACACAATGCTGGATCCCCCACTGGACCGGTCCAGTTCAAGGACGGGTAGGAGACCGGCGGCGGCCAAAGTGCTGAGGGGGTTTATGGACCAGGTGGGAGGGGTGGATCCCTCGAGGTTTGGGAGGCCGAGAGCGCGGGAGTATTCCTTTTTCTCTCATGTCCATAGGGTTTATTCCCGAATAGATTTTTTCGTCCTGAGCAGGGGATTGATCCCGAAGGTGCAGGATGCCGAGTATTCGACCATAGCAATTTCAGACCATGCTCCGCACTGGGTTGATCTGGAGATGGGGAGGCGCGGGACCAGCGCCCGCTCTGGCGCCTGGATGTGGGGATGCTGGCTGATGAGGAGGTGTGTAGGAGGATCCGGGGAAGTATTGAGGGGTATCTTGATACCAACGACACGGAGGAGGTCCGGGTGGGGATGGTCTGAGAGGCTCTGAAAGCAGTGATCCGGGGGGAGCTGATCTCCATCCGGGCCCATAGGGAAAGGAGGGAGAGGAAGGAGAGGGAGAGGCTGGTGGGGGAGCTCCTGGATGTGGACAGGAGATACGCGGAGGCACCGGAGGAGGGGTTGCTGGGGGAACGGCGTAGTTTGCAGGCCAAATTTGACTTGTTGACCACCAGAAAGGCGGAGACACAGTGGAGGACGGCGCAGGGTGCGGTATATGAGTATGGGGAGAAGGCGAGCAGGATGTTGGCGCATCAGCTCCGTAGGCGGGATGCGGCTAGGGAAATTGGTGGAGTGACGGATAGGGGTGGGAATGTAGTGCAGAAGGGGGCAGAAGTAAATGGGGTCTTTAGGGACTTCTACGAGGAACTGTACCGGTCGGAACCTCCGATGGGGAGAGGGAGGATGGAGAGCTTCATGAACAGGCTATGTTTCCCAAAGGTTCAAGAGGACTTGGTAGAGGGGCTGGGAGCGCCGATAGAGTTGGAGGAGCTAGTCAGGGGGTTGGACAAATGCAGTCAGGTAAGGCGCCGGGGCCGGATGGGTTCCCGATGGAATTTTATAAAAAGTATGCGGATCTGGTGGGCCCCCTGTTGGTGCGAGCCTTCAATGAGGCATGGAAGGGGGGGGCTTTGCCCCCGACGATGTCGCGGGCACTGATCTCCCTGATCATGAAGCGGGATAAGGACCCCTTGCGGTGTGGATCATACAGGCCTATCTCGCTCCTCAATGTTGACGCTAAGTTGCTGGTGAAGATCCTGGCCACCAGGATAGAGGACTGTGTGCCAGGGGTGATACACGAGGATCAGACAGGATTTGTCAAGGGACGGCAGCTCAACACGAATGTGCGGAGATTGCTAAATGTTATTATGATGCCGGCAGTGGAGGGGGAGGCGGAGATAGTGGTGCCGCTGGATGCAGAGAAAGCGTTTGATAGAGTTGAGTGGGGGTACCTGTGGGAGGTGCTGGAGCGGTTCGGATTCGGGGAGGGATTCATCAAATGGGTGAGGCTGCTCTACGCGGCTCCGATGGCGAGTGTAGTCACCAATGGAAGGAGATCGGAGTACTTTAGGCTCTACCGTGGGACCAGGCAGGGGTGGCCCCTGTCCCCCTTGCTCTTTGCATTGGCGATTGAGCCTCTGGCTATGGCGTTGAGGAAGTCAGGGAGGTGGAGGGGTCTGGTGCGGGGTGGGGAGGAACACCGGGTATCGCTGTATGCGGACGACCTGCTGTTGTATGTGGCGGACCCAGAAGGGGGAATGCCGGGGGTGATGGAGCTATTAGCGGAATTTGGGGGCTTCTCGGGCTATAAGTTAAATTTAGGCAAGAGTGAGGTATTTGTAGTACACCCGGGTGATCAGGAGGAGGGAATTGGGAGGCTCCCGTTTAAGAGGGCAGTGAAGAGTTTCAGATACCTGGGGGTGCAGGTGGCCAGGAGTTGGGGGACTCTCCATAAGCTTAATTTTACCAGGCTGGTGGAGCAGATGGAGGAGGAATTTAAAAGGTGGGACATGGTGCCGCTATCGTTGGCGGGTAGAGTGCAGTCCGTCAAAATGACGGTTCTCCCGAAGTTCTTGTTCCTCTTTCAGTGTTTGCCCATCTTTATCCCTAGGGCCTTTTTAGAAGGGTGACTAGCAGCATCATGAGCTTTGTTTGGGCGCATGGGACCCCGAGGGTGAAGAGGGTCTTCTTGGAGCGGGGTAGAGATGGGGTGGGGGGGGGGGGGGGGGGGGCTGGCGTTACCCAATCTCTCGGAGTATTATTGGGCGGCCAATGTGTCGATGGTGCGCAAGTGGATGATGGAGGGGGAGGGGCCAGCATGGAAACGGATGGAGAGGGCGTCCTGTGGAGATACAAGCCTGGGGGCCCTGGTAACGGCGCCATGGCCGCTCCCTCCCACGAGGTATACCACGAGTCCGGTGGTGGCGGCTACCATCAAGATTTGGGGGCAGTGGAGGCGACACAGGGGAGAAGTGGGGGGCTCGATGGAGGCTCCGTTAAGGGGGAACCATCGATTCGTCCCGGGGAACATTGATGGGGGATTTCAGGGTTGGCACAGAGCGGGCATCAGACAGCTGAGGGACCTGTTTATTGATGGGAGGTTTGCGAGCCTGGGGGAGTTGGAGGAGAAATTTGGGCTCCCCCCGGGAAACATGTTCAGGTATCTGCAGGTAAAGGCATTTGCTAGACGACAGGTGGAGGGATTCCCTTCGCTTCCCGCGAGGGGGGTGAGTGACAGGGTGCTTTCGGGGGTCTGGGTCGGAGAGGGGAAGATATCTGATATCTACAAGGTTATGCAGGAGGTGGAGGAGGCGTCAGTGGAGGAGCTGAAAGCTAAGTGGGAGGGGGAACTGGGGGAACAGATCGAAGACAGGACATGGGCTGATGCCCTGGAGACGGTTAACTCTTCCTCCTCATGTGCGCGGCTTAGCCTCATCCAATTCAAGGTGCTGCACCGGGCCCACATGACTGGGACGAGGATGAGTAGGTTCTCTGGGGGTGAAGACAGGTGTGTCAGGTGCTCGGGGAGTCCAGTGAACCATGCCCATATGTTCTGGGCATGCCCGGCACTGGAGGAGTTCTGGAAGGGGGTGGCGAGGATGGTGTCGAGGGTGGTGGGATCCAGGGTCAAGCCAGGATGGGAACTCGCGATTTTTGGGGTTGGGGTTGAGCCGGGAGTGCAGGAGGCGAAAGAGGCCGGTGTGCTGGCCTTTGCGTCCCTAGTAGCCCGGCGAAGGAGCTTGCTACAATGGAAGGATGCGAGGCCCCCAAGCGTGGAGACCTGGATCAACGACATGGCGGGTTTTTTCAAGCTAGAGAAGGTCAAATTCGCCCTGAGAGGATCGGTACAAGGGTTCTTTAGGCGGTGGTAATCTTTCCTCGACTTTCTGGCTCGACGATAGGGTACTGGGACAGCAGCAGCAGCAACCCGGGGGTGAAGGAGGGGAGGGGGAGGAAAAAGTGGGGGGGGGGGGGGGGGGGGGGACGATGACTATGTTTGTTTATTTAATTTTAATTTATTTTTAAGTTCTCTTGGTGTTCATTGGGGTTGGGGGGGTGGGGGGATGTGATACATGCGTTGATACGGTCTGGGGGGTGTTACAGTTATTATGGGTTATTTTGTTGCATTTCATTGTTTGTCGTTATAGTTTCTGTAAAAAATTCCAATAAAAATTATTTTTTAAAAAATGAATTCCGCATCATCCCAGTTCAGGGCATACACGTTCACCAACACCACCCAGGCCCCCTGTAGCTTGCCACTCACCATTATGTACCTGCCCCCCTTGTCCGCCACGATGCTCCCTGCCTCAAACGCCACCCATTTACTAACCAGAATTGCGACCCTTCTGGTCTTTGAGTCTAGCCCCGAGTGGAACACCTGGCCCACCCATCCCCTCCTAAACCTCATTTGGTCAGCGAGTTTTAAGTGCGTCTCCTGTAGCGTGGCCACGTCCGCCTTTAATTCCTTTAAGTGCGAGAACACACGGGACCTCCTGAACAGCCCGTTCAGGCCCCTCACATTCCACGTGAACAGCCTGGACGGGGCGTTGACCCCCCTGCCCCCTCCCTGCTAACTAGCCATCTCCCTTTTTCGGCCAGCCACCTGCCCGCGCCCCCCGCTCACTCCAGCCCTCCAGCCGGAGGCTCCCCAATCCGTCTCTCCATCTATCCCCAACAGTTGGCTCCCCTTCAGCCAGCAAAGCAGCACCCCTTCCTCCCCCCCCCCCCCCCCAGCCCCCCAATCCCAAACCCCCATGCCAAGCACCCGCTTAGCACTGATTTCCCCCCCATTACGCTTCCGTAAGTCAGCTGACCCATGCTGACCCCGGCCGCTCCCGCCTCTATCTCCAACCTTACTATTGTCTCCACCTTTGGGCCCCTAAGCCCCCTCCCCTACAGGGTAAGAGGGCAAGTGCCATCCGGATCCTTCCCGTGCACCGGGCAACACAACCCGGGCATTACCCCGCCCCCCTGAAACAAAAAAACAGGAAAAGAAAAACAAACAAACTTAAATTGTACTAACAAACTTACACCAGGCCAACACCCGGTTACACATTCCCCCAGCACGTTTCACCCATGTGCAGCTGCCCCTTAGTTCAAGTCCAGCTTTTTATGCTTAATGAATGTCCACGCCTCATCCGGCGTATCAAAGTAATGATGCCTGTCCTGGTACGTTACCCAAAGTCTCGCTGGATGCAGGAGCCCGAATTTCACCCCTTTGCTGTGGAGGACCGCCCTAGCCCAGTTGAAACCCGCACTCAGTTCAGCTCCCAAGTCCTGGTATATGCTGTTCTCCCATTTGCTGCTCTGCTCCTTCTTTGCCCAACGCAAGATACGCTCCCTGTCTGTAAAGCGGTGGAATCTTATCACCATCGCCCTCGGTGGTTCATTCGCCCTCGGTTTCCTCGCAAGGACTCTATGCGCCCCGTCCAGTTCCAGGGGCCGCGGGAAGGCCCCCGCGCCCATCAGCGTCACCAGCATTGTAGTCACATACATGCTCGCCTCCGCCCCCTCCACACCTTCAGAGAGGCCCAGGATCCGCAGGTTGTGACTCCGAGACCTACATTCGAGGTCATCCAGTCTCTCCTGCCATCTCTTGTGTAGGGCCTCGTGCGCCTCCACCCTGACCGCCAGGCCCAGGATCTCGTCCTCATTCTCGGAGACCTTCCTCTCCACCTCTTTGATCGCCTTCTCCTGTACCTTCTGAACCTCCACCATCTTTTCCATGGAGGCCTTGATAGGGACCAGCATCTCCATCTTCAGCTCTGCGCAGCAGTTTCTCAGAAACTCTTGCTGCTCTCTGACCACTGGGCCCATGCTTCATGGTCTACGCTGGCCACCATTTTGTCCTCCCGGACCTGCTCCGCTCTCTTCCCCGCAATCGCTCGTTTCACGGCCGTTCCTGGTTCCCTCTATACAGCAGTGAGGGGAACCTCTCCAGCGTCCTTTCCCACGCCGGTATGCACCTTCGAAGTGCCGATGCCACCCCGTTTAAAGGCCCGAAATCCGATCCCAGCAGGAGTTGCCGTGTATGCGACCTAGTCGGACATGGCCGCTACCGGAAGTCCTGCTGCCACTTCCTTTAAGACCCTAAGATGTGAGCCAACAGGCCCTGGGGACTTTTCTGCCTTCAATTGTAATAGCTTGTTTCGTATTTTTTCCCTATTGATGCTGATTGTTCGAAGTTCCTACCATTCTATTACCTATGTATTACTATTGGGATGGTACTGGAGTCCTCTACCGTGAAACTTGTTTCTCCCCCTCAATCTAAATTGAAATTCTATTATACTATGGTCACTCTTCTCAAAAGTATCTTAGCTATGATGTCATTAATTAATCCCTTCTCATTAAACAGACCAGGTGGACAAAGTAAAAATAAAGCTGGGGAACTTCCTGAAAATTGAGTAATGGAATGAGGAAGCTTTAATTCTGTCAAATTAGAGACTGCTGTTGTTGAAATTCAGCACTTCATTTTACCTCTTATGAAATTATTAGGCAACTAACATCAGTTGAATTAGAGTTGCTAATGACTACTGTTAATAATTACTGTGCAGTTGTTTCATGTTAATATAATTTTATAGCTATTCGTACAATGATGAATTGCATAATACAATATGGACTGTTACAGCAAATGGATCTAATTTCTGAGTTTCCTTATGCTTACCATTGAGAGTTTCTAAAAAGTTTGTGACAGACAGCTTTCACATTACTCCTGACTCAATCATATACAGCACGTTTTTTGTCAGGATTCACAAGTTCTGTACTCGCTACCATTTAAAGACTCAGCAAAATTGGTTCCACAGAATAGATATTACATTTAATATCTTAACTCTGAATCTGACTCTGCAGCTCCTCTCGCCCGATTCAATAATGATCCAAAATATAGTATTCCACCTGAATGCAAAGTATTCAGCCAGCGAAGTTGACATGAAAATATCTTCTATGATGATGTTAAAGTGCATGCCTTTTTTTCATGTCAACAGTAATTGTGAGTTTCAAAGTACTTGCAAGGTTACAACGGTCAAAAATTATTGTACAAAGAATTTTTTCAATCAGCAACAAATAAAGTATCAATACTAATAACATATTGCCTATAGAGCAGAACAATCGAAGGATTTGTCTGCAACCTCATCCTTTAGATCAACTTACATTTTCTCAAAGTTCTGGTGGACTTAGTTGTGCGCCGTTACAAAATCAGAATATACTAAATTATGATTGGCCTGTGAGGGTAACCACAGGCTCTGCAACGAGGGTGTCAGGTATATGATTCAATTGCATCCTAGTTCAAAAAGTGCTAATTCATAGTTCATATTTATGAGTTATTCATGACCTCCACAGGTCACAGCACATCCTTCCCATCAAGCAGTTTTTTTAAAAAAACTGTGCGCGCCATTAGCACAAAGCTAGAGCTATCACAACTTTACTTCTGTATCCAAATCAGGAGAGTTGGCAAAATGGAGGGACCATGGTGACTGAACAAACAGAAGCTGACGAAGGAAAGGCAATGGGAAATCTAGAATTAGAAGAGAAGAGGGCGTTGGCACAGGGCGCTGGCACAGATATAACGCTGAGGGAAATTACTACGTTAGGTTCAGCAAGACAGTCATCGATTTTTCTTTTCATTTGCTTCTGACACCCATCATAAGAATCAGACTCACAATGGATCTAACTTATCAGTGCTGTTTTGCTGCCCTGTTTAGCCAAAGGGATTTAAATAACAAGTGGTGAATGAAATAGCATCATAGTTGCAAGGCAAAAATATATTCGGGCTTTAGAGAGGGTTTGAGATAGAAAGGTATTTGGTGAGAATTGAGCTTTTTAAGGTGGATTTCTTGAGTAGTGGTAGTAGAAGTTTTGAAGGAGGTATATACAAAGTAGGGCAAGAGAGACAGTGTTAATAATGTTGACAAGCACTTAGGAAAGAAAGTAAAGTTGGATGTCTAGTAATTTGAATGGGAGAGGGTAAGTATGTACTTCATGAATGCGGGATTAAGTAAATAACTGGATGGCTGAGAGGAGAATGAGTCAAAACTACAGAGAATGGGAAGTAGTTAAAGAACAGAATCACAGAATAATATAATCATCTATGTCATTTCTATAAATGACAAACAATAGGGGACCCAGCACAGGTCCCTGTGGTATGCCACTGGACACTGGCTTCCAGAACAGTTTGGTAAGGGGCAGTTGAAGTGTTGGAAATTGGATGATGAAAATAACTCAAGCGTAAGAGCAATGGCAGCCTGCAATAAGAATGGACAAAGATACAAAAATGTCAATGAGGTTGAACATAAGGATGTGAAATGAGGAAGGTCCAAATTGATTGATGCCAGTGAAAAGCATTAGGCGGAGTTTCCCGCTCCCCCCCACCCCCCCCCACCGTGTGTTCTGCGACAGCGGAGATGTCCCGCCATTGGCCAGCAGCAGGAACTTCTAGTTCCGCTACTGTCAATGGGATTTCCCATTTTCTTGCACCATCTGCTGTCGGGAAACCCACAGCACGGGGTCGCTATCGACAGGACCGAAAGATCTCCCCGGCAGAAATGGTTGGAAAATCCCGCCACTGTGATTTTCATTCACAATTGCAATTTTTGTGGTCTCTGATGAGGCTTCTAATTAGCCCTGGATTGCTGTGGTGTTATGTTGTGTACTCATGCTCACTGCTAACAGTTTCTCAAATTTACTTCCAAAATAGCAGTAAGTTCAGACTTTCATTCTTCCAACATGAGCTAGATTTACGAGGTCCCACAGTTTAATAATTCTACCTTCCCAATTCTAATGTAGTTAGCATTCAGACAATGCCATGGTAGCCTTCCGTCTTGTAAGATAATAGAAGTTTTTAAGGAGGTATATACAAAGTAGGGCAAGAGAGACAGTGTTAATAATGTTGACAAGCACTTAGGAAGGTGGTCAACTCTGTGTTACCATAGCCTGGTGTGGCTCAGGAACATAACTCCAGCATGGCATTGTCTGCCACATTTGCTGCAGGGAAGACAGAGGGCTGAGAAGGTGCTCAATTTGCTGGTCTCGGTTTTCCTCTGGACCTTTTCTCGGACAGCTGAACTTTTCCAATGACCCTTCAAATTGTCAGCCTCCGCAGGTCACGGCCATCAACCACTGTCTCCCAGTTATCAGAGTCGATGACCACCATCTTCATATCTCATGTTCAGGTGTCCTTCTCATGGAGGTATGCATGCCTGGGAAGTTTGACCCAGTGGCCAGTTCAACATACAGGTCTTTGGGTATATGGCCATAATCCATCTGATGAACGTGGCCAAGCCAGCGAAGACATCACCGGTTTATCAATTACTGTATGCCAAATGAATTAGCATGCCCCAGGAGTTCAGAATTGATTACCTTGTCCTGCTAAGCTATGTCCAGGGTATGTCTGAGGCACTGAAGGTGAAAACTGCTCAAACTTTTCTCCAGCCTAGCATATATTGTTCAGGTCTCACCATTGTAAAGAAGTGTGTTGAGGATGCAAGCTTGGTGTTCTCGGTCAAGGTTGATGTTGTTCCAAACTCTCTTACTTAGTTTGGACATAATAGCTGCAGTTTTTGCGATGTGTACATTGATTTCAGTATCAATTGACAGAATGTTGGTGATTGCGGAGTCTGCAGTTATCAACGACCTTCAGCACCACACTGTCAATGCTGAAACATGGCAGTATGGTAACATTGGTCTTCCTGATGCCGATGGTCTAACCAAACCCTTTATAGGCATGGAAAATGTCCATTTGCTACTGAAGGTGTTCCTCAGTATGGAATACATGTGCACATTGCCAGTATAGATCTTTAATGAGGACATTAGAAGACATTGTGCACCTTGATCTTGGATCTTTCCATCAGTTTTGGTATTTAAATTTGGTATTTAAGTAGACACCCTCTGTAGATGATCTGAAGTCATATGACTTGCATGCCAGAACCGATGGAAAGTTCTTCAGACAAGTCTGATTTAAACATAAGTAACACTGAGAACTGCTTTCACTTTATGAGTTTGTTTGAAGAGTAAGGGAGCACACACCCAAATGTCCTAATACCTAACATCTTAATTTTTGGTAACATTGGACAATTACAAAATTCTCCCCCCAAAAATGTACTGAACATTTCAAAGAAGTTCAAATGAACTCAATGTTCTTCCTTGGACAGTTCTTTCTGTACTCTTCTGGATACAGAGTGCCAAAATGCTAAACTATTTTCCCCATCAAATAAATATTACTAATTGTAAATTCGCTATTTTGATAGTACCTGGTATCCTTTAGTGTCTGTAATTTGTTAATGTGTTGCCTTCATGTTGTGAAATCACCAAGCACAGTTTCACTGCAGTCATTTTAAAAATATTTTTCTTAAAATATGGTAATGCTAGCAAACCTGCATTTATTGCCTATCCCTCAATATCCAGGGAAGATAATGGCTGGCCTTGCCCTTGAATCACTGCAAACCTTGTGGCGATGATCCTCCCACAATGCCTTTAGGAAAATAATTCAGAATAATGAAGCAACAGCAATATCTGTCCCAGTCAGGGCAGTATATGGCACGATGGGGAATTTGGAGCTGATGGTGTTCCTGTGACATTGCTATTCATGGCCTTCTTGGTGATGGAAGTTAAGAGAGAGAGATAGTGTCAAAGTAATCTGGCAGTGCTTAGATTGTTTGGCCAAAGGAGCTCAAATATATTAGAAAGATTACGGATTGTTATGGTCCCAGTCAATGTACTGGACAGGAAGATCCCAGAATGGAACCCTGGCTCAAAAGACCGTAACATTTACAATTTTTAAAATAAAACGTGGAGGAACAGAGTCGCAGGACCACTAATTAGTTTCAGCAACAAAAAAACATTTATTAAAAATGAAACGTTGTATTATTATACAATACTCCTATACTCCCTCCTTATTTTAAGAATTATACACAGATTGAGATGAACAAGGATTACAAAGTACATTTTAAACTACAATGGTCCCATTAACACAAAGCCCTTTTTCCTCAGAATCACCCAAAAATGATTGTGACATGAGAGTTTCAAAACTCCACTTCTAAAACCATGCTTTCAGATCCTCTCTCAGAATATTACTTTTCCTAGCTGTTTGCATTCAGAAATTCAATCCAGATTTTACAAATGACTCTTTTAAACAGAGCTTCCGCTCCACCTTAAAGAGCAGAAACAGTCCAAGATTCTCCATCAACCCCTTTAGGGTTTCTGTGTGTTCACTGCTGTACAAACTGTTCATAATTGCTTTAACTCTCAATTCCTAGGCTGTATTAAAATGACATCAAATGTTCCATCTAAAGTCTGCTGTCTCACTTTAAAACTAGTTCCTGCAATTGTCTCTTGAACTCAGATCACTTTGTTTACTCTTCCTTGAATTCTTATGAACAATACCTTGGTCTCTGTTAAGTGGTCTTGAGAAATTATTTCTGTCCCAAGTCCCTGGTTATCTAAATTATATCTTGCTCCATAGGATGCTTGCATCTTTACGATCCCCATGTGCTGTCCAGCTTCTCCTGGCAGAGTTGAGTGCTTTAACTTCCAAGTGTCCTGTCACCAACTACTCTAGTTAAAACTAATAACAAAGGAAAGCCCTTTCTGATATTTATTTGTCCCTTTGGCTCACCATAGTGCCCTGCTGTAGTAATGTATGTGAGGAAGTGATGTAATGCGATGAAGAGCAGAAAACAGAGAAGTAGCTATTATAAGAGGGAACATACCATAATAAAGTTTTTTTTGTTCGTTTTATCGAGTGTTCATGAGTGTCTTTCTCCAAATACATAACTGGTGATAAGGATGGGTTCGCAGACGTGCACTTGCAAAACCACTCAGAAGAAGTTAAGCAAAGAAAAGTAAAAAAAGGAAAACTTATCACATATGCACGCCGTATTGCTGTCTCTGAAGATAATCAGTAGACTGGTGTGGACGTGAGTAAAATATACTCTGAAAATAGATTTCAGAACTGACTGTAATAAGTTTAAATGCCTCATGTAAATAGGAAAACTGAAGTAGCTGCTGGAAGTGTGGTTATAAAATACGCATATTTTGTATGGAAACGTGCAAAGTGGTAAAAATGAAGGGAGTTTTTGGCATTGTTGGAGCCTTTAGTGAGAATGTGGAGCTATAGAGCTCTTGTAAGGAGTGTTTTGATTGTTTTGCACTGACAAACAAAATAGATGAAGTTATTACGGTGTCCACTTTCCTAAGCGTTTTAGGAGGAAAAACGTTTCATTTCCTCCACAGTCTTGTGCAAACTGATAAGCCAAGCACTAAAATATACAAGCAGATTGTGGAAATTTTGCAAGCACATTTTTCACCTCAACCTCTGGTGATCACAGAGCACTTTAGATTCCATAAAAGTAACCAAGAGTATAATTACAATGATTTAAGCACAAAATTTTCCACCAGGGACAAGGGGTGGGATTCTCCGTGTCACCGAGCCGAAATCGTGATCTGCGCAGGGGCGGAGAATGGGCGTCAAACCCGAGATCGGTGTCCGATGCCACTCACACGATTCTCCGGTCCTCGAAGAATTGCTGCGAATCGCGCGCGTACGGTCTATGCAGCGCCGGTCGGGGACCATTGAAGAAGCCCCCTTAGCGATTCTCCAAAGTCAACTGGCCAAGTTCCCGACAGTGTGGTTCTCTCATGGTCGCAACCATCAGGAACTCGGCCTAGGGGCTGCGGACTCAGTCCGTGGCCGCCCTGGTGGGGGGGTTCCTTCACCGGGGGGGGGGGGGCGGCTCCAGGATGGTCAGCCTGTCGATCGGGGGCCACCGATCCTCGGTCGTGCGCGATCTTTGGGGGGGGGGCCCCTATGTTTTCGGTGTCGGTGTGGGTCTGCAATGCGGGGCGGCCGCGCAGGCCACCGCCGTGCGTATGCGCGGACCCCCGACCGGAAGTGCAGGGCCCCATATCAGCAGCCGGAGCTGCGATGAGAACTCCGGGGCCCTGCTAGGCCCCTCCAGGTAAGTGAATCACCCGCGTTTTTTCGTGGGCGTGGGGACATAGCCCCATTATTGGAGAATCCTGCCTCAGGAGTCTTGGTTCAGAATTACTCCACAGGGGAGAAACCGGTTCCTGCCATAGTCCTTACGCAAACTGGACCTGTCTCTTATACTGTCCAGAGCTCAGATGACATTATCATGTGGAGACATGCAGGTTAGTTATTGATTGAAAAGACACATCCGCTAAAATTGGAGCCTGGGAGTTTGAACTTCAAAGTAAAATGGAGGAAATTAAGAAGAAGATGGATGGTATGGAGTGTCGCAATTCAAAAGTTTTCTGTGATTTAAAAACGCATTGTTAAACACTGATGCAGTTGAGAATTGGGGTTCAGCCTTACCAAGTCAAGACTTTCCCGAGACCCCAACACCACCAGATATCACTGAGGAAGTCAACATCTCACCCTCTGTTCAGGTGCAGAGACAACCTCCAGTTCCTATGTCTGTGCCGGTTAAACCGACCATCACTGATATCAATGTGAAGATGAAAACGGCAGAGGTTTACGGTCAACTGTTTCGAGAGCAACGACCTCTAGACTGCTTAAATTTATTGTAGTGGCTAACTTATTGACTACTGTTCATGCAGAACTTGTTTTGGGGACTTTTTTAATTTTGGGCAGGAGGAAATGATATATATTTGTCCCTTTAGCTCACCATAGATCCCTGCTATAGCCATGTATGCAAAGAAGTGACGTAATGTGATATAGAGTGTGAAACAGAGATGCAGCAGATATGAGAGAGAACATACCACAATAAAGTATTGTTAGTTTGTTTTATTGAGCGTTCCTGCATGTCATTCTCCAAATACTTTGGCCTCCTGTTGCTGAACAATGACTTACTCTTTACACTGTAACCCTTTCTAAGCACAACAGAATGACAGTTGGAATTGAAACCAACCCCACACATACAGACACCTTTGTCCAGCATGAATCTAACTATAGGTTTTATCCTTCCAGGCAGAGAGACATGAAAGGCACTTAAAGCTATACCTTATTTCTAATGTTTACCAATACAAACATAAATCCTTTAAAACTACCTTTATTTTCCTGACACCTCCCTCTTTGAAAGAAAGAAATCTTCATAACCATAATTATTTCTTTACATAATGTTTCATCCACTTTATACAAACATATGTCAAATATCTAACCACATAACTTATTACATCATGCAAATAAATGTTTCTTCATTCACAATTATGCATGTTATATTATATAATTACAATGATTTAACCAAATGAAAGACAATAACTTACCAGCATCATCAGAACCTATACATGGTAACATTATCATACTCAAGTCTTGTGTTTCTTTTTCTTCTGGTTTCAATTTTCAACTCAGGAAATAATGTTTACATTATGTCTGCAGTGCAGTTGTCCTTTTCTTCACTTGTAGGCATAGTTCCATTCGCACACCCACTTTCTAAATTCACATGTTGTAAATTTGCATTTCGATTTAACAGTCAAAATATCATTTTGTGCACTAACATCTTTTTTCCTCTCTTGTCAAAATCTCTTTTAGTTGTTTCAGGAATGTTGTTATGATGCTTCTTATGTTCCCTCAAAATAGTATTGTATTCTTGCTTTGTTTGTTCTTGTAACCTTTTGTGATCTTGTTGTTTCTCCAAGTCTCATTTCAAACAAGTTATTTTCAATTTTGTTTGAGCCATGTCAATAATTTATTGCACAAGTTCTGAACTATCTCAGTCCAGTTCCTAGAAGAGTTTGAACGGTCTTGACAAACTGTTCACTTGGCTTTCTGCTAACTACTAGATCTGGTGTAGTATCACCGACAAGCATTTTTAAATCAGTGTCTATAGTCATTGACTTAGAAAGATCATCTTGTAATGTCAACACATCTGGTTGACAATGCGTACTTTCCAATTTTACAAGAACTTCAGTTGTTTTCTAATTGTTTATTACTGACTTTTATACATCAGTACTATACTTTTCTCAACTGTACCAGTATTTATCAATGAGCTTTTAATTCACAGAAACCTTTTGAATTGCAACATATCATCCATCTTCTTAATTTCCTCCATTTTGCTTTGAAGTTCAAAAATCTAATTTTCCTTCTCACGACTATACTCTAACAGTTTGTTAGCTTTGCTTTTTAATTCTGCATTCAACCAATTCTGCTACTATTAATGTGAGACTTTATGGTTTACTGCCTGCCTGCTGCCAGAGTATGGGACGTCACCAACAGGATGCAGAACATACTTCAGGGAAAAGGGCAAGAACCAAAAGTCATGGTCCATGCTAGAATCAACACGTAGGGAGAGAAAGGATTGAAGTTCTGCAGTAAAAGTTTAAACTGTTTGGGAGTAAGTTAAAAAGCATGATCTCAAAGGATTACATCCAGTGCCCCATGCTATTGAGTATAAAAATAAGAGGATATGGAAGGTTAATGCGCAACTAGATTATGCTACAGGAGGTGGGAGGCCAGTAGAGGGCCGGGGCTGTGGTTTCAGATTGCAGAGACATTGGAACTAGTTCTATGGTAGGAAGAACATGTTCAAGATAACCAGTTTGCACCAAAATAGAGCTGAGACCAATATGCTTTCTGGTAGGTTAACTAGCACTGCAGAAGTGGGCTTAAGTTGGTAGGGTCTGCACACCAGGCAGTATTAAAAGTAGAAACAAGGTACACAGATGATTGGGAAGAATAGTTAGAAATAATACAGAATTAGGTGGGATCATAGAAAATACAAAGTGGACTATATTAGATTTGGCATGCAGATGTGCAAATGCAGAAAGTGTTCTGAATAATGTTGGTGAGTTGCAGGTGCAAATAGCCACATGGGCATATGTTGCAGTGGTGATAACAGAGGCCTGACTCAAGAAAAAAGGGAAGATTGCATTCTTAATGTTCCTGGGTTTAAGGCATTCAGGGAAGGTTTTGTAGGAATAAAAGGATGAGGAGTGGCAATTTTGATTAAAGCAAACATTAACATGTTAGAAATAAATTTTTCTTGAAGGGTCAAAAACAAAACCTACTGGGTTGGGGATAAGAAACAAAAGTGCAGCTCTTATGCTACTCAGTATATTCCATAGGCCGACAAATAGTGGAAAAGAAGCAGAGCGGCAGATAGAATTTACAGTGCAGAAGGAGGCCATTCGGCCCATTGAGTCTGCGCTGGTCCTTGGAAAGAGCACCCTCCACCCTATCCCCGTAACCCAGTAACCCCACCTAATCTTTTTGGACACCAAGGACAATTTAGCATGGCCAATCCTCCTAACCTGCACATCTTTGGACTCTGAGAGGAAACCAGAGCACCCGGAGGAAACCCATGCAGACACGGGGAGAATGTGCAGACTCCACACAGATAGTGACCCAAGCCGGGAATCAAACCTGGGACATGGAGCTGTGAAGCAACTGTGCCAACCACTGTGCTACCGTGCTGCCCTGATTTTCAGCAAAACTACTGAGAGGCAAGTGCAGGAACTGCAAATTAGCGATAATAATTAATTATTAGTCATAATAATAACAATAATAAATACCCCAATATACTGAAGACAGCAATATTGTGCAGAGAAGGAGAGGAATTTCTGAAGTATATTCAGGAGAAATGTCTTGATCAATACACTTCCTGCCCAATGAGGAAGGCGGGGGACACGGTAGACCCGTGGTTAGCACAGTTGCTTTGCAGCTCCGATTCCCGGCTTGGGTCACTGTCTGTGCGGAGTTTGCACTTTCTCCCCGTGTCTGCGTGGGTTTCCTCCGGGTGCTCCGGTTTCCTCCCACAGTCCAAAAAATGTGCAGGTTAGGTGGATTGGCCATGCTAAATTGCCCTTAATGTCCAAAAAGGGTTGGGTTGGGTGGGGTTACAGGAATAGGGTGGGGGTGGGGGCTTAGGTAGGGGGCTCTTTCCAAGGGCCGGTGCAGACTCGATGGGCCGAATAGTCTTCTTTTGCACAGTAAATTCTATGATTGCTGGATTTCATCCTGGAGAATGAAGTGGGTCAAGTGGAGAATATCACAGTCAAGGAATAGTGATTATATTATTGTAAAGTTTAGGTTAATTATTGAAGAAAATCAGGAGTAATCTAGAATAAAAATACTTCACTGGAAGAGGGCTAATTTCAGCAAATTGAGGGACGTTCTGTTCCTGGTAAACTGGAGGCAATGGCTAGTAAGCAGAGTGAAATGGAGCAATGCCTGATCTTTAAGGCGAGATGGTTTAGCTACAGTCTAAGTACATTCCTACAAGAGAGAATAGGGAGGATAAAAGCCAGAGCTCCCTGGAGGTTGAAAGAATCCAGAAATAGGGGGCATCAGAAAAATGGGGCATTTAACAATGATAATACAAGGGAGAATCAGGCTGAATATAAAAAGTACAGAAGAGAAGTGTAAAAGGAAATAAGAGGGGAGAGAAGACTGTACAAGAATAGATTGATGGCTGACATAAAAGGGAATGCAGAAGTGATCCATAAGCAAATTAACAGTAAAAGGGTTGTCAGAAGGGTGGTGAGGTTGGTTAGGGATCAAAATGGAGAAATACTGTTGAAGACTGAGGCATGCCTGATGTATTAGATGAGTATTTTGCATTATTATTTACTGAAGGACAGAACTTTTCCAAAGCTGTGGCAAACATGGAGGCTGCTGAAATACTTGATGAAATAAAAAGATAAATGGTGGGGTACAAGGGAAGCTAGCAGCACTTAAAGTGGATGCATCACCCTGTCTGATTGGAATGTGACCAAGGTTGCTAAAGGGAGGTAAGAGTAGAAATCGCAGAGGTGCTGGCCAAAATGTTCCAATCCGCTTTAGATACGGGGCAACACAAGGAAAATAATTTTTATTCAATGAATGGTTAAAATTTGAAATAAGCTTCCTGATAGGGTGGTGGATATAGATATATACCTGAAAGAGTAAAAAAAAACGTAGGGATATGGGGAATTGCAGACGAGTGTGACTAACTGGATTGCTCTTCAAAAGAGTCAATCCAGATTCAAAGGGTCAAATGATCTTGTTTTGAACTGTTCTATGAATCGGAAGAAAAGACTGTCATATCATCTTAAAAATCCTGCAAACCTGAATGGAGTGCTTCTAATGGACTCCACTTACACATTCTTCACCTGTCAATTGCATCAAGTTTGTGACTTTGAGGGAAACCTGCTGTGACGGTGCTTCCATGCATCTGATGCCCTTGCAGGTGGTCCAGATTATGGGTTTAGAAGCTTCTGCCAAAGGAGCCTTGGCGCATTGCTGCAGTGAATCTTGCATATGGCACATACTGCTGCCACTGTGTGACAGTGGCGTAGGGAGTGAATGTTGAAGATGATGAATCGGGTGCAAATCAATCAGGCTACTTTACCCAGGAGCTTTGACAAAGAGTCATCCAGACTCGAAACGTTAGCTTCATTCTCTCTCCACAAATGCTATCAGATCTGCTGAGATTGTCCAGTATTTTCAGGTTTTGTTTCAGATTCCAGCATCCACAGTAATTAGCTTTATTTTTACTTTATCCAGGATGTTGTTGAGTCTCGAGTGTTTTTGGTGCTGCATCCATCGAGCCAACTGGGAAATATTCCATTACACTCCCGAATGGCAGCACGGTAGCATTGTGGATAGCACAATCGCTTCACAGCTCCAGGGTCCCAGGTTCGATTCCGGTTTGGGTCACTGTCTGTGCGGAGTCTGCACATCCCCCCCGTGTCTGTGTGGGTTTCCTCCGGGTGCTCTGGTTTCCTCCCACAGTCCAAAGATGTTCAGGTTAGGCCGATTGGCCATGATAAATTGCCCTTAGTGTCCAAAGTTGCCCTCAGTGTTGGGTGGGGTTACTGGGTTATGGGATTATGGGGATAGGGTGGAGTTGTTGACCTTGGGCAGGGTGCTCTTTCCAAGAGCCAGTGCAGACTCGATGGGCTGAATGGCCTCCTTCTGCACTGTACATTCTATGATTCTATGAATGGGCCTTGTAGATGGTGGATATGAATCAGGAAGTGAGTTACTTGCCACAGATTTCTCTCTTCTGACCTGTTCTTGTTGTCACATTACTTACATGGTTGATCCAGTTATCTGTCCGGTAACCCGCACAAAGTTGATGGTGGGGGATTCAGCGATGATAGTAGTGTTGAATGACAAGGAGAAATTATTAGATTCTCTCTTGTTGGAGATGGTCATTGCCTGGCATTTGTGTGGTGCAAATGTTACTTGCCACTTATGTGTGAAGCCTGATGGTTATCTTGCTGCAAGCGGACATGACTGCTTCATTATTTGAGAAGTTAAATGGCAAGCAACAACATAGTTAGGGTATGACGATGTAATATTTCATAATCATACATCATGACCCTAGTTTTGTGTAATTCCTGAAGTTAATATTCTTAGTAGTAAAATAGCAAAACTTGACTCAACTTGGGAAGCAAAGTTGATTGCAGCAAAGTTTGCAGTATAAACAGAGGAGCTGGGAGATTAAGTAAAATGTTCTGCAGTGCTACAGCTGGCAGAATGGCATAATTACAGCGTAGGTTACAGACAGTTTCCATGTAAAGTATAGAATGTTGAAGTACAGGAGCCATTCAATTCAATGAGCCTGTGCTGCCTCTTTGAAATATCTATCCAATTTAATCTATTCCCCTTATTTTCCAATTCCTTTTATAAAGTTATATAAGTGTGGATATAAGCATTTATGGTGGGGGAAAACTGACACATAAAACAAATTGAAATGAAATGAAATGAAAATCGCTTATTGTCGCGAGTAGGCTTCAATGAAGTTACTGTGAAAAGCCGCTAGTCGCCACATTCCGGCACCTGTTCGGGGAGGCTGGTACGGGAATTGAACCGTGCTGCTGGCCTGCCTTGGTCTGCTTTAAAAGCCAGCTCCCACTTGCCCACCATAACATTGGCAGTGTTCAGGTCAAAAATACCAAATGTTTTACCAGTTTCTTCTGAACACATATGAGCATACGTGGCTTGAAATAAAATTCAATTGGCTAAACCGTGGCTAATAAACCAGTCACACTGGAACTGCTCCGATGGAGCATGAATACTATTCAACAAAAAACACTTCAGCTATCGGGTATTTTTACAATTAAACTGGAATCTGTGGCTATATGTAATCATGATACAGATGATAGTTTGCAAATCAGTGGAACTGCGCACTGAACAATGCATTGTCACACTGGTATACATTTAAAGGATGTCACATTACTAAGGCTGACTGTTTGACAAGCAGTGGCCATTGTGAAGCATGTTGGGACAGGTGAATGGTCAGGGGAATCTGACAATCTGTTATTGTGGCAGGACAATGATTAGCAGTTGGATGCAGGGAAAAATTGGGGTTGTTCAGTGTGATTATCATCATCCTTCCTTGCCCCTCATGCTGGGATTTCAATGCTGGGGCACTGGAAAGTGGCTAAATAAACTCTGGTCACAGTCCATATCTTACAGTTGCTCACAGGCAACTATGGCCATTTAAGGAGATGCAACTTCTGACTGCAAGTCACGAGCATCATGTTAGTTTTCACAGAGCTTTTACCAACTATTTCCAGGAGACAACGTACAGAATTTTAAAAAAAAACTTTTCACAATATCAAACATATTTTTGAACTGCAGACCCGTGGCAATCAGCTACTAATCCTGCAATGTCTCAAAACTAGCAATCTCAGGACTGAGTCTGTGCCGGAATTTGGACGTTTTTGGGTTTTTGTGGAAAATAAATAGAATCCAAATTCAATTAATAGGAGACAGGTGAAATCAAGTAAGTTTATTTTTATTAAAATGAAAAAAGAATACACAATAGTGAAGAAATTACATTTGAAAAAATAATAAGGTAACAAGTGCTGATAAATGAGATAAGGGGTAGTTATTGTCGGTGCAGACGCGATGGGCTGAATGGCCTTCTCTGCTGTGTTTGACTCTATGACTCTATATGGTTAAGGCCGAATCACAGTCCGTGCTGGGTTCAAAACTCAGCTGTGCTAGTGAAGATACCAGAGATCTGCAGTTTCCTGTATGTGTGGAAACACAACCCCTCAACCATTTTAAAGAATTTTAAGAAAACGTAGAATGGGTCCCATTGGAAGATTGGGCCAAGCAGGGTCAAGTGGCTGTCATAGATTTCTCAGACCACTCGCAACACGGGAAAAGACCAAAACGTGAAGCTAATAACTAGTCCGGTACAGCACCGTGCAAATACAGCACCTTGCTGAACTGTCCCAGGAAGTTATTTTACACATAACAGCATCACTGAATTGTTTCAATGTAGAATGAGACCATTTAGTCCATCTTGTCTGCACCAGATTTCCGAGTAGACAATTCTCTTGGTACCATTCTCTCGCCTTCTCCCCATAACCCAGCATAATCTTCCATTTCAGATAAGCATCTAATTCCCTTTTGAATGTCTCAATTGAATCTGCCTCCACCACACACCCACAATGTGCATTCCAGTCCTTAACTCTCACTGTGTGAAAATGATTTTTTTCTAATTGCCGTTGTTTTTTTTTGCAAATTACTTAAAATCTGTGCTCTCATTCTCAACCCTTCAACGAGTGAAAACAGCTTCTCCCCATCTACTTTGCCCAGATCCCTCATGATTTTGAATTCCTCTCTCAAATCTCTACTCAGCCTTCTTGTCTTCAAGGAAAACAATCCTAACTTCTCCAATAAATCTTCATGACTGAAGTTCCTCATCCCTAGAACCATTCTTATGAATCTTCTCTGCACTCTGTCCAATTCCTTCATATCCTTTCTACAGTGCAGTGCCCAAACTGGATGCAATACTCCAGCAAAGGCTGAACCAGTGTTGTATACAAGTCCAACATAATCTCCTAAATCTAGAATAATATACACTTTATTAACCACTCTCTGAACCTGCCCTGTCACCTTCAATGACTTATACATATATACACCTATGTCCTTGGACCCTCATTTAATAACAATTAAAAGTGAAATGTAGCAACTAATAAAAATGTCTGATTTTCAGACAACTCTGGTTTTTGGTAGCCAAATTTGAGACACTGGAGGCACGCCAACTCCAGCATGATGCCACCACCAAACATATCTTCCCTTCACTCCCTCTGTCAGCATTCCGCAGAGACCATTCCCTCTGAGATAATCTAGTCCACTCCTCCACCATACCCAGCACCTCTCCCATCAACAAGGCACCTTCCCATACAATCGCAGAAGGTGTAACACCTGCCCCTTTACATCTTCCATGCTTAACATCCCAGGCCCAAACACTCATTCCAGGTTAAGCAGCATTTCACTTGCACCTCTCTCAATCTGGTCTATTGCATTCGCTGCTCCCAATGTGGTCTCCTCTATATCGGAGAGACCAAACGCAGACTGGATGATCGCTTTGCTGAGCACCTTCGATCTGTCTGCATTCAGGACCCTGACCTTCCTTTGATTGCCATTTTAACACAAGACCCTGCTCCCATGGCCACATGTCTGCCCTTGGCCGACTGCAATGTTCCAGTGAAGCTCAACGCAAACTAGAAGAACAACATCTCACCTTCCAGTTAGGCACGCTACAACCTTCGGTCTCAACATCGAATTCAACAACTTCAGATGATTAGCTCTACCCCTCCTAGACCCATTTGTTTTCATCCCATTTCATTTTAACTGTCTTTTACCATGTCTTTCTTTCTTGTCTCTCTTTATATATATCCCCCCACATCTTACCCACCTTCCCTTACCCTTTCTCCCCTTTGGTTCCGCCTTCCCCTCCCCCCACATCTACATCTGTCACAATTTACCCTCTGATGTTAGTTTCTCTGCTGTTTGGCCTTTCACACCTTTTGTTCTCTCTGGGGACTGTCATTAGCACTCTTTCCCCTTGGTTTCTGTGGCCATTAGCACCCGGTTTCCCTGGGTTTCTGTGGCTGAAAATCATCCTTCATTCTCACTCCACAGTATAAATATTTCCCACTTTCTCTGTCTGTTAGCTTTGACAAAGGGTCATCGGACTCGAAACGTTAGCTCTTTTCTCTCCCTCAGATGCTGCCAGACCTGCTGAGATTTTCCAGCATTTTCTCTTTGATTTCAACATCCGCAGTAATTTGCTTTTATTTATTTGAGACATTGTACCTGTATATTTGTGTTTCAAAATGTAAAGCGACCAAATGCTGCATAATCTGCTTGCATTTTGATAGCATACACAGGGTGGGATTCTCCGGATTCCCAGCCGCGTGTTTCTTGGCACCATTCACTGCCAGCAGAACTCTCTGCTGCCAATGGAAATTCCCATTGAAGCCACCCCACGCCACCGGGAAACCCACAGACGAGGTTGTGCTGCTGGCAGGACCAAGGAGGATTTCAAGTGAAAGGTTCTATTGAAGATGTTAATCAAATTTCTCTCTTATCACTTGCACTCCTTTGTAGAAAGGTGCTGGTTTGAATTACCCGTGTGCTGATCCTTCAGAGGTAATAGAAACTCCAGTCAGGAAAAGAAAACATAATCGAATCTTTGAATGATATTAATGACAAATAAAAACAGAAACTAATGGAAATGCACAGGCGGGTCAGTCATCATGTGCCGAAAGAACAGACAGATCAGTGAATCAGGCCGGGATTTTCAGAAGTGGAAAATGAAAGGTGAACAAACATTTAATTAGAATCAGCAAGAAGAGGTGGCGAGAGAAACAAACAAGGCGGAATGATTGTTAAATGACCTAACAGTTCAGAGCCAGTTAATAGAAAGCAACTTGAAAGTAAATAGTGAGACAAACACAAGGAGACAATAAAACAAAGAAACTAGATCATTGCGGAAGTTAAAACTGAAAACATTAGCCAGAAACAAGAAAGTTACAGCTTCCAAAAAGGGGAAAAACAGGACAACACCAAAGATGGAGCATTCCCATCAGCGCTAGATACTATGAAGAGTCTCAATCCCAAATGTCAATCATCCTCAACATACGCACCAAACCACATCCACAGCTTCGTTGTTATAAATAAAATGGAGCATGCAAATGAAAGTCTTGAAGTCCTAAAGTCAATGCTCAGACCAGAAGACTGTGGAGAGTCCAGGGAAAAGAGCTATCAATGCAGATTTTAACTTCCCCCAGTTGTAACAGGCAGTCAGAAGCCTATACTGTTATCTTTAAAGGAACTGCTGAAGACTGTGCAGAATAAGGTAGAGGAAATGCTTAATTGCTTTGATATGTTGGTCTTCCTGGGCCAACATGAAAGGTTCTGCATTGGAACAGCCCATTTGAAGCCACCTTCACAAAAGCGTCACTCATTCACTCCCCACCACCCTCCTAGATTCCAGCTGTCAGATGGCTCAGTATTGGAAATCAACTGATTATTCTAGCTTCTCGTGACTGGCAACATCCAGTAGGTTGCCCAGTTGGCAGCATATAAATACAGCCCCAGCCTCATAATGGCTGAGTCTCAAGCTAACATCGCATAGCCAGCAGGTGCACTGGTTAAAATTGACCATAATTTCTCTGACGCTTACATTAAGTTTTATGGGAGAGTAAAGACGGATAATGGGAATAATATGGGGTTTACCATGTGAGTATATTTTCAAATAAAATGCAAGTGGTCTGCAGAGTGACCACCTAATCTGTGTTTGGTCGTCCCACTGTGAAGGAGATCGCTCCATGAATGACAAATACAACAGACCGGATTGGAAAAAGTTTGTTAATTACTGTCACACACAATGGTGTGTGCATATAGGTCGATGCGCAAATTGTACATTTGTGATGATACCACAGGAAGGTGCTCAGAATATCTTTCATTCTGCATTCCATTGCCTAACTGGCAAGGCTGGTAGGAGTACACCAGGATATCAGAGTGGGTACAGTCCTTCCTGAAAGCAGAAACGCATTAAAAGGTATTTTTTGAGGCAGGATCAGGTGACAGAAATGGGGGAAGATAATCGAGTGAATGTGCTGATGAAGTACAAGACGAAGAATGTCATAAGAGGCAGGGGGAGAGATTTTAATAAAAGCATGGAGCTAATTTGGGTAACAATATGCTGGTTATCCTGCAATCCTGATTGATATTTTTCAAATGTTACAATTCAGTCCTGGAAAGCAATTAGATGAATTTGCCCTGTGAGCCTTAATTACATTACACATGTAAATATTATGATGTGGAGATGCCGGCGTTGGACTAGGGTGAGCACAGTAAGAAGTCTTACAACACCAGGTTAAAGTCCAACAGGTTTGTTTCAAACACGAGCTTTCGGAGCGCAGCTCCTTCTTCAGGTGACTGGAGAGGTATCTCCAGTCCTCTCCAGTCACCTGAAGAAGGAGCTGCGCGCCGAAAGCTCGTGTTTGAAACAAACCTGTTGGACTTTAACCTGGTGTTGTAAGACTTCTTAATGTAAATATTAAGCAGTCATTTTTTTTAAGAGGAAAACTACAGAAATGTGCAAAACATTTGTCGTGAAATTCATTCTCCATTCCGACCTCTCCCCAAACCAGACCCCACCCTTGCCAAGATAACTTGGTTGTGAGCTCCCTCGACCAGCTGCTGTTTTTTATTTTCTCCACCAAGCCCTGCTGCCCTGCAATCTTACCACTACCACCACCAACCATCCCTCCCATGCTGTCACCCCCATCCCTCCCCAATCCCTCCAATCAGGGTAACATAGTTGTTGGATTCCCCTTATCTTCCCCTATTCTTTTTCGCCACCAAACCCTGCCCCCAAAACCACCCCCGCCAGCAAATATTGGCAGCCTCACACGCTCCAGTCAACACCATATCAGAGCAGCTGCACCTCAAGAAAGCAACCAGTATCTAAAGTTCACAGGGTGTCGGGAGAGTTGTGGAATGATCGGTCATGGCGTTCCTGATCATAGGAAGAAGTGCCCAACGGCCGCAACCAGCTTTTAAAAATGTTGGCCACAGGGGCAGCACGGTGGCACAGTGGGTTAGCCCTGCCGCCCTATGGCGCCGAGGTCCCAGGTTCGATCCTGGCTCTGGGTCACTGCCCGTGTGGAGTTTGCACACTCTTCACGTGTTTGCGTGGGTTTAGCCCCCACAACCCAATGATGTGCAGGATAGGTGGATTGGCCATTCTAAATTCCCCCTTAATTGGAAAAAATGAATTGGGTACTCAAAATTCTTTTTTTTTAAATGTCAGCCACGACTGGCTTTCAAGAATGCCGGCCATCCCGTGCATGCGTGCCCCCTCAGCCAGATGTAGCAGTGTGCAGGCCTGGAGCCCAGTGGAGCAGACCGCCTCCTCAGTCCGGCGGCATGCTGTTCCAGGAGCAGGTTTTTTTTTAAAAATTGATTCGTCTTCCCACCAACAGTGGCGGCAGAGAGCAGATCACATGCCCAGTACACTGACATCAAGTACTTTGGGCGTGAAATTACTGAGGAGAGCTTCCTCCATTTTGTAGCTGCCAGCAAGCAAGGAACAGGACTGCGTGAAGAACTGAAGTTGGATCTTTTTGGACAAAGGAAGAGAGGGTTGAGACACAAACAGGATCTCACAACTGAATCTACTGGAGAGAGCTTCGCTGGAGAGTCCAAAGCAGGACAAAGCAATGCTGGTGTGATCTCCAGGACCTCTGATAAACAACCCATACAGAAATGTAATATTGAATGGCAAAGGAAGTGAGATCCAAGCAGGCCACCTGTCGCATTAAAGGTAAGCGAAAATGGTGGATCGCAAAGATCAGCCGGTTGGTAAAAATGTGTCCCCGTAAAAAGAATTTGAAAAACGCAGTTATAGATGGTATAAATGTTGATCATATCCTTACCCATAAGCAGCTGCTGAGCTTTACTGACATACTATTTGGCCACAAAACATATATAATCTGTAGTCATGGCAATATATTCTACAAAAGCACTGGAGGGCTAAGACGAACAATGACAAAATGGAGATGGTGACAGAGTGGTGGTACTGTCGCTAGACAAGTAATCCAGAGTCCCAGGCCAATGCTCTGAGGAGATAGAAACAAATCCCATTGCATTAGCTGGCAGAATTTAATTAATACATCTGGGGCGCGATCCAACCAAAATAAATCAGAGTGCCATTCTGGGTAGGATTAGCAAGGTCATTCCTGAGACTTGTAGGGCCGGGAGTGACCCCGCCATCTACCTGCACTCCATCTTGTTTTCGCGCCCCAGAGGGGATCGTCACGGCGAGGCTGCACTTAGCCGCATTTCCTGCACTGCCATTTTTCAAAGACGCGCCGACCTCAACCCCCCCCCCCCCCCCCAACCGAAGCAACCCCCGGACACCACCAATGCATAACTCACCAGTCATGAGTTCCTCGGGCCCCATGCACCCACCACATAATGGCAGGGCACTCCCGGGCCCAATTCCCAGCATGGGTACATTTCCACCTTGGCACTGCCATCCTGGCAGTGGGTGCCAGCCTGGCAGTGCCACCTGGCACCCTGGAAGTGCCAAGCTAGTACCAGGGTGGTACTGCCAGGGTGCCAGGTTCACAGTGCCAATGTGCCTGGGTGGCACCAGCAGTACCAGGGTGTCACCCTTCCCAAAGACCAACTACCCAGGGGTCTACGATCGCCTGGAAGACCCCCACCCCCCATGTGTCATTGCAGCTGGTCCCCGTTTGTGGAGACCAGTACTGGATGGCGCCAGGCTGGAGCCTCCTCGGCAAGGCTGGTAGCTGTTGGGTGTCTGTTTGATCCAGCAAAGGTGGAGGTAAGTCAGCTTATAAGCGGACTTCAGCCTGCAAGATTGGATTCCGCACATTGTGGTAAGGGTCCAGATCGTGACTTCTCACAAGATCACATTAGATCTTAGGAGGCTTAATGGCCGTCAGAAAGCCCTCCCGGAATCTACAAGCTGCATCGTGCCCCTGGAGTTAAAAGCTCGTCTCAGTCATGGTGACCATGGAACTATTGGACTGATTGAACAAATATACACAAGTGGTTACAGGGGCAGGAAGGTGAGGGCGTGGTGACGATGAAGGAGAAATGGGAAGGGGAGATCAATTGGAGAGTATCGAGTGAGACACTGCCTAGGGTAAATGGGACCTCCTCCTGCAATTTAAAGTGGTGCACAGGGTGCATATGACTCGGGCAAGAATGAGTGGGTTCTTCCAGGGGATAGCAGATGAGAGTGAGAAGTGTGGACGGGAGCCAGCGAGTCACGCGCACATTTTGGGGTTGCGTAAAATTGGGAAGATTCTGGGCAGGAGTGTTCGCGGTCTTAGCCAGGGTAGGGGAGGAGGAGGTGGACCCTGACCCTTTGGTGGTGATATTTGGGGTTTCAGAGAAGCTGGAGCTCATGGAGAGGAGGAAGGCCAATGTTGTGGCCTTGGACTCTCTGATTGTGCACTGGCGTCGCCACCAGGCGTAGTGACTTATTGGGTGACCTGTACGACTTCCTACGATTTTTAAAATATGAATTAAGGGGCTCTGCAGAGGGGTTTGAGAAATGGAAGGAAATGTTTGTCACCGTGTTTGAGGAGCTGTTATTGCGGGGAGAATGGGAGGAGGGTGAAAAAGTGGGGAAAATTTGTTCAGACTGTCTCGTTGATTGCTGGGAAGTATGTTTCCCGGGGTATTTATTTGCTGTTCCCTGTTTTGATACATGTTGGTAATAAGACACATTTAAAGAAAAATAAACTATTGGACAGTCATAAAAAAAAAACATCTGCCTCACTGCTGTATATATGGTTTGGCAGTAGCGTTGTGATATTATCACTGGGCTAGTAATCGAGAGACCCAGGCTGCTCTGGGGACACGGGTTCGAATCCCGCCAGGGCAGTTGGTGGAATTTGAGTTAAATTTTAAAAATCTGGAATTTTAAAAAGTCTAATGATGACCATGAAACCATTGTCAATTGTCGGAAAACACCATCTAGTTCACTAATGTCCTTTAGGAAAAGGAAATCTGTCATCTTTACCTGGTCTGGCATAAATGTGAATCCAGACCCACAGCAATGTGGTTGACTCTTAAATGCTAGTCCAGCTGCCGGCGATTGAGGGGGAGGCAGAGATAGTGGCGGCGCTGGATGCGGAGAAGGCCTTCGATAGAGTGGAGTGGGGGTACCTATGGGAGGTGTTGGGGAGGTTTGGATTTGGTGAAGGGTTCATTAGATGGGTAAGGCTGCTATATGAGGCCCCGATGGTGTGCGTGGCCACGAATGGGAGGCGGTCGGAGTACTTCCGGCTTTACCGAGGGACCAGGCAGGGTTGCCCCCTGTCCCACTTGCTGTTTGCACTGGCAATCGAGCCACTGGCGATGGCGTTGAGGGATTCAGAGAGGTGGAGAGGTTTGGTGCGAGGTGGGGAGGAACATAGGGTGTCGTTGTATGCCGATGACCTGTTACTGTATGTGGCGGACCCGGTGGGAGGGATGCCGGGGGTGATGGAGCTGCTAGCTGAGTTTGGGACCTTTTCAGGTTATAAATTAAATTTAGGCAACAGTGAGATGTTTGTGGTGCACCCTGGAGACCAGGAGGAAGGAATTGGTAGGCTCCCGCTTAGGCGGGCAGGGGAGAGCTTTAGGTACCTGGGGGTGCAGGTGGCCAGGGACTGGGGGACTCTTCACAAACATAATTTCACCAGACTTGTAGATCAGATGGAGGAGGAGTTCAAGAGGTGGGACATGCTGCCATTGTCGTTGGCGGGGAGGGTACAGTCCGTCAAAATGATGGTGCTTCCGAGGTTCTTGTTCCTCTTTCAGTGCCTGCCCATCTTTATCCCCAGGGCCTTCTTTAGGAGAGTGACTAGCAGTATTTTTAGCTTTGTGTGGGCACATGGGACTCCGAGAATGAAGAGGGTGTTCCTGGAGCGAGGGAGGGATCGAGGCAGGCTGGCACTGCCCAACCTTCTGGGGTACTATTGGGTGGCCAATGTGTCAATGGTGCGTAAATGGGTGATGGAGGGGGGAGGGGCGGCGTGGAAAAGAATGGAGATGGCGTCATGTAGAGGTACGAGCCTGGGTGCCATGGTAACGGCGCCGTTGCCGCTCTCCCCTAAGAGGTTTACCACGAGCCCGGTGGTGGCGGCGACCCTAAGAATCTGGGGACAGTGGAGACGGCATCGGAGGGGAAACAGGGGGCTCGATGGAGGCTCCACTGGGTGGCAATCATCGGTTCATCCCGGGGAACAAGGATGGGGGATTTAGGGGGGGGCAAAGGGCGGGCATCAGTAAATTGAGGGACCTGTTTATTGGTGGGAGGTTTGAGGGCCTGGGGGAACTGGAAGATAAATTTGGGCTTCCCCAAGGGAACATGTTCAGATACTTGCAGGTAAAGGCGTTTGCTAGGCGTCAGGTAGAGGGATTCCCTTTGCTGCCCTCGCGGGGGACGATGGACAGAGTGCTTTCGGGGGTGTGGGTCGGAGAGGGGAAGGTGTCTGACATCTATAAGGTAATGCAGGAGGTGGAGGAGTCGTCAGTGGAGGAGCTGAAGGCTAAATGGGAGGAGGAACTCGGGGAGCAGATAGAGGACGGGACTTGGGCGGACGCCTTGGAGAGAGTCAACTCTTCCTCCTCATGTGCAAGGCTTAGTCTCATCCAATTTAAGGTGCTGCACCGGGCCCACATGTCCGGGACTAGGATGAGTAGGTTCTTTGGGGGTGAGGACAGGTGCACCAGATGTTCGGGGAGTCCAGCGAACCACGCCCATATGTTCTGGGCATGCCCAGCACTGGAAGAATTCTGTAAGTGGGTGGCGGGGACGGTGTCGAGGGTGGTTGGATCCAGGGTCAAACCAGGGTGGGGACTCGCGATTTTTGGAGTTGCGGTAGAGCCGGGAGTGCAGGAGGCGAAAGAGGCCGGTGTCCTGGCCTTTGCGTCCCTAGTAGCCCGACGAAGGATCCTGCTACAGTGGAAGGATGTGAGAGTGTGGAGACCTGGATCAGTGACATGGCGGGATTTATAAAATTGGAAAGGGTCAAATTTTCCCTGAGAGGATCAATACAAGGGTTCTATAAACGATGGCAGCCTTTTCTGGACTTCCTGGCTCAAAGATAGGTATCTTGGTCAATAGCAGCAGCAACCTGGGGAGGGGGGGGGGGGGGGTGTTCCTTATTGTAGTTTCTATTCTGTAACTTTATATTGTGTTAATTTGCATTGTTGTTAAAATGCTGTGTTGTTCATGGAGGTGGGGCGAATGTTTATGATTGCTAATATTATTGGTATTTTACTATGGTGCGTTATTGTTGTATAAATTCAAAATTTTTCAATAAAAATTATTTCAAAAAAAAATGCTAGTCCAGCTAGTGACGTCCACATCCCATAAACAAATAAAAGAATGCCTGGCATGGACTACATGTGACTCCAGATCCTTTAACTACTTTTGAAATATCCTACCAAACCACTCAGTTGTACGAAACCACAACAGAAAAGACAAAAGAAATAAAACTGTATGGGCATGGACCTAGGCAATGGTACATGGTGTTCAGTTGACTCTGCAAAGTCCTCATTACTAACATTTGGGGAGTAGCACTAAAATTGTAAGAGCTGGCCCACAGACTAGTCAAGCATACACGTACTCGCACTCACTAAATCATACCTTACAGCCAACATTCTCCCCCACTTCCAATACAATACCATCCAAGGGAATAAAGAATAAAGAAAAGTACAGCACAGGAACAGACCCTTCGGCCCTCCAAGCCTGTGCTGACCATGCTGCCCATCTAAACAAAAATCTTCTACACTTCCGGGGTCCGTATCCCTCTATTCCCATCCTATTCATGTATTTGTCAAGACGCCCCTTAAACGTCACTATCGTCCCTGCTTCCACCACCTCCTCCGGCAGCGGTTCCAGGCACCCACTACCCTCTGTGTAAAGAAACTTGCCTCGTACATCTCCTCTAAACCTTGCCCCTCGCACCTTAAACCTATGCCCCCAAGTAATTGACCCCTCTACCCTGGGAAAAAGTCTCTGACTATCCACTCTGTCTATGCCCCTCATAATTTTGTAGACCTCCATCAGGTTCCCCTCAACCTCCTTTGTTCCAGTGAGAACAAACCAAGTTCATTCAACCTCTCCTCATAGCTAATGCCCTCCATACCAGGCAACATCCTGGTAAATCTCTTCTGCACACTCTCTAAAGCCTCCACATCCTTCTGGTGGTGTGGCAACCAGAATTGAACACAATACTCCAAGTGTGGCCTAACTAAGGTTCTATACAGCTGTACATTCCTTCCTGACTCCAAGCTTGTCACCAAAAGTAGCAGAAGTTAATGGCCAACATCCCAGCTGTAGTACTTGTGCTTCAAAACTAGTGGTTGTGTTTCAGAACTAGCCCCATCTCTTGATAAGTTGTTCCAGTACAGATATAAAACTGATATCTACCTGAAATGTAGAAAATTGCCAGCTATGTCCTATCCAAAAAAAGCAGGACAAATACAATCCGGTCAATTACTGCCCCATCGGTGCACTCTCAATCCTCAGCAAAGTGATGGAAGGGGTCAGCGACAGTGCTATCAAGTGCCACTTACTCAGTAATAACCTTCCCAGTTTGGGTTCAGTCGGGTCCAATTAGTTCTAATCGGATTACCACCCATACCCTTTGACTCTCTTATCAATCAAGAATCTAATTCAGCCTTAAAAGCATTCAATAATCCTGCCTCCACTGTTCTATGGGACAAAAGAGCTGGACTCAAGAGGTGAGGTGACAGTGACTGTCCTTGAAATCAAGGTGGCATTTGACTGAGCCTGGCAGCGAGGAGACATAGCAAAACTGGAGTCAATGAGAATCAGGGGGAACACGCTCCACTGGTTGGGGTCATACCTGGCGTAGGAGAAAAATGGTTGTGGTTGTTGGAGGCCATTCATCTGAACCCCAGGACATTACTGCAGGAATTCCACAGGATGGTGTCCCAACACCCAACTCCCTTCCTAACAGCACTATGGTGCATTTATACCAGGTGGATTCCAGCACTTCAAGAAAGGGGCTCGCCAGCACCTTCTCAAGAGCTATTGGGGATGAGCAACAAATGCTGGTCTTGCCAGCAAGGTTCTCATTCGATGTTTAAGAATAATAAATTGTCATTGGTTGCACTTGGCATTCTGGGTTTCTTGTGGCCATTCATTCTCCATCTGGCCAAGTCAAAATCCAGTACTGGTTCAACAACAACAACTTGCATTTATATAAACATAAAATGCTAGATAAACTCAGCAGGTATGCAGAGAAACAGAGTTGGCGTTATGGGTCCAATATGACTGTTCTACAGAACTCAGTTATGAAGAGTTATATGAACTCAAAACTGTTTCTCTCTCCACAGATGCTGTCAAACGTACTGAGTTTATCCAGCATTTTCTAGTTTTTATTTCAGGCAGGATTCTCCGGCCTCCCAGCCATGTGTTTCTCGGCAGCAGGAGGTGATCCGCCATTTACTAGCAGCGGGTTTCTCTGCTCCCACCACTGTCAATGGGAATTCCCACCGAAGCCATCCCATGCCACTGGGAAACCCATGGGCGGGGGTGTGTTGCCAACAGGACCAGGGAATCTTGCCGCCAGCGAACTGCCAGAAAGTTCCGGCCCAGATTTTCAACATCCACTGTATTTTGCCTTTATTTGGACTTATATAACTTCTTTAACATAGCAAACGGTCTTATGGAACTTCATAGGAATTTGCAGACAGAATTTGAGCCAAAACAAGATAGCATAGGTGACCAATCTCATGGGTGAAGAGGAGATTTTGAGGAGCAACCTACATGAAAGCGGTGTAGACAGGCAGAGAGTTTTCAGGAGGAATTTCCACACTGTCAAGCCAATGCACAGCCACAATGTTGGAGCAATAGAAATTGGCATGCACAAGAGGCCAGAATTTTAACATTTTTCTTTAATAGATGGTGGGGATCATTTGCAAGGGATCATTGTTGCCTATCCCTAATTATCTTTGAGAAGGTTGTGAACCGCTGTAGTCCATCTGATGCAGGTACACACACACAGATGTCTCCATTTTATAATGGAGGCCAGAACTGTTCACATTACTCCAATGGAAATGAAATTAAATGAAAATTGCTTATTGTCACAAGTAGGCTTCAATGAAGTTACTGTGAAAAGTCCCTAATCGCCACATTCCGGCGCCTGTTCGGGGAGGCTGTTACGGGAATTGAACTGTGCTGCTGGCCTGCCTTGGTCTGCTTCAAAAGCCAGTGATTTAGCCCAGTGTGCTAAACCTTGTGCAGCCTTGCCCAAAGCTCTATGGCCTAGTCACCTACATGACGTTTAGTGATTTGTATCTGTACACACAAATCTTTCTATTCCTGCATCTCAATTAGGTACGTATCTTCCAAGGTGTATGCAGTCTTCTTATTCTTCCGACCAAAATTTATTACCTCACACTTATCTATACTGAAATTCACTTGCCAATTATATGTCAATTCAGCAAATATCTTCAAGTCCTCCTCTATGCTCACAAACATGTTGTCATCCGCAAATCTTGGAATTGCACTTTCGATCATTTTTGTAAATGGTGAACAACAGTGGTGCCAGGCTGATCACTGTGGAACACCACTTCCCATTTGCCAATGTGAGTAACCACCTTTAACCCCCTACTCTCAGTTTTCAGTTTTGTAACCAGCTTTCTATGCATTCTACTGCTTGTCCAGATTCCAGCTGTTTTAACATTTGTCAGTGGTCTATTATAAGTATCTTATCAAAGGGAATTTGAAAATCCGAATATGTGATGTTGTCTTCATCACCCTTATCTCCATTTTCTGTTACTTCTTCAATTAATTAAATAGGGTTAGACAATCTAGTTCATCCTTATTTAAGGATCCCATTAACTTTATTATTACCAATGTTAAGCTGCTTGGTCTATAGTTCCCTGGACTTGGGCCAACTCCCTTAAGATATACAGGAACTACAATAGCTGTCTACCTATTTCCTTTTCTGATTTTGTTTTCATCTAAATGCAGTAGTGCCTCCACTCTATCTTCTTTTTATGTGGGTGGATGGAATCCCTCTTGATCAGGCATTTATTCTTTCTAAACTTGATTGGTTTATATTTCACCATCCCTTTCCTCCTCAAATGTATTTAAATTCTGTTTGATCTCTGCTCGAATATCATGGCTGCCATATTAATCTCCCTTGTAAATGCTGAGGCGAAGTAATTATTCAATATTTCTGCAATTGCCTATGTGTTCACCATGTATATCCTTTAGTTGCCCTCTCTTCTCCTGATTTTAATTTTGTTATTTATGTGTCTGCAGGATACTTTGCTCTATAATTTTTAGAATCCTTGAAAATGTACTTTTGTGGCTTCTTTTTACCATCCGTTGTTTTTAATTATTTCTTAGCCTATATTGCCTTATGTCATCCATTCCTTTGCTGTTTGTATACTTGAAACTCCCAGTAACACCCATATCCCAAGAATACATTTTTAAAACTTTACTTTTTATTTGCTTCTGTTTTCTCTTTCTTTCTTTGTTCAGTATCACTACTGCACTGGCTCATTTGTTCTTGTTTTTTTTGGACACCATTTTAAGTATTTCCCACTGCTTTTCTATTTCTGTTTGTCAGTAAACGTTCCAGGTTATTTTCCTTAGTCTCATTCTCATCTCCTTAAAATGAGCTTTCATTCCCCGAATTTATTAGTTTTTCTTACCTTATTCTGAGGTTGTATTTTATATCTTATTATGCTATCATTTCCAATGCCCAGCTATTCCCAGTTATTAGGGGTTGGTTTAGCACAGTGGGCTAAACAGCTGGCTTGTAATGCAGAGCAAGGCAGCAGCGCGGGGTTCAATTCCCGTACCGGCCTCCCCGAACAGGTGCCAGAATGTGGTGACGAGAGGCTTTTCACCAGGGCCGGCTCAAGGTACCGGCAACTCGGGCAGTCGCCCGGGGCGCCATGTGCTAGGGGGCGCCATCAAGGAGTGCGGGTCCCGCGCATGCGCAGTTGGGCCGGTGCCAACCAGCGCATGCGCGGTGGCCGCCCTCCCTCAGGCCGCCCCGCACAAACATGGCGGATGGATCCAGGCTCGCCGGTGGTCACTCCGGCCCCCCTCCCTCGGGCCCCCTCCCTCGGGCCCCCCCTGCCTCGGGCCCCCCTTCCCCCTCCGGCCCCGCCCCCTGGCCCCGCCCCCCCCCCCCCCCCCCCCTCCCCGAAGGGCGCCGAAGTTCAGCTTGCCCGGGGCGCCAGCAACCCTAGGGCCGGCGCTGCTTTTCACAGTAATTTCATTGAAGCCTACTTGTGACAATAAGCGATTATTATTATTATTATTCCCTTACACTTAGTTGTTCTCATCTGTTTTTGTTCATTTCCCATTCAAAACCTAGCAGTGCTCCATCTCATACTGGACTTTTCACATTCTATGTGGAAATGCAATTCCATGTACCTCTTCTTGTCAGTTTATTTGTGATAGTTAAAACCTCCTATGATTATTAATCTAGGTTCTTTGCTCACTAACATATTTCTTCCTCTATCCCCTATTCACGATCAGCTTGTCTGAGTGCATTCCCATTTGCAATATCAATTCCTTCTTATTTTTTATTTTAATCCATATAGATTCTGTTTCCAACCTTCTGTTCGTTGTCAGTTCTTCTATCGCTATTATATTACCTCTAATTAGTACATCTACTGCACTTCCTACTTTCTTCCCGATCTTTTCTGATTATGTTCTCACCTAAGTTGCCAGTCCTGGTACAGTTACTGGTTCCTTACGACAAATTATATAGCCTCCAGTTTCATTGTTTATATTGGATGATAAGTGAGTGAGCTACTACTTTGTGTAACATATTTCAATGTTAATAATATATAGCATAAAGAAGTAATATAACTTTGCCAAATAATCAGGACGGTGAAATGGGGGATCCCCATGTTGAAACAGGACATGGGTTTGGATCTGTGAGATTCAGGTTTAGCCATGTTACTGTTGAGGATTGTGAAGCCAGTTTATGCCACTCTCAAGCGCACAGCTTGTTTCAGAGTGGAAAGGTGCAGCTGCAGATGACCAACTCTCCTGACCTAGGGTTAGTCCATGGACAGGAAAACCAAAAAAGGAAAGAGAAACATAGTTTAATATCAAAAACACAGCAAAAAATAATTATACATACTTCTATGAAAAATATTCGAATGGAATATTAAAGAGATTTGGAGGTTCTGATGTGACAATAAATTGACAACAGGGGCTGGTTTAGCACAGGGCTAAATAGCTGGCTTTTAAAGCAGACCAAGGCAGGCCAGCAGCACAGGTTCATTTCCCATACCAGCCCCCCCAAACAGGCGCAGGAATGTGGTGACTAGCGGCTTTTCACAGTAACTTCATTTGAAGCCTACTTGTGACAATAAGCGATTTTCATTTCATTCAAACTATCACAACAATGTTCGTCGGCAGTGAAGAGAACAAATCAATTCCAAAAACAGAAAATACTGGACAATCTCAGCAGGTCTGACAGTATCTGTGGCGAGAAAAGGGAACTAACATTTAGAGTCTAGATAACTCTTTGGCAAAGTCATCGAGACTCGAAACGTTAGCTCCCTTTCCCCTCTACAGATGCTGTCAAACCTGCTGACATTGTCCAGTATTTTCTGTTTTTGTTTTAGATTCCAGCATCCGCAGTAATTTGCTTTTATCTTGAGCAAATCAGTTATTGGGATGTATTGAAAGAACAATACTGAGCTGAATTCATAACGTAATCCTGTAACTTTACAAATCATGGCTGTAACCTAGAATGCCATGTCCCATACCAGTCACTGCAGTACAAGAGGGATGGAACAGCAACTGAGGGGTTATAGAAGACAGCAATCAAAATGATTATGGGGATGAAGGGATTAGATTATGAGCATTATGTAAATCGACCATATTGTCACTGAGAATGATATAATTGCTGTTTTTCAAGTTATGAAAGGACGAGATAACGTAGGCCACGATAAACTATTTCACCCTTATGATAAAAGTAAAATACTGCAGATGCTGGAAATCTGAAATAAAAACAAAAAATGCTGGATAAACTCAGCAGGTGTGACAGTATCTGTGGAGAGAGAAAAACTGAGTTAACGTTTTGAGCCCATATGACCCTTCTTCAGAACTGAAGAGAGATAGAAGTGTAATGAATGATATAGTCAAAAAGGGAGGTGGAGGAAGGTGGGGCGGAATAGAAGTTTCTGGATTGGTCGGAGCTAAGGAGATATTAACAAAGATGTCATGGGCACAAGACAAAGGGAGTGTTAATGATGGCATTAAGGACTGAAGAAATTATAATAGTGGCATAAAGTGGGATCACAGAATGTGTTAGTGGGAGAATAGAGGTCAGTGCTCACTGAAAGCAAAACTAGAAAATAAGCGACAGATAGCCCGATGGGGTTGTATTGGGTCAAATTATGGAGACAAAAAACAAAAATAGGGTCAAGCTGGAGGGGGAAATTCACAATCTTAGGTTGTTGAACTCAATGTTGGGTTCAGAGGGTTGTAATGTGCCTAATTGAAATATGAGGTATTGTTCTTCCAGTTTGCATTGGGCATCACTGTAGCATTTTAGCAGGCCAAGGATAGCAGAGCAAGATGCTGAGTTGAAATGACAAATAACTAAGGTTGTTCTGCAAAGCAATTACCAAGTCTGTGTTTAGTCTCCCCAATGTAGACTCGACCACATTGGGAGCAGTGAATACAATAGACCAAATTGACGGAGGTGCAGGTAAAATGCTCCTTCACCTGAAAAGAATCTTTGGGCCCCTGGACAATGAGGCGGGAAGAATTAAAGGGAAGGTTTTTCTCTGATTGCATGGGAAGGTGCTGTGGAGTGGAGATGAAGGGTTTGGGGCGATGGAGGCATGGACCATGATATCACGGTGGGAGTGGTCCCTGCAGAATGCTGACATAGGGGAATGAGGGGAAGATGTGTTTAGCAGTGGCATCATGCTGGAGTAGGAGGAAATGGTAGAGGATGATCCTATTAATGCGGAGGCTGGTCAGGTGAAAAGTGAGGACAAGAAAGACTATCATGGTTCTGGGAGGGGTGGGAAGGGTTGAGGGCAGAGACACGGTTGATTTCCCTATCAAGAGCAAATCTCGGTTGAAGAAAAAGGCAACATGGCAAAAGTGCTGTTTTCAAACGTTGTATCACCTGTCTGGTTCATTGTATTTATATCCATCTTCAGTTCTGAAGAAGAGTCATAAGGACTCAAGACGTCAACTCTGTTTCTATCTCCCCAGATTCTGTCAGACCAGCATTTTCTGTTTTTATAACAATTTCACCTTGCCCAGAATCAATGGACACAGCCTGTGATTTGAAGGGGGTAAATTCACAAGTCATCTACAGAAATAATATTTCACCATGTTTGCAGGGGGGGGTCTAATTTATGGAACGGATTCCCTGAGGAGATGTTGGAACCAGTTAATATTGGCATGTGCTAGGTTTAATATCCTTGGGAGGCAGCTGAATTTGAGCTTTCAAAGTTCTCCACCACTAGGATTTTCCTTGTACCACATCGGTGTCTGTTGCAGACTAATTGATAGAGATTGGCTGCCATGATGAGGCAACCATTCCATTATCATTGTATCATGTGACCAACAAGAAGGTAAACTAGGTGGACTCGTTTTTTTTGAGGGTCTATCAATTTCTGTGTTCCATACAGCCTTGTCAAATTTGGCATGAGTGAAATTGTGATCAGCTCTAAAATTTCTGGACCATTTGTGAGGATACAGGGCAACTAATCCAAGTTAGGCTGACCAAACCAGTTTGGTATAAAATCAGATTACACAATGGCTGAAACAAATGCAATTGCAGCATAGGCAACAATAACGTGACGATACAGTAAACACATTCTGTTCGGAAATTCGGGCTTGGCAAAAACTCACCCATTCCATTTAGAAAATAATGTGTTTTTTCCTTAAAACAATAAGCACAACAATGAGCAACTGATGAGACACGAAGATCAAATAAACAACAATGAGAGTTCCATGAGTGAGGCAACACAGGCCTATTTATATTTGTGTCTCGTACACACATGGCAGATCGTTGAATGATTTTTCACTTCATCAGTAAAAAGATTCTTCCCAACAGTGATTTTAAACAGTTTTCACCAGCTTAAAATTAATATCCTGCTCACCTGGCATAATTTGAACTGGCATTCCTCGTTTAATTGAATAATTTGCATGCCTCTCCGAGATCTCCTCCTTGACTGCCTACTTTATTGAACGGTAGGGGAGGGGTAGCACCTCTCACAAGCAGAATTGCTCATCCTGTATTGGTCCTCAACTTCACCCAGCACTCACTGTGGTAATTGTTAGCATTAACCACTCAACAGATGTCAGTCTCTTACCCTCAGAGACTTCGAAATTTGTCTACCCTGGGAAGCGAAGACCAATTCTGGCAAACTGGGTGAATAAAACCAATGGCCTTGAAGGTTACTCAGTATTGTGGAAAGCACAGAGCTCGAAAAATGACACAGACAACGTTTTTAGCACCCATTCCATCAGGATCGATCTCCAGATGTCTAAGTTGGTCTTGCGAACAAGACAGGTCAGGATGAGAAATGAGGCTGACAGTACGCAACATCCTCACTATAATCGAATTAATTCACAAGTCATGTTCATTATCCTTCTATCAATGTGATAGGTGAAGAATGTACATCTTGAACTTTTCTCATCTTTCAATTCTTGTGTAAGAATTGTGGTTCTTTACCATATCTTCCCAATTTTTTTTAATATATATAGTGTAACAATATTTATTGAACAGAGTATTCTAGTGTAGTCTAGTTAATACATTGTCGAGCCCATTATGACTCCTTATGTATTCCAGCTTTTTTATTCTATTGCTTCCTTGTCCAGACATCGAAAGAAATAAGATGGTCATTTCTCTTCGGTTTTTAACATTTTATACATAAAACAAAAGTAAAACAATGCAAAATAACAATGCAAAATAACAAGATTAACAATGCCCCCCCACTCCGCCAAGCAATACCCTAATAACTCAAAAAATAGTATCCCCTCCAGCAGCTGATGGCAACCAACTCGTTAAATTGAAGAATAACCAACCCCATTGTGTGTCTGCGTGGGTTTCATCCAGATGGTCCAGTTTCCTCCCACAGTCCAAAGATTTGCAGGTTAGGTAGATTGGCCATGCCAAATTGCCCCTTAGTGTCCAAAAGGTTTGGTGGGTTTACGGGGATACGAGTGTGGTGTGGACCTGGGTAGAGTGTTCTTTCAGAGGATCAGTACAGACTCAGTGGGCCGAATGTCATCCTTCTGCACTGTAGTGATTCTATCATTCTTGTGGAACCCCTCAGTCACCCTCTGCAAGGTAAACGTAACCTTATTCAAATCCAGGAACTCCATCAGGTCCCCAAGCCACACTGAGGCACAGGGTGGAGAGGCTGACTTCCACCCCAACGGGATCCGCCTGCGAGAAATCAGCGAGGCGAAGGTGAAAACATCTGCTCCCACTCCCGTCTGCAGCTCCAGCAAGTCATTCACCCCAAATACAGTCCCCAGGGGACTGGGCTCCTGATCCAAGTGCAAGATAGCCGATATGGTGCTGAAAAAGACACACAAAATTTCTCCGGGCAGGACCAGAACATATGTACATGTTTGGTCAGACCATTCCCACACTTCTTGCAAGTGTCCTCCACCCCCTCAAATAGCCGGCTCATCCTCGTCCTTGTCATGTGCACCCTGTGCGCCATCTTTAACTGTATTAATCCCAGCCTCGCCCACGAGGTTGGGGCCTTCACCCTCCGCAACACTTCACACCACAACCCCTCCTCCAATGCCACCACCAACTCCTCCTCCCACTTGGCCTTAACCCCCCCCAGCAACACCATAATCTCCTCCAAAATCCTCCCATAAATCACCGAGATGACCCCCCCTTTCCAACCCCATTACCGACAACACCACCTTCAACAACGAGGAGGGAGGTGTCACCAGAAACATCGGTAAAGCCTACCTTGCAAAGTCCCGTACCTCCCCCCTGTATAATTCCAAACTTCTCCATCAACTCCTCCAAACTCGCAAACCATTCTTCCAAAAATAGGTCCTTCATTCCATCAACCCCCCACTCCTCCCATCACCAAAACCTACCATCCAGTATCGCCAGCTCAAACACATGGGGCTGGATTCTCCGATTCTGGGGCTATGTTCTCACACCCCCAGCTAGCCCCCAGCAAAATGGCCACCGATTCCCCGTTTTGCTGGTGGCTAGCAGGACAGCAATGTAGAGTCCCCGGCTCTAGCTGCCGATATGACCTGGAGAATTGGCAGGTTCGTGGCCACACACGCGCACGGCGGCGACCTGCAACGGTCATGCCATGGAACATGGTGGTGGCCGCTGACGGACCCAGCCCACAAAACAGTCCCCCCCTTCAGCCAGCTTGCGCACCCGGACCACACCCCGCAGTGCCCGCTGCCCTGAATAATATTCCCCCTGCCCGCGGATCAGCCCTCCCCCGACTGTGGCGGCGCTGTACTGAGTCCGCAGATGCCACGCCAAATTGCCATCGGTTGAGACCACACGTGTCCTACGCTGTCGGGAACTGGGCTGGTCGGGGGGCATCGAGGGCGGTGGGGCAGCACAGGGGGCAGGCCTCAGGCAACGTCCTGAGGCTATAAATATGTTACGCGCCGTACTCCTAGAGTACGCCGCTTTGGAGGGGGCGGAGCATCACGAAAGCGGCACCACCCCTGATTTGGTTGGGAACTTGGATTGTCCGGCAGGGCGCCAAACGCGATTTTGGCGTTGGCGACCAGAGAATCCAGCCCATAATTCTCACGAACTGGCATCAGCTTTGACACTGCCCCTAACTTAAAATGATGCAAAGATTTCCTCCAAATCTTCAGTGTGGCTACTGCCACTAGACTACCTGAGAATTTCCCAGGGGCAAACAGGAGTGGCGCCGTTGCCAGTGCCCCCGGCCCCCTCCAAGAGCCTATCTCCAAAATCATCCACCAGCTCCCTACCCCAGCCCCGCACCTTCTCACTTTTCGCCGCCCAATAGTAATACATCAGATTCGGAGGAGCCAAATCCCCGCTCCCCCCACCCCCATCGACTGTTACCCTCTCTGAAGCACCATCTTACTAATCCACATTTATCATTATTATTTATCTTCCAATTGCTATTCAATCTAAATCTTTCCAAATTCTACACTGTTGATTAGTTCTAAATTAGCTTTATTACCAATACTCATAAATTAGAATTTGTTTTAGAATTATATATGCCAGAAATGTGAAAACTACATATACTCATTTGAAAACCTCTATTATAAACACAGTTTAATGTGGATATTGATTGTCCTGCAGATCTGGTCAGAAACATGATACAAAACCATCTCAAAAATAAATATTCTAAATAAGCAATTATTAGATTTGGATTCATTGGGGCTAGTTTTACCAACACAATGCCGTTGGAGCATTAAGTTGTGATTATATGTTTATCAACAGGTGCTAATCCGTAGTCAAAAGCAAAGTCACAATAAAAGCACTCAATCAAGTTCATTACAGCATTCATTGGTTCATTTTATTTTTTGTTGCAAAGAAAAACAAGACCTTGATTTCAGCACAATAACCGAAAGGTCAACAAATGCATATTCTCACCTCAAGGAAACCTCAGCTAACTCAAACTCACTGTGTCAAATTCTGCTCAGCTAATTTACAGACTGAATAAAGTCACACTATATTTAACATGCCTTTTAAGAAAAAAAATCACAAACTTAGCAAATTTAAAACATACACATAGGCCAAAATGTGACGTGTCAATTACCAATTAACCATAACTGATGACCTGGCTGAAAGATACTGAAATAAGGGTCTGACTCAAGATCCTTGGTCTAATTGGCTTCACTTTGCAATTGCTAGTTGATCTGTACCATTGCTGATATCATTCCAGCATTGGTCTTGTAAAGCCACTTCTGCAGCTCCAGGATAACTTTGTTCCCAAATATCCTATCATTCCAGGTCCTGTAGTCCTCAAGGAGGATACGGGTAACTAGCTGAACATCAGTCTGGACTTATGGGGGGTGTCTGATTCAGCCTGATTGATGCAATGAACACTACAACATGTCAACACCCACCATAGGTGCAACCAAGTGGAGCAAATAAGGGGCGATATGTTCCCCTTCCCCATTCTTTTTGTAAGAGTCATGTACCTCACAACTCCTATGTAGTTGCAATTCTGAGCATCATGTACCAATGACACCACTGCTGTGCAAATACACACAATGTAACTAGAATAATATGTTGAAAATCTCAGGACCGCATACACTCCTTGTCAATCCTTTTATCCATTATGAAATGCTATGTTTGCTATTACAATAGAAACTGGCTCTGTAAAGTTGGCATGTTGTACTTGTGGCCTCCTGCCTGTGGAGGCACTAAGCATCGGTAGATGGATGCAACGATAGTATGACAAATTTATAATGGTATCTATTGCAAATGTGGACGAAATAATTTATAATGGAAGAAAGATAATGTGGACAGAATCTGTGTCTTAAAATGAGTACCAAAAATGGCTGCAAATCCTGGTGCAATTATCCCCTCTCTTAGGACCCTGTTTCACCAGAAGACTATAAGTGATCTTGACAACAGGGAGATCCACTACTTTTCTCTATTCATGATTATTATGGTGAAGGTACGTTATATCTCAGATCTCCCAGCAAGTAATTCAAGCGGAGGCACCTTGAACAACAGAAACTGAAAGTGACACACATTGTGCACATATCCTGATACTTCACCAACAACCACAGTGAAGAGGAGTTGCCTGCAAGAATACCCCAGTCTGTTCCCACGTTATCTGTCAAGTGTATCTTTTGCTCTGTGGCATCGGTTAGGTGCCAACCTCTGATCTGCTACACACTGACGTCAAAGGCAAAACACAGTGACATGATGTTCTTGAAGGGGGCAAGTCTCCAGCAGCTCAGCCTTTTGCTGCTTCAATCCAACCACATGATACATGCTGCCTACACGTACACACAGGGATTTTACATTCATCCAAAGCAGGCGAGCTGCAAAAAAAAACAAACTGCCCCATTTTGGGAGAAATGGCCTGATGTTTCAAATTCAAATTTTATTGTTGCACACCCACAAAAAAAAATGCCAAAAAGCGTTATTATTTATTTTTTATACAACCTCATGACAGAAGGCAGGGGGGTAGCTCACAAAAAGGGATCCATTAATCCTTTTTCGCTCCTGGCGAGCATTTTATTTTCGCAGGAGAGATGACTGTGTCAGGACAACAAAAGGAGACGGGGAACTTTAAACTGACAGTTCAGAGACCGGCAGCCGCCGGCACCATTGGCCTCTGCGGCGGTCAGTTGGTTCTCACAAAATCAAATTAAAATGACAACTTCCCGGCCTAAAGGGAGGCCTTGACAGTAAATGATGGCTGTCGTTTCTCCAGTAGGAGTAGGTCATGAACCCGTACACACACACCCACGCTCGCACACGCCGTCATGCACAAAGTTTTTTTATATACATTATATCTCCCCCTCTCCCCACCCCGCACAAAACAAAAATCAGAAGGAAGGGGGGGGGGGGGAAGAAATCTAGCCTCGCAACTGATATTTGTTTGTTGTTGTTGTTGTTTGCTTTTTTTTTTACCGTTCGTGCTGCCTCCGCCCAGGTTCGTCCTTTCTTTTTCTTCTGTTTCTCCTTCATGTCGGAAAGGCTGACAGTTGGTGAAGGTGACGGAGACTTTGTGCGGGGTGGGTGGGGAGCTGAGTAATGCAGCGCCAGCGCTCAGTCAAGTCAGTCTGCGTGAGTGACAGGCCGGCCTCTCAGCCCGCCGCTGCTGCCATATTGCTGCTGGCTTTACTGTACAAACTCCCCACCCCCCAACCCCACTCACACATGATCCAGAGAGCCCGCCCAGACACACAGCCAGAGTGCACACACACGTCATGTACAGTAAGACAGGAAATAACATCATTCACACACACACACACACAGGAGCAGCCAGACGGGAGGATGTACTCACCCAATGCACCCCCTGCGCAGCAACAACTACCCTCACCCCCCCCCCCCCCCCTCCCCAGCCTTTTTATCATTCCATTCCTTCCTCTTGCCCACAATGAGAGTTTGCTCGATTACCCCCCTTCCCCATGCATCTCCAACTGCATCCACAAAATGCCAGACTCGATCCACCCCACCCCAGCAGGAGAGCTTCAGTACAGTAAGGTGCAGGAAGTCAGCTCAGCTCCTTGCAAAATGACACTGCGTCCAAGGATTAAAGCAGGAAGAGGGAAGGAGCTGCTCACTTTGCTTTGGAATGAGCCTACTGCGAAGACTGATTTAGGGGTTTTCTTCGTGTGTGTGTGTGTGACATTTTCACCCATCTGCAATTCACCCCGAAGCAGTTTCTTTTCTTTTGGCGGGGGGAGGGGGGGTTATGGCGGGTAGCTGGCTGAGCCTAATTGGACCAGTCTGTAATCTTGTACACATATCAGCCACTCCCCCCGTCCCAGCACCCGCTTCTGTTTAAGGATCTGGCAGCAAATTTAAAATAAAATTCTTCAAGATGAAACCACCATTCACAGCTCATGTGCAGTGTTCTGCATATTCTTTGGGGATCCCAGGGTCTCCAAAAAAACATAGTTTTGCTTCAGGTACTGTGTGCTGGTTCATCATTATTTCACCTTTAAATCATTAGATTTGAAAAGACTAATTCTGGGATTCCCAAACTGTGGGCTGTGACCCCCAGTGGAGCCACTGGACAAAACTGGGGCTGCAAGGTCTAAGATCTGACAGCTGTGTAGCAGCCAACTGGAACTCTTGCAATGGACCACCTGGATAGAACTAATCTGGTTGGTCTACTGAAGTTGGCCTCCATTTTGCTGCTTTGAGTTTGACCCAGCAGCAGTATTTACTACGCTAACCTCAGAGAGATTGGATTGCATTAGTTTATTGTCACGTGAACCGAGGGACAGTGAAAAGTATTTTTCTGTGAGCTGCTCAAACGGATCATTTAGTACATGAAACCCTCCCCTCCCCCACCCAGGTGCCGGAGACCACTCTGTCCTGTATCCTCAATGGCGGCAGCGTCGGAAAGGGCACTACCTGTTTTTTCAGGACGGCTCGTACTTGCAGATGTTTCCTTTTTTTTTATAAATTTAGATTAGCCAATTATTTTTTCCAATTAAGGGGCAATTTAGCGTGGCCAATCCACCTACTCTGCACATTTTTGGGTTGTGGGGGCGAAACCCACGCAGTCACGGGGAGAATGTGCAAACTCCACACGGACAGTGACCCAGAGCCGGGATCGAACCTGGGACCTCAGCGCCGTGAGGCGGTTGTGCTAACCACTAGGCCACCGTGCTGCCCTCTTGCAGATGTTTCCTGGCGGCAGATTAAATTTGTCCTCTAGCACCTTTAAACTGGGAAAGCTTCCGTCTATGAACAGATCTCCCATCCTTCTGATGCCTGCCCTCTGCCAGCTCTGGAACCCACCATCCATCCTACCCGGGACAAACCTGTGATTGTTGCATATCGGGGTCCAGACCGACGCTCGCTCCACCCTCTTGTACCTCCTCCACTGCCCCCAGCTCCTCAGTGTCGCCACCACCACCGGACTTGTGGAGTAACGGGTCGGCGAGAACGGCAAAACTCCCAGACTAGAACCTTTACGTGACGCCGCCTCCAGCTGCTCCCATGCCGCACCCCCCCCCCCCCCCCCGACCCATCACCCACTTCCTAATCATAGCTATATTGGCCGCCAAGTAGTAGTTGTGAAAGTTCGGCAGCGCCAACCCACACCCCCCGCCTGCGCTCCAACAGCGATCTCCTTACTCGCAGGTTCTTATTCGCCCACACAAAAGCCGTAATGATCCTACTCACACGCTTAACAAAGGCCTTAGGGATGAAGATGGGGAGGCACTGAAAGACAAACAAAAATCTGGGGAGGACAGTCATTTTGGAACATAGGATATCTTTGTATGCAAATGATTTGTTATCGTACGCGTCGGAACCGAGTGCATCGATGGATGGTATACTTGAGCTGCTCCAAGTGTTTGGGTCCTTTTCGGGATATCAGCTAAATTTGGACAAAAGCAAATAGTTTGTCGTGTACCCACCGGGGGTGGGGTGGCTGCCGTTCCTAGGGCGGTGGCCCATTTTAGATACTTGGGGTTGCAGGTGGCATGGGATTTGGGGGGCTCCGTAGGTGTAATCGTACTAGTTTGGTGGGGATGGTGAAAGCGGAGATGGGATGGTCTTCCCTTGTCGTTGGCGGGTCGGGTACAGGCAATTAAGATGAATGTTTTGCCTCGGTGTTTGCTTATATTTTAGTGCCTGTCGACCTTTTTGCCACAGGCGCTTTTTAAGGAGGTGGCGAGGATGATTACATTGTCTATTTGGGGGGGAGGGGGAGGTGGCTAGGATTTGCAAGGTACTATTGCAGAGAGGATGGCAGTCAGGGGTGGGGAGGGGAAGGTCGGGCCTCCCGAATTTACTGTATTATTATTCGGTGGCGAATGCTGAAAAGGTGAGGAGCTGTGTCAAAGGGGAGGGAGTCCCAGTGGGCTGGAATGGAGGAGAGTCTGTGTAGGGGGTCGGGGTTGAGGGCCTTGGCAACAGCACTGTTCCCGATGGCCCTGTGAAAATATTAGGGGGAACCATAGGTTTGAGCCAGGGAAGTGAGATGGGAGTTTTCGGAGGTGGGAGTAGAAGGGAGTTAGAGTATTAAAGGATCTGTTTCTGGGGGCCGGTTTGCGAGGCTGGGTGAACAATATGGGTGGGCGCAGCGGGACATGTTTAGATGTATGCAGATCCGAGATTTCACCAGGAAGGAGGTACAGAGCTTTCCGGTGGCGCCAGCCACTACATTGTTGGAAGAGGTACTGACAACAGGGGAATGGTGAAGGGGGTGATGTCCGCGATTTATGGGGTGAATCTGGGGGAGGACAAGGTATTGTGGGAGGGGATTAAGGTGAAGTGGAAGGAAGAGTTGGGGGAGAGCATAGAGGAGGGATTGTGGTGTGAGGTGCTCCGGAGGGTGAATGCCTCAACTTTGTGCGCGAGGTTGGGGCTGATACATTTGAACGTGGTGTACAGGGTGCACCTCACAAGGGCGAGGCTGAGCCGACTCTTTGAGGGGGTGGAGGGTGTATGTGAGCGCGTGGGAGGAGCCCCGCAAACCACATATGTTTTGGTCAAATCCAAAATTGGAGGGGTATTGAGGGGAGGTCTTCAGGGTAATCTCAGCTCTCAACAGTGGCTGAGAGGCTGAATAAGAGCCATAACCTTTTTAAGTTTTAGGACCATCTGGAAAGATCGATTCATTTCAGGAGTGATAATGTAAGAAATAGCACCTGGTTAATTAGTAAACAAATGCTATTAAAGGAAACTAAAACAATATTTAAACTTTTAAACTTCAACCCTAACAATAACAGATTAACAGGGGGTTGGTTTAGAGAGGGGGCTTGTTTAGCTCAGTGGGCTAGACAGCTGGTTTGTGATGCAGAACAAGGCCAGCACGATGGGTTCAATTCCCGTACCAGCTGAGAATTCTGAATTCTCCTTCTGTGGACCTGAACAGATGCCAGAATGTTGCGACTAGGGGCTTTTCACAGTAACGTCATTGCAGTGTTAATGTAAGCCTACTTGTGACAATAAAGATTATTTATTTATTATTGCATGCAGTTTCTTTTTTTTAAATAATTTTTATTGAGATTTTCACAAAATATCAAAAACAGAAAATATCAACAAGAAAACAGTATTAACAACAAAAAAGAAAGAGAAAAAAACAACCCCCCCCCCCAGTAACTACAAAAAGAAGAAATAGAATAGCACCCAGTGTTGCACGTTTTACTTGAGTGTATTACGCGTTTATTGGAGTGTATTAACACGCCTCCGTTTAAAGGCCGTGTGCTTAACACTACTACAGCTCTGTGTATGTAATTTCAGCTCGGAGTCGCCATGTGCCGTATTTAGACACCTCACAAGTATGTCAAGGTCAGGTTCAAAGTAATAAAACTATACACCGATTAGTAAGTTCAAACGATTGATATTTATTATACAAATATAATAAATACGCATGCATACGCTAAAGACTAATACCTATTTCTACTATTTAAACGACTAAATACTTATCTAAGTAGGAACCAGCAAGGTCAGGGGACAAGGCCTTTGTTCCTTTCCGGACTGCACCTTCTGTTCTCTAATAGTCGGCTAGAGTATAGGTAATGCCGGGGTCACGTAGCGAGCGTCGTTTGGCACTTACTGAACGATGGCTGGTGCTCAACGGCCGGTGATGAAAGACAGGATCTGGAGGCTGGAGTCGGAGTCAAAACAGCAGTCCAAGCCGGAGCACAAAAACAGACAGAACCATGTGCGGGGTCTACCTTTATAGGTCCCCCAATGTCCGTGCCTCTTCGGGGCGAGCCTCTACCTGCCATGTATCGATTGGGTCATTTCCCAATCGATATCTTACAAATCCCCCAATCTGAGGGTCTCTTCTCGATGGGTGGGGCGGTCTCTAGGGTCTTTTGTGATGGATACTTCTGGTGCCGTTTCGTCTGGGCGTCCACTCAAAGTATCCATTCAAACTGAAATGTTGCTATTGTGTGGGCCCAGATCTGGATCGCCTCATTACTATGCAAAGCGTTGTTGCCATTTACACCTTTGGTTGAGATCTTGCACCTGGCCATAAACTGGTTTCGATACATGCAGAATGCTAATTAGCCTTTTGCAAACTGCTTGTCCTGGCTAAAACTGTTTTCTCCCTACAGCCTTAGCAGTTCTCCATTTTGGTAGCCCAGTGTCCATCTTAGGTGGCTACACCAGCATATTCAACAAACATACATACGCATTTCTCCCCTCCATCAAGACAACACACACACACACACCCCCTCCCCCCCACCCCCCGCCCGGGTTGCTGCTGCTGCCGGCCTATTTTCCTACCGTTCTGGCAGCAAGTCAACGAAAGACCGCCTAAAAAAACCCTGCACTGATCCCCTCAGGGTGAATTTCACCTTCTCCAATTTGATGAACTCCGCCATACCATTGATCCAGGCCTCCACGTTAGGGGGCCTCGCATACTTCCACTGAAGCAAAATCTTCCGCCGGGCTACTAGGGACGCAAAGGCCAGAACACCGGCCTCTTTCGCCTCCTGCACTCCCGGCTCCACTGCTACCCAAATATCGCGAGCCCCCAGCCTGGCTCGACCCTGGATCCTACCACCCTCGACACCGTGTTTGCTACACCCTTCCAAAATACCCCCAGCGCTGGGCATGCCCAGAACATATGGGCATGGTTCGCTGGGCTCCCCGAGCACCGAGCACACCTGACTTCGCCCCCAAAGAACCTGCTCATCCTCGTCCCGGTCATATGAGCCCTATGTAGCACCTTGAACTGTATGAGGCTAAGCCTCGCACAAGACGAGGAGGAATTCACTCTTTCCAGGGCATCCACCCACGTCCCCTCCTCAATCTCCTCCCCCAGCTCCTCTTCCCATTTACCCTTCAGCTCCTCCACCGAGGCCTCATCTACCTCCTGCATTACGTGGTACACGTCCAAAATCCTCCCTCCTCCAACCCACACCCCCGAGAGCACCCTGTCCCGTACCCCACGTGGGGGCAACAGAGGGAACCCCTCCACTTGCCGCCTGGCAAACGCCCTAACCTGCATGTACTTAATCTTGTTCCCCGGGGGGAGCCCAAACTTCCCCTCCAACTCACCCAGGCTCGCAAACCTCCCATCTACAAACAGGTCCCTCAACCTCCTAATACCTACCATGTGCCAGCTAAGAAACCCGGCATTAATGCTCCCTGGAACAAAGCGGTGGTTCCCCCGTATCGGGGACTCCGTCGTGCCCCCCACCTCCCCCCTATGCCGTCTCCATTGCCCCCAAATTTGAGGGTAGCCACCACCACCGGGCTCGTGGTATACCTCGTTGGAGGGAGCGGCAACGGCACCGTTACCAGCGCCTCCAGGCTCGTGTCCACACAGGACGCCATCTCTATCCTCTTCCATGCTGCCCCTTCCCCGTCCATTATCCACTTACGCACCATCGCTGCGTTGGCAGCCCAATAGTACCCACAGAGGTTGGGCAGTGCCAGCCCCCCCCCCCTATCCCTGCCCCGCTCCAAAAACACCATTCTCACCCTCGGAGTCCCATGCGCCCAAACAAATCCCGTAATACTCCTGTTGACCCTCCTAAAAAAGGCCTTCGGGATAAGGATGAGGAGGCACTGGAACAGGAACAAAAACCTCGGGAGCACTGTCATCTTGACTGACTGCATCCTGCCTGCAGCGATAGCGGCAACATGTCCCATCTTTTAAACTCCTCCATTTGCTCCACCAGCCTTGTGAGGTTAAGTTTGTGTAGGGCCCCCCAGCTCCTGGCCACCTGGACTACCAGGTACCTAAAGCTCCTCCCTGCCCTTTTCAGTCGGAGCCTACCAATCCCCTCCCCCGATCCCCCGGGTGCACGACGAACAACTCACTCTTACCCAGGTTGAGCTTGTACCCTGAAAAGCCCCCAAATTCCCTGAGAATCTTCATCACCTCCGACATTCCCCCCCACTGGGTCTGCCACATATAGCAACAAGTCATCTGCGTAAAGTGACACTCGGTGCTCCTCCCCACCCCGCACCAGACCCCTCCAATTCCCCGACTCCCTCAACGCCATGGCCAGGGGCTCGATTGCCAACACAAAGAGCAAGGGGGACAGGGGACACCCCTGTCTCATCCCACGGTGCAACCAAAAGTACTCCGATCTCCTCCTATTCGTGGCTACGGTCACCATCGGGGCCTCATATAACAGCCTCACCCAACTGACAAACCCCTCCCCGAACCCAAACCTTTCCAGCACCTCCCACAAGTACCCCCACTCAACCCTATCAAAGGCCTTCTCCGCGTCTAATGCCACCACTATCTCCGCCTCCCCTTTTACCGCCGGCATCATTATAACAGTCAGAAGTCTACATATATTGGTGTTCAGCTGCCTTCCCTTCACAAACCCCGTCTGGTCCTCATGAATGACCCCCGACACACAGTCCTCTATCCTTGTGGCCAAGATCTTCGCCAACAGCTTGGCATCCACATTTAACAGCGAGATCAGCCTATATGATCCTTGTCCTTGTCCCGCTTAAGGATCAAGGAAATCAGCACCCGTGACATAGTCGGAGGCAAAGCCCTCCCTCCCTTGCCTTGATAAATGTCCGAACCAACAGGGGGCCCAGCAGGTCTGCGTACATTTTATAAAATTCGACCGGAAACCCATCCGGCCCCGGCGCCTTCCCCGACTGCATGCTGCCGCATGCAGTTTCTTAACCTTAACACACTGGATACCATCAAACAACACTGTAACAGAATATGCAGTTCTTATGCCACTTTCACAGGCAGGCAAAGGCAAAGTTGCATTTACAAAGCTATTTTTCTTCTGTTAGAGACATTCATTCTGAACCCTTTTTTCCAAAGCATGCCTCGGTGGCAACTTTCATGACCTTCTTGATTGATTTCAAAAGTCTTCTCCTGTACCTGTTCAAAACAGCATTCCTTCTCTCTAAGCTTCACTCTCTCTCAAACAAAGGTTCTCTGCTGGGGTTTCCAAGCTTCAACCCATCAGCGTTATCTTGGCTGCTTGATTGCCCACTCCCGTTTATACAAAAATCCAGAGCCATGCTTATGAAATGCAACTAACCTCCCATTGACTATCAAAGAGGCCATCCGACTCTGTAATTGATTAAATGCTGGTCAGACAGAAGTGTCCCAAAGAACAATGGATCTGGGCATCTTGTGTATTCGCACTAACGAGTCTAAAGCTGACTGGGGCAATGTAATTCGGCCAGATATGGGTGTTTCCCTCTGAAAGTGCTAGAATGCTTTTTGCCCCCTCAGTCTGTTTAATCTCTAAATTACCTGCTACATTGGGGTCTCATTTCTGAACCCAATTTTCTAATATCTCCCTCGTGTGATATCGTTGATGATTGCACAATTTTCAGCACCATTCACGTCTTCTCAGATACGGAAGCAGTCTATGCCCACATGTAGCAAGTCCTGGACAACATTCAGCATTGGGCTAATAAGTGGCATGTAACTTTTGTTGTAGGTAATGACCATCTCCAACATGAGAAAATCCAACCACCTCCCCTTGACATTCAATGACGTTACTATCATTAAATCTCCACTTTTCAACATCCCAGGCAGAGGATGAATTACAGTTCTTGGGACCCACGCTTTGCCCTGCTCTCCCACCTCAGAACGCAAAGGTGGAAGCCACAAAAATACACAAATTTATCACTGCTTTTTAACTTGTAAAAATGCACCTGTAAGAATGATTGCTGAATTTAAATCCTCACATACTCTCCCTTCCCGTGGGCGCACTCTTCCTCTCTGCAAGGCTGCAACCCAACTCCCTCACACACTCTCCTACCTCGCCTCCCCCCCCCCCCCCCACACTCTCACACTCTTCCCCTGCATCCCCACCATCCCCCCATAGTCTCCCTCCTCCCCCACCTCACACTCTCCCATTCTCACAATCTCACACAACACGTTTGCCTAGTGTCTAAAAGGCAACTTGCCTCACTCCTACCGTGCCTTTCCCTTGTCTTCGCATGTCATCATGCACCTTTTTCTGGCCTGCATCCACTCTTTTGTTCTTCAGCTCCTCATAGTTTGATTTAGGGCATTGTGCTTTGTGTGCCTGTTGCTATTGCTGGCCTGAGTCTACTAGTGCCGTTTGATTGTCACCCCATCCACCACCAAACTGTCACAAGCTCCTCCAGTTCTCAGTCCACTGCATGTAAACAGCTGTTGTCACATTCACTTATGTTACATTTTAACTGGTTGAGACAAGAAAAAGATTTTTATTTTACCACAGGCCCATGTGGTAGGAAGTTGCAATGAATGTGCACACAATAAAGCAGGAAATTATCTAATGGTAACCATACTCCATTTATAACTTCCTCCATCACAAAACAGCAGGCCAAGAAGCTTTGTTCAACCAAACATTACCATATACAAATTCCTATTGTCCTACAGCTTCCGAAATTTTTAGGTGCTCCATACATTTGGTAATCTGCAAGGCTGCTTGCAAAATGATTTCCCATATACCTTCTGGTCCATGTCGAACTATGACCTGTTCTTAAGTTCAAAAGCAGCATTGGGGCATGCCAAAAGGCTATAATATAAATCCATGCATAAATGGAAGGGCAGATTTTCACCGTCACTGCCCATATTGCAGTCTGGTGGAGCAGATCATTCAGCCCTTTGTACAATCCATCTGATTTGTATTCATTAATTATGCGTATCCTAAAATAAGCATGAAATTTACTCTGCCAATTTACTGCCCAGATAATGAAGATGAAAACTGGCCCCACAGTGAATTGATGTATAATGTCTCCTTATGTCTATTTGTGCCCCCTATAACACTCAGAAGTCAAAAAGAGTACATAAAATGTATACTCCAAAATCACATTGCTATTCTTGTGCAATGTGAAATGCAAAAAGAGATAAACTCTGGTAAGCTTATTGTTCATATATATTCGCTGCAAAAAATATATTCATTTTATAAAAAGCTGACTTTTTAAGCTGAAAGCTGGTCAGAAACTGTTGTTTCTTCAAGATTTATTACAGTCACGTGTAAAATATTCAAATCTGTTGCAAATAATTATATTTGCAAAAGTAAGACCCAGCCACATTTAAGTTGAAGTATCTGCATAACATGGTTGTCATGGCATCAAGTGCTGGTTGTCATGACACAATGGAGCACAAGCTTGAATCACGAGGTTTTATTGTGATACAAAACTAGTCCATCGTTGATATTTGATGCTGTGTGACTTGATTCTCATTGAAATTATAATGAAGACTGTGTTTATAGAAGGTGCCATTTAAGACTTGTAAACATTTGCACACAATTAGTACAACATGGCGCCGGCTGCGCGCAGACCTGGCCTGCCAGATAGTGCCCCCCTGTAAACCCCCCCCACGCACCAACCCCCCACCAGTCTCCCCCAGCCCCGCCGATGCCTGCCCCAGTTAGCGGAACGGATCCCTCTCCCCACTGTGGCGGCGCTGGACACATTTTGCAGCCACCAAGTGAGGTTGATGAAACCTCAGACCACAAGTGATCCATGGCAGAGAGAAAATGCTGGAAAATCTCAGCAGGTGTGACAGCATCTGTAGGGAAAGAATAGAGGTAACTTTTCGAGTCAAGATGACCCTTTGCCATGCCCATTCGCGATCACGGAACCGGCAATTCTCCGGGCCGTGTCGGCAGCTGGAGCTGGGTACTCTACGCTGCCTTGATCCTAGCCCCCAGACAAATGGAGGATCGGTGGCCATTTTACACTGTATTATCTGTCATAAAATGTCACCATTCCCACGCCGGCATGGGGACATAGCCTCAAAACCTGAGAATCCAGCCCATGATGTGTCCGGGTCATGTGTCTGCATACTCCCGCCACCTGGTGGTCGGAAGCTGGAACAACAACAGGTATACAGATATTATATACATGCAGATGCCCAATGACAATCTACTTATCACCACAGGGAGAACATGCAGACTACACACATTCACCTGAGGCTGGAATTATACCCGGGTCCCTGAAGCAATGATAATCACTGTGCCACCGTGCCAGCCGTCAACAGTTTAAATAGCTCATCTTTTACAGCAGAAATGTGTGGTTCAGCCACAGCACTCCAATCTCGAGGGAGAAACCCTGAGTCCACACCATTACCACCAAGTTGGTCTCCATTTATCCCAGAGATCCAGGCTTACACTCCCCAGCAAGCCTGAAGACAATCAAGAAAGTATTTACCTCCTTGTTTTCCCTCAAAGTTCATTGTGCCACTACCCTGTTTGTAAATACTTGTATCAAATCACACCTGTGTGACTCCCTGATGGGAGAGGTGGAGAATAACGAGAATAACGGAGGGGGGGGGGGGGGGGGGGGGGGGGTGCAAATTCAGGCTTCCAACCCATTAATCGCATCAAATGAATGAATATGAGTTGTTTGCATGTTCCCACCGGCGTGGTGCAGGACGCCTGCTGTGGCCAGGTCCAGATACTGGGGTGAGTCTGCCGCTCGCGTCATTCCAAAATTCTCCACCAGATCGGTATTTCTCTTTGTAGTGGGGAATGGAGAATTCTACCCAGCATTCCAGATGTGGGGCTGGATTCTCCGTTGTGCCGGCAGCGCACCCATGCCCGGGGTTTTCCCGACCACGTGGGGCTGCCCACAATGGGAAACCCCATTGGCTGGCTGGTGGGACAGAGAATCCCACCCGTGGTCTCACCAATGCTCTGTACAATTGTACAACAATCTTAAGGAGATCTTACAATGATCAGGAAAGGAGAAGTCACCCTGCTGGGAGTTTTCTATAGGCCTCCGAAAAGTTCCAGAGATGTAGAGGAAAGGATTGCAAAGATGATTCTGGATAGGAGCAAAAGTAACAGGGTAGTTGTAATGGGATATTTAACTTTCCAAATATTGACTGGAAACTCAATAGTTCGAGTACTTTAGATGGATCAGTTTTTGTCCAATGTGTGCAGGAGGGTTTTCTGACACAGTATGTAGATAGGACAACAAGAGGCAAGGCCACATTAGATTTGGTACTGGGTAATGAACCAGGCCAGGTGTTAGATTTCGAGGTAGGTGAGCACTTTGGTGATAGTGACCACAATTCAGTTACGTTTACTTTAGCGATGGAAAGGGATAGGTATATAGTGCAGGGCAAGAGTTATTGCTGGGGGAAAGGCAATTATGATGCGATTAGGCAAGACTTAGGATGCATAGGATGGGGATGGAAACTGCAGGGGATGGGCACAATTGAAATGTGGAGCTTGTTCAAGGAACAGCTACTGCATGTCCTTGATAAGTATGTACCTGTCAGGCAGGGAGGAAGTGGTCGAGCGAGGGAACAGTGGTTTACTAAAGTAGTTGAATCACTTGTCAAGAGGAAGAAGGAGGCTTATGTAAAGATGAGATGTGAAGGTTCAGTTAGGGCGCTTGAGTGTTACAAGTTAGCCAGGAAGGACCTAAAGAGAGAGCTAAGAAGAGCCAGGAGAGGACATGAGAAGTCCTTGGCAGGTAGGATTAAGGAAAACCCTAAAGCTTTCTATCGGTATGTCAGGAATAAAAGAATGACTAGGGAAAGAGTAGGGCCAGTCAAGGACAGTAGTGGGAAGTTGTGCATCGAGTTTGAGGAGACAGGAGAGGCATTAAATGAATATTTTTCATCAGTATTCACACAGGAAAAAGACAATATTGTCGAGGAGAATACTGAGATACAGGCTACTAGACTAGACGGGATTGAGGTTCATAAGGAGGAGGTGTTAGCAATTCTGGAAAGTGTGAAAATAGATAAGTCTCCTGGGCCGGATGGGATTTATCCTAGGATTCTCTGGGAAGCTACGGAGGAGATTGCAGAGCCTTTGGCTTTGATCTTTATGTCGTCATTGTCTACAGGAATAGTGACAGAAGACTGGAGGATAGCAAATATTGTCCCCCATTCCTTTTTGTCGTTTGTTTATATCAACATGTGGGCCAATGCCTGGGGTTTGGTGGGAGGGTGGGATCGTTGTTATTGATATGGGGATTGACATTACATTTGTTACTGATTATTGTTTATTGTTGGGTGTAAATTTGGGAGAAAATGTGAAAAAGGAGGAGAATAAAAAAATATTTTAAAAAAAAACATCCATCATGTTGTGTGGCACTACCACCATGCTCAAAAGGAGAGGTGTTGAACAGATCTAGCAGCTCAAGGCTGGGCATCTATGAGGCACTGTGGGCCATCAGCAGCAGCAGAACTGTACTGAACCACAATCTGCAACCTCATGGCCTGGCATGCCCCCACTCTACCATTACCACCAAGCCAGGGAATTAACCCTGGTTGAGTGAAGAGTGCAGGAGAGCATGCCAGGAGAAACACCAGGCATACCTAAAAATGTGGTGTCAATCTGGTGAAGCTACAGCACAGGACTACTTGTGTGCCAAACAGCATAAACAGTAAGTAATAAACAGCTAAACTATTCCACAACGGACACATCAGACCTACGCTCTGCAGTCCTGCTGCATCCAGCTGTGAATGGTGAGGGACATTGAACAACTCACTGGAGGAGGAGGCAGCGCCACAGATATCCCCATCCTCAATGATGGAGGAGCCCAGCACATCTGTGCAAAAAGCAAGGCTGAAGTATTTGCAACAATCTTCAGCTTGAAGTGTCAAATGAATGATCCATCTCGGTCTCCTCCGGTGGTCCCCAGCATCACATATGACAGTCTTCAACCCATACAATTCACTCTACGTGATATTAAAAAACAGATGAAGTCGCTGGATACTTCAAAGGCTATGGGCCCTGATAATATTCTGGCAATAGTACTGAAGACTTGTGCTCCAGAAGTTGCTGCATCCCTAGCAAAGCAGTTCCAGTACAGCTACAGCACTGACAATTACCCGCCAATTTGGAAAATTGCCCAGGTGTGTCTTGTACACAAGTAACAGGAAAATCCAACTCATCCAATTACTGCACTATCAGTCTATACTCCATCATCAGCAAAGTGATGGAAGGAGTCTTCAAGAGTGCTATCAAGTGGCACTTATTTGGCAATAACCTTCTCACGGGCGCTCAGTTTGTGTTCCGCCAGGGTTACTCATTACAGCCTTGGTTCAAATATGGACAAAAAGGCTGAATGCCGGAGGTGGTGTGAGAGTGACAGCTCTTGACATCAAGGCAGCATTTGACTGAGTAGACATCAAGGAGCTCCAGCTAAACTGGAGTCAATGGGAATCAGGTGGAAAACTGTCCACTGTTTAGAGTCATACCTGGCACAAAGCAAGGTGGTTAAGGTGGTGGAGGTCAATCATCTCAGCTCCAGGCCAGGATATCACCGCAGTGGTTCCTCAGGGTAGTGTCCTAGGCCCAACCATCTTCAGCTGTTTCATCAATGACCTCCCTTCCATCACAAGGCCAGAAGTGGAGATGTTTGCAGATGACTGCACAATGTTCAGCACCATTCACAACTCCTCAGATACAGAAGCAGTCCATGCCCAAATGCAGCAAGACCTGGACAATATCCAGGCTTGGGCTGATAAGTGTTAAGTTACATTCACGCCAAACAAGTGCCAGGCAATGACTATCTCCTGCAAGAGAGGATCGAACAATCGCTCAGTGATATTCAATGGCATGACCATCATTGAATCTCCCACAATCAACATCCTAGGGGTTACCATTAATCAGAAACTGAACTGGACTAGCCATGTTAATACTGTGGCTACCAGGGCAGGTCAAAGGTTAGGAATCTTACGGCGAGTAACTCACCTCCTGACCCCCGCAAAGCCTGTCCACCACCTACAAGGCACAAGTCAGTAGTATAATGGAATACTCTCCACCATGACTGGATGAATGCAGCTCCAATAACACTCAAGAAGCTCGACACCATCCAGGACAAAGCAGCTCGCTTGATTGCTCCTCCTTCCACAAACATTCAATCCCTCCACCAGTGACTGCCATGTGTATCATCTATAAAATGCACTGAAGTAACTCGCCAAGGTTCCTTACGCAGCACCTTCCAAACCCATGACTACTGCCATCTAGCAGGCCAAGAGCATCAGACACCTGGGTATCCCTTCAAGTCACTCACCACCTTATCATGGAAATATATCGCCATTCACTGGCTCTTTTGTGCTCCACTCCCATGAGCTCAGATGCCCTCTCCTCAAACTAAAGTGAAAGTCCTCAGATGTGGTTTCCCTCTCCACTACGGCCTTCTCCCATTCAGCACGATTGTGACAAAGCTTCTGCTGCTTAAAGAAGGGAATGCTTGAGAGGAGCTATATGTTACATCAGTTGGAGCACTGGAATTTGGTTCATTGATCATTCCTTCCAAAGGGAAGGCTCAGACATGCATGTGATTTGTGGAGGCTGCTGATTCCCTCAGTGCCGAAGCTGGACCCCACTCTTTCTTCCCACTCACCCTCCCCCACCTCCCCAACCCCATTTGAATGAGTGTCTATGTCTTCTGAAGGGTGAAGGCAGGCAAAGTCATAGGACATCGGCGGTGATTCACTGGCCCCAGGCACCCATCCTGCTGGGCTGGTGAAACAGGATTTGCGTGAGGCATTAATCAGATCATGATGCTCCCAGCCCACTCCAGCTGGCATGATCAGGATCCCTCACCCAGAATGGACGAGAACTTGACGAGAACTTATTTGCATTAATTTTATTTTCAGTAGTGAGATTAAAGTTGAATGCGGTGGCCTGTTGGTACCCCCCAAGTGCTTTGTTCACATTCCATTTCATGCCCATTAACTTTTACAAGCCTCTGGGTTTGCAGGGATGCCTAAAAGCTTTGAACTGCATTGTTTACATTCCCTTTCACTGTCTGTAAACTTTTAAACACCTTTTTATTGACAGCTGCAGGCTCTTTCAAAGGAGGGATTGGCGGAAAGCATCATAGATAGGACATATAGAGATATAGTCACACCCAAGGTGCAGGCAGACAGATGGGTGACTGCTAGAAAGGGCAAGCAGTCAGTGCAGGAACCCCCTGTGGTTGTCCCTTTTTCCAACAGGTATACCATTTTGGATACTGTTGGGGAGAGGGGGGGGATAGCCTGTCAGAGGAAAACCAGAACAGTGGCACTACAATTGGCTCTATTGCTCAGCAGGGGAGGGCAAAGTGCCAGAGAGCAAAACATATAGGGGATTCTATAGTAAGGGGCACAGATAGGCCCTTCTGTGGAAGTGAAATAGACTCCAGGATGGCGTGTTGCCTCCCTGGTGCCAGGGTGAAGGATGTCTCTGAACGAACACAGGATATCCTGAAGCGGAGGGTGAGCAGCCAGAGGTCATAGTGCACATAGGTACTAACAACATAAGCAGAAAGAGCGATGAGGTCCTGCAGAATGAGTTCAGGGAGTTAGGCAGTAAGCTACAAAGTGGGACCTCCAGTGTTGTAATCTCAGAATTACTCCCTATGCCACGTGCCAGTGAGGCTAGAAATAGGAGAATAGTGCAGCTAAACACGTGGCTAAACCAATGGTGTAGGAGAAAGAGTTTCACATTTCTGTGCCATTGAGACCTCTTCCGGGGCAGGTGGGTCCTGTACGAGAAGGATAGGTTGCGCCTAAACTCAAGGGGCACCAATATCCTGGCTGGGAGGGTTGCTAGTGTCACTCGGGAGGATTCAAACTAGTATGGCAGGAGGGTGGGAACTAGCTTTGAAGGTATCAGAATTGAAGGGGAAATAGAGAACAAAAACATCATCCTCAGGAAGAACAAAAAAAGTGACAAGTGTGAGAAGGGAGGTGGTCAATGCAGGACTGAGGGCATTGTACCTTAATGCATGTAGTATACGGAAGAAGGTAAATGAGCTTGTTGCGCACATTGAAATTGGCCGGTACGATGTTGTGGGCATCACAGAGACGTGGCTGCAAGGGGATCAGGGCTGTGATCTAAATATATAAGGATATGAAATGAAAATCGCTTATTGTCACGAGTAGGCTTCAATGAAGTTACTGTGAAAAGCCCCTAGCCGCCACATTACGGCGCCTGTCCAGGGAGGCTGGTACGGGAATCGAACCGTGCTGCTGGCCTGCTTGGTCTGCTTTAAAAGCCAGCGATTTAGCTGAGTGAGCTAAACCAGCCCCAGGATATGTGTCCTATCAAAAGGACAGGCAGATGGGCAATGGGGGCGGGGTTGCATTGTTAGTAAGGAATGAAGTTAAATTGATAGCAAGGAGCTATATAGGATCAGAAGGCATAGAATCTCTGTGGGAAGAGTTGAGGAATCACAAAGGTAAAAAGACCAGGATGTGGGGCAGAAAATAAACCAGGAGATAGAGAAAGTATGTAAAAAAGGTAATATCACAATAATCATGGGGGACTTCAATGTGCAGGTGGACTGGGAAAATCAGGTTGGAAGTGGATCCCAAGAAAAGGAATTTGTGGAATGTTTAAGAGATGTTTTTTGGAGCAGCTTGTGACAGAGCCTACTAGGGAACAGCCAATTCTGGATTTGGTGATGTGTAATTGGGCAGACTTGATTAGGGAACTTAAGGTGAAGGAACCCTTAGGGAGCAGTGACCACAATATGATAGAATTTACCCTGCAGTTTGAGAGGGAGAAGCTGCAATCAGATGTAACGGTATTACAATTAAATAAGGGTAACTACAAAGACATAAGGGAGGAGCTGGTCAGAGTTGATTGGAAAAGGAGAGTAGCAGGGAAGCCAGTGGAACAGCAACGGCAGCAACTTTTGGGGGTTATTCGTGAGGCACAGCAAATATTCATCCGAAGGAGGAGGAAACATGTTAAGTATGGGACAAGCCATCCATGGTTGATGAGGGAAGTTAAAGACAGCATAAAAGCAAAAGAAAAGCATACAAAGTGGCGAGGATTAGTGCGAAACCAGAGGATTGGGAATCCTTTAAAAGAGAGCATTAAAGGAAGATGAAATATGAGTACAAGCTAGCTAGTAATATACAAGAAGATAGGAAGAGTTTTTTTATAAAAGTTAAGAGAGAGGCAAAAATAGACATTGGACAACTGGAAAACGTGGCTGGAGAAATAATAATAGGAAACAAAGAAATGGCAGATGAACTGAATAGTTACTTTGCATTAGCCTTCGCAGTGGAAGACACCAGTGGGATGCCAGAGCTCCAGGAGAATCAAGGGGCAGAGGTGAGTGTAGTGGCTATCACTAAGGAGAAGGTTCTGGGGAAACTGAAAGGTCTGAAGGTGGATAAGTCACCTGGATCGGATGGACTACACCCCAGGGTTCTAAAAGAGATAGCTGAGGAGATTGTGGAGGCATTGGTGGTGATCTTTCAGGAAACACTGGAAGCAGGAAGGGTCCCAGAGGACTGGAAAGTGGCTAATGTAACACCACTATTTAAGAAGGGAGGGAGGCAGAAGATGAGAAACTATAGGCTGGTTAACCTGACTTCGGTCATTGGTAAGATTTTAGAGTCCGTTATTAAAGATGTGATCCATTGCATTAAGAAGTTCGGGGGTATGGAAAGGAAAAGTGTGTGGGGTCGGGGGGGGGGGGGGGGGGTGGATAGAGCATAGGGTGTCCTTACATGCTGATGCATTGCTGTTATACGTGTCGGAACCGAGTGTGTTGATGGGGGGAATATTGGAGCTGCTTCGAGTGTTTGGATCTTTCTCGGGGTACAATTAAATCTGGACAAGAGTGAGTAATTTGTGATGTCTTGGCCGGGGGTGGGGGCAGGGGTGGGGGGGCTGCCATTCTGTAGGGCAGGGACTCACTTTAGGTACCTGGGTGTGCAGATTGCCTGGGAGTGGAGGGGGGGGGGGGGGGGGGGGCTCCACAGGTACAACATTTCTAGTTTGGTGGGGAGAGTGAAAGCTGATCTGGCAAGGTGGAACCGTCTCCTTCTGTCACTGGCGGGTTGGGTACAGGCGGTTAAAATGAACGTGTTGCCGCGATTTCTGTTTATTTTTCAATGCCTGCCGATTTTCCTGCCAAAGGCTTTTTTCAGAGAGATTGAGGGAAGGATTATGTTGTTCATATGGGGAGGGAAGGTGGCCAGAGTTAGAAAGGTGCTGCTACAGAGGGGAAGGCAGGCAGGGGGTTTGGGTCTCCCGAACCTGATGTACTACTACTGGGCGGTGAATGTGGAGAAGGTGCGGAGCTGGGTCAGAGGGGTTGATTCCCAGTGGGCCAGAATGGAGGAGAGTTTGTGCAGGGGGTCGGGATTGAAAGCACTAGCAACAGCGCCGCTCCCAATGGCCCCAGGAAATACTCAGGGAGTCCGGTAATAATAGCTTCATTGAGAATCTGGAGGCAATTTCGCCAACACTTCGGGTTGGGTGCAGGGTCAAGGGAAATGTTGATTCGGGGGAACCACAGATTTGAGCCAGGGAAGTGGGATGGAAATTTTCGGAAATGGGAGGAGAAGGGGATTAAGAAACTAAAAGATTTATTTCTAAGGGGTCGGTTTGGAGGATTGAAGGAGCTGGAAGCGAAGTATGGGTTGGAGCAGGGGGAAATGTTTAGATACATGCAGGTTCGAGATTTTGCCAGAAGGGAGATACAGAGCTTCCACATTGCTGGGGGAGGTGCTGACGACAGGGGGACTGGAGAAGGGAGTAGTGTCGGCGGTTTACGGAGCTATTTTGGAAGAGGAGAAGGGACCACTGGAAGAGATCAAAGCAAAGTGGGAGGAAGAGTTGGGAGAGGATATGGAGGAGGGGTTCAGGTGTGAGGTGCTCCGGAGAGTAAATGCTTCCACCTCATGTGCGAGGTTGGGGCTGATACAGCTGAAGGTGGTATACAGAGCGCACCTCACGAGGGTGAAGTTGGGCCATTTCTTTGAAGGAGTAGAAGATTTGTGTGAACGTTGTGGGGCTCCCCGCTAATCATGTTCATATGTTTTGGTCCTGTCCAAAGCTAGTGGATTACTGGAAGGAGGTTTTTAGGCTAAGTTCTAAAGTGGTGCACGTGAAACTGGATCTGGACCCCGGGAGGCCATATTCGGGATGTTGGACCAACCAGGGTTGGAAACGGGTGCGGAGGCAGATGTAGCCTTAGCCTCGTTGATCGCCCGAAGGCGGTTCCTAATAGGTTGGAGAGCAGCCTCTCCACCCTGTGCCCTGGTGTGGCGGGGGGACCTGTTGGAATTCTTGACTCTTAAGTAGGTTAAGTTTGAACTGAGGGGAAGGATGGAGGGGTTCTACAATTCATGGGCATTATTCATTATGCACTTTCAAGAACTGGATAACATCGAACATTAATTAGGGTGGATGGGTGGGAGGGTTGGGGGAAGAGGGGGCAGTGTGTGTTAATGGCTCCATTGTCTCCCCCATTTTGCTCCCCACATCCCTGCTCCACTCAAGTCCCATGCAAGCCACACCTCATCTGAACTAACAGGACTCTCACCTACACTCTCACCATCTGTCTCATTGGAGGACAACCCCGAGCATAACAGGTGTAAGCAAGCGTAGCCACTCAGAGTTACGCGCAAGCTCAGAAGCCTCTCCCCCTTTGAGGACAGAGCCCTTGAACTGGCTGGGGAGGAGCAAGACCACCCTTGTGCAGAGGGCAAAGTGAGGTCTGCAGACAAAAGTGAGAACCTGCTGAACACATAGTCATTCTTCAAGCCTCATGTGAATAAACATTGTCTCATCATTTATCCCCCGTGATGCACTAATGCCATCACCCTTCCCTTGCAGAGCAATCATTCGACCAGCCCGGACCATCCTCGCACCCTCTGGATACCAAGTACACGAGCAGCTCCAAGGGAAACTTCCTGGACACATCATCGAAGAGGTATTACATCTGTCACCCACATCCTCCACCAGCGCAGATACTCACACCTCGAGATTAAGTAATAGGCAGGCTGCTGGTTCACTCGCTGGTGAGCACCTCATAATTGAAGATCCACTGCAGACGGAGGCAGGGATATCCCAGGGAACCAACTCTTGGAGGGATGCGGGAGCCCAGGACTCTGCCGGCCCCTGGCTGATGATGTGCCCCTGGGTCCAGTCGCCCCAGAGCTGCTGGAACTATAAAGGAAGAGCCAGGAGCATCAGGAAGGGATGGCCTTATCTCTCCTTGAATTGAAAGGCTGCCTGAAGGATACCCATCGCCTTCTGTCCAAGGAGATGGTGCCATCACCCCTACGCAAGGAGGCCAACACTGCAAGGGTGGGGTGCCCAGTGGAGACCTTGGTGCAGGAGATGCACTCTATGGCAGGAGATGTTCGCTCCATGGCCCAGCTCATGGTCTCCATGGCTGAGGACATGAACTTCAAATGCACGGTGCAAGCACTGGGGGGAGTCCTCGAGTGTCTGCACCAGAGGATGGTGGGGCTTCTGGATCTCACTCCACTTGCTCCTATATGCTATGGAGGAGCATGGAACCCCCGGGCATCCAAAGAGAAGACGACCGGCTGGAGCGCAGCCCGGTTCCCTCCACCCTGTGTGGCAAGGGATGTCCAGCCCATATGACAACCCTCCCTCCCTGTGAGCGACACGATCCAGCCCAGCATACCGAGGAGGGTAACACTACAACACCTGTGCCGGCCAAAGATAGGCCCATACCCTCAAGGTCCAACCCCCCCCCCCCCCCCCAACTCCCAGGGGGGCACCAGCCAAGCTAATCTCAGGCAACAGGGTGTGGAAGGCATCGGCTGCCTCAACCTCAGCTGTGGATCCTGGAGATACACCTAGGCGTGATGTCAGGGTGAGGAAGATTGATAAATTGTAGGCACCTAGTCAGCATGGGTAAACCTAGTGTTAAGTCTGAGAGGGGTGGTTGACAGACGTGCTGCCTCTTTAATGGTGATACCATTGCAATATAATACTTTTATTAAACATCACTTTGTTTACCAGCAGATCCTTCATCCTGTCATTTCATGGCACCATGCTCTGCAAATCCCCGCACACACTCGGCGCTTCATCCCTGTGGAGTGAGAATAGCAGCACCATGTTACTCCCACATCCCACACTGCGGATTCAGTAAAGATGTGCAGCTGATGGCAAACCACCACAGCATCAACGTTCAGGCCTCTAATTTCTGCCACTCTTCTCCAGTGATGTGGGTGCCATGGACTGACAAAGTGTAGAGAGGCTGCCCACCTTGGATGTAGTTGGAGGAACACACCAGGACCCCTGACTTCGAAGGGAGCTGCAACAGGTGAATGTGTCTCTAGACTCTGTGATAAGCCCCTCATTGGCAGGACATGGTCAGCCCTCTGTCAGGCAGGAGTCAAACATATCATTGAGGAAGAGAGGAACATCACATTGTATTCGATGCAAGTCATTCTCATTCTGCCGCAGAGTCTGGCCAATAGCTTCAGCACCCAGCCCTTGGAAACAGGCACCATCATGAGAAACAACTGCTGGCAAGAAAGCACTGATGAGGTGTTACTCCTCACGGTGGGAGACTTCATCACTCCCTAGTCCTGGTCATCCCCAAACCGAGAAGCTAACTCTACTGCCCATGTGGGCTCTAGCCGTGCCTGAGGTCATTCTTCCTCCTTCTCTGTCCTCTTCGACCTTCTCCTTATCCGAGGAGATGTGGCGCTCCCCCTTCTCCTCCTGGTCAAGCTGATCTACCCTCTGCAGCCCCAAGTCGTGGGGAGCACAGCAGAGCACTATGATGGGGGACAGCCTCTGGGGGCTGTATTACCTGAACAGATGCCAGAGTGTGGCGACAAGGGGATTTTCACAGTAATTTCACAGCAGTGTAATGTAAGCCTACTTGTGATATTAATAAAGATTATTAGATTATTATTATTGGAGGACCCCCATCCCCCGACCAGTCCAGGCACCGGAACCATATCTTGAGCAGTCCAATTGCCTGCTTGACCAGCATGTGCACTGATGCATGAGCCTCATTGTAGCGAGCCTCCTCAGGTGTTTGTGGTCTCTGCACAGGCATCATCAGCCACTTTCTGAGTGGGTACCCCTGCCCCATCCCTTTAGCAGCTGCTCTGGGATCAGGTATCTGCGAGCACCCCAAGATGTAACTGTCATGGACGCTCCCAGGAAACGGGCACGCACCTGCATTATGAGCATCGTGTGGTCACCAACTATCCGGACATTGAAGGAGCAGAATCTCTTGCGGTTGATAAATGGCACCCCATAATGCCATGGAGACCGCAGGATCATGTGGGTGCAGTCTATCACACCCTGCACGTAGGGCATGCCTACTAACATCCTGGCTCTCCTGATCTGGTCCAAGTTTATATATATATATGTGAGCCTTGCATAAAGGGCATCTGTTACTACCCTTATATATTAGTGTGCACCTGACTGGGAAATGCCACACAGATCACCGGGGCTGCCCTGAAATGAGCCGCTCGCATAGATGTTCAGAGCGGCTGTAACTTTCACGGTCATGGGCAGTGGGTGTCCTCCCATTCGTTGCGGTGCCAGCTCTTACAGGACGTGGCAAACAGTGGTGCACTGTCCCCCGGGACAGATGCAGTCCTCTCTGCACTCAAATTCCCATCTCTGGCCTTGGAAGACCCTTTGCCAGTAGTGTCTTCTATTGGGTTCTGCTATCAGTGGTGCAGCTCCCAGAACAGCTATGGGTCCAGCCTCCCCCTCCTCTTCAGGACGCTGGTCCTGGCTGCATGCAGCGGTACGTCTCTGTCGCTATCCCTGCTGCTCCTCAAGAGCCAAGATTAGGAAAGCAAACTCAACAGGCTCCATGATTCGCCAGAATCATGCATTGAAAAGAAGAGAACACCAAAGTAGGCAGTGAGGATTCCTGACGGAGACCTGTCCCTCAGCCCTCCATGCCTATGGGACCTCCACCCAGGCACCTCTCCGTTAGTGAGTGCCTCTTCACTAAACCTCACACCCTCCCCTCACACACTGGCAAATCCCCACAGTGTCCTTCTCAACTTCATCTGGACTTTTGATAGTGTCAGTGGCACCATACCCCCAACTATTTCCCCACTCACCCCCCGCAAACCCCCAATAATTTGAGAGTTTGATTGTTATGTCCGTAACAAGGGTTGACAGAAGTTTGAGTTGCGATACTGCGTATCTCAAAAGATGCCCCGTCATGACCTTGAACTAGGTAAGAGATAAAAGACACCATCATGCCTAAGGGTACACATCAGTGTCATCTGTGCAATGTTAATGCTTGTGTGTTCAATGCTTGGAGCTAACACTTCCAACTATTTCAATTGAATCAAATCAACTAAATTAAACAAACTGAGGGACAAATTAAAAGTCCAGCCCCTTAAAAGGCATTCTGCCTTAAGCAAAAAGAAAACACAAATGAGATTTAAAACATTAAACTGAAATGTGATTAAAAGGGTCAAAAAGTACCCAGACCCTGTGGTGCCCATTGGGCACGAAAGGTCTCGGTGGTGCCTGTGGACGCTGCATGCCCCTTCTCCAGGGACACCCGGCCAGAAATGAAGCCATGGAAGAAGGGCAGACAGTCAGGTTGGAGGACCCCTTTCAGTCACCTGCTGCCTGGATCTGTTTATGGCAAGTTTTGTCGGGCCCAGGAGCAGGTTCACGAGGAGGTCCTCCTTCCTCTCCTGCCCCTCTCCGCATTTGGTGAAGAATTGGCTCCAATCAGTGGCACTGATGTTTAGCTCTGCTAAACATTGTCAAAATTGACTAGTCAGGGAAGGCTGAGGTACCATTTCAGGCAAAGGGGGCAGTGCAGAGAGCCAATCCTGCCGAGTGCCCTTTATCCACCTGTGAACTATTGGCCTCTGATTGGCTGGCAGTTCTCAGTAAGGGAGACACTGCTCCTGGTGTGGATTCCAGTAGAATGCCAACCCATTGGCTCACCATTGCCTGACAGGTGTATAGTTTGGTGGGCCTTCCCAAAAAGAGGCAGCGCGGGTCTCTTGCCAGCTCTCCAGCAGGCAGGCAAGACCCCCACACATCAACAAGCTTTCACCCAATGTATTGCCTTCCTGCCTCCAAGCTCACCACCAGCATAAAATTCCAGCCAATGAGTTCGCTGCTTGTTATGACACTTGTTGCTGAGCTGTTCTTCCTTGTGATCCAGTAACATATTTGCATCTGAACAATTAGTACCGTAGCATAGAAATTTGGTGTACCATCGATCCCATCTATTAAAAACCAGCAATTTCTCAAACCAGTTAATGACTACTCTTCAGCCTATTAACTTCTTGATGTTCAGCAGATAGACCTATGTTGAGTACCAATTCTGTTACTGAAGTTTGACCTGTCTCAGTTTTTGGTTAAGTTGGGCCTGCTCCTGTATCCCACACAATATGAAATTGCTGCCTCAAATGCTAGCATTGCTGTTCAGATAGATTCAACACAATCTGAGCATTCCGATCAGGTTCTCAAATGACATTTCTGGTTGCATTCAAGTAATTATTTTATATAATAATGAGATAAGCTGGTATTTCTGCCTCGTGCTTCTAGCAGGCTGGTGAATTATTGATAAACCTGGGTGAGGGGCCAGCCTTATGTATAGGATACCACCTGTATCAGTGGCCGGCAGAAATAAATATCATAAATGTGACAAAACGTTTATCCTGAAATTTCAAAGTAGTTGGAATGATGCAAAACAAATTCCAAATTTCAGCATAATTTCAATGTTAGTTGAGTTCTCAAAGAAGTCAGCACGTGGGATCTCAATGTTTCTTCTTTATGGAATCTGGATAACCAACTGTAAACTTGTCACAAAAATAGTGACTATATTAAAGTCAAATGAACAGCCTTGTAATGTTTCAGATCGAAGACACCCTCAGCTATCTGTATTCCCAAATTCTGCCACATCTTAAACAGATCATTGTTACTGATGATAATTACAAATTTGGGACGAAATTCTCCAACCCCCAGCAGGGTCGGAGAATCGCCTGGGGCCGCCGAAAATCCCGCCCCCCACCGTGGCAGAGATTCTCCGCCACCCGGGAAGTGGCGGTGGCGGGAATCTCGCCACTCCGAATAGAGAAGCCCCTGTGGTGATTCTCCGGCCCGGATGGGCCGAAGTCCCGCCGCTGGGAGGCCTCTCCCGCCGCCGAGGTTTGAACCCCCTCTGGAATGGCGGGATCAGTGGCGCGAGCGGACCCCGGGGTCCTGGGGGGGCGGGGGGGCGATCGAACCCCGGGGGGGTGCCCCCACGGTGGCCTGGCCCGTGATCGGGGCCCCCCGGTCAGACTCCGGGACAGTGCCCTGGCTGCACTATTTTCCTCCGCGGCCGCCACGGCCTCCGCCATGACGGAAGCGGAAGAGAACCCCACATCGCGCATGCGCCAGCAGTGACGTCAGGGGCCAGCTGCCGCTGACGTCACTGCCGGCGCATGAGCCAACCGGCGAAAGCCTTTCGGCCAGCCCTGCTGCCGGGGGCGCCGGTTTTTTGCGCCAGTCTTCTGATGCAAACCGCTCCAGCGCGGGGCTGGCCCCCAAATGTGGGGAGAATTCCCCACCTTTGGGGAGGCCCAACCCCTGAGTGGTTGGAGCCACTCCCCTACTCCGGGACCCTCCGTCACGCCGGGTAGGGGAGAATGCCGCCCTATATCAAAAATTAATTGGAATTGGTTTCAGTTTTTATATTCTTTCACTGGCTAGGCCAACATTTATTGCCCATCTCTACTTGCCATTGTGAAGGCAGTGTTTGAGCTGCCTTCTTGAACTGCTGCAGTCCACATAGTGCAGATATACCCACAGTGTTGTTAGAAAGGGAGTTCCAAGATTTAGACCCAGTGATAGTGAAGGAATGGTGACATTCCAAGTCAGGGTGGTGTGTGGTTTGGAGGGGAACTTGCAGGTGGTGGTGATCCCTAACATCTGCGGTAGAGGTTACGGGTTTGGAAGGTGCCACCAAAAGTGGCTGGGTGAGTTGCTGCAGTGCATCAGTAGATGGTACACAAAGCTGCCAATGTGCTTCAGTGGTGGAGGGAGTAAATGTTTAAGGTGGTGAAAGGGGTCACAATCAAGCAGGCTGCATTGTCCTGGATGATGTTAAGCTTCTTGGGTTTTGTTGGAGCTGCACTATTCGAGGCAATTGGGGAGTATTCCATCACACTCCTGACTCATGGTTTGTAGAACGTGGACACGCCTTGTGAAGTAAGAAGTAGTTACTCGCTGCAGAATTCCCAGCCTCTGACCTGTTCTTGTCACCACAGTATTTATATGTGGCTGGTATAGACCAGCGGCTGAATATGGTTAGGCTGAGGACATTACCCTGAGAAACTCCTGCAGTGATGTCCTGAAGTTGAGATGGTTGACCTCCAACCACCACAACTATCATCCTTTGTGCCAGGTATGACTCCAACCAGTGGAGAGCTTTATCCGATTCCTATTGACTTTGGTCGGGCTCCTTGATGCTATGCTCGGTCAAATGCTGCCGTGATGTCAAGGGCAGACACTCTCACTTAACCTCAGGAGTTCAGCTCGTTTGTCCCTGTTTGAACCAAGGCAGTAATGAGGTCAGGAGCTGAAGTTTATTTCTCTCAACTGCCCATTCAATTTCCTTTTGAAGTCTTGATTATCTCTGCTTTGACCACTCTAGCAGTCTGTAAATTACCTTAAATCATTACAAATTGCTAATTAAACATTTGTTCCTCACAAAGCCCCAGCACAAAACCTCAAATCTGTGATCCCCAGTCCTCACACCATCAGCTAATGGGAACAGACTGATTTTAATAACCTACCTAAACCTGTCATAACCTGTACACCTCCATCAAGTATCCTCCCAACCTTCTATACGCTTCAGAAAAACTGTTTCCCTCTCCACAGACCACAGACTCTGCCAGACGTGCTGCGTATTTCCAGCACTTTCTGTTTTTTCTTTAACTCTAATTGGTGACCTGATGAAAACATGCAAATAAGATCAAAACCTCATTCCAAAATGAAAATCATTTTCTTCTCTTCATTTTCTGCTCCAAATAATCCCGGAAATTGCTCTTGTATGGCTGAAACCTGATAGCTCAGCACAAGCTCATTGTTACCCAGCAGCGAGGAAACCATGATCAGCAGATTCCATTTGCCAAGTCATAAGCAGATTAAAAAAATGCCAAAGGTTGATCTATGAGAGGAACTGGTGGTCATTGTGATATTGTATTTCCTGGATTTCAGATATGACTGTGTAATATGGGACATTTCACCTTCACAGTTACAGTTAATTGGGATTCAGCTTAATGCGTGATGTAAATCACACCAAACAGCTGGGACTGTCAATCGCAGAAGTGATAATCAGTGTTGCGAAGCAGTCATAGATTCAAATAAAACTGCTTCTACTGGGACTGCCTAAATAGATAATCTTTTGCGACATTCATAATGAATCTCTTGCTACGATTCATCATGTGAAAATAAAACAAATTACTTCCATACAGTGTGCATGTTTACATGTGTCGAGAAACCTTTGGACCATATAGATCAACAGTCGGGCTAAAAAAATTGATCTTGGAGTTTGATGTCTCTGGCATGGCCAGTCTTTATTGTCCATCCCTAATTTCTCTAAGTCAAGAAAATAGTGGTGGCCTTTCTTGATTATTTATGACTATTGGCAGTTAGATCCAGGTGAGTGGCTTATTAGGTCACTTTTAAGGACAGTTAAGAGTTCAATACAAAAGCATCACATCGAGAGGCCCTACCGGGTAAGGATAGCAAGGTTGCTTCTCTAAAAGGTTATTGAAAACTCTGCTGCCTAGGTCCTAAATTTCACCAAATCCCATTCGCCTATCAGCCTTGTGATCATCAATCTACACAGTCTCCTGGTCCACAATTGCCGTGGTTTAAAAAATTCTCTTCCTTGTTTACTAATCCCTCCATATCTCTGTTACCTCCTCCAGTTCTACCATCCTCCAAATTCTCTGTGCTCTCCCAAAAAGGGCCTTTTGAGCATCACTTATCTGTCTTGTCCCATTGTTGGTGGCCGTGGCTTTAGCAACGCTCCAACTCTCTGAGCGCAATCCAAATGCTACACTGTGCCTGAAAAGCAGCACGCACAGTGTGGCCAATAAAAGCTGCGAGACCCCACTCCCGAGATCTACCTGCCATTGTGGGCAGGATCACTTTTTAGCAAATCTGCAAATTAGAGTGAGACAACTAGTCTCACACTAATATACAGTTTCCCGAGGTAACCGAGGTGTTGGTATCTATCCCCTTTGCCGCAAGGACCTCGGGTAAGTGCTGATCAGCACTGGTCCCCACAAACGGGGATCAGACAGAACGGCGCTAATGGGGGTCTTCCAGCAGATTGGAGGCTCTAAGGTGCATGCCTTTTTGCCAGGGTAGTACCCTGGCACTGCTGGTTCCACCTGGGCACCTTGGCACTGCTAGAATGGCACCCTGGCAGTGCCATCTGGGCACCAGCCTGGCACTGCCAAGGTGCCCAGGTGGCACTGCCAGCTGACAGGGGCACTGTCAGGGTGCCAGGTTGGCATTTTTGTGCGCTGGCGATCGGTGGTTTCTGGCGATGGCCGAGGGTGCCCTGCGCGAGTGTTGCGGTGGGTGTGTGGACCCTCTCAAGTATGTTGGGGCTTGGGAGGAGTCGGTGTTTGCATCGGAGCCTCTTAAAAATGGCGTCCTGATCTCTCGCTACAGTGTAGGAAACGGGCTATGTGTGGCCTCGGCCGCGCATTCCCAGCTGAGGCCCTTTATTTAATGTGAGTGGCGTTGTAGAGCCATGTGTTTCTTGGCACTGCGAGCGCTGAGAAACAGGCAGCTAAATGCACTCGCTATGGTAGCACTGTTGCTTCACAGCTCCAGGGTCCCAGGTTCAATTCCCGGCTTGGGTCACTGTCTGTGGAGTCTGCACATTCTCGATGTCTGCGTGGGTTTCCTCCGGGTGCTCTGTTTCCTCCCACAAGTCCCGATAGGCATGCTGTTAGGTGAATTGGACATTCTGAATCCTCCCTCAGTGTACCCGAACAGGTGCCGGAATGTGGCGACAAGGGGCTTTTCACATAACTTCAAAGCAGTGTTAATGTAAGCCTACTTGTGACAATAAAGATTATTATATGGGGCTTTGTTCCCATTTAATTGAATTGTGCCCTCTATCTTTGAAACCTGTCTCTTTTAACAGGACAAAACAATCTGTTGCATAGAAACTATGGCAATAGTATGTACAATTACACAAATGCACAAGAACTACAGGGCACTGTGCTTGAAAAGCAGCACGCACAGTGTGGCAAATAAAAGCTGCGAGACCCCACTCCCGAGTACGGAGTCTAAAATGCTGTTGCACAAACAAGGCCTTAAAGCAGCTGGCTATCTACACAAAAACCTGAACAGTTGACATCAATGTCAGCTGGATTATAGCTGCTTCTAAATTGATTTTCGCAGAGTGAGTTTCCAGCACTTTCCAGCAGGGGTCACTTCCAGTAAAGTTTTGGCTCATGTTTACTGCCCACAAAAGGCCACATATATTTTTGCACTGCTACCACTGTCCTTGCTAAAACTCAGCCAGCACAGTCCAGACCTAGGCCTTAACTGCTCTGATGTGGCTCAGTGTGGCAGGAGGAGAATTAACTCTTGGTTTTTAAAAACACGTCGACCATATTTTACGGGTGTTTGGTGGTGGGTGGGGGGTGGTGTCGGTGGAGGTGGATAATCATTGATGGTCAACTGGCAGCATTTGCCTTCATTTAAAAAAGTAGATATTTTATTCCAATCTCAAACAAGGTTAGGTTACAAAAACCACTTGCAACCACAATAGTTAAACATAGTTTGTAACATTTTTCCCTTATGCCTGTTTTGTTATGCTCTTGACGTAGCATAAGCTGCTTCCTTGATGTGCACGCTGACAAAGGAAGGTTCAGACTTGGAGATAGCTTTAACACATTTATTAAACTGTTAACGATTCTCCTACTTGGATTCGACTCTCCTGTTAATCCTGCTATAGCTACTCAGACTGACGAACCAGTCTGCTACAATCTAGGTGATGGGTGTGATGTGTTTCAAATCAACCCTGTGTACTCACTAAGTGTCTGCATTGGAAAGAGAAAGATCATTTGTGCTGTGTCCTTATATATGGGTTGGTGTAATGCCCTCCTGTGGTAATGTCACCTCTGTGTGTTGTGAATGCCCATTGGTCGTGTTCTATCTTACTGGCCTATTGGTTGAATGTCTGTGTGTCATGTCTCTGGTGCTCCCTTTAGTGTCTAGCTAGTCTACATAATTTGCATTAACCCCTTGTGTATTTACAGTGATGAATATCACCACATTCCCCCTTTTTTCGTGTAACATATTTTCTGTACAGTGTTAAAGAAAATTGAACAAAAACAGGTAGATAAGTGATGCCCTGTACAAGTTATGATAACAGTGATCATTAAACAATAAGTCCAAATCATATGCATGAGTCCAAAATTTATTAATTATTATGGTCGAGTGTCTTTCTTGTTTGGTTGGTGAGGTGGTGATGTTGATGGTGGCATTGCTTTGTAAACGCCGTCAGTGTCCCTGTGCATAAGGAACCAAGACATGGTCACATCACTTTGTTGTCTGATTTGGATTATTTCTTTCTTCCAATGCTGTGGTAGCGATGTATGCAATCTGTGTCGTCCTGCCATGGTATGTCATTTTACTGAGTTGAGCAGTAACAGTGTCCCGCATTGGCAGAGTTGTACCATGTCATACCAGTCGTGGTTCCATTGGTGTAGTTTTTGTCATGCTTGTTGTCGGAGTTGTTGCCTTTGGTACGCTTCTTGTTATTGTCTTTCATGTTGTTGTTGTGTTGGTTGGTTTTGTTGTCGTGTTTGCTGCGCTCAAGGACCACACTCTGTGGATAATATGAGTCCTTCACAAAGTTACTCGTGTCAGCGTGCTTTGTGGCATTTGCTGTTTCCTTGAGCGTGCTGTCACTGAATTTGCGGCGCTCCCCATCTGGAGTCATGTCCGGCTTACTTGAATCATATTTGGCTTGTGGTTTCTCCCCGTCTGGAGTCTGGTCTGTTTCACCTGAGTCAGTTTTGGCTTGTCGATGCTCCCTGTGCGGTATTGTATGAAGCAAATAATGGCATGATGGGAAAAGTAGTCAAGTTTTCTTGGTACACTTGAATTTAAACTAATGTCCTATAACCTAAGGCACAGAAACAGAGACAGCCTGTCTATGGGAACTGGGTGACTCTGAGAGTCTAGATAAGGCCTGGAGCCCGAAGTAGTCGTAATACATAACAAGCTGAACAACTATCTCTTCCTGTTCCTAAACAACTTCTTCCCTTACTTAAAACAAAGACAAGATAATAATATGAAACTCACGTCCCCTGGCGGTCAGCAAAGTGCCGCCATGGTAACGATTATTACTTATGTTTTACTTTTGACCAAATTCCTGACCAAGCTGTATTCATGTTATCTTGATCCTATAATGTATAAGAATCGCCTTCTTTTTCTGTACTAGCGCAGACTTGGGACGGACTCCGCAGTTTGTAATTGACTGCCTTCCGACTTTCCAAGTATCTGCCAATTTCTGCTAGCAGTTCTAATTAGTGAATAAAGTTCAGTTTTGCTTACCTAATGAATGCTGTTTGAATTTCTCTATTACAGTCAAGACGCGGGGAAAATATAGAATACAACACCTGCCTGGAGTCTGGTCTGAGTCATAGTCTTCAAGGACTGTATCATCTCTTTGGGCGGTGCTAATTGCTTGTTGCAGGGTTCTGCTGAGGTTACTTTCAGCTACTAGTTGAATTTCAGGCATTGTGCTGTCATTCCAGGTGAAAGAATCGGGTTTTACGGCTTTAAAACCTTTTTTTCGTGTTTTGGGACATTTCCCCTTTAAGTGGGCGTGGTCCGGGGCCTCTGACGTTATGACGCGTGTGACGTAGGTCGTAGGAAGCGATTGCGCATGCGCATATCGCTGTGCCTCCACTTGGGGCCTTTTTCGCATGCGCAAACGGACCTTCCCGTTCTGTGTGCTCTTCACGCAACTGCGCATGTGCAGCTCCTTTTCCAAGATGGCTGCAAATCAAAACTGCCATTCGTTGCTGCAATCCTACCTCGTGGTGAGTTTTGCCGCTTCTTTTACCGTTTTTTTCTTGTATGTTCCTCGCAGAATTCTTGGAATTTGTCCAGGACTGCCTGGAAATCGTTCTTGTTTTGCCCCTTTGAGTATTTGAAGGTCTGGAAGATTTCAGCTGCTCTTGGACCCGAGATGGTAAGTAGAAGCTTTATTTTCTCTGCATCCGGCATGCTATCTAAGTCGGACGCTACCAAGTAGATCTCGAATCTCTGCCTGAACGCACAGCAGTTTTCACTGAGATTGCCTTGGTACCTAAGCTGCTGTGGAACCGGAATCTCGAACATCATCTTGCCTGGGTGCCATTGCTGGTTGTCATTGTTTGCTGAGTTTTAACTATATGGATTTAACAGTCACTCACTGGTACCATGTTTTGTTATACTCTTGACATAGCATAAGCTGCTTCCTTAATGTGCACTCTGACAAAGGAATGTTCAGACTTGGAGATAGCTTTAACACGTTTATTAAACTGTTAACGATTCTCCTACTTGGATTCAACTGTCCTTCTGTCGTGTTAATCCTGCTATAGCTACTCAGACTGACGAACCAGTCTGCTACAATCCAGGTGGTGGGTGTGATGTGTTTCAAATCAACCCTGTGTACTCACTGAGTGTCTCCATTGGAAAGAGAAAGATCACGTGTGCTGTGTCCTTATGTATGGGATGGTGTAATGCACTCCTGTGATAGTGTCACCTCTGTGTGTCGTGAATGCCCATTGGTAGTGTCCTATCTTACTGACCTATTGGTTGAATGTCTGTGTGTCATGTCTCTGGTGCTCCCTCTAGTGTCTATTTAGTCTACGTGTATTTACATTAACCCCTTGTGTATTTACAGTGACGCATATCACCACAATGCCCAGCTCCTTAACCACCCCCCTCGACAAACAGGTCCTTGATCATGGATTGGAAAGGGACGCCACTGTGCATAAAACCCTTCCTCTGACCCTCTTAGAGCGAACTTGATCTTTTCCAGGTTCGGAAATTCGTGTAGGTCCCCCACCACACCGCCACCCCCAGCGGTGTGGCCGACTGTCAGTTCAACAAAATCCTTCGCTGAGCAATCAGGGATGCGAAGGCCACCACATTGGCCCTATTCCCCTCCTGTAGCGCTGACAACTCCAAAACCCCAAATGCGCCACCAAGGAGCATGACACTACTTCAAACCCCACTATCTCCCCGAACCCTCCAGTTTTCCTTACCCTCACAACATATGGGTGTGGATCGCTGGGCTCCCACCCACACATCTCATGAAGATTTCTACCCCAGGGTAAAAAACTCTCATCTAGCTCCATCCAATGTGTACTTTGTGCGCCACCCTGAATTGAATGTAGCTCATCCTCGCACAAGAGGAAGTTGAATTGACATGATGCAATACCTCACTCCATTTCCCACCTGAGCTTTATCCCCAGCTCTTTCTCCCACCTGCCCTTAATCCTTTCCGCAACCGCCATTGCTTTCTTTCCCAACCACTCACAAATATCTCCGATCTTCCCTTCCCCCCACTTGTCCGGCGCCAGCAGCTTTTCCAGTAACGTATACTCCGGTGTTTGGTGAACGCGTACAGCTCCTTCCGCACATGGCCCCGCACCTGTACGTACCTAAACTCACTCCCCTTTGGGAACTCAAATTTTTCCTGAAGCTTCGCCAAATCTGCAAACTGTTCCTCGAAAAATAGGTACCTCACTCACCATACCCCTGCCCTCCACCACCTTTCATACATCGCGTCTATCCGTCCGGGCACAAACCCATGATTCCTGCACAGCGGGGCCAGTACTGACGCCCGCCCCAACTTAAAGTGCTTCCATAACTGATTCCAGATCTTTATGATGACACCACCACCGGGCTATTAGTGTATTTCCCTGGCGAAAGTAGGAGCCCATAGCCCTTAAACTCGACGCTTTACAGGAGTCCTTCTCCACCCGCACGCATTCCGAACCCCCTCCCTGCACACCATTATCTCACCTTCTCCACATTGGCTGCCCTGCGCAGCAGATTTGGGAGCACTAATCGCCCCCCTCCTCCAACTTGCCTCTTCCTCTGCAAAAGGGACCTATTGACCCATGTTTACCCAAACAAACTTGGAGATCAGTCCATCCATCCTCCAGGAAAAGGTCTTCAGGAGAAAGATTGGTAGACACTGGAAGATAAACAAGAACCCAGGCAACACGTCCATCTTTATGGCTTGTACCCGCCCTGCCAACGACAACGGCAAGGCGTCCCAGCTCTTCAAATCCCCCTTAACCCCTCCACCAGCCCTGATAAGTTCCATCTGTGCATCGCTACCCTATCATGTACAACCTGCATCTCCAAATACCGGAACCTAACCATATCAACCCTGAATGGCAAAGCGCCAAGATTCGTACCCCTTCCCAAATGATTCACCAGGAAGACCTCACTCTTTCCCACATTCAAATTGTACCAAGAATTTTCCAGCAGGTCCATAATTCTGCCCATGCTCTCTGATGGGTCCGCCACATATAGCAGTATGTCGTCAATATACAACGACACCTTATGCCCTTTGCCCCCCCCCTCACAATCCCACTCCACGCCTCCGAAACCCAGAGGGCAATCCTCAAAGGCTTTATAGCCAGTGCAAACAATAATGGCAACAAAGGGCACCCGTGCCTCGTTCTCCTATGTAACCTGAATTCATCCCAGTCACTTGCACACGTACCATAAGGGATGCATAAAGTAACTATACATATGCCACGAACGCTGGTCCGAACCCAAACCTCCTCAGATTCTCAAACAAATATCGCCACTCCACTCGATCAAAGAGCTACTCCGCATCTATTGATACTATCACCTCCGGCACCTGACTAGCCTCCTAATGTCACTAGACAGCTGCTGCCCTTTCACGAACCCCATCTGATCTCCTGATGCCACCTCCAGCACACACCTCTCCAATCGCCTTGCCAGCAACTTGGCCAGAATATTCACGTCCTTGTTTAGCAATGAAATGGGCCTATTAGACCCACAATCCAATGGATCCTTATCTTTCTTCAGAGTCAATGAAATCGAGGCCTGTGCACCGTACCTGGCAAGTCTTCCTTCTCCAGTGCCTCATTGAACATACTCAGGAGGTGTGAGGCAAATTCCCCCAAGAATTGTTTATAAAATTTTACTGGGAAGCCATCCAGCCCCGGCACATTCCCCGACTGCATCGACCCCACTTCTTCCACTATGTCTTCCCAATCGCGGGGGAGGTGTCCAACAGCCATGATGGGCTTTTAAGAATGCCAGCCGCGGGTAGCCCCCGATTGCCTGCAGTGTTCGAGGGGGCGGGGCAGCCTGAGGTTAGGCTGTGTGCTGGTCACCACGTGCGCGCGGGGGTGGGGCAAGACAGGGGTTGACGGACCGGCAGGTGGGTGCACAATGCTAACGGTGGTGGCTCCAGCTTGGAGCTCCGTTCTGGCGTTCACCCTCTACGCGCTGCTTGGCTTGTCCTCTGCCACTGATCAGCAGTATGTGTCCTGCGGCGCTGTGGCTAAGCTGCTCAATGGCCAGCACAACATCCGCTTGCAATCCCACGATGTGAAGGATGGGTCGGGGAGTATCCAGCAGTTTGTGTCTGCGGCGGATGCATCTGACAACAGTAACAGCTACTGGACAGTGAGAGGGAAGCAAGGCCAGGTTTATCAGCGAGGAATATGGATCAAATGTGGCCAGCCAAAACGGCTGACGTTTGTCAACACTGGAAGAAATCTACACAGTCATCACTTTTACAAAATGATCAGAGGGTTTTACAAAATGATCAGAGGGTTAGATAGGGTGGACAGCGAGAGCCTTCTCCCGCGGATGGAGGTGGCTATCACGAGGGGACATAGCCTTAAATTGAGGGGTAATAGATATAGGACAGAGGTCAGAGGTGGGTGTTTTACGCAAAGAGTGGTGAGGCCGTGGAATGCCCTACCTGCAACAGTAGTGAACTCGCCAACATTGAGGGCATTTAAAAGTTTATTGGATAAACATATGGATGATAAGGGCATAGAGTAGGTTAGATGGCCTTTAGTTTTTTTCCATGTCGGTGCAACATTGAGGGCCGAAGGGCCTGTACTGCGCTGTATCGTTCTATGTTCTATGTTCTATGTTCGTGTTGTCACTCTCCGGAAACCAGGAAGTAAGTGCTTTTGTTGAGAATGGAGAAGGAGATGACTTGGATATTTGGACCAGCAATGCAGTGGAACCAGTAAGAAATATTGTGACAGTGTGTTTGACAAGTTACTTCATCTCTTCTAAAGTCATAGTTTATAAAGTAAAAACAATATTGTACTTGTTTCGATACTTGTTTAGATTTCTAAAACAATGGGAATTGTTTAAAACAAAGTTTGTGTCTGAATGCAATGTTGCGAATGATTAACTGAAGTTGCTTTAACTTTCAGTAGAAAAAGTCATAAACTTGGAAAAATCAGGTATTGGAAATAAAGTTTCAAAGTCAAAAAAGAAAATGCCTGCTGCGATCATCTTTTAAGTTGAGAATGCTGGCCATGGCCAGCCTTAAAATACAAACGATGGAGCCTTTCCGCCAGAAATGGAGGCAGAGAGAACCCGTCACGTACACTGATGTCATGCACCCTGTACGTCTGTGCTTTGGGCGCGAAATCATGGAGGAGAGATTCGTCCATTTTGTAGCTAGCTGCACGCAAGCGACATCACTGTGTGAAGAACTGGAGATGGATTATTTTGTGATAAGGAAGAGAAGGCCAGGGCCACAAACAGGCCAAGATCTCACAATTGAATCTGCTGGAGAGATTGACTTAGGAGTGTCCATGGCAGGACAAATAGGGGCTGTTTAGCACAGGGCTAAATCGCTGGCTTTGAAAGCAGACCAAGGCAGGCCAACAGCACGGTTCAATTCCCGTACCAGCCTCCCTGAACAGGCGCCGGAACGTGGCGACTAGGGGCTTTTCACAGTAACTTCATTGAAGCCTACTTGTGACAATAAGTGATTTTCATTTCATTTCATTTTTTCAATCAGCGCTATTGTTAGCTCTGTACAGAGCTCCAGGTCCTCTGGTGAACAACCCATTAAGAAAAAACTGAAATCGGGAACAGAGCAGTATAAAGTTGATTTCAGAAGTGTGGTTTTGTTGATTGTGCCAATGCAAATCAGGATGCAAAGTCCATGTGTGTTATTTGCAGGGAAGTACGGGAAAATGAAAGTTTAAAACCCTCAAAACTTCAAAGGCATTTGAAGACTAAGCATGGCGAGTTCAAGGACAAACCTCTTGATTTTTTTTTCAAACGATGCAGCGAGAACTTTCAGCTGAAGTCCTTAGCAGAGGGGTAACATTGAATGACAAAGCAAGTGAGATCATGAGGACCAAGCAGGCTCATCTGTCACATTTAAGGTAAGCAACAATGGTGTGTCACGAAAGTCAGCCAACATGAGTCCCAAAGGTAGGCTGATTGGTAAAAGTGGGTCCCGGGAAAAAGAAGTTTGAAAACCACTGCACTAACCCATCCAAAATGTATCCCGTATCCCACTTTCCCCAGGCTAGAACTATATAATCCCCCAAAAAAGGCCTCAAAAGCCTCATTAACTCTTTCCTGGGCTCCAGCACACAATTAATGTCACCCATAATTAACTTATGGGAGTCCAAATCCGGAATGGACACTAACAATTTCTAAATAAAATCCATGTTGTCCCAATTGGTGCATACATGTTGACCAATATCACCGACATCCCCGCCAGCACCCCACTCACCATCACAAACCTACCCCCCAGGTCTTGCACCTCAATTGACACCACAAATGTCACAACCCCTCATGACTTTAAATCAAACCCTGATGATGTGTTATGTACTCTGGGCTCACACAGGCTGAAACTGGATGCAGCTTTTTAAAAAATAATTTTTATTGAAAACTTTTGAATTTATACAACAACGAACCATAACAAAATACCAAAAATAACAATAATATTAGCAATCATAAACATTCGCCCCACCTTCATGAACAACACAGCATATTAACAACAACGCAAATTAACACAATATTAAGTTACATAATTAAAACTACAATAAGGAACACCCCCCCCCTATCCCCCCCCCCCACCCCCCCCCCCCCCCCCCCCCCCCCCCCCCCCCCCCCCCCCCCCCCCCCCCCCCCCCCCCCCCCCCCCCCCCCCCCCCCCCCCCCCCCCCCCCCCCCCCCCGGGTTGCTGCTGCTATTGACCAAGATACCTATCTTTGAGCCAGGAAGTCCAGAAAAGGCTGCCATCGTTTATAGAACCCCTTGTATTGATCCTCTCAGGGCAAATTTGACCCTTTCCAATTTTATAATCCCGCCATGTCACTGATCCAGGTCTCCACACTTGGGGGCCTCGCATCCTTCCACTGTAGCAGAATCCTTCGTCGGGCTACTAGGGACGCAAAGGCCAGGACACCGGCCTCTTTCACCTCCTGCAGTCCCGGCTCTACCGCAACTCCAAAAATCGCGAGTCCCCACCCTGGTTTGACCCTGGATCCAACCACCCTTGACACCGTCCCCGCCACCCCCTTCCAGAATTCTTCCAGTGCTGGGCATGCCCAGAACATATGGGCGTGGTTCGCTGGACTCCCTGAACATCTGGTGCACCTGTCCTCACCCCCGAAGAACCTACTCATCCTAGTCCTGGACATGTGGGCCAGGTGCAGCACCTTAAATTGGATGAGACTAAGCCTCGCACGTGAGGAGGAACAGTTGACTCTCTCCAAGGCATCCGCCCAAGTCCCGTCCTGTATCTGCTCTCCCAGTTCCCCCTCCCATTTAGCCTTCAGCTCCTCCACTGACGACTCCTCCATCTCCTGCATTACCTTATAGATGTCAGACACCTTCCCCTCTCCGACCCACACCCCCGAAAGCACTCTGTCCATCGTCCCCTGCGAGGGCAGCAAAGGGAATCCCTCTACCTGTCGCCTAGCAAACGCCTTACCTGCAAGTATCTGAACATGTTCCCTTGGGGAAGCCCAAAGTTATCTTCCAGTTCCCCCAGGCCCGCAAACCTCCCGCCAATAAACAGGTCCCTCAATTTACTGATGCCCACACTTTGCCACCCCCTAAATCCCCCATCCCTGTTCCCTGGGATGAACCGATGATTGCCACCCAATGGAGCCTCCATCGAGTCCCCTGTTTCCCCCCTATGCCGTCTCCACTGTCCCCAGATTCTTAGGGTTGCCGCCACCACCGGGCTCGTGGTAAACCTCTTAGGGGAGAGCGGCAACGGCGCCGTTACCATGGCACCCAGGCTCGTACCTCTACATGACGCCATCTCCATTCTTTTCCACGCCGCCCCTCCCCCCTCCATCACCCATTTACGCACCATTGGCCGCCCAATAGTACCCCAAAAGGTTGGGCAGCGCCAGCCCGCCTCTATCCCTCCCTCGCTCCAGGAACACCCTCTTCACTCTCGGAGTCCCATGTGCCCACACAAAGCTCAAAATACTGCTAGTCACTCTCCTAAAGAAGGCCCTGGAGATAAAGATGGGCAGGCACTGAAAGAGGAACAAGAACCTCGGAAGCACCGTCATTTTGACGGACTGCAAACTGGATGCAGCTTTAACTAAAAGATACTCCAAACCTTGAAGTTAGTTCAATCTGATTTATTGAACCAGCAGCACAGTTAGCACAGTTCTCTGTGAGTTCGACTCTCTGCTAACCTAAGTGTGGTTACTCTGTCTGACTGAACCAGACTAGCTCTTAGCCACGTGCTGGAGGTGTGATACTGTACATACACCCTGACTCACTCTGTAGATGTTCATCAGTGGAAAGAGGCGGAGTGTGAGTGCCTTGTGCCTTTTATAGTGAGATACCACCCCTGAGTGTCCTGCCTGCTCATTGGTCATGTCCTGTTCTCTGTGTTCATTGGCTGCCTGCATTATCTGCATGTCTGCATATCATGACACCTGAGTGGAATGTTTGTCCAACCCACCTCTTCCTCAATTACATCTGGTCTTTTACCCTTCAGTGCATTTCCTGTGGAAAAACCACAACTGCTTTTCGACTTTATACATGCGCAAATAAACTTGACCTTTTAATCAGCCCGTTTAGCCCTTGGACATTCCAGGTTACCACTCTCACCGGGGGCTTTCGAGCCCCCCATCTATTGAGGTCCGCCATCATCCCCTAATCTATAATCCACTCAAGTATCTGTTCCTCAACAGACTTGAGACCATACAAAATGGCCACCCCTCCATCTTCCCCTGAGTCTAACTTGAAAAATATCTACGCCACCAAGCCAATCTCTACTTTCCTCTCCGCTTCCCACCCCTAAACTCACCCCCCCCCCCTCCCCACTCTGGCTACCCATAGCAACCACCACCCCCACACTGTTTCTGTTTACTGGCATATGTTGTTAGCATGGTGGCTCCTACCCCCTCCACCTTTCCCCATACTGCTGGACCACAAGGCTCCTCCAACTCCTGAGCTAGGGCTTTCACCAACTTCTTCTGGCTGTGGTACCTCGGCCTGGATTTTTCAATTCTGTGGCTATGTCCAGAGGATACGTCTGGTCTTACAACCAAAAGGTCAGTGGCACCCCCACACCAATGTTCCGTCCAGTGGGGGGCTTGCAGCCACGCCACATAAAGCCCGCTTCACCTGCTGAAATGGATGAAGAATGGCTGGGTCCGTGGCTGCAATTGTGCCGGTGGCCTGCGGCGGACGTACCATACAACATGGTGCTAGCTGTGCACGGACCCGGCCTGTCAGAAACTGCCCCCCTGTCACCCCCCTCGCCACCCCCACCAGTCCCCCCAGCCCCTGCTGAAGCCCCACCTGCCAGTGGAACGGCTCCCCCCCCCCCCCCACCCCCAACTGTGGTAGCGCTGGACACAGTCTGCAGCCGCCAGGCCGGGTTTACAAAAGTTGAGAGGACACTTGTCCCACGTCGTTGGGAAGCTAGCCCAGAGGGGACGGAAAATTGTGGGAGGGCTTCAGGTGATGTCCTGAGACCATCCGAATGGTTTGTGCCGTAGCCGTTTTTGAGGGGGGCAGGGCATCGGAAAACGGCACCGCCCCCGATTTCGGTGTAAAAAGGTATTCTCCGGCCGATCGCCGAATGCGATTACGGCGTCAGCAATCGGAGAAACTCGCCCCCCGTCTTTATTCCACATGGGTGGAGAATCAACAACGCTCCTCTCTCCTCATGAGCTGCCACCAAACACCATCCATCAAATGGGCAGAAAGTGCCAAAACCAACACCTCCACACAGTAGCCACCCTGTGTGCAATTGGTCACACCATGGCGGCCACTGGAAGTGCATTTGTCATCATTACTCCCCTGATACTGACTGCAAGTTCAGGATGTTGGACATGCGCATAAGCTATGTTATAGACTGCATTGTGTCTGTCCTGAACCAGGAGTCGACGATCAGAGAAATCCATGAGAATTTTAACTTCCCACTTGTTCACATCACTGTAAGAAACCCCAAGGAAAGTTACATCTTGTCCATTCACATGAAGTTGAGTTTTTAATGTTTATGTGAATACTAAAATTTGAAGAAGATTAGTATCGTCCGTAAAACATAATTTTATCGTCATGGAGAGGTGTTAAATGATTAATTAGTAGATTTTTGAGCTTTTATTCCTTTCCTTAAAAGAATGTCAGGATATTTTAGTTTCAAGCTTTACCCCATTTGTATGTCCTACTCTTTAATTTGTTTGATGTAAAAATTTGTAAAAGTGATTTTATTTTACTGCTTTTGGTTTCCTGGTTGTCTGCGAAAATCCTTTAAGGTGATTGGCTGGTTTGAACATCCTGATGACATAATTGCTGTTCCACACTGGGAATGTCCACACTGGGAATGTCCACACTGGGAACGCCCAGTGAAGAACACAGAACTCATTTTCAGCATCTCTGCACTGTGATCACTAGATTTTCCGGCAACACTTGCTTTGAGGCCAATGAAATGAAATGAAATGAAATGAAATGAAAATCGCTTATTGTCACGAGTAGGCTTCAATGAAGTTACTGTGAAAAACCCCTAGTCGCCACATTCCGGCGCCTGTCCGGGGAGGCTGGTACGGGAATGGCACACACCCTTGCCACTGACCACAAACTCAGAGGGTGGGATTCTCTGACCCTCCGCGCCGGAATTGCGCCCGGTGAGGGGGTGGAGAATAGGTGTTCACGCCAGAAATCTGGCACGGCAGTTTTTGGAACAGGCCCCGCGGCGATTCTCCGCGGTCGACCGGCCGAACTCTCGCTGGCGTGGTTTACATCTCGTACCACCGAGCGGGAGCTGGGACCCGCGACCACGGTGACGGTCCTGGTGGGGGGCGGGGGGAATCTGACTCCGGGGGGCCTCAGCGGTGGCCAGGCCCGCGATTGGGGGCCACCGATCGGCGGGCCATCGCGATCTGGGGGGACCTACCTTACTCCGTGCGGGCCCTCTGTGTGGCTCCACCATGTCGGTGGCGCCCATGCCAAGGTGGGACGCCGCGCACATGCGCAGTCCCGCTTGCGGCTGCCGTGCGTATGTGAGGCCGCGCGGTCTAGACAGCAGGGCCCCGCCGGCAGCGAGAGCTGCGGGACGCACGCCGGGGCTCTGCTAGCCGCCTGGAAAATGGAGAATCACCCTGTACTTTTGAGGAAATAGTCTGGAGTGATTCTCGCCCATTTTCTGGCGGGCCAGGGGACTTTCCAGTTACAAACCAGATATGTAATTTTGCAAATATTTCAATGATATTTGAAAACAGTACCACTGCCAATCAAACAAAATGACATGAAGATACAGAGAAGTTTTGATTGTTTGTCTGATTTTATTCTGCTCAAATTATTTCCAATGCTAAAAGGGTATTTCAAGTCCCAACCAGCATTCAGCGTCATAACAAGCTATACGGCAGCATAAATAAATTGTTGTTAAACAAGGGAGTAAAATTATAGCAGAAATGGACAAGGTTAGGCTACCATACAAAATCTCAGCCAATTGCTGTCACATATCCAAGTAACTCAGGTGCAAATGTTTGGTCTAAGTTAAGGCCATAACAAACAGTGCCAAGGGGGAAATACCCATCTGCCATGAAATCTAATCACTTTACACCTCATTTGATACATGGCTTATTTTTAACAACACACGCAAAAGATGAACAATTGGATATACGAAAGAGTTACAGGCAATTCGGCCCAACCAGAAATTGTAGAACATCAGATGCACACTGCAACATTGTCAGTTATTACAAAATAAGGTCAATAAATTCAAAGCAGATTTTCCCATTCCAAAAGAACCATACCACATCTTACACAGAACCAGTGGTGCATTTGCTTTAACTGTTCATGGTGAGAATAGCACTAATTCCCATGGTGCATCTGCACCCAGGTGGCCTGATTGAATTTGGGAAATTTATTCCAGTGTTGCATTGGATTGTTGCTAGCAGGGAACAGATTTGAATCATGTCCTCCTAATCTAACAGATTTTCTGGATCACAAAAGGTACCTTGCCGTATACCCAATTCAAGTTTTTCACGCAGATATCAAAGTATTGAAGCTACTGTTAAATATTCCAGAACAATCTTTGTCAGAGCAGGTGGCATTGGAACCAAACTCCCAGTTCTTGGAGTTTCCAGCTCCACGCAGTTTAATAGGTAGCTCATATTGACAATTCTCGCGACCAATCAATTTTGATAGCTGTTTGCACAGGAACTTTACAACACCTATATTAAACTTTGCATAACTGAATAACGCATTACAGGTCAACTTCTTACCATTTTAGTAGTAAACAGCAAAGAATCAGACTCTGTGTTCTACCATGCCTAGTCTTTTTCAGTAGGTTACTGCAAATTAATTTAGCTTATTTAAGACTTTATTGTGGGACTGTCAACTTTACAGATTTTAAATGTGGCTCTTAACTCACGACAAATGTTCGCATTTCTTTGAATGAGTACACGCATTCCAATTCTTCAAGTGAGAATTTAACTAGAGTTTACCAACTCAAGTCAACAGGATATGCTGTTGGAAAAGGCATCTCCTAATTATTAAACGTGGTCAGCTTGTTTCGTGACTATGTGAACTTACCCAAGAGTGCCATTATAACATTGTAACTCAACCAGGCTCTTTGACAAATAAATCATTGGTATCTATCACACAGCTTGTTTAGTGGCTTAAATGTACCACTTGCTGACTGGAACTTATTCTCCTGAGATAAATAAACATGCAGCAAAAGTGCATCCAGCACACGATAAGCACTCTTCAGACTGAATGGTGAAAAATATAAAACAGATTTCACACTACCACAGTCTTTACTTTTTGGTGCTTTTGTCCAGAGGTATGGTTAATTCCTGAGTATGCAAACTCTCTTGGTATTGTACATGCAAACAAATAAATGCAGAATACTCATGTAGTATTTAGTTCTCTTACAGCAAAATCGGAACAGTGGCTATCTCCCAACAGTGAAATCACAACTGTTAATATGTTGGTAAAATTTTGGATTTACACAAAAACAGCATCTAGACCAGGGCAGTGATTTGTGTTCTTTAACTTTTCGGTTATTTGATATTTTTAATTTTCACACTGCACTATTCCACAGAGAGAAGATGGACTGTAACTGTACAGTGACAAAGTGCCAGTTTTGTTTTTCCACATTGGTCAACCAATTAGTGATTAATTAAAGATTGAGGCTTGTCACACAACTGTTTGTTGGTTGTCAAGTTCCAGAATAATTCATTTGGTTTTAAATAAAATGTCTAATTTTAAAAAAAAAATTTAGAGTACCCAATTATTTTTTCCAATTAAGGGGCAATTTAGCGTGGCCAATCCACCTATCCTGCACATCTTTTGGGTTGTGGGGCGAAACCCACGCAGACACGGGGAGAATGTGCAAACTCCACACGGACAGTGACCCAGGGCCGGGATTCGAACCTGGGACCTCAGCGCCGTAGGCAGCAATGCTAACCACTGTGCCACCGTGCTGCCCCATAGAAATGTCTAATTAATAACCAGAACCATGTTATTGTTGTGCATTATATAAATGCCAAAGGAAGACGTGATTACTCAGTTTCAATAAACTGCCAAAATTCTGGAAATTGGTGACGATACAACTGGACATAAGGACACCAGTACTATTTCTTATGTTACACAATTTTGCTATTTGTTTATTCATATTTTGAAGAATGATCATGTTTCCCAGTTGGTGTTGTATTCAGAGTTACACCACTAAATGTTTTATGCTTCTGCTAAGGTTTGTTCAGGGTTTTGGATAACGAAGCCTGCCACTGGAATGGATCTGATTCATCTTATTAAAGATACTGATTCCAGAACTGTATCGCTCATGAAAATGAAATATTTTTTTTAGCCTTCATTTTCACGAGATCATATTCTGCAAAAGATGGTATGTAAATATATGTCCATAAGAAAGTTTTATTTTTGATGCATTTTGTCAACTTACACAATTGAACTTCCATGTAGTTTATTTTTCCTTTTCTAAGGTTTCTTGATTTTGAGCTGAGATTCAATATTCTACCACACATGTTCTAGGCCCTTACTTTAGAGACAAGCCAATAAACTACCCCACCCCACAAGCTAGTTCAATGTCAGTTCTTAACATGAGTATTCTAACCATCCCTTCCCTGCAAACTCCACCCTCCTCCAAACTCCCCACATCTAGTACTAAAATGATTTCAGTTAAACACCGACTAGAAAAATTCCCAGTATTTTGTTAAGTTTTCTTGCTTTTGCAGTTGGTCCTGTTTTGCGTGTGCAATTACTTGATGACATTCCAACATGGGAAGTCACTTCACCAGTCTGTACAAAGCACAGGAGCACATAGTTGGCTAGTTCAAGGACCAAGGAAAGAGAAAGCTGATGATTTCATTGATACATTAAAATATATCTTAAACTGTTTCAAAAAGTAAAGAAAACACATCTTCAAACATAACTTTTGAAGTACAAAACATGTTGTGCTAGATTTATAATTAACAAAACGTAAAACAAATAGAAAACATACAATTTACAAATGGCATTTGTTTTTAGCTGTTTACATTTTAACAATTTTCTCTTCAAAGTGTTCACTATTGAAAGTGTTTTTCTAATTTAGTATGTCTTTAAGGAGATTCCTTGTATGAAAATTCCTCAAAGTACTCACCCACAAAGTATTCCTCTGTACACCTTTGCTTACATGCAGCATATGCTTATTTCATTACAAGTCTGAAGATCATTGACAATATTTCTTGTTCGCACGTCATAAAGAAATAATATTAAAAGAAAAGAACAATCTGTCACTATTACAAATCTGCCAAAAATACAAATTATTAATACACCAAACATCTTTATACAGTATTTACACTCTGGTATTACAAATAATACATTTCAAATTAAAAAGCACTTTGTGAGGTTAACCATTGTCCAGTCTGAAACATGCTCTAAATAGAACTGGCAATTTAAATCAAGAATGTTTATGAATGAAGAATTGTTCTTTATTTGTGCTGTTTTAAAATGCAGTCAAAACATATGTTGGCCTACGTAGATGATATTCTTTTACAATTGTTACAAAGTAACTACATGTCTTTCCACATCTCAGCCACTTTTAAACACTGGCAGATATTTTATTTAATGGGTAATGCAATAAGGAATTCACTATTGATTTTTTAAAAAAAAGTTCACCTTACTATCTCTTTTCATTATTTTCCCCGCAGCAGTGCATTTTAACCAACGCATTGCCTACTCAGCGGGCTCCTGTATCACACATACCTCCATAAAGTGGTTATGTGCGGCCTTGACGAGGGCATACAATAATTTCCTGTCTAAAATGATGTCATGATTTCTAGGATTTGAACCCTGAACAGAGTAAGTGTGACTGTTTGTCCAACAGCAGCAAGTACCAAACGTATAAATGAGCAACCATATCTAAAAACAAGTGTGCAGGCAATTAAACATGTACATGAATGTTTAATAGCATTCTAAAAGTTACCCTTCAAATTCTTTAATCTATTTTATTTTTTGTGAAAGGACTTCATTCCTGCTTTTTCAGATCCATCTCTCATAATCACATTTTCATCATCTCAAACAGATGATAATAAAAGACAAAAGAATTTTGCCAGGAATATTTTCGAATAAAGTAACAATTTGGACATTCAGCATTTCATTGGTAGGGTGAAAAATATGGGAAAGGGTTTTATGATTTTAGTGGCCATTTGCATTTTCACAGACGTTCTGATTTGACAAAGAGTTTAAAGGCTCCCAAATACACATTACACAAATAAATTTTCCAACTAGGTTTACAGAATCATTCGGTCAGGAGGAATCAACAAAGAAATAAAAATACATTAAATCAGCAAAGGTTAAGAGGAGATTGGACAGAAAGGTTCAAAATACTAAGAGGTTTTGATGAAGCAAACATGGAAAAATAATCTCTGTGGTCAGCAACTCGGTAACTAGAGGGCAGAAATTTAAGATCATCCCAAGAAAATGAAAAGAAAAGTTGGAAGATTCTGGCCTGCCGATTTCTCTCAACTTGTGTTGAGTTTCTGGGCACAATTCACCTAATATCAGCATAACTGAGCAGACGAGCAAAGAATGTGAAGGTTAAATTGCATTCAGAGCAACTAGAGTTTTAAAAAATCCTTTCACATGATGTGCGTGTCACTGACTAGGTCAGCATTTATCGACCAGCCCTATGTGCCCTTGAGAAGGTTTTGGTGAGTCACCTTCCTGAGCATCTACATACAGTCCCTGACTACGTGCAGAAATATTTAACACTATTTTTAAAAAGATCGTTCTATGAGGTGGCCCCACTGACAAAACTGGCCACGTCCCCAGGGAGGATTAATCACCATTGTGTTTGTTCCAGGAGCACAGGGTCACTAAAAGCTACATTTCAAAAAGTCTTCAATTGAATTCAGAAAAAAAGACTGCTGTGCCCCAGTGTAACTAGAAAATTCTTTAATATATTTTCAATGAGTCATTTTCACTGATTTAAAATTAAGTTACTTACAATTGGTTGATTGATACTGTGATTTAAGATGTTTATTTGTTTCAATGATTAAATACCAAAAAATATTTATTAAATATCAAACAATACCAAATTATTACCATTAAGTATGTCAACAAATTATTTTTAATGTGAAATGTTGCTTCTTTAAATTATTTTTATTTGCACTGGTTCATGGCAGGCTTTGCATTCAGCAATATGCAAATGAATTTGATCTGAAACTTGGGAGATCAAACATTTTTTAAAATAGGCAAAATTTGGGGCTTCGTTTGCAATCAAATTGCCAATTGGATGAAAGAAGCGATTCCCCTCCAGAATGATTGCACAAGGGATCATTTGAAAATGGGATAATACCCAACGAGCAAAGACACTAATGGAAGCAGAATCCATAATAGGTTTTAATTGGGTAGTAGAGACCACATTGAAAAGAAAATGAAAAAGTAATGTGGTAAGGACAAGGAATGGAACTAAATATAGTTATTCCAAAGAATTGTTAAAGTTGTGATGGGCCAAATGATCGCCTTTTCTGCTGCAAATTTGTAATTCCATGGAATGACTACAAACCTAAGAAACTTTCCACAGCACGGAATAGTTACAGCACAAGACCATCCAGCTGATCTGTCAAAGCTTGCTCTTATTGGGTGATTCACCGAGTGCTGCTCTCCCACCTTCTTCCAATAGCCCTGCATATTCTTCCCTTTCAGTTAATAATCCAATTCATGGTTTGTGTTTGTGATGGTTTAAGGTTCAGCAACAATTGCTTCATGTACTTAGATTAAAGAATGCATGTTGCAGGAGTGTGCGTTGCTGGTGGAGCCTAAGCTGCAATCCACACATATTAGAAATTGGCTTACCCTCGACATGTGTTTCTCCATCCATTGATTTCAATGGAAATTAAAAAATGAAATGAAATGAAATGAAAATCGGTTATTGTCACAAGTAGGCTTCAAATGAAGTTACTGTGAAAAGCCTCTAGTCGCCACATTCCGCCGCCTGTCCAGGGAGGCTGGTACGGGAATTGAACCCCACTGCTGGTCTACCTTGGTCTGCTTTAAAAGCCAGTTATTTAGCCCTGTGCTAAACCAGCCCCTGGACAGAAGATTGTATGCAAAGCAGCCAAATATTTCAAGATTTTTGCTGAGTTTGAGAGACCAGGCAGCATAGTCTTACAAGGACATCCACTATTGCTGGCCGTATAATAATATGACACCCATACTGCTTATTTATGACAGGTAAGTCATGCACAGCCCGTTAAACCAACGATATGACAATTGAATCTGTTAAGGCTGGCTTACAAGACAAAAAATTTTAACCCTCTCCACCCAAAGGAGATCCAAGATTTAATTCAGGTCGAAAGTTACTGGGAGATTTCTCCAGTTCCGATTCAAAGCATTTGGACGCAATTCTCTGGAAAAATGTCTTGGTATGATAGTGAGCGGGAATTGCCGTGAGCTTCCCGGCGCTTGGCCCAGCGAGGCTGGCAGTGCAATTCAACATTAATTGGTCCACTTAATGAGACCTCACGGGCATCTCGTCGCAAATGAAGGCTCGCCAACTGATTCGCCGGTACCGCGCTCGCCAGCCTCCCATTAACAAGGTCGAGCAGCACTTCAGCTGTACTTGCTCAGACAACCCCAACCAGCTCGCAACAATGGCACCGAGGAGACCGGTCCTAAGATTCGAAGATTCTGATCTGGGAAGACTCCTCGACATGTTGGAGGCCAGGAGGGATGGCCTGTTCCCCTGAGGGTCCTGGAGGGAGAGCCACAAGGCAGCCAGTGCTGCCTGCATGAGGTGGTAGCAGCTGTTAGCTCTAGGAGTATGACCAGGAGAACTGGCCTTCAGTGCAGGAAGGTCAATGACCTACACTGGGCAGCACAAGTGAGTAGACACCAACGACTCCCACCTCAAGGGAGCATCCACCTCCCAACTCCTCATGCAACCCCCAGCCCTCCCTGCCCCCTCTCAAACCCACCAACCCCACCTTCACACCACTGTGAACCACATGTGTGGCTAATGATGACCTCTCTGTGTCGCCTCAAGAAAAGCTCTCCCATAATCGTTGGGAGAGGGCCCAGACTGGCGGAGTGGTGCCAGATATAAGAATCCTCACCTCCTTTGAGGAGCGCGCCCTGGAGGTGACCGGTGTGGCCGAGGTTAGATGGGTCAACCAAGAGGTGAGGAACCACCGGGCTCCACCCGGAGGACGTGTTAAACGTGAGTTGTTATTGCCTTATTGACTGACCCATCCCTCCCACTGACCATATATCCATTCTCCCGCAGGTCCTCCAGGCGACAATACTAGCCCATCCTGGGTGGCAGCCTAACCTGACTTTGAGGAGAACACCTTGGGGGAGATCTCCGAGGATGCAACCATGGTTGCGGCACAGCTGTGATCCCCACCCTCCACCAGGGCAGATGCACACACCTCGGTGGGACATGCTAGTGGACTGTCTTCTGAGGCACAATCTGTTGATCACCACACTACTGATGTTGCAGATCAGGTGGAGGCAGGAACTCCCAGCAAAGACAGCAGTTGGATCCCAGGAACCAACTGGGTCCCAGCCTGATGCTGAGCCTGTGGTACAGAGATACCCGGAGTTGATGGAGATGATAGGGACCAACATGGGCGTTCAGAGGGAATGTCAGCATCACTCCAGCAAGATCCATAGCTGCTTAGAGGAGTCCCAGAGTCTATGGGTGCAGGAGATGTGTCTGGCAATGCGTGGCACCGAGGCCAACACTGTTAGGATGGCGACTGCAGTGGAAAGCCTGGTGCACGATATCGGCGCCATGAGTAAAGATGTCCAAGGCGTTTCGCAGTCGATGATGGCCATGTGTCTCGGCAGAATGCTGGGAGATGTCACCCAGCATCAGGCTGACCTTGAGGAGGTTCTGCAGATAGGACCCGCTCTCAGATGGGCATGGCTGAGGCGCTGCAGAGCTTGTCCCGCTTGCATGTGGACCAGGCGCTGCAGAGCATAGCCCAGTCACTGAGGAGCATCACTGAGGGTGTTGGCACAAGGTGCAGGCCATGGGGAACTGCCATGGCTGGCAGAGCCAGCTGATGCAAGGGTAGTCGGGCTCGAACCAGCTGCCCCTCTGTCCAAAGGTGAACCCCAGTGCCCTAAGGGCATCGGTCGGGAGGAGAGAGTGTCGGGTGCCAAGCCGGACCTGTCCCATGGAGTGGCCAGCAGCTCCCCCAGGTTCCACCCCTCTGATGAGGTCGCGTCTTGCAGTCAGCACATTGAACAGGGCGGCACAGCTGTGCACGTGCTGCCGACAAGTGAGCCCAGAGCCCCCAGAGAACGCCCGCTAGGGGCACTGAAGGCCACGGGATGAGGTAAGCAGCTGGCAGCCTCCAACTTTGATGTGCATCCTGAGGAAACAGCAAGAAGTAGTGGTGGAGCTAGAAGGGCCGGCAAGTAGAGGATCACTGAAGGCACAGGGGAAGAGGGGGTAGATAGGGGGTGGGGAGGAGGGGTGGGGGTTGGGGGGAGGGGCACTATCTGGAGCGGCATTTGCACAACACATTAAACACCTTTTTGCAAAACCATTATGATGCCTCTGTCACTTCCTTCTGCAATGCGGGGTGACCCCTAGACCCTTTGCCCATCTCCCCAGGGCCCCGCCACCCCACCACATGATGACCCACCCCTGCGGGGGTCCCCCATCCAACACAGAGTACTGGGGTGGCAAGTCCAGCACCCCTGGACTCTTTACCTGTGAGCAAAGATAGCTACTCAGCTCCTCGGCTCCCCACAGAAGCCTTTACGCAGGTTCACATTTTTCAAAATGAGTTCTAATCAGTGCCAGTGTGAACACTTGCTGGGGAGGCTGTTGAATATAGGGTGGCTCTCGTTAATTGTATAGAAATAGGGCTTAAGTGGTGATAATTGGTTTGTCACCACGCAATGGCGAGATCCTGATTTTGCCTATGGGAGCAGGCCGGTTGAATTGCAAGCTGTTTGGCACCTGGCGCAGATCTCGTTTTTGACCTCTCCCACTATTCACCGTCCTCGTTACGCTGAGCGAGAGCGCAACGAAGCCAGAGAATTGCACCCTTTATTTCAGTTTTATAACTTTGAGAGTAGAGATACTGAATGCGAGTTCATGAATATTAAGGAAAAATAATGGTGAAATGATTTCCTTTATTAAGTTTCAGTCCTGTTTCTCTCAAGTGTTGAAAGAAAGTTATTAAGTTCGGAAGCATTTTCAATAAAGTTATATTCTGTGTAATCAAAAGGTTTGGTCCTTGGAAAGTTGATGCAAATAGGTTCCCTTTCTAGCATTACCTGGATGCTTAAACATTAGCTGAGCTGTGTAGTTCCACTCAAAGCAAGTCCTATTAGTCATGACTGAAATTATAGAAGAGGTTGTGCAAAGGTTTTTCTGGAATGAAACTTACAGCTTTGGATTTGCAATTGAATTTTACTGGGGTCAATTATTCACACCAGACAAACTCAGTGACAGTTCCATCAGTGAACCAAATCCACTTGGATTGAGTGCAAGATAAGAAGAAGCCTTTCACAAAAACATTGCCATTATCCTGTATTATTTTGTAAAATTATGTGGCAAACACTTTACACCAAGACAGATTGTTCACAGAAAAACTCTCCCAATACCTCCTCAAAGTTGTCCCTTCTTCTGGTTACTAAATTTTCTCACATCTTGGTTGCCATGGCAGCTGACTAAAAATCAAGGACAAATTATAGCAGCAACATTGTTCCTGTATAAAACCCATCCTAATTACTCAATGCATGCTCATTTAAATAATTAGATGATAGCCTTAGGGCTACGCATTATTGATGGTCCCATAATTCCTTGCAAAAAGATGATGTCATGGTAACCAGGTAGCCTCAATAAATATGCACCGCAAATTTAAGAAAAACTAAATACCACAGTCGAAAAGAAAATGGGAGGAAAAGTGGACATTGTAATGAAAGGGATATATTTAATTAATTAAAGTTAGTTCTCATTTAGCAGACTAAATGAGTCATTTGTGATTGTAAATTAGTCGCATTAAGTGCAATAAAATTGGATGAACACTCAATGGGCGGGATGTACCGACCATTCCGCTGCGTGGTTTTTGAGGGTGGAAGCGACGCGTCAGCGGGACCGTTGTCAAGTCAACAGTATTTCCCATTGACAGCATCCCTCGTCGCCTGTAAACCCATGTGCTGGCGTAGGACCGGAATTTCCCACCAGCTTGAACAGCCAGTAGATCCCGCCAAATGTGTCTATCAGATGTTCCAGTTTATTTTAATGGAGGTGTTGTTCACTTGTTAACCTGAATAGTTTTCCAACGTGGAAGGAATGTCATACGAATTATATTTTTGTGAGCTATAATCAGTCGTTTTGACCTTGTAAACTAACTTATTCAAGGATGTGCTTATATTGTCATAAGAAAATCAAACCACAATATTTATGAGCCTCTGCTGAACAATCAAAATGATGTTTTCTCTTTGACAGTTTACAATTTGAATCAATCAGTAGGTTGTAATATTGTATCTATTGTGCATTTATGGTCCATCTGATCAATGCCAGGATGTTCAGTCAACATCGATTTATTTTATTAATTGATCCATTTAAATGTAATTGAAGTAAATGGTAACTGAAATTGAAAGCTTAGGCTAGAGCTAGGATATGCTCTCAGGGCATGTGCAAAAACATTGAATTAATTTTCTGCAGTATTTCACGAGCTAACAGATTAAAGCAGCAATATGAAAGTTTCTATGATAAGAATCTGTGTCATTTACTGCAAACCGACTCAAAATGCTAACTACTTAACAAAATAGTGGGCTGGATTCTTCTGCCCCGCCCACCGCAAGAACGCCAGAGGTGAGACAATGGAGAAGTCCATTGACCTCGGGGGGGATTCTCTGGTCACCGGGCGGATGCGGCCCAGAATCCCGCCCAGTATCTCTTATTTCAAACATACTCAAAAGGGCATAGAAACCACCCACCCCCGCAAATTTCCCACACACTGGAAATAAAAGAAGCCTAATGTTATACAAAAATAGCTAAAGCAGGCTGCCGATATTAACAGCTCATTGAATCAAGCTTGCTTTTGTACTGAAAGTGGATTTCCCTTTCCTGAGTCAGCAATCCCTCTGCAGCCAAGGTGATGCCAGCAATGCCTCTTTTTGTTGTCCACCAAGAGCACTGGCAGTGGCGTAAGAATGGTGAATTTTCTGCTCGAGTTGAGTTTAGGAAACTTGGGCGACAAAGCTTTCAAGACCAGGAACTTGATAATAGAATGGAAAATCAAGTCTAAATCCAACTAATCCAGGACACCATGCTGCTTGCAACTGGCATGATTCTCATAAAACCAAATGATTCTGCACTACTGCTTTGCCGATAGTGACATACTTGCTCATTTTCACCTCCCCATGACTCCGTCCTTCCTGTGACCTTCCCACGTTGTAAAGTCAGGCAGTGAATATTGCAGGTTGTGAGAATGGGCATGAATACGTTTTTCCCAGCATTCTGATGGAATACTTTAAGTATGAACAGTTTTGTCTCAGAAGTTGTAGAAAATGTACTTAACTGACAATGCAATCCTCCGTCTGAGGCACAGTGCCACTTGGGCAGAAAGCTCCTACAAAGCACAACGTTTGAGTTCCTTCCTAAATCCCAGAAACACTAGGTTCTCTCCACAGTCTAGTTTTTTTTGGTTTTGATACACTGTACATTCTACAATCAGAAATAGATTAATGCACCATGCAGTTACTTCTTTAGAACTGCAAAGCAACTGTCTAAGCCTGTTAATAATGTCACGGTTTCAGTAATACAGAATTATACCAGTTTCTTTTGCTTTATCAAAATGCATTGATAATGATTACTCAAAGAGGTGGCGGTTGTGTTATATAGTGAATGACAAAAGCAAAAATATTACTTTACAGATGGTCGCTATGAACAAATTGTTTGCGCAAGGTAGGATTTTCACAATCAGCCTGTATCTGGACAATTTAATTTGTATCACAACCTCAGTCTTTTTGGAAAAAAACATGAAGTCATGCAAATGCAGGTTAAAGTTCTCGGGTACAACGTATTTATTTTAATCCACAATAACGTAAAGTACCCTCATTTTCAGTTACAACAGTACCTGCGAGTAAATATCTTGAAATCGTTTGTGGAATAATAGCAACATCAATTCAATTAAGAAACAAAGTCCAACAAATTTACAAAGCAACATTTCTGTTCATAGAAATAAACTTAGCAGGCAATCTGCTGCTTTCTGCTCGACAGGACACACATCTTCTTTCGGGTCAGATTTTCAAAGTAAATGGTGTTGGGCGAAAGGCTCTATTATAGTAGAGAGATGGGAATGAGCTTGAAGATTCAGCAAATAAAAAAAAAAGACCAATTATTCAAGCATTACTTCTGTTATGAACCAATTTCAAGGTCTGGTAGTGCTCACAACATTTGATTCTTGAACTCTTGTCATTCTTGATAAAGCCTGCACAGGGTGACAAGTCTCAAAACATGTTTCTTCAATGCTGTGCACCACACTGCGTAGGATGTGAAACAATGCAGCAAAGCAGACAAAGACTGAAAATAACAGCGATATTTGGTGAAAATGAGAGACAAAACCCATTTACAGAGAAATATAGCGAGTTCAGATGAAGGGAAGAAAAAGATAAAGAGTTAGAACAGGCACAGATATCTCAGTATTCCTCATTGTGGCACCATCCCATGTGAATGAGAGAACAGTTGAGGGCCTGAAGCCAATGAGGAGAATGAAGAGGAGGAAGGTACTCGTTTCTCAGGCCTGGACCTAGAATGTAAAGAGTGACAATTAATATTAATTTCATTTTCTCATGCTGCATTATCAAAATAAAATACAACTTATTCCAAAAACTTGCAAGAATCCTACTTGCACAGGGCGGCACGGTGGCGCAGTGGTTAGCACTGCTGCCTTACTATGCCGAGGGCCCGGGTTTGATCTTGGCCCCCAATCACTGTCCATGTGGAGTTTGTACATTCTTCCCTTGTCTGCGTGGGTCTCACCTCTACAACCCAAGGTTGTGCAGGGTAGATGGATTGGCCACATTAAATAATAATAATAACCTTCTATTGTCACATGTATGAAGTTACTAATTGCCCCTTAATCGGAAAAAAATTGGGTACTCTAAATTTGTTTTAAAAAATAATCCTACTGGCACACAATTTGGGCTGACACTCCAGTGCAGTAGTGGGGGAGTACTGCTCTGTTGGAGGTGAAGACTTACAGAAGAGATATTAAATGAGGCCTCAATCCTCCTGTCCTTTCAGATGGATATAAACAATCTAATGGCACTATTCAAAGAAGATGAAGAGTTATCTCCCCCCCCCCCCCCCCCGTGTCCTGGCTAATATTTATCCCTCAACCAACAGTACTATAAGATCTGGTCATTATCTCATGGGGTTGTGCTATGTGCAAATTGGCTGCTGTACTTCCTACAGAAATGGGACTATGAGTACTTAATTGTTGTAAAGCGCTTCAGAATACCTTATGGTTATGAAATACATGTCTGAAATGCAATTAGCTTCATTCTTTATTTTCAAGATGACAAGGTGATTTAAAAGGATGGGCACGATTGAATGGCCACACTTTGCCCAAAAAGCAGCACATCCTGCGCAGTGTGGCCGATCGACACGGTTCCCAGGATCTACTCAGCTTGCAGCGCCTCGCGAGATGTTGTGATGTAAATTCTGCCCATTGTGGGCAGGATTACTGTTTGGCAAAGCTGCATAATAGAGCAAAACAGCTTGTCTCACTTTAATGTGCAGATTCCTGAGGTACCCAAGATATTGGGATCTATCCCTTTCACCTTGGAGACCTTGGGTGAGGGCCAAGGTGACACTGCCAGATGGCAGGGGCATTGCCAGGGTGCCAGATTGGCATTGCCGAGGTGCCAAGCTAGCATTGTTTTGTGCGGTGACAATCGGGCTGATATGCCTTGCATGGATATGGGGGGGGGGGAGTGAGTGGGACCCTCCCACTGTGCTTTGGGTCTTGGGGTGGTCGGGGGTCACTTTGGGGGCTCCAGAAATTGAGACGCCATTTAAAAATGGCATCAGATGTCCGATGTCTCGTTAAACTGAGGAGTTCTGGCGGATGGAGCGCCTCAGTGCACAAAATATGGCTATGTGTGGCCTCGGCCGGGCATTCCCTGCTGAGGCCCCATATCTAATCTGGGTGTCGTTTTGGAGCACTGTGTTTCTCGGTGCTGAATCCTGGCCCCTATCTCCTGTCTTGCACTTGAGTGTTTCTCTCCTTCAAGATTAGCAGTTGGGCAAGAATGAGAGTGACAGTGTAGGTTTTTCAATGGTCTGACTGTATCTTTATGGGCAGCTGCATCATGAAAATACCTGATTTACAGGTATGTGGAATAAATTTGGAGGCTTTACAATCCCAGACAAACTTTATTATGGTGACACCTGCAATTTTGTCACAATCCTGTTGGAGACCAGTAGCCTTATTTTTGAAGTCCCACAGAATAAACCATCAAGATTCCAAAGTATTAAATAAACAGAATAAATGTTACTACATACAAGGTAATAAAGCAAACAGCTAATACTCTAACACAGAATTAACATGAAGTTAGCATGAATCAACAGACAAACTGTGGTCGTACACACCACAAACTACATATTAAATGGTAAACTCAACCAAGATAAGTTCCCCCAAATTTCTCAGCAACCCACCCAGATGTCAGCCATCACTGTGAGTCACATTTCTTTAAAGACTCAAGCCAGTGACTTCCGGTTGCGGCAATGCGGAGCTAAGCCGCACGTTCGGCAGCTCCCGCTATTTAAGGACTTTTGGGGCGATTTTAGGGCCCCAAACGGCGCTGTTTCGTTGAATCCCGGTGGGGGAAGGTGTCTAGAGGAGCATTCCCCATAATTTATGGTGCTCAACCCGAGTGGGGCAAAAGCAAAGGCTGCAGCAGCTCCCCAAGAAAAGCGGGAGAAGAAGGACAAAATGGCGGCCGGCGGAACACCCGAGGACTGGTGGAAGTGGGCGCAGGAGCAGCAGGCCTCTCTTCCGCGCTGTTTTGCGGAGCTGAAGGCTGAGTTGCTCGACTCCCTGAATGCGACTACCAACAAGCTGCTTGGGACCCAGGCGGCCCAGGAGGTGTCCATTTGGGAGTTGCAGCAGCAGGCCGCTGAGAGGGAGGAGGAGGCCTTGGTCCTCGTGGGAAAAGTGGAGTTGCACGAGGCACTTCACAAAAAGTGGCAAGACCGCTTGGAGGAGCTGGACGTTCGCACGAGGCGAAAGAATTTGAGGATCCTGGGCCTGGCGGAGGGGTCGGATCTCCCGGCGTATGTGACCACGACGTTGAGCTCGTTGATGGGAGCGGGGTCCTTCCATTTGCCCCTGGAGCTTGAGGGAGCTCATAGAGTGCTGGCCAGGAGGCCTAAGGCAAATGAGCCCCCGAGGGCGGTGCTGGTGCGGTTCCATCGATTTAGCGACCGGGAGTGTGTGCTGCGCTGGGCCAAGAGAGGAGCAGCAAGTGGGAGAATTCGGCAGTGAGAATCTACCAGGACTGGAGTGCGGAGGTGGCTAAGCGGCGGGCCGGGTTCAACAGGACGAAGGCGGTGCTGCATGCCAAGCAGGTCAGATTTGGAATGCTGCAGCCTGTGCGTCTGTGGGTGACATACAAGGACCAGCACCATTACTTCGAGTCCCTGGAGGAGGCGTGGGCCTTTGTACAGGCGGAGAAGCTGGACTCGAACTCGGGCCTGGGGACACACTATGGCCGTTGCTGTTTTCGCTGTTGCTGTTCTTTAACTTTGACATGTGTGTTTTTTATGCTGGTTTTCTTTTTGCTCTGTTTCCGGGTGGGTTTGTGTGTTGGGTATGGGTGTGGGATATGTGGGGAATGTGGGGGGTTTGTATTTTATATGTTCTCTTCTGTACGGGGTTGGGGGTTGGGGTGAAACTGGATTTTGGAGAGCTGCGTCAGAAGGGTGGGGTGTGGCAGTGTGAAAGCGCGGGCTTTCCTCTGGTTTCCCGCGCCGCGGGGCAGGGGGGGGCGGAGCTGGATGTGGGGGCGTGGCCTCTACTGGTTTTCTTTCCCGCGCTGAAGCGGTGCCAAGGAGGTGTGGCAAGAGGGGGATGACCCCATGCCGGGAGGAGATGGGTTTTGGCGGGAGCTGCCGGGGTCAGCAGAAGTCAGCTGACTCACGGAAGTACCATGGAGGGTGCGTCGCGGCTAGGAGGGGTCCTAGCCTGGGGGGGTGGGGGGATACCGGGTTGCTGCTAGAATGGCCAGGAAGGAGCTGGCATGGGCCGGGGGGGTAGAGGGAAGGCGTTATCGCCATGGGGAACGGGTCGGGCGGGGCGAGCTGGCCTGGGGCGAGCAGTGGATAAGCTATGGCTAGCCGGCGGGGGAGGGGGGCGGGTTGTCCTCTGATCCGGCTGATTACCTGGAACGTGAGGGGGCTGAATGGGCCGGTTAAGAGAACTAGGGTATTTTCTCATCTGAAGGGGTTGAAGGCGGACGTGGCTATGCTCCAGAAGACCCACTTGAAGGTGGCGGACCAGGTTCGTCTGAGGAAGGGGTGGGTGGGGCAGGTTTTTCACTCAGGATTGGACGCGAAGAACCGGGGGGTGGCGATTCTGGTGGGGAAGAGGGTGGCGTTCGAGGCGGCTGAGGTGGTGTCGGACAAGGAGGGCAGATATATTATGGTGAAGGGTAGGCTGCAGGGAAAGAAGGTGGTGCTGGTTAATGTATATGCCCCGAATTGGGATGATGCTGGCTTCATGAGGCGCTTGTTGGGCCGCATTCCGGACGTAGAGGCAGGGGGCCCGATCATGGGGGAGATTTTAACACAGTGCTGGATCCCACACTGGACCGGTCCAGTTCAAGGACGGGTAGGAGACCGAGGCAGCCAAGGTACTGAGTGGGTTTATGGACCAGATGGGAGGGGTCGATCCCTGGAGGTTTGGGAGGCCGAGAGCGCGGGAGTATTCCTTTTTCTCTCATGTCCATAGGGTTTATTCCCGTAGAGATTTTTTCTTCCTGAGCAGGGGATTGATCCCGAGGGTGCAGGAGGCCGAGTATTCGGCCATAGCGATTTCAGACCATGCTCCGCACTGGGTTGAGCTGGAGATGGGGGAGGCGCGGGACCAGCGCCCGCTCTGGCGCCTGGATGTGGGGATGCTGGCTGATGAGGAGGTGTGTAGGAGGGTCCGGAGAAGTATTGAGGGGTATCTTGATACCAATGACACGGGGGCGGTCCGGGTGGGGATGGTCTGGGAGGCTTTGAAAGCAGTGATCCGGGGGGAGCTGATCTCCATCCGGGCCCATAGGGAAAGGAGGGAGAGGAAGGAGAGGGAGAGACTGGTGGGAGAGCTCCTGGATGTGGACAGGGGATATGCGGAGGCACCGGAGGAAGGGTTGCTGGGGGAACGGCGCAGTGTGCAGGCCAAATTTGACTTGTTGACCACCAGAAAGGCGGAGACACAGTGGAGGAGGGCGCAGGGCGCGGTATATGAGTATGGGGAGAAGGCGAGCAGGATGTTGGCGCATCAGCTCCGTAGGCGCGATGCGGATAGGGAAATTGGTGGAGTGACGGATGGGGGTGGGAATGTAGTGTAGAAGGGGACAGAAGTAAATGGGGTCTTTAGGGACTTCTACGAGGAACTGTACCGGTCGGAACCTCCGATGGTGAGAGGGGGGATGGAGAGCTTCATGAACAGGCTATGTTTCCCAAGGGTTCAAGAGGAGCTGGTAGAGGGGCTGGGGGCGCCGATAGAGCTGGAGGAGCTAGTCAGGGGGATTGGACAAATGCAGTCAGGTAAGGCCCCGGGGCCGGACAGGTTCCCGGTGGAATTTTATAAAAAGTATGCGGATCTGGTGGGCCCCCTGTTGGTGCGAGCCTTCAATGAGGCATGGGAGGGGGGGGCTTCGCCCCCGATGATGTCGCGGGCACTGATCTCTCTGATCCTAAAGCGGGATAAAGACCCCTTGCAGTGTGGATCATACAGGCCTATCTCGCTCCTCAATGTTGACGCCAAGTTGCTGGCAAAGATCCTGGCCACCAGGATAGAGGATTGTGTGCCAGGGGTGATACACGAAGATCAGACAGGATTCGTTAAGGGACTGCAGCTCAACACGAATGTGCGGAGACTGCTAAATGTTATCATGATGCCGGCAGTGGAGGGGGAGGCGGAGATAGTGGTGGCGCTGGACACAGAGAAAGCTTTTGATAGAGTTGAGTGGGGGTACCTGTGGGAGGTGCTGGAACGGTTCGGATTTGGGGAGGGATTCATCAAATGGGTGAGGCTGCTCTACGCGGCTCCGATGGCGAGTGTAGTTACAAATGGAAGGAGATCAGAGTACTTTAGGCTCTACCGTGGGACCAGGCAGTGGTGTCCCCTGTCCGCCTTGCTCTTTGCACTGGCGATTGAGCCTCTGGCTATGGCGTTGAGGGAGTCAGGGAGATGGAAGGGTCTGGAGCGGGGTGGGGAGGAACACCGGGTATCGCTGTATGCGGACGACCTGCTGTTGTATGTGGCGGACCCAAAAGGGGGAATGCCGGGGGTGATGGAGCTATTAGCGGAATTTGGGGGCTTCTCAGGCTATAAGTTAAATTTAGGCAAGAGTGAGGTATTTGTAGTACACCCGGGAGATCAGGAGGAGGGAATTGGGAGACTCCCATTTAAGAGGGCAGTGAAGAGTTTCAGATACCTGGGGGTGCAGGTGGCCAGGAGTTGGGGGACTCTCCATAAGCTTAATTTTACCAGGCTGGTAGGTGGGCTGGCACTGCCCAACCTTCTGGGGTACTATTGGGCAGCCAATGTGTCAATGGTGCGTAAATGGGTGATGGAGGGGGGAGGGGCGGCGTGGAAAAGAATGGAGATGGCGTCATGTAGAGGTACGAGCCTGGGTGCCATGGTAACGGCACCGTTGCCGCTCTCCCCTAAGAGGTTTACCAGGAGCCCGGTGGTGGCAGCGACCCTAAAAACCTGGGAACAATGGAGACGGCATCGGGGGGAAACAGGGGGCTCGATGGAGGCTCCACTGGGTGGCAACCATCGGTTCATTCCGGGGAACACGGATGGGGGATTCAGGGGGTGGCAAAGGGCGGGCATCAGCAAATTGAGGGACCTGTTTATTGGCGGGAGGTTTGCGGGCCTGGGGGAACTGGAAGATAAATTTGGCCTTCCCCAGGGGAACATGTTCAGATACCTGCAGGTAAAGGCGTTTGCTAGGCGACAGGTAGAGGGATTCCCTTTGCTGCCCTCGCAGGGGACGATGGACAGAGTGCTTTCGGGGGTGTGGGTAGGAGAGGGGAAGGTGTCTGACATCTATAAGGTAATGCAGGAGGTGGAGGAGTCGTCAGTGGAGGAGCTGAAGGCTAAATGGGAGGAGGAACTCGGGGAGCAGATAGAGGACGGGGCTTGGGCGGATGCCTTGGAGAGAGTCAACTCTTCCTCCTCATGTGCGAGGCTTAGTCTCATCCAATTTAAGGTGCTGCACCGGGCCCACATGTCCGGGACTAGGATGAGTAGGTTCTTCGGGGGTGCGGACAGGTGCACCAGATGTTCGGGGAGTCCTGCGAACCACGCCCATATGTTCTGGGCATGCCCAGCACTGGAAGAATTCTGGAAGGGGGTGGCGGGGACGGTGTCGAGGGTGGTTGGATCCAGGGTCAAACCAGGGTGGGGACTCGCAATTTTTGGAGTTGCGGTAGAGCCGGGAGTGCAGGAGGCGAAAGAAGCCGGTGTCCTGGCCTTTGCGTCCCTAGTAGCCCGTCGAAGGATTCTGTTACAATGGAAGGATGCAAGGCCCCCAAGTGTGGAGACCTGGATCAGTGACATGGCGGGATTTATAAAATTGGAAAAGGTCAAATTTGCCCTGAGAGGATCAATACAAAGGTTCTATAAACGATGGCAGCCTTTTCTGGACTTCCTGGCTCAGAGATAGGTAACTGGGTCAATAGCAGCAGCAACCCGGGGGGGGGGGGGGGGGGGGGGGGGGGGGGGGGGGGGGGGGGGGGTGCATTATTGTAGTGTTTATTCTGTAACTTTATAGTGTGTTAATTTGCGTTGTTGTTAAAATGCTGGGTTGTTCATGGGGATGGGGCGAATGTATATGATTGTTAATATTATTGTTATTTTCGGTATTTTACTAAGGTGCGTCAATGTTGTATAAAATCAAAATTTCTCAATAAAAATTATTTAAAAAAAAAATTTTTTTTTACCAGGCTGGTGGAGCAGATGGAGGAGGAATTTAAAAGGTGGGACATGGTGCCGCTATCGCCCGCGGGTAGAGTGCAGTCCGTCAAAATGACGGTTCTCCCGAGGTTCCTGTTCCTCTTCCAGTGTTTGCCCATCTTTATCCCTAGGGCCTTTTTTAGAAGGGTGACCAGCAGCATCATGAGCTTTATTTGGGTGCATGGGACCCCGAGGGTGAAGAGGGTCTTCTTGGAGCGGGGTAGAGATGGGGGGGGGCTGGCGTTACCCAATCTCTCGAGGTACTACTGGGCGTCCAATGTGTTGATGGTGCGCAAGTGGGTGATGGAGGGGGAGGGGGCAGCATGGAAACGGATGGAGAGGGCGTCCTATGGAGATACAAGTCTGGGGGCCTTAGTAACGGCGCCGTGGCCGCTCCCTCCTACGAGGTATACCATGAGTCCGGTGGTGGCGGATACCCTCAAGATTTGGGGGCAGTGGAGGCGACATACGGGAGAAGTGGGGGGCTCGATGGAGGCTCCGTTCAGGGGGAACCATAGGTTCGTCCCGGGGAATATTGATGGGGGATTTCAGGGTTGGCACAGAGCGGGCATCAGACAGCTGAGGGACCTGTTTATTGATGGGAGGTTTGCGAGCCTGGGGGAGTTGGAGGAGAAATTTGGGCTCCCCCCGGGAAACATGTTCAGGTATCTGCAGGTAAATGCATTTGCTAGACCACAGGTGGAGGGATTCCCTTCGCTTCCCGCGAGGGGGGTGAGTGACAGGGTGCTTTCGGGGGTCTGGGTTGGAGAGGGGAAGATATCTGATATCTACAAGGTTATGCAGGAGGTGGAGGAGGCATCAGTAGAGGAGCTGAAAACTAAGTGGGAGGGGGAACTGGGGGAACAGATCGAAGACGGGACATGGGCTGATGCCCTGGAGAGGGTTAATTCTTCCTCCTCGTGTGCGCGGCTTAGCCTCATCCAATTCAAGGTGCTGCACCGGGCCCACATGACTGGGACGAGGATGAGTAGGTTCTTTGGGGATGAAGACAGGTGTCTCAGTTGCTCGGGGAGTCCAGCGAACCATGCCCATATGTTCTGGGCATGCCCGGCACTGGAGGAGTTCTGGAAGGGGGTGGCGAGGACGGTGTCAACGGTGGTGGGATCCAGGGTCAAGCCAGGCTGGGGACTCACGATTTTTGGGGTTGGGGTGGAGCCAGGAGTGCAGGAGGCGAAAGAGGCCGGTGTGCTGGCCTTTGTGTCCCTAGTAGCCCGGCGAAGGATCTTGCTACAATGGAAGGATGCGAGGCCCCCAAGCATGGAGACCTGGATCAATGACATGACAGGTTTTATTAAGCTAGAGAAGGTCAAATTCGCCCTGAGAGGATCGACACAAGGGTTCTTCAGGCGGTGGCAACCTTTCCTATGATGACTATATTTGTTTATTTAATTTTAATTTATTTTTAAGTTCTCTTGTTCATTGGGGCTGAGGGGGTGGGAGGGAGGGGATACATGCGTTGTTACGGTTTGGGGGTGTTACAGTTTTTATGGGTTATTTTGTTGCATTTTATTGTTTGTTGTTATATTTTCTGTAAAAAATTCCAATAAAAATTATTAAAAAAAAGAAAGACTCAAGCCAGTAAGTGCCAATCCATTTGTGATGCTCTGCCGTGCTGTCGGTAGGCTCAGGGTTAGCGCTTGCTCACCAGTGGTCCAGGCACAAGATTCTCCAGGCCCGCATGATTCTCTGGTCCCTGAATCGCACGGGCGAGGACCTCTAATGGTATTTACGAGCGTGGCCCTGATGTGGTGGACCTCACGGTAGGCCAAGAGGGTAACTTGTGAAGGAAGTTTCCCCCAAAGTCCATCTGAGGGCCAACCTCACCCCAACAATGCACAACCTGCCCACCCCTCCCCTATCAGACCCTCCAACCGCCCTCCAGAGACCCCCTAAAATGGGAGACCCCCCTAGAGACCCTCTAAATAGAGAGCCCTCCCAGGGACCCTCTAAATAGGAAGACACCCCAGAGACCCCTTAAATTCTGAGACCCCTATAGAGAGCCCTTAAATAGGGAGACCACCTACAGAGATATCCTAAGTAAAGGAAACCCCACAGCGCCTAAATAGGGAGACCCCCCCCACAGAGACTACGTAAATAGGGAGACCCTTGTCAATTTCCAGCTCAACACTTCAAAGTCACTAAAGCTGAAGGGAGGTTATTGGAATGCACTTAACTCTCTTTGAAGTGGTTAGTATTTGTAAACGTTGTGGTTACAGCACTTCAGAGTTACTCATTCATGAAGGAAGATGAATGAAGCAAGGCTCATATATGTGTTTGTGGAAACTGCCAATCACAGCCCACTAAGAGAAATTAATGAATGGCTTGTAGCTAACGGACCTGAAGGATTTAAACACAGGCTACTGCGTCTATCCTTCCAGGAATTGACTCGTGGTGCTTCCTGTGTCTGAGCCAGCAGGTGTATGTTCAGGTCAGTGTTACAACATGAATATTCTCCACTGTCCTGTGCGGACTGCTCTCTAACTTCCAGACAGGGGTCTCTTTTCTGGAGGGGCAATTGTGGGGACGGGGTTCCTTTAATTAGGGGTCTATACAAATGGGGAGGTTTGTTTAGTTAGGGGGTCACTGGAGGGGTTCCTTTAGTTAGGAGGTTTCTTTGGGGTTTCCCTTTAGTTAGGCAGTCTCTCTGGGGGGTTAGTTACTTAGGTGATCTCTGTGTGGGGGTGGGGGGTTGTCTCCATGTTTAGGGGGTCCCTGTGAGGTCTCCCTTTTTAGGGGGTCCCTGGGAGGGCGTGGGTCAGGTCAGACCTGTACTTGGGGGAAGGGGTGCACCCAGAAAATCCGGGGCTAGAGGGCTGCTTTGCAATGAGGGATGGGGGGTTGATCCGTGATGTGGGTGCGCGGTGGTGGCCAGTTGTGGCACCTCGCTATTGTGCTGCCTGCTCAAAATGTATGGCAAAGGATATTGAATTCCTTCCTGATCTCCCAGCAAGAGGGCAGATCAGTAGCAATTCAACTCCGGTGGGGAACATAGGGCTGGATTCTCTATTTTAGCGGCTACGTGCCGGCTCAAATGGAGAATTCGCAGGAGGTTTGCAATTAAAAAAAGCGGCGCCGACCCCTCACCTATTCCGGGACCAATGAGGGGCTAGCACCGGGTGCAAAATCCCGGCTCCGACGCCAAAACGGCCAGAGAGTGGCCGGGTCCGGGCCGCACATGTGCACGGCTGACGACCTGCTATGGTCCCGCCGTGCAACATGGCACTTGCCGTGCGTGGACTGACACTCCTAGAGGCTAAAACATGGCCCCCCGAACCGGTGCCCCCAGCCCTCACAGAAGCCCCCCTCCCCGGCCATCGCACGGACCCCGGCCAAGTATGTTGGCGCTAGACACAGTCCGCAGCCTACCACATGTGTCCCGCGCGGTCAGGAACTTGGCCCATCGGGAGTGGAGCATCGTGGTAGGGCCGGCCGATGACACGCCAACACATTTGCAATGGCGCGTGATGCGATTACGCCATTTCCGAGGGGGCGGAACATGGCTGACTGGCGCCAGCCCCGGTTTGTGCGTCAGAGTCGATTCTCTGCCCAATCATCAATTACGATATTAGCTTCGCCCATAGTCTCCCAAATGGAGAATCCCACCCCTGTGAGAGAGTTCGGCCCTTCTCTTTCAAAGAGCATTTTTGACCCTCATCAGACAGTAGCTGTACTCCACTTTAGTTCCATGGGTATAATTATTACCCAAAAGGCACACTATTCCAGATCGCTCTCAAATCTGCCTTCCAGATTTCCAAATCCCAGGTCCAGCCTTCTTGATGTCTTTCCCAGCTGACCTGACTTACTATTGTGAGTGCGTCCCCTGTGATGGCCAGGTTACTCAAAATGTCTAAGCACAAGCAAGGTCCCAGCTTCTCAGCCATGGTGCTGCTGTCAAAAACTGCTTCTGGGCTTCCCCAAGCCCCAATCTCCTCAGCAGCACAGAGCAGTTCTTGCTCCTGCGTTTCACTTCGTCCCAACTCTTAGCAGAATGGAGCTAATGGCTCCTGGGAAGTCTCTGAACCCCAGACACCAGCAGCACAGAGCTGACGGTAGCACTTGAGCTACATGGATCTGACCATCCCCTTCATCTGCTCCTTCAATGTGGCTGCTGTTCAATGTGGCCCTTAAATTGATCTATGTGACCTGTTAATATCTCCCAACAAGGTTCTGTCCCTGTTCTTAAGTAGGACCAAATGTATAAATCCTTAAACATTGTATAGCTGAAATGGTAAAAAATCTCTAGTCAACCAAAGCTCACCCCCCCGCCCCATTCCCGTTTCCACACAGGTGCGAATATACATAAACACAAAAAAAATCTAAAAATACTGATTCCCTTGGAGAGGAAAGACAATTGTCAAGACAAATGGATCCATGGGACGTGACGGGACCAATTTCAAACAAAAAGCCTTATGGAGGCAATTTAGCATAGCTGTGTTCAAACAAGGTCGTTTGGACGGGAGATCTGGTTCAGAGGCTGGGGGTGCAAGGAGACAGGAAGGAAAGATCAGGGTATCCGTGTCTGTGAAAACAGAAAGTAAAGTAATCTTTATTGTCACAAGTAGGCTTACATTAACACTGCAATGAAGTTACTGTGGAAAGCCCCTAGTCGCCACACTCTGGCGCCTGTTTGGGTACAGGGAGAATTCAGAATGCCCAAATTACCCAACAGGCATGTCTTTCGGGACTTGTGGGAGGAAACCGGAGCACCCAGAGGAAACCCACGCAGTCACAGGGAGAACATGCGGACTTCACACAGACAGTGACCCAAGTCGGGAATCGAACCCAGGACCCTGAAGCTGTGAAGCAACAGTACTAACCACTGTGCTACCGTGCTGCCCAGAAAGATTCAGTGAGAAGGTAGCTAAGTGAAGTTGAAAATCAAGCTGAAGGCTTATTGAACTAAATGTTCTTTTCCAGAACCTAATTTATTTTATTTTCTCATGACTTGTGAAAACACTTCCTGGATTACTGCTGCTTTTATCAAGTTTACAATGGTGGCATTGGCAATTCAGACAAGAATGACAAACGTATCTCAACAAGATGATAATTGCGACTAAATTCTTCTGCTTCTTTGGGTGCATGAGAAACATTTCTCATAAGGAATTCAGTGAATTTTACTCGATAATGAAACGACTGTTTTGATTTAGGAAGTTCTCACCATGATCTTGATTTCCTAACCCTTGCACTGGCTGACCGATCTGGAAAAATGGAACTGTTATGATGTAGCTCTCCTCCAGTTGCTCCTTGTAGTGACCGTGACCGTGGGATCTCCAACTCAAATACTGTTGGTGTTGCCATGTCTAATTCCAAGAAAAGAATGTTTTCAGCCTAAACCAGATAAGAAACAGAATCACAAGTTATACTCCAGTTCTGCATCACTTCTGAACTGCATCATCAGTGCTCCAAAATACAACACTTGTTCCAGCATATTCCCACTGTACTTGCGACAGAAAAACAACAAAATGCTTAGAAACTAGCTGGGCCCTGATCCACCAGACACCAACAAAGCTGCAAGCTTTCTGGGAAGGTTTTGAAATGAATGAAATGAAAGTGAAAAATGAAAATCGCTTATTGTCACGAGTAGGCTTCAATTAAGTTACTGTGAAAAGCCCCTAGTTGCCACATTCCGGCACCTGTTCGGGGAGGCTGGTACGGGAATTGAACCGTGCTGCTGGCCTGCCTTGGTCTGCTTTCAAAGCCAGTGATTTAGCCCAATGTGCTAAACCAGCCCCTGGTTTTGTGGGAGCAGAATCTCTAATTGTTGCTTATAAAGTCATCAAAATGAAGCTGGGAGAACTCTGAATGACAGCTGGTATATAGCTGGGAGGCAGCTGCCCTGTGAATCCTCAACATTAACTCTGGACTCCATGAAATCTCATGTCAGAAGGCCATACACGAGCAAGGAGACTTCCTGATGATTCCCAACTTCTACCCTCAGCTGATGAATCAGTACTTTTCCATGTTGCACACAGCTTGGAGGAAGCAGTGAGGGTGGCAAGGGCACACAATGTTCTCTGATGGTTATATTAACGTTTATCATAAAGAGTGGCTTGATAGCACCATTTATAACCAAGCTGGCCGAGCTCTACAGGACATATATACTAGGCTGGGCCTGCAGCAGATGGGTGAGGCAATCACAAGGGAGAAAAAACTACTAGACCTTGCTCTCACCAATCTATCTGTTGCTGATGCATCTGACCATTACATTTTTGGTAGGAGTGAGCACCGCGTAGTCCTTGTGAAGACAAAGTCCTATCTTCACACTGAGCATAGCCTCCATTGTGTTATGTGGCACTCCGACCGTGCTGAATGGGATAGATTCAGAACAGAGCTACTCAAAACTGGGCATCCATGAGGCATTGTGGGCCATCAGCAACAGCAGAACAGCAACCACTCTTCCATTACTATCAAGCTGGTGGATCTGCCCTGGTTCAATGGAGAGTGCAGGAGGACACCCCAGGATCAGCATACCAAAGAATTAGGCGAAGGTACAACACGGGAGAACTTGTGTGCCAGACAGTGCAAGCACCGGGCAATATACAGAGCTAAATTAATCAAGAAATCAGGTCAAAACTCTGCAGTCCTGCCACATTCAGTCATGAATGCTTGTGGATAACTGAACAACTAACAGGAGGAGGAGGAGGCTCCACAAATATCCCCACCCTCAATAATGGGGGAGCCCAACATATCAGTGCAAAAGACAAGGCTAAGGTATTTGCAAAAATCTTTAGTCAGAATTACCATGTGAATGATCCATCTCGGCTACTCGTGAGGTTCCCAGCATCACAGATTCCAATCCAGCCAATTTGATTCTGTCCATGTGCTTTCCAGGAGTGGCTGAAGGCATTAAGATATATGGGCCCTGACAATATCCTGGCTATGTTACTGATGACATCTGCTCCCAAACTAGCCATGGCCTGAGCCAAGTTGTTCCAGTGCAACTACAAGACTGGATCTGGCAATGTGAAAAATTGCCCAGATATGGCCAGTCCACAAAGTGACCCAGTCAATTAATGCCCCATCAGCCTCCTCTTAGGAACATAGGAATTAGGAGCAGACATTGGCAACTCAGTCCTTCCACCCTGCTCTACTGTTCAATCTGATCATGGTTGATTTCTTCCTAGTCTCAAGTCCACCTCCCCACCTGTTCCCCATTTCTCTTTAACCCATTTGCATCAAAAATATATCTATATCCTTCTTGAAACCATTTAATGACTCAAACTCCACCACACTATGGGGCAGCAAGTTCCACAATTTCACCACCCTCTGCGAGAAGTAATTCCTCCTCATCTCAGTTTTAAGGCTATCGCCTCAACCTATATCTGTGACCTGTGACCTCTTAATCATGAGCAAAGTGATGGAAACTGTTGTCAATAGTAAATGTGTGATAGCAACTTTCTAAGCTCCTGGCCAAGTTACAACCTTTGTCCAAACATGGACAGAAGAACTAAACTCAAAGGGGATGTGAGAGTGACTGCCCTTGACATAATGTCAGCATTCGACCAAGTGTGGTATCAAAGAGTTCTAGCAAAACTGAAATCAATGGGAATTATGGGGAAACTTGCCACTGGTTGGATCATACTTGGCACAAAAGAAAATGGTTGTGGTTGTTGGAGCCCAATCACCTCAGTCCCAGGATATTATTGCAAGAGCTGCTCAGGGATGTGTCCTAGGACCAAGGTATAGGTTCCATATTCCAACATTCTCTGAGTAAAGACATTTCTCGGGAATTCCCTGCTGGATTTATTAGTGACTGTTTTATATTTATGGCCTTTAGCTCTACTTTCACATGCAATTGGAAATATTCTAGGGTAGATTTAGTTGAACCTGCCAGATCAGGTATGATGGCAGGGGAGGCTGAGAGAATTGGTGGGAGCGCCTGTATTGGATTCCTGATGTCAGGAAAACTGTCCCCAGTTAACGTGGGGGCAGGATGGCCCCAAAATGAGAATCCCACTTGCCAGCACTGGTAGGGCAATTTGGCTCATAAAATGAGCCACCGAAAGCCAATTGTCCGAGTCCATCAGAATGTAGTAGTAGATTAGAGACTTAGCGAGCCTCACATGATGTTCTTGTGGCTCAAGACAACCCAGTGAACTCTATTGGGTTGACCTGTGATCTTGCAGGAGGATGTCCTTTGTTCTGAGGCACTCTGTGACCGATTGATAAACCTGGCATTGGGAAAGGGGGTTGGGGGTGGCGCTGAAAGCCACCCCCTGTTCTTGCCTCCAAACCCCCTGTCACTTCCCGCCAGCAACCCTCTCCCCACTCACCTGTGTCCAGGGGCCCAGCATCGATCTTGGGAGTGGGCTTCAGTACATTAATGGCTGGCTGACTGACCAGCAGCTCTTGGGGTGGGATTTCTGCCTCACTGCGATGCTTGACTGCCTGGAAGGTCGAGTGCTAGCCATTTAAGTGCCTGTTTGGCAATTAATTGTGTCAGAACTCCCCTTCAGAAGTGACACCAGTTCATGCTTGTTCTCCAGTGGGAAAGGCCCATGTTATTGCAACAAAATCCAGGTCTGTGTCTTTCCTATGAAACCATTTCATAATCTTCAAGACTTGAATCACGCCATTCTCAGTCTTCCCTTTTATAGAGAAAAGAGCCTCAGCCCATCTAACCTTTCCTGATAGGTACAATCTTTCAGTTTTTGTATAATTCTATTCAATCCTTCCTATACCTTCGCCAGTGCTTTTTTGTTGTACTTGATGCTCAATACAGCATTTACTGTGTTCATTTTAATTGTCACTTGTTATATGTTAGACTTGTACCACTAACCACATGTGCACTAAACCAAACTATTCTTGTCTTTGTATCCTGTTAATCATAGGGCAAAGGTTCACCCTGGAAAATTGTGCTAAGCCCATCAACTGTGCTGGCAGTGTGAGTGAGCGCATTATTACCATGAGCAGAATAATGTAGCCTACATCCAATAATTAACAGAAATTCATCCCCTTTTAACAGGTGGTTAGGCAACAGGAAATGAAATAATACGTTGGATTGTTCTAAATTATTAGAACATCAAAAATATTGGGCGCAATCATATGGCCTTGTCGGTATGACTTGGGATGTGACGAGGCCGTTTGCAACGCTCGGGACGGCTTATGAGATTTAAATGAGATTTTTGCGAGACGTCGCGATCAGGATCTCGCCCTCACTGGGCAGGATCCAGATTTGTATATTTAAGTGAGCAGTTAGCCTGACTAAATATGTCTGCACCAGAATCTCCCAAAGCCTGGGATTGAGTGCCAGCACCTGGCAGACCTCCCTTTGGCGCCGTTTAGCACTGGTCCACACAATCATGGACCAGGTGTGGAATCCATGATATACTGTTTCTGAGCAAGGGTCATGAGTTAGTATGAAATTCATATATCCTGGAGACGCGAAGGACATAAGTTAGAACGGAATCCATAATAAACTGGTTCTTAGTGAATGACGCAAGTCTGTGGAGACAGAATGATGGAAGTAGTCATAGCAAGGATGCACTTTTCTGTAAACTACCATTCCCTTCAGGTCAAAGGGAAGATAAGTATGCAAAAGAAGGATAGAAAGTGCTAATGTTTCTATTGGTCCATTTGCCCTATTTTCTATTGCTTTCTATTAGTTAGAATTACTATCCTTTCATTGGTCTAAAATGCAAGTTTAACTGTGATATTATTGGCGTATGCGACAATCAATTAAAGGCTTAAAATGTATCTGTTAATTCTATTGGTTAAATCAAGCTATAAATGCTTCTGTTTACTAAGATAATTCAGAGTAATGCCAGTGCATCCCACTGGTTTTGCCCTCCATGTGCACATGTCAATAAAACTTAATCAAAGAGCTCCTGTGTCAGCCTTGCGATACTTCGACACAGGCATAACGGCAGCTAGGGAGTCTCCCAGGCCATTACAGGTCCTCGGGTGGTCGGGCTCTGGGCAGGGCACTCCTGCTGTCAGCCAGGCACATTGGCACTGCCAGCCTGGCACTGTCACCTGGGGACCCAGGCAGTGCCACTCTGGCACCACCAGGGTGTCTGGTTGGAACTGCCAGATAGGCGAGGGCACTGCCAGGGTGCCAGGCTGGCAGTGCCAAGGTGCCTGGGTGGCAGGGTGCCCTGCCCCTATGAGTTGGGGTGAGAGGGACTCGAGGACCCCTTGACAAGTAAATTGATGGGGCTTTGAGAGAACTGGCCAGCATTTAAAAATGGCGCTCTATTCTCTTCCTGTACTGACGAGCAGGAAATGAAGGTAGGTGCGGCCTCGGCAGGTGATCCACACCGAGGCCAGAAAAGAAAGAGTCCCGTTTGATAGCGGGGATGTTCTCGGCATGGCAGGCTCTGAGAAACACCCAACCAAATGTGCCCAAAACAGGACTTTTTTTTCCCTGTTAAATTGCGCCCATCAGCACCTAGGATGTCATGAACATTGCATGGCTACAGTAAGAAGTCTTACAACACCAGGTTAAAGTCCAACAGGTTTATTTCGAATCACTAGCTTTCAAAGCACTGCTCCTTCCTCAGGTTATTCAGGTGCTCCAAAAGTTAGTGATTCAATCCTATTGGACTTTAACCTGGTGTTGTAAGACTTCTTAATGTGCCCATCCCAGTCCAACTCCGGCATCTCCACATCATTGTATGGCTACTAATTGAAAAATAAATATTGGTAAACTATTCTCATGTCTGCATTTTTTTCGTCTGTTTTTATGTTCTGTTATTTTAGTATTGTATAACCTTCAGAATTAGGAATCATCTGAGGTTGAGCACAAATTAAACAGCAGGCTGAATTTTACATTATTCCAACGGGCACGGAAAATAGGGTGGGTGCCAACTTGATGCCTACCCTGAGCTCACTCAGATAATACAGGGTAGCTGGGCACACTCAAAGGGCAGCAGCCCTCCCTCCATATATATATAAATAACTAAGGGTCAATCAGTCTTGTTATCAAGCCAATCGACGTCGACAGTATGCTGTCCACGCCATTAAATGTTTGCTGTGGGCAGCTGTGTGGGAATGTTTAATGTGTAGAGAGGAAAGGGAGGAGGTTGCTCTTCGGAGGCTGCCCTTTTCTGATCGTGGGGCACTCCCCCCACTTAGTTAGATCCCCCATTTCCTTTCTTCCCCTAAACCAACCTACTCCCCCCTCCCGCCCCTTTCCCTAACCTACCCAAATTCTCCCGGCTCAAGAACTCCGACTTACCTACTCCAGGGATCCATGGGTCTTGATCTTTTCCTTCTACAGTGCCAGCAGTGGTCACTGAGTTCTTTCTGGTGTTGCTGGGACTGATGGAGCTGTAGCCCAATCCGATTGGCCAGGATCTCCACAGAGCAGGACTTCTGCCCAAATGAGTATGTGAAATCCCACTTGACCCTTAACTGCTCGCCCTGTAGCTCTTTATGGCTCTGGGGTAGGTCGGTATGGAGCATGTCGGCTCCATACTGACATTTTTCTGGGATCTGCAGGGGTTAGGGAGAATGCTGTCAAATACAAATCCCCCCCAAGTATTATTCAGCGCAGAATTTCCATGGTAGTGGGTCAACTTGAATCAACTTTGAAATATATAAAAATGGACAGCAGATTATTACCAGTCTGTGAAATCACTCAATACACTTCTGATAACAATGTGAAACACCAGGACACACCACACACTTTTAAATGCGTCATCTTTCATTATTATAATACTGTAATAACTTGGCGTGACAATTTTATGAGCTCATCATGGGAAGAAACATTACAGCAGTGCTGCCCAGGTCTGATCAGTTTACAACCACTCCAACTGGGCTGTGCCAGACTAAGGGCCATGATCTACTGGAAAAGTTTCAAAGTGTGGTAGCGAGTGAGAACTGCCACAAGCTTCCCGAGGCTTGACCCGACAAGGCCGTCACCGGTATCAAACGTTAATTGGTCCACTTAACAAGGCCCCATGGGCTTCAGCCCACAAATGATTGTCCTGCCGGCTGAATCGCCGGGACCGTGCCCGCCAGTCCCCCGCTGAAGCTGACACTGGTGGAGTGGTGACCGCAGTGGAGAGCTTGGTGCACGACGTCAGCAGCATGGGTGGAGGAGTCCAAGCTGTGGCTCAGTCAGTGACGGCCAATGACTGAGAGCCTCGGCAGCATGTCTTGAGGTGACCCCTAGGGCCCTACAGGTACCCACTGAGAGGAGGGGCCGCTGGGTGCCTCCCTTCACACTTGAGTGACTTTGAAGTAGTCAGCTGTGAACCTAACCGCAAAGTTTATAAACATCAAGCTTGCATTGACAGCCCCCGGACCACGTCAAAGAGAGTTAAGGGTTTTCTGACAGTTTCATTACTGACTACTTCAAACCTGAAGGAAGATGAATGGAACAATGCCGACAGCTGGGTGTGTGTGTGGAAGCTGTGAATCACAGCCTAATAAAATCAATATCTGAAAGAAATGAATGAATAGCTTGCAGATCAAAGATCTGAGGGGATTAAACCCAGCTGACTGGCTTTCTCTTTTCAGAAATTGACAGATGCAGCTTTCTCTGCCTGAGCCAGGCAAATGAGGTAGCGATGCCTATTGTACAGGTGAGTGTCAAAGCAGTGATTTTTTTACTGCCTCTTTTTGGACTACTCTCTAGCTTCCAGACAGCGGTTTATCTTCTGAGGGTCTTCCAGATAGGGGTCTATCTTCTAAGGGTCTTCCAGTCAGGGTTCTCTGCAAGCAATGGATTTTGGGATCTGCCTGTCTGCGACGGTCCTTGCGGATGTACTGAGGCTGCACAAACAGGAACTGCTCATGGAGTACCCACGAGAACAGTATCTTGCCCCAGAGGAGCAGGGGTCAACAGGCCAAGGAGGAGGGGGGAAGGAGGCGTGCATCAGGCCCCATGTATACTGGCACACTTGTTCTTTAAGAAGCTGTGTTGCCGATGACTATAGCTGACCAGGGAGTCCGAGCGACATCTCTGCCGGATGATGGCGCACGTGGAACCTTGGGGGTATGGAGGGTACAGTCAAGGTACAGTCACCCTTACCTTTTACACCATGGGGTCCTGTCTGGGATATCACAGCCATCCGTGCACAGGTGCATCTGCGCCATGGATGCCCTATACGCCTGGGCGGCACAATATATCAATTTCACTGTGGACTGAGCTCACCAGGTTGCCCGGGCAGTGGGATTCGCCACCATCACAGGCATGGCCCAGGTCCAGGAGCTGATCGATGGGATTCATGTCGCCCTATGGGAACCGGTGCATGAGGGGTCATCAATAGGACGGGGTCCCACTTGATAAACATGCAGTTGGTGTGTGACCACAGGCTTCACTTCATGCACATCTGCTCCCGGTAACCAGGCAGCGTGGACAACACATCTGTCCTGGCGCACTCGTTGGTGCCTGACACCTTTGTGGCATTCCCTTGAGTGAGGGGTTGGGTCTTGGGCGTCAGGGGTTATCAGATTTGGCCGTGGCTAATGACGCCTATCTGGAGGCCCCAGACTGATGCGGAGAACTGTTACAACCACGGACATACAGCAACTGTGTTATCGAGCAGTTCAGGTGCCTGCACCGCTCTGGTGGGGCACTCCAATATAGCACGAGGACGGTCTTCCGCATCATGGTGGCCTGGTACATCCTCCACAACATTGTGCAGTAGAGGGGCAGGATCCTGGAGGTGGACGTGGAGGAACACATGCCTCATCTAATGAGGAGGATGCTGAGGGGGGCCAGGATGGGCTGGACATGGGGGCCAGGCTGGCACAGGAGGCCACGTGACATGTGCGCCAGGGCAGCCTAGCAAAGGCACAATCTGATCACCTCCAGGTTCGCTGGCTAGGAGGCCTGGTCACCGGCAGCTCAAATATCCCATCCTATCCTGACATACCCACCCCCCCCCCCCCCCATGGCCATCCGCCCCCTTTTCCCCTCCCTGCACTCCAGCCCCCCCACCCCAGCACCTCAACCCCACTCCAGATTTCCCACAGGGTGTTGGCCCTGAGTCGGCAGCATCAGCGGATCTGGTCCATGGGGTGGGGGATGATGACGACCCGCTCCGTGATGAGTTTACCAGGAGTCTGACTCCTACCCCGGTGTCATATTCCACTGTCCGCCTGGGTGATCACTGCATGTAGGCATCACTACCTCATTCCTTCATATCGCTAGCCATTCCTTCACACAGACCCACAGACCTTCAGGGGAGGCGAGGATCGGGATGGGGTCTGGGGGTGGTCCTGGGCAGTGATGCGTCACTCACTGGGTTGGCCATAGCACATGGCGCCCCCACATGTCTGATCCTGTTCTGAGGGTGATTTTTGGGGTACCCCTTTCTGTCCTGGGGCCCTGGCTCGTGCCATCCTAAAACACCTGCACCCCACATCGCCAGTCTCGCCGCCACCTCCCCCCCTCTCTGCCCCAAGCCCATCCCTCACACTCTACAGATAGCGGGCCAAGGCAGTTTGGAACATGGGTACACATGTGTTTATTTGTGACAGTGCTGTGTACAATAACTGTGTCCCTGCCCCTAACATTATCTTATGTGCTGTCCCCCTGCCAACTTAACTGGTATCTACCTTTCTAATCTTACATGCACTAATGCTCCACCTTGATGGCTCCCCAGGTGATACATCAGGAGTGGAGGTGGCCTGCTGTGTTTCCTGTGACCTGGGTCCCCTTTGGCGACCGTCCTCTGGAGCGACCAGGCCTGGATGGGCACAGAACTCTTTTGAGTGTCACAGGTGGTGTGGTGCAACCCTGTTCTCCCCGTTGCCCAACGGATGCGCCGGGATGGGGGAGTATTCAGAGGCACTGTGGTGTTCCGGCACCTCCCCTGTGGGAGTCACTGGCACAGACCCCATCACCTCCTCCTCCCTCGGGGTATCCGATGGCTCCCGGGCTGCTCCTTGGGACAGGGGTATAGCAGGAGTGAACTCCAGTGGCTCCGTCGACACCTGGCGCTGCCAGTCCTGGAGCCCCACTCTCATTGTGACGAGCGTCTCAATGCTTGAAGCCATCGAGCACAAGGAGTGTGCCACATCCCTCTAGCGCTATGCCACGTCAATCAGTGACCCTGCCAGTCACTGTGACTGATTCAGGTTAGCCACTGCCAGACCAATGCTCTCACAACTGCAGCCATGGCCCGTCATGACTGGGCCATGCTCTGGAGTACCGCAGCAATGTCCAAATGGCCCTGGTACATGGCTGCCCTGTCCTGCGCATCATCCGCTATGCACACACTTGGACATCCTGACTCATGGCCGTGACTCTTGCACCCAAGGCTTCCACTGCAGACTCCACCTTTGCAGTGTTGGCCTGGGTGGTGCACATTGTCAGCACTGCCCCGCCCCTGCAAGCAGAAGGACATCTCCAACTGCGCCTTGAGGCGCTGGTTGCTAACACCCCCTCATGTCGTCCCCGGCTCTGCACCTGCATCTCCAACATTGATGGGACCACCTTTTTCAGAAGAACAAGATCTGCTAATCCCTGGGGTGGCTGCCCTCGAACTCTGCGTTCCCTTGGGGGATCCTACCTCCATCTGATGTAGTGCTGCACGTATGTGGTGCGAACCAGATAGTGCCCCAGGAGCCTCTTCACTAACATGCCTAACCGAGGTGAGTATCTCTAAGATGGTGACAGCAGTGATGAGAAGTCAGTGATGGTCCCCGACATGTGCTCCAGGGTGTTGTGGGGTTGCAGCTGGGGGTTACGGGCCCCGGACGGACAAGGCTCCTCACCAGGTGAGTCACGGGGATGCGGCTTGGGGCGACGACCCCGGACAGTCCTGCCTTGTCGGAGGTGACCATGCAAGACACAAGACAGGGCGCATGGTGAGGTCGCGGGTAAGCGTGGTGCAGGGAGTGAGTAATGTGCTCTAGGAACATCGCAATGCATGGCACTTGGTTGTCCCATGCCAACCGTGGCCTCGACAACTGCCCGCTCTCCCACCCCGACGACCAGGTCCATCGCCCTCAGCTCCGTGTGGGTGAGGGGCCGCAGTCCAGCGGGCCCCTCAGGTCTTCTCCTGTGGCCCACCATTTCCTGAGGGGGGACTGAGATGCACAGTGTGAGACTTGGTTCATGGGGAGCACAGGGAGTCTGCAGCTAATGGCCTGTGTGTGCAGGGCACCCAGCCATGGGGGGGCGGTATGTGTGTTGGCTTATGGTGCAGGATTGGGCGCAAGTGAACTACTGGCATGTGGGGTTCGGTGGGGGGATGGTCACGGGAGCATGGGACAGGGGTGGTGCCAGGGGCGTAGTGGTGATGGCCTCACCTTGGTTGGCCTCACCCAGCACTACCTATTGGTTTACCTGGTGGAGTTTTTGGGTGCGGGGTTGGGGTGCGTGGGACTGGGGTGGCACCAGGGAGGTTCTGACTCATCCTGGCTGCCCTGAGGAGTTCATGCAGCTTCTTTCAGCACTGCTGCCCGGTCCTGGCAGTAGGGCACACGGGGCTCATGGCCACTGCCACCTTCGCCCAGGCCCTGTTGACATCAGCGGGTGGCAGTCTCCTACCCACCCCAGGGGAACAGGGTGTCACACCTCTCTTCCACGGCATCCAGCAATAATCCGAGCTCTGCCTCTGCGAATCTCGGGTGGCGCTCTCCAGAGTGGTATCCTCTTGCCTGGAATGAGAGTGTGTGATGTGTGCTGATATGCAGCTGAAACTGGTCAGGCTCTCGGGTGCCATTCCCACCCACAGCGAATCACACGCCAGTGTTGGAATTGCACTAATTTCATCTGGCGCTAGTGCTGGCCCATTAGCATGTCCTGAATGGCTCTGGCAGGCACCCCCCCCATCAGGACAGTTGAACACCCACCATTCAGTCCCAGTGTCAGCACTAATCTCTCAAACGGAGAATTCTGCCCATAGACCCCACAAACAGAGAATCCTGCCCCAGAACTCAATTCTTTCTTACTTTCTTTAATCGTGTAGCTCAACATTATTCTTCGATCTGTTGTGCTCATATCACACAGCAGAGGGAGCTAGTGAACACAGATTTGAGATCTCCGTTATGCGTGCGACTGAATTTTAAAAAAAAATCAGCACTTGCTTTACTTGCTGAGAAGAAATCTTTGAAATCAAAGTGCAGAGGTCATCGTGCCTAATTCATTGTCTGTTCAATATTCCATCCATTAAACCTCCAGTCTCTGGTTCTGACAAAGTCTGTCCCTTTTTTTCAAATCTGACAGACTCGCTCCATTTCCAGTATCTTATGTGTTCATTTCAGATTCCCAGATAAAGCAGTTGATGCTGATGAACACAATTATTAAAGAAAGAGTAAAATTATTCCAACAACAGGCTTACCTCTGAATCGGCGCAGATGGAAAGACTCTCCATCTTTGTGAAAATGAGTGCAGGGGCATGAGTCCCCAAGTCCCACCCTGAACCCAGCCACCACTATTTTCACAAGCAATGCAGAGAGGTCGGGTTTTAGATAGCACATCGGTGGTTCATGGAAGCAACTGTACAAGTTTACGTTCAGCTGTCCAAAACGGGGCGGCACGGTAGCACAGTGGTTAGCACTGTTGCTTCACAGCTCCAGAGTCCCAGGTTCGATTCCCGGCTTGGATCACTGTGCGGAGTATGCACGTTCTCCCCATAAGACATAGGAGCGGAAGTAAGGCCATTCGGCCCATCGAGTCCACTCCACCATTCAATCATGGTTGATTTCAACTCCATTTACCCGCTCTCTCCCCATAGCCCTTAATTCCTCGAGAAATCAAGAATTCATCAATTTCTGTCTTAAAGACACTCAACGTCCCGGCCTCCACCGCCCTCTGTGGCAATGAATTCCACAGACCTACCACTCTCTGGCTGAAGAAATTTCTCCTCATCTCTGTTCTAAAGTTACTCCCTTTTATTCTAAGGCTGTGCCCCCGCGTCCTAGTCTCCCCTGCTAATGGAAACAACGTCCCTACGTCCATCCTATCCAAGCCATTCATTATCATGTCTGCTCCGGTTTCCTTTCACAGTCCAAAGATGTGCAGGTTCGGTGGATTGGCCATGCTAAATTGCCCTTAGTATCCAAAAAGGTTAGGTTGGGTTACGGGGATAGGGTGGAGGTGTGGACTTAAGTGGGGTGCTCTTTCCAGGGTCGGTGCAGACTCGATGGGCCGAATGGCCTCCTTCTGCACTATAAAAGTCTATGATTCTAAAATATCCACAATCCTCTGGGGTAGAGAATTCCAAGAATCACAATCTTTTGGAGTCATTTCTCCTCATCTCAGTGCGAAATGATCGGCCCCTTACCCTGAGACTGTGCAACCATGTTTCAGATTCAGCGATCAGTAGAAACAATCTCTCAGCATCCACTCTATCAAGCCCCTGGAGGATTTAGTTGGGGGACGGGGAGTGAGAGGGTGTGAGGGCTGTATTTTGTTTTATTCCTTTTTCTCAGGAGTATTGAGGTTCCTTTTGCCCAGCCTGCCTCTGCACTCAGCAGCCTCCAAACATTTCCAGGGAGTGGTAGCCACAACTCCTATTTTCACCAACACCCCCCCCCCCCCCCCCCCCCCCCCCCACCACATCCAGGAACGTAAACGCTATTCTCTAGGCTATTCTCTCCAGGGTTGGATTTGGGATTGTCCTGACTCTGCATTCCTGGCCAGGAGGGAAAATTCAGGTCAATATGTAAACCATTTTCAAAGCAAGCTGAAAACATTGTGCACCATTTGTGTCCTCGAACCAGACAGCAGTGAAAGACAGAAGATGACTTGCCAAAAAAAGTCCTTCTTTTCCTGTGAGCAACGTGCTGACGAGCACTAAACATCTCTCCATGGTACCTCATGGCTAACCAGCTGGCAAAGAAATGAATCTGCTTCTGTGTTTCTGAATTGCACTGTTTTGGCACAGCTGTTACTGGGCCATCTGAATGATTCATTGTTTACAGATGTACACATGGAACGGAATTTCTGAAACAAGCCAACATTGGATGCGAGCAAGTCACTGTCCAATTTTCTGTCAAATGTCATTCAATGTCTCTACGCTACTTAAGTGACAGGTTGGTATTCAAATGTCGATGTGTGAATGGTGAGACAAATGGGACACACCATAGAAAATTGTAAGAAAGCAGGTCTAAATACGGCAATGTGGACATGATGTCAAATGATCCAATATTATTGGCACAAAGCAACAGAGCAAAAAAAGCAAATGTGCTTTCAGATGAAGTTTGCAGAATCCCGGTTTGGTTTTAGATTGGTGAACTGCAGTGATCATCCATGCAGTAAAAAATAAATGCTGGTCTAGCCAGTGAGGCCCACATTCCTTAAATTAACTTTTTAAAAGGTTTAATTCCACTGTACTGATGACAAAGTCAATTTCTCATATTCCACTATGATGGTTCTCAGAGGTGACAATGACCTTGATGTTATTTCAAAGCACACCAAGTACATAAAATAATTCAAAAGAAACATGTTGCAGATGCTGTAACTGACATAGAAACATCAAATTCTGGAAATTGATTTGGTCCAATATTGGGGCTGGGAATCGCCTTGCGCGATTACTCTGCACCCAGTCCCTTTGTGACAGGCACCGCACAAACCTCATGGGTAGAGCTATGGCTGAGCCCATTGCATTCAGTTTCACCGAGAGCATCCAAGATCGAGTCACAGAGTCATTTACGACACAGAAGGAGACCATTTAATCCATCAAATCCATAGCAGTTATCCACGGAGTAATCCATTCGATCACACTCTCCGGCTCGATCTCCTTAACCCTGCAACTTTATATCATTCAAGTGCCCATCCAATTTCTTTTTGAAATCATTGATTGTTTCTGCTTCTGCCAGCCATTTGGGCGGTGAATTCCAGGTTATCAGCACTTGCTGCTAAAAAAAAGCTCTTTTTCATATTCCCCCTGCATCTCTTGCCCAAGATCTTACGTTGTGTCCCTGGGACCTTTGCTCAAATTATAATAAATATATATGCCCTGATAGCAAGTACAGAGATCAAGCTGCAAGGTGATCAATGCTGGGGCCTGAATATTCAAGCATACGTGACATTTCTGACAGACAGGAAGCTAGGACAAGGTGCTGGGGTTGCTCTGTGAATTAGGGATGGCATTAGTATAATATTGAGAGAAGATATAGTTCTTAAGGTCAGAATGTAAAATACATTTGGTTAGAGGTAAAAAGTAGCCAAGTTATTTGTGGGAATAGTTTCTAGGCCTCCTAACATCGACATTTTAGGACAGGTAGCGGGCTATACAAGAATAAGCAATGGGGGATTGCAAGAAAGACACTGCAATAATCATCGGTGATTTCAATCGACAGATGGATTGGATGAATCAGATTGGCAAAGGTAGCCTGGAAAATTAATTCATAGAGGGTTTTTGCGGCAATTTCTTAGCAGCACATACTACAGCCAACTGGGGAGCAGGCTATTCCAGAGGTGGCAGTATGCAATGAAGCAGGATTATTCAATTATTTCATAGTAAAGGAGCCTCAAGGTAGAAGTTATCATAACTTGAGTGATTTTCGCATTCAATTTGAGGGAGAGAAGTATGGGCCTACGGGTAGTTTCTAAACTTAAATAAAGGTAATTACAAGGGTATGAAGATGGAACTGGTTAAAATGAACAGAGAAATTAGGTTAAGGGATAGGCGAGTAGAGATGCAGTAAAAGACATTTGGGGAGATATTTCACAACACTCAGCTAAGATATATTCCAGTAAAAAAGACTCTAGGAGATGAATGACTAACGAAGGAAGCTAACACTCGTACCAAATTGAAAGAAAAGACATACAATTCTGTGAAGATGAGAGACAGGTCAGAAAATGAGAGTGTGTTTAAGAGAATGACTAACAGAGTAATAAGGAGGGAGAAATTAGCGTATGAGAGAAAGTTAGCTAGAAATTAAGAAACATAGGGCGGGATTCTCCCGTAACTGGCTGGATGGCCCGAGGCTGGTGCCAAGAGCAGCACAAACCACTCCGGCGTCGGGCCATCCGGAAGGTCCGGAATCTTAGGCCGGCGCTGGAGGGGTTGGCGCCGCGCCAACCGGCGCAGAAGGGCCGGTATGAGTTGGCGCATGCGAAGAACTGCCGGTGTGGTTCTGCGCATGTGCAGACCAGCTGGCGTGTTTCCTGTGCATGTGCAGGGAGGTTCTTCTTTGCGCCGGCCATGGCGGAGCTCTACAGAGGCCGGCGTGGAAGGAAAGAGTGCCTCCATGGCACAGGCCCGCCCGCAGATTGGTGGGCCCCGATCGCGGCCCACCGTGGGGTCCCCCCCAGGGCCGGATCCCCCCCCTCCCCCCCGAGGACTCACCTAGCCGGCCGACAAGGCAGGTCCCGCCGTGATGGACCATGTCCATTTCACACTGGTGAGACTGGCCAGGAAACGACGGCCCTTCGGCCCATCGGGGCCCGCAGAATTGCCGGGTGGACCGCTGCCAGCAGCCCCCAACCGGCGCGGCATAAACCCCGCCCGAAAACCGGCACCGGAGAATACGGCGTCGGAGAGTTGGAGCAGGATTTGCGCTGCCCTCGGGGAATTCTCCGACCCGGCGGGAGGTCGGAGAAATCCGCCCATGTAGTCTGAATTTCTACAGATTGGCAATGATCTTTGCATCCTCACTCTCCACTGGAGGAGAACCGGATGATTGGTGGGAGGCGAATGTTGTTTCCCTGTTCAAGAAAGGGAATAGGGACATCCCTGGGAATTACAGACCAGTCAGTCTTACGTCTGTGGTGAGCAAAATATTGGAAAGGTTTCTGAGAGATGGAATTTATTATTATTTAGAAAAACATAGTTTGATTAAAGATAGTCAGTATGGCTTTGTGAGGGGCAGGTCATGCCTCACAATCCTCATTGAATTCTTTGAGGATGTGACGAAACACATTGATGAAGGTCAGGCAGTGAATGTGGTGTATATGGATTTCAGTAATGCATTTGATAAGGTTCCCCATGGTAGGCTCATTCAGAAATTTAGGGGGCATGGGATACAGGGAAATTGGGCTGTCTAGATACAGAATTGGCTGGCCGAAAGAAGACAGCGAGTGGCAGTGGATGGATAGTATTCCGCCTGGAGGTCGGTGACCAGTGGGGACACACAGGGATCTGTTCTGGGACCTCTTCTCTTTGTGGTTTTTATAAATGACTTGGATGAGGAAGTGCTGGGGGGGGGTTGATAAGTTTGCCGATGACACAAAGGTTGGTGGAGTTGTAGACAGTGTTGAGGGCTGTTGCAGGTTACAACTGGACATCAACTGGATACAGAGCTGGGATGAGAAGTGGCAGATGGAGTTCAACCTCGGTAAATGTGAAGTGATGTATTTTGGAAGGTTGAATTTGAATGCTGAATACAGGGTTAAAGATAGGATTCTTGAAAGTGTGGAGGAACAGAGGGATCTTGGGGTCCATGTACATAGATCCCTCAAAGTTGCCACCCAGGTTGATAGGGTTGTTAAGAAGGTGTATGGTGTGTTGGCTTTCATTAACAGGGGGATTGTGTTTAAGAGCCACGAGGTTTTGCTGCAGCTTTATAAAACCGTGGTTAGACCACACTTGGAATACTGTGTCCAGTTCTGGTCGCCTCATTATAGGAAAGATGTAGATGCTTGGGTGTCATGTGAGAGTACCTTTAAGAAATGGCTGTTTATCAAATAGCTGTAGTGGATGCACCTTTAAGAAATGGGTATTTATGAAATAGCTGCAGTGATGTCAGAGTGTGGGTGGAGCAGGACTGTCTGCTTTATTTTTGTTTTTGAGTAGGCAGCTACAGTGTCTTTTAGTTTCGTTTTGGGAGCTGGATAGCTGCAGGAAAAGCAAACGGCTGTATAAGGATCGCTCTCTGCAATCTAAAGACTGTCTCCAGATCATTTGAGGATTTCAAAGTAATATCTGTTTCTGCAGAGAATTTAAACCTGTTGTCTTTCTGTGAAAAGGATGTTGTTCGGAAAGGTATGAAGGGTTACTTATAGAATATTGTATCTGTGGGGATTATTGGTGTTGATAATTGTTAAGATGTTTACTGTGGGTTTATAAAGCATTAACTGGATTCATAAATAAACATGGTTTTGCTTTAAAAGTACTTTAGATCTCTGTTGCACCGCACCTGTAAAGTAGGCCCTTGTGCTCCCCATAACCACAATCTATTCAAAGTTGTGGGTCAGGTGAACTCCATGATACACTTTGGTGTTCTCTAAACCCTGGCCCAAACATTGGAGAGGGTACAGAGGAGATCTACCAGGATGCTGCCTTGACTGGAGAGCATGCCTTATGAAGAAAGGTTGAGGGGGCAAGGGCTTTTCTCGCTGGAGCGAAGAAGGAAGAGAGGTGACTAGATAGAGGTGTACAAGGTGATGAGTGGCATGGATAGAGTGGATAGCCAGAGACTTTTCCCCAGGGCGGAAATGGCTGTCACGAGGGGACATAATTTTAAGGTGATTGGAGGAAGGTATAGGGGAGATGTCAGGGGTAGGTTCTTTACACAGAGAGTGGTGGTTGTGTGGAATGCACTGCCAGCAGAGGTGGTGGAGTCAGGGTCATTAGGGACATTTAAGTGACTCTTGGACAGGCACATGGACAGCAGTAAATTGAAGGGGTATAGGTTAGGTTGATCTTAGATTAGGATAAATGGTCGGCACAACATCGTGGGCCGAAGGGCCTATACTGTGCTGTACTGTTCTATGTTCTAAGTATTTGAACAGTGAAATGGTAACTGAAGTGAGCATGTTTCCTCGAGAGAGTGAGCTTGGGGAATTAATAATAAGAAATGAGGAAATGATGAATGCAGTGAACAGATATTTTGGACGGAATTCTCTTTTCAACGCTGCTCTGATCTGGAATCCTGATGGGGTATTGAACGGAGCGCCAGAAAAAAATGGGTTTGGTTTTGTTGCGATGCTCCAATCCCCCACTGGTGGCCTCAGCATGCGATCACCCTGCCCCAACAGGAGGATAGAAAGCAAGCATTTAAATAAATGTTAATGTCATTAACGGGCTCAAAGCCAGAGTCTCCACCCATCTGTTATGCTCCCTTCACAGTGGGAAATCCACCGAGCGGGCTTTGCTGCAAGTTTGCCCAAGCTTGGCCCTGACGTGGTGGATTCAAAGGGGTCATAGCATCATTGAGCTGTCTCCCAAAGTCCATTGGAAAGCCTTGCTCCCCCACAATGCCAATCCCCTGCTGACAAAGAGGGCATCGTGGGAATAATGGGTCACATGAGGGTGACTCAATCACCCCATCCCTCCCTCCCCTACACTGAATGGTGAGTGTCATTCCTTCAATACTGACTGCAAAATGCAGGCCAGTAAACTCATTTGGGAACCCTTTGGATCTTTCTTGCATAATCACAAGGTGTCCAAATTATCTATAATTTCCTGCTTCCAATAATGTGGACCATGTCTCAGAAAAATTAGGGTTACCAGCATGTAATTCTAATTGGGTACAAATCAGACTGAAATTTTGGAAGGCAGGGTGGAAAATCTCATCGTAATGTCAGAGAACTTTTAGTGTACATCATTTTATGAAACTTGAGTGGAAGCTTGTCTCCTGGGATGAATAAACATCCTTGTCATCCAGATGTCTGATTTATGTTGCCCATGGAGAACCAGAAGGAAGGGGGTGGAGGGCTAATTGACCAGCACATAGTCAGACATGGTGTGAATTTATTATCCACAAAAGGAAGTCAAGAGGCACCTCTATCCCCAAGCACATTCCTTCACAACGTGTGCCTTTATCATAGTAAACGTCCCAATGCACTTCACGAGAGCAATGTTAAAACAAAATCTGATACCAAACCTGATAAAATATCAGGGATAGCGATAAAAAACTTGATCAAAGAAGTAACATTTAAGCGATATTTTAAAGGAGGAAAAGAGGTAGAGAGATGGAGAGTTTAGGGAATGAAATCCAGAGCCTGGGGCCGAGGCAACTGAGGTGACAAAGAGAATTATGTTAGGGGAAGCACTGGGATATGGAACAGTGATAATACACCATAGGGGCTGCTTTAGCACACTGGGCTAAATCACTGGCTTTTACAGCAGACCAAGGCAGGCCAGCAGCACAGTTCAATTCCCAGCCTCCCCGAACAGGTGCTGGAATGTGGCGACTCGGGGCTTTTCACAGTAACTTAATTTGAAGCCTACTTGTGACAATAAGCGATTTTCATTTCATTTCATTTCAAGCACTACTTAAGTAATGAATAAATGATTGGAACTGGATTTGGAGCAAAGGATTTAATTGCATGATATCTTCTCTTTTCAGAGTATAATTAAGCAACATGAAATGCACCATTATCACTTTAGATATATTTTCAGATCTATGCAAGACTAGAGAAAACAGAATGAGCAAAAAACAAACATGATCCTGAGTTTCCACTCGCTCATCATTTCAATTCTACAGTTTGCTCTCACGGGCGCGATTCTCCGCTCCCGGGAAAAATCGTAAAGGCCGTCGTGAACTCGGCCGAGTTTCACGACGGCCTCGGAGCCCGCTCCTCGCCTCCTATTCTCCCCTCCCGGCGGGGCTAGGAGCGGCGCTCCGTAACTCTCGGCCGCCGGGCGACGCGCCGAGAGTGACGCGACGGCGGCACCTATGTGACGTCAGCCGTGCATGCGCAGGTTGGCCGGCTCCAACCCGCCGCAAGACGTGGCGGCTTGATCTTGCAGGGCGGCGGAGGGGAAATAGTGCGTCCGATTGAGAAGCCGGCCCGACGATCGGTGGGCACCGATCGCGGGCCTGTCCCCTCCCGAGCACAGTCGTGGTGCTCATTCCCCACCAGGCCCCCGACAAGCCCCAAACGGGCAACTCACGGAGTTTTCACGACGGCAGCGACCCAGGTGTAGTTGCCGCCGTCGTGAACCGGTCGCGAACGTCAGGCCGCTCGGCCCATCCGGGTCGGAGAATCGCCGGTCGCCGTGAAAAACGGCGAGCGGCGATTCTTCCGAGCGGGGGGTGGGAGAATCGCGGGGGGGCCCAGGGGGTCGTGAAATTAGTCGGGGGGCCCTCCCGCGATTCTCCCACGCGGCGTGGGGAGCGGAGAATCGCGCCCTATGACGTTTCTGCCCTCGGCCTGCCACAGGGTTCCCAGGAAACTCAATGCAAGGTCCTGCAACAGCATCTAATCTTTCAAATGGACACTTTACAGCCATCTGAGCTCAACAATGAGTCCAACAATTTTAGATCCTGACCCCCCTTTTGTATCGTGTTTTTAAAAATTCATGTTTTGTTGTATTTCCACCCCAGCCTATCTTCAAGAGCTGCCGGCCAATCAAATAGCCAGCGGCTCACTGGTCCTCGCCACGCCACCACCTAGTCCCCAACAACTGAACCCTAAGCAAAAGTACGTGGGTCGGGGCTTACCAGGCTCTATGTTTATGGGGCTGAAAATCTGTCGGGGAGATAATTGAGCAGTCAAACCCATGGGGGAGATGGAGGAGTAGTGGTAACGTCACGGGGCTAGTAATCCAGAAGCCCAGGCTGATGCTTGGGGGAACGCGAGTTCAAATCCCACTATGGTGGCTGGTGGAATTTATGTTCAATTAATAAATCTGGAATATGAAGCTCGTCTCAGTAATAGTGAGCATGAAGCTATCATCTGGTTCACCGATGCACCTTTTGGGGAGGAAATCTACCCTCCTTAATTGGTCTGGCCTACTTATGACTCCAGACCCACAGGAATGCAGTTGACTCTTGAGAAAATGCTGGAAAATCTCAGCAGGTCTAGCAGCATCTGTAAAGCCAAATGGTCACCTAGACTCGAAATTTTAGCTCTTTTCTCTCCTTACAGATGCTGCCAGCATTTTCTCTTTGATTTCAGATTCCAGCATTCGCAGTAATTTGCTTTTATGCAGTTGACACTTAATTGTTTTCTGAAATAACCTTGCAAGCCACTCAGTTTAAGGGCAATTAGGGATGGGCAACAAATGCTGGCCTTGCCTGTGGCACCCACATCCCATGAAAGAATAAAGAGGAAAAAAAGTCTAGGGGTCAGATGTGGCTGCCAGAAGCCTCTGTCAATGTACCTGCTAATGGCTATAGGGTTGGGGAGACACACTAATATCTATGGGCGCTATGCACCTGAATGTCAGCTCGCCTCAGCGTCACCAATGAAAGCCGGCCCCGCTCCCAGGATCTACGCTGCTCACAGTGGTTCCGCTGGCCGCGGGGCTTCTGCCAGGGCCAAGGGGGGGCGTGGCCAGGAGGTGAGCTGTGGGGTCAGGGTGGACGGGCACAGAACATCATTGCTGCAGCCGGCAAGGCAGCCATGCAGCTGCGCACAACAGCGCACTTAGGGCCACGGGTCAGATGTGTGTCCCCTCAGGGCATCCCCTTGGGTTTCCTCTGGCACCAGCCAACCCATCAGCTGTATGGGCAAGCTCCAGCCCAACCAATGCCATCTTGTTGGCTGGGATAAGTGTGTGTAGGGAGTGCAATGTGTATATGCGGCTGCAGCTTGTCAACCTCCCAAGTGTCAATCACGGGCCCGGCGAATCCCGCACCGCTTTTCAGTAGAATTTATTGTGTTCCACATGGCACTGGTGCTAGCCCCTTAATTGTAGCAGAATCGGTGCAGGTGCGGCACGGTTTTTCTGTTGTAGAAGTCCACTGATTCTGCGCTGGCATTAACCCTTAGTCTCAGAAACGGAGAATCCCACTGCTTGGGCGAGCGCCATTTGGTACTGGTCACCACAAACAGGGACCAGATGAAATGGTACTCGTGGGGGTCTCGCAGGCGATTGGCAGCCCCCAGCTTTGATAGAAATTGACTTTTCTAGTCAGCCAAAACCATGAGAGGAAGGAAAGATGATAGAGGTTTAATTGAGAACGCATTAAGAATAATTAACTATAACCCCCTTAAGCCTTCCCGCCCTTTTCAGGACCCCCACCCTTCACCTTCCCCAACCTTCTGGAGGCCCCTTCATACCCGCTGTTCATCTCCTCACCCTTGATACTCACCCCTCCTTTCATGGGCTTGGCCCCCCCCTCAGGCCCCAACCCTTGGAAGTCCCACCCTGGCACCCATACACCATGGCACTGCCACCCTGGCACTACTCCTGCTAGCATCACAGTGCCACCCAGGGTGGCAGTGCCAAGGTGCAAGGGTGGTGGTGCCAAGGTGCCCGGGGGAGAGCCAGCGTACCACCTTGTCCTATTCCTGACCATCCAGGGGCCTCCAATGTTCTGGGAGACCCCCCCCCAGGTGTCATTCCGCATGGTCTATGTTTGTGTGAACCAGTACTAAACGGCACCTGGCTGGGTCTCCTTGAGGAGGCGGGTACATACTGGGAGCCAGTTAGATCCGGCATCAGCACATTTAAGTGCGTTCTTAAGTTGGATTGAAGATCATTGGTGTTCAATGGGCAGTGAGGAAAGGACGCAAACACTGGGCTGATGCAGATTGCTGGACAAAGGTTGGCCAACAGCAGTTGGTTCAGCCAACAAGAAGGTACTTGCAGGGTGCATGGTCATGATCGTGGAAGAAGTCATGTTCTGCAGATGCTGCTGCTTCTCTGGACCTTACAAATATCACCCTTATCGTAGCTTGGCTTCCTCTGCTCCATCACCCAGGGGCATGTGGAACTTGATTTGTATGTTAAAATGGGCCTATCGCTTGCAGGAAGACACTTTGTTCACCCACCAGTGGGCCCAATTCAAATTGATGCAGCTGCATCATCACACTGATCAGTTTGGGCACTACCCCAATTTTGAGGTAGTTCGATCCCACGCTGGGTGAAGTGAGTGAAAAACGGCCACCTGTAATGGGGTGTGTACCCATGGCCTTCTGACCCAGAGGAAGTGGCAGTTGAATTGATTCCACTTCAGGTTCTGTAAGTGCCTTCGGTATCCAATCAATAACTAAGCAGCCACTGTACAATACTGGGCAGAATTGTTCTCTGGTTATCCTATCTGAAAACAAGTTTATTCTTTCTGCCAAAATTTGCATGGATCAAAAGAAGAAATAAACAAGGCACAAAAGAAGATTAAAATTTAGGATGATCTCATTCTACTTCCCAATAAACACTGATAGACAAAGAAAGCAATCGTCAAGATAAACAAACCCACACAATAGTTCCCACTGATTCCAGTTACTTGCTGGAGCAGCAGCCACTCATTCCTCTTATCCACTATGAGGAGCAACAGCCAATCTAGTTTGAGTATTGCACTGACAAAATCCAGGAGGGTGGAGTTAGGTAAGGAGCAGTCCAGGAATTCCTCTGCTTCTAACATATTTTTGCTAGGGAATTAGGTAAAGTTGCCTTATCCCAGATGGCCATAGGCTGCAGTCCCATTTGAAGGGGGAGAGCTGACTGGTGGTGATTTAACCTGAGGATCCCTACACTCAGATGAGGGGAAAGGTTCAGAAGGCGGGTCTTCATGAATAACCTCAGCCAGTACGGGAATCAAACCCGCGATGTTGGCCTTGCTCTGCATCACAAATCCAGCTGTCTAGCTGATCTAAACTGGCCCCCAATGCCTAATGAATGCAGCCATTTTCAATTCTTAGCTGCTGGAAATAAATCCACCTGGGAGGGGTGCTTTGGGTGGGGTCTGGTGGGGGGGGGGGGAGAGCGGGGGTTTCAGGGTTGATAGTGAGATTCAGGTCTAACCTGGGCTTAATCGCCAGAAGAAACTGAAGTAATGCTTGTGGTGAATGTGATTCACACCGGATTATAATCTGTATATACATGTGTCTATATTGTAAGTGCAGTTGCACTACCTGACCTCCAGGGGGAGTAGCTCTGGGAAGGCTCGAGAGTTGTACTGGGCTCCTCCCTTGGCTCCGCCCAGGACTCATCCCCCGGGAGCTGCTGTATAAAGATCAGTGCCACAGGGTCAGCCGGCCAGTTCACCGAAAGTTCAACGGCTAACAGGCTGGCTCTGTTGTAAGTATATTAAAACCGCTATTCTAATCCTACAAGCACGTGTCCGTAGAATTGTTGGTTCCAACAATGCTGAAATAGTTTGGCCTCATGGTGAAGGGGACTGATAGATATTCAATGCTTTTTCCCCCCCATGTTGTTGCTGCACTACCTGCGATATTCTGATGAACATGTGAAACATACTCAATAACATGGGAGTCTGCCAGTTTCATGACCCTACATCCAGGTTTGGAAATTTCTGCCTACTGTGCCTTATTGGATGTACCTATAATACAACACATGAATCATTTTATTCCACAGTGCTCCTTTTGAATTGCAGCGGATCAGAATCAAAGCTTAACAGCAATACAGGGCAGTAGAACTCCAGTGGGCATGAGGCAATGTGAAATTGCTGCATATAGATTAGTTAAAGTGGAGCTTCGAGTTACTACAAATCAGTGCATCTGAGCAAGAATACAATTCAGCCACATAACTTAATTTCTGGTTGGTCAAAGAATATTGTACCGTCACAGCTCACTTCACCTAATCTGAGCAGTGTATGTTCAGTTCATAGGCACCTCCTGAAGCTTGCCTTCCCCTGCAGCCTCTCCTCTCTCGTGGTCTAAGATTAATGACAAGTCTATCTCTGATCACTTCCTTGTATTCTTCGCCATCCTCCTCTAAGCCAACTTCCTTCTGCATCCAACTGGAAGAAACTCTCCCTGGTGGTTCATAAATGCTTTCCTGCCTTCAATCCCTCTTATCCTTTAACTCTCCGTTCATAATAAATGCTGCCGATTTTATCTTACACTCCTTAATTTCCACTTTTGGTACCCTACTTCCAAATACTACTTCTACCATCTCTTATTTAAGTAATTTCCTTTAGTGTGATCTCCATATTTGTTCCCTGAAGTCCAAGAGGTGCAATCTGAAGCATCCTCAGTTCACCACTATCCATTGCCCATCCAAGGGCAGATCTAAATTACAATTCCTCTGCCAAAATGGCCCATAACTCGAAGAGCAATCTGGAAGGAAGAGATAACCCTCGGCCTCATTTCACCAGTAACAATCATCTACTTGAACCGTCCCTCATACTCTTATCAACTATTGCAAGGTCCTCATGGATTTCACTGGTGTTCAGTTGCTCCTGCTGCTTTCTCCCTTTCCATTGCCAAGTGAGACAAAATCTCCCTTTTCTGTCCCCAACTCGCAATAGCTTCACTAAAGGATGGAAAGACTAAAGATCATCTTCAGCCCTCAATCACCCCAGTTCCCTGCATGGTCCTGCCTCAGGATGATTTAGACTGTTCACAATTTCAATGTCCTGCACGACCCTGAAATCTGCTTCCAAAACCCGTATCCTGTCACATGAATCACACCGACTGATCACCTAACCCTAACACTTCCCGATGAATAGGTTTCACCCCAGTAGTGAAATCCGTTGGGAGTCTCCCAGTCGGCCTGCTGTCTCTGAGGATCTTCCCAATGTCCCCAACGAGGTTCCCGCCCAGACCCGGCGGGAACAGGAAAATAGTTAATTACATCTGTTTTGAATCTAATTTACGGGCAGGACGCCCAATTCACCTGCCAGCTGGAACCCCCCTGCCCAGCTGGGAATCCTGTTGGTGTAAATTGGTGCAAGTCCTGAGGAACAGGAATCTGGCACCTTGCAGTTCGAGGGGTGGCAAGGGGGTGAGCATCCTCCCTACAATTGCCTCCAGGATACTGAGAGGGGTCCTTCTTGGGAGCTGTAGATCAGAGGGGCTTGTGCTGGAAGGGCTTATGTTGGGGGTCTTTCATGGGATGGGGGTCGTTTAGCTGCTCTTCCTATCTGCAGTCTTTAAACCCTGTCTCTCAGTATCTCAAAAATACAGTTCTCTGATAATAAAGCGAAAGTGTTCCCATCTGCAGCCTTAAACCCTTTAAGCTGTCTGTCAGTATGCCAAGTTCAAAGAACTGTGATATGAAGGTAAAAGTATTTCCTTTATTGTGGTGGAAACTTTTGAAGTGATTTGTTCACAGTAATTTAATTTCCCTTTAACCTTTCTACCTGGTTGTATGCCGGGAAACCTAATAGCTTTGAACTGCATTATTTACATTTAGTTTCATATAGCATTGCCTTTGCAAGCTTTTGATTGACAGGTGCAGGCAGTTTCAAAGTGAAGATTACAGTTCTTTATTTATATAGTTCTAGAGGGGTTCCATTAACTCAGGGGTACTGCTGTTTTTCTTTTTCTTTTTAAATAATTTTTATTGAAATTTTTACAAAATAAAATACAAAATATAAACATCTTAGCTCTATTAACATACACCCGCGGTAACACCCCATGAACAATACCCCCCCCCCCCCCCAGCTTCAAGAGCAACTTCAAACAAAAAGAAAGAACAACAACAAAGAAAAAAAAAACAAACAAGAGAGAGATAGCACCCTCCACAAACCCATGTGCACAGTTCTCCCTCCCCCCAATCCTTACCCCCCCCCCCCCCCCCCCCCCCCCCCGCCAGGAAGTCCAGAAAAGGCTGCCACCGCCTGAAAAACCCTTGTACTGATCCCCTCAGGGCAAATTTCACCCTCTCCAATTTAATGAACCGAGATCCAGGCCTCCACGCTTGGGGGCCTCGCATCCTTCCATTGGAGCAAGATCCTCCGCCAGAACACCGGCCTCTATCGCCTCCTGCACTCCCGGCTCCACTGAAACCCCAAAAATTGCGAGTCCCCAGCCTGGCTCGACCCTGGATCCCACCACCCTCGACACCGTCTTTGCTACCCACTTCCAAAACTCCCCCAATGCTGGGCACGCCCAAAACATATGGGCGTGGTTCGCTGGGCTCCCCGAGCACCTAGCACACCTGTCCTCGCCCCCGAAAAACCTACTCATCCTTGTCCCCGTCATGTGGGCCCTATGCAGCACCTTGAACTGTATGAGGCTAAGCCTCGCACAGGAAGAGGAGGAATTCACTCTCTCCAGCGCATCCGCCCATGTCCCCATCTCAATCTCCTCACCGAGCTCCTCTTCCCATTTACCCTTCAGTTCCTCCACCGAGGCCTCGTCTACCTCCTGCATCACCCGGTATATGTCCGCGATCCTCCCTCCTCCGACCCACACCCCCGAGAGCACCCTATCCCGCACCCCCCGTGGGGGCAGCAAGGGGAACCCCTCCACCTGCTGCCTGGCAAACGCCCTCACCTGGATGTACCTAAACATGTTCCCCAGGGGGAGCCCAAACTTCCCCTCTAACTCCCCCAAGCTCGCGAACCTCCCCTCCACAAACAGGTCCCTCAACCTCCTAACCCCTGCCCTGTGCCAGCCCCGGAATCCGCCATCAATGCTCCCTGGGACGAACCGATGGTTCCCCCGTATCGGGGCCTCCATCGAGCCCCCCATTTCTCCTCTGTGCCGTCTCCATTGCCCCCAAATTTTGAGGTTAGCCGCTACCACCGGGCTCGTGGTATACCTCGTTGGAGGGAGCGGCAATGGCGCCGTTACTAGCGCTTCCAGGCTCGTGCCCACACAAGACGCCGCCTCCATCCTCTTCCACGCTGCTCCCTCCTCGCCCATTACCCACTTACGCACCATCGCTGTGTTGGCCGCCCAGTAGTACCCACAGAGGTTGGGCAACGTCAGCCCCCCCCCTATCCCTGCCTCGTTCCAGGAACACTCTTCGAACCCTTGGAGTCCCATGCGCCCACATAAATCCCGTGATACTGCTGTTGACCCTCCTGAAAAAGGCCTTCGGGATAAAGATGGGGAGGCACTGGAACAAGAACAAAAACCCCGGGAGCACCGTCATCTTGACGGACTGCACCCTCCCCGCCAGTGACAGCGGTAATATATCCCATCTCTTAAACTCCTCCTCCATCTGCTCCACCAATCTTGTAAGGTTGAGCTTGTGCAGGGCCCCCCAGCTCCCCGCCACCTGGACTCCTAGGTACCTGAAACTCTTCCCTGCCTGCTTCAATGGGAGCCTACCAATCCCCTCCTCTTGATCGCCCGGATGCACCACAAACACCTCGCTCTTGCCCAGGTTCAGCTTATACCCCGAGAAACCCCCGAATTCCCCAAGGATCCTCATCACCTTCGGCATCCCCCCCACCGGGTCCACCACATACAGCAACAGGTCGTCCGCGTACAGCGACACTTGATGCTCCCCCCCCACCCCGCACCGTGCCCCTCCAGTTCCCTGACTCCCTCAGTGCCATGGCCAGGGGCTCAATCGCCAACGCGAAGAGCAAGGGGGACAGGGGGCACCCCTGTCTCATCCCCCGATGCAGCCGAAAGTACTCCGACCTCCTCCTATTCGTGGCTACACTTGCCATCGGGGCCTCGTAGAGCAGCCTCACCCACCGAATAAACCCCACCCCAAACCCAAACCTCTCCAACACCTCCCACAAGTACTCCCACTCCACCCTATCGAAGGCCTTCTCCGCGTCCAACGCCACCACTATCTCCGCCTCCCCTTCCACCGCCGGCATCATAATGACATTGAGGAGTCTTCGCACATTTGTGTTCAGCTGCCTTCCCTTCACAAACCCCGTCTGGTCCTCATGTATGACCCCCGGCACACAATCCTCTATTCTAGTGGCCAGGATCTTTGCCAGCAGCTTAGCATCGGCGTTCAGCAGCGAAATCGGCCTATATGATCCCGCTTCAGGATCAAGGAAATCAGCGCCCGCGACATAGTTGGGGGCAAAGCCCCCCCCCCTCCCTTGCCTCGTTAAAGGTCCGGACCAACAGGGGGCCCAACAGGTCCAAATACTTTTTATAGAATTCCGCCGGAAATCCGTCCGGCCCCGGCGCCTTCCCCGTCTGCATGCTCCCTATCTCTTTGACAACCTCCTCCAACTCGATCGGCGCCCCTAGTCCCTCCACCTGCTCCTCTTCCACCCTCGGGAATCGCAACCTGTTCAGGAAGCGCCCCATTCCACCCTCCTCCACCGGGGGCTCAGGCCGGTACAGTTCCCCATAAAAGTCCTGAAGACCCCATTGACCTCTACCCCCCTCCGCACCACCTTCCCAGCGCTATCCCTCACTCCCCCAATCTCCCTGGCCGCGTCTCGCTTCCGGAGCTGGTGCGCCAGCATCCTGCTCGCCTTCTCCCCGTGTTCATACACTGCCCCCTGTGCTTTCCTCCACTGGGCTTCCGCCTTTCTGGTCGTCAGTAGGTCAAATCTGGCCTGAAGGCTACGCCTCTCCCCAGCAATCCCTCCTCTGGGGCCTCCGCATATCTCCTATCCACCTGCACCATCTCCCCTATCAGTCTTTCCCTTTCCCTCTGCTCCCCCCTCTCCCTATGGGTTCAGATGGAGATCAATTCCCCCCTCATCACCGCCTTCAATGCCTCCCAGACCGTCCCCACCCGAACCTCCCCGTTATCATTGGCCTCGAGGTATCTCTCAATACACCCTCGGACCCTCCCGGCCACCTCCTCCTCTGCCAGCAGCCCCACCTCCATGCGCCAGAGCGGGCGCTGGTCTCTCTCCTCCCCCAGTCCGAGGTCCATCCAGTGCGGGGCATGATCCGAAATGGCAATGGCAGAGTATTCAGCATCCTCCACCCTCGACACCAGCCCCCTGCTCAGGACAAAAAAGTCAATCCTCGAGTAGGCCTTATGTACATGGGAGAAAAACGAGTATTCCCTGGCCCTTGGCCTCGCAAACCTCCACGGGTCTACCCCCCCCATCTGGTCCATAAATCCCCTCAGCACCTTAGCCGCCGCCGACCTCCTACCCGTCCGAGACTTGGATCGATCCAATGGGGGATCCAGCACAGTGTTAAAGTCTCCCCCCATGATCAGGCCCCCCACCTCCAGGTCCGGAATGCGGCCCAACATACGCCGCATGAACCCCGCATCGTCCCAATTTGGGGCATAAACATTCACCAACACTACCCGCTCCCCCTGCAGCTTGCCACTCACCATCACGTACCTCCCGCCACTGTCAGCCACCACCTTCAACGCCTCAAACGACACCTTCTTCCCCACCAGGATCGCCACCCCCTTACTCTTCTCGTCCAGCCCTGAGTGGAATACCTGGCCCACCAACCCCTTTCTCAGCCGGACCTGGTCCACCACTCTCAGGTGTGTCTCCTGGAGCATGGCCACATCCGCCTTCAGTCCCTTCAGGTGCGCAACTACTCGGGCCCTTTTGACCGGCCCATTCAGCCCCCTCACATTCCAGGTTATCAGCTGGATCCGAGGGCTCCCTGCCCCCTTCCCCTGCCGATTAGCCATACCCACTCCCTTGCCCACCCCCGGCCAGCGTCCCACGCTCTGCCAGTTTCCCACGGCGGCACCTCCTCCCCTCCAGCACCCCCTGCGTTCTCCAGCTCCTTCCTGACCGTTTCAGCAGCAACCCGGTAACACCCCCCCCCCCCCCCCCCCCCCCAGGCTAGGACCCCTCCTAGCCACGCCCCCCCCTCTACAGCACTCCCGTGTGCCAGCTATCTTCTGCTGACCCCGGCGGCTCCCGCCCTACTTTCGGCTCCTCCCAACGTGGGACTGCCCCTCCTCCATAGTGCCCATCAACCAGTCCACCCTCCCCCGCTCCTGCGCGGGAAAAGAAAACCCCGCCCCCTCCCTCTCCCAGCACGGGGACCCCGCAGAAAGCCCGCGCTTTCGCCCTGCCGGGCCCCGCCTCCTCCAGGGCCACTCCCATTGTCAGTCCCCCCCACCAGCTCCCCAAACATCCCGTTTACCCCTCAGTCCAAACCCGTCCACCCAACTCCTGCTTGAAAACCCATAAAGAAAATACCCATACGACATCACCCCACCCACCCTACAGCCACCCCACATCTTACCCTAAACCCCGCAAATACACATACAGTATAAATAAATACAGTATTCTACAGCATCCCCCAACCGGGGGACCCTCAGTTTGCGTCCAGTTTCTCGGCTTGCATGAAGGCCCACGCCTCTTCCGGGGACTCAAAATAGTGGTGTTGATCCTTGTAGGTGACCCACAGACGTGCCGGCTGCAGCATTCCAAACTTCACCTTCCGTCTGTGGAGCACCGCCTTCGTCCGGTTAAACCCGGCCCTCCGCCTCGCCACTTCCGCACGTCAGTCCTGGAAGATCCGCACCTCCGTGTTCTCCCATTTGCTGCTCCGCTCCTTCTTGGCCCACCGGAGCACACACTCACGATCTACGAACCGGTGGAACCTCACCAACACCGCCCGCGGCGGCTCGTTCGGCTTGGGCCTCCTAGCCAAAATTCTGTGGGCCTCCTCCAACTCCAGGGGCCCCTGGAAGGACCCAGCCCCCATCAGCGAGTTCAGCATCATCACCACATAGGGCGTTAGGTCCGACCCCTCTAGCCCCTTCGTGAGGCCCAGGATCCGTAAATTCTTCCTCCTCGACCGGTTGTCCAACTCCTCGAACCGCTCCTGCCATCTTTTATGGAGAGCCTCGTGCACCTCCACCTTCCCCACCACGGCCACGACCTCGTCCTCCCTCTCGGCGGCCTGCTGCTGCAGGTCCCGGATCGCAGCCCCCTAGGCTATCTGGGTCTCCATCAGTTCCCTGTTGGTTACCTTGATGGACTCCAGCAGCTCCACTTTCAAATCCTGGAAGCAGCGCAGCAGAGTCGTCTGCTGCTCCTGGACCCACTTCTTCAGCTCTTCAAAGCTTTCGCCAGCCGCCATTTTGTCCTTCGGGTCCCGATTTTTTCCAAGAGTTTCTCTCGATTCTCTCCCTGCTCCGCTCCTGGTCTGCACCATGGGACCACTGGGGCGACTCCTGGCCTCTTCCCCCGTCGGGATTTGCCTCCTCAGTTCCGTTGGGGGCCTTTAAAAAAGCCCCAAAGTCCGTTTATTTCGGGAGCCTCCGAACGTGCGGCTCAGCTGGTCATTGCCGCTACCGGAAGTGTACTGCTGTTTTTCTTTTTTTTTTTTTAAATAATTTTTATTGAAAGAGTTTTTCCATACAAACATTTACCCCTACTAATTTTTAAATTATTTACAACACAATCCCTCTAGGCAAATGTCCCTCCCTCGCCCGCCCTCTCGCGCGCACCAGTCCTCCCCCCCCCCCCCCCCCCCCAGGCAACCTTAACAAACAAGGCAGCCTACAGTTTCAGACATGAGCAGCGAGCAGACTTGCCCGTGTTACAGTCGTGCATGTCCCCCCACGACCCTTGCTGCCCCCCCCTCCCCCCCCCCCTCCCTCCCCCCCCCCCTCCCTCCCTCCCCCCCCTCCCCCCCCCCCCCCCCCCCGGGTTGCTGCTGCCACGACCCCGAACGTCTATCTCTGATCTAAAAAGTCAAGGAAAGGTTGCCACCGCCTGGAGAATCCCTGTACCGACCCTCTCAGGGCAAATTTGATCCTTTCTAGCTGAATATAGCTAGCCATATCGTTAATCCAAGTTTCAACGCTTGGAGGCCTCGCGTCCTTCCATTGAATTAATATCCTTCGTCGAGCCACTAGGGATGCAAAGGCCAGTATTCCGGCCTCCCTAGCCTCCTGTACCCCCGGTTCTACCCCGACCCCAAAGATCGCAAGCCCCCATCCTGGTTTGACCCTGGACCCCACCACCTTCGACACCGTCCTTGCCACCCCCTTCCAGTACCCTTCCAGCACCGGACATGCCCAGAACATATGCACATGGTTCGCTGGGCTTCCCAGACATCTGACACACCTGTCCTCACCCCCAAAGAACCGGCTCATCCTTGTCCCCGTCATGTGAGCTCTATGCAGCACCTTAAATTGAATGAGGCTCAGCCTCGCACACGAGGAGGAAGAATTGACCTTCTCCAGTGCATCCGCCCACGTCCCGTCTTCTATCTGCTCTCCCAGCTCCCCTTCCCACTTGGCTTTCAGCTCCTCCCCTGATGCTTCTTCCGCCTCCTGCATTATCTTGTAGATGTCTGATATCTTCCCCCCTCCGACCCAGACCCCCGAGAGCACCCTATCACTCGCCCCCTTACTGGGGAGCAGGGGGAACCCCTCCACCTGCCGTCTAGCAAATGCCTTCACTTGTAAATATCTGAACATGTTTCCCGGGGGGAGCTCAAACTTCTCCTCCAGCCCTCCCAGGCTCGCAAACCTCCCCTCTATAAACAGGTCCTTCAGCTGCCGTATGCCCACCCTGTACCAGCTCTGAAATCCCCCGTCGATGTTCCCCGGGATGAATCTATGGTTCCCTCTTATTGGCGCCGCCAACAGACCTCCCATTTCCCCCCTATGTCGCCTCCACTGCCCCCATATCTTGAGGGTGGCCGCCACCACCGGGCTCGTGGTGTACCTCGTGGGGGGGAGCGGCCATGGTGCCGTTACTAGGGCCCCCAGGCTTGTGTTGCCACAGGACGCCCTCTCCATTCGTTTCCAAGCTGCCCCCTCCCCTTCCATCATCCACTTGCGCACCATTGACACATTTGCCGCCCAGTAGTACCCCGAAAGATTGGGTAGTGCCAGCCCTCCACTGTCCCTACTCCGCTCCAAAAAGACCCTCCTCACCCTTGGGGTGCCATGCGCCCACACGTAGCTCATGATGCTACTCGTCACCTTTTGAAGAAGGCCCTAGGGAGGAAGATGGGCAAGCACTGAAATAAAAACAAGAACCTTGGGAGGACCGTCATTTTGATTGACTGCACCCTCCCCGCCAGCGACAACGGTACCATGTCCCACCTCTTAAATTCCTCCTCCATCTGTTCCACCAGCCTGGAAAAGTTCAACTTGTGGAGGGTCCCCCAGTTCCTTGCCACCTGCACCCCTAAGTACCTAAAGCTCTTTCCTGCTCGCTTGAAGGGGAGTCTCCCAATACCCTCTCCCTGGTCCCCCGGGTGTATCACAAAAACCTCGCTTTTGCCCAAATTTAGTTTGTACCCCGAAAAGTCCCCAAACTCTGCTAATAGTTCCATTATCTCCGGCATTCCCCCTTCTGGGTCTGCCACGTACAGCAGTAGATCATCCGCATACAGCGATACTCGATGTTCCTCCCCTCCCCTAGTCAGTCCTCTCCACCCCCCTGAACCCCTCAGTGCCATCGCCAACGGTTCAATCGCCAGTGCGAAAAGTAGGGGGGATAGGGGACATCCCTGCCTGGTCCCTCGGTGGAGCCCGAAATACTCCGACCTCCTCCCGTTTGTCACTACACTCGCCGTCGGGGCCGAGTAGAGCAGCTTCACCCACTTAATAAAGCCTTCCCCAAACCCAAACCGTTCCAACGTCTCCCACAGGTACTCCCACTCCACCCTATCGAATGCCTTCTCCGCGTCCAGCGCTACCACTATCTCAGCCTCCCCCTCCACTGCCGGCATCATAATTACATTCAGCAATCTCCGCACGTTCGTGTTGAGCTGCCGCCCCTTCACGAACCCCGTCTGGTCCTCATGGATTACCCCTGGCACACAATCCTCTATTCTAGCTGCCAGGATCTTTGCCAGCAACTTGGCATCCACGTTCAGAAGCGAGATAGGCCTGTAGGACCCGCACTGCACGGGGTCTTTATCCCGCTTCAATATCAGGGAGATCAGAGCCTGCGACATTGTCGGGGGCAGAACCCCCCCCTCTCGCGCCTCATTAAAGGCTCGTACCAGTACCGGTCCCACCAAGTCCACATTTTTCTTATAGAATTCCACCGGGAACCCATCTGGCCCCGGCGCCTTCCCCGCCTGCATCTGACCTATTCCCTTGACTAGCTCCTCTAGCCCTATTGGCGCCCCCAGCCCTTCTACCAGCCCCTCCTGGACCCTTGGGAACCTCAATTTGTTTAGGAAGTCCTCCATTCCCCCTCTCCTCGTCGGCGGCTCAGACCGATACAACTCCTTGTAAAAATCCCTGAAGACCCCGTTCACTTCTTGCCCCTTCTGCACTACCTTCCCGCCCCTCTCCTTCACTCCCCCAATCTCCCTAGCCGCATCTCGTTTGCGAAGCTGGTGTGCCAGCATCCTGCTCGCCTTTTCCCCATACTCATAAACCGCGCCCTGTGCCCTTCTCCACTGCGTCTCTGCCTTCCTGGTGGTCAGCAGGTCGAACTTGACCTGCAGGCTGCGCCGTTCTCCCAGCAGCCCCTCCTCTGGTGCCTCCGCATATCTCCTATCCACTTCCAATAGCTCCCCCACCAGCCTCTCCCTCTCCTGCCTCTCCTTTCTTTCTCTGTGCGCCCTTATGGAGATCAGCTCTCCCCTGATCACTGCCTTCAGGGCCTCCCAGACCATCCCCACCTGCACCTCACCCGTGTCATTCAAGTCCAGATAGCTCTCAATGCTCTTCCGGACCCTTTTACACACCTCGTCGTCCGCTAACAGCCCCACATCCAGCCGCCACAGCGGGCGCTGGTCCCGCGCCTCCCCCATTTCCACATCCACCCAATGTGGTGCATGATCAGAGATCGCAATGGCCGAGTACTCAGCTTCCCGTACCCTCGGGATCAGCCCCCTGCTCAACACGAAGAAATCGATTCTGGAGTACACTCTATGGACGTGGGAGAAAAAGGAATACTCCCTCGCCCTCGGCCTACCAAACCTCCATGGGTCTACTCCTCCCATCTGCTCCATGTACCCCCTCAGCACTTCTGCCGCTGCCAGCCTCCTATTGGTCCTTGAGCTCGATCTGTCTAGCCCGGGGTCCAGCACTGTGTTAAAGTCCCCCCCCATGATCAAGCCCCCTGCCTCCAGTCCCGGAATGAGGCCCAATAGGCGCCTCATAAAACCCGCGTCATCCCAGTTCGGGGCATATACGTTGACCATCACCACTTTCTCCCCCTGCAGCTTACCCTTCACCATCACATACCTACCCTCCTTATCCGCCACCACCTCCTCCGCCACGAACGACACCCTCTTTCCCACCAGAATCGCCACCCCCCGGTTCTTTGCGTCCAATCCAGAGTGGAACACCTGTCCCACCCACCCCCTTCTCAGGCGAACCTGGTCCACTACCTTCAAATGGGTCTCCTGTAACATTGCTACATCAGCCTTCAGTCCCTTCAGGTGTGAGAATACCCTTGATCTCTTGACCGGCCCATTCAACCCCCTCACGTTCCAAGTGATCAGCCGGGTCGCGGGACGACCCGCCCCCCTCCCCTGCCGATTAGCCATGTCCTGTTCCCTGCTCGCCCCGGGTCGACCCTCCCCTTCTGACCCGCTCCCCATGGCGATGTCCCCCTCCCCCCACCTCTCCAGTCCTCCACTTCTCGTTTCTGGTCTTTTCAGCAGCAACCCGGTGTCCCTCCCTAACCCCCCTCCCCCCCCAGGCTAGGACCCCTCCTAGCCGCGATGTACCCTCCATTGTACTCCCGTAAGTCAGCTGGTTCACGCTGACCCGGCTGCTCCTGCCACACTCCGACTCCCCCCGGCTCGGGGGGGGGGGGCCTCCCCCCCCTTGCCACTCCTCCCTGGCCCCGCTCCAGCGCGCCACTGCTAGCCACGCCCCGCACTCCTCCCCTCCCCCCTCCTCTGCCCCGCGCGCGGGAAAACAGAGGAAAGCCCGCGCTTTCGCCCTGCCACACCCCACCCCGCCATCTTCAGTTCCACCCCCGTCCCCGTCCATGCCTGTAAAGAACCCCCCCTAGGAGCCCATATCCCCGATCTGCTCTCCCCCCCCGTCCCGCCTCCCCAACTTAACATTATAAATAACAGATAAATAACAAATAACAATGTACTTAACAGTCGCCCTCTACCAAACAGCATAAATAACCATAAATAACCATGAATAACCACAATAACAATAACTAAGGGAAGTTGGCAAAGGGGGAAAAAACATCAGAAGAAAAACCACAGCAAGAGTTCAAAATCCAAACAAAGAATTCAGCTGAAAGTACCCGAGCGGCCAAGGCCGCCAAGTATCCCCTGGGTCTAATTCGAGTCCAGTTTCTCTTCCTGTACAAAGGCCCACGCCTCCTCTGGGGACTCAAAATAGTGGTGTTGGTTCTTGTAGGTGACCCACAAGCGCGCTGGCTGCAGCATTCCGAACCTGATCCGTTTTGCATGTAGCACCGCCTTCGTCCGGTTGTACCGGGCCCGCCGCTTTGCCACCTCCGCACTCCAGTCCTGGTAGACCCTCACCGTCGAATTCTCCCACTTGCTGCTCCTTTCCCTCTTGGCCCACTCCAGCACTCTTTCACGGTCGCTGAGTCGCTGGAACCGCACCAGCACCGCCCTCGGGGGCTCATTTGCTCTTGGCCTCCTAGCCATGACCCTGTAGGCCTCTTCCAGCTCCAGGGGCGAAGGGACGGCCCCTGCCCCCATCAGGGAGCTCAGCATTTCTGCTACATATCCCGGGAGGTCTGACCCCTCCAGGCCTTCTGCCAGGCCCAAGATCCTCAGGTTCTTCCGCCTCATTCGGGTATCCAGCTCCTCAAAACGGCTCTGCCATTTCAGGTGGAGTGCCTCGTGCACCTCTACCTTTCCCACGAGGACCGTGGCCTCCTCCTCCCTCGCAGTCATCTCCTGTTGCAGCTCCCGAATCGACGCCTCTTGGGTCGCCTGGGCTCCCATCAGCCTGGTGGTCGTCGCATTCATTGACTCCAAGAGCTCCATTTTCAGCTCCGTAAAGAAGCGCAGGAGAGCGGCCTGCTGCTCCTCCGCCCATTTCCTCCATTCCTCGGGTGCACCACCGGCCGCCATTTTGGTCTTCTTCCCCCGCTTTTTTTTGGGAGCTGCTGTTGCTCTCTTTACCACCCCACTCCGGGTACCGACCATAAAGTTGGTCTGGTTCTCTTCAGGGAGCCTTCCCCCACCGGGATTTGTCCTTACAGCGCCGTTGGGGCCCTCCAATCGGCCCGAAAACACCTTTGTAGCAGGAGCAGCCAAACGTGCGACTTAGCTGGTCATAGCCGCAACCGGAAGCCTGCTGTTTTTCTAACCGCAGTTCTTAGTAAGAGGTTATGTCTTTGTTCTCAAGAGCTTCCAGGTGTTGGGTGTGGGAGGAGTGTTCGGGGGAAAATGACGGGTGGCTGATGGGGAGTGGACTGGGGACGTGGCTGAATGACGGGACTGAGGGGGAGGGTGTCGTTGCCAGTGATTAGGTTCAGGGGGCATTGGCAGCAATTAGAAGGAGGCTGTAACAGCATTCTGAGATTGGGGCACGCTTTAAAAATAGTGCTCCAATCTCTGAGAAGCGGGACCCGTCAAGAGAGACTAGGTCCCACCCCTCTCAGTCCTGTGGGAACCCTAATGTGCCAATGAATGACACAGAAACCCTGATCCTAGGTTAATTTTTTTCTAAGTGCCATTGAATGGCACATTGGGTTAGTTCCTAGCGTCAACACAAATTAGTCCGGTTTTCCCGCTGGCGGGAGCACAGCCTCCAATCGGGATAATTATGCCCTGCATTTCAGCCACCATGTATGGTCTTCTTCTGTTTCTTTCAAAGCCCCCATTACCTCATAACACTCAAAATAGCACCCACTCCATCCGTGGCGAACATCAATGCATTGTTTTGTCACTTGAATGAATGAGTCTTCAGCAAGAAGATTAATTGTTCACCATCTGGGTTAGCATCGTCTCTCATGTGATGTTGAATCAAATGTTGATTTTCAGATCTGATTGCAGATATTACCTGGCAAGTCACCTGCGGAGGGTTGAGTGAAGGCATTGGCTTGGCGACATGCCTGCCTGTCCTGCAGGGACCACAATCTGCTCTTCTCAAATGCTGAGAGTGCTTAAGAACAAAATCTTCACCATTTGGATATGTCCCGGGTTATGCTTCTCATGTCACAGTGTCCAATTTACAAGCTCTGAGGTTGACTTTCAGAATGTCTTCATATCTGAGTTTGGGATGGTGCGGATTTCCATACTCAGTTGGCTGTAGAATGCTGCCTTTGATAAGTGCGAAGCTGCTATAAAAATACATGGCTGACCCAGAGGTGGAACTGATCTACTTACTTTATGTAATACCATGCCTCACAGCCATACAGAGAACTATTCTGAGCTCAAGGAAGTAGAGTGCTTCCAGTGCAATATCATTCTTGAACCAAATGTAAGATTGTTCCTCTGCCCTATGCCTCATGGCAGAGGTCACATGACTATGGAAAGTCAGAAAGGAGCTTCCTTACATGATTGCATTTCAAAACCGCCTGGTAGTCTTTGTTCTTTGTTTTGAGACAAATTCGATTCACTCTCCACAACCTCTGGTTGAGATTGCCGAATGCTGAGAGTGCTTTTACCAGATGATGGGAAATTTCTACATCCAACGTGATGTGGCTGAAGAGGCTATTCTCAACATACTAACACCAGCACAAGGATATACAGTTCAGGAGATTTGGCTGGTAAATTTGAAGTGTGCCCACCAGGTGAAAACAGATTAGGAGTGTAAAGGAGCCAAGAAGCAGAAGGTTGCCAGCTGGATAAACAGCAGGTACCTATTCTGGGTGTTCAAACCACAAGGGGCTCACCTTTAAAAATGTGAATCTGAATTTCGACATTTCCTGCCAGTATTAGAGTGCACCAAGTATATGCAAGCTCTGAGGCCAAGTGCAGAAGCTTCCTGTGCAGTGTAGTCAGGAACTGAACTGCAGTTTACAGTGCATTTGACAATTCCAGAATAGAAACTAAAACATTTTCATTGATAATACATCAAGCACTGACAACAAAGGTAATCTGGTATGATGTGTAAGTGTCACAGGCACCTTGTCGAGATTGTTTTACACATTACCCACAATGACAAATGGCACACAGGAAGATCAAGGATGCATTAGGTCAACATTAGCAACTTGATTACCTCCTTTGGGTTGGGTGCAAAAGATAAGGTACTCCACAATCAAAGTGCCAGAATATTATGAATAGAATATTTCCTGAAACAATTTGCAGTAAAGCTGTTCTTAACGCATATAATATGGATGACCTATTTCTATTTGATCTTTGTTGAGTTGATAAATATTTTAATCCCTTTGAAGAGCTCCTATTTTGAAAGGCTGTGTGCAATATTAGTATTGGTATGATAACAAATTGATTTTTATGTGCATTTCACGGCAATGGAAACCTCTTAACATACATTGTGAAATAGATTTTCTTTATTCAACAATTATTTTGCAAGTCTTGTTTACCAGCTTCTGGATTGGCATGAAAAAGGCTGTTTTTGTGTGATATTTAATGGCTTCCACAGTCCCGCTAATCTCTTAGCACATGACTTATTACTTACCCGGTATCTGGGATGAATACCCATTGCCATAGCAACTCTAGCATACTGACTGATTGGTCGCTTATAGCCAACTGCAGACATAGATCTTTTCTTCATTTGATGGCTGATAAAAAGAACACAGATCACAGAAGAGTTGAGTAATGGAGGGAAATGACAGTTCTTAAAACTGATCTGAAGCCCTCATCCCCATGCATTTTAATGAAGGATTTTCAACATTAAGCTTTCACAATACAATTTAAACTGTAACAATAACCAACAGATCTTAAATGATAGAATCTTTTCATAAGGCGGACATTAAGGCTGGCCTTTTATATTTTTTAAATATTAACTAAATAAAACTTTATCAATAAACTCTTGAAATGTTACTGTTAAAATGAACAACATCAAAGCTCGTCTAGTTCTGACTAAAGACTTAGCTTATCTGCTCACTCACAGATGCAGAAGGACATTCTGTGGGTTTCCGACATTTGCTGTTTTGGTAACAAAGACCCCACTTATGGCAATCCTGCAATCAAACTCTGGCACAGAAAATTGAGCCAACCCAAAAATTAGCATGCTTCAGGCTTCCATTATTATCGAGCTGGCGAGCTGTAAACACCAAATGGATACCCCCAGGCAGCTTGCCAGAGAAGAGGACTCAAAGGTCGGGCAACTGCAGCCCAAGGAGCAGCCTCAGCGAAGTCCTTGAAAGGGACCAGAAGGGAGGGTAGCAGTGCTGCCAATTTGGGAGGTAGCAATCCAAGATCAGGAAGGGGCTTCTGTTAACGTTAATGGAAATAGAAATTATCAAAATATGTGTGCAAAGGGTTGCTGAGTGGCTATTACCTGTTCCACACTATTACCCAAAGTCAATATTACTGTCAGTAATTGTGAGATGGAGAAGGCTGGATGATGTGAAACACAGAGAGATTTGAGGGCTTAGGTTCATAGACTGAAAAGTATCAAATGGATACGATCATAAAACAAACAGTGGGTTCTACAGCAAAAGATACAGAAAAGTATAGAATGAAAAATAATGGTGAATCAATATAAAATCTTAGTAAAACAGCAGTCAGTGCACTGTGTGTAATTTGAACTCCAAAACAATATGAAGAATATTGAAGCATGCTAATCTCCATAGACATTCTATCCTTCATAAAGATGAGGTCATCCAAAACTCTGATGCCAACATAATCACACGATATGCTCATCGCCCCTGTGTTGTAGACCTACACCGGCTTCTGGTATTCTGCAACATCCTGAATTTAAAATTGTTCATCTTGTTTTTAAATCCCTCCAGGATCCGTCGCTGCTCCCTACCTCTAATCTCCTCCAGCCCCACAACACTAAGTTATCTGAATCCCCCCAATTCTAGCTCCTTAAGCATCCTGAATATTGGGCAGGATTGTCCACATGTTTCCCGGCGGCACGCTGTTCGCTGATGGCATGATTCCCTGCTCCTGCCGCTGTCAATGGAAATTCCCATTGAAGCCACCCCATGCCGCCAGGAAACCCATGGGTGGGGTTGAGCTGCCAGCGTGGCCAGAGAATCTTGCAGCCAGTGACCAGCCGGAGAATTTATGCCAATATTCATTGCACAATTGGCGGTTTTGCCTTTAGCTGCCTAAGCCCTACTTTCCCTATGCCCCTCCAGGGCAGCCACGGACCAAGTCCGCAGCGGCCACGCTAGTTTCCCGACCGGCTGGTGCACATTATTTACATGCCGTAGAGACTTTGGCCGGTCGGGGGTGGAGCATGGCTGAGTGGGGCCCGCTTTTCGGGGGCCCGTAGAATCGGGGAACCGGCGCCGTTCCCGATTTCTTGCGGAAACAGATTCTTCGCTCCCTCGCCGGCTGCGATTTCGGCACGAGGGTGCGGTGAATCCAGCCCTCTATCATTGAAGATGGTCAGATTCTCTATCATTGGAGATGGTCAGATTCTCTATCATTGGAGATGGTCAGATTCTCTATCATTGGAGATGGTCAGATTCTCTATCATTGGAGATGGTCAGATTCTCTATCGTTGGAGATGGTCAGATTCTCTATCATTGGAGATGGTCAGATTCTCTATCGTTGGAGATGGTCAGATTCTCTATCATTGGAGATGGTCAGATTCTCTATCATTGGAGATGGTCAGATTCTCTATTATTGGAGATGGTCAGATTCTCTATTATTGGAGATGGTCAGATTCTCTATTATTGGAGATGGTCAGATTCTCTATTATTGGAGATGGTCAGATTCTCTATTATTGGCGATGGTCAGATTCTCTATCATTGGAGATGGTCAGATTCTCTATCATTGGAGATGTCAGATTCTCTATTATTGGAGATGGTCAGATTCTCTATTATTGGAGATGGTCAGATTCTCTATTATTGGCGATGGTCAGATTCTCTATCATTGGAGATGGTCAGATTCTCTATCATTGGAGATGGTCAGCTCCAGCAGGAAATGTTCCCCTTCAGGAGTGTTACCTGGAAGAATTACCACGAACGCCTTAAAAACTATAGTTACAATTCAGATTTAGGACAACGGTGTTGGACACTCGAATTGTGGCGAGAGAGAGTTATTAGGTTTCTGAAATGAATAAAGATGCCCGACTCTGAGCAAATATAAACCAGAAGATAGAGACAGGAGAACGAGAAGGTCTGAAGAAGTTGCTCCGAGTAAAGCTCACTAATTGTGGATGGAAACACACTGTAAAGATGTGATCAGGGAAAAGGGGTTGGAGCATGTTACAGTTGATGATTTGGTGAGCGAAATCACTCCTAAAAGGAGAGCTCCAGTGCCAGACAGTGTCATCACGGCCTCAGGAGTAGCAATTCTGGCCCTGTACGGTCGTTCAGCCAATCCTGGGGGGTCCCATAGAGCAGCCCCTGGCCGGCGCTGCGCTGACGCCAATAGACATTTTTACTCTGCTTTGTGGTGAATCGCGTCCCGGCGTCGGGTTGGCGTGGCACGATTCGCGTCGGTCGCAGCGATTCTCTGGCCCGGCCCCGGGCTGAGAGAAACCCGCCCAGTACTTTTTGCAGAGGATTCCTTTCTCAGCATGCCAGTCTCTGAGTTTGGGATGACCACATTTAGTTGCCATTTCTGAGCTGTTTCAGAACATGAAGCACACCAATCATCAGAGACTGATTCCAGAGCCTGGATGAAGCTTTAGTTATATTTTCGTGACTTTAAAAAAAAATACATTTATTGTCTTATTTTTGATGTTCCTGAACGTGATTCGCAAGCAGCTTTTCTACACACTTCTGTCTTTTCCTTGATATGTCAAACTTGCTTCAATAAAATGATTTGGAAATGAAAAAAAGATTAAGGACAACGTTTATTATACTCAGTGCTTGGCAATTTGCTTCCTTTTCTTTCTTCGACATTCATTTATTCCAGAACAAGCAAAATACTACATATACTGGAAAGTGAAACAAGAACAGAGAATGCTGGAAAAACTCAGCAGGTCAGGCAGGAGAGAAAGTAGAGTTAATGTTTTGAGTCCGTTTGGCTCTCTGTCAGTCCAAACGTGCTTGGAAATCTAGGTGGGGTTCTCTGGCCACTAATATGTTTCTTGGTGGCAGGAGGCAGCACGGCGTTCGCTGCCGATCTAGTTAGCCGCTCCCGTCGCTGTTAATTGAAATTCCCATTGAAGCCATCCCATGTCATGGGGGTGTGCTGCCGACAGGACCAGAGAATCCCGCCGCAAGCAAAGAGCCGGAGAATTGCGGAGGTTAATTCTGCTTTCTCTCCTTCCAGATGCTGCAGACCTGCTGCGTTTTTCCCGAATGCTCTGTTCTTGTTTCATTTGTTACAGATTTTTTTTAAAGATGAAAAGGATGTTTTCTGCATCTACATTATTTCAAATTACACTCACTTTTCAGCAGGCACTAAAGGCAGGAATTTCCACTGATCCTCCTCACAGTCAAAACACAGCCGGTTCATGATCTTGTTTTTCTCTTCCGGTGGAATAAAATTTTCTATAATCAGGTACCTGAATAAGGCAAAGGCATGAGATGAGCTGAATATCCATCTGAACTTTTCACTCTTGGATTGTACAGCATCAAACCTTGGGATAACTTTTAGCGCATTAATTATGGGATGCAGTAGACGTGGATGACAAAGTACTGATTATGGAGACAAAGGATACGTTACAAATTATTTCAGCAAATATGTCAGCAAAACTTGTAAGACGGATCAAAAATAAATGCCAAAGACAAAGGTAAATCACAAAAAAAGAGGACCCTCAAAAATTGACCTTTGAGTGAACAATATGGATGTTGAGCAAGTCAAAATAATGGTTCACTTCAACAGTTCACTAATATCAGATGGTTGAAGCAGTTAAACAGAGAATAACAATTGTAAAAGAGACGAACGAAAGTGTGTCTGTGCAGTTGCAATATTAAGCTGGTGACAAGAAGTAAAATGCTTAAAGTGTTAAATGTGCTTAACAACGTGACACAGATGTGAAAACTGGACCTTGAATCCTGAAGTAAGAAGAAGACTCCAGGTATTTGTATTATGATGCTACAGATACAGATTGAAAATTAGTTGGAACAAGAAGAATGAGAAGATCCTTGAGCTAGAAGAAAAGAAAGAAGTATGACACACTGTGGGGTACAACATTCAGTAGTCACAAGTAATAGTTGGGGTTGATCTCTAGAAAAGATGGAAATAATAAAGCAAGAGGTAGAATACAAAAATAAAGTAGCTAAATTGCAACTTATGTACTAATCAGTCTGGTCATTTGCCATTTTCCCCGTCCATTCAGACACACTTTACTGCCTATCCTGCTTTTTCTAAAATGTTTCACTTATTTTTATCCACAATCCACGGCGCCGAGGTCCTAGGTTCGATCCTGGCTCTGGGTCACTCACTGTCCATATGGAGTTTCACATTCTCCCTGTGTTTGCGTGGGTTTCGCCCTCACAAGCCAAAAGATATGCAGGGTAGGTGGATTGGCCATGCTAAATTAATTGGAAAAAATTAATTGGGTACTCTAAATTAAAAAAAATAAAGAATTTATTTTTATCCACAATATTCTACTTGTAAATTCATTCTATGTGCTATTAACATTTTGGACAGAGTCTTGTGGAGTTCACATCGGCCTTGACTGCTCTCTTTTTGGGAAGGCTCGCTGCATCTTTTGCCGCTCAAACCAGCAGTGAGCTTTCCCTCAGAATCAAAAACCTTGGGGTTGAAATTCCTCCTGCCAAGATCTGCCAGCCAATCAGAGGCCAGCAGCTCTTCTGTGCTCAGCAGCACCACTGGGGAGGCAGTGGTTGCTGTCGGTACTAAACTCACCCACGTTCTTAGACAGAAATCGCAAACATTGCATGACACAAATGGGGCAGCACGGTAGCACAGTTGCTTCACAGCTCCGGGGTCCCAGGTTTGATTCCCGGGTTGGATCACGTTCTCCCCGTGTCTACTGGGTTTTCTCCGGGTGCTCTGGTTTTTTCCCACAGTCCAAAGATGTGCAGGTTAGGTGGATTGGCTATGCTAAATTGCCCTTAGTGTCCAAAAAAAAGCTTAGGTGGGGCTCTGGGGATACCGGGATAGAATGACGGTGTGGGGAATTGGTGAAGGTATCGGCTTAGGTAAGGTGCTCTTTCCAAAGGTCGGTGCAGACTCGATGGGCCAAATGGCCTCCTTCTGCACTGTAAATTCTATGATCAAAGTCCAAGAGATTTTAACTCAAATGTCTAGGTTTCATCAGTCTCCTTCTTGAACCCACTGTAAATAGGCAGGAGCTACTGGGGCAAAGGGAATGGTCTCAGTCAAAAGGGAAGCTTGAGGCAGAGGACACCCATGTTTCCTTGTGGGGCTTCGAAGAACACCCCTGTTCCTTCTGGTCCACAAGCAAACTGAAAAAATAGTAGCTACCATGGTCTTTTCTGGCTGCAGCTCCTCTTGATGCCAGATTGACCTAGTGGTGAGAACACTGGGCCCACAGTCAAAATTACAGTCAGGACCTGATAATGGCATTGGAGCCTGATCTGCATATTTAGAGAAGTTCCCCATTTAGAGAGGTCCCTCTCACCCACTCAGAACAGCAACTCGGATTGGATTACGCAGGAGGTAAGTAAATATGTTTTAAATGTCTGACTTCCTGGGTTTTGTCAAGTTTGGTAGAATCAACTTTTTGGTTTATCTTTGTGCATGATTTAAATATGATTTTGTTGCTATAACAGATTAACCAGCATGAAGTATTTTCATTTAACAAGCTGCGTGAGTTAGGGAGAGCCAAGATGATAGCAGAATAGTTATTATTATTAGCATCGATGATAGTCAGACATTAACAGTGGCCTTCAATGTTAAGTCACAAAAGCGATACCCGATTCAATTAATTGAATAAAATATTGTGTTTTTTGCCTGGACTTCCATGTCCAAATGGTGATGTGGATGATTTTTCAGCATACTTACGGTGTCTGCGACTATGTCTGGACTAGAACAATGGGTTGAACTCCTTGATCACAGGAGTGCTGTGCCCTTTCCAGTGTGTCGGAAAATGTAAGACCTAGCATCAAATGATGTTCCATATCTGAAGTGATGGTAGAGATTACTTGAGCTCTGCTTTAAATGAGATAGAACTGATTGGATAACACTCCCCTGCAGATAACAACGGTGGCTCTAGGAAGTTAATGCATATCTGAGTGATTCATTTCATCCCAAAATCTGTATGCTGCCACCTCAATCCCAGAACTGCTCTGTCAGGGCTGAGTCCTTCTGAAGACTCTTTCCTACTGTAGTGACTTCATGACTGGCACTGGTGTGCCACTCTGCCACCAATGATCCTAATCAGACTCTTGGAAATAAACCCACTTGATAATGAACTTCTCAACAAAAGTAAAATGCCATCAGTGACAAACTGTTCCACTGGAAAGGCTTCTATTAGTATTCCTGCACCCAGGCCAATCTTTGCAAAACAGCACTTTCAGGTGAGAATTCTCACAAGAATTCAATACCTCATTGTCAAATTAGGAAGATCTTGTTCAAAGCATGAAATTCTAATACTTTCAAATTAATTATTTTAGGCATATATTACATTCCACCTGGTTACAAACAAGGAACAAGATGAACAGATCTTTGCACTTTTTGAGTTGTGGAGGTTTCCAGCAGCAATATAAAAACAAATGACCACTATATAGACTTTAATTGCGCTCTATATTCTGCAAATGAATTCCTATTCGATTGGTATATACCTGTTCAATTTTGTGCAGCATATTATTCAGATTTATAGAAAAGTAAATAACCTGTTGAGTTTCACCGCTATTTAAAGGATTAATATCATCAAATCTTCCTCAGAAAATTAGGTTCCTGTTCATTTAAAACTCTAAATTAGATGAGCTTTTAACTTGGTGATGCTCCTTACATTCAGCCACCTTATTAATCAGGCTGAATTACATATGCATTATTATTAATTAGTAAACAAATTTGTATTATTTAATTAGTAAACAAGATAAAAGTCAAGTATGTTTTTCTCATATGTCCAAAAATTGCTGAAAATACACTCCAGGTCTAGCAGCAACCTTGGAGAGAAAGAGTTTGATTTTCAAGTCGGCGACCCTTCATCAGAACTGACAGTACTTATAAAATGTAACAATCCTTAAGCAAGATGGGTAAAGACATTAGGAGGAGGAAAGAGCAAATGGGAAGGTCTGTAGTGTGCTGGAGATATTAAATGGCAAGAGCAGAACCAGTTGGTAATGGGACAACTAAAGGAACGAAAGATGTGTTTTGAGGAGATGTTATTGGGAAGGTAGAGTCACCAACAACTGCTGCATTTAAAACAGGCAGTGATTAGTCGGTTAATGCAAGGATCTGTGGTAGGACCCCAACTGTTCGTATTATATATTAATGATTTAGACAAGGGAACTAAACGTATTATCTCCATATTTGCAGATGATACAAAGTTGGGTGGGAGTGTGAGCTGTGAGGAGGATGCAGAGATGCTTCAGCGGGATTTGGACAGGCTGAGTGAGTGGGCACATGTATGGCAGATGCAGTAAAATGTGGATAAATGTGAGGTTATCCGCTTTGGCAGCAAAAATAGGAAGGCTGATTATTATTTGAATGGGTGTAAATTGAGAGAGGTGGACACTCAGAGAGACCTTGGTGTCCTTGTGTATCGGTTGCTAAAAGTAAGCGCGCGGCTCCAGCAGGCAGTAAAGAAAGCAACTGGTATGTTGGCCTTCCTGGCAAGAGGATTTGAATATGGGACTAGAGATGTTTTGTTACAATTGTATAGGGCATTGGTGAGGCCACACCTGGAGTATTGTGTACAGTTCTGGGGCGAAATTCTCCGAAGACCTGCGTGACGCCCATTTCCGGCGGCCAAACGCGGTGCGGATGACACCGGCGTCGGGGCCTTCTTTTAAGCCGGTAATCTCCGTTCCCGAAAGGGCCAGCAGCGGACTGACGCGATACACGTCAGTTTCACCCGCTGCGGAAGTGGCGCGTTGAGAGAGAGAGGGGGGGGACCCGGCGTTGAGAGGAGAGGGGGGGACCCGGCATTGAGAGGAGAGGGGGGGGACCCGGCATTGAGAGGAGAGGGGGGGGGACCCGGCGTTGAGAGGAGGGGGGGGGACCCGGCGTTGAGAGGAGAGGGGGGGGGGACCCGGCTTTGAGATGAGAGGGGGGGGGGACCCGGCGTTGAAAGGAGAGGGGGGGGACCCGGCGTTGAGAGGAGAGGGGGGGGACCCGGCGTTGAGAGGAGAGGGGGGGGGGACCTGACGTTGAGAGGAGAGGGGGGGGACCCGGCGTTGAGAGGAGAGGGGGGGGGGAACCCGGCGTTGAGAGGAGAGGGGGGGGACCCGGCGTTGAGAGGAGAGGGGGGGACCCGGCGTTGAGAGGAGAGGGGGGGGGGACCCGGCGTTGAGAGATGGGGGGCGGCGTTGGAGGGAGGTAGGGGTGGTGAGGGGGTAGGGGCGTTGGAGGGGGGTAGGGGTGGTGGGGAGGGGGGTAGGGGTGGTGGGGAGGGGGGTAGGGGCGTTGGAGGGGGGTAGGGATGGTGAGGAGGGTAGGGGTGTTGGAAGGGGTAGGGGTGGTTAGGGGGGTAGGGGTGGTGAGGGGGGTAGGGGCGTTGGAAGGGGGTAGCGGCGTTGGAGGGGGTGGGGCGGTGAGGGGGGGTTGGGGTAGGGGGCAGCGGCGTGCAGAGGGGGGTGCGACGGGGCGTTGGCCCCGGGCATCCGTCGCCCCCCCTCTCTGCACGCAGCTGCCCCCTACCGCACGCCCCCCCACAACCCCTACCCCCTCCAACGCCCCTACCCCCCTCACCACCCCACCCCCCTCACCACCCCTACCCCCCTCCCTACCATCCCTACCCCCTCCCCACCACCCCTACCCCCCTCCCCACCACCCCTACCCCCCTGCCCACCACCCCTCCCCACCACCCCTACCCCCCTCCCCACCACCCCTACCCCCCAGCCCACCACCCCTACCCCCCTCCCCACCACCCTTACCCCCCTCCAACGCCGCAACCCCCCTCTCATCGCCACAACCCCCCTCTCATCGCCGCAACCCCCCTCAACGCCGCAACCCCCCCTCAACCCCGCAACCCCCCCTCAACGCCGCAACCCCCCCTCAACGCCGCAACCCCCCTCAACGCCGCAACCCCCCCTCAACGCCGCAACCCCCCCTCAACGCCGCAACCCCCCCTCAACGCCGCAACCCCCCCTCAACGCCGCAACCCCCCCTCAACCCCCCCTCAACGCCGCAACCCCCCCCTCAACGCAGCAACCCCCCTCTCTCAATGCCGCAACCCCCCCCCAAACGCCAGGACACTCTCTCTCACCCCCCCACCCCCCCAAACGCCCCCCACACAAACGCCGGGACTCTCTCCTCCTCCTCCCCCCCCCCCCCCCGCACTCGCCCTAGGTTACTGAACGGCGTCAACCATCATCAATGGTTGACGCCGCTTTAAAGCTACTGTGTTTTTCGCCGACGTGACCCGTGGCCCCGTCGGCGGGACTTTGGCCCATCCGGCCCGGAGATTTGTTGAAAGTAAAAAATCAATGACATCCCGCTGGCGCCAGCTGTTTTCAGAGGCTGCCGGCGGGATTTGCACAACGCCGGTTTTTGGCCGCTCGGAGAACGAAAAACCCGGCGGGAGCGGGAATAACGCCGCCGCCGGCCGATTCTCCGCCCTGCGTGGGGACGGAGAATTTCGCCCCTGGTGTCCTTATCTGAGGAAGGATGTTCTTGATATAGAGGGAGTGCAGCGAAAGTTTACCAGGCTGATTCCTGGGATGGCGCGACTGTCATATGAGAAGAGATTAAGTTGGTTAGGATTATATTCATCGGAGTTTAGAAGAGTAAGAGGGGATCTCATAGAAACTTATAAAACTCTAACAGGATTAGACAGGGTAGATTCAGAAAGAATGTTCCCGATAGTGGGGGAGTCCAGAACTAGGGTCATAGCTTGAGGATAAGGAGTAAACCTGTTAGGACTGAGATGAGGAGAAATTTCTTCACTAAGAAAGTGGTGGATCTGTGGAATTTGCTTCCACAAAAAGCAGAATTAGGGTACTAAACTTGATGATTAGCCATGATCACAATGAATGGTGGAGCAGGCTCGAAGGGTCGAATAGCCTCCTCCTGCTTCTATTTTCTAGGTTTATATATTATGATCTGAAATTGTTGTGGAACTGCACCTCGTCTTTCAATTAGCCATTTTACAGCTTTCTACATTCAACACCGAGTTCAAGTTTCACTATCATAATTTTTGTCATTTAATCTCTGCCTTTCATCCGAACACAAATGGTATCATTTGTTCTTCCCTCACCTCCCCACTTTTCCTGCCTTGCTTAAAAGCTGTTTCATCTCTATAAGTACTCTTAATCTTAGCAGTGGGATGGTGAGAGCTGCTGGCAAAAGGAGGAGATTCCAAGGGCATCTCAACCTAGAGGCATCCTCTGAAGATGTAAAATTGTTCATAGTAAGTGTGGTCAAAGCTGTTACACCATAACTGAGAAAGGTGAGCTCCTTCACAGGATGTCCTGCCTGCGGTTATCGCCTGATGTCCACTGTGGCTCCTGGAGGGCAAATTTAAAGAAGATGTGAATGGCCTGGTGCCTCCAATGAGCTGGTGGCCTCCTCAAGTGGGGTGGCCGGTGGCTGCTCCGACAACAGAAAATACCAGGGCCATCGCAAAATGGCTCGTCTTGACTTCCGGTGGCTGTGATGGATCAGTAAGCCACACATTTGGGAGCTCCCGTTTTAAAGAGATTTTTCGGCTCTTTTGAGAGCCCAAAACGGAAATTCTTCGACGTCTCCCGGTGGGGGAAGGTGTGCTGAACGACTTTCCCTGCAGTCCATGACTCGAACTCGGAGTGGAAAGGGGGAAAAAACAGAAGCAGCTCCTCAGAAAAAACGGGGGAAGGGATCCAAGATGGCCGCCGACAGAGCTCCAGAGGAATGGAGACTCTGGGCCCAGGAACAACAAACTGATCTCCTGCGCTGCTTTAAAGAATTCAAGGATGAAGTACTGAGCTCTCTGCAGGAAACGAACAGAAGGCTGTCAGAGATTCAGTCCACCCAGGGTGCTGCCATCAAGAAGTTGCAGACGCAGGCCATTGAACGAGAGGAGGAGGGCCGTGGTCCTCGTGAGTAAGGTGGAGGGGCACGAAGCACTCCACAAGAAGTGGCAGGAACGCTTTGAGGAGCTGGATCACCGCATGAGGCGGAAAAACCTGCGGATCTTGGGCCTTGCAGAGGGGCTGGAGGGATCGGACCTGACAGCCTATGTGGCTGTAATGCTGAATTCGCTGGTGGGGGCCGGATCTCTCCATCTGCCCTTGGAGCTGGAGGGAGCGCACAGGGTGCTGGCCAGGAGGCCCAAGGAAGATGAACCCCCGCGTGCGGTGCTGGTGAGGTTCCACCGGTTCAGTGATCGGGAGTGCGTGCTGCGCTGGGCCAAGAAGGTGAAGAGCAGCAATTGGGAGAATGGGGTAGTGCGGATCTACCAGGACTGGAGTGCGGAGGTGGCTAAGCGGCGGTCCGGATTTAATCGGACGAAAGAGGTGCTTTATAGAAAAAAGATAAAGTTCGGAATGTTGCCGCCCGCGCGCCTGTGGGTAACTTATTTGGACCGGCACCATTATTTCGATTCCCCGGAGGAGGCGTGGGCCTTCGTGCGGACGGAGAAACTGGACTTGAACTAGGGGTTGGGGGTTGCGAGGTCGGCTGTAAGATATTAGTGCTGGATTCTGCTGTTGCTGTGTTCTCTTTTTCTTCTGTTGTTTTCTTCTTGTTTTAGTACTTTTGCAATTTCGATATGGTTATTTACGGAGGGGTTGTTCTGCTATGTTTTTGTTTTTGTGCTGTGGGACATTGTCTGGGCTGTGTATCTTGAGGGGAGGGTCGGGGGGTATGTTGTATTCTATGCCGGAGTGGGGGTATGGAGTGGGGCTGATATTTAGGAGCTGCGTCAGAAGGGTGTGGTGGGGCAGTGCAAAAGCGCGGGCTTTCCTCTGGTTTCCCGTGCTGCGGGGCTGGGGGGTGGATATGGTGACGGGGGAGGCGGGGCCTTAACTGGTTCTTCCCCGCGCTGGAGCGGTGCCAGGAGGAGGGATAGATTGGGGGATGATCCCACTTCGGGAGGGGTCGGGCTATTGGCGGGAGTTTCCGGGGTCAGCAGAAGTTAGCTGACCCACGGAAGTACAATGGAGGACGGTTCGCGGCTGGGAGGGTTCCTAGCCTGGGGGGGAAGGGAGGGGGGGAAAGGGGAATACCGGGTTGCTGCTGGTAGGGTCAAGAAGGAGCTGGTGGGGGCTGGGGGGACAGAGGTGAGGGGTTGTCGCTATGGGGACGGGGTCGAGCAGGGGGTGCTGGCCTGGGGCGGGCAGTCAACGGGCTATGGCTAGCCGACGGGGGAGGGGGGCGGGACGCCCTCTGATCCGGTTGGTCACCTGGAATGTGAGAGGGTTGAATGGGCCGGTGAAGCGGTCGAGGGTACTGGCTCACCTGAAGGGGCTAAAGGCGGATGTGGCAATGCTTCAGGAGACCCACCTGAGGGTGGCGGACCAGGTCCGCCTGAGGAAGGGATGGGTGGGGCAGGTTTTTCACTCGGGGTTGGATGTGAGGAACCGGGGAGTGGCGATTCTGGTGGGGAAAAATGTGTTGTTTGAGGCATCGGAGGTGGTGGCGGATAAGGGGGGTAGGTATGTGATGGTTAGGGGCAGGCTACAAGGAGAGAAGGTGGTACTGGCTAGTGTGTATGCCCCAAATTGGGACGATGCGGGCTTTATGAGGCGTATGTTGGGACGGATCCCGGATCTGGAGGCGGGAGGTCTGATCATAGGGGGGGACTTTAATACGGTGTTGGATCCTTCACTGGATCGGTCCAGCTCTAGGACGGGTAGGAGGCCGGCGGCAACCAAGGTACTGAGAGGGTTTATGGACCAGATGGGTGGGGTGGATCCATGGAGGTTTGTAAGGCCGAGGGCACGCGAGTACTCTTTCTTCTCCCACGTACATAGGGTCTACTCTCGGATAGATTTCTTCGTGGTGAGTAGGGGACTGATTCCGAGAGTGGAGGAGGCCGAGTATTCGGCCATTGCAATCTCCGACCACGCTCCGCATTGGATAGAGTTGGAGATGGGAGAGGTGCGAGACCAACGTCCGTTGTGACGGTTGGATGTGGGGTTGTTGGCGGAGGAGGAGGTGTGTAGGAGGGTCCGGGCAAGTATTGAGGGGTACCTTGAGGTGAATGATACAGGGGAGGTTCAGGTGGGGATGGTCTGGGAAGTCCTGAAGGCAGTAATTCGTGGGGAGCTGATATCCATCCGGGCACACAGGGAGAGGAGCGAAAGGAGTGAGAGGGATAGACTGGTGGGAAAGATGCTGGAGGTGGACAGGAGGTATGCAGAGGCACCAGAGGAGGGACTGTTGGGGGAGAGGCGCAGCCTGCAGGCTAAATTTGATTTGCTGACCACTAGAAAGGTGGAGGCACAGTGGAGGAAGGCACAAGGGGCAGTGTACGAACATGGTGAAAAGGCGAGTAGGATGCTGGCTCATCAGCTGCGTAAGCGGGATGCGGCTAAGGAGATTGCTGGAGTGAGAGATGAGAGTGGGAATGTGGTGCGGAAGGGGGTAGAGGTGAATGAGGTCTTCAAGGATTTTTACGGGGAACTGTACCGGTCGGAGCCAACGGGGGAGAGGAGGGGAATGGAGAGGTTCCTTGACGGGCTTTCTTTCCCGAAGGTGCAGGAGGAGAAGGTGGAGGGGTTGGGTGCGCCGATTGAGCTGGAGGAGCTAGTTAAGGGGATCGGGCAGATGCAGTCAGGGAAGGCACCGGGGCCGGATGGGTTCCCGGTGGAATTTTATAAAAAGTTTGTGGATCTAGTGGGCCCCTTGCTGGTGCGAACACTCAATGAAGCGTGGGAGGGGGGGACTTTGCCCCCGACGATGTCACGGGCGCTGATCTCGTTAATTTTAAAGAAGGACAAGGACCCCCAGCAGTGTGGTTCATACAGGCCCATATCTCTCCTCAACGTGGATGCTAAGGTGCTGGCAAAAATCCTGGCTACCAGGATAGAGGACTGTGTGCCAGGGGTTGTGCACGAGGACCAGACAGGTTTTGTGAAGGGAAGGCAGCTGAACACGAATGTGCGGAGATTGCTGAATGTCATTATGATGCCGGCGATTGAGGGGTAGGCAGAGATAGTGGTGGCACTGGATGCGGAGAAGGCCTTCGATAGAGTGGAGTGGGGGTACCTATGGGAGGTGTTGGAGAGGTTTGGATTTGGTGAAGGGTTCATTAGATGGGTAAGGCTGTTATATGAGGCCCCGATGGCGTGCGTGGCTACGAATAGGAGGAGGTCGGAGTACTTCCGGCTCTACCGAGGGACCAGGCAGGGTTGCCCCTTGTCCCCCTTGTTGTTTGCACTGGCAATCGAGCCGCTGGCGATGGCATTGAGAGATTCAGAGAGGTGGAGAGGCTTGGTGCGAGGTGGAGAGGAACATAGGGTGTCGTTGTATGCCGACGACCTGTTACTGTATGTGGCGGACCCGGTGGGAGGGATGCCGGGAGTGATGGAGTTACTAGCCGAGTTTGGGACCTTCTCAGGTTATAAATTAAACTTAGGCAAGAGCGAGGTGTTTGTGGTGCACCCTGGAGACCAGGAGGAAGGAATTGGTAGGCTCCCGCTTAGGCGGGCAGGGGAGAGCTTTAGGTACCTGGGGGTGCAAGTGGCCAGGGACTGGGGGACTCTCCACAAGCATAACTTTACCAGGCTGGTAGATCAGATGGAGGAGGAGTTCAGGAGGTGGGACATGCTGCCATTGTCGTTGGCGGGGAGGGTGCAGTCCGTCAAAATGACAGTGCTTCCGAGGTTCTTGTTCCTTTTTCAGTGCCTGCCCATATTTATCCCCAGGGCCTTCTTTAGGAGAGTGACTAGCAGTATTCTGAGTTTTGTGTGGGCACATGGGACTCCGAGAGTGAGGAGGGTGTTCCTGGAGCGAGGAAGGGATAGAGGTGGGCTGGCACTGCCCAACCTTCTGGGGTACTATTGGGCAGCCAATGTGTCAAAGGTGCGTAAATGGGTGATGGAGGGGGGAGGGGCGGCGTGGAAAAGAATGGAGATGGCGTCATGTAGAGGTACGAGCCTGGGTGCCATGGTAACGGCGCCGTTGCCGCTCTCCCCTAAGAGGTTTACCACGAGCCCGGTGGTGGCGGCGACCCTAAGAATCTGGGAACAATGGAGACGGCATCGGGGGGAAACAGGGGGCTCGATGGAGGCTCCACTGGGTGGCAACCATCGGTTCATCCGGGGGAACACGGATGGGGGATTCAAGGGGTGGCAAAGGGCGGGCATCAGCAAATTGAGGGACCTGTTTATTGGCGGGAGGTTTGCGGGCCTGGGGGAACTGGAAGATAAATTTGGCCTTCCCCAAGGGAACATGTTCAGATACTTGCAGGTAAAGGCGTTTGCTAGGCGACAGGTAGAGGGATTCCCTCTGCTGCCGTCGCAGGGGGGCGATGGACAGAGTGCTTTCGGGGGTGTGGGTAGGAGAGGGGAAGGTGTCTGACATCTATAAGGTAATGCAGGAGGTGGAGGAGTCGTCAGTGGAGGAGCTGAAGGCTAAATGGGAGGAGGAACTCGGGGAGCAGATAGAGGACGGGACTTGGGCGGATGCCTTGGAGAGAGTCAACTCTTCCTCCTCATGTGCGAGGCTTAGTCTCATCCAATTTAAGGTGCTGCACTGGGCCCACATGTCCGGGACTAGGATGAGTAGGTTCTTCGGGGGTGAGGACAGGTGCACCAGATGTTCGGGGAGTCCTGCGAACCACGCCCATATGTTCTGGGCATGCCCAGCACTGGAAGAATTCTGGAAGGGGGTGGCGGGGACAGTGTCGAGGGTGGTTGGATCCAGGGTCAAACCAGGGTGGGGACTCGCGATTTTTGGAGTTGCGGTAGAGCCCGGAGTGCAGGAGGCGAAAGAGGCCGGTGTCCTGGCCTTTGCGTCCCTAGTAGCCCGTCGAAGGATTCTGTTACAATGGAAGGATGCAAGGCCCCCAAGTGTGGAGACCTGGATCAGTGACATGGCGGGATTTATAAAATTGGAAAAGGTCAAATTTGCCCTGAGAGGATCAATACAAGGGTTCTATAAACGATGGCAGCCTTTTTTGGACTTCCTGGCTCAGAGATAGGTAACTGGGTCAATAGCAGCAGCAAGCCGGGGGGGGGGGGGGGGGGGGGGGGGTGCATTATTGTAGTGTTTATTCTGTAACTTTATAGTGTGTTAATATGCGTTGTTGTTAAAATGCTGGGTTGTTCATGGGGATGGGGCGAATGTATATGATTGTTAATATTATTGTTATTTTCGGTATTTTACTAAGGTGCGTCAATGTTGTATAAAATCAAAATTTCTCAATAAAAATTATTTAAAAAAAAAAAATGGCTCGTCTTTGGAGCCTTAATTGCACAAATTGGCTGCCCGCCTCTGGGAATGGGCAGTTAACCCCGTTACCAGTTAACACCCGTGGAAAAGCTCCCTGATAGCTGGTACGTGCCTGGGAGACACTCCAATGACAGCTCCCCAATATTTTCCTGGACCCCCTTCTCCCAATCTGTCTCCATGGGGGTCTTTAAAATCCTAACACCTCAGGCCACAAAATGTGGGGCTGGATTCCAGCTAGAATTGCAATTAGGTGGAGAATATCCGGTAATGCAATAATTGTGATTTGTGCCCAGCAGCGATTTCAATGCCATGCTCCGGTCCCCCGCGGGTGGCGCTAGTGAAGTCTGCACCCCACATCTGAGGGCACATGAAAAACCATCGTTTGAATGGATTTGAATATCATTAGATGGTTGGACACAGTATGCTCAACCCCTCCTCGATACTCCACCTCTCTCAGGCGGCAATCACACAGGCACAAGTTGGTGCAAGTATTTACAGGTGGGGTCTGGGATTCTTAGCTGTTTAGGGAGAGTGAAAAGGTAAAGAAACTTTCTAAACTTATCTGGCTTGTTGGGTGTAGCTGTCTGGGCTGCAGGGAGGAGCGGGGAGTGACTCGGTGCCAATTCTGTGAATGCAGGGGGGTTTGCTGCAGTATGAGATTTAAATACACTCTTTCGGTGCAACTCACTAGCCTCTGGCTGTTCACACTTGACTGCTTATTGTGTCCTGTAAATGCTCACAGAGCTTCTGGTCATGTGGGAACTCACCCAGCGCCCCCCCCCCCCAGAAACCTCATACCCCAGCAGTATCATCAATAGGGTTGGATGTGACCCTGCTTAATCACCAGCTCACCAGGTGTTGACACTCCTCAGAAGTGCAGCCCCACTGCAGAGAATGCAGGGGATTAGAGGAGTTCGCCCCAAACAAAGGACACATGCGAATCCAGCCCCTGATGTTGAGTAAAATTTAAAATTTAAACCAGTTGCCAGTATGTATAAATGTATATCATCAAATGACACGAATAGCTCTCAGGCGATTTGATTAATATTAATAAGGAGGACAGGGGAGATTTTGAGCAGCTTACATAGCAGTTATTTTGCAATGCTGGTATCAAGAGATATATTTTAATATTTAATTTTCTTCCGAGGCACTATTTGGGTTTTTTCAAATGGCTAAAATGAGAAATACTGCCAAATAGAAGGGAAAGAACTATCATGCCAAGTAATGGGTACAGGCTTAATAAGGATTTAAACATATATGGTGTACAATTTATTTAACTCTATATCACTAGTCCTAGCTTGTATATTGTGGTGAATGTGATTCACACCGGATTATAATCTGTATATACATGTGTCTATATTGTAAGTGCAGTTGCACTACCTGTCCTCCAGGGGGAGTAGCTCTGGGAATGCTCGAGTTGTACGGGACTTCTCCCTTGGCTCTGCCCAGGACTCCTCCCCCAAAAGCTGCTGTATAAAGATCAGTGCCACATGGTCAGCCGGCCAGTTCACCGAAAGTTCAATGGCTAATAGACTGGCTCTGTTGTGAGCATATTAAAACCGCTATTCTAATCCTACAAGCACGTGTCCGTAGAATTGTTGGTTCCAACATATATTAAACCCTACCTGACTTCATTCCACATGGCCGTCTCCTACCCCATCAAGCCAAACCTTCCCCCAGGCTCTCTCATTCCTGAGCTCACATCGGTTTTGAGTTTTTCTCGCATTTCTCCCATCAAGCTCATCAGGAAACAGATCTCCTCCTTGATTCCATTCCCAGTAAGCTGATGGCCATTATTCTACTTTCCTGTCACCACCCCCGTGCCAACTGACATTCGTTCGTTACCTTTCAAAACCACTGTCATTCCTACTTTCCTAAAAAAAAAAATCCTGACCCACAGTAATTGTAAATTACTACTCCACCTACAAGTTCCTGTGGATCTTCAATCTTCTTTTTTGAAGGCATTTTCAATTCATATACAAAACACATGAAACAATCATCTTTATAACCCTGCCACAATACAAAAACCCTCCATTCCCTTGAACATCCCACATGCCCCACTTTATAATTATAATGTAAAACAAAGATAACTCGTAACAAAACAGCCCCCACCGTTGACGTCTACAACTCCTTAGCACTGTGGCTTCACTGCTCCAGGATCCTAGGTTCAATTCCCTGCTGGGTCACTGTCTGTGCGGAGTCTGCACGTTCTCCCCGTGCCTGCATGGGTTTCCTCCGGGTGCTCTGGTTTCCTCCCTCAAGTCCTGAAAGACGTGGGGTGGAATTTTCCGAGCCGCAATTCCACTTGGCGCGGGGCGGAGAATGGGGTGTTAGACCCGCGATTGGGTCCGAAGCCTTACAGCGGGGATTGGAGAATCGCTGCCAATCGCGCACGTGCGGTTGACGTGGCACCGGTAGGGGGCCATTGAAAGAGGCCCCCACGGCGATTCTCTGCCGGCAACTGGCCGAATTCCCGCCGGCGTAGTTCACTCATGGTTCCACCCGGCGGGCACTTGGAGTCCACGGCCGCCCTGGTTGGGGGGGGGGGGGAAACCTGTCACCTGGGGATGGCTCCAGGACGGCCAGGCTCGCGATCGGGGGCCACCGATCAGTGGGCGTGCCCAATCTGGGGGGGGGGGGGCTATATTGTCGGGGTCGGTCCGCTGTGTGGGTCCGCCATGTTGCGCGGGGCCGCCGCAGGCGTAAGCTGTGAGTCTGCGCAGACCCGCGGCCGCAAGTGCAGAGCCCCATATCGACAGCGGGAGCTACGTGGGCTACTCCGGGGCTCTGCTATCCCCCTTCAAAACGGAGAATCTCTCTGGACTTTCTCCAGGAAAGTCCAGAGTGATTTGCGCCTGTTTTCCCGCGGGCGTGGGGCCATAGCCCCATTATCAGTGAATTCCGCCTGTGTTGTTAGGTGATTTGAACAGTCTGAATTCTCCCTCTGTGACTCGAACAGGCGCCGGAATGTGGCGACGAGGGAATGTGCACAGTAACTTCATTGCAGTTTTAATGTAAGCCTACTTGCGACAATAAAGATTATTATATCTTTAATATAATATTATTATATCATGTTTAAGACGGCGATGAACAACTTCCACCTTGAAAAGAACTCCTCCCCTGTCCCCGTAATGCCAAGCTTTAATTCTGCCAGTCCACCCACCCACTCTGCGGCCTTGGGCGGCTCCGGAGCCTGCCACTCTAACAAGATCAACATCCGGGCTATCAGGGAGGCAAATGCCAACACATCAGCGCCCTCCCCACCTGCACTCCCGGGTCCTACAACACCTCGAATATCGCCACCCATGGGCTTGGGGCCACCTTCACCTCCAAAATCTCTGACATTACCCCCGAAATGGCCTCCCAAAACCCCACCAATTTCAGGCAGGTCTAAAACATGTGAGTGTGGTTTGCTGGCCCCTTGAACACCGCCGACATTTATCCTCCACCTCCGGAAAAAACAACTCATCCGCGATATTGTCATGTTCACTCTATATACACCATTTTAAATCGAAGTAGACTCAATCTCGCATATGAGGAGATTGAATTTATCTTCCACAGTGCCTCGCTCCATACCCCCGCTTCGAATACCCGCCCCAGCTCCTCCTCCCACTTCCGTTTTACCTCCTCCGCCGAGGCTCTCTCTCTCTCCTTTAACTCCCCTTGGATATCGGTGACTCTACCCTCCCCTATCTCATCCTCAGAAACAGGGCTGCCCCATTCTCCGCACCCCGATGGCGAAATTGCGGCCGGCACCGGGGCGGAGAATCCATTTCCCCGCATGGAATTGGGACCGGCGTGGGTTCCCCGATTCTCCGGGCCCCGAAAAGCGGCATACTCGGAGAGTACGATACTCCGCAAATCACCTACCTGCGGCCATTGCTGGAGGTCCGCCCCACCATTCTTCGCCCCCTGACAGGCCGAGGCCCTGATGGCATGGATCTAACATGGTCCTGCCAATCAGATACTCACATGGCAGCTGCGGACTCAGTCTGCGGCGCGGCCAGGGGTGGGCCGATCGGAGGATGGGGGGGTGGCCTTATACGCAGCCGGGCAATATTTGGGCGGGCAGTCCGGTTCAGGCCTGCGGCCGATTGGGGGCACTATGTTTAGGATCCAGCTCCGCGGTCTGAGTCCGCCATGGATCACGGTGCGGCAGCTGGATGCTGTGCAGCCTCTGACCCGGAAGTGTGGGGGTCCGTATCTGCAGCAAAGGCTGCTAGTTTACGCCGGGTCCCTGCAGGGCTAGGAATATGTAGCCCTTTCATGCTATTTTTTCTGGCGCGAAAGTCCACAGTTTTGATGCCGGTGTGGGGACATGGTCCCAAAAACAGAGAATCCATGCCACAATCTTTTCAAGCAATGATGGGGCAGCAACCTCGGAAATGTGGCCAGCTCCTTACTCACAAAATCCCTGACTTGCAAAAATGAAACCCATTACACCTTGGTATCCGAAACATCTCCACCGACTCTGCCAACAAGAAGTGGAGAAGGCAGGAAAGATCAATGATCAGGAACATTTGATCTCACAACCTGTAGTCACCAGCTCAGTTATTGACACTGCATGAACTTTAAAAGGTGACCTACATCTGGAATGTGCACATGGTGTGACCCCGTGTTGTGTGGCATTACCACTGTGCTAAATTGAAAAATACCAGCAGCTGAAGGCTGGGCATCCATGAGGCGCTATGCACCACCAGCAGCAGCAGAATTGTATTTAACAACAATTTGTGACCTGACATATCCCCCACCCTACCATTACCACCAAGTGAGGGGATCAACCCTGGTTCAGTGAAAAGGAGGGCATGCCAGAACACCAGGCATACCGAAAAATGAGGTGTCAACATGGGGAAGCTAAATCACAGGGGCTACTTGCATGCCAAACAGCATAAACAAGCGACAGGCTTAAACGAACATATCAAATCTAAGCTCTGTAGTTCTATCACATCCGTCCGTGAATGTCGGTGGACAATTAAACATCTTACTGGTGGAAGATGCTCTACAAATATCCCAATCCTTAATGATGGGGGAGCTCAGAACATCATGCAAAAGACACAGCTGAAGCATTCGCAACTATCTTCATCCAGAAGGGCCAAGTGGTTGGGCCCTAGCATCAGAGATGCAGTCTTCAGTCAATTCAATTCATTCAACATAATATCAATAAATGCTGAAATCTGGATACTGCAAAGCCAATGGGCCCTGATAATAATGCAGCAATAGTACTGAAGACATGTGCTCCAGAACCTGCCGTGCCCCTTGCCAAGCTGTTCTAGTATAGCTACACTGACATCTGCCCTGCAATGTGCCTCGGCATGTCCTGTACACAAAAGGCTAGACAAATTCAACCCAGCCAATTGCTACCCCATCAGTTAACTCCCGGTCATCAGTAAAGTGATGGAAGAGGTCATCAACAGAGCAATCAAGCAGCACTTGCTCAGCAATAAAGTGCTCAAAGGCGCTCGGTTCGGGATCTGCCAGGGTCACGCAGCTCCTCACCTTGTTACATTCTTGGTTCAAACATGGACAAAAGAGTTAAACTCCAGAGATGAGGTGAGAGAGACTACCTTTGACATCGAGGCCGCATTTCACTGTGTGCGGCATCAAAGCGCTTTAGCAAAACTGGAGTCAATGGAAATCATGGTGAAAACTCTCCACAACAAAGGAAGTTGGTTGTGGTTGTTGGAGGTCAATCACCTCAGCGCTGGGATTTTTAAGGGTCCGAGGCCCAACCATCTTCAGCTGCTTCATCAATAACATCCTTTCCATCGGATGGGTATACGGGTTACGTGGGTTTAAGTAGGGTGATCATTGTTCGGCACAACATTGAGGGCCGAAGGGCCTGTTCTGTGCTGTACTGTTCTATGTTCTATGTTCTATGTATATCCTTATACAATGTTCAGTACCATCGTGACTCCTTAGATACGGAAGCAGTCCATGTCCAAATGCAGCAAGATCTGGACAATATCCAAGCTTGGGCTGATGAAGGGCAAATAACATTCGCACCTCACAAATTACCATTTCCAACAAGAGAACATCTAACCATTGTCCCCTGACATTCAGTGGTATTAAGATCAGTGAATCCCCCACAATCAACAGCCTGGGGGTTACCGTTGACCAGAAACTTAACGGGCCTGCAATATATATATATATACTGTAGCTACAGGAGCCAGGCAGGGTCTAAGAATCCTGCAGCAAATAACTCATCTTTTGACTCCCGAAAGCCTGTCCACAATATACAAGGCACAATTCAGGAGTGTGATTGGATACTCTCCACTTGCCTGGGTGAGTGCAGCTTCAACAACACTCAGGAAGCTCAATACCATCCAGGACAAAGCAGCCCACTTGATTGACACCCCTTCCATAAATATTCACTCCCTCAACCATCAACACAAAGTAGCGACAGTGAGTAACATCTACAAGATGCACTGCAAGAACTCACCATGCCTCCTTAAGACAGCATCATCCAAACCCATGACCACCACCAGCTAGAAGGACAAGGACAGTTGATGCATGGGAACACCACCATCTTGAAATTCCCCTCCAAGCCATTCATCACCTGATTTGGAAATATATCACGGTTCCTTCAGTCACTGGGTCAAATCCTAAAACTTCCCCCCGAACAACAGTTTGTGTGTACTTACACCACATGAACTCCAGCGGTTCAAGAGGCAGTTCATCAACATCTCAAGGGAAATTAGGGATGGACACTAAATACTGGCCTAGCCAGCAAGCCCCACATGCCTTGAATGATTTTTTGATAAATGAATGAGTGACCTGTAGCCAAGACCAAGGGGTAATAAATGCCAGCCTGCCAGATGGCGAGGTCACATAGAAGTTCGAGGACTCATATGGATTTAAATTAGGCGGGTACAGAAAAAGGTTGATGGGTATGCACACAAAATTACTTGGTGCACTGGCAGCTCTGTGAGAAAGCCTACTGTCACTGAACGAGGAGCATGGAGAGCTTGGATATAACTCAGCACAGGACTTTTTGCAGAGCTTGGAGCCCATTCATGCCAGTGTGGTAGTGCTGACCAACTCTATGAGCACACTCGAGGATCCAAGCATGTCTAATGGCCAATCTCTCAAATTCCATTGCAGCACAAACAGAAGCCACCCAGTGTTACGGATCTTCAGCAGAAGTTCAAATTGAAGTCAGGCAATTTCAATTTATTGGCACACAAAGTCAGATTGCTCCCTTGTGGTTGTGGATACCAGTTTGCAAAGCCTTGCTCTCAGGTAGCAATGTACATTTCAATGAATGCCCCTATCTGCAGCTGAAATGTAGATATCGTGCACATTGGGTGGGATTTTCTGGTCGTTCCCACGGGTGGGATCTTCCGGTCTGCCAGACAGTGATCCCCTTCCTCGTGCTGTGGGTTTCTCGTTGGCAGAGGATGTGAACAATGAGAAACCCCAGTGCCAGCGGCACGACTGGAAGATCCTGCCATCGTCCAATGGCGAGCGGCCTCTGCCACTACAAAATCTGGGGGGGGGGGGGAAAGAGAGAGAGAGAGAGAGAGAGAGAGAGAGAGAGAGAGTGTGAGAGTGGGTGGCAGAAAATCCCTCCCAGTGTGTCTTGCTGAGGATGAGTAAAGAGAGATTCTCCTTGAAGACCCTAACTGCATATGGTCTCCAGGTGAGAACGTCTCTCCTGCTCCTTCTCCTACCACTTTCAGAAGCTTGTCCACCTCCGCATTGCATCAGCTCATTCTCCCCGTCACGCTGCGTGTCAAACGGAATAAAACTTTTACAGCCAGGACTGGGGTGTCACCTGAGCCGAACCCTTGACGTTCCAACCAAGGCCTTCATCACTCCCTGTAGACTGTGGCCAATTCAACTAACAGAAGAAACCATCAAACACTTCTCTGCTAATTCAGTGAAGTGAGTAGAAATAACACTAGCTGATAATCCCTTTAGGTGGTACTGGGGTTAGGTGTCCTTTTTGCTCCCTGAATGCAATTGTGATCTGTCAAGTTTGCATACTTCCAACTCACACTCCCATCATCCATGCCAATGACATAACCAACATGCATCCAGTGCAGCTCATACCAGAATGCTCAGACACTATTTTGGTCTGAGAATTGCAACCAAAGCACGGAAAATGTGAGAGCTTGCTTCAATTGAATGTTGCGGTCTATGTTTTTACACGTTTTGAACTCATCAAGGTCATTATCACCAAAGCGCATTAGAAATTGATCCAGCAGGGGGTGTCATTAATTACTGTTGCACTAATTATAATGGCAGTAGTACTGCTGCAGTAGGTACCCAACAACAAAATGATGCACAGATCTTGGGCAATATCATTCTGCTCCTTCCCCACTGTTGTGAAGAAAGACAGCATCTGAAGAGATAGTCACCAAAGACCTTGAGACTTACTTGAGTTTAAGCTCTCGTGTCAGTTCATTCTGTGTATGCTCTAGGTCCTGTCGCTCCCTCACATGTTCATCCTGTAGATCCTGAATCTCAGTCTTCACAGCCTGAAGTTTTGCGAAGAGCTTTAGTGGGATAATGAGAATGAGAGAGAAGGAAATCATTTTCATCAGTGTTAATTATTATATTACAAACAGGTAGTAGAATCTAAAATATGAGATGATTCATCAAACTTTTAATCTTTTTCCAGATAACTAGGTATTTACAAGCAATTACAGATCATATTTATAATAATGCTTACTTTCAACAGCAAGCTTTCATATGATTTCCCCTACATATGCACAAGCATTTAACGGCTGATCATCTTGTAGAAGTGTAGGAGAATTTTGTTTGGCAGAATGACACCAAAACCTTCAATCCCTGAGTGTAGGTTAATTCCTAACTTTAGTACCATATGCATGCCACTCATGGGTTTGATCTGTAAGAGAAAGCCAAAGCAGCTGACCTAATCCTTTCATCTGTAAAATTGAAAAATGGCTTAAGTACTGATTTCAGTGCTAACCAAGATAGATTATCCTCAAGCGTTTCTTGTCCACAGAGCTGCAACAGACTGTGCCACTTGCATTGTGTTAAAGCAGATGAGTTAATTTGATGAGGAGTGCCTGTTCCTTTATGAATCATTAAGTCTGTGCAGCAACTGGGAAAGAAGGATTCATTCGGGTACAACACGAATAACGGCTATACATGTACAAAAGGGAAACTTGCATTTATGTGGCACCTTTCATGACCACAGGATGCCCCAAAGCACTTTACAGCCAATAAAGTGTTTTGAAGTGTAGCCACTGTTGTGATGCAGGAAATACGCCAGCCTCTTTATGCACAGGGAGCTTCCACAAATAGAAATGTGATAGATTCATAGAAAATAGGAGCACGAGGAGGCCATTTGGCGCTTCGATCTTGCTCCACCATTCATTATGATCATGGCTGAGTAAATAATGATTAGATTATCTGTTTTTTCTGTTCATTGAGGATAAATACTGGACAGGACACTGGGGATAACTCCTCTTCTCCTCTTTGAAATAGCGCCACGGAATCTTTTAGATTCACTTGAAAGGACAGAGAAGACCGTGGTTTAATTTTTCATCTGCAAGATGGCACCTCTCTCTGTGCAGCACTCCATCAATACTGCATTGGAATTAGCCATGGCCAATGCTATGGGATAAATCGACAATACCTATCCGAAATAGAGATGTCTTTTGAAATATCAGGAAATGTTTTCTAACCATTGAGGCCATAATTCATTGGTGAATGCTGCTTGGACATTTCGCAACACATTAATCTGTGAGGAAATTTCTGATAATACATTGTTCAATGAGCATGTTAAGGACTTTGAAATATGTTAAAGATTTCTTTACATAATGAGCATTTGCCTCCTGAACAGATGGTGGATGACAGCCAAAAGTATTGCAGAAATCTCCCAAAGCTCAAAGGTATGTGGGGAAGTTAACAAAAATGTTGGTTCATTAGAAGTCAGGTAGGTTGTGTGGAAAATTTAAAAGGACATTTTTTTACTAGGTTCACACAATGTGGGCTTTGCTGATAAGACGCATAGCTTGAATCACAGTGCATGTGGTGTCTGTGCTGTTAGGGAGGGGTTTGTATGATTTAAACCCAGCAATGATGAAGGCATGGCAATATATTTCCAAATTCAGATGGCGCGTGTCTTGGAGGTTCACATGTGCCCATTGCCCTTGTTCTTCTGAGTGGTAGAGAATGTAGATTTGGGAGATGCTGGCAAAGAAGCCTTGATAAGTTGCAGAATTGCTTCTTGAATGTGTCAAACGCTACTAGCATGGTTCACCAACGGTGTCTGGGGTACCAGTCAATCCTGGCAGTTCTTGGCACAGGCTGCAATCCTTAATAGGGACGGCAGCCCTGAAGCAGCCAATTAATTGGCTTCTTTTGGCAAAATGTGGCCCAGAGCATGCTAATGTGGGATCACACATACTTGCAGTTATCTGTGCAGGACTTCTGCCACCCCCACAAAATGTGGGCCACAATACGCACAGAAGTGGGCCATTTAGCCCATCAAGTCTGCTGGCTCCCATCCCCCCACTCTATCCCCATAGCCCTGCAAGTCTATTTCCCTCAAGTGGCAGTAGTTTCCTTTTGAAATTATTTGTTACCTCTGCTTCCACCACACTCGCGGGTTGCGAGTTGCAGGTCAATACTTGCTTAAAAAAAGTTCTTCCGCACATATCTCCATGCCTTTTGATCAAAGCCTTAAATCTGTGTCCCCTAGTCCCTGCGCCATTCATTAATGTTTACCTTATGAGAACTTATCATCATCTTGGACACATCTATCAGATTTCCCCTGAACCTCCTTTTCTACAAATCCCAGCTTCTCCAACCGAAACATATAGCTAAATTCTCTCACCCCTGGAACTGTTCTCCTCTGCATCTCTCAAGGAGTTTCATATCCTTCCTAAAATATGGTGATCAGAACTAGGTACAATAACCCTAACCAGAGCTTTATGAAGTATAAGCATATCAGAATAACTTCTCTGCATTTGTACTCTATACCTCTATTTATGAAGCCCAAGATTCCATATGCTTTGCTAACTACTGCCTTGCTACCTTGAAAGATCTATACACGTGACGTCCACCATGTGCTCCCCTCTCCCCACCACTCCTCTGTCCATGCACACTGTTTTAAACTATGCCATTAAGTATGTATTTCCTTTCCCTATCCTCCTGTCAAAATACACTACATCACACTACTCTGTATTAAATTCCATCTGCGACTTGTCTGCCCATCCTGCTAACCTATTTTATTGCAATCACTTAATATCATCCTCACTGTTTGCCACACCTCCAAGTTTGGCATCATCAGCAAATTATGAAATTTCCTTTTGCATTCGAATATCATGTCATTTATATATATCAAAAATGCAGTGGTCCCAGCACTGACTCTTGAGGAACAGTATTGTCTACCGGACTATTATTTGAAAAATAATCAGGACTGGCTGGTTTCTGTCCTCAAGCCAATTTTTATCCAAGCTGACACCTGATCCTCCTATTTCATGAGCCTCAATTTTGTTAGTCAGCCTTTTATGTGGTACTTTGTCAAACACTTTCTTAAAATCCATACAGGCAGTATCCATTGTATTCCATCATCAATGTCCGCTGTTACTTCATTGTAAAATTCAATTTGATTAGTCAAGCACAATCTGCCTTTTATAAAACCATGCTGGCTTCCTTAATTAACTCATACTTCTCTGAGGGCCTGTTAATTTTTTTCCCTGACTATTGCCTCTAAAACTGTACCCAGCTCTGATGTTAAATTGACTGGCTTTTGTTCAGCTTTTTGTGGACAGGGAATATTTGGGCAATTTTCTAATTTGTCAGGTAGATGCCAGTGTTGTAATTGTATTGGAACAGCTTGGCTAGAGATAGAGACGTCACTGGTGCACAAGTCTTTAGCACCACAGCAATAAGTTGTCAGGGTCTTTGGCATTTGCTATATCAAATGTGCTCAGCTATTTCTTAATATCATGTGGACTGAATCAAAATGGTTGAAGACTAGCGTCTATGTTGGTGGGAACGTCAAGACCAGATTGATGGCGGAGACCTTGTCCAAGGTGGTTGGCTCCAGGGTGGAACCGGGCTGGGGGCTCGCTATCTTTGGGGTAGCATCGGAGCCGGGAGTGCAGGAGGCATGAGAGGCCGGTATCCTGGCCTTTGCATCTCTAGTATCCCGGCGTAGGATTCTTTTACAGTGGAGGGACGCGAAGCCCCCGAGCCCGGAATCCTGGATTAACGACATGGCCGGGTTCATCAAACTGGAGAGGGTCACGTTCGCCCTGAGGGGGTCGGTACAAGGGTTTTTCCGGCGGTGGCAGCCTTTTCTTGATTTCCTGGCGAATGTTAGTGGGAGGTCAATCTCAGCAGCAGCCCGGGGGGGGGGGTTATGGGTCTGTTAATGGGGTTTGTTTCTGCGACTGCATGTTTGCTACTTTCTTTTTTGTTATTAATTTATTGCTTTGTATTGGGGGGGGGGGGGGGGGGGGGGGGGGTCTTTCTGTTTTCTCTATGCCTTGTTTATTTTATTGTTGGGAGAAAATTTGTTGTTGAAAAATTTTGAACAAAAATTATTTTAAAAAAAAGACCAGATTGATGTGGATCCAACCATTCAATTCTCCTGGATGAAGATGGTTTGGAATTCATTCGCCTTGGCTTTTGCACTGATGGGCCATTATTGAGAATGGGGAGTTCATGGAGCCTCGTCTTCCAGTCAATTGTTTAATTATTCAACACCGTTCATGACTGGATGTGACAGGACTGCAGAGGCTTGATACATTGGTTGTAGAATTGTTTAGCTATGTCTATAGCATACTGCTTTCGCTGTTTAGCATGCATGTAATCTTGTGTTGTAACTCCACCATGTTGGCACCTCATTTTTAGCTATGGCCTGGTGCTGCTCTTGGCATGCTCTCCTTCACTTTTCATTGATCTAAGGTTGGACCCCGGCTATGTGACAATGGTAAATTATGGGATATGCTGGGCCATGTGGTTACAGATTGTGGTTTAACACAGGTCTGCTGATGGCCTGAAGCATCTCAGAGATGTCCAGGTTTGAGCTTCTAGACTTGTTCTGAAGCTATCTCATTGGCATAGTGGTAATGTCACACATCACAATGGAGGGAGAGTGTCTTCAGTGTGAAGATGTTTTTTTATCTCCACAACGATTGTGTAATACTATGATGGACTGATGCACTGGCAACAGGTAGATTGGTGAAAGAAAGATTAAGTAGGTGTTTCCCTCTGAACTCTCTAAATATTTGCTGAAAACTCAGTCTGGCAGGCATGTCCTTCAGGAATCGGCCAGCTCAGTCACTAGTGGTGCTATCAAGCAATTATTGATAATGGACATTGAGGTCCCCCACCCTGAGTACATTCCATGCCCTTCCTATCCTTAGTACTTGTTCAAAGTGGCGTTCAACATGATGTAATACATCAGCTGAAGGAGGACGGTGGTTGGTAATCAGCAGAAGGTTTCCTTACTCATGTTTGACCTGATGTTATGAGACTTCATGGGGACCAGAATCAATGTTGAGGACTGTCATGGCCATTCCCTCTCAATTGCAAAATCACTGTGGAGCAATCATCTTAGGGATGGGGTAGGTGGCATCTCGGACATCTGTAAGGTGTGATTCCATGAGTATAACTATGTTAGGCTGTTGTTCGACTAGTCTCTGTGACAGCTCTCCTAATTTTGGCACGAGTCCCCAGATGTTAGCGAGCATGGTTTTGCAGAGCGGACTGGGCTGTGTGTGTCTTTGTTGTGTCTGAATCAGAAAATTCCTCATTCCCAACTTGGGTTAGGTCTGGAGTGGAGAAACTGAAGGGCAGCACGGTGGCGTGGTGGTTAGCACTGCAGCCGCACAGTGCTGAGGACCCGGGATCAAACCTGGCCCTGGGTCACTGTCCATGTGGAGTTTGCACGTTCTCCCTGTGTCTGCGTGGGTCTCATACCCACAACCCAAAGATGTGCAGAGAAGTTGGATTGGCCATGCTAAATTGTGGCTTAATAAAATAAAAGTCTGGAGAAACTGGTGAAAGATGGGTGGTTATAGACCTCTCACTGATTATACATAGCAAGAGTAATTTAAAATAGTATAACACTCAACTACAGGATTGAAGCATTTTGTGTTCTGTGCACTATAGGCAAGCCCAAAGTTATGCAGGTTAGGTGGGTTAGCCATGCTAAATGGACCCTTAGTGTCCAGGAATCTGCAGATTAGTTTATGGGGATAGGGCAGGGTGGGTGAGAGAGTGGATATGTAAAGTGCTCTTTCTGGGGGTCGGTGCAGACTCAATGGGCTGAATGGCCTCCTTCTGCACTAGGAATTCTATGATTGCATTGATCCGAATATGTTGAATTGGTCAAGAGATAATTCACCCAAGGCCCCCCCTCCCCCGACCACCAGTAAAAATGATAACATTATTAACATAATAGAATAGTGTTAAATATCTCGTGTCACAGCCTCATCCCACTGTTTCTGTTGTTGCAGCAACCACTAATCATTGGTGTGCCATGCGATTCAGTCCGCTGCAAATCTCACGTATGTCCACATCATCAGACTCTGGCCAGTAAATCAACCCACAGACCTATCGAACAGTCCGGACAGACAGCACCAAGTATCATTATTATAGGTTTCTATTGATTGGCACATTTCTTGCTTTTTTTAATTTGCTGTAGCCAGCAGTGGGAACTTTTTTTCAGTGCAATTGGAGAAAGATGACAGACACAGCAGCAGTTGCTGCTTGGCTGGACTTTGTTTTTCATAAATGACAGTCTCTGCTGATAGGTGTTCAATCTGAAGCTGTAGCTCTCCTGACAGAAACTCAGCCACACTCCAGCAGATATGGAGCCAGCTAATCATAATGGCAGCTGCACGTAACCCAGCACCAAACGCGCTGCTGAGAAGCTGCACACCTCAGCATGGGGGGGGGGGGCAACAATTTGTGAGCAAAGCTGACTTTATTTGAAGATAACCTGCACCATTTAAGTGGTGTGGGTGCACTTGGCTGCAGCAGGTACTGGAAGTGGCTAGGGAAGAGGTTCTCAGAAGGATGAAGATAACAAACGATGCCGGACGAAAGAGTGTGCTTCAAAATTATCTGGTATGACGCTGGTGCAGGAGACAGGAAGATAGAGGTCCTCTATCCACAAGGGACCAGGCATCACCCAGATAGACACTGAAACAGTAAAGGGAGCAGACAGCTAATATTGTCAATGTTTGCAGTCTAGTTTGAAGACTTTGTTGCAATGCAGGATTCACCACACCACACCTGCCACCTTCACTTTGTTACCGACAGTCTCCATCGAGCATAACTCATTCATAGCCTCATTCATCTACAAACACTTTGCACTGCTGCAAACCTCCACCCAGCATACACTGCAAGCTATTCAACTGTGGCAGGCACATCATCCAGACAAATTGCACCACAATTACTAACACACATCCCTCTCTCTTGCAGGACACGATAGCACACACCACAGAAAGCAACACCTAACCAGCAAAAGACTGGCTGCGCTACATGGTATTGGCCATCAATGTAATAGTGCAACTAAAGCTACGGCCACTGTGGCTGGGTCGAAACATTAGAAGATGATGGTGTGTTTCTTACTTTACCCTTGTTCCCCCATTTCATCGTTACTCTCCCAGAATATCAGAAACTGCCACAGGGATATGGACTGGTGACATACAAGGAGAGCAGAACACTGGTGATGATGAAACACTGTCACTCACACCAGCTCAGATACTGGCACCGCATAAAGATGAGGTCTGCAAGTGGTGAGCCACCCGGCATGAGTGGCCTGCAGCTTTGAGAGGGGCATGGGTGTGGACGGTGTCAAGGTGGGAGGGTCACACACAAATTCTGCTGCAGGAAACTGAGATGAGGACTTTAATGGGGCAGTATACAGAAAAAGGCTGATGGGAATGCACAATGAATGCTTGGTGCATTTAGTTTCCAGCCAGACAACCTGTTGTCATTGTCAAGGGCACAGAGGAGTTTGGCTCCAACTTGGAAAAGAGCATTATGTGGAGCTAGCAAGAACAGAAGAAATAGGAGCAGGAGTAAGCTATTCAGCCCCTCGATCCTACTCTACCTTTGATAATATCATGGCAGATCTGATTGTGGTCTAAACTCCACTTTCCTCTCTGCCCCCATAACCTTTGACTCCATTGTCAATCCAAAATCTATCTGCACTAAACGCAGGACAAATCCAACTCAAGCAATTACCACCCCAATGATTGGCCCTCAATTTTGACAAATGTCATCACAGTGCTACGAAGCAGCACTTACTCAGCAATAATCTGCTCATGGACGCTCAGTTTCGTTTCGCTAGGACCACTCAGCTCCTGACCTCATTACAGCCTTGGTCCAAACATCGATAAAAGAGCAAAACTCATGTGCTGAGTTGAGAGTGACTGCCCTTTACATCAAGGTGGCATTTGACAAAATGTGGTGTCAAGGAGCCCTAACAAAACTGAAGTCAAGGGGAATAGGGGGGAAACTCTCCACTGGTTGGAGATATATCTAACAAAAAGGAAGATAGTTATGGTTGTTGGAGCTCAATCACCTCAGTCCCCAACCATCAGTGTAGGAGTCCCTCAGGGCAGTGCCCTGCCCAACCATCTTCAACTATTTCATCAATGAGGTGAGGATATTACATAGAACATACAGTGCAGAAGGAGGCATTCGGCCCAGCGAGTCTGCACCGACCCAATTAAGCCCTCACTTCCACCCAATCCCTCGAACCCAATAACCCCTCATAACCTTTTTGGACACTAAGGCCATTTAGCATGGCCAATCCACCTAACCTGCACATCTTTGGACTGTGGGAGGTAACCGGAGCACCCGAAGGAAACCCACGCAGACACAGGGAGAACGTGCAGACTCTGCACAGACAGTGACCCAGCGGAGAATCAAACCTGGGACCCTGGCGCTGTGAAACCACAGTGCTATCCACTTGCGCTACCATGCTGCCCATATTCACACAATGTTCAGAATCATTTGTTACTCTTCACATACTGAAGCAGTCCATGCCCATATACAACAAGACCTGGACAAGATTCAAGCTTCAGCTGATAAGTGGAAAGTAAAATTCATTCCACACAAGTGCCCGGCAATGGTCTTCTCCAACAAGAGAGAATCGAACCATCAATACTTGACAATCAATTGTCTTAAAATCACAGAACAAAGTGGGAAAGTTCAAATTGTGCAACTGAACCATGCTGGAACCTTATAACCAAGGCAGTGCAGAGAGTTTTAGACTAAACAGTAGGGAGAAGGATTCAAATGAGAAGAGATATAGGGGAATAACCCAGGAGTTCATCAGAAATGAACCCTTGGTCTAGTGTCCAATACTGGATAAATCTTAGATCCGGCTCACTCCAGTGATAAATCTTACTATTATTACACCAGATGCAGATTATTAAATGGCCATTGCCAGCTCTAGTTTCCCTCTCTTCTGTTGACAGGGAACATTCTGATTATTGAAGCCTGGAATTCTGCCTCTAACCTGAAGATACGGATACTATTCAACTGAAAGAAACACTGTACAGAACTGCAAAGGTTCGTAGAAGGTCAGAGGATTGGACATATTTTAAAAACCAGCAATGAATGACTAAAAGGTAATAAGAGACAGAAAGCAGAGTATGAGAGAAAGCTAGGGAATAAAATAAAAATATATAGCAAAAGCTTTACAAGTATTTGAACAAGAAAAGCCTAACTAAAGCTAGCATTTGTCCGCTCGTGAGTGACGCTGGGAAATTGATAATGGAAAACAAAGAAATGGCAGAGGCATTATATGGGTATTTTGTGCCTGTCTTCATGGTAGAAGACTTAGAAAATGTTTCAAAGGTTCTTGAAAATCAAGAGGTGAACGGGTGAGATGAACTTAATGCAACACTGTCACCAGGGAAAGGGCCCTTGGAAAACTATTAGATCTAAAGGCTGACAAGTCCCCAGGACTGGATGGCCTGCATCCTCGGGTCTCAAAAGGCACAGATTTCAGATGCATTGATTATAATCTCCCAAAATTAATTGGATTCCGGAAAATTCCCAATGCATTGGCAAGCTGTAACTTGTGAAGTGCCACAGGGATCAGTGCTGTCCTTGACTATTTACAATCTACATTGATGATTTGGATGAAGAGACTGATATATGGTAACTGAATTTGCCGATGACACCATGTAGGATTTTTTTTTTTAAATTCATTTACGGGTTGTGGGCATTGCTGGTCAGGCCAGCATTTATTGCCCTTCCCTAGTTGCCCTTCAGAAGGTGGTAGTGAGTTGCCTTATTGAACATTGAGGTGTAGATATACCCACTGTACTGTTAGGGAGGGAGTTCCAGGATTTTGACTCAGTGACAGTGAAGGAATGGCGAAATATTTCCAAGTCAGGGTGGTGAGTGACTTGGAGGGGAACCTTCAGGTGGTGGGGTTTCCAGGTATCTGCTGCTCTTGTCCTTCTAGATGGTAGTGCCTGTGGGTTTGGAAGGTGCTGTCTAAGGAACCATGGTGAATTACTGCAGTGTATCTTGTAGATGGCACACACTTTTTGTCGCTGGTGGAGGGTTTGAATGTTTGTGGAAGGGGTAGCAATCAAATGGGCTGCTTTGTCCTGGAAGCTGTGGAGCTTCTTGAGTGTTGTTGGCGCTGCACTCATCCAGGCAAGTGAAGAGTATTCCATTACACTCCTGACTTGTGTCTTGTAGATGGCGGACAGGCTCAAGAGGCGATGGTTAGATCCTCTCTTATGGGAGATGGTCATTGCCTGGCACTTGTGCAGCACAAAAGTAGTTTGCCACTTGTCAGCCCAAGCCTGGATATTGTCCAGGTCTTGCTGCATTTGGACTTGTAATGTTTCATTATCTGAGGAGTCGCGAATGGTGCTAAACATATTGCAGTCACCCTCAAACATCCTCATTTCTGACCTTATGACGGAAGGGAGGTTATTGATGAAGCAGCTGAAGATGGTTGGGCCTAGGACACTACCCTGATGAACTCCTGAAGTGATATCATGGAGCTGAAATGATTGACTGCCAACCATCACAACCATATTTCTTTGTGCCAGGTATGACTCCAACCAGTGGAGAATTTCCCCCCTGATTCCCATTGACTCCAGTAAGTTGTCAAAAGGAGGTGGAGAGTCAGCAAAGGGAGATAGGTTCAGCAGATGGAGTATAACGAGGGCAGCTGTGAATGAGTTCACCTTGGCAGGAGGAATATAAAAAAGTGTACTCTTTGAATGGAGAAAAATTTAAGAACTTGGCGGCAAAGAGGAATCTAGATGTTCTGGTACAAAAAGTCAGTATGCAGGTACAGCAAGTGATTAGAAAAGCAAGTAAAATCTTGGCATTTATTGCAAGAATATAAAATTAGGGAAGTTTTATTATAGCTGTATCGGACATGAGTGAGACCACATCTGGAGTACGCTGTACAGTTTTGGTCTCCTTATTTAAAACAAGGTATAATTGCTTGATAAGCAGTTCAGGAAGGTTCACTGGACTCATTCCTGTGATGAAGGGGTTGTCTTATGAATAAATGTTAAGCTGATTAAGCCTTTACCCGTTGGAGTTTGGAAGAATGGGAGGTAATCTGATTGAAACATATAAAATCCTGAGTGGACTTGATCAGGTGAATACCTGAAGGATGCTTCGTCCTGTGGGCGAGACTAGAATTTGGGTACATTGTTTGCAAACAAGAGGTTTCCGCTTCAGGACAGAGATGAGAAGGAACCTTTTCTCCCACAAGGTCTTTGGTGTGTGGAATTCTCTCCGTAGAAAGTAGTGGAGACCAGGGGCGCGATTCTCCGCAAATTCACGGCAGCCTCCGCGCCCCCTCCCGGGACCATATTCTGCTCCCCGGTCGGGGCTAGCAGCGGGCCCCCATGAATTCCGGCATCGCGGGCTTAACGAATTTCGCCAAAGTTAGCGATGGCTGACGCATATGATGATGTCAGCCGCGCATGCGCGGATTGGACGGACTCCAATCCGCGCATGCGCGGATGACGTCATCACGCATGCGAGGGCCGTTATGCCCCTCAGCCGCCCCGCGGACTGATCCAGCGGACGGCGGAGTAACAAAGACGGTGCGCGGGGTAAGTACCGCTGCGGCCGTGCCTATCGGTGCCCTGGTTCCCCAGAACGGCACTTTGCGGCCGTTTTCACGAACTGTGAGAGCAGGTGTGTTTTGCAGTTCGTGGAAAACGGCCGTTAAAGGCCTTGGCAATCGGCCCATCGGCCAGGGGAGAATCGCTGCTCGCCGTAAAAAACGGCGCGCAGCAATTGTGTCGGGGGGCGGGCGTGGGGGGGGGGAGAATAGCGGGAGGGCGTTGGACCAGCGTTTGCCGTAAAATTTGCGCCGCCCGCTATCTCCGACCCATCGTGAGTGCGGAGAATCGCGCCCTGGGTCTTTCAATTTATTCAAGGCAGAGATAGAGTGATTTTGTCATGGCAAGGCGATTCAAGGGTTATTTGGGGGGAGGGGGGGGGATGTGCAGACAGGGAAAGTGACACTAAGACCCCAGCCGCATCAGCCATGATCTTATTGATTGGGGATATCAATCGAGTTATTCCTTGGGGTCTCATGGGGTTATTACCTCCCTTCCCGCCCAAAGTCTGTTCCCTTCATGGCTAGCTTTTATTTATAGGTTTTAACGAGCCCCACTGTTAGGCCTCCGCCATCAGACGGGGGAAGCTCGTATTCCACAAGGCCATGGGGTGATCAATAGGTCGTCCCCGTGGGTCTCGTGGGGGTTATTACACTTTGCAGAAACAATGAAATGTTATACTCACCTTTAAATAATCAGCTTCCTCAAGCATGTCTATCTATGCAGCACAGTAGCACAAGTGGATAGCACTGTGGCTTCACAGCGCCAGGGTCCCAGGTTCGATTCCCCGCTGGGTCACTGCCTGTGCAGAGTCTGCACATTCTCCCTGTGTCGCGTGGGTTTCCTCCGGGTGCCCCGGTTTTCCTCCCACAGTCCAAAGAAGTGCAGGTTAGGTGGATTGGCCATGATAAATTGTCCTTAGTGACCAAAAAGGTTAGGAGGGGTTATTGGGTTACGGGGATAGGGGGGAATGAGAGCTTAAGTGGGTCAGTGGAGACTCGACGGGCGGATGGCATCCTTCTGTACACTGTATGTTCTATCTCTGACCATTTTATGTATGTTCATATATGAGCGCTGGAGGGAACTGGTGAAAATGTCACTGAATCCAATGTGTGTGATCTTGAAATAATTTTGTAGATTTAGTGAATGCTTGTGCTGATCTATAGAGCAGACTTCAACAACTTGTAAATTTTCTTCATCATAGTGTTTGGCACATTGGCTTACATGCATATCAGGCAGACTATAAGACCATAAGGCGCAGGAACAGAAGTAGGCCATTCGGCCCCTCAAGACAGCTCTACCATTCCAATCACGACTGATCTGATATGACAATCATTAACTCCACTTTCCTGTCTGATCCCATGATCCTTGATTTCATTACTGATTAAACATCTATCTCAGCCCTTGAACATACTTGACGACCCAGCCTCTACAGCTCTTCGTAGTAAAGAATTCCACAGACTCACTACTTTCTGAGAGAAGAAATTCCTCCTCATCCTCTATTTTAAATGGGCGACCTCTTACTCTGAGATATGCCCTCTCGCCCTAGACTCTCCCACATGTGGAAACATTCTCTCAGCATCTACCCTATCGAGCCCCCTGAGAATCCATATGTCTCAATAAGGTTCACTTCTCACTCTTCCAAATTCCAATTTATACAGGCCCAACCGACTTAACCTCTCCTCCTAGGAAAATCTCTCCAGACCCGGGAGGAAACCGGCGCACCTGGGGAAACCGGGGAGATCATACAAAACTCCACACAGTCACCAAGGACGGAATTGAACCCTGGTCCTTGGCGCTCTGAGGTAGCAGTGCTAACCCACTATGCCACCATTTCCTTTCAATAAAGGAATATGCCATTTGCCTTCCAATGGCCCGCTGAACGTGCTTTCTAGGTTTTGTTATTTATGCAACAGTTGACAACAGTTTTCATGATCATCATTAGTCTTTCAATTCCAGATTTTTAGTGAATTCAAACTAACCATCTACGTGATAGGATTTGAACCCACCGGTCCCCAGAGCATCCATCTGATGCTCTGATTACAATCCAGGGGACAATACCACCTATACCACTGCCACCCCTAAATGTTGTAGTTTTTCAGGTTAGTTTTTTTCATTGTAATTTGATGAAGGAGGCTGCAACTCCTTATACAATGATTTCCAATACATTAGAAAATCAATAACATTTAATTGAAAAAAATGCCAGGAGTAATAGATGAAGAATTAAGTCATTTCTTACTTTTTTTCTCACCTTTTTCAGCTTCTTGGTTTTAATTTCTACTTCTTGTTGGAGTGCGGTGTATGTGTCTTTTAGTTCCATTGTCTCCTCATCTCGTAGCAACACTCTGCTGTTGTATTTCTCGTTCTCTCCGTTTCTATTTAAAGACAGAGCAGAATGTCTACTGGTAAATACTGCCTTTTCCATTTCTGTACGAAGGCTATTTGACAGAATTCATAAATTTTCACATGACTGTCATTTTTGTCCCTTTTTCTCAGACTTTCATGGGCTTATTTTGAATGTTAAAATAAGGAAGTTGCTTGAAATTTCTTTGTTGCTATTCTTAGAACATAGAACATTACGGTGCAATACAGGCCTTCGGCCCTCGATGTTGCGCTGTCCTGTGAAATCCTTCAAAGGTCCTCTACACTATTCCCCTATCGTCCATATGCCTATCCAATGAACATTTTGAATCGTTTAGTGTTGGCGAGTCCACTACTGTGCAGGCAGGCATTCCAGCCCTTACTACTCTCGAGTAAAGAACCTACCTCTGACATCTGTCCTATATCTATCTCCCCTCAATTTAAAGCTATGTCCCCTCGTGTGGACCTCACCATCCGAAGAAAAAGGCTCTCGATGTCAACCCTATCTAATCCTCTGATCATCTTGTATGCCTCAATTAAGTCACCTCTTAACCTTCTTCTCTCTAACGAAAACAGCCTCAAGTCCTTCAGCCTTTCCTCATATGATCTTCCCTCCATACCAGGCAACATCCTTGTGAATCGCCTCTGTACCCTTTCCAATGCTTCCACATCCTTCCTCTAATGTGGCGACCAGAACTGCACACCCATACTCCAATGCGGCCGCACCAGAGTTTTGTACAACTGCAACATGACCTCATGGCTCCGGAAACTCAATTCCTCTACCAATAAAAGCTAACACACCGTACGCCTTCGTAAACAACCCTCTCAACCTGGGTAGCAACTTTCAGGGATCTATGGACATGGACACCGAGATCTCTCTGCTCGTCCACACTACCAAGAATCTTACCATTAGCCCACTACTCTGTCTTCCTGTTATTCCTTCCAAATTAATCACCTCACACTTTTCTGCATTCAACTCCATTTGCCACCTGTCAGCCCAGCTCTGCAGCTTATCTATGTCCCCTCTGTAATTTGTAACATCCTTCTGCACTGTCCACAACTCCACCGACTTTAGTGTCATCTGCAAATTTACTCACCCATACTTCTACGCCCTCCTCCAGGTCATTTATAAAAATGACAAACAGCAGCAGCCCCAAAACAGATCCTTGCGGTACACCACTAGTAACTGGACACCAGTCAGAGCATTTCCCATCAACCACCACCCTTTGTCTTCTATCAGCTAGCCAATTTCTGATCCAAACTGCTAAATCACCCTGAATCCCATGCCTCTGTATTTTTCTGCAATAGCCTATACCGTGGGGAACCTTATCAAACGTTTTACTGAAATCCATATACCCCACATCACCTGCTTTATTCTCATCCACCTGTTTGGTCACCTTCTCGAAGAACTCAATGAGGTTTGTGAGTCACGACCTACCCTTCACAAAACCATGTTGACTATCTCTAATAAAATTATTCCTTTCCAGATGATTATACATCCTATCGCTTATAAACCTTTCCAAGACTTTTCCCACAACAGAAGTAAGGCTCACTGGTCTATAGTTACCGGGGTTATCTCTACTCCCCTTCTTGTACAAGGGGACAACATTTGCTATCCTCCAGTCCTCTGGCACTATTCCTGTAGACAAAGATGACTTAAAGATCAAAGCCAAAGGCTCAGCAATCTCCTCCCTAGCTTCCCAGAGAATCTTAGGATAAATCCCATCCGGCCCAGGGGACTTATCTATTTTCACACTTTCCAGAATCGCTAACACCGCCTCCTTATGAACCTCAAGCCCTTCTAGGCTAATAACCTGTATCTCAGTATTCTCCTCGACAACTTTGTCTTTTTCCTATGTGAATACAGACGAAAAATACTCATTTAGCACCTCTCCTATCTCCTCGGACTCCACGCACAATTTCCCACTACTTTCCTTGACTCTCTTACTTTTAGTCATTGACCCCCTCATGCGCATATGCTCATAGGGAAATATGCGTCCCGTCAATCACCCCCTGTGGTGCGCACCAGATAGTGCCCGAGGAGCCCCTTCACTATAATGCCCAACCAAGGTGAGTGTCTCTGGGATGGCGGCGTGTGTTGGAGACAGCTGTGATGGAAAGTCGATGTCGTCCCTGGACTTTTGCTCCTGGGTGTTGTGGGTTGGTGTTTGGGGTTCGCACCCGCCTCGGAGCTCAACGTGTCCTGGGGTTGGAGGTGGGGAGGGGACCAAAAAAGCAAGACACAAGACATGACAGATGGATGGATCGTGGCTGGGGATAGTGGAGTGGCGGTGTGGAGATGGAGTTGGTGTCACGTGTGGCATAGGAACACCGTAATGCAGCAAGGCTCACATTGTTCCCCGATGAGATGGACAAAATTCCATCTCAGCCTCGTCCCGCTCCAGGCCCACTTACCAGGTCCAATGCCCGCCGCTTTGCGGTGGTGAGGGGCCGCAGATCAGGCAGGTCCCCTCCAGTTTGCTTAGGATCAGGACAGACATCTTGAAAGCCCAGTAAAACGCAATAAGGTTTGTCTGGGCAAAGCCTTTGTGTTTTGGTTAAGTAAAATGAGGATCGGAAGGAGTTAAAAGAAAAATCAAAATTAAGGCTTGATGTAACCATCAATTCACCAGACACGTGTTTCCGATATGAACCTAGGCTTTAATTGACTTACTTCAGAGCCAGCCTGTTACCCGTAGATGAACTCGTAGTGAACTCAGTCTGACTCTGGACAAGGGTATTTATACAGCTGCACTAGGGGGAGGAGTGGTGGGCGGAGCCAAGGGTGGAGCCCAGTACAAGTTCCTGAGTACTCCCAGCGATACTCCCCCTAGTGGTTACATTCACCACAAGGCTAAGAGATTAAAGCAAGATATCTGCTCTGATCCTAACATAACCCACTCTACGAGATGTCATTAGAGTGCGTGATGTACACATTGGGTTCAACTCAAATCAATCACACTCTTCACAGCAGGTTCAGTTAAAATGTGTGCTATCATTGCTGGCATGTTTATCATTTTGAACTTCCTACATTTTTGTCTCCTTTCACAAAGATGTTGACAGAAGAATTTGAAGATGATGAGTTGTGCCATTTTACGCCAATTAAATAAAGATTTGCACTTTCCAATAATCTGGTGTGGTATTCTCGCCATCACAAGCTGCACATTCTTTCCAGCAGTGACTGATTTAAGTCCCATTTAAAATAGGTGTAGTTTACTGAGCCACATTAGACAATTAGAATGCAGTTTTCACAAAGCTGTGACTTCAAAAGTATAAGGATAAAGAATGCAGTAGCAACCGTGATGGAAGAGTGCTTGGCTCACTCACTTGTCTGCCAGCTAGCTTAGCTGCATGTCTCATAAATCATCTTGAATGTCTAAAATAGAAGCAACTGGCACATGCAGGCAATCAAGGCAGCAAGATATGGCACACAGCCTGAGGACAATCGCAGACTCTAACCTGCAACCCACGTAGACAAAACTGAAATCCAAAGACACTGACTTCTGGGTGTCCATTATAGCAAACTTGCTAGAAACATCACTTGTGCCATCTGGTGGTCGGTGGTCTTGGTACGGATTGACAAGTCTCTCAACCGAGCTCCTGAACAGCAAACCAATGCCGCAAGAGCAGTTTGCCTCCGGGCGAATCAGACACAAATCTGTTCTTTGAAAGTAACAAGCGTACAGCCAACTTTTCATAATGCACTCTGGTTAAAGGTATTTGTGTGGAATCCGCACAGAGTGACCACAGAAACAGTAGGTCGGACACAAAACTGGGTTTAATGATACAAGGCAATTTCTCTATTCCGCTCCCCAAAGGGTTCTTCTGCTCCGATCTTCATTTAGGCTGGGGGGTTTTATACTGTGCAGGCTTCCCCTCTTAAGGGGAGGCCCCGTCCCGTTATCGGGGAAGTTCGTACTCAGCTGAGGTCACGGGAACCTGATGGTCCACACCCCGTGACCTCCGTGAGGGTTGTAACACTTTGGAGATGCAATGACTCATGATTTTACAAAATGTCTACCATTCTTCCCTAGCAGAAGTACAACCCTAAAACACCTGGCTCCCCTTAAAAAACTGATAGCACCGTATTTCATCTCTCCCATGATCCCATGACACATAGTTCAATGGCTAGCTAATTTACAAACTCTTGCTGCAAGAAACGTGCACCTGAAATTATGTCAGATTTTATGAGGATAAGGCCAGGGAGCGCGTGGGTGTTACTCTGCTCTTGCTGTACGGAATGGCCAGGTGGGTGGCATGTCGTCAGCAGCAGGTTAGTGCCTGAGGTTATTCATGAGGGCCCCGCCTTCTCAACCTTGCTTCTCACCTGAGGTGTGGTGATCCTCAGGTTAAACCACCACCAGTCACCTCTCCCTCTCAAAGGGGAAAGCAGCCTATGGTTATCTGGGACTACAACGACATTACCTTTATCTTAGTGACTGAATACCCGCACTTGTGAAGTACCTCACATGTATACGGTCCACTACTTTTCTGTCTCGGTAACTGGTCACTCATTCCTGGCTTTTGCCTTCCTTTCCTGCAATAAGGAAAGCAAGTAGCTATGGGAACAGAAGAGAAAGATGAGGAGGAGGAAAGTGATGATGAGGGGGAACAGAAGCACAACTATATGGTTGTGGATTCCACTGATAATACAAAAGATGACAAGTGTTATCATGAAAAGGAAGATGAAAGAAAAGAGATCAGAGCCAAACTCACAGTCAGCTCCTGTTAAAACATTGGGTGAGATTTTCCGAAAAGATTTCTGTGTGGTATTGAGCGGGAAACGTCGTAAAATTCCCAGCGCGCTGCCCCCCCCCCCCCCACTTTCAGAGGGTCAGTCCAGACTCGGTGGGCTGAATGGCCACACCTAGCCATGGACATGAAATGAAAAATGAAAATGAAAATCGCTTATTGTCACGAGTAGGCTTCAATGAAGTTACTGTGAAAAGCCCCTAGTCGCCACATTCCGCGCCTGTCCAGAGAGGCTGGTACGGGAATCGAACAGTGCTGCTGGCCTGCTTGGTCTGCTTTAAAAGCCAGCAATTTAGCCGAGTGAGCTAAACCAGCCCCAGGGCCTGCCCGGGGCTGGGGCCTATCCCCTGGGCGATCGAAGATTCGCCGCTGAGTCAGTGGTACTGCCTCCCGCAGTGTTCAAGCATCGCCCATGAATCAAGGTGTGATTGGGATGCTACGCAATGAGCACTGCATGATATGTGGCCCACCCACCCATGGCGATCAACTTGTGAAGTGTCCACCTAACCAGATTGCCAATTCCCTATTAGCTAGAGGCCTCCCGGTTCGTGGGAGCCGTTGGGCAAACAGGCAGGGACAACGGTTGCCCCCGGAAAGAGATCACATGGTCCAGGGGTTGGCATGGAGGACCCACACACGATCGACCGCCCGCCACCTCCCGTGCCCAGTGCCTCCGGGCTCACTGCCAGTGAGCGAAGATGGCTGCTCCACCTCCTCGGCTCCCCGCAGCAGCCCACCCGCCAGGTTGAAAAGGAGTACTAATCAGTGACCCCTTGCTGGGGATGCCATAAGATATGGGATGGCTCCTGTTAATTGTACGGAATAGGGCTTAAGTGGTGATAATTGGTTTCTCGCCACGCTACAGTGGGATCCCAATTTCACCTACTGAAGCGGGCGATTGAATGGCGAACCTTTGGCGCCCGGCACGGCTCTCATTTTTGGTTTCTCTCGCTATTCACTTGCCTTATGCGCTCTTGCTTCTGTGAAATATGCCCCTTTGTCCGGTGCTCTTCTGCCACAACCCACCCCTGTCTCGCTTGATCTTCATTCCTCTGCACCAACTCAGAGTTCGTTCACCCAGAGAATACTTTTGATAGTATTAGTAAGGATGTGACACAAGGCGATTCGGAGAGCATGAAGGAATAAGACGGTTGTGAGGTTGGTGATAACGTGCCACCTTGAAACTGGACGACAAAGAGAGGGCTGATTGTGGTTCTGTAGCTATAAAGCCTAGAACTCATGGGTTATTTGAGCAATAATAATAATCTTTATTATTGTCACAAGTAGGCTTACATTAATACTGCAATGAAGTTACTGTGAAAAGCCCTTGGTTGCCACGCAGGCGCCTGTTCAGGTACACAGAGGGAGAATTCAGAATGTCCAAATTACCTAACAAGCACGTCTTTCGGGACTTGTGGGAAGAAACCGGAGCATCCGGAGTAAACCCATGCAGAACAGGAAGAACGTACAGACGCCACACAGACAGTGACCCAAGTGGGATCAAACCAAGGACCCTGGCGCTGTGAAACAACAGTGCGAATCACTGTGTATCATGCCGATGTATAAACTCAGAGATCACTGATCGACAATGTGCAATACTGGGGTTACTCTTGCTTTTGCATTTAGCACCTTACTGTCCTCCAGACCAGAGCATCTGAGATGCATGTTGCTATCTCTCAATGCTCCTCATTCAGTTAGCTGTATTTCATACATGAGTCAAGCCAGTGAGTGTTTGATTGTGGACAATGTCAGCCAAACACAATCTTGTCCTCACCCTGGGTTTGAAAATCCAAAATGGGGGGAGGGAAATCAAGATTAGCCATATTTACACACGCCACAGACAGGGCCAGTTTGTGTCATTTTACTAATTCCAGCAGGTGTCTAGGTTGGGATGGTTGCTTCTTGAGTCAGGAAAACACGGTGTTTTGTCAGGGCAAGCTGGTGTAACTGGAAAAGGTTACGGATATATTGATACCAACATTCCATCTTCTGAGATATTCCAAATGCCTCTAATCACCACTTGAACCCCTCCATTGACCAGGAAGCCAGGATCCCTCTATCATCCAGGTAGCTGACTGCAGAAGGTATGGAAACCACAGTGTGTAGTGCTAACTTGCCAGCTCGGCCTTCTCTTCAATGTTAGGGCAGAGATGGGGGCAGATGAAAAATGAAATTTCATTCTTAACCCCAGAGCTGAGAACAGTGATTTCTGGCTCCTGCCAACTTCACAATTCCCACATGTTTTTATTCTGGAATGTGCCCCATCCCATAGAAATATGAACCCCAATATCCACACATGCACATTTCCATTGGTGGGGGGAAGAGAGGGAGGGAATGGTGAATAAACTAAAACCAAGACTGGTAAAGCCGCCAGATTTTCACCTTCTATGCTAGTCAGCAGATGGTGCAGCAAAATATAATATTCCCAGAGTGATAAATTAACTTGCTGAACAGCAAAAAACAAACTTGGCATGTTCACGTCTCTCTGGCTGAGAGACCAGGCAGTGCCTGATCAGCAGGCCACTGGAAATGCTAATCAATATCTCTTTGCAAATCTATATATCATGACTAAATACAGGAGAATTCAAATTATTTATATGAACAGTATCTTGTACACACTCTGTTCACCATTAATTTCCAAGAATATTGTAAATTTTATCCATTATTCATGAAAGTAATCGAACAAAACTCTTGGGGAAGGCTTTTGCATGAGTAGCCATAGTCAATAAAACAGTTACCTGCTCTGCAATCTCTTGCCTCTTCTGCTCCAGCATTTTTTGTTGTTCATTGGTGTGGTCCATGATGTTCTTGCCTCCAATGAGCAACTTGCTTTCCATTGCCTAGAGAAGATAGAGAAGAAGATTCATTTATAATACATCACAGAATTGTTTGGAAAATGAAATATTTAGAGCATTAAAGAAGAATCTCTGAGAGTAAATACTATGGGAGCAGATTTCCAGGTCTGTAATTACTTGAATAGTAAAATGAAACCAGGAATCAGCTCCACTGCGTGAGTTGACGGCCGTCTCCGCGGAATGGAGGATGGCGGTTTCTCAATGCTCATTCACAACAATAGAAGTAGTCAAAAAATTACTAATTTAACTAATTAATTGGGAGATTGCTGCAATTTGGCTGGCCATATCTTCAGCTACATGCATACCAATTGCCTATCAACACACCTAAAATTGTTGCGAAGGGAAACACTCTTCACCAATCATAACGATACAGTCACATTGACCTTTTTTAATATTGTGGCTGTGACCATTTGTTCTGGTGGCACCTCTGGTCAGCTGTCCAGACTATAGCAAATGAACAACCTCGATTCTGGGGCAACACGTTGCAATTAGCTGGCTGACTGGGATAGTTTTAACTTTATGCAATTTCTCAAATGATGCAATGACTTAAACACTATTGCTATTAGGGAGAATGCCACTTTGTGTGCTATAAGACCATAAGATGTAGGAGCAGGAGTAGGCCACTTGGCCACCATTCTACAAGATCATGGCTGATCTGATATAGTCCTCAACTCCACTTACCTGCCTTAACTTTGAATCCCTTACTGATTAAAAATCTGTCTATCTCAGCCTTGAACATACTTTAAAAAAAAACATTTTATTAAATCATTTATAATTTTATAATAATAACAGTAAACAGTATAAATATAAATATAGTGCAAAGATCGCCTCCTTCCCTTACACGCCCCACCTCCTCTGAACAATAATCTAACCCCCCCCCCACAAAACTCTGCTGACAGTTAGTTTTCTCCAAAGAAGTCGACAAACGGCTGCCACAGCCTTGAACACACTTAACGACCCAGCCTCTACAGCTCTTCAAGTAAAGAATTCCACAGATTCACTACTTCCTGAGAGAAGAAATTCCTCCTGATCTCTGTCTTAAATGGGCGACCCCTTCCCCTGAGATTATGCCCTCTGGCCCGAGACTTTCCGACAAAAGGAAACATCCTCTCAGCGCCTACCCTGTCAAGCCCCTGAGAATCCTATATGTCTCAATAAGTCTCCTCTTATTCTTCTAAATTCCTACAAGCACAGGTCCAATCCACTCAACCTCTCCTCATAAGAGAATCCCTCCTTATTCAGGATCAATCTTAAGATCATTCTCCAGACTGCCTCCAATTCCAGTAAATATTTCCTTAGATAAGAGGATAAAAACTGTTCACAGCATTCCAGGTATGGTCCAACTAGTACCCTGCACAGTTTTAGCAGGGCCGTCCTATTTTTAGACTCCATTCCCATTGCTATAAAGGCCAACATTCCATCTTCCAATTAGTCGCTGAACCTGCGTGCTAGCCCCTGTGACCTATGCACAAGGCCCACCAAACCCTTCTGTGTCTTTCTCCACTTAAATAATATTCAGCTCCTTTATTCTTCCCACTAACGTGTATGACCTCACACATATCCCCACATTATCTTCCATCCACAATGCTCCCACCCACTCACCCAACTCGTACATCTCTTTGTAGACTCCCTGTTATCCTCACCACTTTCCCTCTCACCCTGCTAAACAGCAACTTCAATGCTGCACATAATAAGAGGTTGTCTTCTATGAAGAGATTGGCTAGAATGATGATTGGGTAGCTTCACTTGGAAATTTGTCTGATCCACATGTCAACTGCTGCCACTTCTTCACCCCCCCCCCCCCCCCACCCCCACCCCCACCCCGCCCCCAACCACCACATCTTGGCAGGAGAGAGACACCCACTTGTGAAGAAAAAGTCATAAGGGTTTTCACACAGTGAGACAATGATTACTTGGAAGTGAAGAGAGGCAGATTATCACAAGGACAGCTTAACTCTGACACTGATATCTTCATGGTTTGATTTGGAATTAGTTAGGGCAGATATGGGAGGAAATGGGTCAAAGAAATTAGTTCTGTTCCTCGATCCTTGATTATGAGACGCATTGCACTCCTGACAGTTCTTAGACGGAGCTGGTGTTTATAAGGAGGAAAATCCAACTGCAATTTTTCAGATTGAGGGAATAGTGAGGGACACATTTTATTCCTTTTCCTGCTCCAAATTTACTCCAAAACAGTTCAGAGGATAATCCAAACGGGAAGTATTCCCATAAATGTTGCTAGAAACAGAAGGCACAAGGATTTCAAACGGAAATTGATTGGGCGCGATTCTCCACTGCCCATGATTGGTCGGAGAATAGCGGGAGGGCGTCCCTGACATTTTTCACGCCCTCCCGCTATTCTCCCCCCCCCCCCCCACGGCCGCCCCATGACACGAATCGCTGTTCGCCGTTTTTACGGAGATGGACACACTCGACGAGGCCGCCGCGACACCTCTCCCTGAGGAGGAAGAAGAACAACTTCCAAGGAGGTCGTCAAGGAAAAGACGGGCACCTATAAGGTACACCCCGCCCACTTCAGAGAACGATCCGGCGGACGACACAGAGGTGACAGACCCAGACATGAGGAGCAGGAAGAAGCTCAGAGGAATGCCAGCTGGCAGGAATTCCTCGGACCTTGGGGGGGGGGGGTGTAATGAACTCCAATTGGCTTTATTGGTTGGCCAATTGGACTATGAGCTCCCTCAATGATAGCTCATTGAGGGGGCCCATATAATCACCTGTGTAGGCTTTGTGAGCCAGTCTTAAGTTGACTGGACTGCTAGCAGCACTGTTTGTAGCTGCTCCTGTAATATCGTTATTGTAAATAAATATTGGTGCGGTGACGGAACTCCTGCCTCCCGTGGATTACTACAAAAACCATAATAAAAATCTACTGAAATACATTTTTTCTCAATGCTCCCTCCAATTAAACACGAGTAGTACAAATGAGGTGTACAAGATTCTGAAGAGCATGGACAGGGTGGATAGGAAGCAGCTGTTCCCCCTTTGAAGGGTCAGTTACAAGGCGACACTAGTTCAAGGTGAAGGGCAAGAGGTTTAGGGGGAATTTGAAGAAAAGCCTTTTTACCCACAGGGTGGTGACGGTCTCGAATCACTGCCTGGGAGGGTGGTAGAGGCGTGTTGCCTCACATTCTTTAAAAGCTACCTGGGTGAACACTTGGCACATCATAACATTCAAGGCTATGGGGCCAAGTGCTGGCAAATGGGATTAGGTAGGTCAGGTGTTTTTCATGGGTCGGTGCAGACTCGATAGGCCGAAGGGCCTCTTCTGTACTGTATTATTCTGTGACTCTGTGAAATTGTAACTGCCCAGCAAGAAACTACTGCATTCATTTCACATCTTCGTGATTATTCAACTGTTTCAAATTTTGAAAGAGGTTTTGAAATAGGCAGCCAAAAGAATCTCAAGACTTAACGATTGTATTTCTTCTAAATGGTCATGATTTTAGTGCAAAGAATATCACAAAGCATTTCACAGCAAGTAAATTCCTTTTTGGACATCAATCAATCCTGTGAATAATATTTTTATGTCTATCAGCTCAGCAGCCAATTTTGACACAGAAGATACCACAGAGAAAATGAGTTGAACGGTTATTGATGATATTAGTCCAAAAAGAAATATTGCTCATGATACCAGGGAAACTCCCTGGGTTGGATTCTCCATTTGGGAGACTATGGGTGCAAGTCTCCGGCCTCGTAACACTCTCGCTCGAGCGTAATGAGGCCAGTGAATAGCGGGAGAGGTTGAAAACGAGAACCGCGCTAGGTGCTAAACAGTTTGCGATGCAAGCGGCCCAATCCTGTAGGCGAAATCGGGATCTCGCCGTAATGTGATGAGGAACCACTTATCACCAATTAAGCCTTATTTCCATACAATTAACTGGAGCGGCCCCATATCTAACGGCCCCCCGCCATTCAACAGCCTTCCCAGCAAGTGCTCACGTTGGCAATGATTAGTACTGCTTTTAAATAACGTGAACCTGGTGGAAGGGCTTCTGCGGGGAGCTGGGGAGATGAGTAGGCATGTTTGCTCACCAGAAAAGTGCAAAGGGGCGCTGGGATTGCCGCCCCAGTGCTCTGTGTGGGTGGGGGGACCCTCAGCTGGGTGGGGTGGAATGGCTGAGGACAGATTGAGTCGGTTAGGATTATTTTCACTGCCATTTAGAAGAATGGGGGGGGGGGTATCTCATAGAAACATATAAAATTCTACCAGGACTAGAGAGGGTAAATTCAGGAAAGATGCTCCCAATGGTGGAGGTGTCCAGGACCAGGGGTCACATTCTCACCTTATGGCCTTACGGGGTAGACCATTTAGAACTGAGGTGAGGAAACATTTCTTCACCAAAGAGTGGTAAATCAGTGTAATCTTCTACTACAGAAAGCAGTTGAGGCCAAACCATTGCTGGGGTAATTTTACATAAGTGTCCGTCGCAATCACAAATTGCGACACAAACGCAAAATAATATGAGAGTTGGGAAACAGGATTCTCGCTGGCTCTCGATCCCTTATTTCCCCACTCTCACCGGTGATGGAATGGGGTTGTCACCCTTTGCAATGCATTTAAAAGATCCCATGATTAATGAACCGCCCCGTCTCACATAATCCCCCCTCCCACCGACTTAATATTCATACCTTGCCGATGTGACGCCAACTCAGCGGGGTTTAGAATGGATGTATAAAGGTGTGAATTAGTCGGGGGTGATCATGCGGGGTACAAAGGCAAGTATAGACCCAGCTTCAGGGGGAAGGTGGTGGGGGAGGAACACACGGACATGCCCCTGGCACAGGTTGGCCCTGCCCCCTGGCAGCACCAACCTTGCGGTGCCAATCTGAGCTGGGGGCGTGCCAGGGGCAGACACTCCGGGGAGCCCCACTGGTAGAGGGGGAATCCTGTTATGTTTCCCCTGGGAGGGGGGGAAGCCCCATGCGGAAAGGGGGCAGGAAAGAGAAACCATGATGCTTGTGCTTCGGTGGAGGCAGGAAAGGGGGAGGGCACAGAGACCCCAATGCTTTTGTTGTGATGGGGGCAAAGGTTGGATATGGAGAGACCCCGATGCTTGCGCTATGAGTGGGGGTGTGGGGAGGAAGACAACTCAGTGCTTGTCGAGGGTATCCTCTGTGTTCATTGGGGGTGGGGTGTGTAGCAATGGAGAGTTTAAAGAAGGGGCCCAGATCTCTGGGAAGCCCACTTTGCCACTCTATCAGGCCCCACCTTGCCACAGTGACGGCGTAAACGACAAACCCAGATTTTAGTTCAGAGCGTCAGATAATCTGAAGAGAAAACTCGGCTGTGCATCTGGGAATGGCGATGGTTGGGATTTAACCCCCCGCTTGTTTTCAGACATTGGAGGTCGCTCGCCATTGGTCGCTGGAGCTATCTTCCGGTCCCATCAAGGTCTAGCTTTTCTTCACGGCTTGCCTATCCTGCAGCTGGGGATGCTGCCGTGGGGGGTCTGATCGCTATTGGCAGGACTGGAAGATCCTGCTCGATGCAGCATTCCCTCATTATTATAATCGTATGACAGCCTAGATCATATGCACAAGCGACTGGGGGTTTTAGTCCACAAACTTCAACTCACATTCTAGTTGAGCCAAGGTGACATTCAAATAATAAAAAAACTGAGGGCTAATTTGTTTTGTACTGTGTGCTGATTGTTCAGCAAATGTGTGGTGCTAAATGGTCTCTTTCCGTGCTCGGACTTTCATGATACTGTCAATGTGTGACTGAGTTGGTGCTTTCAGTGGTCTTCTAACAGCTACACCACAGACAGCGGGCGCCTTATGTGACTATGGACTTACAGGCCATAATTTGCCATTAATAATTAACTTTTGCACATGTACCGTACCCCTGGGAGAAACAACTTTTTTTAGCAGCAATATGCCATTATTGCAGATTTTATTGATCCACCACTTGTTAAGCAGCAATGAATATGAAAACATCCCTAAGACATGTTAATTTCTCCCATGTGAAGCTTGGGTTGCAATCCAGCATCCCAACAATGAAGAGACCAAACAAAGGACGCTTCTGCGGTGGACAATGCAGCATTGCTGACTGCTTCCAGGCTGCTGCTCAATCAACCATTGAACTCAGAGGTTTTCACAATAATTGCTCCTGGGTGACTTAGAACTGATTATTTCTTCCTCAGCTTCAGCAGGGGAAAGCTCCCAAGGGGAGATATGTACTGCAGTATATTATCTTTCAGGGTGATAGAAATTATTCCTTTGGATATAAAATAGCTCAGATGTTTTACACACAGCAAAATGAGACTATTCTGACTCGTGGAAGCTTCAAGGTCAGCACTGCCGCATTTTTTACCTGCAAAATATGGGGTTGATTCAAATCTCACTATCACCATGCTCCCACCAAAACATGCACTAATAGTGAGACAAATACCACAGAAATAATACTTTGCATTGTCTTCCCGTTGACTGCAGTTTAGGACCAGAAATAGATGTCCAATCCGTTGCCTGAGACAGACAAGCCTTATTGAAACATTCAGATCAGAATACTATGGCATACTTAGGATACCAGTAGAATTCTGATCTGCCACTTGGACAAGAGACCACGGAAAGCCACTTTAAAAAGATACAAAATTTCCTGCATGAGTTACTCTATGTTGGCCCACCGTCCTCAATCGCACCACTCAAATTGTTCTGCCCATTGCCAGTCCCTCATCCTCTCCCAGTATAAGCCCCCACTCACACCCAACTCATCTATGCCGACGCTGCTTTGTGAAGTGTATTAAGATTTTCTATCCCTGTCCCTCCCTGTCAGTTCACAAATTTTGTTGGAATAAGACCTGAACATCAGGAGGCCAAGGCAATTTCCTACCCCAGTTGATGCCCATCTGAATTGAAAATCGACTCTGTGCTGCACAATGCACATTGCTCCATCCATCAGATAAATGCTACTTTGTGCACAATTAAGCAGTCCAGTCGTTCTGTACCACCAAGTACGAAGTTGCTGTGAATCTTTTCTCACAAAGCCCTGCAAGTCTATGAATGTAATTTCAGAATACTTTCCCCACCTTTACCGTGATGGTAGTTCTCTTGTCAGCAGGCAATACATAGGCCCATCAAAGTTAAATGAAACTTCAAAATTAACTTATTTGGTCCCCACTGATTTGTTTTGTTTGGGTTTAAGGGCATTCCAAGTGAAGTCCATCAACTTGTTTTCAGAGCTCTATTGTGAAAACCGCCGAGTTCAATGGTTGATACATAAGGCTGGGTTTTCTGTTCCCCCAGCTGCGTTTTTCTTGGCAGCGCAGTGTTCACTGGCAGTGCAATTCTCTGTTCACGCTGCTTCTCAATGGGATTTCCCATTGAAGACACCTTACACTGTTGGGAAACCCGCAGGCAGGGATGTGCTGCCAACGGGAACTAAGAATCCCAATGGCCGGAGAATTCCGTCCATAGGAACCTATAACTCGTGAGTATCTAAGTTCCATTTTTGGGCGGGATTCTCCCGAATTCCCGCAATGGACTGATGCCGGCGTAAAAAGAGGCGCGAACCACTCCGGCATCGGGCCGACCGGAAGTTGCGGAATCCTCCGTACTTCCGGGGGCTAGGCCGCCGGCGGAGGGGTTGGCGCAGGGCGTGGTTCCGCGCTTCTGGCCAGTGTATTCTAGCGCATGCACAGGGGGGTAACTTGTCCGCGTCGGCCAGGGCGGAGCCCTACAGAGGCCGGTGTGGAAGGAAGGAGTGCCCCCACGGCACAGGCCCGCCCGCAGATCAGTGGGCCCCGATCGCGGGCCAGGCCACCGTGAGGGCCCTCTCCCCCCCCCGCCGGATTCCCAGTGCTCCCCCGAGGCCCACGCCAACTGGTCTACCAGCCAGGTCCCGCCGCGTGGGACCATGTCCAATTCACGCCGGTGGGATTGGCCAATAACTAACGGCCGCTCGGCCCATCGGGACCCGGATAATTGCTGGGGAGGGGGGGCACTGCCAACGGCCCTCGACCAGCGCAGTGTGATCCCCGCCCCCGCCCGAAAACCGGTGCCTGAGAATATGGCAGCCAGCGACGGAGCGGGATTCAAGTTGCTCCCCCTGGATTCTCCGACCCGGCGGGGAGTTGGAGAATCCGGCTGTTTGTGTTTGGAAATACTTGGGGCGCAATTCTCCCAGAGAGGGAGAAATCGTAAGGCTGGCGTCAAATCCGGGCGGGTTTGACGCCAGCCTCCCCCTCCCCGACCGGGAACCGATTCTGGTCCCCGGTCGGGGCTAGCATGCCGCCGCCGTAAACTCCGGCATCGCGGGCTTAACGAATTTCGTTAAGCCCGTTTGCCAGAGTTTGCGCCGGCTGACGCGTCACATGACGTCAGCCGCGCATGCGCGGATTGGAAGACTCCAACCCGCGCATGCGCGGATGACGTCATCGCGCATTTACGCGGGCTGGGATGCCCCTCAGCCGCCCCGCGAAGTGATACAGCGGGGCGGCGGAAGGACAAAGAGTGCGCGGGTATCGGACCCGCTGCCCGCGATCGGTGCCCACCGATCGCGGGCCCATGGCACCCTTGGCACGGCCGTGGTACTGCCGTGCCAATCGGTGCCATGGTTTTAAAAATCGGGACTTTACGGCCGTTTTTACGAACGGCCAGACCAGGTGTGTTTGCCGTTCGTAAAAACAGCCGTAAAGGGCTTGGAACTCGGCCCATCGGCCAGCTGAGAATCGCTGCTGGCCGTAAAAAAACGGCGGCAGCGATTCGTATCGGGAGTCAGGCGTGGGGGGGGGGGGGGGGGGGGGGGGGCGGGGGGGGAGAATAGCGGGAGGGCGTCGGACTAGCGTGGCCGTAAAATTTTACGAACCCCGCTATTCTCCGCACCGTCGTGAGTGCGGAGAATTGCGCCATTGATTAATGTACCAGAAAAACACCATTAAACAGGCTGGGAAAAGGAAAATAGCTTACGTCTGCATACATTTGTTATTGGTAATTTTTAAAGAGGAGACTATTTAACCTTTTTTTTTCACCATAAATGAATTTTCCCCTCCCCTCATTTCACATCATTTGCCGTGCATTTTCAACATTGCCCATCATCATGGTTCTGAAACGCCCTGAGCATCTAAGTTCAACTTTTAAAACGATGAGGCCTCTGCCTGCCTGCTCGTTGCTTCCAATTAGCTCCACTTGTGCCTGCTCTGTGTATCTGAGTTCCTTCAGTTTCCCACTTTACTTGCCAAAAATCCTCTTCTGGTTGCTCCGTATGTCCAAGACTTCCCATCACCTTAGTTTTGACCCTGTGGCTGTCGAGGCAAAGAATAGCCATGTGCCAGTTTACCGGGTTTCCCGGCAGTGTGTGGTGGCTACAATGGGAAATCCCATTGACAAGTAGCGGAAACAGAGGATCCGCCGCCCGTAAAGGGCGCACCACCGAGAAACACGTGGCTGGGGAATGGGAGAATTCAGCCCACTGATTGAATGTCTTGACAGCAAAGACCATGGCTAAACCCTCTTTCTCAATCTGCACATAATTATGCCAGTGTTTGGGAGGCGAATGCAATCGACTGCTCCCTACCGCTGTCTATCCGATGTGACAAGATGGCACTGATGCCCTATGGCGAGGAGTCACACGTGATCAGGAGAGGTTTAGTGGGATCATTGTAAAGGAAACTCTTCAGGTGAGCCGCCCAACTTTAATCAACCCTATTATCATTGCTGAGTGGCCTTAACAATTGGTCTTAAAAAGATCTATACACATTGGATTTAGCAGTCCAGGATTGTTTATCCCTCAATGTTTCTTGAACTAATTATATACCTTGGACTGGGAGTATAGAACGAGCTCAGTTTAATCATTAACGAACCTTAAATAAGAACTGAAATTAGGAGATTTATTTTTCACACGAGCAAGTCTCCCAGCTGAGCCAATTGATTCCGTATCAACTAACTCTTTAAAAAAAAATGAGTTCAAAAAAATTGGAAGGTAGCTTAAAGTTATCAACATCATTGATCAAATATTCCAATGGTTACGGTGATTCCTGTACTGTGGAGTCAGGTTGGGAATGGAGAAAGTGGCTGTCTCAACAACTATTAATTCCCTTGGCTTGGGTTTATGTGTCACCCAGAGCATATTATGGCTCACTTTCAAAAGCTCTATGTTTCTGCTTTGTTTTAGTAAATGCTTCAGGTTTTTTTTGTCATCCTCTCACAGATGGTAAACATTTCTCAGTGTCAGTGAAATTCAATTGAGCGAGAAATAGAAGATGAGAAGGGCAACCTGGCAGTGACTCTGTAAACCACACTGAATATGGTGCTTGGTTGGTGATCTTCATGATTTTAATTGGAATAAGCCTCAGTCCTAAGCTGATGACTCCTAAGTGTCGCACTTGAGGTCACTGTCTGATCAGTGAGTGGGAAGAAATAAATCACTTCCGATTGCTTTCCAGAGTGGCTCTACTTAAACGTACGAAAATGCGAACATCAGGGAAGGATGTGGTCAGATTTGGGTAGGATGAGCTTTGGGGTTAAGAAATTGAGCAACACTCACTATGAAGGTTCACACACAAAGAATCTTATTTCATTTCAGGTTGATGTCATCCACACCTTAATCAGCTCGTTCCAGATTTCACAGCTTGTTTGTTGTAATGACAGTGTCATTTAAAATGTTGCTTTTTGTAGATTACCCACTCTATTAAAGTAGCAGCAAGAATAGTTTGATCTGGATGTGCTACATTTTCATAGAATCGTATTGCACAGTGTAATTTCCAGGCTTGGTTGTGTACTGCTGCAGCACAAGATGTTAATTGTCAGAGGAAATCTAAATCCAAACATTTCCTAAAGCAAAAGCATGACATAAATTATCATTTCATCAAGTTCCATCTCGAGAACCTTTCATTCTCTGACCCTAATTAGACATGTCACTGAATTGACTGGTAGTCTCAACTGCTTAATTAGATATCTCAATGGAAGAAGTGCCTGATAGGAGGGGAAAGGAACAGATGCCGCAACACATTGCTTGGAATGGGGATTTTGTGATTCATAATATTCTAATTATTACAGAAAAACATACAGTCTGAGTACTTCACTGTGGCAAATGTAATTTCACTCGTATTCTTTCACAATGATAAAAGCCCTAAAACACACCCCCAAGCACTATGGGTGAGCGTTAGAGAACCATCCTAAAGAAATGCCATGCAGAACACATCATCAGTAATTTGTGCATTATCCTTTATTCTGTGTGGCTGAAGGATACTGAGAATATTAAGCACAGGGTAAAGAGACAATTTTCCAGGTTAGTAATGAGAGTTCAGAAACGTAATCAGAGATGTATTGTCATTTAGAAAATGTAAATTCAAAGTCCAATTGTAAATATTGATACAAATTTTACTGCCGCAGAATTGTCTGTACTCATGACTAGCCACATTGTAATTGTTTTAAAATCAAGTGCTTAGAATGCCGTTGTTATGTATTTAAGTAGTGCATCCCAGCTGCTGGAATGTCACATGATCTGTAGTGACATCAGCAGAGTGTGTGAGCGGCCTTTAGTTTTCCATACTAAGTGTTGTATGAGCAACATCTCCTGAATACACCTTGCATCATGTTTATAAGAAACCCAAGTGCGGGGCACCTCCATACCTTTTCTCTTTACAGCACATTGAGAAAATAAGAAAGGAGAAAACTGGCGATGAGGATTGAGGCAAGAGAAAACTGGTGAGGCACTAAAATTGTTAACGAGAAAAGTGAAAACGGCAACAAAGAGAGCGTAGGAGAAGATTCTCGTGACCAGACTCATATGTGAAATGAAGGAAAAGCCACTGATGCAGAAAAGTTTGAAGAAGAAAAACGAAGCACAACCGTGAGGAAGCAGAACAAAAGTTTCTAAACCTTTCTTGCCATTGGAAGTGGGTAAACTCCAGGCTGCAGGAATCACACAGTTAGTGATGTGAAACGGGCTGCGGAAATGGGGATTCAAAAGTCTTCCAATTCTGTGCAAGCTCAAATTAGACAAACCACAGCCCAGGCAAAAGAAAAAAACATTTTTATTTTGCATTATGGATTAAGAGACCTCTTGCATAAAAAAAGTTGAAAGAAGTATAGACCCTGGGAGCCGGTATATGAAATAACGGGAAAAGGTGGCACCATGGATGCATTTGATGAAGACAAGGAGACTTTGAACTCATTTGAAGAGAGATTTCAACTTTATCTCATCGCTAATCAAACATCGGAGAACCTAAAGGTTGCAACATTTCTCAGTTCGATAGGGCGTAAAACATTTATGCTACTGCAAACCGTAGTCCATCCAGCAAAGCTGGGAGATAAGGCTGCAATTAACTGATGAAGATTCTAGATGGGCATTTCTCAGCAGACCACTTATAATTGAAGAAAGGGTTCGGTTTCACTGCCCTAGCCAAAAGGAAAGTGAAAGCATCTTACAATTTGTGGCGATCTTAAGAAGATTAGCAAAATACTGTGGGTTTGGTGCAACAATAGACACCGTAACAAAGCTATTCAGAGGAAGTTGCTTCCTGTAAGCAACTTAACTCTGAAATCAGCTGTAGAAATTGCCATGTCAATTGAGCTAGCAGCAAAAGAGGCTTCATAGATAGGAGCTGGAGCGAAGATCAACAAAATGGCGATTGCCAAAAACAAGTCTGCAAGGGAACAACCATGCCATCTATGTGCTTAAGTTGGACACTCAGTCAAGAAAGTAAGTACAAGAGGTGTGGAAAAAAGAGCATATTGCCAAAGCATGCTGGTCACAGCAAACTTCACTAGCATGAAGATATATAAAAGGAAGAAAATCAAAGCCTATTAGTCGAGTCTATTAGATGATAGATAAAGTTCAAGACACCTCAGGAAATTATGTATCCAAATAACTTCAAGAGCTGAAACTAGGGGCAGGATTCTACGACCACTGCGGGACCGGTTTCTCCAGTGCCGGTTTTTCAGAGGGGGTGGGAATCGTGCCGCTCCGGTCGGTGGCCGTTGGCAGTGCCCCCCCCCCCCTCCCCCCGGCGATTCTCCGCTCCAGGATGGGCCGAGTGGCCACCGTTTTCGGCCAAACCCGCCGGCGTAAATCAAACAAGGTCCTTACCGGCGGGACCTGGCTCTGCAGGCGGCCTGCGGAGTCCTCGGGGGGCGGGGGGGGGGGGATCTAGCCCCGGTGGCCTGGCCCGCGATCGGGGCCCACCGATCTGCGGGCGGGCCTGTGCCGTGGGGGCATTCTTTCCCTCCGCGGGGCCGCTGTAATGGTCCGCCATGGCCGGAGTGGAGAAGAACTCCCTTGTGCATGCACTGGGATCACGCCAGAACACGCTGGCGCTCCCGCGCATGCGCCAACTCCCGCCGGCCGGCGGAGGCCCTTCGGTGCTGATTGGCACAGCGCCAACCCCACTGGCGCCGGCCTAGCCCCTGAAGATGAGGAGGATTCCGCACCTTCCGGGCGACCCGACGCCAGAGTGGTTCACGCCACCCCTCGGAGCCGGTACGGCCCGCCCTGCCGGATAGCGGAGAATCCCAGCATAGGTGTCTTGTCATTACAGGACGACCGATAGCATTTCTGGGTATTCCCAAAACTTGTAAAAATGGAAGTGGGTACAGGTGTGGCTATATCATTGATACCGGAGACAATCTATAACCAGAAGTTAAAGCATCTGCCATTAAAGACATCACATGTTATCCTACGGCCATACACAGAAGAGGTTGTATCACTAAAAGGTTACATTACGATAAAAGTGGAAGTAAACGGAGAAACAGCAGAACTGCCTCTGCACATAGCCCGTGGAAACTTTCCTGCTTTATTTGGTCGAGCATGGTTGGAAAAAATCAAACTCAACTGAGGAGAGGTGAATGCATTGGTTGATTCAAAGAATGACCGACAATAACCTCTGGAAAAGTATAAAATGGTGTTTGAAAATCCATTGGGTTCAATGACAGGAGTTGAAGTTCAACTCAAAATTAAGCCAAACAGTACAAAAAAATTCCTCAAAGCCCAAACTGCACCATATGCCATAAACCAAAAGTCGAAGAAGAACTAGAAAGTCTAATCCAAACAGGAGTCGTTGAACCAGTTAGTACAAATGATTGGGCTACAGGAATAGTTCCTGTACTAAAACAATATGGTTCAGTAAGGATATATGGAGATTTTAAGACAATAATAAACTGGTATTGTGCACAGTCCACTATCCACTGCCACTGATTGAAGACTTGTTTGCTGGACTAGCTGGAGGTCAGAAATTCAGTAAAATAGACCTATGACAGGCATATTTACCAATGAATGTTGCTGCAGAATCACAGCCGCTATTCACTATTGGGCCGGACAAAGCTCTGTTCCTTTACAGGAGGTTTCCATTTAGGATAACATCTGCTCCTGCTCTTTTTCAGAGATCCATGGATCAAATTCTGAGTGGGCTAAATGGAGTACAACATTATCTAGATGACACCCTCATCACTGGCTCAAGTGTCCAGCAGCATTTGAAGAACTTGGAAACTCCACTGGAACGTCTACAAACAATAATCTCCAAATCATCCAACTACCTGGGTCAAATCATTGATAAAGATGGCTTGCATAAGGAGCCACCGGAAGAGATGATAGAAATCTTAGAAGCACCACATAAAAATGTGACACAACTAAGGTTGTTTCTGGGACAATAAATTATTACGGTAAATTTGTCCTAAATTTAAGAACGTGATTGAAGCCTTTACACACTTTGTTATGGCCAAACAGCTACAGCACTGGATAGAATGTGAACGTGCATATAAAGAGGTAAAAGAAACCTTAGAGAAGTTGGGGATATTGGTTCATACAATCCCAAGCTGAAGTTATAACTTACTTGTGTTGTGTCATCCGATGGGGTTGGTGCAGTTGTCTCGCATATTATGCCTTCAGGAGAGGAACGACTGATAGCAATTCTTCACAAATTCTTACTAGCGCAGAAATGAATTATGCTCAGCTAGAAAAAGAAGCTTTCAGCATCACATTCAGAATAAGAAGGTTTCACCATTACCTTTATGGATGTCATTTTACACTCTTGAAATCACCAACCCTTGACGGAAATGTTGGGACCGTATAAAGGTATTCTTTCTTTAGTAGCTTGTAGGTTACAGAGATGGTCTTTGATATTATTGCCGCACATTTATAATATTCAATTTTGTAAATTGGAGCAACATGCAAATACTAATGCTTTGTCAAGATTTCTCTTCAATTTGAGCATCTAATCCTGGCCACCAAAAATAACTGCGCATCAGTTTCTTCATCCACATCCACCAGGATGCCCCTCATATAGTTGGTCATTGATTTTATTACACACGCAGAGAGGAATAATCACTTGGATTACCCTTTATAAAACTCCACTCTGGATTGTCAACTCAAGTCTTCTTGTGACGTAGGGCTTGGGGTCTGGATTTCTACAATGTACATCTGTCATTGTTCCTTTTGCGAGCAGGTCCATAACCTTCCCCATCACTGGATCCATTCTTGTGTACCTCTGTATTTGAGAGGAAGTCACAGGTACATTATCCACGTGTGAGAAATGTTTGACACACGCAGCACCAACCGGCGATTTCGAGCAGTGTGTCCCGAGGGTGATAGCAGCACACATCCATTGTAATGGCCGACGCAACCATTGCAGAGAACACACATAGACTATGCTGGTCCAATGAAGGGACACATGTTCCGAGTGATTGCAAATGCACCACTCTAAATGGCCAGAAGTAGTGATTATGAAATCCATGATGACAGAACAAACTATTGAGAAATTGGATTAAATATTTGCAACATTTGCCAGACTGGAGCAGGTCATAAGTGACAATGGAACTCAGTTCACTTCCAAGGAGTTCAAAGACTACTTAAAAGGAAATGTACACAGCACATAAAGACCATCATGCAACAAATAGATTGGCCGAGTGATTCATAGTCACTTAAACATTGTTATAAAGGCATCGAAGGACATGGTACATTGTCAAGACGAATAAATAACTTGATAACATGTCGACACACCACACATTCAATGACTCAGAGTTCACCAGCAACGATGTATTTCTAAAGGAAGCTAAGGACAACGTTTTGCACCACCTGATACTTCAGAGATTGTCAAACATCAACAAGCACAGATTGCTAGGAGGGAACAAAATTCTAAAAAGTGAGTATTCACTCAGGAAAAGCGAGTGCTAGCAAAAACCTACGCTACAGATGAGAAATGGGTACCTGCAGTTCTCCTCGGAAAAACAGGTCCAATATTATACACTGTTCAGATAGATGGTGAGAGAGTTTGGCGATGTCAAACTGACCAACTACTAGCTTCACAAACTAAAATTACTGAAACTTCCCAAGAAGTAATTCCTTGTCTAAGCAGTAATACCGCTGATCAGAGAGCAAACACAGAGGCAAATTCAGATTCTAGACGCGATTTGAAATGAAATGAAATAAAAATCGCTTATTGCCACAAATAGGCTTCAAATGAAGCGACTGTGAAAAGCCCCTAGTTGCCACATTCCGGCACCTTTTCTGGGAGGCTGGTACGGGAATTGAACCTGTGCTGCTGAGATTGTTCTACTTTGCAGGCCAGCTATTTAGCCCACTGTGCTAAACCAGCCCCAGAGTTCTAAGTGCAGTAGCTAGGGAGGTTTTCTATGAGCTCCTCGACGACCAAGCTGGCAAGCTCCTAACCACTATCGAATGGCACTTGGTCATTTTTTTGGCACGTAGTGAGTTTCTCTCTGGGCAAGCTCACACTGAGAATTATTTTCAGCACTGGGGAGCTGCGCTTGCTGGCCAGATCAGCTCCTCAGAGATCTGGCTGTTCGTTCCCCGGAGGCCGTTGGATTGACGACCATCTTGTTAATGAAATGGAAATTGGCCTTAATTGGTGATTATTGTTTTCTTGCCGCATCTAGGTGAGTCCTGGAATCTGCCAATGGCTGCGAGCCGGTTCAATTGCAAACCACTTGGCGCCTGATGAGGTTCCCAATTTAGGCCATGCCCGCAATCAAACTGGCTCACATGGATTCTCTTCAGGTACGACAAGGCCATCAAATCGCACCCTGTGTTTCTGAGGAATCTTCAACATCAATGGAGACAGACACTGAAGTAACTTCACAGAAAGTACCGCCTACTGAAGAAAAAGAAGACACTTCAAAGTCTCAAGTAACCAGGTTCCAGAACGTGAAAGCCAAACGAAACAGACATCCACCTGAGAGAGAGTCCTGTTGTTATACATGTAAATAGATAATGATGCAAAGTAATGTATCTCATGTATAATTTGGTCTGATGTTAACTTTAAGAAAAATGGTCACTTGTACTAAAGTAAAGAGGAAGGTAAAGAGTGCCCCCACGGCACAGGCCCACCCGCCGATTGGTGGGCCCCGATCGCGGGCCAGGCCACCGTGGGGGCACCCCCCCGGGACCAGATCGCACCGCGCCCCCCCCCCCCCCAGGACCCCGGAGCCCGTCCGCGCCGCCAGTAAGGGAGGTGTTTAGATTCCCGCCGACAGGACCGGCATGATAGCAGCAGGACTTCGGCCCATTATGGGCAGGAGAATCACCGGGGGGGAGTGGCGCCAACAGGCGCGGCGCGATTCCCGCCCCCGCCGAATCTCTGGTGCCTGAGACTTCGGGAGACGGCGGGGCGGGATTCGCCCCCCCCCCCGGCGATTCTCCGACCCGGCGGGGGGTCGTAGAATCCAGCCCATGATTTCTTTCCAAAAAGCTAAATCTGAATGTGCTGGAATAACAGTTTACCAGTCAGTATGTATGGAATCAACAAGCAAATTAGTGTTTTGGGTTGTGGGGTTGTGCCATTCTTGCTTTGTCCTTTTGTGCAGCTCTCAATGCCTTGGCTTTTTGGACATTCTTTGTTTCCCTCATTTCTTCAACCTTTTTTTCTATTATTCGATGTAAAGATCATCTTAGTCGACAATCTTTTCAGCAGATTATAGGTTGTTCTACTTGTAATTAATTCCTTTCTGGTTTTGTTCATTTTTTGAAAACATTTGCAGAGCTCTGGAAAAACGTGGGGTGAGTCGATTCCCACCTAACCTTTTGGACACTAAGAGTCAATTTAGCATGGTCAATCAACCTAACCTGCACATCTTTGGACTGTGGGGATAAACCGGAGCACCCGGAGGAAACCCACACAAACACGGGGAGAAAGTGCAAACTGCAAACAGATGAGTCCACCCGAGGTCGGAATAGAATGCGGGTCTCTGGTGCTGTGAGACAGCAGTGCCACCTCTGTGCCACCGTGCTACCCCACTGTCAGGCCGCCTCCACTGTCGCAAAACACGCCGCAGGGGCATGTGGAAAATCCCACCCTAAGAGACTATTTTCTCTCTTGTTCGATATTCTGATTCCATTATTGCTCTTTGATCATCAATGGAAAGACTAATCTTCCCCATTTATAATGGAGACTCAAATAACCACATTCAGATTATCTGTCACAATCTGCATAGGGCAAAGCCTGGCATGAAACATATAAAAAACATACTTTACTTTGTTGTTTTCAGGATGGTTTATTCATTTTATTACTGTTGTAACATATACACAAGATGAACACGGAAGTACTCTATCTGAAATTTACACCATTTTATGCTTTTGTTTCTCTTCTTTGGCACACTGCTTTGTTGGCTTGAGAGATTTTGTAAGTCTAAAAGGTAAATATCCCTGTACAGCAAATATCTTTCCTGAGATGGTTAAAATAGGAGGAATTGGGGAGTTTGCTTGGAGACTTTTCACTCTGTAAAAATAAGGAGGGCAAGGGCTCTGTTTACTACAAATAACTCAATTATCAAGAATACCAACAACAAGAAAATTAATAGAAAATCTGACCTGACTGACCCTGTTATTAAGTAAAATGAAAAATAAATGCTTGCATTTATATTATACTTTTAACAATCTCAGGATGTCCCAAAGTACTTTAAAATCAATGTATTTTTGGACTGCAGTCACTTGTAATGTAAATGCAGCAGCTAGTTTGCACATGGCAAGCTCCCCAAGGAGTAAGTGACTTGAGAATTGCTATTTTTTTGATGATGCTGGCTGAGGACTGATCATTTGCCAGAGCCGTGGGGGAAACTGTAATGTGGTGTATTAATTGAACTTATGAACTCAGTAACTCGTGCAGTCAAGTTCAGTTCTAATGACACCACGTATGCCCAAATAGATGGTGTAGCTGTGCGATCCACTCTATGTCCAGCACTCACTAACATTTTTTTCGCTTGCCACAAGAAATGCAGTTTTAATTGAATGATTCCTAACCTCCTACCCCATGAATATTTCTGATACATAGATACACTCACAATCTTTGAATCCACAGCTGTGTGTAAGGATTTCCTTAAACATCTTAATCCACTTCATCCTGCGCTCAAATTCATTTTTGAGATGAAGCAGTCTAATGAGCTCCCTTTCCTTGACGTGCTAATTGAGAAATCTTGTAATGGTTTGCCACTACTATCTGCTCCAAGCCTACCTTCACCAGTCAATATACATATTGGGATTCCTCTAGCTCCACCTGCTATAAGCTTGATTTATCAGCAGGCTTGTAAATAGGGCATTTGCTCACTTTGAAATGGCGAGGAAGAAATGGAGTAAGCTGCAAAACGATGAATACCCCGATCAGATCATTGATCACTGTGTGTCATACCAACTTGCACTTGGGCCATAACTGCCACTTTCAGACCAAAAAAGTGCTTGTTGGTCTTAGATTCCCACAGAGCATTGCTGCCTCACGGCGCCGAGGTTCCAGGTTCGATCCCGGCCCTGGGTCACTGTCCGTGTGGAGTTTGCACATTCTCCTCGTGTTTGCGTGGGTTTCACCCCCACAACCCAAAGATGTGCAGGGTAGGTGGATTGGCCACGCTAAATTGCCCCATAATTGTAAAAAATGAATTGGGTACTCTAGATTATCACAGAAAGGCAAAGTATCTCACAAATTTGAACAAAATGTTGAGCAATCTATTTTTGCATTGCCATTATGCGGGGCTATACTTTCTGGTATAGTATTTTCCACAAACAGGATGGTCGGATTGCGGGTGGGGGTGATGGAGTGGGGCGGTGTGGAAGAGGTGGGGTGCTGGGTTGGGGAGGAGGAGGGGTGGTATGGAGCTTTGATGGAGAGGTGGAGGGACGGTGTGGAGGTGGTGGGTTGCTGGGGAGGGTGATGTGGAGGTGGTGGGGTGCTGGGGTGGGGAGGTGGAGGGGTGGTATGGAGCTTTGATGGCGAGGTGGAGGAGTGGTGTGGGGATGTGGCCGTGGTGTGGGGGTGGTGCCAACCGTGCCATAGGGACACTGCAACTCAGCGGGGTCCCACTTGGTTCCCCGATGCTGACCTCAGCCTCGGTGATTGCCCGTTTTCTGGGCCCACTGACAGGTCCAACGCCCACTGCTCCACTGGGATGAGGGGCCTCAGGTCTGGTGATTCTGCTCTCTCTCTCTGAGGTTGTCGCTGCCTTCTCCTGAGGTGGGGGACAGAAAATGCACAGGGAGTTGGATGCGGGCAGCACAGGGGGTGGGCAGCTAGTGGCCTGTGCATGCAGGGCACCCCGCTATGGCAGGCGGCATGGGCGTTGACATGCGGTGCAGGGTGGGATGCGAGCAGACTGCTAGCGGGTGTAGTTTGGTTACTTTCTGGGTGTGTGCGTGTGTGGGGGGGGAGGAGGAGAAGATGGGGGGGATGGGGGGCAGGGATTGGTGCCCAGGGCACATCGCTGGTTGCTCACCCTGGCCACCCTGAGGAGATTGTGTTGCATTCTACGGTATTGCTGGCCGGTCCTGGCAGTGGAACCCAAGGCACTCACAGCCTCTGCCACTTGTGCCCAGCCCTGCTGTACGACGGTGGGTGGCAGCCTCCTTCCCTCTCCGGGTAACAGGGTGCCTCCCCTCTCCTCCACGGCATCTAGCAGGGTCTCGAGCTCTGCATCGGTGAAACAAGATTCCCCTCTTCGAGTTGCCATCTTGCTGGCTTTAATTTTAAAAAATAAATAAATTTAGTCAGCCCAATTCATTTTTTCCAATCAAGGGGCAATTTAGTGTGGCCAATCTACCGACCCTGCACATCTTTGGGTAGTGGGGACGAAACCCACGCAAACACGGGGAGAATGTGCAAACTCCACATGGACAGTGACCCAGAACTGGAATCGAACCTGGGGCCTCGGTGCTGTGAGGCAGCAGTGCTAACCACTGTGCCACCATGCTGCCATCTTGTTGGGTTGAATGACTGTGTGTGGGAGTGGAATGCTGACATGCGGCTGAAGCTTGTCAGCCTCTGGAGTGCCAATCCTGACCCCGGTGAATCGGACGGCATTATGCATTGGAATTGAACTAGTTTCACGTGGGTGTCGGTGCTAGCCCATTAACGTGTCCTGCATTGCTCCGGGACAGCGCCACTTTCGGGATCGTAGACACCACCCGATTGAGTCCCGGCATCAGCACTTAGTCTCTCAAGCAGAGACTCCCGGCCGAAAGATTTCATTTACAGAGATACACATTACATGTCGTGCAGCTCCAAATCACCCACCACATTTCAAAGCTACACTGAAGTTAAAAACGTACCACTATTCTCAGAACTCCCCCATACCAATAAGGGTAAATAAAACATTCTAAATGGTGAACAGGGATTCTCACTGCCTGACTCCTATGCAGATTTCGGTGGGTGCTGTTTGGGTCAATCTATATTTTCAAGTTACCCCCCGGATTAATCCATATCTTCATAGAAGAATTTTATCTACTTACCACTTAGTAGCATGGATCTGGGTCCTGCGTTGCTAAGTAAGTAAAGTAGACTTTGTAATAATCACTGTTTCAGGTTAAAACTTTTAAGCTATTTTATTATTTTTTTATTTTAAAAGCTGCAATCACTGCCTTTACAGAAAAGTATAAAGATCTTGTTTCTGGATTCTCCTGGTTCATTGAAAAGACCTTCAGATCTACCTTGACAATCTCTCTTCTTTAGCTTTTGGTTTTCTCCTAATGGATTTGCTGTTCCGCTCTGTTTCTGGGCTCTATCCTTCCCATGACCGAGGACAACTATGAGAGCTGACTCTGCTGGCTGTTTCCGATTTTAGGGTTTATATTCTCCTTCTCGCAGTAATTAAGTTTATATGACATTATCGTAAAGTTACTTTATTTTACTCTTGATTGTTCAAGGTACCTTTAATCTGAATTATTTCTAACACAACTATGTATTCATGTTGAGCATGACTTTAGCTCATCGAACTCTGATTATATTTTTTTGCTTGTGATGTTCAAAAGTGCTTTGATCCTAGAGGGGTCCTCTCACTTCTAAAGTTGCTTTATTATCAAATAGTGCCCTTAGCTTGTCAGAACTCTGACTCCGATTTGGGGTTAATATTTGTTCTCGTGGACATGGTGTCTCCAGCTTCCCATATTCAACTGGTGTCAGCAGGATTTCACACCTAAACATTTGTCACCCAATTCACCTGAAAATCCTATCAATTCCTTTTTTAGCTACTTACTAAAGTAATTAACTTCAAAAAAGGTGCAAAATATTGTTTTTTTCCATGTAACTAAAAGTTCAAACTGCTTTGACTTGAAATACATGTATCAGGCGGGCCTGTGCCGTGGGGGTACTCTTTCCCTACGCGCCGGCCTCTGTAAAGTTCCGCCATGGCCGGCGCGGAGAAGAAACCTCCTGCGCATGCGCAGGAATCACGGCTGCGGTTCTGCGCATGCGCCCGAACACGCTGGCGCTCCCCCGCATGTGCTAACTCGCACCGGCCATCGGAGGCCCTTCGGTGCTGGTTGGCGTGGTGCCAACCACTCCAGCGCGGGCCTATTCCCCGGAAGTGCGGAGGATTCCGCAACTTCTGGGCGGCCCGACGCCGGAGTGGTTCACGCCACACTTTGGCGCCGGTACGGCCCGCCCGCTGGTTCGGGGAGAATCCCGGCCGTTTTTTTATGCGCATGTATATCCAGAATTCCACATCACTCACTGTTGCATGACAGTCAGTTGCTGAGCAACAATATATCGATTTGCACATGTGGTGTGATCTGTGAGCTAAATTCAAAGAAAGCTTTCGCGTTTTGTGTCTACAAGTGTGATTATTTCAAACTTCTGGGAACTACAAGATATTGGGAAGCCTTGAACCCTGAAGACAGTAGGGGCTGGTTTAGCACACTGGGCTAAATAGCTGGCTTGTAATGCAGAACAAGGCAGCAGCGTGGGTTCAATTCCCGTACCAGCCTCCCCAAACAGGCGCCGGAATGTGGCGACTAGGGGCTTTTCACAGTAACTTCATTGAAGCCTACTTGCAACAATAAACGATTATTATTATTTTTAAAAAGAATGAAAGATTTGATTGTGGTCCTATGTGTAAGATGACTACTGGGACATCTCTGTTTGAGGGGGAACACTGAACTATCCCCCCTTCTACCCCCCTACCTGTGGACATATCAAGGAACCTCCCAGAGTCCAGGTTCAACATCACAAATTCTGCATGTGGAAACAGCCTAGGCATCCATACCATACAGACCTAACATCTGTCCCATGACAGGTACCTTACACTCAGCCTGTCGTGGCACAGCAATTTGCCATTTGTTGATTAATTAGTATTGATATTGATTTCTGAGAAGCAGCATTGAAGCTGCAGTGAGCACTGTATAATGATATATGTATGGTGGTCCGGTGATGTCACCGATCGCCAGCGTGGGTAACTGTGCAGAGTAAATAAGCAGCTGGTACAATCCACCTTGTTAATAAAGCTCCTTTAGTCTGTCAGCCTCAGTGCCTCCTAACATCAACCCTGTGGACATATCAAGGAACCTCCCAGAGTCCAGGTTCAACATCACAAATTCTGCATGTGGAAACACCTCCACTGGTACAAGCTTTGACTGTGGAAAATGTGTATTCTTTGTTCAGACTTCCTTGAACTGCAACAAGTCCAGAGGAACAAGTGGGAATTGAAACTCATGATTTTTCCTCAGTGATTGAGCTCCTGTTTGCCACTGTAAGAAAGTATGATATCTGATTTAACTGTCAGCAGTTTTTTTGCTTTCCTCTCTGGCATTACATCCGAGTTACATTGAGGTGAAAATGCATTGTATACTAAAAGCAACTGCACAGCACCTATTCAATATTGTTGCATTGTGCAGTGTATCCCCTATCACAATGACTTCTTGCCGGGAGTTATTATTTCCGATTGTCGTTGTGTGCACAACAGAGGACCTTCTGAATACAAGAGAGGGTTTGTTACATTTATTTACACTGCTTTGTTCTAAATGTTAATGCTGCATGTAAATTATTACATTTAAAGATGAAGTCTCCTATTATATTTCAGGTTGTATCTGATTTCTCCATTAACATTTCTGCAGGAAGATATTTGTACCTAAATTTTGGTTGGAATTTGATCCCAAGAGTACTGAGCTGGGGTGAATTGGACATATGTACAGTATTTGCAATGGTTTGCTCTTTATTCTCATTAAATGCAACTTGGCACAACGTATCTGCAAATTTTAATTATTCATAATGCTGGAGGGAATGGCTTAGGACTTAGCAATATTACATTGCTCAGCAGTGCTTCAGAGTAAAATTGGGAATGAAATGAGTGTCAGCAATACATGCAAATGTACGTCTATTGTGCAGAAGGCAAGATACTGTGTGCAGAAAGTAGCCATTAGAAGTGGCAGTACTTGTTGCACTTGCACCAATGATAACAGTGAAGAAAATATCTGTACCCAGAATGCTTTCCATGTACACTACCGGGATTTTCTGTGCCCCTGCGGCGTGTTTCTTGGCGGTGGGAGGTAGCCCCGCGCCATTGGCCGGTGGCAGGATGTTCTGGTGCTGCTGCTGTCAATGGGATTTCCCACTGAATCCTCTCCCTCGACTCTGGGAAACCCGTGGCGGGGATTCGCCGTCGGCGGGGCCGCAAGATTCCGCTGGCGAGAATGGCCAGGAAATCTCCCCTGCCATTTTTTAAAATCGCCTTCCATATTATAAAAGTAACTTGGGAGAATTGCTCAGAAGCACCAAGCTTCTAACACTTCACTATTATGCTCAATAAAGAAACAAATCTTGTAGTCTTACTGTACAAAACAATGGCTCTGACTTTGCAAAGTTCTTTGCAAGTAATTTTGAGTAAGTAAAGACTGAGAAGCTTTTCTATATGCAGGCAAGCTGTTGAACAGTCACTTCGATTCCCTTGATCTTGCACCAATGCTGTCCCTTTCACTGAGGATAAAACCTACGAAGAGCATTGCTGCTGTGTTTCCTGTTTGAATAAAAACTCAATGTACCAGAGGCACTAACGGGAACACAATCAAGTTCAGTGCGAGTTAGTGCGAAAGCTAATCAAATGTTAGACATGAATGTATCACATCCCACCAATCCCTCTCCCCCACCACTTCCCCATCCATGTGTTTCGATCAAAAATGAGTTTCTTCATCTAAATTATTTATTCATTCATTACGCGGTATATCTCTCCACCAATCCCGAAGGATCCAAAGAAGCTACTATGATTATTTTGCTTTTCCTCCAATGGCTTCCTGCTCCGTGTCTATTTTTTTAAAAAATTGTCCTGCATTGTGTAGTTTCTAATTGAATATCTTTTTCTCACACCTCTGGGATCATCGCTCTCCAGAGGTTACTGAAGCAACGCAATTTATTCCTCTGCAGGTGGCAAGTTATAGGCAGCAGATTGTTCTTTGACCTTCCACAGTTAAATAAATTAAGGGTCAATGATTGCTGATGGGCTCAGCTTCCATTGTGACTGCTGCATGTCTCATTTGAAAACATGCCTGCTGAGGAGCACAATGCCTAACAAAAGCCTTTTCTGCTGAGAGAGGCAAGATATAAAGTTCAAACCTTCTCGAAAAGACCAATTGATGCTTAAAACGACTCACCACCACACAGTGTGGTAAAGAACTGTATAACTAAGGGGAGAAGAGAGGGCTTTTTATAATAAATAGTCAGGGGTTGGGATTGTGAGAGAGGAGATGTGGTAAATCAAAGGGTAACAACAAGGTACTAGAGTAGTGCAGCAGTTAGGATGAAGATAACCAGAACGTGGCAGGAAGGGATAGAGAGTACAAACTGAAGAGTGCAATGGCAGAGAAGGCCAGAGATAGTAAAATTGGTGAAAAGAGAGAGATAAAGTCCCTGGGCAGGATTCTCCGTCCTGCCAGCCCCATTCCCCGGCGGGAGCCCTCGCCATCAGCTGGATCCTCCATTCTGGCAGCCGACCAATGGGGTTTCCCATTGTGGCCAATCGGGAAAAACGTGGGCTTGGATGCGCTGCGGGCGAAGCAGAGGATCCCACCGATGGATAATCCTGCAGCATGTATCTGAATGCATGCAGCATTCAAAACTAAATGGTTGAATAGTTAGTACAGGTAGAAATAAATATGCATAACCTGATAACCATCAGAAGCACAGGAAAAGACAATCCATGACCGGGAGGAGGCCTCGACGGACCAGCGGCAACAGGATCGTTGCCCTGGAAGCAGAAGCAAAAAGGTTGGTGGTGGCCCAAGGGAGCTCAAAGGGGAAAGTTGAGGACCAAGACAACAGGTCCCGACGTCAGTACATTCAGAGTGTGGGCCTGTCAGAAGGTATCAAGGGCAGAGATGCGACAGGCTACCTCGCTAAAATCCAAGTTTACCAAGACATTGGGGCAAATCTGGCAAAACGCAGGGCTGAGTTTAATCGGGCAAAGTCGACCCTGTACAAGAACAGGGTGCAATGCTGTTCCCAGCCATCTGTGGGTCACATACCAGAACAAAGAGCACTATTTCAGCACCCCGGTGGAGGCAAACAAATTTGTGCGGATCAACAGCTTGGACAAGGGGCAGACGAGGCAAAGATTAAGGCTGATCAGAGAATAAAGAGAGAGCGAGCACCACAAGCACCAGGAGCTTTTTCCTGCGCTTTCTTTAACCACCCCCTCTCTGCTCCTAATTGGCTTACAAGTTTTGAATTGTGACATCTGAATGGTGCTCCATACCAGCACTTACGCTGGTATCTAACATACTGGCTCTGCACATTTGTAGTCTGGATCCTGAAAGGCTGGTGTAACATTTCACGTTTACCACTGCCAAACTGCAAATGTATAATCTGACCTTGACTCAGAACAATACAAGCTTGTATTTCATCTATAACCCAACTAATTCTTTATTTGACTTTCCCACAAATACAATATTTTCAAAACTTGGTTTCAATATTTCCCCACAACACTGATATAGATAGAAAAGTAAGTTGTTGAGAGGAGGTAAAGAGTCTGCAAAGGGATATAGATAAGTTAAGTAAAAGGGCAAATTTTTTTTAGAGGACTATAATGTGGGAAAATATGAAATTGCCCACTTTGGCAGAAGGTTACTGTGGTATTAAGTGCCACTGTCAATGACATCTTCTATCACTTTGCTGATGATTGAGAGTAGAATGATGGGATGATAAGTGGTCAGATTAGATGTTTCCTGTTTTTCTGTGGACAGGACCTATCTGGGCAATTTTCCACATTGTCGGATTGATGTTGTTTGCATTGCTGGTTCACCCAGGCTGGGGGACGAGGCTAGTTCTGGAGCACCAGTCTTCAGTACATAGAACATAGAACAGTACAGCACAGAACAGGCCCTTCGGCCCTCGATGTTGTGCCGAGCAATGATCACCCTACTCAAACCCACGTATCCACCCTATACCCGTAACCCAACAACCCCCCCTTAACCTTACTTCTAGGACACTACGGGCAATTTAGCATGGCCAATCCACCTAACCTGCACATCTTTGGACTGTGGGAGGAAACCGGAGCACCCGGAGGAAACCCACGCACACACGGGGAGGACGTGCAGACTCCGCACAGACAGTGACCCAGCCGGGAACCGAACCTGGGACCCTGGAGCTGTGAAGCATTTATGCTAACCACCATGCTACCGTGCTGCCCCTAATACAATTGCCAGGATGTTGTCTGGCCCATAGCCTTTGCTTCATTTAGTGCCTTCACATGCCAAATCACTGAGTGTCTTTAAGACAGAGATAGATATGTTCTTGAGTAATAAGGGTATCAGGGGTTACGGGGAGAAGGCAGGAGAATGAGGATGAGCAACATATCAGCCATAATCGAATGGTGGAGCAGACTCAATGGCCTGAATGGCCTAATTCTGCTCCTATATCTTGTGGGATTCTGTTGGGGAGGGTGTCTGACTGCGAGTCTGATGACTGGTCTCTGATGGGGAGGTCTGATTTGGGCTGGGAGGGTCAGTGTAGAGGGTTTGGTCACCCTCATGTGTGCATGCTCTGGGGGAGTATGCATGCATGAGGGTGAGGGTTGGGGGGGGGGGGGGGGGAAGAGGCCCTACTTGTCAGCAGATGAAGGGGTGCAGGATTTGCGGTATTAGGGGAGGTGGGACCGCCACCAGACCTCGGTATTGGGCTACCTGCTCAAAATGGTGGCCTGATACCAGGATTCCGACAGAATCTGGTGAGCTCTTCTCAATGCATAAAGGAAACGGAATCACACATGGATACCACGCCTAGCACCAGCGGAGACGAACTACTTGTCTGTGTCGGCGGATGCACTTAGTCTCCAAAACGGAGAATCTAGCCCCTAATATACATAGTTTAAGGTAAATGGTGGAAGATAGAGGGGGGATGTCAGAGGTATGTTCTTTACCCAGAGAGTAGTGGGGGCATGGAATGCACTGCCTGTGGAAGTAGTTGAGTCGGAAACATTAGGGACCTTCAAGCGGCTATTGGATAGGTACATGGATTACGGTAGAATAATGGAGTGTAGATTAATTTGTTCTTAAGGGCAGCACAGTAGCATTGTGGGTAGCACAATTGCTTCACAGCTCCAGGGTCCCAGGTTCGATTCCGGCTTGGGTCACTGTCTGTGCGGAGTCTGGACATCCTCCCCGTGTGTGCGTGGGTTTCTTCCGGATGCTCCGATTTCCTCCCACAGTCCAAAGATGTGCAGGTTAGGTGGATTAGCCATGATAAATTGCCCTTAGTGTCCAAAATTGCCCTTAGTGTTGGGTGGGGTTACTAGGTTATGGGGATAGGGTGGAGGTGTTGACCTTGGCTAGGGTGCTCTTTCCAAGAGCCGGTGAAGGCTCGATGGGCCGAATGGCCTCCTTCTGCACTGTAAATTCTATGATAATCTATGATTAATCTAGGACAAAGGTTTGGCACAACATCGTAAGCCGAAGGGTCTGTTTTGTGCTGTATTTTTCTATGTTCTGTATGGTTTTTATGCCTCCATCCAGGTTGAAGCAGAGGCAAGTGGGCTTAAAGTGGGGTTTGGATCCAATTGCGGAATTCCTGCCCCACCTTCCCATTTATGGCAATTCTGGCTGACATGGGATAATAAGGTCGACATAATCCCAGATTATCATAGACTGCTTTCCCCTTTGAGTGGGACAGCTGACTGATGGTGATTTAACTTAAAGATCACCGCACCTCAAGCGATGGCAAGGTTGCGAAGGTAGCTCTTCATGAATAGCCTCAGCCTATACGGAAATAAGGGTACGGGTCGCCAACCCTTCCTGGACACTCCTATCCTTGCTGGCTCCATTGCCAGGATGGGAATTTTAAACCCTCCACAAATTTTATGGAGCAGGCTTGTTCCTTTCATAGACGTAGCTCACGGTATTGCAGAGGAGTCACCAAACTGTCCATCAATTGCAATCATTACAGTATCAATGACAAAAAAAGCTCACACCTCTCAATTTTGTGTAAATAAACGTATGTAAGAATGGAAAAATCACATCAATGAACAACTTATTACAAAGTAAGTGAGATGTCTGCAACTGTGTAACACGGTAGCATGGTAGTTAGCATAAATGCTTCACAGCTCCAGGGTCCCAGGTTCGATTCCCGGCTGGGTCACTGTCTGTGTGGAGTCTGCAAGTCCTCCCCGTGTGTGTGTGGGTTTCCTCCGGGTGCTCCGGTTTCCTCCCACAGTCCAAAGATGTGCGGGTTAGGTGGATTGGCCATGCTAAATTGCCCGTAGTGTAAGGTTAATGGGGGGATTGTTGGGTTACGGGTATAGGGTGGATACGTGGGTTTGAGTAGGGTGATCATTGCTCGGCACAACATCGAGGGCCGAAGGGCCTGTTCTGTGCTGTACTGTTCTATGTTCTATGTTCTATTGCACACTGAGCTCAGTGAACATAGAACATAGAACATTACAGCGCAGTACGGGCCCTTCGGCCCTCGATGCTGCGCCGACCTGTGAAACCATCTGAAGCCTATCTGACCTACACTATTCCATTTTCATCCATATGTCTATCCAGTGACCACTTAAATGCCCTTAAAGTTGGCGAGTCTACTACTGTTGCAGGCAGGGCGTTCCACACCCCTACTACTCTCTGAGTAAAGAAACTGCCTCTGACATCTGTCCTATATCTACCACCCCTCAATTTAAAGCTATGTCCCCTTGTGTTGGTCATCACCATCCGAGGAAAAGCACTCTCACTGTCCACCCTATCTAACCCTCTGACTATCTTATATGTCTCTATTAAGTCACCTCTCAGCCTTCTCCTCTCTAACGAAAACAACTTCAAGTCCCTGAGCCTTTCCTCGTAAGACCTTCTCTCCATACCAGGCAACATCCTAGTAAATCTCCTCTGAACCCTTTCCAAAGCTTCCACATCCTTCCTATAATGTGGTGGCCAGAACTGCACGCAGTACTCCAGGAGCGGCCGCACCAGAGTTATGTACAGCTGCAGTATGACGTTATGGCTCCGAAACTCAATCCCCCTACTGATAAAGGCTAGCACACCATATGCCTTCTTAACAGCCCTATTAACCTGGGTGGCAACTTTCAGGGATTTATGTACCTGGATGCCGAGATCTCTCTGTTCATCTACACTACCAAGAATCTTGCCATTAGGCCAGTACTCTGCATTCCTGTTACTCCTTCCAAAGTGAACCACCTCACACTTTTCCGCATTAAACTTCATCTGCCACCTCTCAGCCCAGCTCTGCAGCTTATCTATGTCCCTCTGTATCCTATAACATCCTTCAGCACTATCCACAACTCCACCGACATTTGTGTCATCTGCAAATTTACTAACTCATCCTTCTACACCCTCTTCCAGGTCATTTATAAAAATGACAAACAGCAGTGGCCCCAAAACAGATCCTTGCGGTACACCACTAGTAACTGAACTCCAGGATGAACATTTGCCATCAACCACCACCCTCTGTCTTCTTTCAGCTAGCCAATTACTGATCCAAACCGCTAAATCACCTTCAATCCCATACTTCCTTATTTTCTGCAATAGCCTACCGTGGGGAACCTTATCAAACGCCTTACTGAAATCCATACACACCACATCAACCGCTTTACCCTCATCCACCTGTTTGGTCACCTTCTCAAAAAACTCAATAAGGTTTGTGAGCCATGACCTACCCGTCACAAAACCGTGTTGACTATCGCTAATCAACTTATTCTTTTCAAGATGATTATAAACCCTATCTCTTATAACCTTTTCCAACATTTTACCCACAACCGAAGTAAGGCTCACAGGTCTATAATTACCAGGGTTGTCTCTACTCCCCTTCTTGAACAAGGGGACAACATTTGCTATCCTCCAGTCTTCCGGCACTATTCCTGTCGACAAAGACGACATAAAGATCAAGGACAAAGGCTCTGCAATCTCCTCCCTGGCTTCCCAGAGAATCCTAGGATAAATCCCATCTGGCCCAGGGGACTTACCTATTTTGACACTTTCCAAAATTGCTAACACCTCCTCCTTGTGAACCTCAATTCCATCTAGCCTGGTCGACTGAACCAGAGTATTCTCCTCGACAACATTGTCTTTCTCCAGTGTAAACACTGACGAAAAATATCCATTTAACGCTTCCCCTATCTCCTCTGATTCCACACACAACTTTCCACTCTATCCTTGATTGGCCCTTAGTGCATTAGACCTTCTTCGAGCTTCGCCAAGCATTTATTATTAAGCCATGTGGCAACTATATCAACAAAAGCAGACTAAACTTGGTCAGTTTTTCCAGAAGGTTGCGGGCTTGAGGGCCTGACAGTCATGATTACATCTGGGCCAATGTTCCAGTAAACAGAAGGGGTCTTTGTACCTGCTAACCTCACCATCAGGCTCTGTTGCTCCCACAGACCTAGCTCGAGACCGCGGGTCTGATTGCATCCTGACCCGGTCTCCCCAGAACAGAAATATGCTCGGTGAACCTCCTTAACAGATTTAGGTTTGGAACGTTCCTGATTCACTCTTCCTGCCTTCTTCATGAAAATCCAGCCCCGTGGAATCAAGTAAGAATGAAAAATATACGTTGTGTGGATTTCAGTATGTGCATATAGAGCCCAAGTATCTTTACTACTGCCAACACTCTTCCAATTATGGATAATGGGAAATACACAAGTGCAACAAGAAAGAGAGGTGGCTGTCACAATTTCATCCATTTAATACCCAATCATTACATTCTCCATTGAAATAAATGGGCAATGCACTAGATGCATATGCTTTTAGAGGCAGGTCTTATTTCTCACCGACAAAACTTTATCATGATATTCCATTCTGAATTAGCTCTTATTCAATATTATGAATCTAATACTAGTAATTAATCCATTTTTAATCACAGTTTCTTGGATAAATAATGTAATCAGTATGTTATCATCAGAAACTATAACAGACCGAACAATATTTAAAAACCTTCCCCACTGCTTCCTGCTGAGCTAATTATTAGTGCAAGGAGCCAATTCTTTGAGTACAATGAAAAATGTTCTCCATGTATTACAATAATTTACAGCTACCACTGATTGTTTCATACCAGTTTCACTTTTCCACACCTCTTTTGAAGGTATAGCTGGAATGTGCATAATTCGTGAAAATAGTGTTATTAAAACATGATATGGTTCACAGTGATTGTGAGGAAGATATGTAATAGTAGGGGGAGAGAGGGTGAATATCAACACAGTCAAAATTGATAATCACCTGAATCAATATTGAAACATAGGCCTGAACCTTATGGATGGCGGGGCCTCGCTTCCTGTGAAGGAGGGATATGGGGATGTGAAGATGGGGGGTGGGAGTAGGGAGGGAGGATTGGTGACTGTGGAGGGGGGAATGAAGGATGGGATGAGGAGGGGGATTAGGATGAGGGAGGGGGATTGGGGTAGAGGGGGGTAAACGGCTGCATTCCTGGCTGCTGCCACCCAGGCTGGGATTTACACATGTTCACCTCCAATTCCAGCCCACCCACATGACAGTTGCTCGGCTTCACGCTTTCTCAGACTCTAACTCCTGAAAGATGGATGGCAACTACAACTCGATCAGGCACTGCAGGCTGGGTCTCCCCTGATTGTGTACTGCCACTGCGAATTACACAGCGCCTCCAGCCACATGAGGATTGTACTTCCCATCTGTGAATTGTTAATAAACTTGCCCCCTCTCTGTGATTGGCTCAGCAGAGTGATGGGCATGTACACTCTGAAAGCGATTACAATGTAGTTCTGTCCCTGACTGACTAGGAGAGACTCGCTCATCGTTTCAGAGCCCCCGGTGGTTTGGAAGCCCTGTCCCTGGAGTACGGTGCGTTTCATTGGAAGTCTGTCCCTGAGTCCTACCCTGGTGAAACACGTTAGAGTATTTTCAAGAAGCTTTGCCTTTTAGTCAAAAAGCTTCAGTTCAGGCTTGTCGGGTTCAGTACGCAGCACAACTGAAATCTCTTTTGTCTAGTGGGTTCACAATTTATTTTATAACTTGTACAATGATTATCAAAAAAAGCTGCAGCTCCAGATACGATTGGCTATGCACTAACATATCAATTATGTGCTGTGCTGTCTATGATAAAATAGCTCAAAAGATATTTTACCATGGCAACATTGGCCATTTAAATTCATAAATCACTGCATGCAGCATTTTAACACTCAATTTTTCAACTTTCCCTTTAACCTGCACTGTTTCCCTGATTTATATGAGGAAATCTTCCACGTCAAGTTCAGATGCCATTGCTCCTTCATGCATAGCTACTGAAGATCATAACTAGATTCCCATCTGAAAAGTGCACTGGTTCATAAGTTGCATCTAAAGCAGAATTATCGCATGTATTATTTACTATTGTATTGTGCAGAATGCGTTCATAGAGTAATTTAACTGTTGTGCTGAACACAGGTACATGAATGTTCTACATTGCACCTTTGATGTCCTCATTGATTTCCACAACTTCAAATCCACAATTTCCTTTAATACATAATAATTGCCAAAAATATTTACAAGTTTGGTTAAAATGTATTCCAAATGCATATCATATTGACCGTACTTGCACGCTGCACCACTCATCGTAACCTCTATGTGAAACAAGGCCAGCTCTGTATAAACCATGAATTGTTCAAGTTTATTCATTGGCATACAGTGCGAAAATTACACAATTCAGAACAATTTAAATCTTTCAGTGCTAAGTGAAATGCACTAGGCTAGATTACACAGTGGTTAGCAATGTTGCTTCAATTAGGACAGCATGGTAGCATTGTGGATAGCACAATTGCTTCACAGCTCCAGGGTGCCAGGTTCGATTCCAGCTTGGGTCACTGTCTGTGCGGAGTCTGCACATCCTCCCCGTGTGTGCGTGGATTTCCTCTGGGTGCTCCGGTTTCCTCCCACAGTCCAAAGATGTGCAGGTTAGGTGGATTTGCCATGATAAATTGCCCTTAGTGTCCAAAGATTGCCCTTAGTGTTGGGTGGGGTTACTGGGTTGTGGGGATGGGGTGGAGGTGTTGACATTGGGGAGGGTGCTCTTTCCAAGAGCCGGTGCAGACTCGATGGGCCGAATGGTCTCCTTCTGCACTGTAAATTCTATGATCTATGATCACAGCGCTAGGGTCCCAGGTTCGATTCCTGGCTTGGGTCACTGTCTGTGCGGAGTCTGCACATTCTCCCTGGGTCTGCGTGGGTCTCCTCTGGGTGCTCCGGATTCCTCCCACAAGTCCCGAAAGACGTGCTTTACGGTTGAATTGGACATTCTAAATTCTCCCTCTGTGTACCTGAACAGGTGCTGGAATGTGGCGACTAGAGGCTTTTCACAGTAACTTCATTGCAGTGTTAATGTAAGCCCAATTAATAATAATAATATTTTATTGTCACAAGTAGGCTTACATTAACACTGCAATGAAGTTACTGTGAAAAGCCCCTAGTCGCCACATTCCGGCGCCTGGTCGGGTCACAGCGGGAGAATTCAGAATAAAGATTATTATTATTAAAATGTGTGCTGCACAGAACTGTGATAATTCTCTGGAGTAAAAACTATCAATGGTAAATGTCATGCTATAGATTAATGCATTGTGTCACTGTATGTGTGCCATCAGATAATTCCTCAAAAATAGCCAGGACTGCAGCTCAGGTTGTTTGCCAGCACCCCGAGCAGTTTCCCCTTTACAAAATGAAAAGTTTGCATTTAGATGCAAAATTCCTCAGGTAAGCCTTTTACCCGATACCTATTCAAAATATGTGACATTCCGTCAATCAGTATTGCTTAAGATTCCTTTAAAATGGAAAATTTAAGATTGTAATCAAGTGGATCACTATCAATCAAATAAATACAGCAACATGTCATTGGGGTTTAATTAGAATTCTCCTACCAGCTTGTTGTTAATTTCCTTTCAGGCTTACAAGTATAATTAAATCTTTCAGCCACAAGCAGAAATGTAATTTCAGATGATGATTTAAAAATGGCAATTTGAATAAAATGGAACCTGACAAGCACAGACAGCACCTCCCCCACCTTCCACCATGTTCCTTCGTCACTTAAAGATCGACCAGTCTTGGTTCAAGTCTCAGCTTTCAACTGTGTTCTTACTCTCGACATTTCCTAAGGGGTTCTGATAACTTCATGGAATCATAGAACTTACAATGCAGAAGGAGGCCGTTAGGCCCATTGAGTCTGCACAGACCCTTGGAAAGAGCATCCCACTTGAGCCCACATCTCCACACTATCCCCATAACCCTACCTAACCTTTTTTTTTTGCACACTAAGGGCAATTTATCATGGCCAATCCGCCTAACCTGCACATCTTTAAACTGTTGAAGGAAAGCGGAGCACTCGGAGGAAACCCACGCAGACAAATGGAGAACATGCAGACTCCACACAGACAGTAACTCAAGCCGAGAATCAAACCTAGGACCCTGGATCTGTGAAGCAACTGTGCTAACCTCTGTGCTACCGTGCTACCCCCCCCCCCCCCCAACAGAAAGGAATACAAACAAGATTTGAAAAAGATTATGACATTTCCTCAGCAATGTAAATACTTCACGGCAGAATCAACAGCAGAACTATTACTATAAGACCATAAGACATAGGAGCGGAAGTAAGGCCATTCGGCCCATCGAGTCCACTCCACCATTCAATCATGGTTGATTTCAACTCCATTTACCCGCTTTCTCCCCATAGCCCTTAATTCCTCGAGAAATCAAGAATTTATCAATTTCTGTCTTAAAGACACTCAACGTCCCGGCCTCCTCCGCCCTCTGTGGCAATGAATTCCACAGACCTACCACTCTCTGGCTGAAGAAATTTCTCCTCATCTCTGTTCTAAAGTGACTCCCTTTTATTCTAAGGCTGTGCCCCCGCGTCCTAGTCTCCCCTGCTAATGGAAACAACTTCCCTACGTCCATCCTATCCAAGCCATTCATTATCTTGTAAGTTTCTATTAGATCTCCCCTCAACCTCCTAAACTCCAATGAATATAATCCCACGATCCTCAGACGTTCATCGTATGTTAGGCCTACCATTTCTGGGATCATCCGTGTGAATCTCCGCTGGACCCGCTCCAGTGCCAGTATGTCCTTCCTGAGGTGTGGGGCCCAAAATTGCTCACAGTATTCTAAATGGGGCCTAACTAGTGCTTTATAAAGCCTCAGAAGTACATCCCTGCTTTTATATTCCAAGCCTCTTGAGATAAATGACAACATTACATTTGCTTTCTTAATTACGGACTCAACCTGCAAGTTTACCTTTAGAGAATCCTGGACTAGGACTCCAAGTCCCTTTGCACTTTAGCATTATGAATTTTGTCACCGTTTAGAAAATAGTCCATGCCTCTATTCTTTTTTCCAAAGTGCAAGACCTCGCACTTGCCCACGTTGAATTTCATCAGCCACTTCTTGGACCATTCTCCTAAACTGTCTAAATCTTTCTGCAGCCTCCCCACCTCCTCAATACTACCTGCCCCTCCACCTATCTTTGTATCATCGGCAAACTTGGCCAGAATGCCCCCAGTCCCGTCATCTAGATCGTTAATATATAAAGAGAACAGCTGTGGCCCCAACACTGAACCCTGCGGGACACCACTTGTCACCGGTTGCCATTCCGAAAAAGAATCTTTTATCCCAACTCTCTGCCTTCTGTCTGACAGCCAATCGTCAATCCATGTTAGTACCTTGCCTCGAATACCATGGGCCCTTATTTTACTCAGCAGTCTCCCGTGAGGCACCTTGTCAAAGGCCTTTTGGAAGTCAAGATAGATAACATCCATTGGCTCTCCTTGGTCTAACCTATTTGTTATCTCTTCAAAGAACTCTAACAGGTTTGTCAGGCACGACCTCCCCTTACTAAATCCATGCTGACTTGTCCTAATCCGACCCTGCACTTCCAAGAATTTAGAAATCTCATCCTTAACGATGGATTCTAGAATTTTGCCAACAACCGAGGTTAGGCTAATTGGCCTATAATTTTCCATCTTTTTTCTTGTTCCCTTCTTGAACAGGGGGGTTACAACAGCGATTTTCCAATCCTCTGGGACTTTCCCAGCACCTATTTGTAGGAGGAGAATATCATGCAGTAATAGAAATAGGAAAGCTGATTTGAGAATATGTTACAGAGAAGAGTTTTGAGGAGGGTAAGAGAGTTAATAAAATGGAGGGATTTGGGTTTGAGTTGAGGTGGGTAAAAGTTTTGTGACTAATTAAAGAAGCACAGAGGCACGAGAGGCCTGATGCAAGATCAGGGACCTAAATCTCTGCTCCTCTCTACACAGATGTTGCTTGACCTGCTGAGTATTTCCAGCATTTTCCATCTTTATTTCAATCTTTTCAGCAACCACAGTATTTTGGTTTTGTTTTAAAATGAAGGAATTAGATAGCAGGAGGAAAGCCAGAAGGGCTTTGCACCTTATTGTGAAATATATCACTGGACACGGCAATTGAATTGGACAGAACAATTGAGTTTAAAAGAGATCCCACTGCACATGTGGAGAAAGCAGACATTCAAGAATATGGTGAGTTAAAGAATGGGGGGTTAATTTATGAAATAGAAATATAAGGCATAGGAAATTGGCCATTTGGCCCCTTGAACTTGTTTGGCCATTCCGTAAGATCATGGTTGATCTGACTGTGGCTTTTCTTTCCTGCCAGCCCTCTCTTTACTGCATTGTAGATCAAAAGTCTGTCTAACTCAGCCTTGAATATGTGCAATGACCCAGCCTCTACTGCGCTCTGGGAAAGAAGGGTTGAAGACTCTCTGAGAGAGGAAATGTCTCTTCTTCTCTGTCTTAAGTGGGAGTCCCATTATTTTGAAATTGTTCTACATTCTTCCGTGAGCGAAAGCATTATCTTATCATCTACCCTGTTAAGCCCCTTCAGAATCTTACATGTTTCATTTGTGTCTTTATGATTTTGTTCTAACATTAAGAATGATTCTTAAGCATAAGGTTTGGTAATGTCACATGTTAAAAGGCATCTTTCTTATCCAGAAAGGATGCTCCTCTGTACATTGGGATATGTGGGATTAGACTTACAGAATGTTTGCAGCATATGTATAATATCAGCTAAGCAAATAAAATGTTACCATTAATTGTGAGGAGAATCGAATCTAAAGATAAGGAGGTTATGCTTCAGTTGTACAGGGCATTGGTGAGTCTCGAATACTGTGGACAATATTGGCCTCCTTATTTAAGGAAGTACATAAATGTGTTGAAAGCAGTTCAGAGAATGTTTATAATAATACCCTTTTATTATAAAAATATTTTATTATTGTCACAAATAGGCTTACATTAACACTGCAATGAAGTTACTGTGAAAATCTCCTAGTCGCCACACTCTGGCCCTGTTTGGGTACTCTGAGGGAGAATTCAGAATGTCCAATTCACTTAACAGCACCTCTTTCGGGACTTGTGGGAGGAAACCCACGCAGACACGGGGAGAACATGCAGCCTAATACCTGGATTGGGCGGGTTGTCTTATGAGGAAAGGTTGGACAGTCGAGGCTTGTATGTACTGGAGTTTAGAAGATTAAGAGGCGGCTTAATTGAAACATATATGATCCTGCGGGATTTTGACAGGGTTGATGTGGAAAAGATGTTTTCACTTCTGAGAAAATCTAGTAATAGGGACAACTGTTTAAAAATAAGGGGTTGCCCATTTAAGACAGAGATGAGGAGAAATGTTTTCTCTCAGAGGGTCGTGAGTCTTTGGAACTCACTTCCTCAAAAGGCAGTGGAAGCAAAATCTTTGAATATTTCTAAGGCAGAGCTAGATAGATTCTTGATATGGGGATGGATGGTTACCTCGGGTAGGCAAGAATGTCGAGTTGAGGTTACAATGAGATCAACCATGATCTAATTGAATGGTGGAGCAGGCTTGAAGGCTCAAGTGGCTTACTCCTGCGCCTAATTCCACCCTATTCCTAAAAAGATATTATGCATTTTTTAACATTTAAAAAAAAAAAATGTAGATATCTGACCTTATAATAGATTTTTCATTGCCACCTAACTCTTCCATTATAAATCATTGAAACAGATATCAATAAAATAGATGACATAGGGACAGGACTGCAGCGGTTCAAGAAGGCAGCTCACCGTCACCTTCTCATGAACAATTAGGCATGGGCAATAAATGCCGGCCTAACCAGTGAAGCCCACATCCCCTACAAACGAATTTAAAAAGCATGGTACAATTGCTCTCATAAAGAAATGGTACAGATATAATGGGCCAATTAACTGGTGCTATGAACTTCCCTATTTCTAAAACAACTATAATTTGTTGTTGTAGGGCTAGACAACTTAAAGCATTGGAGAAACTCGCCTTGAGATATTTTTGTACATTTGCTCTTAGGTTTTGTCTGGAGCATTTGTAAAGCTAAAGTTCCTCACTGAGCTGCGAGAATGTTTCCATACTTCTCCTTTATATTAATCAGTTATTTGATCTTACCTTTCTATTTATTTTTGTTTGTATGCCTGTCCTTTCCAAGCAGCTACTTTGTCTCCAACTTGTACCATATTATTCACAGAAATATATTTCCATCATGGTGGAAGAGTATGCAGTAAACTGACATACAATGGGTACTCTCTGTTTCAATGAGGTCATTTCTCATTTTTCGCTACTCTAGACTGTAGAATATAAGCCCAGGCTCACCTCTCGCATTAAAGGTAAGAGAAAATGGTGGGTCGTGAATGTTGGCTGGCATGGGTCGTGAAGGTCGGTCGGCGTGGGTCGCGAAGGTCGGTCGGCGTGGGTCGCGAAGGTCAGCCGGCATGGGTACCGAAGGTTGGACAGTTGGTAAAAATGGGTCCCGGGCAAAAAGATTTGAAAAATACTGCTCTAGATGAGGCTTTGAAGGAGAAGTATCTTGATTCTCCACAATCTCAAAGCTTTTTCAGCAGGATGCAGCTTTGAAAAGCTAAAATGATACAGAACTGTTTATGGGATATATGGTTAATTTAATTGTAAATTGATCATTTTGATTCCTCACTAGTTTATGCTTTTTTAAAAAAATACTTTATCAGAGTTACAAAGCCAGAGGCAGAGGCAAACCCCTAATCCAGCTCCTTGCCTGCTCCAGAAACCAATTCAAATTGAATCCAATTCATGGTCCTCACAAGAGAGACTTACCAGATCCAGGCATTACACCTGGCCTCATGCTTATCTTAGCCAAAATGCCCAGAAGTGATGATTTGTAAACAGAAACCATGTATCAAGTCAAAGCCAGTAAAATGTCATTCTTACGTGAATTGCTTTCTTCCTCTAAAGTGCTGATTTTATAAATTTAGGTAATAATTGACTGTGTAAGTTCATTTTACCGATGTTACGATATCACCACATTCTTATAGTATTATAGTGTTATCATTATCCTGGCACATAATGAGTCTCTCCTGCACTTGCCGCCTGCCATTGGTGTGTTGGAAGGATTTAGCAAGTTTGTACTCAGTCTCTTGACTGTGTTATGAATGCAGCTTCCTTGGCCATCAATTCCTGGGGTATGTGGGACACAAACTCGGAGCTTCTGGCTCAGATATATGTGCCACAAGACCGCCCGAGGTTAGACTGTGCCCCCAATAATTCTGAATTCACCTGTGGTGGGAAATTTGGATATCACAATGGTCAAAGTTAGGAAGATTATGATTTCATAAACTACTGTATCAATGTGTTTTCATGACATTTTGGTGACTTTGCTTGAGACATGGTTGAAATTAATGCTTTCTGTCAACATGGCTTTTGTAAAAATCCCTTTTCCTTCAGGAAAGATAGAGAGCCCGATTTAACACCCAAAATAGAGTGCGGGAGCCGAGAAAGACCCCACTATCAAACGGGGCTCTGTTTTTTTGGGCCTCTGTGGGGAACACCCTGCTGAGGCCGCACTTACCTCACTGCCTGCACTGACGGGAAGAGATTGGAGCACTTACCTCACTGCCTGCACTGACGGGAAGAGATTGGAGTGCCATTTTTTAATGTTACCCCGATCTCTCTATCCCCACTGCAGCTTACGGGTCCCCCTCCCTCTCCCCACACTCCCCCACTGTCCCAATCTCTGAGGGGATACTCCAGTCCCCCTCACCCTGCCTCATAGGGGCAGGACACTCCTGGGCCTGATCCCTGACATGGGCAACTTGGCACCCAGACACCTTGGCACTACCACCCTGGCAAGAGTTCTAGGGTACCAGCCTGTCCAGAGCCCGAACACCCAGGGATGTCCGATGGCCTGGGAGACCCCTCCCCACAGGTGCCATTACGCCTGGTCCATGTTTGTGTGGACCAGTGCTGAACAGTGCCATGGCGAGGTCTGCTAGGTGCAGGCGTTCGTTCCTGGGCCTTGGGTGAAATGGCACCGACATTTAAATTTATTTATTTATTTTTAATTTAGAGTATCCAATTCATTTTTTCCAATTTGGCGTGGCCAATCCACCTACCCTGCTTTTTTTTTTGGGTTGTGGGGGCGAAACCCACACAAACACGGGGAGAATGTGCAAACTCCACATGGACAGTGACCCAGAGCCGGGATCAAACTTGGGACCTCGGCACGTGAGGCAACCGTGCTAACCACCTGCACCACCGTGCTGCCCTCGCGACATTTAAATGAGCGAAGTTTCATGCAACCTGGTTAGATCTCACTAGGCGTTCCTGGCGCATAATTCTCGCAAGAAGCCTTTCGCGAGATTCAACGGCCTGCTGCATCACCAGGTCAGGCGTGACAAGCTATTCAATCACGTTCAGAGAATCACACTAATTTGATCAAAGTCTTAAATGGCTAACTGTAAGATCATGTCAAAACATTTAAGTGAACCGACAATACTTTCCAGTATTAAGTTAGCACATCAAAAGGATTGTACCTGATTATCTTTTCAATTTGATTTATTTAGGTTATTGTTCAAAGCAATAAACCTTTTTTAAACAGATGTGCATGCACTAAGGGTTGTCCCAGCAGCAAGTTGAAATTGTGTTTGAAATGGAAGCAGCTGTACTGTGGCCCTTTAACTGAGCCACAGCATTATCAATCTATTTCCAGGCTTTCCAACAGAGAGGGCGGGTGGTACAGCATATCGAATCTGCTTCTAGTTAAAGGCAGCAGTCAGAGTGACTGAACTATACATTGATTCCCGAACAGGCGCCGGAATGTGGTGACTAGGGGCTTTTCAAAGTAACTTCATTTGAAGCCTAATTGTGACAATAAGCGATTTTCATTTCATTTTTTCACTTTGATTCCTGTGGCTTCAGCGATCACAGGAATGGAATGGAAATCAAGGAAGGCTCCTCCCCAAGGAAGGCTCTTGTACTCTTATTTAGAGATGCTGCTGTGGGATCTGAGATGATGTGTGCCAAGGACAGGAAGAAGAGGACAACGTCTCAAACCAAGTGGGTAGGGATGGAAGTGGCTGAGGAAGTAAGCCCATGAGTGTTGCCCCTCAAATTTGGCGACAGTGCCCCAAGAGGTTCAAAGGCTTCAGGGGAACAGGAAAAATTAGTTCCACAGGTGCCAAACTGCAGCTTTCTCCAACATTTTCCCACATAACCACACCTCAGAACAATAAAATCAAACTTCACCACACCATTGTCCTTATATCTTGGTGAAGAATCCTGCGTTTGCTATAGCCGCCACATCAAGCACCTGAGTGCCATCATGAGAATTTGATGGCAGGACAAAAATCACAAACAACAAGGTCCTCCACCATGCTGGGCTCAGCAACATGGACACCACCCATTAGAAAATGCGACTTAGATGGCAAAGTTATATTTTCCACATGGATGATCACAAAATGCCCAAGTAGATCTTCTATACGGGACTGTCTCAGGGCAAACAAATTCAATGTGATCAGTACAAACTATACAAGACCATCCTAAATAACAGCCTTACAATCCTCTGCATTGCAGACCATCTCTCTGGGAAATTACTGCAACTGAACAACCACATGGAGGCAAGAACTGAAATTTGATTCAGCATGGTTCAAACGCCATCTACACCAAACTTGCAACATCCAGAATGCGCAGAGGGAGACCAGGGACAAAACAGCTGCAGAAATTCTCATAAGCATAAATGAGGATAACATGAACTGCTAGTTCTGTTAATGCCCATGTTGTTCGACATTGGACTTTTAAGTCACGCAAGCACCTCTGTAAGACAATGAAATCACTGACAGTTTGGACATACTCAAACAACAAGAAATCTACCACCATCAATGGAAGTGACCACAACTTTTGGGGGGGACCTTGGGTGAAGTTCAATGGCTCGAGGAGCTCGATTTGGAAACACCTGACATCCAAAGTTGGGAATTCCACTGGAGGGGGGCTTGATGGAAGTTTCATCCAAACACTAAAGGTCTGAAAAGACATTTTCATTGCTGCTGCCTCTTTTCACTTGGACAACTTCAGGATATAGTGGCATTGTTGATGGACCCACCACGGTAATGGCCAGAAGACCTAATTTGAATCCCACCAAGGCAGATGTTGAAATTTCAATTCAGTAAATAAAAATCGAGAATTACCAGTCTAATGATGACCATGAAGCCATTGCTGATTGTCATAGAAAGCCCACTGGTTTACTAATGCCCTTCAGGGAAGAAATCTACCATCCTGACCAGGTCTGGCCTACATTTGACCCCAGTTCCACAGCAATGTGGTTGACTCTTAACTATCCTCTGAAATGGTTCAGCAAGCTACTCAGCTCAAGGGCAATCAGGGATGGGTAACACATGCTGGCCTTGCCAGTAATGCACACATCCCATGAACACATTTTTAAAAACCTGGACAATAGCAAGGTCAAAATAATGGGCATTGGCCTAGATCACCCGGGAAAGTGTGGCATATAAAGAGGACACATTTCCAGAGTTCTTCACGTCTTCAGCTCATGTACATCAATTTTTGCCTGAGCCGCTGTAAAGTGCCTCATTTTGAACACCCTGCTTCTACTAATCAGTACAAATGTGTCCACACTGGTGTCGATTTATTCTAATTACCAGACCACAGATATTTTGACAGGGTCAGGCTTGATCAAAGTAGAGCAAAGATTTTGCTCTGCCAAGTTAGAGTGGCAGAATGGGATTAGAGCTTTTGGTTCCTGTCTATCATTGAATCTACTGGAATAGCTGTGTTACATATACTGTCCCTTTTGATTGTGACATCTCCAGTCAGGAAATCAAAATCCAGAAACATCAGCACCCGCTAGCTGTGTTTACCTTCAAGTTGGCACAAAAACTGGATCATAATACCAGTGGCTTTTAGGTGAAAATGTCGAGATTTATGCACTCACAAAACTAAACCACACAATAAGCAATACAAAATGACCGTGCTCCCATCATAACGTGGGCTTCCAGCCACCAGAGGATGACAACATATAATGGAGATGACGTCCCTCTTTATTTTTCTGTGATGGATGTAAGAATTTCTTATATATATCGGATTATATGTATCTGGTGCAGTAGTGATTATAAAAACCTGGGCTAGTGTATGTATGTATCTGATGCATGAATATGTTTAAAAGTTGTGGTTTCAAAGACAGGCAGAGACTGTGGCTACAAAGGTGTCATTAAGATGTTATAAAAATGCGATCATCGTTATTTCAAACCATGTTTAAAAGGAGAGTCTAATGGGTGTTTGTTCTGATTTCTGGAGAGTAGATAATTGGAGATATTCAGTGGGATTCTCCGACCCCCCTCCCGGGAGGGGGGCGACGCGAATCCCGCCCGCCCCGACGCCGGCTGCCGTATTCTCTGGTGCCGGTTTTCATACGGGGTTCACACCACGCCGGTCGGGAGCTGTTAGCAGCGTCCCCCCCCCCCCCCCCCCAATTCTCTGGACCCTGATGGGCCGAGCGGCCGTCTGTTTTTGGCCAGTCCCGCTGGCGTGAATTAGACATGGTCCCACACGGCGGGACCTGGCAGGTAAGTCGGCTGGTGCGGTCCTCAGGGGAGCGCGGGGGATCCGATCCCAAGGTGGCCTGGCCCACGATCAGGGCCCACTGATCTGTGGGTGGGCCTGTGCTGTGGGGGCACTCCTTCCTTCTGCGCCGGCTCTTGTAGGGCTCCGCAGTAGCCGACGCGGAGAAGACAACACCCTGCGCATGCGCCAGAATATGCTGGCCAGTCTGCACATGCGCAGAACTGCACAGGCGGTTCCGCGCTTGCGCGGGATCATGCCGGCCCTTTGGTGCATGCGCAGACGTGCACAGCCCCTTTGTCGCCAGCTGGCGCCGCGCCAACCTCTCCGCCATCCACCCAGTCCCCGGCAGTGCAGAGAATTTTTCGGAGGCTGTTGATGCCGGAATGGTTCGCGCCGGTTTTCCCGCCAGCGTGGGGACTTAGTCCCGCGAAAGGAGAATCCCGTCCACTGTGGGATTACTTAAGTAATCAGGTCATGGGATATGAGAGGGATGATGAAGATGTAATAGAAGGGGTCAGATCTGTGGCAGAGAGTTTTGGGGTTAGTTCTGCCAGAAGCTGTGAGCTGAACAGCAGCTTTTGCCAAATGCTGAGAGGTTAATCAATAGTCTGACACAGACAGAAGGATCTCTCTCTTCAAGCAGTCTTTCCAAGACATCTCTGTACAGCAAATATTTCCTTATTCGCTAATTTTATTTAAAACTGGCTTTTGACCTGTAACAGGGCTTTGCTTAATTGGGGGGAAGAAGGTATAGAGTCATGGAAATGTACAGCACAGAAAAGGCCCTTTGGCACATCACATCATGTCTGCCCGGTCTAGAACAACCACCTAACCATTCTAATCCCACTTTCCAGCACTTGGCCCATAGCCATGTATGACCAATTATACATTCCCCCATTTCTGTCTGTAGGGGACCTACATTCGTCTTCACTAACCTCTTTCTGTTCACGTACTTATAGAAACTCTTAGTGTCAGTCTTTATGTTCTCTACAAGCTTACCTTTGTACTGTATTTTCCCCTTCTTAATCAATGCCTTGCTTCTTTTTTGCTGAGTTCTAAACTGCTCCCAATGCTCAGACCTATTATTTTTCTTGGCCAATCTGTATGGGTCTTCCTTGGATCGGATACTATCTTTAATTTCCTTTGTAAGCCATGGATTGGCCCTCTTACTCATTTTGCTTTTGTGCCATACAGGAATGAACAGTTGCTGCAGTTTCCCCACGCGTTCCTTGAATGTTTGCCATTGTCTATCAACTGTCATCCCTTTAAGTAACTCTCCCCAATCTATCAAGGCCAACTCACGTCTCATATCTTCATAGTTTCCTTTATTAAGATTCAGCACCTTGTCTCTGAATCAACTACTTCACTCTCCATCTTGATTAAAAATCCTATCATGTTATGGTCACTAATCCCCAAAGGGTCTCGTACAGCCAGATTGGCAATGATTCCCTTCTCATTACACAGGAACCAGTCTAAGATAACCTGCTCTCCAGTTGGTTCCTCCACATATTAGTCAAGAAAACCATCCCATATACACTCCCGGAATTCCTCCTCTACATTACTGTGGCTAATTTGATTTGCCCAATCTACGTGCATATTAAAATTACCCATGATCACAGATATTGCCTTATCACAAGCATCTCTAATTTCCTGTTTAATGCCATTCCCAACATCACCACTGCAGTTTGGGGGTCTATATATGTCGGCCGCCACTGATCTTTGCCCCATGGTATTTCTCAACTCTACCCATACAGACTCCACAATGTCAGAGCTAATATCCATTCTCACTGTTGCGTTAATTTCCTCTTTAACCAGCAGTGCCACACCACCACCTTTTTTTTTTATGCCTGTCCTCCCTAAACACTGAATACTCTGGGACATTCAGTGGCCATCCGTGGTCACCTTGCAGCCATGTCTCTAATCCCAATCATATCGTACCCGTTTACATCTATATGTGCAATTAGTTCATCCACTTTATTGCAAAAGCCCTGTACATTAAGGTAAAACACCTTTAAGCTTGGCTTTTTAACATTGTTTGTCTTGCTCCCAATATTTTTTGTTGAAGCTCTGTTTGAATTTTGTCCTTGGTTTCTCTGCCTGTTATTTTTCTTATTCCCCTTTCTACCTTTCATTTTTGTCCTTGCTCCCTCCTTCTCTGACTCCTTACATAGGTTCCCTTCCACCTGGCATATTAGTTTAAACCCTCCCCAAACATTCTGGCAAATAGTCCCCCTTGGGCATCAGTCCCAGTCCTGTCCAGGTGTAACCCATCCTATTTGTACAGGTCCCTCCTCTATCAGAACTGGTCCCAATGCCCCAAAATATGAAACCCTCCCCTGACACTATTTCTTCAGCCATGTATTCATCCGATATATCTTGTTATTTGTACTCTGAATAGCACATGGCACCGGTAGTAATCCTGAGATCACTACCTTGGGAGGTCCAATTTCTTCATTTTCTTCATCGATCCCGGTATTCTGCTTTTAGGGCCTCATCCCTTTTTTTACCAATGCCGTTTGTACCAATGTGTACCACAATCACTGGCTGTTCACCAGCCCCATCCAGAATGTCCTGAACCCGCTTTGAGAAATCCTTGACCCTCACACCAGGGAGGCAACATACCAACATGGAGTCTCGTTTGTGGCCACAGAAACGACTATTCCCCTCATAATTGAGTCCCCTATAACTATTGCACGGGCACACTTATTACCCCTCCCTTCTGCAGCAGAACCAACCGTAGTTCAATGAGATTCGCTGCCGCTGCTTTCCCCTGAGGCCATTCCCCCAAACAGTATCCAAAATGGTATATCTGTTTTGCAGGGGAATGGCCACAGGAGATTAACGGTCTATCTCTATTGCTCTGACTGGTGGTAACCAATTCCCTTGCTGCCTGCAGAGTCAGAGCCTGCGGTGTGACCACCTCTCTATATGTGCTATCCACAATATTCTCTTCCCCACGGATGCTCCACAGTGTTCCCAACCACCGCTCCAGCTCTGAAACTTGAGCTTCCAGGAACTGTAGCTGGAGACAATTCCTGCACACATGCTGATCCGGGGAACTGGAACTGTCCCCAGCTTGCCATATGGAGCAAGAAAAGCAAACCAAGATGTTGAGCTCTCCTGCCATGGTTTGCCTCTTTAAATTAAATTAAACCTTGGAGAGTACTTTATAATAGATTCAACACAGTTCTCTATTGCCCTTCTTTCCTGGTTCTTGAACTACCCTTACAGATTAGAAACCGAGAAAGCATTATGAGCGGTAAAAGTTAAGGACTTACCTGCCTTACCTGCTACTCACCAATCAGCTCTCTCCCTTGAAGTCACCTGCAACAGGACAAGGCCATTCACTGGAAATTTGAGAGTAACAAATCAAGGGATAAAAGCTCCTCTTCCTACCCAGCCTCAAATTCCAACCTAGCTTCAAATTCCCAGCACCCAAACTCACTCTTCGATGTACCTCACTCTGGATGTGTCCTCTCTTTCTCACTGGAAGTGTGAATAGCTCACTAAGTTATTTATATACTGTGGATTGTAAATAGCTGAACCCCAAGTCCTGATCTTTGTGTGCACTGCCCAAAATGGCCAATCAATCTGAAAACATTTAGTTTATTCTTCATTAACCAATCCTCAATCCATACAAATACATGAACCTCAATCGATTGAGTCCAGTTTTCGTAATTATATCTTGTGTGGTACTTTTTCAAATGCTTTTTGAAAATCCAAATACACTCCAATTCCTGGTTTCCTCTTATCCTCAAGTTACATCCTCAATAAAGCTCTAATAGCTTTGTCAAATATGATTTCCATTTCCATAAATCTGTATTGATTCTGCTTAAACATGTATTGATTTTCTAACTTCTGTGTTACCATGTCCCTTTTATTAGATTTGAGCATTTTGCTGATGTTAGGCTAACTGGCTTACATTTTCCTGTTTTCTCTCTTCCACCTTTCTTAAATAGCAGGCTCCTGTTTACTCCCTTCTGATCTTTAGAAACTGTTCCAGAGTCTATGGAATTCTGGAAGATCAAAGCCACAACCTCCGTAGCTCCCTCATTTGTAACCCCAGGATGTAGGTTGTCAGGTCTCGGGAATTTTCTGCCATTTAGTCACAGAATTACAAAATCCCACCTTGCAGAAGAGACCCTTCGGCCCATCGAGTCTGCACTGACACATGAAAGGCCCTGACCTGCCCAACTAATCCCATTTGCTAGCACTTGGCCCATAGCCTTGAATGTTAAGACGTGCCAAGTACTCATCCAGGTACTTTTTAAAGGATGTGAGACATTCCGCCTCTACCACCTTCCCAGGCAGTGCAATCCAGACCATCACCACTCTCTGGTAAAAAGGTTTTTCTTCAAACCTCCCTCCTCTGACTTCAAACCTCCCTCCTCTCGTAACTGACCCTTAAAATAAGTGGAACAGCTGCTCCCTATCCACCCTGTCCATGCCCCTCATAATCTTGTATACCTCAGTCAGGTCACCCTTCAGTCTTCTCTACTCCAGAGAAAACAACCCAAGTCTATCCAACCTCTCTTTATAATTGTTCCATCCATCTGATACCTTAGCCCTTCTACGTAGTAAAGGGCACAAAAGAGATTTGATAAGTTTCTGCAGAGCACCTTGTGTATGGTGCACACAGCTGTCATTGTGGGTCAATGGTGGAGGGAATGATTTGTTAAGCAGCAGGCGACCGAGGGGTATAAGCATAATTGCCAGACCCCAGTGTTGCCATAGAGGATCCATTAGCCCTCAAGATAAACATAAGCATCCAGTGGACCCTGCCCATTGAAACGTGTCAGAACCCCCAGTAATGTATATATTAAGGGAGGGTCAACCAGACAGGAGGCCACAGGTGACTCTGAAGGAGCGAAGTCATTGTCCGGTCCCGGATATGCAATGAAGTGGGACGGGCCCCAGACATGTGAGTGAGCGCTAGCCGCTGGATAACGTGTAGGATTGGCTGCTTCCAGGACCAGGAGGGCAAAGGGTGAGGGGAGTGTCTGAAGGTCATCGGCCGGGACACCAACCTGACTGACTGTCTCTCTCTCTCTCTGTCTCTCATCCCTCGCAGCTTCCGGAGAAATATCGGAATGGAGCCAATGGAGCTGCGATTTTGCTTATAACAGTGCTGAAAGAGCACAGAATCCATCAGGAATGAGCGGCCAAATCCAGGGAGAACACAGCACCAGGAGGCCAGGGTGGCACAGGGCAGGCTCAAGGGCTAGACGCAGCACAAGCTGAACAGGGGGCTCAAAGGCGAAGAAGGAGACCGGGTGTTTGCAGGACCCGGTGCTTGGTGGAGCTGTCGGACAACATGTGCTGCAGGAGACTCCACCTCAACAGGGAGGCAGTGCAGCACCTGTGCAACATTCTTGTCAAATTGGCACCATGTGGAGGTGACGGGCACCCGTTCCCTGTGGCAGTGAAGGATGTGGCAGCCCTCAGCTTTGATGCCACGGGATCGTTCGAGGGCTCAACAGGTGACCTGTGTGGCATTTTGCAGTCATTCGCCCACAAATGCAACAGTGATACCAGGGCATCGGACTACATTAATTTTGAACTGTACCAGGCCCATGAGGGTGAGAGGGTTGCGGGATTCAACACCATGCCACAGGTACAGGGGCCTTTGATGGTGCTTATGTAGCTCTAGGTGTTCCATGGCATCAGAGAGTCCTGTTTATTTACAGGAAGGGGTTCCACTCCATTAATGTCCAGATGGTGTGTGACCACCAGATGAGGATCATGCAGGTGTGTGCATGACAGCTTCATCCTTGAGCAATCTTTGTGATAGTCAAGGGTCACACCAGTTTGCAGGGATGGCTTGTTGGGAACAAGGTATACCCACTGAATTCTTTGCTGATGGTGCCAGTGTGGAGGCCTGAGACAGATGCAGGGGCCATTACAGTGAGGCTGAAAGTGTCACCCTGTCCGGTACATTGAGCTGCTGAAAATGCACTTCTGCTGCCTCGACAGGTCCAGGGAGGCCTGCAGTACAGTCCCCAGAGGGTCTCCCACATTGTCGTGTGCCCTACATAACTTGGCACAGCAAAGGAACGACATTTCATTATGACCCCTGGCTACTAACTTCACCCGTTCCCACTCTTTGCCCCGACAACCTCTTAGCCTTGCGAACCCTCCCACCTCGTCTTGGTATATTCCCAGGATGCACATCGGAAATGAAGGGAGTCTGCTGCCTTCTAGGCCATGTTGCCTGAGATGCCCTTGGCAGACGTCCTCTGGAGGGCTGGAACCTGGAGGGCCCCAGCCTACCATTGCCTGGCACTGATGTTGCCTCATCACCCTGTTCTGCCCACTGCACCTGAGATACAATGGTATCAGGAAGGGGGAATTCAGAAGGGCTGGTCACTCCCAGGCTCTCCTAGGTGGAAGGCCCTGAGGGGCTCCAGTGCTTCCTCCTCCCTCTGGGTGCTCGTGGGCCTCCAGGTTACTCCATGGGATGGAGGGGCATCTGGGGTGAGCTCCAGAGCCTCAACATCATCTGGCGTTAACAGTCCTGGAGGCCCACCACCGTCTGCATCATGGTGTTGAATCCCTCAGCCATGGTCCTCAGGGACTGAGCCACGTTCCGGAGTTCTCCAATCATGGCTCTAATATTTTGCCCGGGGATTTTCACTGCGGATGCCACCCCTGCAGTGTTGGCCTGGATGCCACACAACGCCAGCAACATCTCCTGTGACTTGCAGTTGCAGGAATGTCGCTGATAACCCCTCCTGGTGTTCAGGCTCTACTTTTGCATCTCCAGCAGCTGAGGGATGAACATGTCGAGAGGCACGGCACCTGGCTGTGGCACAGCTGCGTTCAGGGATCCAGCAGATCCAGTCCCTGGGACACTCCTGACTCCACCTGATGTGCAACAGAAGCAGTATGGTTCTCACCAGATACAGACCCAGAAGCCGGTCTGCCAAGTTCTCCGAAGAGGTGTTTGTCACTGCAATGGTGGAGTGTGTGGATGATAGCTATGCCCATGCCCTCCTCAGAGATCACATCTGAGGTGCTGCCGGGTCACTGCAGGTTGATGGCCGAGGCTCATCAATTGATGTTCCTGCAAGGCATGGGACATGGTTTTAGTACATGGCCTGGTCAACAATTTGGACAACAAAAAACTTACTTGAGTCTAGTCAGCAGGATGAAGGTGCTCCTCATTTTTATGTCACAGGCCAACCTCGCCCTTTGTACAGGCTCGCTCCTGGTCCTACCCTGCGAGCTTCATACCCTCTCCTCAATTGGAATCAATACCCTTAGTTCGGGCATTTCACTACCCGTTTCCTCTCTCTCTCTGCAGTTGTGGGAAATCTTCTCCTACAGGGACACAAGAAGTAATAATGCTATCCGGATGTCTGGCGGGTCAGAGGTCGAGGACACCTGGAATGTGTGAGCACTGAGCTTAAGCAGGTAAGGGTCCTGATGATGAGTGCTGGGGAGGGTTTGAGAATGATGCTGGGAGGTCGGATGCGGGAAACCTGGAAAGTGGCAGCATGTGGGTTCAAGGTGACATTCCAAGGGTTGATAGACGAGTGGAGTGCCAAGCGGAGACAGGCAACACGCACCCTTGCAGATAATAGTAGGTTATTCATTTTCTTTTCTAACTGAATCCCTGTCCTCTTGGTCAGGCTGCTGCACTGACCAGTGCAGCCACTATCTCCCAGGTGGGATTGGTGACCTTGCTGGATGGCCTCCTGTCAACCCGTGGGTAAATTGTGGCCCACCTCGCCTCCTCGGCATCCAGTAATCGAGTGAAGGCCCCCTTCTAGAATCTGAAAGCTGGTCTTCTAACTGCCACCCTCCTGGCTTGAATGAGATCAAGTGCTGTGGAGCCGTTTAAATACAGCCCCCTTGATTGAAATGCTCAGCTGACCCCTGGGCGGACAACTCAGATGTTTTGCGCTTCAGGTGTGATGCTTTTTAAGTGGAGGAAAACATTTTTTTCTAAGCATTGGATTACGAACCGGATCGTACCGCTGGAGTTGGTGGGATTCACACTGATTTTCACGTCGAAGATGGCACTATGTAATTTTTTTCTGCAAGTTCCGCCCATAGTTTAGATTGATTGTCAAAAATTACACTTTATATTCATACAATAAGAAAAATAGTGCAGATGTTGGAATCTGAAATAAGAGCAGAGAATGCTGGACAATCTCAATAGGTCTAGCAGCATCTGTAGGGAGGGAAAACAGAGTTAACGTTTTGAGTCCGTTTGGCTCTACGTCAGAACTAGAGAAAGGGAGAATGCGTTAGATATTAAACTCTAGCTGGTGGAGATTGCAACAAGATGTAGCAACTTTAAGAACAAAATGCAGATGGCCTGGTGAGTGTTGCGGGGGGCGGGGGGGTTGTTTGCACAGAGGCAATACATGCATTGGGACCGTAGTCGGTCAGATCTCGAACAATGACGAGTCAGAATACAGGAGGGAGATTGAGAACCTAGTGGAGTGGTGTGACAACAACAATCTCTCCCTCAATGCCAGCAAAACTAAAGAGCTAGTCATTAACTTAAGGAAGCAAAGCATTGCACACACCCCTGTCTGCATCAATGGGGCCGAGGTGGAGATGGTTGACAGCTTCAAATTCCTAGTTGTGCACATTACCAATAATTTATCCTGGTTCACCCACTTTGATACTACCACCAAGAAAGCACAATAGTGCCTATACTTCCTCAGGAAACTAAGGAAATTTGGCATTTCCACATTAGCTCTCACCAACTTTTACAGGTGCAACATAGAAAGCAGCCTATCTGGCTGCATCACAGCCTGGTATGGCAACTGCGTGGCCCAAGACCGCAAGAAACTTCAAAGAGTCGTAGACACCGCCCAGTCTATCACGCGAACCTGCCTCCCATCCATTGGCTCCATCTACACCTCCCGCTGCCTGGGGAAAGCGGGCAGCAGAATCAAAGACCCCTCCTACCCGGCTTACTCACTCTTCCAACTTTGTCCATCGGGCAGGAGATACAAATGTCTGAGGACACACACGATCAGATTCAAAAACAGCTTCTTTCCCGCTGTTACCAGACTCCTAAACGACCCTCTTATGGACTGACCTGATTAATACTACAATCCTGTATGCTTCACCCAATGCCGGTGTCTATGTGTTTACATTGTATACCGAGGGGCCAGTGGTATCATGGGATTCTGATCTGGATATTCAGTGAAGGACCTTGCTAATTTCAGTCTGCTGACAATGTCGCCTGCTCGGAAGAACGGGATTAAATTAAAGCTTGTGATATTTATAAGGGAGGTCAGCGGGGACTGCAGCTGTTGATTCTTACTGCCTGTCCAGCAGATTCCCCAGATGGCCAAGAAAAAAATCTCCCATGATTGGGCTCCTTGCTGGACATATGTAATACAGAAAACTGGGAGCCAATTAGGAGCTTGACTGACAGATCTTATTAATCTACTTTCCTGAAGTCTGCGTTTGAAGTCTAATTGCCGAGTTCTGTCAAATTGCAGGCTGGTACTCTCCGTGCACTTTCAGATCAATGACTGGCACCCGACTGTAGAATTAGAATAATCATTCCAAAAACAACAAGCTTTGGAACAAATCATATCTTTATATATTTTGCTGTATAAAAGAACGTTCCTCAGTGAATTCCCAGTGAATTCCAGAAGGCTTTTATTGGTATGGCAGTGTAATAATGTAATTCGTTACCAATGTACTCTGAAATATCTCCTTCTCCAATTGGAAACATAAAACTGGGATCATTCGAGAGATAGCAGACTGCTTTACTGACATACACTATGGATGAGCAGAAATTTCCACCTTTTAATTATTGTGAAAATTAAAGATATTGTTTTTGGTACCCACTCCAAACTTCATCCCATAACCATTTCCTTTCCTTGTCAACAGTCTGACTGACTCCATCCCTTTCCTTGGCAACAGTCTGATTGACTCCATCCCTTTCCCTGGCAACAGTCTGACTGACTCCATCCCTTTCCCAGGCAACAGTCTGATTGACTCCATCCCTTTCGCTGGCAACAGTCTGACTGACTCCATCCCTTTCCCTGGTAACAGTCTGACTGACTCCATCTCTTTCCTTGGCAACAGTCTGACTGACTCCATCCCTTTCCCTGGCAACAGTCTGATTGACTCCATCCCTTTCCCTGGCAACAGTCTGATTGACTCCATCCCTTTCCCTGGCAATAGTCTGATTGACTCCATCCCTTTCCCTGGCAATAGTCTGATTGACTCCATCCCTTTCCTTGGCAACAGTCTGATTGACTCCATCCCTTTCCCTGGCAACAGTCTGATTGACTCCATCCCTTTCCTTGGCAACAGTCTGATTGACTCCATCCCTTTCCCTGGCAACAGTCTGATTGACTCCATCCCTTTCCCTGACAATAGTCTGACTGACTCCATCCCTTTCCTTGGCAACAGTCTGATTGACTCCATCCCTTTCCCTGGCAACAGTCTGATTGACTCCATCCCTTTCCCTGGCAATAGTCTGACTGACTCCATCCCTTTCCCTGGCAACAGTCTGACTGACTCCATCCCTTTCCTTGGCAACAGTCTGACTGACTCCATTCCTTTCCTTGGCAACAGTCTGACTGACTCCATTCCTTTCCTTGGCAACAGTCTGATTGACTCCATCTCTTCCCCAGGCAGCAGTCTGACTGACTCCATCCGTTTCCCTGGCAACAGTTTGATTGACCCCATCTGTTTCCCCGGCAACAGTCTGAGATTAAGCCAATCTGTTTAAAACATTGATGTCACATTTGATCCTGAGGTGAGCTCCCGACCTCATATTCGTGCAATCAATATGCCTGCCTATTCACCTCTGTAACATCGCACAACTTTGCCCCAAAGCAATCTATCTACGCCTTGTTACCGCTCCTGGCTGGTCTCCCACATTCTACACTTCGTAAACTTTAGGTCATCCAAAGTTCTGCTGCTCATAGCTTAATTTGCAGAAATAGGTTCATAAAATCTTTGAGGGAAGGAAATCTGCTGCCCTGACCTGGTCTGCCTGTATGTGACTCCAGACCACAGCAATGTGGTTGACTCTTAAGCACTCTTTGAAATGGCCTAGCAAGCCACTCAGGTGTATCAAACTGCTACAAAGTCGACAAAAAGGAATGAAATTGGACTGATCACCCTGAATCGATCGAGGTGCCAGAAATTATAACTGGAAATCCAGCCCTGTCGACACTGCAAAGTCCTCCCCTCCTAACATTTTGTGCCAAAAGTGGGAAAGCTATCCCAGACTAGTTACGCAACTGCCTGACATAGTCGTACTCCCAGAATCATGCATATCAGACAAGGTCCCAGACACCACCATCAGAAGCAAGGCAGACCCAGCAGAGTGGTGACAGAGTGGTATGCAGTCAGGAGGGAGATGCCCTGAGAGTTCTCAACAAAGACTCTGACCCCATGAAGTCCGGTTGCATCAGATTAAACATGGGCACTTGGGCATGGAACCTCCTGCCAATTATCACGTACCATCCACCATCAGCTGATGAGTCAGTACTCCTCCATGTTGAACACCATTTGAAAGAAGCAGTGGGGATGGCAAGAGTGCAGAATATTCTCTGGCTGTGGGACTTCAATGTCCATCACCAAGAGTGGCTCGGTATCACCACCAATGATTGAGCTGGTCGGGTCCTTATGGACATAGCTGCCTGGGTTTGCGACAGGTGGTGTGGGAACCAACAATTGGGAAAAACCTACTTAAGCTCATCCTCACCCTCACCAATCTACTTGTTTCAGATGCATCTGTCCGTGACAGTATTGGTAGGAGTGACCCTTGCACAGTGGAGACCAAGTCCTCTGTTCTCATTGAGGATACCCTCCATCGAATCGTGTGGCTCTAGGGGCTGGTTTAGCACACTGGGCTAAATCGCTGGCTTTTAAAGCAGACCAAGGCAGGCCAGCAGCATGGTTCAATTCCCATACCAGCCTCCTCGAACAGGCGCCAGAAAGTGGCAACTAGGGGCTTTTCACAGTAACTTAATTGAAGCCTACTCGTAACAATAAGCGATTTTCATTTTCATTTCATTTCTACCTCCCTGCAAAATGGGACAGATTTCAATCAGACCCAGCAACTCAAAACTGGGCAACCATGAGGCGCTGTGGACCATCAGTAGCAGAATTATATAAAACAGCAATCTGCAATTTCATGGCTGGGCATATACCCCACTCCACCATTACCATCAAGCTGGGAGATCAACCCTGGTTCAATGAAGAGCGCAAAGAGGGCATTCCAGCAGCACCAGGCATACCGAAAGGTAGGTGTCAACCTGGTGATGATACAACAGGAATATTTGCATCCAAAGAGAGGAAGCAGCATTTGATAGATACAGCTACTCAATCCCACAACGGATCAGATCTAAACTTTGTAGTCCTGCAATATGCAGCTGTGAATGGTGGTAGACAATTTAACAAATAACAGGAGAAAGAGGCTCCACATATATCCCTATCCTCAAGGATGGGAGAGCCCAGAATATCAGTGCAAAAGATAAGTCTGAAGCATTTGCAACAATCTTCAGTTAGAGTGCTGAAAGGATAATCCATCTTGGCCTCTCACAGAGGTCCCCAGCATCACAGACACCAGACCAGCCAATTCAATTCAATCCACGTGATATTGAGAAATGGCTGAAGGCACTGGATGCCACAATATTCCGGCAATAGTACTGAAAATTTGTGTTCCAGAATTTGCCGCATTCCCAGCCAACCTGTTCCAGTACAGCTACAACTTTGGCATATCTGGCAATGTGAAAAATTGCCCAGATATGTCCTGTCCACAAAAAGGAAGACCAATCCAACCTGGCCAATTACCAGTCAGTCTACACTTGATCATCAGCCAAGTGATGGAAGGTGACATAGACATTTGAAACAATTGGCCCTTACTCAACAATAGCCTGCTCACTGACGCCCAGTTTGGGTTCTGCCAGGGCTCTGCTTCTGACCACACTGCAGCCTTCATTCAAGGGGAGCACGGTAGCACAGTGAACAAAGAACAAAGAACAAAGAGAGGTACAGCACAGGAACAGGCCCTTCTGCCTCCAAGCCTGTGCCGATCATGCTGCCCATCTAAACTAAAATCATTTACACTTCATGGGTCCGTATCCCTCTATTCCCATTCTATTCATGGATTTGTCAAGATGCCCCTTAAACGTCACTATCGTCCCTGCTTCCACCACCTCCTCCAGCAGCGAGTTCCAGGCACCCACTACCCTCTGTGTAAAAAACTTGCCTCGTACATCTCCTCTAAACCTTGCCCCTCGCACCTTAAACAGAGTAACTGACCCCGCTACCCTGGGAAAAAGCCTCTGACTATCCACTCTGTCTATACCCCTCATAATTTTGTAGACCTCTGGCCTCCCCTCAACCTCCGTCATTCCAGTGAGAACAAACCGAGCTTATTCAACCTCTCCTCATTGCTACTGCCCTCCATACCAGGCAACATCCTGGTAAATCTCCTCTGCACCCTCTTTAAAGCCTCCACATCCTTCTGGTAGTGTGGAGACCAGAATTGAACAGTGGTTAGCTCAGTTGCCTCACAGCGCCAGGGTCCCAGGTTCAATTCCCGGCATGGGAATTTGCACGTTCTCCCCGTGTTTGCGTGGGTTTCCTGCGGTTTCATCCCACAGTCCAAAGATGTGCAGGTTAGGTGGACTGGCCACGCAAAATTATCCTTAGTGTCTAAAAAGGATAGGTGGGGTTACTGGGATACAGGGAAAGGGTGGAGGTGTGGGCTTAGGTAGGGTGTTCTTTCCAAGGGCTGGTGCAGACTCGATGGGCCGAATGGCCTCCTTCTGCACTGTAAATTCTATGATTCAACAAGCATAAAAGAGCTGAACTCAAGAGATGAGGTGACAGTGACTGCCATTGACATTAGGCAGCGTTTGACATCAAGGGCAGCCACTGTCACAATTTGGGTGGCACGGTAGCACAGTTGTTAGCACTGTCACTTCACAGCTCCAGGGTCCCAGGTTCGATTCCCAGCTGGGTCACTATCTGCGTGTAGTCTGCACGTTCTCCTTGTGTCTGCGTGAGTTTCCTCCGAGTGTTCCGGTTTCCTCCCACAGTCCAAAGATGTGCAGGTTAGATGGATTGGCCGTGCTAAATTGTCCTTAGTGTCCAAACGGGTTGGGTGGGGTTGCTGGGTTATGGGTATGGGATGGAGGTGTGAGCTTAAGTGAGGTGCTCTTTCCAAGGGCCGATACAGACTCGATGGGCCGAATGGCCTCCTTCTACCCTGTAAATTCTATGTCGACGCATGAAGTTTCAATCAATGGCGTCAACAGGACATCCACTCAATAAGGCCGACAAGAAGCGTTTCACTCTCACAGTGTTCAGATTGTACATCCACCCATAGTACAAACCGAAGAAATTCCCAACTCTTAATCCACTCTGTCATTTGCAAATAAATGTAGGTACTCCAACAAGCAAGTAACCAGAATGACTCGAAAAAGTGATGGGAGAAATTGGGAGAAATTGTGTGAATCAGGCAGAAACAATTTCCACCTGATTTTTATCCCTTAAATTAAATCCTGTATCACCTGAATATTAATGTGCAAGAACAGGGAAGTCATTTTTCTCCCCACCCCAACCCAGTGCTACCTCCATGACAGGCACAGTTTTCTCTTACAGGCAGGGGGTACGATTCTCCCGTTTTGATTTGAAGTGCTCCCGCCAGCGGGGAATCGGGTGTGTTTCCTGCAGGCACTGGGAACGCTGCTCAGGTGCCATTCAATGATACTCAGAAACGTTTTTTGTGAGGGTCAGTATTTTTTCTGAACTTGAGAGGGGTGGGGCATAAACTTACTGACAAGTCCTGATCCTCAGAGATCGTGGTGTGATTTTCAGAATAGCTTTGCTGCTCCACCCTCCCCCTTCCAATCACTGGAAAAGCTCTCCTACCCCCCCCCCCCCTCCCCCACTCAATTGCTAGCAAGGCCATCACCGCAAGTGAGTGACACCCTGTTACGTGTTTGCCAAATGCCCCCCACTTCAGGCCCTTTCTCCATTCAGCCTCCCCTCAGCACACACCCCCCTTGTTAGCGGAAGAAATTGCTATATGTGTCAGGATTGGTATAGTAAAGATGTCTCAAAGTATTGTAATGGCACAGGTCAAGGGCAAACCAGCCGGCATGGGGTTAAACATATACCAAGGGAAAAGCAGCAAGCAAGGGGTTAAAGTCACCCACATTGGAAATGATTTAATCATCTCACAGAGCATTTGAATATGAAAAGGGAAACACAGGAGGCCCCAGTAAGTCAAAGGGATCTATTGTCCAATACATTCTCATCTCTTCTAGAAGTTACATATGTTAAGCACAAACCCATTAGATTGTAAGGAAACATTGTTTTCTTTAATTGTTTTCCCATTATGGGGACCAGAAAATATGCATAATGATCACTTTGTATTGATCTGAATGATTCCGTGACGTCAATACTTGGTTGTGATTCCGAAGAACTTTAAATATATATGCATGTAATTCTGAGGACAGGCAGAGCTGGCTTTTTCGAGCTAGAGGATAGTCGCAGAATCTATCTCTCCTGTGTGCACACAGTTATTCCGAATTAAACAAAGTTTTACCAACACCACGTGGTCAAGAACACACTTTGAGGTTTTTCTTCCCTCCAACAGTTGGCGTAGTCAGGGCAGGAGATCAACACAGGACGACTGGCGGCTATGTGGCTCCAAATCGGGTGAGTGGCTTTTAATCTACCACCCATAGTTAGGGAGTGATTCCACATTAGTCATTGGCCGGCCCTAAGTTGCGATCATAAAGAACAAAACGGAGGAAGAGTCCGACCGCGTGAGGTGAAGTATAAATCGTTGGGGAAAACCGGAGTGTGGGATCGGGTTGTTAAGTTAAGGAAAACTTGCTAAGGAACTTGCTTTGGAGATTGAAGTGCCTGGTCAAAAGTAAATACCCGTTGGACGAAATACCACGGGAGAAAGAGTTAGAAGGATCTCACCTAGTGTGAGAAAGGAGTCGCCTCAGGAGTAACCGCGAGAGGGTAGAGCCACAGAGGAGGAACTCCGCAGGATTGGTGTGTGTGTGTGTGTGTGTGAGCGAACGGCAGAGATGGCCGGATCAGATAAAACAGGCAGCATGAGCAAGGTAGAGCAAGATAGATGGGGGCCCGAGAGTTCAATTGTGCAGATGATTGTAATCCACAATAGTAAATTAACTACAAAGGTGAGGGAGAAAGGATACAACCCAGACACACACACGGCTGAGCTGAAGGCCTGGTGGGCAGGCCAAACCAAGAATAAGTATGAGAAGGGGGTAATAATTGCATTTGCAATTTTAAGGAACATAGGGAGCAAAGAATTGCAGGAGGCAAGAGTAGCAGCTGTAAGGCGCGCGCAGGAAAGGGACAGGAGAAAACCGCAGGGCAGATTTGTGGGGACTGTGACTCCGACCGCACCACGTGTCATGAAGGAGAGTGACTACGGGGATGACTGGGACAGTGCCGAGGAGGGAATGCACGGGGATTATGCATCACCCCCCCTTCCTGATGAGAAAAAGGAGGAAACATTGCCTGTAGCCCCAGTGCATGTAGTGAGGAAAACGGTGGAGGGGCAAACCACTGAGCAGCATATTCAAACCCCCTTCGCAGCTGAGGTAAAACAAATGATTTTTAACGAACTGCCCTCTCTAAAACAACAGGATGATAACAGCCCTCTTTGGGATAAACTGGACGACTTACAGGAGACTCATGGGTTAACCAATGATGATATCCATTTATTGTTAAAGGCAAAGATTCCCGCACCGATATGGGCAAGCATGGCACAGCCATATAGGGATCACACGTGGGTCACGCAGAGGGGTGGGGGAAACAAAGATGCCCGACCTTTAGAACGGCAGTGCAAACTGCCCGAGGGCGAGGGAGCCCAAATTGGACATTGATCACCTTACGTAAACAGGGACCAAAGGAAAGGGTCGAGGATTATGCAGAGAAGAAATTTGAGGCCTTTAAGCATCATTCAGGGGCAGTAGCCCCCAGTAGAGATGACAAAATCTTTTTAAAAATGTTAACGGATGGAATGGGTCCGCACCTAACTAGGATCATAGATATGGGACTTCCGGTAGGGAATGACTTTAATCAGGTCTTAGCATGGGCTATGAAGGCAGAGGCTAACATAGGAAAGGGGTCTATGGTTAGCTCCATAGGAAAATTAGAAGGAGGAAGGCAGTGCTACACCTACGGGAAAGAAGGGCATTTCGCAAGGGAGTGTAAAAGCAAGGAAAAACCCAAACAGGGACTCCTGAAGTGTCTAAATTCCAGGAGACGAGGACACGAGCAGGAAAATTGTTGGCAAAGGGAGGGGGCAAGGAAGGTCAGGGCCCCACAACCCTAAACGGCAGTGGGGGGGTCGAGTGCCCCAGGATCGGTAATACAGGTTTCAGCCGAGGATTTAGCCAAGATGTTCAATGCCCTAAAACAATGACACGTTTCAGCCCTCACTGGTAAAGAAAGGGACTCCCGGATATTTGTTGATGTGCTGTTAGCGGGGCCAGCCATGCACAATGTTAATAGATACCGAGGCCGCAATATCCATCACCGATATAGACTTACCCCTAACCGGTCACACAACCCAGATCAGGGGGGTGAGGGATGGGGTCCATGTAGCCACATTAAGCGAACCCACCCTTTTAGAAATCAGGGATTTCACAGTTAGAATCCAAATCTGGGTATGTAAGACTGCTGAGGGGACTATATTAGGAATAGACTGGCTAGACTGATTGGGAGCAGTACTAAACACCAAAACACAGGCCATTGAGTGGAAAGGGCCTTACAATGTAGGTCGGTGGGGAAGGAAGGCCTGGCATCACATCCACAGCAAGGCTTCAGTCACAACTGACTGGGGGCAGCAGGGGATGTGGGAAATAATAGCACAGGCATACCCAGCAGTATGGGCCACAAACAAGCAGGATTGTGGGAGCCTGGAGGTGACTCCAGTCACCATCACCAGAGACCCACACCCACCACACAAGCAGTATCCCATAAAACGGGAAGCGACTGAGGCAGTAAGGGAGATAGTGCAAGAATTAGAAGCTCAGGGGATAGTAAAAGAGACCCACTCATCCACTAACTCCCCAATTTGGCCGGTGAGGAAGCCAGACGGCTCGTACTGACTGGCTGTCGATCACACCAGCTTAAACAAGCACGCGGTAAGGCAATATCCCACTGTGGCAAATCTGACCACTATTTGGAATAATCTTCGCCCAAAAGAGAATGTGTTCTCAGTCTTAGGTATAGCAAACGGGTTCTGGTCTATTCCAGTGAGGGGAAAGCATCAGGACAAATTAGCTTTTACCGTAGGGGAAAAACAGTATACGTGGACCAGATTACCCCAAGGCTTTCACAATAGTCCGTCCATTTTTTATCGGCACATGGCCGAGGTGGTCGCCCAAGTGAATCTTAGCGGGTCACAGAGTACCATACTCCAGTGTGTAGACAACATCCTAATAGCTTCAGTTGGGGAGCAAGACCACATCATCGCCCTCACCCGGACCTCAGCAACCATACAGCGAGTTGGCCCAGGAAGGCGCAGTTGGGGTGGGGAGAGGTGGTGTACTTGGGATAACACATTAAACAAGGGGAGAGAAAGATTCCAGGGGATCGGAAGAAAGCTATTTTATAAATGCCAAAACCCCAGACCATGAAAGGAGTTAGGCAGGCATTGGGCTATTCAACTATTGTAGGAATTTTATTGAGAATTACTCCGAGCTTGCGGAGCCACTGCATGGATTGACCGGGGAGGGAGACAGTCGAACGAGTCGAGTGGGCCCCAGAGCAGGACACAGCCTTTAACAAATTAAAGCCGACCCCCACTTTAGCCCCAGCCCTAGGGTTGCCAGATTCAACGAAACCTTTTCACCTTTACTGTGACAATCAGGGGGGGCATTATACAGCGGTGGGAGGTCAGAAACACGGGGACAAGATGAGGCCAGTAGCCTATTACTCATGTAGACGGGGTCCTGTGGTGGCAAGCTTACATCGATGTGCGCAGGCCCTGGATTGTGCCACGTAGGCGATAGAGGCGGCAGAAGCAGTGACTCTCTTAGAATCCGTTATCCTTCACTCCCCTCATTCAATAGTACAGCTATTAGAAGCAGGGAAATTAAGGGCAGTTTCAGATAGTTGACGAGCTAAATGGGAAAGCATTTTACTCACAGCAAACGAAATAATCCAGATAGTTAAAGATTCAACCCGTAACCCTGTATCCATGATGGTTGAAGAAGGTACGGAGCATAATTGTGTGGAGGAGGTCGATGAGAGCGAGAGTGGCGGGATAGCAGAGGAACCTCTGGGAGGGGAAGATGTACGGGAAATATTTGTAGAAGGGTCCCGGAAATATCATGAGGGGGTGCCCCGTACCGCACGGGCAGTAGTGAATAAAATAGGCACGGTACTAACGGGAAGCCAGATTCCGTGGACTTGATCAGCTCAGGTAGCAGAATTAATAGCCCGCACAGAAGCCTTAAGATTAGCAGCAGGAAAGAGGGTGAACATATATACAGACAGCCAGTATGCTTTCAGTGATTCATGACTATATGGTGGCTTGGGCCAGACGAGGTTGCATAACTTCATGAGGGGGGCACGTGCAACATGAACAGCACATATGAGACCTGGTAGAAGCAGCCAGAGCCCCAGCAGAAGCCGCCGTAAAGTAGCCGCCCACAAAAAGATACAAACCCCACAACAGCAAGGCCGATAGGGCAGCAAAGGCCTTTACAGAGCAGATCCCCGAGGAACAAGGGGAAGTGGTGTCAACCATTGCGGCACCTGAACCAGATCCAGACAGCATGGGAAGGAAACAGGCAACAGCGGGGAAGGAAGAGAAAGAGGAGTGGAAGTGAGAGGGGGTAAAACACGATCCAGATGAAATCTGGAGAAAGGAGGGGTGCGTAGTTGTACCCAGGTGTATAATGCAGGCATTATTAAAGATTTACCACGGAATAGCTCACATTGGTGGGGACAAAATGATCGAACAAGTGTATACGTGCTAGTAGTGAATAGGAATGGGTAGAGAGATAGCAATACAAAGTCTGTGCCCAATGTGAGCCAGGGAAATCTCCAAAGGTAAGAATGAAGTTTCAGCCCAGACCGCAGCGGCCATTGGAGCAACTGCAGATAGATTTCACCGGACCACTCCCACAGTCACAGAATAAAAGATACTGCTGAGTTATTATAGACAGATTCACTCGGTGAGTGGAGGCATTCCCCTGCTGGGATTGTTCAGAAGGAACAGTGGCCAGGATATTGACAGAAGAAGTAATTCCGCAGTGGGGAGTCCCACTGCAGCTAGATTCAGATCAGGGCACTCATTTCACGGGCAAGGTAATGAAGCAGGCTTGTGCCCTGCTAGGAGTCAAACAGCGATTTCACGCCCCGTATCAACCCCAGAGTTCCGGCATGATTGGAGGAACAAACCGTACCCTTAAGGATGGCCTGACAAAAGCTTTAGTAGACACAGGACAGGGTTGGGTAAAGATTTTACCCAACGTACTCATGAAAATGCGAGCCACAAGACCAAGGGGGACAGGACTGACACCATTCGAATTAATGACCGGTAGAGCTATGTCACTCCCAGAGGACATAGGAGCAGAGAGCTGTAATGCAAGGGAGAGAGTGTTTAAATTTATCAGGCTCCTAGCGGAGCAGCTAACCAGTTTAAAGGGAGAAGTGATAGACACACAGAGAGTGAGAGATTGGGAGAAAGAAAGGGATTGCATCCGCAGCCAGACCCCAAAGGCTGGGGACAGAGTCATGATTAAGGTACTTCCAGAAAGGGCAGACTTACAGCCCAGATGGGTGGGTTATGAGGGGTTCATACCATCTTTTGTTACAGATTCCTGCTTCCGTGGAGACGCCTAGGACAGACCCGAGAGGCACCCACGGTATTCATCAGTGACCACACATGCTTGCACCCGGGGCAATATGTGCAACTCCTCACAGAAGGAACGGGGGAATGGATAAAGAAACCGACCACGTGGATCTTGGAAGTGATTACGACCGTCTGAGGAAGGACGGTGGCAGAACGCACAGTTTCGGTGCCCCTTGAAAGACCCTGTACACCCATCAGACTCAAAGATCCAGGCTGTGACTGGGCCAAAGCCAACTGGGGGACAAACAGCATTAAGCGACCCACAGGTTGGCACTTTCTGAAGACACGTGCGGGAGGAGGGTAGTTTGTCACACCTTCCGACTTGGGACTAAAAACTGAAGGACATTTGCTCATAAAGGGGATTTATGATGTACACATGGGTTTGGGAATGTGGGATATACATGCAATGCAACAGGATCACAAGGGGAAGCTTGGATATTTGGCCCGTATTTAAATGTAACAGCCGGATGGGTCAGTCTGCCCCCCTTTGTGTGGGAGCCTGGCCTTGGAGGGTTGTACTGTCAGGAATATTGTACACATATGATAGACAGATTAGGATGTAAAGATGTAAGATGCTACAATCTCAGCACCTGTGGATATCAAAAGCCCACAAAATGCCCCCATATGTTTGAACTTACCCCGGACGGGTTAGTTAGGATTGGGCAGCCAAAAACATAACTACATGATCTCACCATGGTGTCGCGAGAAGTCACATATAACGTTACAAGGTTATTGGATGTTTTGCGCTCGAAAAGCTATGATCACCCCAGTGCTATAATTTGGGCAGAGACCAGACTGCAGGAAGCCATAGACGACTATACTTCCAGGATCGCCCCAGAATCAAAGTTATACAGGCGCATCAAACGCAGTATCCTAGGAGACGTTGGCGGGTTGCTTGGCAGTGCAAATTCTGTTATGAATTCAGCACAGTTAGCGGAGGCCAACAGTTATGCCTCCTGGGTAGCAGCCGAAGTAGGAAAGGGGCTGCAGTACGGAGCTTATGGAACTGAATATGAACTGACTGCCATAAACCTACAAGGAGAAGGGCTAGTGCGAGTCTCAGATATGCTATCAGCAGGAATAATTAACACCACAGAAGAGCAAGCGAAAGGCAGGGCTTGCGATACGTTGGCAAGGGATTCAATTGACGGTATCAAAGCTGACATCACAGACTTAAGATTTGGAACCATCCTGCGGCATCTGTTTGCCTTCCTACACAGACTAAATCTCTTACATTTATATCGGGACAGGCATGAGCTTGTGGTCACCAGCCAGGCGACGAACAAATTGAGGGAGGGATGAGATTCATAATGGCGGTCCCTCAGGAAAGTCAAACAAAGGGCACCTTTGAGGACAGTAACAGGTTTGAATCCCTGGGGACAGTACTGGGAGGGCTGGGTCTATCGAACTGGACCCAGGGGGTACATTGCACACAGCAAAGGTTTGGCATACATAAGCACTGCGGAGTGCTGTTCAGAATCAACACATTATATTGTGTGTGCATGTCAAACACTCGAGCTGCTGTCTAATACCAGCAAAGTGATGGTCAACATACTGCCTTTACGGGAAGCCTTCAAAGCTATCCAGGTGGGGCCAACACAGCAGTGCTTCACAACGCTGGAGATGGAGATCATCTCAGGAGGTTTACGCTGTGGTAGCAGCCATAGCTTCTGTTTGCAAGTCACAGACTCATTGACAGTGGGTGAAATTCACCTGCCAGGGAGCACATCAGGGTATTTATTCAGAGCCTGGTGGGACGACTCCCTATACATTGACAAGACACCGGGCAGTATAATCCGTGAGGCAGTGAAACGCGCCACAGAATTAGCCCAGGATTATACCAGGCAGTCTGCAGAACAAACTAGCAAGGGGAGAATTCAGGTGAACTTAGCGCTCCAGACCGCCATCAAGATAGGACTCTCAGGGGCACACCACTGTGGGACATATTCGGAGGGGGTCGTTCAGCAGGTGTATGGGAGACAGTGAGGTTAGGGATAACCGTGGGAACATTTGCTGTACTGATATGGCCAACAGTTATGTGTTGCAAGCAAAGAAAGGCAGGGGAAAGGCCAATTGCCCCTCAGTACATCCCAATGGCATTCGTCCGAGATGGGGGAGGGGAGGAGAAAGGAGTGGCTGGAATTTACAGCCATGTTGTTTAGGTCACGTTCCGTGGAACCAGAGGGCTGGCCACCCGATGGGATCAGGTGCGGTCGGTGTCTTCAACAAATAAGTAAAACGGTAGGAAGTCACCCGTGGGCGAGCAGGCATGATAAATCCACAAGATAGCTATGAAATATGTTTTCAACCAAAGGAAGCACACAGAGAGAAAGGAGTGTTTATATGGTTTTCTTGGGTATGTATATTACCAAGAGCCATCAGGGGGGAGTGTTAGCGGAAGAAATTGCTATATGTGTCAGGATATAAAGATGGTGTAATAAAGATGTCTCAAAGTATTGTAATGGCACAGGTCAAGGGCAAACCAGCCGGCAAGGGGTTAAACATATACCAAGGGAAAACCAGCAAGCAAGGGGTTAAAGTCACCCACATTGGAAATGATTTCATCATCTCACAGAGCATTTGAATATGAAAAGGGAAACACAGGAGGCCCCAGTAAATCTAAGGGATCCATTGTCCAACGCATTCGCACCTCTTCTAGAAGTTACATATGTTAAGCACAAACCCATGAGATTGTAAGGAAACATTGTTTTCTTTAATCGTTTTCCCATTACGGGGACCAGAAAATATGCATACTGATCACTTTGTATTGTTCCGAATGATTCAGTGACATCAACACATGCTTATGATTCCGAAGAACTTTAAATATATATGCATGTAATTCTGAGGACAGGCAGAGCTGACTTTTGTGGGCTACAGGATAGTCGCAGAATCTATCTCTCCTGTGTGCACACAGTTTTTCCGAATTAAACAAAGTTTTACCAACACCACGCGGTCAAGAACAGACTTTGAGGTTTTTCTTACCTGCAACACCTCTGTACGTTCAGGCCTCCTCTCCTCAGTCCCTCCCCCTTCAGCCCCCCACCTCCCTCAGTACTCTCCTTCGGACCCCACCCCTTAGTAATGCCAACCTGGTACCCTGGACTCTGAAAGAAGTGCAAGGGGTGAGCATCCTCTCTACACTTAGCTCCAGGGTGCCAAGTGGGGCTGTCAGAAGAGGGGGGCTTGGGCTGAGCTGGAGGGGCTCAGTTCAGGCGTTTTTCAGAGGAATGGGGGTCATTTGGCAGGTCTCACCTTTGTAGTTTTGAAATTTATTGAAGTCTTTCAGCATGCCAAGTTGTAGTTCAAAGTCTTCCCCCTCAAAGGTTGGAACCTTTGATATCTCTCCCAGCATGTCAATATGAATGAACTGTCAGGTGAAGGTAAAAGCCTTCCCTTTAATATGTTGCACACCTTTGAAGTAATTTTTTCACAACCAATTTAATTCCCCTTTTATTTTTGCAAGCCTCTGTGCACGTTTAGAAGCCTAAGGGCTTTGAACTGCATTGTTTATCTTCAATTTAACGGTCCATTACTTTTTTTACAAGTCTCTTGATTGACAGGTCCAGGCAATTTCAATGGAGGGATTACCATTGTTTGGCTTTATAGCTCTGCAGGGGTCTACTAACTCTGAAGTGCTTCCTTTTTTCAGCAGGTGTTCTTTCTAACTGCAGTCTTTTTTTTAAAAAGGCTGTCTCTTTGTTCTGAAGTGCTTCCGAGAAAGACCAGGTGCTCTGTCTGACTGCTGCTACCGCACCTGGTCTTTCTTGGAACAATAGCAACATTGGCAACTAAATTAATTATCTTACCTTTAAAAGACTGATTAATACCTTCCTAGAATGGCCCTCACCATCAGGGAGTTATTCATGCAGGTTCTTTGTAAATCACATTTGACATACAGCTGTATTTGTGTCAGCTACAGTATTTATGTTGGGAGACACGGTGGCACAGTGGTTAGCACTGCTGCCTCGCAGTGCCAGGGGCCAGGTTCAATTCCAAACTTGGGTCACTTTCTATGTGGAGTTTGTACGTTCTCCCCCTGTCTGCATGGGTTTTGTCTGGGCGCTCTGGTTTCCGTCCACAGTCCAAATATGTGCAAACTAGGTGGATTGGCCATGCTAAATTTCCCCTTAGTGTTCAAAAGGTTATGTGGGGTTACTGGGTTATGGGGATACGGAGAGTGCTCTTTCATAGAGCCGGTGCAGACTCGATGGGCCAAATGGCCTCCTTCTGCAGGGATTCTATGATTTCATTAACACTGGCCATCCAATGCGTTTGGATAAATCATGTTTACTGTTTCTGGATGCTGTTATGCTGTCTGACACTTCTCTTGCCTTCACTTCCAGCCTGCATAAAGCTGGCACCCAAAAAAAGAATTTCTTTGAGTGTGCTCAGCAATAAGGTCATTCAAAACTGTTTTTCGCGCTAATGATGCAGCCTCCTCTGCAGCTGCTGTGAAAGTCTCATTATGCGCTCCACACCACAAAGACGGCAGTGTTGTAGATCAGTTCAGACATTATGATCGTTATTTTGCATACCATTGCAGAAAAAATCCATTCTCAGAGCATGGGACTAGCATAACCTATGTCTCTTTGCGTTATCAGAAGGGATAGTTCCATGCAAAAAAAAAACAACATTCTATAACTGGAGTATTGCAATCATTAGTAGCAATGGACTGTCAAGATGCCTGACCCACTAACTGACTTTCCCAGTTAATGTTTTGTGTGTGACGCCAATTAGAACACTAGTGAGGATTTTATTTTAAACAGATCTGCTGTAGTAGGAACTTTTAAGTTTGTGGTGGCAATTCAGAAGATTATCCAGCAAGTAAATTCTTTTGCATTTTTCGACGACTACTGCTACGTTAGCAGTCATCACGTTTTCCACCCAAAACACGAGCAAGCAGCAAAAGTGACTGTACCCTTTTAAGATAAATAAATGATTTAAATAACAAGAATTGGGATGGTTGGATTACAAAGAACAAAGAATACAGCACAGGAACAGGCCCTTCGGCCCTCCAAGCCTGTACCGGTCATGATACCAACCTTTGCCAAAACACTCAGCACTTCCTTGTGCCGTATCCCTCTATACCCATCCTATCCATGTGTTTGTCAAGATGTCTTTTGAATGCCATTAATGTATCTTCTACAACCTCCCCTGGCAATGCGTTCCAGGCACTCACCATCCTCTGTGTCACAAACCTGCCATGGACCTTAAACCTATGCCCCCTGGTGACTGACCCCACCACCCTGGGAAAGAGTGCCTGCCCATCCACTCTATCCATGCCCCTCATAATCTTGTAGACCTCTATCAGGTCACCCCTCAACCACCATCTTTCTAATGAAAACAGTCAAAGTCTATTCAGCCACTCCTCATAAATAACACCCTCTAGACTGGTAAACATCCTGGTAAACCTCCTCTGCACCCTCTCCAAAGCCTCCACATCCTTCTGGTCGTGTGGCGACCAGAACTGTGCTCAATATTCCAAGTGTGGCCGTACCAAGGTTCTATACAAATGTAGCATGACTTGCCAGTTTTTATACTCAATGCCCCGTCCAATGAAGGCAAGCATTCTGTCTGCTTTCTTGATTACCTTGTCCACTTGTGTTGCCACCTTCAAAGATCTGTGGATCTGCACACCCAGATCTCTCTGACTTTTTATATTCCTCAGAGTTTTACCATTTACGGTATATCTCCCCTCTATGTTAGACCTACCAAAATGCATTATCTCACATTTGTCCGGATTAAACTCCATTTGCTCTTTCTCTGCCCAAGTCTCCAACCTATCTATGTCCTGCTGTATCTCCTGACAATCCTCAACACTATCTGCCACTCCACCAACCTTGGTGTCATCCGCAAATTTACTAATCAAACCAACTACATTTTCCTCCAAATTGTTTATGTCCACCACAAGCAACAGAGGCCCAAGCACAGATCCCTGTGGAACACCTATAGTCACAAACTTCAATTCAGAAAAAACACCCTTATACTGCTACCCTTTGCCTTCTGTGACTGAGCCAGTTCTGTATCCATCAAACCACCTCATCTCTGATCCCGTGTGACTTCACCTTTTGTACCAGTCTGCCATGAGGCAGCTTGTCAAAGACTTTACTGAAGTCCATTTAAACAACATCCACCGCCCACCCCTCATCAATCATCTTTGTTACCTCCTCAAAAAAAAACGATCAAGTTAGTGAGGCACGATCTCCCCTTCACAAAAACATGCTGTCTATTGCTTATGAGTCCATTTGTTTCCAAATTAGTATAAATCCTATCCCTGAGAATTCCTCCAATAATTTACCTACTGCCGGCGTGAGGCTCACCGGTGCATAGTTTCCAGGATTATCCCTGCTACCTTTCTTAAACAGCAGTACCGCATTATCTATTCTCCAGTCCTCTTGGATCTCACCTGTAGCCAATGAGGATACAAAGATGTCAATCAAGGCCCCAGCAATTTCCTCCCTTCCCTCGATATTCTGGAATAAATCCCATCTGGCCCAGGAGACTTATCTATCTTAATATCTTTTAAAATACCTAATACATCCTCTGTTTCGATGTTAACATGATCCAAACTGTCCACACACCTACCCAAGAATCATCTTCCACAAAGTCCTTTTCTTTCGTGAATACTAATGCAAAGTATTAATTTAGTACAAAAGTCTCCTTTTTCTTTTGACGAGGTTCACAATATCCCTCATTATCCAAGGCTTCCTAAACTTCCCATACTTATCCTTCATTCTCTCAGGAACGTGACTTTCCTGAATCATCATCAACTGTTGCTTGTAAGACTCCCACATGCCCGATATTGATTTACTATCCAACAGCTGCACCCAATCCAAATTCTTCAATTCCTATCTAATGTTATTATAATTTGCCTTTCCCCAGTTTAGCACCTTAAGCGAGGGTTACCCTCATCCCTGTCCAAAAGTACCCTAAAACTTACAGAATTGTGGTCACTACTCCCAAAATGTTCCCCGAGAGAAACCTCAACCACCTGTCCTGGCCCATTCCCCAATACCAGCTCCAGTACTGCCCCTTCGTCATTTGGACTATCTACATGTTGCATCAAGAAGGCTTCCTGGATACACTTTACAAACTCTGCCTCGACCAAACCCCGAGCACTAAGTGAGCCCCAGTCAATATAGGGGAAATTAAAATCCCCTACCACAACAACCCTGTTACCGTTGCACCTATCCAAAATCTCTCTACCTACCTGCTCCTCTATCTCTCGCTGGCACTTGGGGGGCCTGTATTAAACCCCCAACATTGTGATTGCCCCTTTCCTGTTCCTGAGCTCTACCCAAATTGCCACATTGTATGAGCCCTCCAAGCTGTCCTCCTGCAGTACCGCTACAATATTCTCCTTAACCAGTAATACTATTCCCCCATCTCTTTTACAACCCCCACTATCTCTCCTGAAGTATCTATAATCCTCCAATGTTCAGCTGCCGATCCGGCCCTTCCTTTAACTTGTTTCTGTGGTAGCCACAACATCGTAATTCCAAGTACTAATAAGTGCTCTAAGTTAATCTGCCTTACCCGCTATACTTCTGGCTGATTTGTTAGAATGGACCAGTAGCTCTAGTTGTGCAATGAATACAGTCCAACACTCATGCAGATAGATTTCTAATTTGATGAACACTTTATACACACATCATAAAATTATGAAAATAAAGTGATATTGAGCTTCTAAAGCTTCATTTACCATGGGCGGGATTCTCCGGGAATCAGCGGGGCAGGCAGAAACGGTGCAGTGGAGTGGCGGGAACTACTCCGGCGTCGGGCTGCCCCAATGGTGCGGAATCCTCCGTACCTTCAGGGGCTAGGCCGGCGCCGGAGTGGTTTGTGCCCCTCCGGCCGGCATGGAAGGCCTTTGGCGCCGCACCAGCCGGGGCGAAGGGACTCTGCCTGCCGGCGCAGTTCGCGCATGCACGGGAGCATCAGCGGCTGCTGACGTCATCCCTGCGCATACGCGGGGGGGGGGGTTCACCATTGCGTCGGCCATCCCGGCACTTACACGGCTGGTGCGTAGGAATAGAGTGCCCCCACGGCACAGGTCCGCCCACAGATCGGTGGGCCCCAATCACGGGCCAGGCCACCATGGGGCGCGATTCCCGCCCCCGCCAAATCTCCGGTGCCGGAGAATTTGGTAGCTGGCGGGGGCGGGATTCACGCCGCCCCTTGGTGATTCTCCAACCCGGTGAGGGGGTTGGAGAATCCCGTCTCATGTGTCTAGATTGATTAGGGACCTCACCCATTGATTTTCCCTTATTTAAGTGGTATCTAAAAATAGTCCGAATTCTGCTTGTAATGGTCCTTTCATTTTGCATGACTATTGGATGTGAATTGCAGAAGCTCTATGACAGATGTGTCATAAGATTGGACAAGCAAATAGTATGCTAAGAATGGTTAGGCTACATTTGGATCAGGATTCACTGAAGGTCATTGGGAAGTGTACAGAGGGCAGATTTACAGTTAGTGGGGACATGCGTTCACCTTCATTTATGGGCCTCCCCCTACCAACCTCACCCCTTCCCCCACCCCACAGTCACACATTCCCACCTCCCAGAACCTGAAGGTGGAAGCCACAAAATAATACCTGTTGATCGCTGCTTCTTTACTTGTAAAAATATTTCCGCATGAATAATAGTTTTGCTGAAATCCAAGCTGACCTCTTGTCTGAATGATGGTAAAGATGGTTAATATTGCAATGTGAATTTTGAGGGGAGCAAACATGGGACTTTCTGACAAGAAACAAGATGGAGGAATCAACTGATGACATCACTGCGAACAGAGAGCTCCAAGGCAGCAAGGCCAAAATGTTACAAAGAATTATTACCGCAGGAATCTGGAAGTGCTCTTTTCTTTTGCGATTATTTTGTGTGTCCTTTTATGATCTATAAGGAAGTGAAAGCTATGCATTGAGAAGAACTTTGAATGGTCAGAGGTCTTTTGTCAAATCATTTGCTTTGAAAGTTATAAGTGACTTGTAAAGTTAGTAAAGACATTGCTTAGCAACTCTTCTTTAAAAGATTCATACATCACAATTAGGATTTGTTCAGAATGAGCCAGTGCAGGAGCAAATACTCCAATCAACAAGATACGTAGGCTGCCATTCATTATTTTTCACAGAGTCTCATTCAGTTTCAAAGATAAAAGTTAACATCCTCTGGCAAAATCAAAAAGGTTCCTGGCATAAATTCATGTGAATAGAGTCAAATGACTCCAAGTCAGGTGGCTCTATCTGGCAGGATTTTGTTCCTTGTTCTAGATGCTTTCTGAAGGCCAGTTTTGAGAGAGATGGTGGTTAGAACTACCAGCATAAGACCAGCTGCAGGCATTGCATCAACACAGCAATTGTCCATTTTGAAAAAGGGTCAGATTGTTAAGATTTTCCTGCTTCATCCCTTGTTGGCATGTCAATTTAGATACCTTTTTCCTACACTTATTCTTTACAAAATCATCAATTACATCATTGTTGGTAATATCTTGTAAAGAGACAATTTCAAGTGTCAAAATTGCTGAATGTTTCTGACTCATCGTGCTTTGCAAATAATTTTTAACTCTTTTCAATGCAGGAAAGGAACAATCACTGGACGTATTTGTGTCAGGTATTATAAAAAATATTTTCAGCATGGTTTCTGCATTTGGAAAGAGTTAAAGGTTGCCTGCAAAGCATCACAAACTAGTCTGTACAAATCAGCTGGTGATCTCAAAGCACAGAGCTCACATTTTTGATAAAATTATGGAATTGTTTCACGTCACTTCAAAAAGATATGTCTCTATTTCCTCCTTGTAGACTGACTTAATTTTTTACTGCAGTGGCTTTTAGCACTTTTGACTATACTTCTGTCAAAAAGTGCGCAAAATGAATCAACAGTTTTCTTTAAAGACTCACTTCTATTGTGCAATTGCATCATGACTGTGTCAAAAATAATGCTGACAGTCTCAACGATGATCTTCTTTTTCCATTTTAAATTGATCTCATTGTCTCCAGCGAAAATATCTTACTGCACCTTGTTCCCTACTCGTCAAATGTATCAGAAGAACCTATTTTAATGTTTGTACCTCTGCTTCATCCAAGCTATAGTTATTTTGAACTTTAATGACAAAACTTTTAACAGACGCTTCCAATTGTGCAGCATTCAATATTTTATTTTCCACATTTTGCAGCAATTTGCTGACATCATTAATTATTTGAAGTAACAATTCCATAAAATAGTAAAAACAGCAATATCACACTGTTCCAACTTCTCTTCAGTTTTCGCATGCAGTTTTCTGAATTTAATGTAGCTATGCCTGATAAGATTCTCTTCACGTCAGCAAAGTACATTTTCAAGGCCAAAACAGCATCTGCATGAGCAGACCATCTGGTATCACAAATTCTTTTGACCACCAAATGTTTCCATTTGCCTGCTCAAAGCCTGCTTTCAACATACTCCACTGAAGTGTGGAGACTGAAAAAGAGGCTTACACGTTTTGAATGAAGTCAAAAGAATGTACAGCTCCATCACAGGATTCAGCTGCTGTATTGCAGGTTAAATTCAAGGAGTGACTGGAACATGGGATGAATAATGCACAGGGGCTGGTATTGTTCAGTTTTGTTTTTGACCTGAATAGTTTCTTGCCATATTTGCGGCATTATCAAAGCTCTATCCAAATCTAAATTTGCAATGATTTCCAAAACAGTTGTCTCCAGGCATTCAGAAGTGTGGACTTGTAGCTGCACAAAACAAATAAATCGCACAATAACTTCACCATCGCTGGTCACGTATCTTAAAATGAATGTTAATTGGTCCACATGACTCACGCCATTATGGAATAGTACTTGCCATCTTTTACTTCATCAGTGAATTGATTTCTGAGCTTTCTGCCATTATAGTGACAAAGTCATGGCAGATTTGGTGTATTAAAAATCAGGGGCGGGGTTCTCCAACCTCTTGCTGGGTCGAAGAATCGCTGGGTTGGGGGGGGGGGGGGCGGTGTGATCCCGCCCCGCCGCTCCGACGTGGCTGCCGAATTCTTCGGCGACGGTTTTTGGGCGGGGGTGGGGTTTACGCCACGTCGGTCGGGGGCAGCTGGCAGCGGCCCCCCGGCAATTCTCCAGGCCCCGATGGGCCAAGCGACCGCCCATTTTCGGCCAGTCCCGCCGCCGTGAAATGGACATGGTCCCACACGGCAAGATCTGGCTAGGAGGCCGGCTGGTGGAGTCCTCGGGGGGGGAGGGGGAATCCGGCCCCGGGGGAGGGGCCCACGGTGGCCTGGCCCGCAATCGGCCTGGCCCGCAATGCAGGCGTGCCTGTTCTGTGGGAGCAATCATTCCTTCTGCGTCGGCCTCTGTAGGGCTCCGCCATGGCCGGAGCGGAGAACCCCCTGTGCACGCGACAGAACACATCGGCGGTTCTGCGCATGCGCGAGACCACGGCGTACCTTCGGCGCCAACTCCTCCGGCGCCGGCCTAGCCCCCAGAAGTGCAGAGGATTCCGCAACTTCCGGGTGGCCTGATGCCGGAGTGGTCCACGCCATTCTTAGCGCCGGCGTCAGGCCATCACGCCAAGTGCAGGTGAATCCTGCCCCTGGTCTTCCCTGAGCCACAATATTGATAACTTTTCAAATGCTGTTTGAGAAACTCATCAAAATCGCTCAGGTATTCAAGGCAGCCAAAAAAATTACTTTTTTGATTTGACAAATCAGCATGTCATCCTGGAGGTAGTCCCAAAGAAGTCAGCACTTTGACTGTGACAACAACACTTCTCAGATCTTCCCTCCCGTAAGAACACTCTTTTCCAAACTGTGCCAATAATGCAGAATCAATTCTACCAGATAATTTACATCTTTGAACAAATGCACACACAGCTTTAATATAAACATTGGAAGTTTCAGGATTAGCAATATCTCGTCCAACATTTTTCTAATTAGAATGCCCATCAATGAATGTTTGTGCAGCTGGAAAATTCAGAGCTGGTGGTGTAGGTTCATAGGCTCAGCTTCAGCGCATTGTATAGGAGTTTCACCCATGAGGTGAACCCTGCTACGAGCCCAAACTGCTGTAGAACCTCAGTGAGGTATTTCTACTCGACTCTCTCGAAGGCCTTTTCTGCGTCCAGGTCTTTCTCCCCTAATCACAGCCTTCAACGCATATTTAAATGTGGGATCTAATGGCCCAACCCTGGAGATCCCGGCCAGGTGCCATTTAGCACTGGTCTCCACAAATGCGAAGGGCACTTGTTTGGGGGGGGGGGGGGGGGGGGGGGGGGGGGGTTGGAGAGTGGTCTGCCAAGCAATTGGAGGTCCCTGGGTGGCACCCTGGCACTGCTGAAGCCACCCGGACTCCTTGGCACTGTCAGCCTGGCACCGTCACCCGGACATCCTGACAGTGCCACCTAAGTGCCAGCCTGCCACTGCCAAGGAGTCCAGGTGGCACTGCTGGCAGGGGCACTGCCAGAGTGTTAGACTGGCAGTGCAAGCAAAGATGGCATTTTGCCCACATGGAGCTCCTCAGTGCAGAAAGTGAAGGTAATTGCGGCCTCGGCAAGAGCTTCCCCACCGCGGCCTGAGAAAATAACATCGCACTCGATAGCGGGGTCGTTCCTGGCACTTGTCCACAACGGGACTCTGGTTTTTTTTGTAAAATCGCAGCAAATTAAAGCAGCAATGCATTTAAAGTGCTAATACATTTAAAGTTGCAATGCATTTAAGCTACAAGCATAAGAAGGAACAAACTGCAATGATAATAATCTTTATTAGTGACACAAGTAGGCTTACCTTAACACTACAATGAAGTTACTGCGAAAATCCCCTAGTCGCCGCACTCTGGCACCTGTTTAGGTACACAGAGGGAGAATTCTAAAGGTCCAAGTCAACTAACAAGCATGTCTTTCGGGACGTGTGGGAGGAAAACCACGCAGACACGGGGAGAACATGCAGACACCGCACAGACAGTGAGTGACCCAAGCTGGGAATCGAATCTGGGACCCTGGCGTTGTGAAGCAACAGTGCTAACCACTGTGCTCCATGCCACCCAGATATATGGACAAGTATATTGGAGAAGACCTCTGATAGAGGGCAACTCTCAAAAAAGGTCCATTCGCAATAAATACCTCAAGGAAAAGGCAACCATGACCACAGAAAGGAGGCACTAGAAGACCCCAGAAGGGCAATTAAAGATCCCAGAAGGAGGGCAAGGAGATAAATGCAGAATGGAAACAAGTCAACACACAGACAGACCTTACCAACAGTGAAGCCAAAACAGTTTGGTCCTATCATACCGAATGGGCATGGAGGGACGGATTGTTCGTAAACACGTGGACCACTTGAGTAGAGAGATGCTCCAGCAGTTAGTGTTGCCATCAAGAAATATTTTAGAACCTGTAAGCATCGAAGAACCTAATCCGATTCATCGTAGACATAACTGATATCTCTTTAGAATAATAATAACCTTTATTGTCGCAAGTAGGTTTACATTAACACTGAGATGAAGTTACTGTGAAAGGTCCCTTGTCATCACATTCCGCCGCATGTTTGGGCACATGGAGGGAGAATTCAGAATGTCCAAATTACCTAACAGCACGTCTTTCGAACTTGTGGGAGGAAACCAGAGCATCCGGAGGAAACCCACGCAGACGCAAAAAGAACGTACAGACTCCACACAGGGACACAAGCCGGGAATCAAACCTGAAACCCTGGAGCTGTGAAGCAACATTGCTACCCACTGTGCTACCAAGCAAGTAGTAATGAGCTGCTTGTGCAAGAAGAGGTTATTGTAGATCCTGTTAATGTCAATCCTATAGAAGCATCTCAGATTGCAGAATTATGTAGCTCTACCAGAAACAGAAAAACTCCTCAAAGACCTTGGGCGGATTCTGTGATCCTGAGGCTAAGTGTTGACACCATCGCAAACGTCGTCGCATTTCTCGACGGCGTCAACATGGCGTCAGGATCAGCAATTCTGGCCCCGACAGGGAGCCAGCACGGCACTGGAGCAGTTCACGCCGCTCTAGCTGCTGATCCAGTCGTGAACTGGGCGTCGCGGGATCCGCGCATGCGCAGTGGCACCGGCACCAACGCGCGCATGCACAATGGCTCCCTTCAACGTGCCGGCCTCAACACATGACGCAGGGCTACAGGAGCCGGCACGGAAGAAAGGAGGCCCCAGCCAGTGAGGCCAGCCCGCCGACCGGTGGGCTCCGATCGCGGGCCAGGCCACATCGGACCCCCCCATCTCCCTCTCCCTCCACAGGACAGGACCCCCCCCCCCCCTCTCCCCCCACAGGCCACACCCCCGACCCTTCCACGTCGTTTCCCGCCGGCTGAGAGCAGGTGTGGACGGCGCCGGCGGGACTTGTGTTTTTTACGACGGCTGCTCGACCCATCCCGGGCCGAGAATTGGCAGAATTTGGCCCGACGCCGTGCCAAACACGCTGCCGCCGGTGTCGGGGTGGCGTGGCACGATTCGCGCCCGTCGCGGGGATTCTCCGGCCCGGCCCCAGGCTGAGAGAATCCCACCCTCTATTTCTAATTGTTCAACTCATATACGTGATGTTCAGTCAGAATTTCAGACTGAGTAATTTAGGTTATTAAAGATTATATGAAGGAGTTAAAGGGCGAGTAATGTGGTGATTTGTGGTGATTGTCCCTTTAAGCTTTGGGGAACCAACTGGAACTGAGAGTGGGTAATCACCACAGGGGATGGGGTCCTCACTTAGGAAATAGACATGTAAAAGATATGAAGGAGACTATAGGCAGCCATGTGGCTGCTGTACTGTTGTACAGTTTCTTATTAATAAATACCTTTGTTGTTTCTAATGAAGTCAGTGAAAGTGCATCATTACAGTAAATTTACTCGATTCATAAATGCAATGCCTCAGTAAAGTAGAGATCACGCAGTGGGTGGGTGGAGCCGGCTGTTTGGTGGGGGTGGTGTAGCCACTGTAGCCACCTAAAATGGACACTGAACTAAACAAGATGGAGAATTGCTAAGACTGCAGGGAAAAGCAGTTTAGCCAAGGCAGCAGCCTGCAAACACTCATTAGCATTTTGCAAGCAGCAAAACTAGTTTCTGGCCAGGTGGAAGATCTCAAACCAAAGGTGATAATGGCAAAACGCTTTACATACTAATGAGGCAGTCCAGATCTAGGCACACACAATGGCAACATTTGGGTTTGAATAAGATACTTTAAGTGGATGTCCAGACAGAGCGGCACCAGAAGTATCCACTATAGAAACCGCCCCCGCCATCAAGAGAGACCCTCACATTGGAGGAATTCAAAAGATATTGATTGGGAGTGATCCAATCGATACCTGAAGGTAAAGCCCGCCTCGAAAAGGCACGGACATTGGGGTCCCCTATAAAAGATAGACCCCCACCCATGGTCCTGTCTGTTGTTTCGTGCTCCGGCTTTGACCAAGAACTCCAACCTGTATCCTGACTCCAGCCGTTGAGCACCAGCCGCCGAACAGTAAGTGCCAATACGACGCTCGCTACGCGAACCAGGCCCACTAGACCCCCAGTGACCAGCATGCTCTCTGAAGGTTGCAGACCAAGACCGGAACGAAGGCCTCGCTCCCTGACCTTGCCTGTTCCTGTTTAGTTAAGTATTCTGATTGCTTAGTTTAGTCATAGCTTAGTCCCTTAGCGTGTGCATGCGTATTTATTATAATTGTATAATAAATATTGATCGTTTGGAACTTACTAATCGGTGTATCGTTTTATTACTTTGAACCTGACCTTGGAATATTTGTGAGGTGTCTATACGGCATCTGGCGACTCCTGAGCTGAAAATACATACATAGAGCCTAGTAGTGTTAAGCACACGGCCTTTAAACGGAGGCGTGTTAATACACTCCAATAAACGCGTTTTACACCCATAGTAAAACGTGCAACAGTGGTGAAGGAGGGGAAGGGGCGCTAATGCGGCTGTCCACTGTTGCTTCGTTACTTATCCAAAACTATCAGAGGAATAATGGGATGGAACAAACAATCATTTGGCCAGTTGAGGATATTCTAAAGTAAATTCAATGTGGTCTAACAGTTAGATCTAATAGGAAGGATTCAATAAAAAAGATACATGATTTTAGTATTTATTTTGTTTGAAATAGTGTTGTGCATCACATGATTTAGAAGCCTAAGTCAGGAATTACAGAGTGTGATCTGTGCAAATTGACCTGTATGAAGTCCCATGCAACATTACAGAACATTACAGGGCGGCACAGTACCACTGTGGCTAGCACTGCTGCCTCACAGTTCCAGGGACCCAGGTTCAATTTTGGCCTGCGTGGAGTTTGCAGCCCATGAATGTGTGGGTTTCTTCCAGGTGCTCCAGTTTCCTCCCACAGTCCAAAGATGTGCAGGTTAGGTGGACTGGCCATGCTAAATTGTCCATTAGTGTCCAAAAGGCTAGCTGGGGTTACAGGGCTACGGAGATAGGGTGGCAGCATGGACTTAAGTAGGGTGCTCTTTCCAAGGGCTGGTGCAGACTTGATGGGCCGAATGGCCTCCTTCTGCACTGTAAGTTCTATTATTCTATGGTATACAAAAGAATAGAATAAAATTGGTTAGAGTAGAGGAGATTATTCAGCATGCCCTGATGTTCTTAACTCTCTGAAAAGCAGCTCATCCGGTCCCACTTCTTTGCCTTTTCTCGTGATCCTGCAATGCTTTTCTCTTCAGGTAATTATCCAATTCCTTTTTGAAATCCACCATTTGAATCTGCCCCTACCACATTCTAGGCAGTGCCAGATCTTAATCACTCGCCAAGTAAAAAAGGTTTATCCACATGTCACCTTTGATTTTTTTTTTTTGGCGCTTTACTCCATGGGGGATACACTAGTGAAGTAGAGAATGTTCTCTTTACAGGGATCATTAGAATTAAAATCAGATGGGTTCTATAAAAAGCAGGCATAAATTCCCTGGTGGGTTACTGTGCAGGTGGTGAGGATGAAAATCTACCCTTTGGTGCTTTCTGAAACAGTGAGATTAAATACCAATACATTGCAGCATGAGTCACTTATTACAGTAACTCTGGAGGCATATGAAGTATTATCACTGAGGCATGTGATAGTCTGCAGCATCTGCAGCCTGCCAGATCACCCCTCAGCTCTGCTAGCAGAACAAAGCATAACTGTGTTTCAAGGCAGCTCCACAGTGTTAGATGAATTCAAAGAACTCACAGTTTATTACATCATCAGCAAGTCTATAGGTGTTGTTACTTTGTAACACACTTGTTTCTAATGCAGTAGTACCATACATTGCAGTTGTCCCTCTAAAAGTGGCATATTTGCTTTATTAATGATATAAGTAAAGGAAGCATTACAGTGCAACAAGGTGAACTCAGGGATGAATACACCTCTCATTTTAAAACACCAATCCAACAATCTGCTCAAATTTCATGCTCCAGGTTTTGCTTTCAATGATATTACTGACTGCCATTGTATCTAACGACACTGTTTTGAATCCATTGTCAGTCGGGATGTAGCTTCCATGGATTTTCGTAAACCATTTAGTAATGTAAAACATAAGAGACTTATGGCAAAAGTAATAGCATACTAAATTAAGGAAAATGGCTACTTGAAGAGAAAATTGTTGGGGTGCAGAAAACAAGGGATGGGAATAAATTTCCTTGGGCTGGAAAGGTGCAGTGCATGCTCGTCCACAGATGTGCTGCTGATGTTATTGAAAAATGATGGCAATACGAAACAGAGGCAACAGCTTGAAAAGTGGCACTCCAAATGTTTCTTTTACGAGTTCAATGTTCCAAGTAAAAATATGTGATGGCTGTCATTTTTTATAAGATGTGCTTATTCATATTCATATAAATGATATAAATACTATATAGAGTTACTATTTAAGTAAAGGAGGATGTTAAGATATAGTGTGTTTGTTAACATTTTGAATATAATCATTGTGGCATGTTTATGGAAATAGTTATGTCATCAAAGGGAGTGATGCAATGTCATGTAGCAACCATCTTCGTCAATCTGTCGAAGTCAATATCACACCTACCGGCAGCAAGAAGAAGCCTCTAATAAAGATCTGATTCCAATCTCTATGCCTGCCCCTCAGTTTTGTTTGTATTAATCTAGATCAAGTTAATACATCAATGATCATCCTATATCAAAGCAGAATTAACATTCAGTACAAGGAACCTATTGTATCAGAGATTGCTGAGAAGTTCATACTATTTTGTACAACCCTACGGCACAAATTCTATTTAAATCTTGCGTTTCACATTTTCATTATGTACTGATGGACACGCTTGAAAGCACTTCCCAAACCTTCTCCTTCCACCACCCAGCAGGACAAGGGCAGCATGCGCATGGCCTCCAGGTCACACACTATCCAAACCTTTCCACACCATTCCTTCATCATGGTGTCAATATGCACGGCCTTCCTACTTAACAGCACGATGGATGTATCTTCACCACATGGACTACATTGATTCAAGAAGAACGCCCAACATTACATTCGCCCAGAAAACGTAACACTCTACCATGGGGATGAATATTTTTTAAAAAGGCACTGACTTTATAGCACAGGAAACTCTAATCAGATAGTTGTCCAGGGTGGATTAAGGTACAAGCCTAAGAAGCCTTTGCCAAGGAGCTCCAACTAAATATGGAGACTTTGGAAAAACTCATCAAAATGCAGAAAACCTGCTTACAATCACGGAGCAAAATATCAAACAGTTTCATTTAAGCATAGTATTTTTTGATATGACTCATTATTAATGTGGTGAGTGAACATTCTGTGGCCGTGATTGTTCATGCATTTAATCACATGATGGCATTTTAGTGGATTGGAGAAGGGGGAGTTCTTTTTTGTATTGGGGGCAGGAACCAAATGTTCTTGATGCACTGGGCCCCAGAATTTACCATGCTTCTGTGGCTGCCTATTGGAAATCAACCATTCAGCGAATTTCAAACAAATATTCATGAATTATCTAATTGTAATTGTTCATTGCGCATCATAATTATTTATATTCTCTTAAAACACTCAAATAAGAACCACATAGTAATGGGCAGCACGGTGGCGCAGTGGTTAGCATTGCTGACTTACGGCGTCGAGGTCCAGGGTTCAATCCCGGCTCTGGGTCACTGTCCGTGTGGAGTTTGCACATTCTCCCCGTGTTTGCGTGGGTTTCGCCCCCACAACCCAAAAGATGTGCAGGGTAGGTGGACTGGCCACCCTAAATTGCCCCTTAATTGGAAAAAATGAATTGGGTACACAAAATTTTTTTTAAAAGGGCAAAAAAAAACTACATAGAAATAATAATCTTTATTATCACAAGTAGGCTTACATTAAAACTGCATTGAACTTACTGTGAAAAGCCCCTAGTCGCCACATTCCGGCACCAGTTCGGGTACACAGAGGGAGAATTCAGAATGTCCAAATTACCTAACAGCAAGTCTTTCGGGACTTGTGGGAGGAAACCGGAGCACCCGGAGGAAGCGCACGCAGACATGGGGAGAACGTGCAGACTCTGCACAGACAGTGACCCAAGCCGGAATCAAACACAGTGCTAACCACTGTGCTACCGTGCCACCTGTAAATGAAGATATCGGGCTGGATTCTCTGGTCTCCCAGCCGTGTGTTTCTCGGTGACTTGCCGTTCGCTGGGAAACCGGTGGGTGGGGTGCGCGGCCAGCAGGAAAAGAGAATCCCAATATGATTTGTTAGAAAGCTTCGATTCACTTTGGGAAAATAGTCACAATTCTACTGAGATTTTCATTATCTTCAAGTCAGTTATTTGTTGATGTGCTGTTGAGTTTCCATCCTGAACTAACACAAAGTAATCTTGCCCTTTCTTCAAATAATTACAAAAGTTCTGAGCACATTAACTCAATTTATCTTTCTACTTATCCCCATCATTCCCTTTTTCCTGTGATGGTCTGACGAGAGTTTCTTTTGCTTAAGTTTTACCATGGTCCTGCTGGTCCTTAAAAGCAGTCTTTGTTATACTACTATTCAAAACACATTTTAGTGCAATAGGAAGATTAAACACACTGCAAAAAGAGAAGTGAGATCCATTATTAGCTTCCATCTGCACTCGATTTGCAGGCATCTACGTTTCCATTGAATTTTATATACAGTAGAAAACACAGCCTGAAAAGAAATGGGAAGCTATCATGTCAGCAGGTTAATGGTTGGTTACTTTGGCAACCAACAGACTTTCAGCATCATATGGTGTCATGTAAATTATTTTTATTTTTTTCTTTAAATTGCTTTCAATTTAAAAAGCAAATAACCAAAATAGTTATAAATTATTGATTAGGACTGCTCTGCAATGTGTGGAATTAAAAAATGAAAGCCAATAATAGCTGCTCTCCCTTGACATATTATTTTATATCCAGTGAAACACACTCCATTTTTTCACCATTTTCTCGATAGATAAGACTTGCAGCCAAGTAGCTCAGGAGGAAGGCTTGTCTCTCTGCCTCTCATAATACTTCTTAATAACCTGGCACACAATAGGTAACTCTTCCATTAACGGTCAATTTCTCCTCCGCCACTTCACCCGTGAGGGAACAATGAGCCCTTCAAGTTAATGCTTCTCCATAGGGAAGCAGCTGAAACCTTTTGCTCTGTGGCACAGTGGTCTGACACTCTGATGTGCCAACTTGATATTATCGCCTTATTTTTACATTTGATAGAACTACTAAATATAAAATGAATATATTTTAATGAGGACACAGCGAGTCCACACCAAGTAAAATAAGAAACAAAGTTTTATTTACACAAACGATATGTACACTACCCAGTAGATCCCTACCGAGTTCCTCTTTTGGTCGCTGCCTTGTTGGCCGACCTTTTATACATGTAATTGAGATACCCACCCCTAGCGGGAGAGCTCGCACTCCGCAAAGTGCACAGGGAAGGCAAGCATTCCCACTCCGTACGTTCCATGCGGGATATTACGTATATCATAGTCAGAAAGATCGAGACATGGAGTCAGGCAGACATCTTTAATTACCATGAAAATATGGCCTCCTTTATAAAACAGATTTTAAAAACATTTCAGCCAATTCTTACAGCATTATAGCTAACCCCTTCTCTTCTACAACCCCCCTCCTCCACAAAGGTATTCGGATTTCAGCCCTTCAGCACTTTGAAGACTGGCAGGACTTTTGATCTTTTCACACAGATCACCTTTCACTGAACACCTCCAAACATTATTCCCTGTCATCCCTGCAATAATGAAGGTAATAAAGTAGATTTACAGAAAGTTACTGAACAATTCTTAGAGAACAATTGAACCAAGGTAAGTACTCCCAGATCTTCTGCTTTCACACATTTTGTGAGTTTTCTCCAAATTATGTTAATACTAGGTGTGATTCAAATCAGGTGCATCTCTTTGCACTCCTGATTTCAAATTGTCCTTGAATGAAAAGCCATGCTGGAAGGGTTGTCTTATAGTGTTTGCCTTAGCCATGCAGCCACTGTAGTGGATTGGAGGCTGATGTGCTGTGCCAACCTAATATCATGCCATGTGGGGGCTTATATTGGGGTGTCCAGGGTGTTGGGGAGATGTGGAGGAGACAGTTGGTAATGCACAGCAGATGGCATAATGTGGAGACATGAAACAAGGTCTGTTGGCTGGGAACAATGGAACAAAGGAACTCTCTATTTAATGAATGGCAAATTGGAGTATCTGCTCCATGTGGTGGGTGCAATCCTCCCCAAAGGTTGCAGTTATCAATCCTACTACCTGCACACTTCACTTCACCCACTTACTCATTCCACTCATCTGTTCTCTGTTCCACACACTTGTGGGCAAGATTATCTCCCCCCCCCCCCCCCCCCCCCCTCCCACCCTCCCCCTTCACCCTCGACCTCGCCCCGGCGTGTTTTCTGGAAGCAGAGGCAACTTGCCATTGGCAGGATCTTCTGGACCTGCTGATGTCTGTGGCATTTTTCATGGCTCGCTCATCCAGCCTCTGGGAACCACCACGGATGGGGGTCACCTTTGGCGGGACTGGATGACCCGCCGGCAGGAAAGGAGAAATGGTAAGCGGAGTTGGGAGGGGAGATCAACTGGGGAGTGTGGAGTGAGGCGCTGCGTAGGGTAAACAGGGCCTCCTCTTGTGCAAGGATGAGCCTGATACAGTTTAAGGTGGTGCACAGGGTGCATATGACTCGGGAACAAATTAGTGGGTTCTTTCAGGGGGTAGCAGATGTGTGTGAGAGGTGTGCATGGGGGCCAGCGAATCACATGCACATGTTTTGGGGTTGTGAAAAATTGGGAAGATTCTGGGCGGGAGTGTTCACGGTCTTGGCCAGGATAGTGGAGGAGGAGGTGGATCTGGACTCTTTGATCGCGATATTTGGCGTTTCAGAGAAGCTCGAGCTCATGAAGAGGAGGAAGGCCGATGCCGTGGCCTTCGCCTCTCTGCACGGCGGTGAATTTTACTGGAGTAGCGGTCGGCATCGCCACCGGGGGTAGCAGCATGGTTGGGTGATCTGTACAACCTCCTGCAATTAGAGAAAATAAAGTATGCGTTTCGGGGCTCTGCAGGGGGGTTTGTGAAAAGTTGGGGATGATCGTGACCGTGTTTGAGGAGCTGTTCGTCGCAAGGGGTGCGGGTGAAAAAGGGAGAAACATTTGTGCAGTTGATTGCTGGGAAGTATGTTTCCTGGATTGTTTATTTGCTGTTACCTGTTTTGATGCATGTTTGTAATAAAATACATTTTTTTAAAAAGGATAGTCTGAAAAATCCCATCCTGTTTCTTGAAACTTACCAGAGAGAATACGGCAGCTAGTACTGTAAAAAGGGGTGTGCCCTGTCTTCCACTGTCTCTACAGAACTCCAACAGAGCTCCCGTGATGATGTGCGCTGTGCATTTCAGCGATAGCCATGATCGCAAGATCCCGGAAGAGATGAACAACATCTGCAGGTCAGGACAACCATGATGCGCAGCTGCTCAAAAGATTCAGGCCATTCGTTTTTTACGTTCTTTCTTTACTTCTAGGTGAAGTAATTACTAACATTACTAAAATAGCTACTGCAGGAGTGACAAACAAGAGGGAGGAATTACCAGCTGGTCACGCCCCGGTGGTAAATTCCAGTCCCACGCTGGCACATGGGTTTTCCCGGTGGCGAGGCATGCTGTCAACGGGAAATCTGGTAGATCCCGCTGGCGGGCCGCTTCCCTGATGAAAAACATGTGGCGGGGCAGTCGGTAAATCCCACCCAAGAAATATGTTAAGTGAAATGGTGCAAGAAAGGCAGCATCAAGGCAGAAGGACAGGTCGGGGTTTCTTGTCCACATGAAAATTTCACATAATAAAAAATAAATCGAGTGATTTAGAGGTCCAAATACAGCTGAGAAGATGTAACATGGCGACCATTACTGAGATGTGACTGCAAAATAGTCATGCTAGAGCAGGCATTTTCAAAGTGGGGGTTGTGACCCGCGGGTGGGTCGCCGACGGGTGTCGGGAGGGTCGCGGAACTATCCATTGGAGCATTCCTGATAGTGGATTCAGGCGCAAATGCCGTCTGCGGGCCGTTTAAAATATGACGGTCGCTCCGTCATTCCGATGTGTGTTCTGGTACACAGAGGGAGAATTCAGAATGTCCAAATTACCTAACAGCACATCTTTCGGGACTTCTTCCTACATCTGCCTTGAACATGCTCAATGGCTGAGCCTGCAGAACTCTCTTTGATAGTGAATTTTAGAGATTAAAAAGATTCACAATACTTTGAGTTAAGTAATTCCACCTCATCTATGTCTAAAATCGTCGCATTGTAATTTGCAATAAACTTTGCAATAAAAATTGTAATAAACCACCCATCTGAGGAAAATGTACATTCTGCATCTGTTCTGTAGAGTCCTGAGAGAATAATGCCTGTTTCAATGAGGTCATTTCTCATTCTTCGCTACTTTAGACTGTAGAATATAAAACCAGGCTCACCTCTTGCATTAAAGGTAAGAGAAAATGGTGAGGTCATGGAGGTTGGCCGCCGTGGGTCCACAGGATGGCCATTTGGTAAAAATGGGTCCCGGGCAAAAAAGTTTGAAAATCACTGTGTTAGAGTTAAAAAGTCCACGTGATCAGGGCTTAAGAAAGAATAGTGAAACTGGAAGAGGAAAAGGGTTAGCCTCATTATTCATAGAGAACATTACAGCATTAGTAAAAGAGCATGTAGGTAAGGGAAAGCAATCATCAGCGGCTATATGGTTAGAATTGAGGAATAAATCTGTAAATGACGTTATCTCCTGACTTCTTCATGGTAGCGATGAAATGACATAATACATTAATTTAAACATGAGTGAGTCTCGTAGCAAGATCAGGTGATCAAGTCAGAAAGGTAGTGAATTTCCTGACTGCATTCAAAATAGTTTTCTGGAATAATACATTTTCGAATCAACAAGAGAGTAGCCAGATTAGAGTTCATAATAAGAACAATCAGCCAGGCTTAATTAATAATGTCACAGAAAGGGAACATTTATCCAGTAGTGATCACAACGTGTTAAAATTCAATGTTAGTTTCAAAAAGTTACTCATATTCTGGATTTTGCTCAGGCTAATTCCATTAGATGACAATAACTTGGTCAAGACTGTTCTTGTGTAAAACCACAGATAAACAGTGGAAGGTGTTCAAAAAAGAATTTAAGCTTAATATAGGATCACTGCATTCTTTCCCCAATGGAAAGAGCTCGACTGACCAAATAAAACAGCCATAGCTGACAGAAGAGGTTAGAGATATCATAAAGTGGATATACAAGTGCAAAGAATAGTGTGCACACAGGGACTGGGAGAACTGTAAAGAACAACAAAGGAAGACAAAGATGATGGTAATAGCTACAAAAAGGAATATGAAACATGCAGAGGATATTAAGATCACAACATTTTTATAACTATATTAGAAGCAAAATGGTAGTTGGGGTGATGTGGACCCTTTAACATCAGATATAGGTCATATTACAAATGTGAATAAGGAAATGGCAGACTTGTAGTAATTACTTTCTGTCTGTCAGTATTCACAGTAGAAGGAGAGGATACAATACTTAACATGCCAGGGAAATTAATAAGGAATTAAAGGCTGGAATTTACAAAAGATTACATTAACAATAAAATAGTATTCGAAAATATTATGGCGCTCCAATGACTGACAAATTCCCAGGATCTAATGGCTTACACGTCAGGGTTTGAAATATAGTATGGAAAGAAATTGCAACTGCTTTAGCCACAATCTTTCAAATCTTATATTCCCTGAGAAGATTGAGGTTTAGGATTTTGAAAAGAAATGATAGGATAGATGGGGATAAACCTTTTATGCTGCCGAGGGTCTAAGCTGTAGATTTTCCTCCCTAAACATCCCCTCCTCTCTACCTCTTCCTCCCTCTTAAAAACTGCCTCTTTGACCAAGCTTTTTGCCACATTTTCAAATGTAAACATTTGTTGGATAATTGCTCCCATGAGGTGCCTCGGAATGTTTTATGGTATCTTGCATTATCGGGATATTCAAGGGAATTTAACAGTTAACCACATTGCTGTAGATCTGGAGACATGAATAGCCCAGACCAGGTGAGGATGGTAGATTTCCCTCCCTAAAAGGACGCTACTGAACCAGGTGGATTTTAACATCAGTCAATAATGGTTTCATGGTCATCGTTAGACTTTTAATTCCAGATTTTTATTTAATTCAAATTTCACCATCTGCCATAATGGGATTCGAACCTGGATACCCAGAGCATTATCCTGGCTCGTTGGATTGCTAGTCTAGTGACTATACCACTAGGATGAGTGTTTCCAGACCCTGGCATTTTGCCTTACTTGCTCGAAGCCAGCCAAGCTGCCTCTTTCTGGTGAGCAGCAGGATGTTCAGGAGTTAAAATAACTTGGGCTTCCTCTGAAAGCAGTGATCCGGGGGGAGCTGATCTCCATCCGGGCCCATAGGGAAAGGAGGGAGAGGAAGGAGAGGGAGAGACTGGTGAGGGAGCTCCTGGATGTGGACAGGAGATACGCGGAGGCACCGGAGGAGGGGTTGCTGGTGGAACGGCGTAGTTTGCAGGCCAAATTTGACTTGTTGACAACCAGAAAGGCGGAGGCACAGTGGAGGAGGTCGCAGGGCGCGGTATATGAGTATGGGGAGAAGGCGAGCAGGATGTTGGCGCATCAGCTCCGCAGGCGAGATGCGGCTAGGGAAATTGGTGGAGTGACGGATAGGGGTGGGAATATAGTGCAGAAGGGGACAGAAGTAAATGGGGTCTTTAGGGACTTCTACGAGGAACTGTACCGGTCAGAACCCCCGATGGGGAGAGAGGGGATGGAGAGCTTCATGAACAGGCTATGTTTCCCAAAGGTTCAAGAGGAGCTGGTAGAGGGGCTGGGGGCGCCGATAGAGTTGGAGGAGCTAGTCAGGGGGATTGGACAAATGCAGTCAGGTAAGGCGCCAGGGCCGGATGGGTTCCCGGTGGAATTTTATAAAAAGTATGCGGATCTGGTGGGCCCCGTGTTGGTGCGAGCCTTCAATGAGGCATGGGAGGGGGGGGCTTTGCCCCCGACGATGTCGCGGGCACTGATCTCTCTGATCCTAAAGCGGGATAAGGACCCCTTGCAGTGTGGATCATACAGGCCTATCTCGCTCCTCAATGTTGACGCTAAGTTGCTGGCGAAGATCCTGGCCACCAGGATAGAGGACTGTGTGCCAGGGGTGATACACGAGGATCAGACAGGATTTGTCAAGGGACGGCAGCTCAACACGAATGTGCGGAGACTGCTAAATGTTATTATGATGCCGGCAGTGGAGGGGGAGGCGGAGATAGTGGTGGCGCTGGATGCGGAGAAAGCGTTTGATAGAGTTGAGTGGGGGTACCTGTGGGAGGTGCTGGAGCGGTTTGGATTCGGGGAGGGATTCATCAAATGGGTGAGGCTGCTCTACGCGGCTCCGATGGCAAGTGTAGTTACCAATGGAAGGAGATCGGAGTACCTTAGGCTCTACCGTGGGACCAGGCAGGGGTGCCCCCTGTCCCCCTTGCTCTTTGCACTGGCGATTGAACCTTTGGCTATGGCGTTGAGGGAGTCAGGGAGATGGAGGGGTCTGGTGCGGGGTGGGGAGGAACATCGTGTATCACTGTATGCGGACGACCTGCTGTTGTATGTGGCGGATCCAGAAGGGGGAATGCCGGGGGTGATGGAGCTGTTAGCGGAATTTGGGGGCTTCTCGGGCTATAAGTTAAATTTAGGCAAGAGTGAGGTATTTGTAGTACACCCGGGTGATCAGGAGGAGGGAATTGGGAGACTCCCATTTAAGAGGGCAGTGAAGAGTTTCAGATACCTGGGGGTGCAGGTGGCCAGGAGTTGGGGGACTCTCCATAAGCTTAATTTTACCAGGCTGGTGGAGCAGATGGAGGAGGAATTTAAAAGGTGGGACATGGTACCGCTATCGTTGGCGGGTAGAGTGCAGTCCATCAAAATGACGGTTCTCCCAAGGTTCTTGTTCCTTTTTCAGTGTTTGCCCATCTTTATCCCTAGGGCCTTTTTTAGAAGGGTGACTAGCAGCATCATGAGCTTTGTTTGGGCGCATGGGACCCCGAGGGTGAAGAGGGTCTTCTTGGAGCGGGGTAGAGATGGGGGGGGGCTGGCGTTACCCAATCTCTCGGGGTATTATTGGGCGGCCAATGTGTCGATGGTGCGCAAGTGGATAATGGAGGGGGAGGGGGCAGCATGGAAACGGATGGAGAGGGCGTCCTGTGGAGATACAAGCCTGGGGGCCCTGGTAACGGCGCCGTGGCCGCTCCCTCCTACGAGGTATACCACGAGTCCGGTGGTGGCGGCTACCCTGGGGGGGCAGTGGAGGCGACATAGGGGAGAAGTGGGGGGCTCGATGGAGGCTCCGTTAAGGGGGAACCATAGGTTCGTCCCGGGGAACATTGATGGGGGATTTCAGAGTTGGCACAGAGCGGGCATCAGACAGCTGAGGGACCTGTTTATTGATGGGAGGTTTGCGAGCCTGGGGGAGTTGGAGGAGAAATTTGGGCTCCCCCCGGGGAACATGTTCAGGTATCTGCAGGTAAAGGCATTTGCTAGGCGGCAGGTGGACAGATTCCCTTCGCTTCCTGCGAGGGGGGTGAGCGACAGGGTGCTTTCGGGGGTCTGGGTCGGAGAGGGGAAGATATCTGATATCTACAAGGTTATGCAGGAGGCGGAGGAGGCGTCAGTAGAGGAGCTGAAAGCTAAGTGGGAGGGGGAACTGGGGGAACAGATCGAAGACGGGACATGGGCTGATGCTCTGGAGAGGGTTAATTCTTCCTCCTCGTGTGCGCGGCTTAGCCTCATCCAATTCAAGGTGCTGCACCGGGCCCACATGACTGGGACGAGGATGAGTAGGTTCTTTGGGGGTGAAGACAGGCGTGTCAGGTGTTCGGGGAGTCCAGCGAACCATGCCCATATGTTCTGGGCATGCCCGGCACTGGAGGAGTTCTGGAAGGTGGTGGCGAGGACGGTGTCGAGGGTGGTGGGATCCAGGGTCAAGCCAGGATGGGGACTCGCGATTTTTGGGGTTGGGGTGGAGCCGGGAGTGCAGGAGGCGAAAGAGGCCGGTGTGCTGGCCTTTGCGTCCCTAGTAGCCCGGCGAAGGATCTTGCTACAATGGAAGGATGCGAGGCCCCCAAGCGTGGAGACCTGGATCAATGACATGGCGGGTTTCATTAAGCTTGAGAAGGTCAAATTCGCCCTGAGAGGGTCGGTACAAGGGTTCTTTAGGCCGTGGCAACCTTTTCTCGACTTTCTGGCTCAACGATAGGGTACAGGGACAGTAGCAGCAGCAACCCGGGGGGGAGGGGGGGAAGGGGGAGGGAAAAGGGGAGGGGAAAGGGGGGGGGGGTGGACAATGACTATGTTTGTTTATTTAATTTTAATTTATTTTTAAGTTCTTTTGTTGTTCATTGGGGTTGGGGGGTGGGGGGATGGGATACATATGGTCTGGGGGTGTTACAGTTATTATGGGTTATTTTGTTGCATTTCATTGTTTGTCGTTATGTTTTATATTTTCTGTAAAAAATTCCAATAAAAATTATATTTAAAAAAAAAAATAACTTGGGCTTCAAGCTGACGATGTCTGATGTTCATCCCAGCCTTCCTAACACCCGTCTCTGGCCTAATTATGGTGGCAATAAAGTGGTGGCTGCTCACATTCTCTTTCTGTTTGCTGGTGGGACTATTACTCAATAAAAAAATATGGACTATCACAGGGTCTCTCACTAGGGAAAGGTAAAGAAAAATAGCATACATTACGTTATGCGAGAGGGATGTGGGACAATGTACAGGGAAATAGTTTCACGATTAGCCAGGAGAGTACCTGGTATCCACCTAATACAGCTTACAAAATTTTATTTTGGTACAGAAATGCTACTTCAGCTCTTCAAAGGGTTAACAGACTGATGATTGTCAAGAGATGTATGTGTAAGACTCTGTCTGGGGGTGGAGAAGATAATGTAACTTAGCTCTTACCACAATATCGGTTGTCAGCAGAACATGGCGCCATGCAATGAAATAAAGCTGCTTTTATTTGTAATTGTGCCACCATTACTGCAGTCATGAAATGTGATACCTTTGTTCAGTTCTGAATGCGTATGTGATGCAGTTGGAATTCAGAAAGCCAACAATAAGACTAACACAGAATAAACCCACATTAATCACACCACTACCGCAGTGATCATAAACCACCAGATAGCTCAAGGTAAAATGGATTACAAAGGGATGTCTCATGGACGTGAACTTTGTCTCCACCAAAAATGTTAGCTGCTGTAACATTCTGAAATAATTAGGTCCGTCACTGTTACCATGCTGCTGTTTAATGCACTTATTATTCTGTGAAATGATTGCATTGTGAATTATTCTGTTTCACGATACTAATTTCACATGTCGAAATTCAGTGAAACATCAATAGGTTCTCTGACTCGCCTTGTGAGGTGCATCTTCATTTGACACGTTGGGTAAACAGATGACCATCTTCTCCAGAGCTTCAACACCAATACTGCCAGCTGTAAAGGACTTAGTTTGGTGCCACGTTATCATATAAAGATGCAGTTGAAAGTTGTTAAAGGGGCTGGTTTAGCACAGTGGGCTAAACAGCTGGCTTGTAATGCACAACAAGGCCAGTAGCGCGGGTTCAATTCCCATAGTAACTTCATTGAAGCCTACTGGTGACAATAAGCAATTATTATTAGTTTATTATTATTATAATAAAGTGAGGGCAGAGTAGTTCAAACCCAACCCCCACCTGCTTCAATTCATCATCAATTTAAATCCCAGGATTCAAGAGGAATAAGCGATATTGGCCACAGGCAGCCAAGAGCCTCATAAGTACGAAACAGGCAATGATGTATCGTGCAAGTGGGACCTGGAGGCAATATTAATCTCAAGAGAAACTTGGCAGCAAACAGAAGCGGCTCAGGAAGCTAAGTGTCTTTAAAATGCTGGTTTCCTTGTAGATCAGTTGTGGCAGAAAAATGTCTTTCCCTGCCCCACATGATCACCTCCCAACCACCCCTCAGCCATGAACCTGGGCCAACAGCCTCCTGCCAGTCATCAGCCACCAACTGGTTCCCATATTAGATCCAGAGAGTGAAAACTCCCATTGCCTCTTGTGCACCGTGATGTCAACGTCATGCTCAGTCTGGCCTACTGCTCTTGGGCCCTGCATTCAAACTGGGCCTTAGTTTCAGTTATGCTGCTGCAGGAGACACAACACTCTCCACAGTGTTGTAATAGAAAAGGGGCATGAACTATTCTGAAATGCTGCCACTTGATGAAGTACTGGGCTGATGAAATGGGAAAATGCACAGGGAGCAGCGGCATGGGTGGGGTGGGGGTGATGAGGGTGGGGAGGATAGAGGGTGGGAAACCCCGAAGTAAATGAACTATGTCTGTCAATGACTGAGCTAACAACTGGATAGAAGGCAGTATGTTGGGTCTATTGCACCCCAACCCACAGTCAGTACCCAATAGACTGTCTCCTGACTTGGTGTCCCTTCATAGGTGCAGGTGGAGCAGTATCTCTTTACAGGTGCCACGATAATGTCAGCTAAGAGCATCTCAGCCACCAGGAGCTTGGATGTAACAGCCTGTCACTACCTCTACTGAAGCCACAGTGTCAGCCACATGAGTGTCCATATAAGAAAGGTTTAGTCTCTTATCATATGACTTGAAGCACATTGTTTGTGGCTGTCAGGTGAGAGGTTTTTCTTTTTAGGTTTTAGTTTCAGTTTAACTGCTTTGGACTGCAGAAGGAGTGTTTTCCCTGTTTTTCACTCTTTCCTTTCAAAAGCTGTTCAAGTAAAGAGCACATTGGTTGTGGCTAATGACTTTGTAACTTGAGAAGATATAGTTGCTTTCCGGAAGGAGTTTGAATCTGCTAGTTGGAACTGGATGGGCAGCACGGTTGCACAGTGGCTTCACAGTGCCAGGATCCCAGGTTCGATTCCCGGCTGGGTCACTGTCGGTGCGGAGTCTGCACTTTCTCCCCATGCCTGCGTGTGTTTCCTCCGGGTCCTCCGGTTTCCTCCCACAAGTCCCAAAAGATGTGCTATTAGGTAATTTGGACATTCTGAATTCTCCCTCTGCGTACCCGAACATGGCTGGAATATGGCGACTCGGGGCTTTTCACAGTAACTTCATTGCAATGTAAGCCTACTTGTGACAATACAGATTATAATAAAAATTATTATTATTATATTTCAGGAAAAGGACCAGTCACATTCAAGTGTGAATACAATGTGCTGGGCCGTGCCCTTGAAAAGGGGATTTGATTCAACTGGATCTTGTTATTGAATTGGAACAGCAAGGGGGAATTCATTAAGTGTTATATACATAGATTACTGCAGCTGTGTGGTGTCTTTATGTTTGTAATCGTGAAGGCTTTTGTGCTCATCCGAGCAAAATTCAGCATAATGGTTGTAGGCTAGGTGAACTTCATAATACACTTTGGAGTTTCTAAGCCCTGGCCCATAACAACAGTGATTGCACTTTTAAGTGCTAGAAAAAGGAAGGCTATGGATTAGTAGTTGCACATGTGTGTACACATGGGTGAGTTACACATTGTCAGCTCAGTGAGTTTGTATTGTCGATTTGAACTTAATAAATGCTATTCCTTTCCATCACTTCTCCATTTTGCTCATTTTCGGTTCTGGCTGGCAGTTGTGTGATGATGAATGGGAAGCCATGAATTGACATGGAGTAATGAGAAATGTGAAGGCTTGTTTGTTTGTAGGCGTGTTTTGTGTAAATGGAGTTGGTGCAAAAGTGTCCTTCTCATATGGTTGTTGGATGGTTGCACTGGTGGAACCTAAGTACCCTCACAGTAATCTGGGCATTTCGGTCAACAATGTAGATCACTGGAGGTGTCCTGCCTGTATTACATTTCCCCTCCTCCTTCTCTCCCTCTTCCTACTCGTGATCATCTGAAGAGGATATGTCTTCAGCATCTTATTTTTCCTCCATGTCCAGGCCTCGCTGCTACCCCATGTTGTGCAGCGTGAAGCATCTCATGATCATTCTGAAGGTCCAGATCTGTCCAAGCACCTGAGGCACATCTTCAGCATGCCTGTGGCCAGTTCAATCACACAGCTTGTGAAGATATGGTACTCATCACATCATTCCTGGGCCTAATTCCTTTGGTTTATGAGAGGTGTCATCAGCCATCTTTTAAGTGGGTATCCTTTTGAGTCCAAGCAGCCAGCTTATACCTCTGCTTGCACGTATGAGGAGGTCCGGGAGGGTGGACTGCTGCAAGACAAAGGCATCAGAGCAGATCATAGAACATAGAACAGTACAGCACAGTACAGGCCCTTTGGCCCACGATGTTGTGCCGACCATTTATCCTAATCTAAGATCAACCTAACAAACACCTCTTCAATTTACTGCCTGTCCAAGAGTCACTTAAATGTCCCTAATGGTTCTGACTCCACCACCTCTGCTGGCAGTGCATTCCATGCACCCACCACTCTCTGTATAAAGAACCTACCTCTGATATCTCCCCTATACCTTCCTCCAATCACCTTAAAATTATGTCACCTCGTGACAGCCATTTCCGCCCTGGAGAAAAGTCTCTGGTTATCCACTCTGTCCATGCCTCTCATCACCTTGTACACCTCTATCAAATCACCTCTCTGCCTTCTTCACTCCAGTGAGAAAAGCCCTAACTCCCTCAACCTTTCTTCATAAGACATGCCCTCCAGTCCAGGCAACATCCTGGTAAATCTCCTCTGTACCCTCTCCAAAGCATCCACATCCTTCCTATAATGAGGCGAGCAGAACTGGACACAATATTCCAAGTGTGGTCTAACCAGGGGTTTATAACGCTGCAGCAAAACCTCGTGGCTCTTAAACTCAATCCCTTGTTAATGAAAGCCAGCACACCATACACCTTCTTAACAACCCTATCAACCTGGGTGGCAACTTTGAGGGATCTATGTACGTGAACCCCAAGATCCCTCTGTTCCTCCACACTTCCAAGAATCCTGCCTTTAACCCTTTATTCAGCATTCAAATTCGACCTTCCAAAATGAATCACTTCACATTCATCTAGGTTGAATTCCATCTGCCACTTCTCAGCCCAGCTCTGCATCCTGTCAATATCCTGTTGCCACCTGCTGCAGCCCTCAACACTATCTACAACTCCACCAACCTTTGTGTCATTGGCAAACTAATAACTTACCCTTCCACTTCCTCATCCAAGTCATTTATAAAAACCACAAAGAGCAGAGGTCCCAGAACAGATCCCTGCGGGACACGACTGGGCACCGACCTCCTGGGGGAATACTTTCCATCCACTACCACTTGCTGTCTTCTTTTGGCCAGCCAATTCTGTATCCAGGCAGCCAAGATCCTTGGGAATCTTATACCCGTCCAGAAATCTCCAGCGTTCTCGCTTACGGTCGCCTCACGCAACGTACAGGCTTATGCCCCCGACCGCACGGCCCACCCCCCCGTGCATCGTGGACCCCGCCGGCGGCCACCCCATCGTGGACCCCATCAGCGACTGCCCCCAGCCAACCGCTCGCCTGCGCCGCGCAGCAGCCAACCAACCCCGGGGGACAAAAATGCTACAACTGTAGACAGACAAAACACCCCCGGCAGCGCTGCCCAGCACGGAGCGTGCTCTGCAAGGCCTGTGGCAAGAAGCGACATTTTGCTACAGTGTGCCAGGCCCGCTCAATCGACGCTATTGTCCCGGCAACTCCCACGTGCGCCGCCATCTCACCTGCCCCAGGACACGTGCCTCCCGTGGGCGCCGCCATCTTACCCTCCTCAGGACCCCTGCCCGTCGGGCACCTCATCAGGCCACTCATCGCCTGCAAACGCCGATGAACACCCGCGTCTCGCCTCGGTCACGATTGACCAGTCTCGACCGCACAACCACGCGACCGCTTCGACAAAGGTGAAGGTCGATGGGCACGAGATATCCTGCCTTCTGGACTCTGGGAGCACTGAGAGCTTCATCCACCCCGATATGGTAAGGTGCTGCTCCCTCGAGGTACACCCCGCTAACCAGAGAATCACCCTGGCCTCCGGATCCCACTCTGTGGCAATCCAGGGGTACAGCATCGCCACCCTCACCATCCAGGGCGTAGAGTTCAGCGGCTTCCAGTTCTATGTCCTCCCCAACCTCTCTGCTGCCTTGCTACTTGCCCTGGACTTCCAGTGCAACCTCCAGAACCTAACCCTGAAATTTGGCGGGCCCTTACCACTCCTTACTGTTTGCAGCCTCACGACCCTTAAGGTCAACCCTCCTTCCGTGTTTGCAAACCTAACCCCGGATTGCAAACCCGTCGACACTAGGAGCACACGGTATAATGCCCAGGACAGGACCTTCATCAAGTCTGAGGTCCAGCGGCTGCTTCGGGAGGGTATTATCGAGGCCAGCAACAGTCCCTGGAGAGCCCAAGTGGTGGTGGTTAAAACTGGGGAGAAACACAGGATGGTCGTTGACTACAGTCAGACCATCAACCGGTACACGCAGCTCGACGCGTACCCCCTCCCACGCATATCTGATATGGTCAATCAGATTGCACAGTACCGGGTCGTCTCGACAGTGGACCTGAAACCTGCCTACCACCAGCTCCCCATCCGTAAGGCAGACCGCCCCTACACTGCCTTTGAGGCGAACGGTTGACTCTATCAATTTCTTAGGGTTCCCTTCGGCGTCACTAACGGGGTCTCGGTATTTCAACGAGAAATGGATTGAATGGTTGACCGGTACGGACTGTGGGCCACATTTCCGTACTTAGACAATGTCACCATCTGCGGCCACGACCAGCAGGACCATGACGCCAACCTTGCAAAATTTCTCCACACCGCATATCTCCTCAACCTCACTTATAACAAGGAGAAGTGCGTATTCAGCACAGACCGCTTAGCGATCCTCGGCTACGTAGTCCAAAACGGACTACTGGGGCCTGATCCCGACCGCATGCGCCCCCTCATGGAGCTTCCCCTCCCCCACTGCCCCAAGGCTCTCAAACGATGCCTGGGGTTCTTTTCTTACTACGCCCAGTGGGTCCCACAATATGCGGACAGGCCCGCCCACTGATCCAGTCCACGCAATTTCCCCTCACGGCCGAGGCACAACAGGCCTTCGTTCGTATTCGCTCAGACATAGCCAAGGCCGGGATGCATGCAGTAGATGAGACACTGCCCTTCCAAGTAGAGAGTGACGCTTCAGATGTCGCCCTTGCCGCAGGCAGGCAGGCAGACCCGTGGCATTCTTTTCCCGCACCCTCCATGCCTCCGAAATTCGACATTCCTCTGTTGAAAAGGAGGCCCAGGCAATCGTTGAAGCGGTGCGGCACTGGAGGCATTATCTGGCCGGCAGGAGATTCACTCTCCTCACTGACCAACGGTCGGTAGCCTTCATGTTTAACAACACGTAGCGGGGCAAGATCAAAAATGACAAAATCTTGCGGTGGAGAATCGAGGTCTCCACCTATAATTACGAGATCTTGTATCGCCCCGGCAAGTTCAACGAGCCCCCAGACACCCTCTCCCGAAGTACATGTGCCAGCGCACAAGTGAACCAGCTCCGTGCATTGCACGAGAGTCTTTGCCATCCGGGGGTCACTCGGTTGTACCACCTGGTCAAAGCCCGCAATCTGCCCTACTCCGTCGAGGAAGTACGGACAGTCACCAGAGACTGCCAGTTCTCAGAGTGCAAGCCGCACTTCTACCGGCCAGACCGCGCGTGCCTGGTGAAAGCATCCCGCCCCTTTGAACGCCTCACCGTGGATTTCTAAGGGCCTCTCCCCTCCACCGACCGCAAGACCGACATCCTTAGTGTGGTCGATGAATTCTCTAGGTTCCCCTTCGCAATCCCATGCCCGGATATGACGTCTGCCACCGTCATCAAGGCCCTCGATTCCATATTCGCTCTGTTCGGTTTCCCCGACTATATCCACAGTGACAGGGGATCCTCATTCATGAGCGATGAGCTGCGTCAGTCCCTGCTCAGCAGGGGTATCGCCTCCAGCAGGACGACCAGCTACAACCCCCGGGGAAACAGGCAGGTAGAGAGGGAGAACGGGACGGTATGGAGGGCCGTCCAGCTGGCCCTACGGTCCAGGAACCTCCCAGCCGCTCGCTGGCAGCAGGTCCTCCCTGATGCACTCCACTCCATTCGGTCACTGCTGTGCACCGCAACTAACAACACACCCCATGAACGTGTTTTTGCCTTCCCTGGGAAGTCTACATCCGGGGTGTCGCTCCCGACTTGGCTCGCAGCTCCAGGGCCGGTCCTACTTCGTAGGCATGTCAGGCTTCACAAGGTAGACCCTCTGGTGGACAAGGTATGCCTGCTCCACGCGAACCCCCAATATGCCTACGTGGAGTTCCCCGACGGCCGCCAGGATACAGTCTCGCTCAGGGACCTGGCTCCCTCGGGTGCCGATCCCATGCCCACACTCCTCCCTACCCACGCGCCACCCTCCTTTTCCCCGGCACCCCCAACATCAGCCCCAGCAAGTCCATCCCTCGTTCCCCTGCCCACACTAGAGGACATGGAAGATTTCGGCACGCTCCCTGAGTCATCCAGCCACTGGCCAACACCAACCGACCGCCAGCACCAACACCACCAGCACCGACACCGCCTGTGCAGACGTCGCCACCACTGCTGCATCGCTCACAACGGAACGTCCGACCGCCGGTCCGACTCAACCTGTGACGGGCACCGGGTTGCCCGATGGACACTTGACTTTTTCCCCTCCCCCTCTGTAAATAATTCACGGATTATGTATAATAGTTTCACGTCACCCCCGCCAGACTCATTTTTAACAGGGGGTGAATGTGGTGATCTACCACTGTATATATATGTGTGTGCCTGCATTAGGGGATGTATGACAGTACCTGTCTTACAGGTTTACCGGTAAGCCCCTGCCGGCTAGCTCCGCCCACAGGGAGCAGTATAAATATTCATGAGTTACCCTGAGCTGCCATTCTACAGCTGCAGCCAAAGGAATAACATCTCCCGGTAATAAAGCCTCTCTTGTACCAATTCGAGTCTTTGTTTGCAATTGTTAGCGCATCAACCCTCTTCTCACCCAGCCAGCTATAGTATCCAGTCCACAAACGACACAGCAGCACAACCTGAAAACTCGAATAAAGTTTCCTTGCAAAATTTCGGACTTGCAAATACCTGAACACCCAAATGCGCGGGCCCATACTTCTCCACTAACTTTCCAAAGTCGCAAACTGCCCCTCCAGGAACAAATCCATCATAACTGTAACTCCCTTATCCTCCCATTCCCTAAACCTGGCATTCACCCTTCCTGGCTCAAATATCTGGTTGCCCCTGATCAGTATCTTCCTCAACTTCTCAGCTTTGAAGTGGTGCTGTATTTGCCTCCATATTTTTATCATAGCCAGAACACTGGGTTCCCCGAAAACTCCCGTGGGGAATCTCCCTCAGGAACCTTCTGCATTCATAGCTGCTGATGCTCCTGAGAATCCCCCGAACAGGAGAGGAGTGACTCAGATTGTAAGTCCACCTTACCAAGTGAAGCTGTAGGGACGTCAGCATGGCCACTGAAGGTGCATGAAAAAAACTTCCTCCTTGAGTGCAGACGAGCAAGATTACTCCTACTGACCTTACAAGGCAAGTTAAGTCTACCATCAGATCCTGGCTACAATTCCCACCTCTCCCTTCCCAGAATTAGCAGGGTTCTGACAATTTTATTCTGAAGCTGCCAGGCAGCCTTTGAACCTCTGATCTTTGTTCTCCAACATGGCCAGCAACTATTTTATTCTGGAGCTGGGGTAGCAGCTGACCAAAGGCATTCAAATGAGGCCGGGTAGTTCAAAACGGTTTCGCCTCCAAATTAAAAATAAAACATGCAGATTCTGGAAATCTGAAGTAAAAACAGGGAATGCTGGATAAACTCAGCAGGTCAGGCTTAGGCCATAAGGATTTGAATGGCCCCAGATGCTGCCAGAGCTGCTGAGATTACCCAGCTTTTCTCTTTTTATTTCCCTCCAATTTAATCTGCTGTACAGCTCGGCAAGCCACACTGGCTTCCTGTCGGCAGCTAAAACATTTGTACGTCACGGGTCTGGTCTTAGACAATCTACAATAATGCTTGTTATCTCTGTGAATGGTCGAGCGTCTTACATTTTAGGTGTGTCCATAGCCCATCATCTATCATAAAAACAAACCACTGCAGATGCTGAAAATCTGAAATACAAACACAAAAATCTGGAAATTCTCAGCAGGTCAGGCATCTGTGGAAATGGAGGACGTGATCTGGCGGCCGCGTCAAGCCGGGCGCGAATCCGTGTGAGTCGGTTAGATCACAGGAGAGGCCTAAATCAGAAACCACGACAGGCGGCAATTGGTTTCCGATCTAACCGGCCCACTCCCACAGGCGAGATCCTGATCTCTACGCGACGTGGTGAGAAGCCAATAATCACCAATTAAAGCCAATCTCCATCCCATTAATGGGAAGGATCCCTATGGAATTGCCTCCCGTGATCTAACCAGCTCCCCAGCGAGCGGTCATGGGGGCGTCCTTCAGCACACCTATTTAAAAACATGAACCAAGTGCAATAGCTGCTGTGGGCATCAGAAAAGGTGAGTAGCCAACTTAGAAACCGGGCAATCACTGGGGCAGGCGAGGGAGCCCCCAGGGGTGGTGAGGTGGGGAGGGGGGGGGGGGGGGCGGGGGGGGGGGGAAGGGGGTTGGCCACCATTGGTGGTAGGTCACCTCTGGGATGGGGGACGAGAGGCTCAAAATGCCACCCCCCCCCCCCCCCCCCCCCCCCCAATCATGTGTATGCATACCTGAGGCAACTTCAGCTGCTGCCTGTCCATTCCAGTGAAGGACAGAGCTGTTTGTGGTAATATGGTGCAGGTCACTTTAACTCCCACTAACCATGGTGGTCTCTGGCTGATGGCTTTCGCTAATAGGGAATTGGCACTGTCAGTAATGTGGCCCTCCACAGTTCCCAAGTGGATTCTTATAGGTAGACATGCCAGGTCACAGGCGAGTATTATTGCTTCGCACCCCAAACAAACGATGAGACCTGGACACTTTGCCTGAACACTGGAGGCATCAACACCACAGAGGCAGAAGCTAACAATCACACACCCAAGAGCTGGGCTTCAACATTGGGGACATCCTCACAGCCAGAGGGTGGGTGTGTGAACCGGGCAGGGAAATGCACCCGGTCCAAGTAATGTTTCCGGCGGGGTACACGCCATTGTCATGAGGGGGTGGCATAGCTTTATTGTCACCGGACTAGTTAAACAGAGACCCGGAGTAATGCTCTGGGGACCCAGGTTCAAATCCTGCCACTGCAGATGGTGAAATCTGAATTAAATAAAAATTTGCAGTTAAAAGTCTAATGATGACCCTGAAACCCATCTGGTTCACGAATGTCCATTAGGGAAGGAAATCTGCTGCCCTTACCTGGTCTGGCCTACATGGGAATCCAGACCCACAACAATGTGGCTGACCCTTAACTGCCCCTTCAAGGGCAATTAGAGATGGGCAATAAATGCTGGCACTGCCTGTGATGCCCACATCCCTTGAACGAATAAAAAAAAAAGGAGGGAGCGATTCGGGAGAGCAGGTGACCACTGTCATCTACCTTTGGGAGGCTCCGGATTGCCCGTGCCCATAGTCCCTGGGGGTCACCTTGGGTTGGAAGGGCGGCTGGAGTGAGCTCCAGAGGTTCCTGCATCACCTGGCTCTGCCAGCCCTGGTGGTTGCCCAATATCTGTACCACGGTGTTGACGCCTCAGGGATGACCCTCTTGTGACCGGGCCATGCTCTGCAGCGCCTCGTCAATGTCCACCTGCATCAGGGGCACATTCCTCAGCGATTGGGGCATGCAATCGAGGCCTTCAGCCATGGTCATCAGTGATTGAGCAACACCTTGGACACCACCACTCGCGGTATTGACATTGTGCTCCAGGCTTTACTGTGGTCACCACCCTAACATTGCCAGTGACCTCTCCTGTGCCCGTAACCTTTGGGACTCCTCCAATCGACTATGGACCCGCTGGAGTGTCACTGACATCCCCCTCTGAATCTCACGGCCGCAGACTAGCATCTGCATCAGTTCTGGGATAACCTTGTCCAGATCGACATCGGACTGGGACCCAGCTGGGTCCTGGGATCCAGCAGACCTCTGACTGCTGTCCCCCTGGATGTTCCTGCCTCCACCTGATGCATCAGCAGCTGTGTGGTGCTCACCAGAGTGTGCCCCGACACCTGTCCACTACTTTAATCCACCGAGTGCGTGTGTCGCTGGTGGGGAGGGGATGACAGCTGTGACGCCTCAAAGTTGGCGTCCTCGGAGCTCTTCTTCGAGGTGTTCACTTGGATGGTGTGGTGGTGGTGGTGGCGGGGGTGTCACCCAAGATGGGCCAGCACCATCAGATGGACATCCTGCAGGAGATTGAACAGATGGTCATTGAGAGGAAAGGATCATTATTCTGGCATGAACAGCACAGGTGTGACAGGTCATGGGTGGGGGCCGGTGGATACCGCTACTGTTAACGGGTGGGGTGCGTTGTTGGATGCCAGGGTGTGCTGGGGCAGAGGGCAGAGGCATGATGTTGTGCTGGTTTGGGGGTGGGGTCAACCGCAGGGTTCAGGGGGATGTCCTCATGTGCGTCACCAATTTCTTTGATGGCAGGTCAAGAGAACAACTGGAAGGTAATGCCAATAATGAATTGTTCAATTGTCTTATTCCACAGCTTGTGATCATTCAGAGAAATAGCAGTGTCTGGATTCACTCAAGGCACAAAATAAGTACCATCCAATGCTTTCATACATTTCATGGGTTCTACAATAAGTTAGCGATCCACTCCCCAGTCTACAACACAATCACTGAAGGTGAAAGTTACCCCAATAACTCCTAGCTGCTCCCCTGTGAGCTTATTGTGCACCTGTGTCTCTTTCTCTAATTTCCCGCTGCCCACAATCACAAAGGAATCCAGGCTGCCCAACACAAAGGGGTATGAGGCATTTATCAATTACTAAGACAGGATAACAGAGTAATCTGACCTCAAACCATGACTTCAAGCCATAACCCACCTCTGATATTCTCTTTCAGTCTTTGAGTTAGGCAGATAGTATCAACTTTAATCATTTGTTTAGCAATTTGAAGTTGCAACTCACTTTCATCAGTACATTGCAATATGAAGCTGGAGACACTATCAGTTACCACAAAATAGCTTTTTATTTAAATACTGAGTGTTGATTACTGAGGTATACGTTTGAGTGAGTTTCTAAGCCCGATGGCGTGTCAAACAGAATACGCGCACTTGAAATTGAAGCACCCCACAGTTAACGATTTGTCTCTCCAATGATGTCGATGCAGCACTTTAGTGCCAGCCTATCTGCAACTTTGTGTTAGCCCTCATCAAGGCTCACTACAAAAGCAAAAATAGTATTTTTAAACAATTTTAAAGTTGAATTGAAATAACAGTTATTGTTTATTTTATCATCTTTAAAAACTGGTGACTGTGATCATCTTTGAACCAGAACCAATCGTCAGGAAAATTTGTAATTTCTTTCAAATATCTGTGGAGCCCGTAATTGTTTTTAAGAATGTTTGAAAAGTTTGAGAGTTTGCACCAACAGAAAAGGAATCAACTGTAATTTTCTTAGATAACAAGGAATACCCTGATCTCTTGAAGGGCGATGTTGCTGGGGGATGAGCTCATTCAGGGCCCACCCCACCAATGTGACATTGTGGGATCTGTCTTGTTATGCTCCAAGTGTAGCATAAGCAGCTTCCTTGTGGTGCACTTGACAAAGGAAGGTTCAGACGTGGAGATAACTTCAACACGTTTATTAAACTATTTACGCTTCTATTACTCGGGTTCGACACTACTGCTAATCCTACTATAGCTACTCAGACTGATGGACCAGTCTGCTACAATCCACGTGGTGGGAGTGATATTGAATCAACCCTGTGTCTGTACTCACTGACTGTCTCCACTGGAAAGAGGCAGATCATGTGTGTGGTGTCCTTTATATATGGGTTGGTGCAATGCCCTCCTATGGTCGTGTCACCTCTGTGTGTATCGTGAATGCCCATTGGTCGTGTCCTATCTAACTGATCTATTGGTTGAGTGTCTGTGTGTCATGTCTCTGGTGCTCCCTCTAGTGTCTAGCTAGTCTACATGTATTTACATTAACCCCTTGTGTATTTACAGTGATGCACAGCTCCACAGGATCCAGCTTCAGGATTTTGTTTGGCTAGTGTCAGGAAATCTGATGGGAAAAGCCAGCAGGGAAGTCAGCGGACTGCATCCCGCTTTTTCCGCCTGAGTTTGACACTTTGTCAAAATAACAGAGAATTCTGCCTGATGCACATGGTACCACATTTGTGTGGGCGGTAATGGGGGTGCTTGTGGCTGTGTAGGATGTATGTTTGTTGTATTGACTAGTTAAAGTGAAAGATGCCCCTTTTATTTAAAGTATCATTAGGCGGTTAATTCATGTTCAATTCGCATTGGTCCTGATTCATGTCAAAGTAAATGCTACAAAAAGTGGAATCTCGTTGGTAATTTCGTCATTTGGGGGTGTCATTCACTAAACTTTTGGATCCCCCACAGGGATCAAAACAATGGCAATAATTGGCTCAAATTATTTTCGTCAGTAGTTTTGAAGTCGGAACTCACCAAAGCTCCTGAGGCAGCACCTTCCAAACCCATGACCTCTATCATCTAGAACGGAAAGGGCATCAGATATGCAGGAACATAACTACCACTATCGGGCGGCAGGGTAGTTAGCACTGCTGCATCACAGCCCCAGAGGCCAGGGTTTGATTCTGGCCTTTAGTGACTTTGTGGAGTTTTCACGTTCTCCACTGTCTGCGTGGGTTTCTTCTGGCTGCTCCGATTTCCTCCCACAGTCCGAAAATGTGCAGGTTAGGTGGCTTGGCCATGATCAATGTACGGGATTACAGGGATAGGGCAGGGGAGTGGGCATAGGTGGAGTGCTCTTTTGAAGGGTCAATGCAGACTTGGTGGGCCGAATGGCCCCCTTCTGCACTGTCGGGATTCTACACCTGGAGGTTACCCTCAGTCACTCACCATCCTGATTTGGAACTATATTACCATTCCTTCACTGATGCTGGGTCAAAATCTTGGAATTCCCATCCTAACAGCACTGTGGGCATACCTAGGCCACATGAACAATGAGGAAAGAACAATACAGCACAGGAACAGGCTCTTCAGCCCTCCAAGCCTGTACTGGTCATGATACCACCCTTAGCCAAAACCCTCAGCACTTCCTTGTGCCGTATCCCTCTGTACTCATCCTAGCCATGTGTTTGTCAAGATGCCTTTTGAACACCATTAATGTATCTGCTTCCACAACCTCCCCTGGCAATGCTTTCCAGCCACTAACCACCCTCTGTGTGAAAAACCTGCCTTGCACATCTCCTCTAAACTTTGCCCCATGAACCTTAAATCTATGCCCCCTGGTGACTGACGCCTCCACCCTGGGAAAGAGTGCCTACCCGTAACTCTATCCATGCCCCTCATAATCTTGTAGACCTCTACCAGGTCACCTCCCAGCCTCTGTCTTTCTAATGAAAACAGTCCGAGTCTATTCAGCCTCTCCATAAAGCTAACACCCTCCATACGAGGCAACATCCTAGTAAGCCTCCTCTGCCCCTCTCCAAAGCCTCCTCATCCTTCTGGTAGTGTGGCAACCAGAATTGTACGTAATATTCCAAGTGCGGACTTACCAAGGTTCTATACAGCTGTAGCATGACTTTCCAGTTTTTATACTTGAAGACCCGTCCAATGAAGGCAAGCATTCCGTGTGCTTTCTTGACTACCTTGTCCACTTGTGTTGCCACCTTCAAAGATCTGTGGACATGGATGCACAGATCTCTCTGGCTTTCGATATTCCTAAGAGTTTTGCCATTTACGGTATATTTCCCCTCAATATTAGACCTATCCAAATGCATTACCTCATATTTGCCCGGATTAAACTCCATTTGACATTTCTCTGCCCAAGCCTCCAACCTATCTATGTCCTGCAGTATCTTCTGACAATCCTCAACATTATCTGCCACTCCAACAACCTTGGTGTCATCCGTGAACTTTATTAATCAGACCAGCTACATTTTCCTCCAAATCGTTTATATACAGTACAAACAACAGAGGCCCAAGCACCAATCCCTGTGGAACACCACTAGTCACAACGTTCCATTCAGAAAAACACCTTTCTACTGCTACCCTCTGCCTTCTGTGACCGCGCCAGTTCTGTATCCATCAAACCACCTCACGTCTGATCCCGTGTGGCTTTAACTTTTGCACGAGTCTGCCATGAGGCAACTTGTCAAAGGCTTTACTGAAGTCCATGTAAACAACATCCACCGCCCTCCCCTCATCAATCATCTTTGTCACCTCCTCAAAAAACTCGATCAAGTTAGTGAGGCACGAGCCCCCCTTCACAAAACCATGCTGTCTATCGCTTATGAGTCCACTTGTTTCCAAATGGGTATAAATCCCGTCCCTGAGAATTCTCTCCAATAATTTACACTGATATGAGGCTCAACAGCCTATAGTTTCTTGGTTTATCCCTGCTACCTTTCTTAAACAATGGTACCACATTAGCTATTCTCCAGTCTTCTGGGATCTAACCTGTAGCCAATGAGGATACAAAGATGTCAGTCAAGGCCCTAGCAATATCCTCCCTTGCTTCCCTCGGTATTCTGGGGTAAATCCCCTCCGCCCAGGAGACCTATCTACCTTAATATCCTTGAAAAGACCCAATACCTCCTCCTTTTCGATGTTAACATGATACAAACTGTCCACACACCCTCCCCAAGAAACATCTTCCACAAAGTTCCTTTCTTTAGTGAACACTGATGCCCAGTACTCATGCAGTACCTCGCCCATTTCCTCTGGCTCAACACATAGATTCCTTCCACTGTCCTCAAGTGGTCCAATTCTTTTCCTGGCCACCCTTTTGCTTTTTACACATGAATAAAAAGCTTTGAGATTCACATTAATCCTACTTGCCAAGGACTTTTAATGACTCCCTCCTAATTTCCTGCTTCAGTGCCTTCCTATTTCTTTATACTCAAGAGTTTCAACTGTTCCCATCCTTCTAGAACGTACAAAAGTCTCCTTTTTCTTTTTGACGAGGTTCACAATATTCCTCATTATCCAAGGCTCCCTAAACTTCCCATACTTACCCTCCGTTCTCTCAGGAACGTAACTTTTCTGAATCCTAATCAACTGTCGCTTGAAAGACTCCCACATGTCCGATGTTGATTTACCATCCAACAGCTGCACCCAATCCAAATTCTGTCTAATGTTATCGTAACTTGCCTTTCCCCTGTTTCACATCATTTTTTTTAATAAACATTTTATTGAGGCATTTTTGGTATAGTAACTACAACAAAATAGACAATATACATGAAACCATAGACATAGTGCAAAAGCCATTTAGCTTTCGTACAGGCCCCACCCCTATTACCCCCCTACTCTAACCAAAACTACCCCGCCACCTGGATGCCCAAGTATCTAAAACTTCCCCCTACTGACATAAATGGCAGCTCTCTCAGTCGCCCCTCATGTCCCCTCGCCTGAACCACAAACATCTCACTCTTTTCCATATTTAGCTTATACCCCGAAAACCGGCCGAATTCCCCTAGAACCTTCATGGTTTCTTCCATCCCCTCTACTGGGTCCGAAAGGTACAAAGCAGGTCATCCACATAGAGCGAAACCCTGTGCTCCACACAACCCCCCCCCCCCCCCCCCCCCCCAACCCCCCACCACCCCCCACCCCCGGACCAGTCTCCTCCAGCCCCTTGAATGTCTCAGAGCTGACGGCTCTATAGCCAGCGCAAACAACAGTGGGGAGAGGGGGCCTCCCTGTCTCGTCCCCCGTGCAGTCTAAAATAGTCCGAAGTTGTCCTGTTCGTCCGTACACTTGCTACAGGAGCCTGGTACAGTAGCCTGACCCAGTCAGTAAAGCCCCATCCGAATCCGATCCATCCCAGTAATCCCATTCTACCCGATCAAAAGCCTTTTCTGCATCCATTGCGATCACTACCTCAACCTCCCTACCTTCTGGGGGCATCATGATCACATTTAACATCCTTCTTACATTGGCCACCAACTGCCTACCCTTAACAAATCCTGTCTGGCACTCCACAATAACGTCCGGGACACAATCCTCAATCCTGGAGGACAAGATTTTGGGCAGCAACTTGGCATCCACATTCAGCAGGGAGATCAGCCTGTAGGACCCACACAGCTCCGGGTTCTTGTCCCGCTTAAGTATCAGCGAAATCGTTGCCTGTGACATCGTCGGGGGCAGCACCCCTCTTTCCCTCGCCTCATTGAACATCCTCAACAACACCGGCCCCAATATCCCCGAGAACATTTTATAAAACTCCACTGGATACCCGTCTGGATCCCGGGGCCTTACCCGCCTGCATGGCCTGCAAGCCCTCCACTATCTCTTCTAGCCCAATTGGGATCCCCAGCCCTTCTACCCGTTCCCAGTCCACTGTTGGGAAATTCAGCCCCTCCAAGAAGCGCCTCATCCCCTCCGGTCCCCGTACCCTGTTTAGCATCTTAACGTGAGGGTTACCCTCATTCCTGACAAAAGTACTCTAAAACTTACGGAAGTGTGGTCAATACTCCCAAAATGTTCTCCTTAGACTCAGAACAGTGTAGAAGGAGGCCATTCGACCCATCGAGTCTGCACCAACCCATTTAAGCCCTCACGTCCACCCTATCCCCATAACCCAATAACCCCTCCTAACCTTTTTGGTCACTAAGGGCAATTTATCATGGCCAATCCACACAACCTGCAGGTCTTTCGAATGTGGGAGGAAACCGGAGCACCCGGAGGAAACCCACGCAGACACGGGGAGAACGTGCACACTCTGCACAGACAGTGACCCAGCAGGTGAATCGAACCTGGGACCCTGGCACTGTGAAGCCACAGTGCTATCCACTTGTCTCTCGTGCTGATCATATTGAAACCTCAACCACCTGCCCAGGCTCATTCCCCAATACCAGATCCAGTTCTGCCCCTTCCCTAGTTGGACTGTGTACATATTGCATCAAGAAGATTCCTGGATACAACTGACAAACTCCGCCCCATCCCAGTCAGCATAAGGGAAATTAAAGTCCTCTACCACAACAACCCTGTTGCTTTTGCACCTATCCAAAATCTCTCTACCTGCACCTCTATCTCTCGCTGGCAGTTGTAATAAACGCCGAACATAGTGATTGCCCCCTTCCTGTTCCTGAGCTCAACCCAGATTGTCTTATTGTATGAGCCCTCCAAGGTGCCCTCCCGCAATACGACTATAACATTCTCCTTAACCAGTAATGCTACTCCCCCACCCCTTTTACATCCCCCTCTATCTCTCCTGAAGCATCTATATCCTCCTCCGTTCAGCTACCGATCCTACCCTTCCTTTAACCATGTTTCTGTGTTGGCCACAACAACGTAATTCCAAGTACTAATAAGTGCTCTAAGTTCATCTGCCTTACCCGCTGTAATTCTGGCGCTACACTTCAAACCACTGCATTTGAGTAGACAGGCTGATGTTGTTCACTTATTTGGACTGTAGTGGTTCAAGAATGTGGCTCACCACCACCTTCTCAAGGACAATTAAGGATGGAAAATAATGCAGGCCCAGCCAGTGAATTTTAAAACATTTTCAAAGCATCTACACAGTTCAATAAAATATCCATCAACCTTTGTCCCATCACACCATTCACTCCTCCATCTCAACTGTAGCTACATATTTCACACAATCAGTAACCTCAGCGATGCTCAAGGTCACGCTTTGCTGCCATATAAACTTCTATACAAGATAATAACACAATGAAACAGTAAAGGGCAATATGGCCATAAATGGAATGGAATTAGCCGGGATTGCAGTAATGAGCATGTTAAGTTAGGATTTTCTGTCCATACATTTTCTCTGAAATGGCAGGACATCTGTTCATTGTAGTTCTTTTATTCCAAAGTGCCGATAGATGTGCTCTTTTAATTACCTTCTCCTCTCATGCATAAAGCTAATTACAATGATTCTGAACAACTCAAAATACCTGTGGTGGGATGACTAGGAGGTTTACGGTACCTCAGAGTAGTGCTGCCATTGGTGCAGAGGACTCGCTGCCCATTGGCTCAGGCAGGTCATGTTTCTCTCTGCCAATTGGCTGAGGTCAGTCATGTGACTGCTCGCCGATTGGCCGAGAGGCCAGTAGCCCCTCCTACGAGGCGGGTTATAAGAACCCGTAGCAGCCGGCAGTCGGCCTTTCTCTGTAAGTCGACTGCCGGGCACACAACTAGTTCATTAAAGCCTGATATTTGGAACTTCTTCACGACTCGAGTCCAATTGATGGTGCATCAATACCCAAACCACATTCACAGATCTACAGTGATTTACTAATTGTGTCCATTGTTACTTTTCGCTGTAATATCTATCAATATTTCAATTCAGGTATTAACCTGGTTGAAAGTTTGGTTTATCCAGGCGTTAATGTTGAGTAGACATCTGACCAGAAGTCAGAGATTTCTTAACTGGACAATTCCCATGTCTGGCTTTAACTCTTGCGCAGCAAAAAACAATGACAGACAATTTGAGTTTTCAGGACGTGATGAAATATATTTATTTCTGAACTGCAGAACTGATATTTTAATTGTGATTTGGGCGGCATTTTGGCGGGCACTGCTGCCTCACAGCGCCAAGGACATGAGTTTGATCCTGACCCTGGGTCAGTGTGGGGGGGGGGCTCCGACCCCGGAAGGGGCTTCCGATGCGGCGTGGCCCATCATTGGGGTCCACCGATCAGCGGGCCGGCCTCTCTGTCCCCCGGCCTCATATCCTACGCGCCGGCCCCTGTAGATCTGCACCATGTTGCGTCGGGGCCGGCGCGTTGAAGGAGGCCACCGCACATGAGCACATTGGCACCGGCGCCGTTATGCATGCGTGGATCCCGCGCCGCATAGTTCGTCAACCGCTCCAGCGCCATGCTGGCCCCCTGTAGGGGCCAGAATTACTCCTGGCAGTGGCCCGTTCGCGTCGTCGTAAAACGTGACGGCGTTTACGACGGCATGGACACTGGCCGCGAGATGGGAGAATCCCGCCCTAAGTGCTGACGCTGCAACAAAATCAGTGCTGTTCTACGATCGCAGAAGCGGCACCAGGAGAAATTCCAGATCCGTTAATGAGCTACCACCGGCGCCATATTTAACTACAGCAATTCCAATGAAAAACAGCGTCCGATTCACTGGGGTGGCATTCACACTGGAGAGGCTGACAAGCTGCAGCCACATACAAGCACTCCATTCCCTACACACACCCATTCTACCCAATAGGATGGCAGCCCAAAGAGCGGCATTCCGGTTCGCAGATGCAGAACTTGAGACTCTGCTGGACTCCATGAAGGAGAGGAGGGACACCCAGTTTCTGAGTTGGAAAGGAGGTTGCCACCCACACCATTCACCAGGCCTGAGTGCTGGTTCCACACTGCACCACATTGTCAGCACCCATACCCCTGCCATGGCCGGGTGCCCAGTTCACAAAGGCCACCAGCTGCCCGCCCCCATGCTGCCCACGTCTGACTACCTAATACTGCGCATTTTCTGCTTCTGTCCCCCTCCCCTCGCCCAGGCGAAGGCGGTGCACAACCACAGGAGGAGAGAGAAGGCTGGAGCTAGCCCAACAGTCCTGTGGCCCCTCACCGTCATGAGAATTGGACCCTGCCGGTGGTGTGGCACATGTATTACAATCCCCATCCCAACCCCACATCACCCCAACACCCACCTTCCTACATCACCCCACCTCCCCACATCACCCCAATCCCAACCCCCACCTCCTCTACACCACCCCCCTCCCCTACACCACCCCAACCCCCCACCTCCCCCACATCACCCCAATCCCAACACCGCACCACCCTAACCTGAGCACTCCACCACCCCACACCACCCCAACCCCACACACCACCACTCCCCATCACCACCCCAACCCAGGATCCAACCATATGTCATGTATGGCAGGAACACCTGGCAACAAGGCAAGCTCCTCTGGGGTCCCCTGCCTCTGTCACATTCCCAGGACATGTCCAGTGAGGAGGTGGAACTGGACAGCGATGCAAGCTCTCAAGCACCAGCCCTGCGAAAATCTGGAGCACCAGTCCAGGGACGACACCGACCTTACGTAAAAGCTGTCCCAACAACCTCCATACCATCCCAGAGACACCTACCTCAGTTGGGCATGTTAGTGAAGAGGAGTCCAACTGTTTGTAGGGCAGAAGATGATGCCGACCGTGCGTATCACCCATTCCAACACTGCACGGGTGGCGTCTGTGGTGGAAGCCTTGGGGATGAAGGTATCAGCCATGGGTCAAGACATCCAAGCCTGGGGCACTCTGTGCAGGAGGGGGCTGAGGCACAGGACAGGGCTGCCCGATCACAGGCTATGTACCAGGGCAACATGGACATTGAAGCAGCGCTCCAAAGCTTGGCCTAGTCACAATGGGTTATGGCCGTGGATGTGAACGGCATTGCCAGTGCATTGGCTGACCTGAGCCAGTCACAAAGGGCCCTGGCACAGTCACGGAGTGGGGTACCACTGTCCCAGAGGGAGGTGGCCTAGTCCCTGCGCTCCATAAAAGTAAGCATGGAGACCCTGGTCAAGACGAGAGCAGACCTCCAAGACTGGCAGAGCCAGGTGGCAGGCGAGTCCCTGGAAACTGCTCTGGCCACACCCCCATCCCAAGGAGTAGCCCGGGGACCATTGGGCACCCTGAGGGAGGAGGTGTTGATGGGGCTCAGGCCATTGACCCCCGAAGGGGAGGTGCCGGAACAGCTCAGTGCCTCGAATGCCCTCACTCCCACGTCCATTCCCACTTCCTGTCCCTAACACATCCGATGAGCAGCAGGGAGAACAGGGTGGCACTACGCCACTAGGGATGACCGAAAGACTGCCAGGCCTGGTCGCCCCAGAGGTCGGCTGCCAAAGGGGACCCAGGTCACTGGGCGGGAATCGCAGCAGGCTGCCTCCACTCCTGATGTACTGGCTGCGGATCCACCTAGATATAGCATTAGGGCTCATAAGGTCAGAAAGTTAGACACCAGTTAAGTCGGCACGGGTGCAGCACACAGGATAGGGTGTGAGGAATGGGCCGGCTGCTGGAAGGTGGGGGGGGGGGGAATTGGGTCCCCAGGCCAGCCACCGCTCACCGCCCCAGTACCCAGCCCCAACCCATCCCTCACCACCCCAAGTTCCCTTAATCCGCCCTCCCCACCCAGAATGCAATTCCTGTGAGTGTCCCTTCCTCTTCGGAGTGCTGCAATGTGCAGTCATCCCTCATTCCTCCTTTATATTAAAACCTACTGAGCAGTTCTTTACAGTTTCAAATTAAAATTCAGACAGGAATTTTGGGTTCCAGTTTATTTGAGTTCAGCTCCCATATCTGTGCTGATGTTTTGCAAGGCTTTTGTATGTAAACAGCGTCCATTTTGGAAATAATTTATTAGGCAGTTGTGTTTCTGGTCACTGGAACATTTAGTAAGTAAAAGTCATACTAAGGGCGTGATTCTCCGCACCCGGGAGAAATCGTGAGGCTGGCGTCAAAAACGGGCGGGTTTGACGCCAGCCTCCGCCCCCCCCCCCCCCCCCCCCCCGACTGGGAACCGATTCTGGTCCCCGGTCGGGGCTAGCATCCCGTGGCCGTGAACTCCGGCATCGCGGGCTTAACGAATTTCGTTAAGCCCGCTAGCCAGAGTTAGCGACGGCTGACGTGTCAGATGACGTCAGCCGCGCATGCGCGGATTGGACGACTCCAACCCGCGTATGCGCGGATGACGTCATCACGCGAATGGATACAGCGGGGCGGCGGAAGGATAAAGAGTGCGCAGGGTAAGTACCCGCTGCCCGCGATCGGTGGTACTGCCGTGCCAATCGGTGCCATGGTTCCCCAGATCGGGACTTTACGGCCGTTTTTACAAACGGTCAGACCAGGTGTGTTTGACGTTCATAAAAACGGTCGTAAAGGCCTTGGAACTCGGCCCATCGGCCAGCTGAGAATCGCTGCACGCCGTAAAAAAACGGCGGGCAGCGATTCGTGTCGGGAGGCGGGCATGGGGGGGGGGGGGGGGGGAGAATAGCGGGAGGGCGTCGGACCAGCGTGGCCGTAAAAATTTACGCCGCCCGCTATTCTCCGCCCCGTCGTGAGTGCGGAGAATTCCGCCCTTAACTTTCTGAGCCTGAGACGGGGACAAGAAAGGTGCATGAGTATATTCTCCTCGAATATAAACTGACCTCTTTGTAAATTCTATCCCTTTACTACAGATATTATCCCTTTCCTCGTCACTGCCGCAGGCCAAACCAGACTGGTAAGCAACCTCGGTGTATTATTAGACTTTGGTTTCGAACTGTCTCACTGCTCCAGCAGCAAGCTGGCTTCACGACCTTCCATGTGCCACATTTCTGAATGTGATATTTTGGTGTTTCAACTCAGCCAAAGCTCGCGCCCATCGCATTCAGCCCTTCTCACCCCTTGCTCCTGTGTTGATGTCCTGTTTTGCAATGCTTCAAATTTAAAATTCTTATCCTTGTTTTAAATCATTTTATCAATGGAACCTACTGCAGCAGTCTTATATCACCATAATTCTCTGTTCCACTCACTTTAGCCACTCCTGCATCCACACTCCTTTGCCCCATGATTAGTGGTCATCAGTAGCAATTCCAGCCCCACACCCTCTCACTCTCTCTCCAGTTTGAAGTTCCACCTTAAAACACAGTTATTTGGCCAGGTCCACCCCACCGAATATCTCCTTTGGCTCAAGGTTCATTTTTATCTGTTTCCACCTTTCATTAAGCAGCTTGGGAAGTTTTTCTGTGAGAAAGACATTGGGTGGGATTCTCCGGCCAATGCCAGAATAGGGAAACGCAATCGGGCAGAGAATTGCTCGTCAGCTGAAAATCGAGGCGGGCGCCCAACGAAATATCATGCTCCAGTGCCTCGACAGTGGCTAAATGCATTCTGTGCCGCAGGTACAGAAAATACCATTGGCATATCCTTAATGGCCTGTCCTGGTGTTTTCCGGGACTCGGCGATGCTCTGCCTCCAGAAGGAATTACAGACGGCGAGGTTCGCTTGTGCTTTTAAAAATCAGGAAATAGGCGCAGTGGCTGCTAAGGGAGAGAGCGGAAGTAAGGGGCGGGGGGGGGGGGGGGGGGGTGAGAGGGGGGGTGGTGGTTTAGGGGTTTGGGGTGGAGAGAGATGGGGTGGGGGGGCTGGGTACTTGGGCAGTGAGCGGTGGCTGACCTGGGGGCCCGGTCCCAGGGGATGAGTCAATGTGGGCCCATTCGAGGTAGTGACCAGTGAAATTATAATGGGGAGTAAGGAAATGACAGAAGCTTTAATATGGCAGAAGATACAAAATACATTCCAGAAATAATGGGAAACAAAGGTTTCAGTGAGACTGAGGAACTTTAAAAATATCAGTATTACAATGTAGGCAGTATAACCAGCTTCAATGCAATGATTTTTAGCTTGCAGTGAGTGCTAATCACACTTTTGATTGGCTGGACATGTCAGCAGAGGGCCAATTTGCCAATTTGCTAGCACCGCTTAAAGCTAGCCTGCATTTCCATAAGGAGAGCTGCATTGTGACTGGAATAGCTGCTGGCAATCATGCAGGAAGGGAATTTAACCTGGTAAACAGTAAAGATTGACACAACATGGGGAAGAGTGGATTGGAATCAACAGCAGTGTGTGGTTAGCAGCTAGTGCCTGTTACCCAATAGCTATCTTTTAGTTTTCTATCGTGGCCCCAATGGAGAGCCGCAGAATGAAGGCATCATGACGGTGGTCAATTTCAATCAGGCCATCCTTACTGAAGTGTAGGCAACTCAGGTATTTACCTTCACTGAAGTTCAGTGAGCAGAATTGCTTCCTGGACATCCTGGATAGATGTAGCCTCCTTCTCCGCCAGCCCCCCCCCCCCCCCCCCCCCCCCAATCCTGCTCACTCTTCTCACGGCAAATCCTGATCTGCATGCCTCCGGTTAATTTTGCAAATCTTGTTTTATTTCAAATGGAACACTTAATAGCGCAGTCATATCTGAGAGCAAGTGGTTTGTGCAATAAATGCTATAAAATCAACAAAAAGTTGTTCAGCACCTGCTAAACCTCTCCCAGTGGACCGTTGCAACTTGGAACAAGTATAGAGCATCAAATCCTCATGGATTTGCAGCAACAGCCAGAAGAAATCCATCAGCAACACGTTTCTGGGCAGTCCCTCAGTGTCGAGGATGACTTGCTTTCACTCCGGGGAGGTGGGTTCTGCAGTGGCTCAATAGTCCAATCCTGGATCCACAGACTCTGCCACAGGTTTGACAGGTGGTGCTTGATGAGCTGGGTGGGTGGAAGGTTCTGGATTCTGCGCTCTCCTTTTGTTGTTTATGTTTGGCCTCCTCGTATTCCACCCAATGGCGTTCCAGGTGATTGGCACTTTCGTGGATAATTTTTAAGGCAAGTGATTCCCACGTGTCGATGGGGATGTGCATTTAGGGAGGCTTTCAGAGTGTCCTTGTAGCATTTCCTCTGCCCTCTTAGTGATCTCTTACCATTGCAGTGCTCGGAATAAGGCACTTGTTTTGGGAGTCTTGTGTCGGACATGTGGGCTATGTGGCCCACCCATCACAGCTCATCGAGTGTGACCAGTGCCTCGATACTGGGGATATTGGCCTGGGAGAGGACGCTCATGCCGGTACGCCCATCCTCCCAGTGGATTTGCAGAACTTTGCAGAGGCAGCTTATGGTCAGCTGGGACTACGGTGACTTAACCTAACCACCAGTAACTAATCTGCCAGTAGTTGACAATCCCTTTAAACAGAGTTGGGATGTACAAAGTTTAGGGAGGTTATTAGCTGAAGCATGGACTCCAGTGTTATCTGCTTATGTCATGATAAGTCACTAGGCATACTTCCAGCTGCCATTTGGCGCAATTCACCACAAACATGTGTCAGACTGAGGATGTCATTTTGCAGCTTTTCATGCACTTCCAGTGCCCACAAATTGACATGAACAATCTGAATTTAGTGCCCCTTCAGATTAGCCATAAAGAAAACAGCAAAAAAGAGATATAATAAAGAATTTGAGCCACCCATGCCAAAATTGTTCTCATAAATACTTAATTCCACATCCAACATTCTAAACACAAAACTTTCATATTTCCATACTGATCTCACCTACTGATAGCTACCAGCACCAACATCCCTGTTCCTTAATAATAGATCAACTACAGCCAGTGTCCAACACATGTCACATATATCATACAAAATGAAAAAAACATTTGTAGTAAGCTATAGTCAATAATTCTGTCTTGAGGCTCAGAGGCCCTGAGGCTGCTCAAGTTTCAAGTTTATATTTAACATCGTCAAAAATTTATGAAGGAACTGGGCTGCACGCTAGCACAAGTGGCTAGCACTGTGGCTTCACAGAGCCAGGGCCCCAGGTTCGATTCCCCGCTGGATCACTGTGCGGATTCTCACATTCTCCCCGTGTCTACGTGGGTTTCCTCCGGGTGCTCTGGTTTCCTCCCACAGTCCAAAGACATGCAGGTTAGGTGGATTGGTCATGATAAATTGCCCTTAGTGACCAAAAAAAAGGTTAGGAGGGCTAATGGGCTATGCGGATGGAGTGGAAGTGAGGGCTTAAGTGGGTCGGTGCAGACTCGATGGGCCGAATGGCCTCCTTCTGCACACTATGTTCTATGTTCTAACTGCCATCTTATCTACACCATTCTGTGGTGGATTTAATGCTTTAAAAAATTGTAGTTGAGCATAAGCTCCCAGTTATAAGCGTGAGAAAGAAATTTGGTTTTCACCGATGAAAAGATAATGAGAAGACACACCGGGCTATTTTCCAACATAAGCTTCTCACTTGGGAGCCTTCCCCATCAGATGCACCTTGTGGAAATTTGAGTAGTCAGCAATTGATGTTTTGATATGCACATCCTTGCTGGGTGACATCTCCATCTTCCAGACAATGAAAGACATGGCAAATCCACTACAACTTGGAGCTCAGATCCAGAGGGCACGGGCTGAATTTTCTGGCCCTCGCAAAAGACAAGAGCAGAAGTGGGGACCAGAAATACTGACACCAGATGGCACGCCAATTTGCAGACACCGTTCTAGTGCTCCGAATGCTCACCACTGCAAAAGGGGGTGGTACAGGAATTCTCTTCTCATCTCAATTGGACTTTAACCTGGTGGTGTAAGACTTCTTACTGCATCTCAATTGAGGCCAACTACGTTTGTTAAAAAGCTTGTTAAGAGCTTGTTGGAGAACGAGGGTGGAAAATTTGAGAGGGTGCATGGGTTTCAGTCGCTATCAGTATCCAATCAACTGAATGTAGGCGGGTACAGAGTGGGGAGTTAGTCAAGGCTGCCTCAGGGCAACATTCAGGCCCAATAAAAGGCTCAATGGGTGATATACCATCAATTGGACTCGAGTCGTGAAGAAGTTCCAAATATCAGGCTTTAATCAACTAGTTGTGTGCTCGGCAGTCAACTTACAGAGAAAGGCCGACTGCGGGTCCTACGGGTTCTTATACCTCGCCTCGTAGGCAGGACTACTTGCCTCTCGGCCAATGGATGAGCAATCACATGACTAGCCTCAACCAATCAGCAGAGAGGCACATGACCGACCTGAGCCAATGCCAATCAGTGCTCTGCACCAATGGCAGATAGGTACCGTAAACCTCCTAGTCATACCACCACAATGGGGAAAATGGAACCTCAGCACTTGATAAGGAGGTGCCTTTGGTGCTGCATACTTGGCAGAGAGAGTAGACACTCATTGCCAGGACATTGAATGGGGTCAGTTCTCTGTGATATCATGGGATTGGAAGAGCAAAAAGCTGTCACCTTTTCAGATGGAAGATTGAAGCTGACAATGGGGGAACAACAGCCCGATTTTGGGTCCAGTGACAATGAGGAGCAACACTCTCTACAGGAAAGACAAAATCCTGAGCAGCAGGAGAGCATGGTAGAGGAAGGCTGGTTAGAAAGGCAAAGGAGGCCATTCCCTTAAGAAAGATCAAATGCTGACAACAAAATGACCAGAAGGTGACCAGGACCCAAGAAACTGTATCACTTCAAGCAGTGCAGCACGGTAACATAGTGTAATGAACTCCAATTGGCTTTACTGGTTGGCCAATTGGAGTATGAGCTCCCTCAATGATAGATCATTGAGGAGGCCCATATAATCACCTGTGTAGGCTTTGTGAGCTAGTCTTAAGTTGACTGGACTGCTAGCAGCACTGTTTGTAGCTGCTCCTGTAATATCGTTATTGTAAATAAATATTGGTGTGGTGACGGAACTCCTGTCTCCCGTGGATTACTACAGTGACGACGAGGTAAACTACGAATTTTGCGGAGACCAGCTGCCGCACTTGGAGGGTAAGCCTTGCCATTTTAAAAATGCCGTTTTTTTGGGAGGTTAGAGGCATTCGACCTGGCTATTGAGGACTGGTCCCAGTATGTGGAGGGAATGTGTTACTTCTTCCGGGCAAATGATATACTGACGGACGAAAGGAGACGGCTTATCCTGATGTCGGCGTGCGGACCCTCCGCTTTCGCCATTATACATAGTCTGACTTATCCCGATGCGCCGGACACAAAAACTTTCCAAGAAGTAACGGAATTGGTGAAAGAGCACTACGACCCAAAACCACCCCTCATTTTGCGTAGGTACAGATTCTACACAGCGAAGCGGGAGGACAGGGAGTCAGTCACAAATTTCTTGACCCGCCTGAGAAGGCTGGCGGAAAAATGTGAGTTCGGCCCGACGCTAAATGAAATGCTTCGGGACCGGTTAGTGTGTGGTATAAACAACCTCACAATACAGAAATGCCTGTTGGCGGAAACGGAGCTAGACTGCAGGCAGGCGTTACAGCTCGCACTATCCCTAGAAAAGGCAGCAAGTGGGGCGCAGGAACTACAGGGCACGCCAATGGAGGTAGATACCTGTGAGAGGGACTACCACAATGGGTCCTGCTACCAGATAGCTGCTCTCAGGAAAAACCTGAGGAATAGAGGGAAAAAGGAAAACCCCAGAACTGCCCCCAAGTCTGCCAGGACTAACTGGAGACAGAGGAAAGTACCGGCTGAGGCTCCCCCAACAGAGAAGGACCGTTTCTGGCACCAGACAGAGTGGGGTAACAATGACAGAAACCCTAGAAGGAGGTGGCAAAAGAGGAATAGCAGGTGGGGACGCAGGGAAGTACACAACCTAAACGAAGAAAGCAGAACCCATTAGGATTACCCACGGGTGAACGGGTGGCCGACAATAATGGAAATAGACACGGATGCGGCCGTATCAGTAATGGGAGTGGCAGCATTTAGAAAAATCAAAGATGGACTCCAGCCACTAACCCTAACAAAAACATCGACAAAACTTAAAACCTACACGGGGGAACCCCTGGAAGTTCTAGGCACGACTCATGTACCTGTGGAATATGAGAAACAATTGCTCAGATTACCGTTGACGATAGTAGAGGGCTCCGGACCGAGCTTAATTGGACGGAACTGGCTGAAAGACCTAAAATTAGATTGGATGAAACTTTTCCAGAGTGGAAGCGGGCAGTTGAGTGGAGTACTCCAAAAATACCCGGAGGTCTTCCAGGAAGGTTTGGGGGAAATCATAGGCGCCAAAGCAACTTTGCACGTGGACCCAGAAGCCCTTCCGAAATTTTGTAAGGCCAGGCAGGTACCTTTTGCATTAAGGAAGAAAGTAGATGACGAAATAGAAAGGTTACGGCACGACGGCATTATCAGACCAGTACAGTTCTCGGAATGGGCAGCGCCGGTGGTACCAATTTTGAAGCCAGACGGCTCGATACGTCTCTGTGGAGATTTCAAACAGACAGTAAACAAATACGCACTGCTGGACAAATACCCAATCCCGAAAATAGACGACCTATATGCCAAATTGGCAGGTGGGCTTTTGTTCACGAAACTAGACATGAGCCACGCCTACCTGCAGTTAAAACTGGACAAGGGCTCCCAGAAGTTCGCTACGATCAACACCCTGAAGGGCCTTTTTCATTATACTAGGCTACCTTTTGGAGTGTCATCAGCCTGCGCTATATTCCAGCGTACAATGGTAAATATTCTGCAGGGACTACCGCAGGTGGCGATTTATTTGGACGATGTCTTAATCACGGGTAGGACAAACAGGGAACACTTAAGGAACCTGGAGGAAGTGCTCAGGCGTTTCGCAAAGGCAGGCGTACGGCTAAAAAGGGAAAAATGTGTTTTTCTGGCCCCACAAGTGACGTACCTGGGATATAAAGTAGACAAGTCAGGCTTACATCCATTAGAAGACAGAGTAAGGGCAATAAAAGAAGCCCCAGCTCCCACCACGGACCAGGAGTTACGATCATTTCTAGGGTTGGTAACCTATTATGGAAAATTTATTGAAAATAGGGCATCCATCCTAGAACCCCTCCACCAGCTACTAAAAAGAGGGCAAGAATGGAAATGGTCCACCCGCCAAATCCGAGCATTTAGGGACATTAAGGAACAGCTGTCATCCGAAAATGTCCCAGAGCATTATGACCCAAGGAAGGAGTTGGTGGTCACTTGTGATGCATCCCCCTACGGGTTAGGAGCCGTCTTAGCCCACAGAGGAAGGAATGGGGAAGAAAGGCCAATAGCCTATGCTTCGAGGACCTTGGCAATGGCTGAGAGGAAGTACGCCCAAATCGAGAAGGAAGGACTGGCGGTGATATTCGCAGTAAAAAAATTTCACCAGTGTCTGTACGGGCGGAAATTCACCATAGTGACGGACCATAAGCCGTTATTAGGGTTAGTAAAAGAAGACAAGTCAATACCCCCGATTGCATCAGTTAGAATCCAACGCTGGGCGTTGCTACTGGCGGCATATAGATACGTTCTGGAGCACAGACCGGGAACGTGAGTAGCACATGCAGATGCTTTGAGCAGACTTCCCCTCCCGGACACTCCGCCGCAAATACCAAAAGTAGAGGAGACAGTAATGACTCTAAATGTTTTGGACACCCTACCAGTAGACGCACAACATATTCGGTTGTGGACGCAAAAAGACACAGTTTTAGCCAAGATGAAGCATTTACTGCTAACAGAGGAACTGGAAAGACCAGTGGAGCCCCAGATGCACCCATACTGGAGCAGAAGGGACCAAATAACCGTAGAAGACGGTATCCTATTATGGGGAGCCCGGGTAATCGTCCCAGCTCAGGGCCGTCAGGCAATCTTAACTGAGTTACATCACGGACACCCAGGGGTGTCTAAAATGAAGATGCTAGCTCGAAGCTACGTTTGGTGGCCAGGTTTGGACACAGACATAGCAGCCTTGGTATGTCGGTGCCAGGAGTGCCAACAGGGGCAAAGAGTGCCACCAGCGGCGCCATTGCACCCGTGGGAATGACCAGGCAGACCGTGGACCCGCCTGCATATTGACCACGCCAGCCCTTTCATGGGCTCAATGTTTTTGGTGATAGTGGACGCCCACTCCAAATGGTTGGACGTCCACCGGGTAAACACGGCAAGCACAGCATCGACAATTGAAAAGCTCAAGACCTCATTTGCAACACATGGACTTCCGGAGGTATTGGTATAGGACAACGGAACGGCATTCACAAGTGGGGAATTTGGAAAATTCCTGAAGGAAAACGGAGTCCGTCACATCAAAACGGCCCCTTACCATCCAGTGACCAACGGCCTGGCAGAGAGAGCGGTCCAGACACTTAAAGCGGGACTCAAGAAGCAGCCGGCAGCGTCAATAGACACAAAGCTCTCCCGCTGGCTGTTTGATTACAGGACCACACCGCATTCCACAACGGGCATACCGCCAGCTGAACTCTTAATAGGAAGGCGGCTGCGAACGAGGCTGAGCCTCCTTTTCCCAAATTTAATGGGGAAAGTGGAGAAACAACAGGAGGCCCAACGCAGGGGGCATGATAATAGTCGGCAGCAGAGACATTTCCAGGTGGGGGCACCGGTTTGGGTCAAGAATCATGGGAATGGACCAACGTGGGTCAAAGGCACGGTAGAGTCCCAAACAGGGCCCATATCCTATGAGGTTTCAATAGGAGGTAAGGTGCTGAAGAAACACCTAGACCAAATAAGGGCAGCGGAACCACACCTGGAGGCAGGCGAAGCAGGACCGCCTCAAGCTGGGATAGCCCAGACGGAAAGGATACCCACACCCCAGCCCCGAGCAATTTCTCCAGACCCCGTCATCCAGTCATCAGAGTCGGAGATGGACACACTCGACGAGGCCGCCGCGACACCTCTCCCTGAGGAGGAGGAAGAACAACTTCCAAGGAGGTCGTCAAGGAAAAGACGGGCACCTGTAAGGTACACCCCGCCCACTTCGGAGAACGACCCGGTGGACGACACAGAGGTGACAGACCCAGACATGAGGAGCAGGAAGAAGTTCAGAGGAATGCCAGCTGGCAGGAATTCCTCGGACCTTGGGGGGGAGGGGTGTAATGAACTCCAATTGGCTTTATTGGTTGGCCAATTGGAGTGTGAGCTCCCTCAATGATAGCTCATTGAGGGGGCCCATATAATCACCTGTGTAGGCTTTGTGAGCAGTCTTAAATTGACTGGACTGCTAGCAGCACTGTTTGTTGCTGCTCCTGCAATATCGTTATTGTAAATAAATATTGGTGTGGTGACGGAACTCCTGCCTCCCGTGGATTACTACACATAGTGATTAGCACAATTGCTTCACAGCTCCAGGGTCCCAGATTCAGTTCCAGGCTTGGGTCACTGTCTGTGCGGAATCTGCACGTTCTCCCCGTGTGTGCGTGGGTTTCCTCCGAATGCTCTGGTTTCCTCCCACAGTCCAAAGATGTGCAGGTTAGGTGGATTGGCCATGCTAAATTGCGCTTAGTGTCCAAAATTGTCCTTTGTGTTGAGTGGGGTTACTGGGTTATGGGGGTAGGGTGGAGGTGTGTGGTTAGACAGGGTGCTCTTTCCAAGAGCCGGTGCAGACTTGATGGGCCGAATGGCCTCCTGCACTGTAAAGTCTATGAATCTATGCATCTAGATAGCTACAGACATCAGTGACATCATCACCTAAGGTGTCCATCTCATAGCACTGGTTGCCATGTCCTACCAGTAACCAAAGTCATTGCGGACTTGAACTTATTCACTTCTGGCTCCTTCCACAGATCAGATGCAGTCCTTAGTAGCATCTCATAAATGGCTGCATAGCACTGCATCTCACAGGTCACTTTGCCAGGGCTAAACAGTTCACAATGTACAAGACCTTGCAGGGACAGAGGGTATTTCTGCCATTGGTAAACTGTCACATGTGCAGGGCATTGTTGATTACAGGCCATCAATTTACCCAATGGCTGCCTGCTGAGGTTTATCAAAAGGAAAGACTTCAACTTCCTCAATGTTTAACTGGTCAGAAATCAAGCTTCCTACATAGGTATGTACCATGACTCCTTCCTCCAGATGACCCTTTGTTAAAGTGAATGGGCAAACTGTGAGAAATAGATATAGATTTTAATGCAGGCAAATGAAAGGTTATACACTTTAAATTATGAAAACCATGGGATAGTTTACTTTCAAAATGAGAAAAAAGCTAAAAACAGTAAAGATCCAAAGACACCTGAGAACAGGTCCTTGGATCATTAATTGGCATGAACAGGTATAGAAAATAAAAATGCTGGTGGAATATTGGATATCCAGTGGACTGCTTCCCTAATAAATTGGGGTCTGGTGCGAGTAGCGGAACAAAGGCAGCACAACAAGCTTCTCAAGAGTAATTAAAGATGGATAATAAATGCTTACCAGCAATGCCCACATTCCATGAACAAATAAAACATTTGGCCAGTTTCTTTTGACAACATCTGATCTGTTTGCTTCAACCACTTCCTGTCGTAGCTATTTCCGTATTCTAAGCATGGAGTTGAACAATTCTAATTTCTCTATTGAATTTATTAGTAACAATTTTGAATTTGGGGCCTCTTGTTTTAGATTCTCCCACAAGTGGAAACATTCTCGCCATAGAAACCTTGCTAAATATATTCACAATTTTAAACACCTCAATGGGTCTCCTCCAAGTCTTGGCTTTTCCAAAACAAAAAAGGCCCAGCTTCCATAATTTCCCCCAACAGCTAAAATTTTAGTTCTGGAGCCATCTTTGCAAATCCATTTTGGCAACTATAACATGATAGAATTTTTTATCAAGGTGGAGAGTGAAGTAGTTGATTTGGAGACTAGGGTGCTGAATCTTAATAAAGGGAACTGTGAGGATATGATGCGTGAGTTGGCCTTGATAGATTGGGAAGAGTTACTTAAAGGGATGACTGTGGATAGACAATGGCAAACATTCAAGGAACGCATAGAGGAACTAAAGCAACTCTTCATTCCTGTCTGGCACAAAAGCAAAGGGGTTAAGAGGGCCAATCCATGGCTTACAAAGGAAATTAGAAATAGTATCCAATACAAGGAAGAAGCATACAGATTGGCCAAGAACAATAATCGGTCTGAGGATTGGGAGCAGTTTAGAATTATGCAAAGAAAGACAAAGGGATTGATTAAGAAGGGGAAAGTACAGTGTGGAAGGAAGCTTGCAGGGAACATAAAGACTGACACTAAGAGTTTCTACAGATATGTGAAGAGAAAGAGATTGGTAAAGAGAAATGTAGGCCCCCTACAGACAGAAACAGGGGAATGCATAATAAGGGACAAAGAAATGGCTGAGCAATTGAATACATACTTTGGTTCTGTCTTCACAAATGAGGACACAAATCAGACACCAGAAATGTTGGAGAATGAAAGGTTTAGTGAGAGGGAAGAACTGAGGGAGATCAATATTAGTCGAGAAATGGTGCTGGGAAAACTGATGGGATTGTAGGCGGATAAATCCCCAGGGCCTGAGAATCTGCATCCCAGAGTGCTTAAGGAGGTGGCTCTAGAAATAGTGGATGCATTGATGGTCATCTTCCGGGATTCTATAGACTCTGGAACTGTCCCTGCAGATTGGAGGGTAGCTCACGCCACTCCGATATTCAAAAAGGGAGGTGAAGAGAAAGCAGGGAATTATAGACCAGTGAGCCTAACATCGGTAGTGGGGAAAATGCTAGAATCCATTATCAAGGACTTTATAGCGGAACATTTAGAAAGCAGTGGCAGGATCAGTCAGAGTCAGCATGGATTTATGAAGGGAAAATTATGCTTGACAAATCTGTTGGAATTCTTTGAAGAGGTAACCATTACAGTCGGCAAGGGGTAGCCAGTCAATGTGGTATATTTGGACTTTCAGAAGGCGTTTTACAAAGTCCCGCATAAGAGATTATTGTGCAAAATTAAAGCGCATGGGATTGGGGGAAATGTATTGAGTTAGATAGAAAACTGTTTGGCAGAGAGGAATCTCTACTAAAGAGTAGAGATTAATGGGTCCTTTTCAAATGGCAGTCACAAGTGGGGTACCACAGGGATCACTGCTGGGACCCCAGCTATTTACAATATATATTAATGATTTGGATGAGGGAACAAAATGTAACATCTCAAAGTTTGCAGATGATACCAAATTAGGTGGGAGGGTGAATTGTGACGAAGGTGCAGGGATCCTGCAGGAAGATCTGGACAGGTTGGGCGAGTGGGCAAACCAATGGCAGATACAGTATAATTTGGGTAAGTGTGAGGTTATTATTTAGAAGCAAAAACAGGAAGGCAGATTACTTCCTACATGGTTGTAAATTGGGAGAGGGGAGTGTGCAGCGGGACCTGGATGCCCTTGTGCAACAGTCGCTGAAGGTAAGCATGCAGGTGCAGCAGGCAGTAAAGAAGGCCAATAGTATGTTGGCCTTCACTGCGAGAGGTTTCGAGTATAGAAGCAGGGATGTGTTGCTGCAATTGTACAGGTGAGACCACACCTGGAGTATTGTGTGCAGTTTTGGTCTCCTTTTCTGAGGAAGGATGTTCTTGTTCTCGAGGGAGTGCAGCGAAGGTTTACCAGACTGATTCCAGGGATGGCGGGACTGTCATATGAGGAGAGATTGACTAGGTTGGGATTGTTCTCGCTGGAGTTCAGAAGAATGACGGGGGAATCTCATAGAGACTTATAAAATTCTAACAGGACTAGACAGGGTAGATGCAGGGAAAATGTTACCAATGATGGGTGTGTCCAGAACCAGGGGTCACAGCCTGAGGATTCAACGTAAACCATTTCGGACAGAGATGAGGAGACATTTTTTCACACAAAGAGTGGTGAGCCTGTGGAATTCATTACCACAGGAAGTAGTTGATGCTAAAACTTTGAATATATTCAAGAGGCGGCTAGATATAACACTTGAGGAGAATGCTATGGGGAGAAAGCAGGATTAGGCCATTGAGTTGGATGATAAGCCATGATTGTGATGAATGGCGGAGCAGGCTCGAAGGGCTAAAAGGCCTCCTCCTGTTCCTATCTTCTATGTATCTATGTATCTATATACCGGCTTTGAAGCTCGTGTAATGTCGATTTATTGAATGATACCTGGGAGTGAATTCTCCATTGCCTGAAGTTGGTATTGGAATTCCTGCGGAGAATGGAGCGTCAAGGGTCATGGCAGCAGGATAGCACAGCAGTTACCACTGTTGCTTCACTGCGCCAGGGTCCCAGGTTTGATGCCGATGGGATGTAATTGTAGGGGTCATATTCAAGCATGTTACCATGCAAGCAGAGTGCGCCAATGCAAAAAATATCAGCTGTCCACTGCGCCACTGAACATAGTGGAGAGGAGCTCTGAAGTGGGGGACGTAATGTACCATTTTTACACAGTCCAGTTGAACAAGACGGCCCTAACTGAAATCATCCTAAAGGTGAACAGCAAACCTTTTAAAATGGAACCAAGGAGAAAATGCTGGAAAATCTCAACAGGTTTGGCAGCATCTGTAGGGAGAAAAAAGAGCTAACATTTCGAGTCCAGATGACCCTTTGTCAAAGCTATGAAAAAAGGTCATCTGGACTTGAAACGTTAGCTCGTTTCTCTCCCTACCTGCTGAGATTATCCAGCATTTTCTCTTTGGTTTCAGATTCCAGCATCCGCAGTAATTTGCTTTTAAAATGGAAGTTGACACCGGTGCCTCGGTGACCATTCTGGGGGAACAGACCTTCAAGTATATCCATGGTGGAGCTCAAACTTTGAATTTGAGCAGCATCACAGCCAAGCTTTCCAATTACACTGGGGAAACCCTGAAAATCCCTAAAACCACAAATACGCCAGAAGCATATAAAGAGAACGAGGACAACCTACCCCCGATTGTCGTGGAAAGGCACAGAGCCAGTCCCAGGGACTCAGGGCCGCTATGGTTAACCAAACGGATTGTGTCCCAGTCGGGGCCTGTGGCACATAGAACATAGAACAGTACAGCACAGAACAGGCCCTTCGGCCCTCAATGTTGTGCCGAGCCATGATCACCCTACTCAAACCCATGTATCCACCCTATACCCGTAACCCAACAACCCCCCCTTAACCTTACTTTTTGTAGGACACTACGGGCAATTTAGCATGGCCAATCCACCTAACCCGCACATCTTTGGACTGTGGGAGGAAACCGGAGCACCCGGAGGAAACCCACACACACAGGGGGAGGACGTGCAGACTCCACACAGACAGTGACCCAGCCGGGAATCGAACCTGGGACCCTGGAGCTGTGAAGCATTTATGCTAACCACCATGCTACCCTGCTGCACATTCACATGTCGTGAATGTTAATGGAAAGACTGTCAAAAATCATATTGACCATTTGCGGAACCGTGGAGGGGTGACGACGACCCCCCAGTTCAGAGCAAATGAGTCCCACGGGTGCTGTCAAAACTCATATGAATGTTCCTGAGCAGAGGGAGCTCAGAACCCCCAAATCTATGCTGCCAGTTGTACCTTTGCAGCCCGGTGAGGCCATTATCCTATCCTCAAGGTGATGCCTCCTGTACTTCACCGGCCACTGAAAACGTGGACTACCTCAATGGATGTCAAGCCTGAGAGCAGACTACAGAGGTCCAGAAGGCCTCGAAGCTGCCCGGAGTGATTGGCTCTTTCCCCTAGTATCTTTTGCCATGTTTATAGAACCTGTACGTAGTTATTGTGTAAAATGTAATAAGACATAGGAAGGGAGAGAGGCTAGTGCAGCTTTTTTAAGGGGACAGGCCTGGCAGACAACGTGACCAGTTCGGGGCTAATCTCGCAGGAGCACGTGACCCCAGCCAATAGTGAGTTTACACAGGCCCCTGGCTCAGGCAATGTGGAACTCGGAGCCGAAGAGTCAAGACCCATGCTATTGTGTTCTTTGCCTGTATAATTACCAGCCTTTGCCTTTCGTTAATATAACTCTTTGTTACTACTGGAAACCTCCAGTGTGTCACTCAAGTCACCACAACAACATCCATTGCATTCCCTTCATCAACTTTCTCTGTTACTTCATCAAAAATTGTAATTAGTCAATCATGATGTGCTGGCTCTTCTTAACACAAATCTGTTGATTTTTGTCCCTGATGACGATTTCTAAAATGTTATCACTGTTGTTAAACATTGCCCCGATATCTCCAGCAGCTGCTTTTAAAACTGTTTGAATATTCTAATTTTGAAGTGGGGGGGCTGAGGTTTCCATTAATTTTTAGCTTCTCCTCAGTTGTTGTGGTTGATATGAAAGTTGCATGCTTTTTCAACATTTCATCCAATTTATGTTGACACCCCCAAACTACTGTAGCAGTGCAATGATTGCAAGCCAATTTAAAAGCACAAAACTGGAACAGAGGACCAAAGGAGAAGCAATGAAATGAAGGTCACTTTTGTTCCGTATATATGCTCTCCAATGAACACACCACTCCAAGGATCAATACAAACAATTAAAAAGAGTCAGAGCAAAAGAGATCTCAAGGGCAATTAGCGCTGGGAAACAGATCCCTTTCGAGCAATGCCCACATCGAGTGAAAGAATTAAAAACCATACAGAACAGTCAAAGATAAAGGTTCTTGGTTTTAAATGAGTCAATCTAAACAAGATGGGTACAGCCGCAGGGAAATTCCGAAGAGAATAAAGCAACTAAGATAGTGGACAAACAAGAGCAAGTGTTATATCTCCTGTGCTTGCACCTCCTCTTTCTGATTTACATGTATTTCTTTGAATCAAGTCTCCTGTTTTCGCAGCCCACAATGTGGCCTCTTCGACATTGGGGAAACCAACCACAGATTGTATGGCCGCTTTGCGGAACACCTCGGTCCTGTCCGCAAGCATGACCCCAAGCTTCTGGCAACTTGTCATTTTAATTATCCACCTTGCTCTCATGCTGACATTACTGTCCTTGGCCTACTGCACTGTCCCAGTGAGGCATAATCTAATTAGGCCCTTTACAGCCTTCTGCGCTCAACAGCAAAATCAACAATTTCAGACCGTAAACCCTGGTCTACCATTTTGTTTTCTTCACTTGCTTTAATTTATTTTTCTTTCAGTCAGCAGGACTGACTTTTGTTTCTTTGATTCTTTTCTGGCCCCATCTCCATTCCCTTTGGCCCTGGATGTCTAGTTTTTCTGCCATTCAATACCTCCTGAGTTTCAACCAACCACAGGCCTTCTTTCTGCTCTTTTCCCATCCATCCTTTGCACAAATATCTCTAACTTTTCGCAATCCTGCCAAAACGCTAACTTTTCTCAATGCTGCCGAAACGCTAACTCTGTTTCTCCCTCAACACAAATGTTACCTAACCTGCTGAGTTTGTTCCTTCAGGCGCTGATAGCTTCACCTACTTAAACCAGCTCCCTGAAAATAAGCCAGGGCTGGGAACATGGCTGCAGACTCGGGCTCCACCCGATAGAGAGCCTGGGCGCCTCTATGGCAAAACCCAGTTCTATATGCCAGGATTTGAAGGAAGATACCTATCCTCATACTTTCAAACAAAAATTACTGTTTAAAGTTCTAATCCTTTTATATATTTACTGCTCTCCCAAGTTTCTTAATCTTTCTTTGCAGATAAATAATGGACTCTCAGCTCAGAGCATTGTAAAATTGGTGTAAAAGTATTGATCACTTGCTTTCCAATATACTGAAGCCATCTTTTACCATTATTAATACATTCAGTCTTTTCATTTGAGAACCATGAAATTTACATATCATGATGGGGTTTATGGCATTATGGCAAAATGTCAGCAATATATATGAAAATGCTGACGCACCAAAGTTCACTGACTTGATAATAAAACTGGTGGCATAACAATCATATTTATACATGAAGCAGATGGTACAATTCACAAATAATTAGTTCTAGTTTCCATATTTTTCCATATGCTCCAATTAATAAGATAAATGTGAACACCATCATTAAAAAAAAATGAAGCAACTGTTAGAGCAAGCTCTAAATAAGAATGAGATTTTTAATGTTTATTAATTACTTGCTGCCTACTACTTATTCTATCATAACATTTAGGCAGCGTTTTGTGATGCACAATCAGAAATCAATTCCATGCCCGAGGTACTTGCAGGTAAGGACATGTTCAAACAAGAACATATTATCTGGGGAGAAAGCTGCTTTCCAGTGCAAACTTCCTGTTCAAGTCTTAATCCAAAACAGAAAAATCATATGATTTTTAACGGTAGATTAAGATTATTTTATGTTCTGTGGAATGAAGCAATGTTCTACCTGTAAAGTAAATTAGCCATGGGTTGGAAGGAATTCAAAGGTCGAGGGGGTCAGATACAACTTCTCTGATAGAAATTTTGAAAGGCTGTGGGCAGGACTGGGAATTCCCAGCCAAAGTCGACGGATTTTAGGCTGATCTCCAAATTTTCTGCTCCCAGCCACAGCAATTCTCACCATGGATGGGATCAGAAGATCCTGGAATGTGGCACGGATTTTCGCGGGGTCGTGGTGACTCAGTACCTTATCCAAAATAACATTAGTTTCCTGGATCCGGAAGACTCATCCACATTTCTGTCAGATTATATTTCGCTGGTAAGGGAAAGGAAACGGGGTGTGATTCACATAAATGGGAAATCCAAACTCAGCAGGGTCATTTGAACTCAGCGCCGAATCCAAACACACTTCATTTTTGCTGGAGCAAGGTCCATTTCCCACAATGTGGGACTTACGATTTTTAAGAGCACAAATGAACGCTTGTAGAAGTCAAATATGGTCTGTGGAACTGTCCAGGTATCTAGTTCCCTTGCCCTTAAAATTCTAAAAAGAAAACAGCCTGCTGTGTCCCCGAGATGAAGAAAATCAGTGCTTGCAGTTTAGATAGCATTTTGTTGACATACTCCTAAAGGCTATTATTATTGTACTATTATTGCTTGCCTGCTTCCATAACCTATCATTATCACAGTGGAGGGTTGTAAATTCACTGTTTGATTGATATCTCCAAGAGGTTATAAAGGGATTAGCTGTCTTTGATTTCAAACTACGAATTCAAATGTTTGATTTTATACAGGATTAAGTACTTACGGGGATTTAAATATATTGAAAGAACTTTTAATGAAAGGGAATTTTTTTTGTATATAATGAAGTCTGTAATAGATACTTCTAACTTATTTTTTAAAAATCTCAGTGTGTCTCCTGATGTTTGTCCTTGAAAGAAAACTGGGTTAATTGGCATGGAGGATGTAAGCATGGTGTGCATGGCTTGGGTTCGCATGAATTGGCACTAAGATGGGATGGGGCTTTAATTACCCATAGAGATGTGTGGGGTCATAAGTTAGCATGGAGGGTGCAAGGGGCTAAGGGAATGGGTGGGGCAGGGCATGGAGTGGCATGGATGGGCATGTTGGGGGATGAGGGGCTGACAGCTGAGGGATAGGGGGCCTGACATAAAACAAAACAACTGGGATGAAGTCCCAGCGCACCGAGGTGGGTCTTTTAACCAGCCCACCTTGGCATTTGGTAGCCCCAGTGGCTGTTCCCAAGTTGTTTCCAGATACAGCGAGCTGGTTCCAGCTTGCACCCACCCTCCTGAAACTAAGAACCCATTATTCAGGGCACTTTTACCCGAGGCAGCAAGCTTGGAAATTTCCCAACTATGCCCTTCTACCGTGGGAACAAAACCTCACTCCTAGGTATCACAATCACTTTGAAATCATGTACAAAATACATAACTGACATACCTTCACAAAATCTTAATTTAATAATAAAAATATTTTCCCAAATACTGCAGTGTAGGAAATATAGGATACCATTTAAAACCTATCAGCTACCCATATGGCTCATGGCTTGGACCACAAATGGCTGCTAGTCCACTGCCTGAAGTCCCGCCTATTAACACCGGATTGGTTTATTGCTCTCAAAAGTATTAAAATTCTCTCCCTCCCTACATCTTTTTATCATAAATGATTTGGAGGAAAATGTAACTGGTCTGATTACTAAATTTGCAGACGACACAAAGGTTGGTGGAATTGCGGATAGCGATGAGGACTGTCAGAGGATACAGCAGGATTTAGATCGTTTGGAGGCTTGGGCGGAGAGATGGCAGATGGAGTTTAATCCGGACAAATGTGAGGTAATGCATTTTGGAAGGTCTAATGCAGGTAGGGAATATACAGTGAATGGTAGAACCCTCAAGAGTATTGAAAGTCAGAGAGATCTAGGTGTACAGGTCTATAGGTCACTGAAAGGAGCAACACAGGTGGAGAAGGTAGTCAAGAAGGCATATGGCATGCTTGCCTTCATTGGCTGGGGCATTGAGTATACGAATTGTCAATTCATGTTGCAGCTGTATAGAACCTTAGTTAGGCCAACTTGGAGTATAGTGTTCAATTCTGGTTGCCACAGTACCAGAAGGATGTGGAGGCTTTAGAGAGGGTGCAGAAGAGATTTACCAGGATGTTGCCTGGTATGGAGGGCATTAGCTATGAGAAGCGGTTGAATAAACTCGGTTTGTTCTCACTGGAATGACGGAGGTTGAGGGGCGACCTGATAGATCTCTACAAAATTATGAGGGCATAGACAGAGTGGATAGTCAGAGGCTTTTCCCCAGGGTAGAGGGGTCAATTTCTAGGGGGCATAGGTTTAAGGTGCAAGGGGCAAGGTTTGGAGGAGATGTGTGAGGCAAGTTTTTTACAGAGGATAGTGGGCATTGGCGGACTGGCCAGGGTGTTAGCTTGCCTGATGGCAAGTGGGCCCCTGATGAAGTGGGCCCCCTATATCAAATAAAAATGCAATAAAGAAACAAACACAGACAACTGTTTTCGTAATAAAAAGGAATAAGAAAAAAAAGAGAATAGGACACAAATAAGCAGTGCATGAAAAGGAACGAAGCAGAGGAGGTAGTGGAAGGATGTGGAATAGGGGGGCCCGGGTTGGGCATAATTAAGGAAATTCCATGTTTTCAGCAAGAGTGTGTGAATTTAAAGATAAAGTTACAATTCGTGATTTGAGATGGTCGGCAACTTCAAAGGATATCAAGCAGTAGTCTTGGTTCAGCCGGTACATCGGTCCGGGGCCCGGAGAGCCAAGAAGGGGCCCGTGAATCTCTGAAGGGCCCTTAAAAATTACAATTAATTAGATAAATAAATCTCCAACTTCTTTCCTGAGATTTGTATTCTAACTTAATAAAATATAATTGTTTTTAAAAAGAGCAATACCAAATAAAAATGCAATAAAGAAACAAACAAATAATCACTCAGTGTATGAAGGAACGGAGCAGTGTTAAACGGATGTGAAAAGGAGTGGGGTGGGGGGTGGGGCTGGTTCACCTGGGCGGACATAGTTGGAAATCCACGTTTTCAGCAAGAGTGTGTGAATTTAAAGATAAAGTTACAGTTCGTGATTTGAGATGGTCGGCAACTTGAAAGGATATCAAGCAGTACATAGGGTCGTGAAGTCACCGAAAAGGAGAAGCGGTACCTTTGACCGTGAATCCTGAGGTCAAAGATATTGAAGTGATAAGCCATGATCGGTAAACTCAAAGGGTTGCGACTTGTAACACTACACTGGTATCAAACTGGACATGTTAACTTTGGTCATGGGACCATTCTTAATGTCTTACTATAGTCGGACCAAACTTCTAAGTTTCAACAGTTGTCTCAGTTGCTTGCTGGTGTGAACACTGGACAGTGGATTGTCTCCTCTTCTGAAGCTGCATAGGCCACAGTAGTATTGACTAATGAACATATCCTATTGAAGTGTAAGTAAGTTATTTTATATTTTTTATCAAGTAGGGGTTTATCTGGCGTTCCTTCAAGTTATTCTTGCAATCATCAATATTCATTTTTCCCAATGTGGGCTATTTATAATTAAGTTTTTATTTCAGGAATATTACCCCTACCAGCATGGAAAAGAAAAAGCATAAATCTGGGTCACTAAAACGCAAAGAACAAAAAGAAGCAGAAAGGAAGGAATCAGCCAAGTGATGCAGGCCTATTACAGAGTTTATAATACCACAAGCACATTCCACATCAATATCCAGTTCTGCAACAAATAATCAAGAAGCAAGAAACAATGCTCATGGTGATGATGCAATGACATGCGAGTTACAAGAACAGAGAAGAGCTACTTTGAATGTAGAGACAAATACAAGTGCATCCATTACTAATCAACCCAGGCCCAATATTTCTTCTGGCTTCCTTGTTCCGGTATCTGTACTGCCTATAGTTGCAACATCTGAACACATAGCTTCAACTAGTGACAGGGAATCAGATATTCCTTCAAGCATAAATGACTTGGTTTCTGAAGCACACCCTGTAAATGAACCTACGCAAGAAAATGAAAGATCAATTACTGGAATCTTCCAATATCCATCACGAGCAAAGCTAAAACAGTTTTTTGCTGAACACCCACTTCAGCCACTTGATGATCTGCCATTTAATGCTCGTTTGTATGAGAGGAAAATTATGAACGACTCAGTCCCAAGAAAATGGCTAACATATAACAAAGAAAATAGATGCATATATTGTTCATACTGCTTAGCCTTTGAGTTTCCCAACACTTGTAATCCATCACCCTTTGTACGTGGCTTTAGTGACTACAGGCGTATTAGCCAGAGCTTGACTTTACATGAATCGACAACAACACATGTCAGAAATGCTCAGCAATATATCAGTGTGGTTAATGATGGCACCTTAGATAAATTTTTTGCAGCATCACTAATTAAAAAGAAAGAAGAAGTATTGAAGCAGAGAAGTATTGTCATGAGGATTATAGACATCATAAAGATGTTAGGCAAGCAAGCACTTCCTTTTTGAGGTCACAGAAATGAATCGGCCTACACTCTAGATAATGAGGTTCTGAATCATGGCAATTTTTTCGCTACAGTGCAGTTGATGGCAAAATATGACCCCATTATGGCAGCTCACGTTTCTGCAGTGCAAAACAAGTCTAAACAAAGAATCAAACGATTAGAGCAACAAGGAAAGGCTCAAAGTAAAGGCCGTGGTGGACTTGTTACATACCTGAGTAAAACAACTATAAACATGTTAATCAAAATTATGAAGAATATGATACAAGAAAGAATTAGTCATGAAGTTTCTCAAGCAAAATATTATTCTATTCAGGTTGATTCAACACAAGATAATTCATCCATCTATCAGTTTAGCATTATTATTCGGTATGTGCTTAAAGGTATTATCTGTGAGCGGCTTTCAGTTGTGCCAAGTAATGATGGTACAGGACAGGGACTTTTTGATTTATTGATTGAAACATTACAGCATCTTAAAATTGACCCCCAAAAATGTTTATCTGATAGCACAGATGGCGCTGCAAGCTACCATGGCCAGTATAATGGTTTACAAAGTAAAATTGCTGATGTGGCTGATCAACATGTTCATATATGGTGCTATGCCCATGTCTTGAATTTGGTGATAACTGAAACAACAAAATGTTGTGTGCCTGCAGTTTCTTTTTTCAATTTGCTCCAGAATAAAGCAACTTTTGTGAAAGCATCATACAAGAGAATGGCTGTATGGATAGAAGTTGTTGGAAAACATCTAGGACAAGAAAAAATGAAACGATTAAAGCTAATTGGTGAGACCAGATGGTCAGGAAAATACAATGCAGCAACAACTATATTTGGACATTTTGATGATGCCGTTGCCAGTACTTTCGTAAATCTATTGACATGCTTATCAATGATACAAGATTCAGAAAAGTTTGATGCAAAAACAAAACATGAAGCAAATGTTTTACTTCAAAGTCTTCTAAAGTTTGAAACCATATTGACAGCATTTACTTACTTGTATATATTTGAAACTACAACCCCGTTATTAAGTTATCTACAGACAAGTGGTTTAGATATGTTTACTGCATGGAATTTGGTAGATTCAGCTACAACAAAGTTGAAGGAACAGACAAGAACATTTGATACACATTAACAGATAAAATATTTTTAGACCCAGTTCACAGCAAGGCTTTGTAATTTGTAAATAAATGTAATGACAGGATTTCACAGATGAATATGGATGAAAATCAAACATTGGAAATTGATGTGTTGGAAACAGCATTGCCAGTTAAGAGGCAGAGGAAGAAGAAAAGAATGGCAGATGAGCTTATTGATGACAAAAGAAATTCCTCAGATTCTCTAGCTGATTTTTGAGTAAATGTGTTTAACCTAATAATGGATCGCATTGTCCAGTCACTAGAATCACGCTTTGTACAACACAAACAGTTGTATAAAGATTTGTCCTGCTTGGACCCAGCAAAGTTTAAAACTATTGCAGAGAAGGGCCTTGACGATGAAGCATTGGAAGGTATTATTAAGCTGTTTCCACAAATCAGCAAAGATCAAGTAATATTGGAATTGTTTTCTTTTGCTTCAAACTTTGATGTATTAAAGGTATTGCTTAATGATGGTGAGAATATGGATTCCAGTTGCAACAATTATAAAATTTGCAGCACTTGCCTATCGTGTGTACTATAAATTCTGGCACCCAACAGACTTCATGACAAGGCATATGATAACCTTTGTGAACTTTATAAAGTCATCAGTTACTCAAGTCCAATGTGAGAGGACATTTTCAAAGCTAAAGATCATAAAGACAAGGTTAAGAAATTCGCTGTCTGAGGAGAATTTGGAATCATACATGTTGCTATCCATTGAAAAGGAATTGTTAGATGAATTGGATGCAGAAGCAATTATTAGCAGATTCGCACAATCATCTAGCGAACACAAACAATTGCTCTTAATATAGTGGACTGCATGCAATGCTCTATTGTGCTTTTGAACTATCTGTTAATGTGTAAATTGTGCAGTAAACTATTTAAAAATATCAACCAATTACTTAAAATTTAAAACATAAATAAAAAATTCAATTATAACATTCTGTATTTACATTTTGTATCTACTGCCAGTAATATGTACAGTACATGTACACTGTAATTACTAAGAAATACACATTTTTTCCACAAACATTTTAATTGTACCCTTTTTTCCATATGTATTTTTTGAAAATTTTATTTATTCGTTATGAAAATTAAATGATAGCATTGTAGTTGTGGGTGGGCCCCCTTTGTCTCCAGGCAACCAATATTTTTAGACCCAGTCCGCCACTGGTAGTGGGTGCCTGGAACTTGCTGCCGGAGGAGGTGGTGGAAGCAGGGACGATAGTGACATTTAAGGGGCATCTTGACAAATACATGAATAGGATGGGAATAGAGGGATACTGACCCAGGAAGTGTAGAAGATTGTAGTTTAGATAGGCAGCATGGTCATTACATGCTTGGAGGGCCGAAGGGCCTGTTCCTGTGCTGTACTTTTCTTTGTTCTTTGTTCTTTGTTATCATTGTGAAAAGGGATTCAGAAAATAGCAGTTCATTTCTCAGAGGATGGGCACAACATGGTTACCATGCTACGTGGGATTTTATAGAAATCATGTTATACTGTATATTGTCTGTTGCATTACCAACATGTGGAATCATAATGAAGACAGAAATGTGTTGTCAATTTGACTGATACTGGATTGTTAGGCGAAGGGGAGTCATGCAGCTTTGTTGTTTTCAATACAAATAGTTCCATCAGTAGTGCATTATCAATCATAAACCACCAACTACAAACCAAAACAAATTAAACAATTTGGGTTTTACTTTGTCCAAACAAATCCTGTAAGCGTTTTGAATCGGTGTATCAGTCTAAGCCTAATTTAGAAATGTACTGTTAATTTAACAAAGTTCACCTTCTGTGAAACAGACGACAATTTGTGAAATTAGACAACAGGTGACTGTGATTACAGAGAAACACTATGAAGAATTGACTCAATTTCGTAAACCTTGAGTGTGAAGCTTTAGTAGATTAACATCTGAACCTGAAGATGAACATTCGCCTCGTCACTGAAGGATTACACGCATAATCCATCACTAAAAGTTTACAAGATTGTATTAGGAAATGGAATACTGCTGTTATGGAAACACTGTATCCTCCATATAACGTATTAATTTCATTCATTCATGTGTGCTCTGCCAAAAGGTCATTGGCTCATTGTCTGCTGATGCTGCATGCAAAGCTGATTTCTTGGCAGTTTTTGCCAGTGGTGGTTTGTCATTGCCTTCCACTCTCAGTGACCAGATGAGGAGGCAGCTCCCAAACTTACCTTAGCTGGAATAGCAATCGAACCGACGTGGCTGTTATTCTGAACAATATACTAGCCATGTAAATTAAACGGCCCACGATCACATATTATACCATGTTAATGTCACATCCAAAAAACATCCAACAGTTGAAAATTATCCCTACATTAGACACTGGAGATATTAGTGACAACAAATGCAAATAAAAAAGATGTGAAACAACACTAATTTTTATGCTCCACTAAACTTATCATGAAATCTGATTTTAGTAAGGTTTTACTTAAAAATCCAATATGATTATAATGCTGAAATCTAAAAGCACTGTTATCTATTGGCCTACCTTGAATTTGGCTGCGAGCTGCTCTGTGGCTTCTTGCTCCTTCTTCAGATCTTCCATCATTTTCTCTTTCTCGCCTAACAATTTCTGTTTCTCTTCTGCTACCAAATTATGATCATCTTGTATTGCTACCTTCTCTTTTTCCAATGTCTCTTTTTGTTCTTTTAGATAGTCTTCCATGTCTCTCTCTATATTATCTTCAGTCTCCTCTCCTTCCTCTGTGATCTCTTCTCCTTCCAGAATGATTTTCTTTTGGCTCTTACTTCTTTTCTTGCTCAGCATCCCTCTTCTCTCCAATTGGGCCTTCAATCGTGCAATCTCCTCTTGAAACTCCCTCAACAAAGCATCTTTGGGGTCCTCATTAATCCTTGGTTTGTTTTTAATATTCTTGGTCCTGTTGGCGTACCTCAATGTTGTTAAACTCTCTTCATAATTGCCAGATGCCGGGCCAATAGTGGCCACCATAATTGTCTTAGCATTACCACCTAAGGAGTCTTCCAATAGGCGAGTTAGTTTTGAGTCTCTGTAAGGAATATGAGTACTCTTGCCATCCACGAGGGCAGATATTACATTGCCCAAAGCAGAAAGAGAAAGATTGATTTTAGTAGCTTCTTTTAGACGCTCTCCTTGAACTCCAGTTTTGCTCTGACGCTCACTGCCAGCTAGATCAACAAGATTCAACTTGCCCACTCTGATATGATTTTCACCATCCAGTCCAAGCTCACTGCACTCCACAGTGACAACAAAAATGGCATGAGATCGAGAGCTGTACTCATTCATATTGGTAGATGCTACTGATCTGGTCTGATTTCCAACATTCATTACATGTTCTATTTCCTTGACATTCTTGGTTACGAATGATGATAGGTCTGTAAATTAAGAATGAAAACATTTTACCACAGAATCATAGAATTTTACAGCACAGCAAGAGGCCATTCAGCCCATCGTGCCTGCATCAGCGCCTGAAAGAGCTACCTAGCTAGTTCCATTCCCCAGCCCTATCTCCGTAGCCCTCTAAATTCATCCCTTTCAAATGTGTATCCAGCTCTCTTTTGAAGCCTCCTATGGAATCCGCCTCCACCACTCTCCCATGCAGCACATTCCAAACCCCAACAACTTTCTGAGTAAAGAAGTTTCTCCTCACCTCATTCCTAGTTCTCGTGCTGACCATCTTGAAATTGTGACTGACATACCAACGAATGGAAACAGAATACCTTTGTTACCCTGTCAAAATTGTTCATAATTTTGAACACCTCAATAAGGTCACCTCTTAATCACCTCAGCTCTAAGGAGAAGAAGCTCAATTTCTCCAATTTTTCCTTATATCTAAAATTCCTCATTCCTGGTATCATTCTAGTAAATCTCCTCTGCACACTCTCTCGGGTTTGAACATCCTTCCTCAAATAAGGTGCCCTGGGGAACACCGCTTTCAACTCATCTCCAGGCTGAGAAATGCCCAAGTGTCCTACCCTCTGTTTCTGTTCTCTCAGCCAACTTATAATCCATGCTGTCAAGGACCCATCAATCCTAAGCATTTCTAATTTGCTCACCAACTGCCATGTGGCACCATATCAAATTATTTCTGAAATTCCAAATCTATAACATCTACAGCACTACCCTCAATTACTAACTGTGTCACCTTGTCAAAGAACTCAATTAAATTTGTCAGAATGACCTGCCCTTGACAAAGCCAATATTAACTTATTTTTCTCTTAAATGTGTAGTTATCTTTTCCCATATTATGGCCATCAGTTTTCCTACTATTGATGTCAAGCTAACAGGTCTGTAGTTTCTTGGGTTATCCTTTGCTTCTTAAACAATAGCATCAATTTGCAATCCTTCAGACCCCGGGAGTCATCCTGGAAAATGTCCTGATCCAGGCCTGGAAAATTTCTGTCAATGGCTCCGCAATTTGCTCCCTTACCTCTCTCAGCAATCTGGGATGCATCCCATCCGGGCTTGGCAACGTCTCTACCTGAAGTGTTGCCAGCCTTTTTAGAAACTTTTCTTTATCTATCACTATACTGTTCAATTGCTCAACACCCATATTTTCAACTGGGCCATTGTCACCATCTTCTAATTTGGTAAAGACAGAAGCGAAGTACTCAATTAGTACCACTGCCATACTGTCTGCTTCAGTGAGCAGTTTACCCTCCTTGTCCCTTATGGGCCCCACTCTATCCTTCAATAATCTTTTACTATTAATATGTTTGAAGAACATTTTACTGTTTGTTTTAGCAGAGCCTGCCATCCTTTCCTCATGCTTCCTCTTCACCTTCCTTATTTCAGCCTTAGCCTCTCTCCTGCATTTGAGATACTCTTCCTGATTTCTATTGCTATTATTATTCCGGCATGTATCATATGCCTCTTTTGTGTTCCATATTTTCTCCTCAATAACCTGGTCTGCACAGCTTCGTCCCTGGTAGGACTGGAAATTTACTGTTCCAGAAGGTTCTCCTGCACACACTGCAGGAATTTCTCCCCTTCCGTGTTCCATACTCTACCCTTCTTCCAGTCTACCTTAAGGTAATTGAAATCCCCAACTATCACAACCCTACTTGCCTGCAAATTTCCATAATCTGCCAACAAATGCTCTCTACTTGCTCCGCATGGTCCGCTATTCATTATAAAAGAGCCACTTTCCTAAATTACAAGGTGTCTCCATTTAACTTAAAGAGAGAGTTTACAATCCTCACTCTGGGGGAACGTGCTGTTACAGGCTTCACTTTCTTTACATGTTTTAAATTGTGTGCCATTACTAATCTTGCTACAACAAGGAAGACAAGTAATGAGGATCCCTCCTTTTTAAAAAGTTCTGTTTGATATCTAAACTATAATTTCCGAATAAACAAAGCAACCAAAATAATTACTTGGCACTTATCAAAAATAAATTCCAGGTTGAAAAAAATGCAAAAATGCCCCAAACTGTAGACTGATTCATACCTATGTTTCTATGAACTTTCTTTGATCTCCTACAGAGAAAGATACCAATGCTTTTCTGAACTATCATTTTCAGCCAAAACTCTCTCAAAAAATATGCACAATTGAATGAGACTGTAAATATTTAGAATATGCATAAAATTTACGCCAGGTTAGGAATATTTTTTTTTAATTTATTCATGGGACGTGGGCGGGACCAGTGTTTATTACCCATTCCTAATTGCCCTTGAGGGGGCAGTTAAGAGTCAACCACATGAAATGAAATGAAAATCACTTATTGTCACGAGTAGGCTTCAATGAAGTTACTGTAAAGCCCCTAGTCGCCACATTCCGGTGCCTGTCCGTTGAGGCTGGTACGGGAATCGAACCGTGCTGCTGGCCTGCTTGGTCTGCTTTAAAAGCCAGCGATTTAGCCCAGTGAGCTAAACCAGCCCCTAGTGAGCTAAACCAGCCCCTGTGGGTCTGGAGTCACATGTAGGCCAGACCAGGTAAGGGCGGCAGATTTCCTTCCCCAAAAGGTCATTAGTGAACCAGCTGGGTTTTTACGACAATCGACAATGGTTTCATGGTCTATCCAGATTTTTATTGAATTCAAATTTCACCATCTGCAATGGCGGGATTTGAAGCTGGATCCCCAGAGTATTACTCTGGGTATCTGGGTTACTAGTACAGTGTCAGTATCATTACGCCACCACCTCCCCATAATTACAGCGTTGACAAATGTTTATGTAACAAATTTACACCCACATCTGTTTAACACAATGGAGCTGATTTCACTTCTTTATCCTGGCCAAGTCAATGTGTGTGTCAGTTTGTCATATATTTGTTCAACGCGAGCATGTTGTTTCTCAGTTGTACCTATGCCACTCAGGATCAGGAACAAGCGAGCACAAGTCACCCATGAGCACTAAAGCTATTTGCCAAGTGAAGAATAGTCATTCAAAAGCAAAATAATGAAGAAGCTGGAAATCTGAAATAAAAACAAAAAGTGATGGAAATGCGCAGCAAGTTAGGCAGCATCTGTGGAGGGAGGAGCAAGAATTAACATTTCAGGCCAATGGCCTTTCTTCAGAACTGGTATAGTTAATAGTTCATTGTTGGCCTTCCTTCTTCCCTCTCATCCTGAGGCATTGACAATGATAATGGACCAGTTAAATCGAATCCCAGAAGAGAACTGCAAACCCGAGATTGTAAAAATAAGAGGAAATAATCCAAAAACTCAGTCCAACTGCAGTTAGTTGAGCCATTGTTCAAATTAATTGACAGTTCCACCAATTAGTGAAGCATTTAATTGAAGGTAATGAGTCATTACCATTCATAATGATGTCAGCATTTTGCTGAGGCCATCGAATTATATTGAATAGTCTGACAGGAAATGACAGTCATGAGTACCAATTTATTCAAACTGTATTTTCAGCTGATTCATGGCTGAACCTAGCAAACAGATTGAGAGCTAAAAGTGTATACTCATGTTTGATTCACCATCACAGCGCCAGAAAGATTTTGGATATTGTCTGAATATAATCAATTATAGGTCCTCTGACCAACTAAATGTTTTATGTGCGTCTGTGTCTATGATAATTCTGCAAATTCTGGGTGACTCCAAAACAGAATGGTGACTCAAGGTTTGTCCTGAAACCAAAACAGAGATGATTAATATGCTGGGTTGGAGTGGAATTATTGGCTTGTTTTCAATTTCTTAACAAAATGTCAATTGTTTGATGAAACTGACTCCTCCCCTCTCCATCCTCGTCTCAATCTCGTGAAGAAAACAAATAGGATCACTGGCCTTCATAACACTGACCTTCATTGCCTACTGCTTGCACATTTTATTCATCTGTTGTGTACTTCCTAAAATGAATTGCTGTTCGATTTTGCAATCTTAAAAAACATAGATTCATACTTTACCTTTAATGTAAACACCAGTTTCTGGTTTTTCTTTTAGCTCCAATTTTTTGTTCTCATCCTTGTTCAGAAGATCTCGGATTTCCTCCTGGTAGATCTCCAGATAGGAAGCCCTCACCAGATACTGCTGGTCTTGGGAGCGCGATATGTGAGTGAAAATGTGTTCGAATGAATTGGGAATGATGCCTCTTTTCTCCGGTTCGGCCCAGATGCCTTGCATGGTGTATGTTTTCCCAGTCCCTGTCTGGCCATAAGCGAAAACTGTCCCATTGAACCCCTGCAAAACCGAGTCAACGAGAGGGCGGACTGTCTCGTCGTACAGGTCGCTCTGCTTGGAACTGCTATCATACACGGCATCAAACGTGAAGGTCTTGGGCACCTCCGTGGGGCTGGTTTTGGGGTTTTGAATAGACACCTGTCCCAATTTCACATCCATGTCCACAATCTGGTCACAAGCACCCGCATCTTCTTTCCCATTCATTGGGCGGCACCTGACAACTACCTTCACGGATTCGCAAACCTTGGCTTTAGACATCTTGCTTTGTTTTATGGCCGGTCCCCTTTGCTTTGCTCAATGCAGGCTTCTTGATGCAGATCAAATAGCCTGCCACCTCACTGAATGTATTGTGTCTGCAATAAAGCAATGCACCCGTTCCGCATCATTACTCAGTACAGCAGGCAGAGCAACGCACTGGGGGTCTGCACTCCCCCACCATACAAACCTAAACCCCGGCGTCAATTCAAGCTGGTGATCCTCGGGGGAGGGGCGCGGGAGAGCGGGTGCAATTTTCGCCCATTTGCAGCTGGCAACGCCTTTGTCATTTGGCTGGTGCGGGTGGTGCGGTTGCAGCCACCGGGCTACACAATCCGCTGGCAGACTGGCTGCTGACTGTGGAGATGCTGCTGCTCTCCGCCAGTGGAGGACGCCCAGCCCATGGTGAGGATGCTCAACACAGCGAGCTCGCTCCCCGCAATGACATCATGTCTGATCCGCCCCAAACCCAGGCTCCAGTGCCTTTCGGGAAGTGGAGTTGTTTGCCTGGTGCTGAGACTGCAGCAGCTTGGAGATTTACATTGGTTGGAGGCAGCCCTCTCTGACTGACTGCCCCCCTCGTCCACAATGCTGCTGGAGCAGAAGCGGCTGGCAAGCAGTGATGGGTGGGTGGTGCTGTAGGTTGCCCACCAGCACCTCAGAATATTCCAGAAAAACGAAGTAGCACTGACAAGTAAAAGCCTACATTTTATAGAGGTATGGATACAAAATGTAATATGTTTGTCGGTTATCTGTTTAAGGTAGGGAAAAGTGACTGGCAGTTGTATGCCACCTTGGCATGCCCTTTTGAAGTTCAGTCATTATTATGTTGCAAAATGCAGCAACAAGTTAGCGCACAGCAAGATCCCACATGCAAAGTGAGGTTAATCAGATATAGGATATATTAATATGTGAAAGTGAGAAGAAAGGACTGAACGTAAATTATAAGAAAACAAAATGTCGAGTAGTGACCAAAAATAGTCCTATCAGAATGTATGGTCACAGTGAAGAATGAAAAGAGTACATAGGCAAATTTTGTTACCAAAGAAGTACGCTAACATCAGTTGAAAAGAGTGGCCAAGAAATAAGACATGGTTGCAATGGCCAATGATGCATTTCAAAAAAATTAAAAGTATAATCAATTCAAAATTAGCCACAGAAACAAAGCTGAGTGCTATGTCACACCAATTTTGGCTTGCAGAGTGAGTGAAGCAATGCAAGGAAGAATTGAGGCTACAGAGGTTTGGTTTTTAAGGTGAAGAATGGAGATATCCTGGACAAGCTACACAATCAATGAAGAGATGTCAGTAAAATCTGCGATCACAAGAAGCAGCAGGGTAGCATGGTGGTTAGCATAAATGCTTCACAGCTCCAGGGTCCCAGGTTCGATTCCCGGCTGGGTCACTGTCTGTGTGGAGTCTGCACGTCCTCCCCCTGTGTGCGTGGGTTTCCTCCGGGTGCTCCGGTTTCCTCCCACAGTCCAAAGATGTGCGGGTTAGGTGGATTGGCCATGCTAAATTGCCCGTAGTGGATGAATATACCACCAACAAAGCCGATCCACCTTTCCAGAGCAAGATTAATAAGATTGCAATGCCCACTTAGGGCAATGTAGGCTGGAATTCTCCATCCATTCACTGGCAGCGGGATTTTCTGCTGCTGCCAGCAGTGTACCCCCACCCATGGGTTTCCCAGCTGGGATGGCTTCAATGTGAATTGAATGTGAATTCCCAATGACACCAGGTCAAAGTCCAACAGGTTTGTTTCAAACACTAGCTTTTGGAGCACTGCTCCTTCCTCATTCACCTGAGGAGTTGCCCAGGTGTTTGCAGAAAACATTGACTAATGTACAATGGTTTAGCTCACTGCGCTAAATCGCTGGCTTTTAAAGCAGACCAAGCAGGCCAGCAGCACGGTTCGATTCCCGTACCAGCCTCCCCGGACAGACGCCGGAATGTGGCGACTAGGGACTTTTCACAGTAACTTCGTTGAAGTCTACTCGTGACAATAAGCGATTTTCATTTTATTTCATTTCAAGCTGCCATATTAGATCATGTTTTTTTGGGTGTAAATTACACTAATTGCAGGAACAGCATATAGCCTGGAAACATAAATAGTGCAACTCTGAGGGATATTTGTGGAAGGTTTCTACTGTTGTAAAATATAGAGGAAACGCGGTGTCAGTATATTAAGACATAAATGCAGTTTCTCCATATTTATGTGCTGCAGATAGTGAGAAATCTGACTAAATAAACTATATTATGTAGCAATAAGGATCACAATGTGAATATATTTCTGGTATACAGTAATAACCCAAAGTATGGAGATAAAATAACACTCATATTTGTCAGTAAATGAATGAGGAATACCAACTATGATCACTTACAACAAACAATAACTTCACTTGTTTCATCAACCAAACCAAGGAAATCATAGCCTTTTCTACCTTATGAAAAACAAGCTGAATTCATGTATACATTTCCAGTTAACTGTTTCATTGAGTTTAATAGTTACTGGATAAGAATGCTCATTGCTTGCTTCATTTTAAGGGAAAAGCACTTTGCAGTCTTTGACAAGAATGGCATTATGTTTCTATTAAATTCACCAAAGAAAATATCCTTGATAAATTATTTTGCACAACATGTTTTACTATTTTTTTATATGTCCTCCCCTTTCTACTTTTAATCACTGTACTCATTCTAAGTTATTGGTATAGGTATACTGGGACTAATCTTCTCTTTACATTTCCAGTACATTGCAGCAACTATCAAGATAGCAGACGTACTTACTTTAATTTCACTGCTACAACTGGAACATCTGTAAAGTGCAGAGATTTTTCAAAATAAATTTCCCACTATGTTATTTCCAATGCTGGACACTACATTACCTATTCCAGCCACTGAATTGACTGAAATGAACAGGCCCACAGGCAATCCAGCTGAGTGAAAATTTGTGAAGAGATCAGTGGTATGTTCTATCATTACAACATACAAACCTGATATTAACAATTGTTGCCAGTAATTATATGTTAGGTTCTGCTTCCTAGTTTAAGCAAAAATTATCAACAGCATGCACTGAACCTACAATTGCTCACATTGTGCAGCTAATGAAGGTGGAGCTGTGGCTGAAGTCAGGAGAAGATTGTAAATTGCAGTGTTTTGATTTCTGAAACCAATGTTTCACAAACGTGTACATTTGGTAAATGTTATTTTAACGAAAGGAGATCTTGTGGCACAGTGGACAGCACATCTACATCTCAGCCAGAAGCTTCTGGTTCAAGTCTCACTTCAGGAACTTGTATTCATAATACCACCGAACTGGTATCAACTTGTAAATTCTTCCAACATATATCAAACACAGGCGGTAAGAGCGGAAAAATTCCTGGTCAGCCAAGTGATAGAAATAAATTGGAGCCTCTACCACCATTATCCATAGCCCCAGGCAACAGCGTGCATGTAATAATATATGGTGCCACAGCAATTCAGATTTCTTGGGGGAGCTGGTTGGCTCAGATGGCGGGACGGTTGGTGTGTGTGTGTGTGTGTCACTGTGTGATGGACGTTTTAGTGCTGTGGTCTGCCTTAGCCTGGGGCAGAAAACACACAGAGTCTAATAAGCGGTTTTATGCAACATTTTATTAATGAAATAAGAGCATAAACAAAAATGAGGAAAAAGGAAAATTCATTGTGCATGGTTATTTGAGGCCGAATGTTACCTGAACACAAAGTTTAATCGATTTACCAGTTTCTGAAACTACCAGCTTTGATTAGCCTGATACAAATGCAATCTGTGAATAATGTTCTTATAAAGAACAAAGAACAAAGAAAAGTACAGCACAGGAACAGGCCCTTCGGCCCTCCAAGCCCGTGCCGACCATGCTGCGGAACACCACTAGTCACAGCCCTCCAATTAGAAAAGTACCCTTCCATTGCTACTCTCTGCTTTCTATGACCTAGCCAGTTCTGTATCCACCTTGCCAGCTCACCCCTGATCCCGTGTGACTTCACCTTTTGTACCAGTCTACCATGAGGGACCTTGTCAAAGACCTTACTGAAGTCCATATAGAAAACATCCACTGCCCTACCTGCATCAATCATCTTTGTGACCTCTTCGGAAAACTCTATCAAGTTAGTGAGACACGACCTCCCCTTCACAAAACCGTGCTGCCTCTCATTAATACACCCATTTGCTTCCAAATGGGAGTAGATCCTGTCTCGAAAAATTCTCTCCAGTAATTTCCCTACCACCGACGTAAGGCTCACCGGCCTGTAGTTCCCTGGATTATCCTTGCTACCCTTCTTAAAGAAAGGAACAACATTGGCTATTCTCCAATCCTCCGGGACATCACCTGAAGATGGTGAGGATCCAAAGATTTCTGTCAAGGCCTCAGCAATTTCCTCTCTAGCCTCCTTCAGTATTCTGGGGTAGATCCCATCCGGCCCTGGGGACTTATCTACCTTAATATTTTTCAAGACGCCAACACCTCGTCATTTTGGATCTCAATGTGACCCAGGCTATCTCCACACCCTTCTCCAGACTCAACATCCACCAATTCCTTCTCTTTGGTGAATACTGATACAAAGTATTAATTTCTCACCTCGCCCATTTCCTCTGGCTCCACACATAGATTCCCTTGCTTATCCTTCAGTGGGCCAACCCTTTCCCTGGCAGCCCTCTTGCTTTTTATGTACGTGTAAAAAGCCTTGGAATTTTCCTTAACCCTATTTGCCAATGACTTTTCGTGACCTCTTCTAACCCTCCTGACTTCTTGCGTAAGTTCCTTCCTACTTTCCTTATATTCCACACAGGCTTCGTCTGTTCCCAGCCTTCTAGCCCTGACAAATGCCTCCTTTTTCTTTTTGACTAGGCCTACAATATCTCTCGTTATCCAAGTTTCCCGAAATTTGCCGTATTTATCCTTCTTCCGCACAGGAACATGCCGGTCCTGAATTCCTTTCAACTGACATTTGAAACCTCCCACATGTCAGATGTTAATTTACCCTCAAAACATCTTCCCCCAATCTAGGTTCTTAAGTTCCCGCCTAATATTGTTGTAATTAGCCTTCCCCCAAGTTAGCACATTCACCCTAGGACCACTCTTATCCTTGTCCACCAGCACTTTAAAACTTACTGAATTGTGGTCACTGTTCCCGAAATGCTCCCCTACTGAAACTTCTACCACCTGGCCGGGCTCATTCCCCAATACCAGGTCCAGTACAGCTCCTTCCCTGGTTGGACTGTCTACATATTGTTTTAAGAAGCCCTCCTAGATGCTCCTTACAAACTCTGCCCCGTCCAGGCCCCTAGCACTAAGTGAGTCCCAGTCAATATTGGGGAAGTTGAAGTCTCCCATCACAACAACCCTGTTGTTTTTACTCGTTTCCAAAATCTGTCTACCTATCTGCTCCTCTATCTCCCGCTGGCTGTTGGGAGGCCTGTAGTAAACCCCCAACATTGTGACTGCACCCTTCTTATTCCTGATACCCATATAACCTCGCTGTCCTCTGAGGTGACCTCCCATAGTACAGCTGTGATATTCTCCCTAACCAGTAGCACAACTCCGCCACCCTTTTTACATCCCCCTCTATCCCACCTGAAACATCTAAATCCTGGAACGTTTAGCTGCCAATCCTGTCCTTCCCTCAACCAGGTCTCTGTAATGGCAACAACATCATAGTTCCAAGTATTAACCCAAGCTCTAAGTTCATCTGCCTCACCTGTAATACTTCTTGCATTAAAACATATGCACTTCAGGCCACCAGACCTGCAGTGCTCAGCAACATCTCCCTGTCTGCTCATCCTCAGAGCCATACTGGCCCTATTCCCCAGTTCTCCCTCAATGCTTTCACCTTCTGACCTATTGCTCCGGTACCCACCCCCCTGCCATACTAGTTTAAACCCTCCCATGTGACACTAGCAAACCTCGCGGCCAGGATATTTATGCCTCTCCAGTTTAGATGCAACCCGTCCTTCTTATGCAGGTCACACCGGCCCCGGAAGAGCCCCCAGTGGTCCAGATAGCGGAAACCCTCCCTCCTACACCAGCTGTTTAGCCAAGTGTTTAGCTGCTTTATCTTCCTATTTCTAGCCTCACTGGCATGTGGCACAGGGAGTAATCCAGAGATTACAACCCTAGAGGTCCTGTCTTTAACTTTCTGCCTAGCTCCCTGAACTCCTGCTGCAGGACCCCATGCCCCTTCCTGCCTATGTCGTTAGTACCAATATGTACAACAACATCTGCCTGTTTGTCTTCCCCCTCCAGGATGCCCGTTACCCGTTCGGAGACATCCTGGATCCTGGCACCAGGGAGGCAACATACCATCCTGGAGTCTCTTTCACATCCACAGAAGCGCCTATCTGTGCCCCTGACTATCGAGTCCCCTGTGACTATTGCTCTTCTGGGCTTTGACCCTCCCCACTGAACATCAGAGCCAGCCGTGGTGCCACTGCTCTGGCTGCTGCTGTTTTCCCCTGGTAGGCTATCCCCTCCGACAGTATCCAAAGGGGTAATACCTGTTTGTGAGGGGGACAACCACAGGGGATTTCTGCACTGACTGCCTGCCCCTTCTGGCGGTCACCCATTTCTCTGCCTGCGCCTTAGGTGTGACCACATTTATATAACTGCTATCTATGATGCTTTCCGCCACCTGCATGCTCCGAGGTGCATCCAACTGCCGCTCCAACCGAACCATGCGGTCTGTGAGGAGCTCTAGTTGGGTGCACTTTCTGCAGGTGAAGCCATCCGGGACGCTGGAAGCCTCCTGGACCTGCCACATCTCACAGTCAAAGCACTGCATCTCTCTAATTGACATTGCGTCAATTAATTAGTAAATTAAATTTAAAAAAATATTTTAAGTTACTCTTAACTATATGTTTTCCCGCACTAGATTTCTACTATAAATGTGAAAGCTAAATACAGTACTCTCCGATCTCTGGGTTAGGTAGCCCTCTAAATTATAATTAAGTAATTATGTTTAATTAGTTTATCAATGCTTAATTTTTAAATTTAGTGTAGATTCCCAACCAGCCAATCAGGTCACAGCTTTACTGTGCTGTCACTTCAGTATTCCCCTCCCCACACAATTTGAAAAGGTAATAAAAATAAAAATGAATAAAATCACTTACCTTCCCAGGTTCTCAGATGCTCTCTGGTTCTCTCCCTGCAGATTAAAAGTTACAGGCCAGAAGAAAGAGAGAGAACAAAACAGTAGGGAGAAAGCACCTTCTCCCACTCTGCACCGAATTACCTCACTGCACCAAATTACCAAGTTCCAAATTCCCACTCTGGATATGTCTCACTCCGGCTGTGTATCCTTCACTTGCACAAAGCTTTTGGAATTGCATAGCCTTCTTTTAAATAAGACACCGAAGGCTTTATCTTGTCGTTGAGTTGGTATTGGATTGTTTATTGTCACGTGTACCGAGGTACAGTGAAAAGTATTGTTCTGTGTAGAGCCAGACAGATCATTCCATACATAAAAAAAAACATACAGCATATATAAATACACAATGTAAATCATAGACTCAGGCTTCGGGTGAAGCATACAGGAGTGTAGTACTACTCAGTAGAGAAGATGTGTGAAGAGATCAGATCAGTCCATAAGAGGGCCATTTAGGATTCTGGTAACAGCGGGGAAGAAGCTGTTTTTGCATGTTCTCAGACTTTGTATCTCCTGCCTGATGAAAGAGGTTGGAAGAGTGAATAAACCAGGTGGGAATGCGGTCCGCTTTCCCAAGGCAGCGGGAGGTGTAGACAGGGTCAACGAATGGGAGGCAAGTTTGTGTGATGGACTGGGCTGTGTTCACCACTCTCTGTAGTTTCTTACACTCTTGGGCCAAGTAGTTGCCATACCAGGCTGTGATGCAGCCAGATAGGATGCTTTCTATGGTGCATCTGTAAAAGTTGGTAAGAGCCAGTGTGGATATGCCAAACTTCTGTAGTTTCCTGAGCAAGTATAGGCACTATTGTGTTTTCTTTGTCGTAGCGTCGACGTGGGTGGACCAGGACAGATTGTTGGTGATGTGCACACCGAGGAATTTGAAGCTGTCAAACATCTCCAGTTCAGCACCATTGATGCAGACAGGGGTGTGTACGATACTCTGCTTCCTGAAGTCAATGACCAGCTCCAAGTTTTGCTGACATTGAGGGAGAGATTGTTGTTATTACACCACTCCACTAGGTTCTCTATCTCCGTCCTATACTCTGAGTCATTGTTCGAGATCCGACCCAGTACGGTCGTGCCATCAGCAAACTTGTCGATGGAGTTGGAGCCAAATTTACCACACAGTCGTGTGTGTTTAGGGAGTAAAGGAGGGGGCTAAGTACGCAGCCTTGTGGGGTCCTGGTATTGAGGACTATCACGGAGGTGTTGTTGTTTATCCTTCCTGATTGTGGTCTGTGGGTCAGAAAGCCAAGGATCCAGTTGCAGACTGAGGAGCCAACTCCTAGGTTTTGGAGCTTTGATATGAGCTTGGCTGAGATTATGGTGTTGAAGGCAGAGCTGTGGTCAATTAGTAGGAGTTTGGCGCAGGAGTCCTTGTTATCGAGATGCACCAGGGATAAGTGTAGGGCCAGGGAGATGGCATTTTCTGTGGACCGGTTGTGGCGGTATGCAAATTGCAGTGGATCTAGGCATTCTGGGAGTATAGAGTTGATGAGCCTCATGACCAACCTCTCAAAGCATTTCATAATGATCAATGTCAAGGCCACCGGATGGCAGTTATTGAGGCACGTTGCCTGTTCTTTTTTTGACACCGGTATGATGGCGGGCTTCTTGAAGTAGGTGGGGTCCTCAAAACTGAGTAGGGAGACGTTGAAGATGTCCACGAACACATCTGCTAGCTGGCCCACGCAGGACCTGAGTGCACAACCTAGGACCCCATGAGGATGCGTCGATTTCCGAGGGTTCACTTTCAAGAAGGCCGATTTGACTTCGGAAGCCGTGCCAAAGGTATGGGTGTGTCCGAGGCTGCTGGGGCAGTTGACAATGGTTTGATGGCTTCCTGCTTGAACCGAGCATAGAATACATGAGCTCATCGGGGGGGGGGGGGGGGGGGGGGGGGGGGGGGGGGGGGGGGGTGCTGGAGATTCTGCTCAGCTTCGCTTTGTAGCCCGTTATGTTGTTTGATCCTTGCCACAACCGAAGAGAGCCCGTGACATTAGTTCTGGGAAATGAGTGAACTGTTGAACTCTTCAGGTCATGTCTGCAGAATGCTAACATTGTTTCGAAGAATGTTCCATTTAGCTCCACCTAAAGAAACAATAATCTGGATATGCCATTGTATTGAAGACACATTTAGCAAATTGTAACAATCAAGTAACTATAGCAAGGCTAGTGGCTAGTCATGACGTAAAGACTCTAACCTCATGAAAGCGCATGAGAAACTGGATTGTGCTAGGGAAATATTAATTAATCTTCAGTAAGTGATTTAATGTCTAACGAACTAATCACCTGTTGAGTAATTGATACCTTTTTGAGTGAATCAGGGAGTCTCACCTGCGAGTTAGAACCAATGAAAAATGAACAAGGGACTAACCTATAGATAAGGATTTCCTTAAGAATAAGATCGTAAGATTAATTTTTGCACAGAATTCTAGTTTTCCAGACTTCTTGAAGCACCCGTTAAATTAATTTAAAAGTAATTTCTTTACATTTTTCTTGTGTTCATGTTTTAATGCTTTTTCACTATGTCTTGACAAGATTATGTGTTATTTTGATCTAAGTTTTAATTCAGTTCTTATACATGTGTATTAAGTGAATACTTAGCAATAAAATCACGTTTTGGACACTTCTAGTCAACCGGACCATTGACCTTATTTGGGAGAAAAATATGAGATCCTACACCTCTGAAGGAAAAAGATATGTCTGTGAATAATGTATATACTTAGCAATGCAACCTCCAACCAGCAGGTGGCGTCAGACATCAGTCATGTGACATCCGGCTCTCGGCAGAAGGCTGCAAGGCGTACACCAGGACAGTCGCACATTGGGGTAGTTCCAGGAGAGTCTATGTAACCCCAATAGTAACTTAGCCTGCAGATCATTCTGATTGTTACCTTACCACGTGTAAATCAATAAAGCATCATTCTAGTTAAGCCAGCAGTTCTGTATAAATCATTGCAAAGACAAGGTCACAGAACACAACATACTGCTGTTGATCAATTTAAGTTACAGGATGGCAGAAGGGTGATGTAAGATGTCAGGCTTTGATTATCCAACAATTTTCTCTGAGGGGAACCAGCTGAGCTATGGAAAATGGTTTACTTCATTACCCAAAATGAAACAAGGTATGGCTCTGGCTTTATCTTTATCCCTTGTTGGTAAAGTATTTTCAGAATGGAACATGAATGATTTGGACAACGAATAGTGATTGGACCTTCTGTTACAGTTTTTGGATACATTTTATCAAAAGCATGGCTAGCTTTTGATAGGTTAAGAAAGCAGATGATCAGTCCATGGAGGAAATATATCTAAAACATTGACAGATGGTTAAGAGACTGAAAAGATTTGAACTTGACATACTGGAATTGGTATTGGCATTAAGTTACTTGATTGTATTGAAAGAGTTTCTTTTAGATCAAATGATTGCTGCCTGTAAAAGATTTCTAGGAAGACAATTTCCAGCTACTTTCCTGTTATGTACAGGCAATTCTGTGATAAAGCAAAGGATGGAAGAATCAATGGTGTCCAAGATTTGAGATCAACAAAACATTAAATGTAGATTCTAGCTCAAAGATGGGGTTAGTGATAGGCAGTCTGAAGATGGCTGTACCTTTAACCAATTTGAAAGTTGAGACAAAAAGCAGGTCTGGGATGGCAACCCCAGACACTTAAACCTGAGAAACGGTTAATCAATGTTACCACTGTGATTTCAAGTATCTTACGCAATGCGTTGCCCCGAGCGAAAGAATCATGTTTTAGAACTGAAAATGATGGTGGGGACTGGGGGACTGCCATGAAGGAATCATGTTGGGTTGCAAAGAGTTTGAAGCCAGTGATGACTATTTTGATGGCTGATTAATTCAACTATGCAGTTTTAGATAGCAGTTGCACTTCTAGTGTTTGTGGTGGACTCGCTTAACTGCTACCTGAAGATGAGGCAGATCAGCAGAAGGTCAAGGAGTGCTTCAGGTTTGGAGATGACAACATGGTAGTCTTCCAAAAGGGTAGTCCTCCCTTGCAGGATAGCTGGGATTGGCCTTTTCGTCAGTATGGATGTGGTTTCTAGCGACATACCTCAATTGCCAGCAGAGCTTTGATGAGAAGCACAGATGACACTCGACTTTAAGAATGACAGAGCAGTCTTGTTCGGGTAGACTGTGGATCTAAATTTGACTTGGTCAGGCCGTTACTGCCTGCCATTAAGAAAGCCAGAAATTCTTATTCAAAGTATTTAAGAAGTTTTGTTCACTTCTGGGAATAAATATTTCATGGGCAAAAATATTATTTGGAAGTTGCATAGACAGTTGCATAGCCGGTACCACCAATTGAAAGCTTTACTGCAAAATGCCGGAGTGCTTGATCAAGAATATGCAACATTATTGAGCAAGTCCTGAATTTGGAACATAGGAACAGGAGTAGGTCATTCAGCCTATCAAGCAGCCATTCAATACCATCATGGCTGATCAGGCACTTCAATGCCTTGTACACCAACTATCCCTATAACTGTTTAATGTTATTGTTTATCAATCACTTCTTTAAACACACACAATGACTGAGCTACCATAGGTCTATTCCATTAACCTTCCTAATAGCTTGCTGCACTGCATGTTGGCCTTCTGTGATTTGTTGACAAGAACACCCAGGTCCTTTTGTACATCTACGCTTTGAAGTACTCTGCACCTCTGTTCCTTCTACCAAAGTGAATTACCTTGTTTTTTATCCACATTATATTCCATCTGCCATTTTGAGACACATGAAAATTTGAACATCGTAGCTATGCACACTGCAGCTGAGTCCATTCAGTCATGGTCTGTGAGAGAAACCATGCAGCGATATACATTATGTGACATAAAATACAGGCTCATCAACTAGATTGTAAATTGCAGATGGTGTTGGCGTAGGCAGTACATGCAAATAACTTTATTCAAATCGTTGGAGGGTACAGTCCATACCAGTTGATGCATAGCTGGAATCGAAAGTTGCCCTTGGTCCAATCAGAAGCTTCCCTTGCTCCAAAAAGCTCTACTATTTATACTAATCTGAATGGATTGCATGAAAACAAAGTATGTCATTAAAGCTGAGGTTTCGGAGAAAATTCGGCAAACTTTAATGGCACATGAGGCCAACAGGAAGAATGTTTTGACAGAGAGATCTGGGGCTGGATTCTCTGTTTCAGAGACGAAGTGCTGACGTCAGGACTGAATCGATGGTGTTCTACGATGACAGAATCGAGGCAGGTCCTGTACAATTCAGGATCCATTAATGGGCTCGCACTAATGCCACATTGAACGAGAGCGATTCCAATGACAAACGGTGCCTAATTTGTCGGGGTGGGGGATTGACACCCGGAGGAACTGCAATTCCTAGATGCGGAGCTTGAGAACCTGCTGGAGGCCGTGGAGGAGAGACGAAGAACCCTGTTGCCCAGGGTGGGTAGGAGGCTGCCACCCACTGCCCTACACCAGGCATGGGCGCAAGAAGCCATGAACGTCGTGGGCCCCATCGCCAGGATCAGCCAACCTGAAGCTGCACGACCTCAGGGCGGCCAGTGTGAGTAGGCAAAACTATGCCCCTTGCACCAACCCCAGTCCTACACAACCATACCCACCCACACCCCCACCCGGAGGGTGACCGAACCCCACCCGCCAGCAGTCTGCTCATAGCCCACCCGTGTCATGTACCAGCACCCATGCCACCTGCCATGGCCTGCTGCCCGTTTGTAAATGGCACCAGCTGTCTCCCCCCCCCCCCCCCCCCCCCCCCCCCCCCCCCCAATGCCAGGAGAAGGCGGCACATAACCACAGCGAGAGAGAGAAGACTGGGGGGAGCCAACCGGACCTCACCGTTGTGGAGTCCCCACCTCAGGCCATAACCTCAGGACACTTCCAGCAAGGAGGCAGCAACAGACAGTGACACAAGTCCCCAAATGCTAGCCCGCGACACCCCAGAGCACCAGGCCGGGGACGACATCGACCTCCCATCACAGCTGTCTCCAACGCCCTCCATCATCCCAGAGACACCTACCTCAGTTGGGCATGTTAATGCAGAGACTCCTGGGGCACTATGTGGTGCACACCACACACGTGCAGCAGTACATCAGGTGGAGATAGGAACCTCCAAGGTGGCAGACGGTTGGAGGGCAACCCAACCCCAGGGTCTAGCTGTTTTCCAGACGGGTCTCAGATGTCTGGAAAGGGCAGTCCCATCGATGCTGGAGATGCAGAGTCAGAGCCGGGGACTACATGCAGGGGCAAGTGGCGGTGCCGATCATGCATGCTAACCACGCCAACACCGCAAGGTTGGCATCCATGGTGGAGAGCTTCCTGAGGCACTCGGTGCGGGCGTTGGCTGAGGCACAAGACAGGGCAGCCCTGTCACAGGCAGCCAAGTACAAAGGCCACCTGGACATTGCATGGCGCTCCGGAGCTTGGCCCAGTCACAATGGGTTATGGCCGCGGGCGTCAACAGCATTGCCCAGGCGCTGGCTGACAGCCAGTTATAGAGGGACGTGGCACAGTCCCAGAAGGAGGCCATAGGTTTTCAGTCCCTGGTCAGGACTCCAGGACTGGCAGTACTAGGTGGCGGGGCAGCTTCCGGATCTTTCTCCGTCCGCACTCCTATTCCAAGGAGTAGCCCAAGAGCAATAAGGCACCAGGAGGTAAGAGGAGGTGGTGGGGCCCGTGCTGGTGACACCCGCAAGGGGCGGGTGCTGGAATGGGCAGTGGGCAGAACAGGGTAGTATCACTCTACCTGCGACACCCGAGAGACAGGAGGGCCCATCCAGGCCCGAGCGCTCCAAAGGACAGCCGCCAAAGGGGACCTCCACCCTGATGGACTGTCTCGAGAACTACATAGATGGAGCATTAGAGTCTGGAGGCCAGAAAGTTAGTCATGAGTTCAGTTGGCACGGGTGCAGCCCATGGAATAGTGTTAGGGGCTAGGGCACAAACCTGTATATGCATGTTCACCTGTTCATGGGGCTGGTTTAGCACGAATGGGGCTGGTTTAGCACAGAGCTAAATAGCAGACCAAGGCAGGCCAGCAGCACGGTTCAATTCCTGTACCAGCCTCCCCGAACAGGCGCCGGATTGTGGTGACTAGGGGCTTTTCACAGTAACTTCATTTGAAGCCTACTTGTGACAATAAGCGATTTACATTTCATTTCATTTCACAATAAACACCTGTTCCCAAACTTTTCAAACTGCCTCTGTGCTCTGGCAGAAGGGTGTGAGGAATGGGCTGGGCTGGCTGCAGGTGGTGGGGAGGGGGGAGGGAAATAGCGGCCAGGACTCCCAGGTCAGCCACCGCTCACCCCACTCCGATACCCAAACCCCGCATCCCTCTCCACCCCAATATACCTGTCTCTGCCACCCTGAGTTCAGTGGCACTGTGTGATGGAATGGCCAGCTCGCATGTGTTGTCAAACAGTTCAGAGCACTAGAGCTCATTGCAAAGTGAGTTGTTATTATTCTCCATCTCATGGACCAGAGCCGCTGTTACTGCCCACCCAGTGCCCGCACCCCATAGTGAGGCAGGTAGGATATGTGTGGGAGGGGGTGTGGGGTGGAATGGGATGTTCCTGCTGCCATCGGCCGGGCCCCCTAGTCGGTGAACCTGGAGTCAATTAGAACGTCCCATGCGTGTCGGCCCTGGTGCACATATTGTGCAGCTTCCTGTGCCTGCCTGGGCCCCATGCCCTGTCCATCCTGCCCCCCTCCCGCATCCTCCTTGTTGGATGAGCCAGCATGTCGCCCCTGTGCTGTGCGATGTTGTGGAGGGCAGAGCAGGCCACCATGATGGGGGAGACTCTATTAGATTGGAGAGCAGCCCAGGCATCTGAACCGCATCTTCGAGATGCCGTGCACTCCTTGATCACGGTCCTGGTTTTGGCATCGGTGTCATTGTAGTGGGTCTCTGCATTGGTCTGTGGCCTCTGGATGGGTGTCACCAGCCACGACCAAAGCGGATAGCCCAGTCACCCAGGAGCCAACCCCTCATCTTGGGGGATTGCCTCAAAAGTTTCGGGAACCATCAAGTGTGCCAGGATGAAGGCGCCATGCAGACTGCCTGGGGATCGGGCACAGATGTGCATGATGTGCATCACATGGTCACTCACCAATGCACATTCATGGAGTGGAACCCCTTTCAGTTGTGTTGACCATCCCTCATGTGCCAGTGCTCGTAGGGGGACGTGCATCCCGTCGATCACCCCCTAGACCTAGGGCATCCCTGTGATGGCGGCACTGCCCAGGCATCCAGCTGGTTCCTGTTCGTTTGTGGCAAGCTCCGCAGCTGCAGACTCTCCCCGAGCAGATCCTGCTCGTACAGCCTCAGTGCAAGCCCCAGGGCTGTGGCAATGAGGACAATGGCAACCATTCCTGGGGAATTCCAAAATCCATTGCCTGCTGTGGTGAAAGACAGACAGCATGGTGCATAACCCCATGCCAACCAGGTCCAATGGGTTACATGGTGGCCCCAACCTGCATGCCTGCCCTTGCCCCTGCATGTCCTCCTCCTCCCCCCATCCCCACACCCACTCCCAGTCTTTCCCCCTGACACTCCGCACTGCAGCCCTGGCCCCGTCGGTGGCCGGCACCGCGGGGGCTTTTGCCCCCCCCACCAATCCTTGTCAACAGGAGTACTGGTTTCTGGTGCCACCCATGCCAGAGGTATGCTCTGTGGCCCCTATCCAGTGCCCTCATGTAGGAGCTACCGTGGGTGTTGCCCTTGGGTGGGTCGTGTGATGCCGCACCGGCGGGTTGCGCCTGTTTTGTTATGCTCTTGACGTAGCATAAGCCGCTTCCTTGATGTGCACTCTGACAAAGGAAGGTTCAGACTTGGAGATAGCTTTAACACGTTTATTAAACTGTTAACGATCCTCCTACTTGGATTCGACTCTCCTGTTAATCCTGCTATAGCTACTCAGACTGACGAACCAGTCTGCTACAATCCATGTGGTGGGTGTGATGTATTTCAAATCAACCCTGTGTACTCACTGAGTGTCTCCACTGGAAAGAGGGAGATCGTGTGTGCTGTGTCCTTTTATATGGGTTGGTGTAATGCCCCCATGTGGTAGTGTCACCTCTGTGTGTATCGTGAATGCCCATTGGTCGTGTCCTATCTTTCTGACCTATTGGTTGAATGTCTGTGTGTCATGTCTCTGATGCTCCATCTAGTGTCTATCTAGTCTACATGTATTTACATTAACCCCTTGTGTATTTACAGTGATGCATATCACCACAGCGCCTTGGTGGGATGTGTTGGTTGGGGGGGGGGGGTGGTGTGGAGGGAGAGGTTTGAGGGTGGGGGGTAGGTGGGGGTGGAGGGAGGGATTGGGGATGGGGGTTTGTGGGTGCACATGCACGGCCGGTGTTGCTCTAGGCAACCGTGGGCCAAGGTGGGTAGTCAGTGGGGTGCGCAGCAAGATGGCTGCCTCGCAGGCCTCAACAACGACAGTCTGTGCTTGGACACTCCAGTCCTGGGGTCACCCCCGGTGCCATGTCCCATCCCTTGGTCACCTGCTGCTACTCTAGGCCCTTGAAGTCACCCCCCTCCAGCCAGCCATGGCAGCGGCAGTACCAGTAGCTCATGGTCGTGCCTCTGGGGACATGTCCTATCTCCCTCCTCTCTTTCCCTTAGCAGCCACTACATCGGTTTCCTAATTTTTAAGACCACAAGTGAACCTCACCGTTAGGAATACCTCCTGACAGAGGCAGAGCATCGTGGTTGCTCCAGAGAATGCCGGGGTGGGCCCGTTAGTGATAGGTCAACGACATTTACTGTACGTGTGCCGTATAACACCTTCACGCTGTTTTCGCGACACCAGAGCATGACATTCTGTTGGGCACCCGGTGCTGGCCTTGAACGTCAGCTGTCGCTGAATTCTCCGCCCAATCGTGTTTCCCGATTCCGGCATCAGCCGACGGAGAATCCCGCCCAGGGTATATTACAGAAGAGAAATGTGGAAGAATGGAAATTCCCTGGCAACGTGACAGGCACTGAAGGAAAAATAGTAATTACGCAACACGGGAATTAACTGTGAGGGCTCCTTCTTGAAGGGTGATCGGCACTGACTATATCTTTTTACAGATTTGGAACATGATAGAGACTGAAGAGAGGCTGTGCACTTCACATATGCACGTATTGAGAAACTATGAGGTGCCAAACACGGCAAATGGAGAACTGATTGACAATGAACAAAGTGACACTGAAGTGGAGGAGAAGGCTATTTACACAAAGGGACAACTCAAAGTGAGAACAAAGGCAACATGCATGCTAGAAAGGGCCAATGTGTGGAGGGAAGCCACTATTATAGGAAAGGCCACTGGGAAATATAAACATCGGTTATACCTGCAGGATGAAGGTCCGGAGATAAGACCCGTGGATTGGGAAAATGATGTAAGGAAGTGCAAGGCCAGGAAGCACACTCTCAGTTCTGACACTGAACCGGAAAGCTGCCGTGATCACAAGTAAAGATCACAAATTTGAATCAGGACTCTGATCGCTTGCTGGAAAGGTCATGTCGCAGCTGTCCAGGAAGAGAGAGGGGGCAAGTCGGCGTTTGAGTCTGACAAGAAAAGGAACTATGGAACAAGCTGGAAATGTCACTAGAAGCAGAAGCCTTTATGATAGAGATTTTAGTGACTGCAAATAAATTGGAAGATATGCTGATAAAAGAAGCAAACCAAAAAGAGTTGGAAAAAACTTGCAGAATATACTGAAAAGCCAGATGCGATTGCCAGCCTTATTGCAGTCAGTTTGTACTCTATTTTCCCCTTCTTAATCAATATCGTCCTCTTTTTTGATGAATTCTAAACTGCTCCCAGTTCTCAGGTGTATTTTTGCCTGGCCAATGTGTATGCCTCTTCCTTGGATCTAATACGGTTTCTATTTTCCCTTGTAAGACATGGTTTGTCACCTTTCTCGTTTTACTTTTTGCCAGACAGGAATGAACAATTGTTGCAGCTCACCCATGTGTGCTTTGAATGTTTGCCATTGCCTATCCATCATCATGCCATTCAGTAATATTTTCCAATCCAACTCCTGCCTCATATCATCATAGTTTCCTTCATTAAGATTCAGCACCCTTGTCTCTGAATATTCTACGGGTGTGATCCAGCCACCACGTTGCGCCTGGCTGGGTGAAACCCATTAGAGTCCCAAATCGTGAGTCACCCAACTTGCTCTGCCCGGTGCCATCTGGATCTCGCTCTCACTGAGCGTTATCCAGATTTGCATATTTAAATGAGCGTATTTAAATACCTAGCCGTCGCTTACACCCGGTGCCTGGGAGTCAACAGCTGCATCTGCGAGACCTCGACAGGGCACCATTTAGCACTAGTTTCCACAAACGTGGACCAGGTGTGATGGCACCTCGTGGGGCTGGGGGATGGGGGGGGGGGGGGGGGGGGGGGTACTTGCAAGCCATTAGAGACCCCCAGATTGGCCGGGGTCAGGGCAGGGTAAAAACCTGCGCTCCCCAGGCACCCTGGCAGGACTAACTGCGCACTGGCAGGGTGCCAGTCTGGCAGTGCCAAGGTGCCTGAGTGCCAGGTAGGCACTGCCAGGTTTTGGGTCCGGGTTGGGTTGGAGGGCTTGCTCATTAGAGGGGAGGTTCCAGGGCTCTCGAGAATGTGAGGGGCCTGAAAATGGGGAGTCGGGGGGGGGTTCTGTGGCGATCAGGCTGCTGATCAAAATAGTGCGCCGATATGCGAAGAGCCATTCCGGCTGCCTCCCAGTGGGAAATTGACTAACTCAAGGCCTCGGCAGGGAAATTTCCCGCCAACCAATCCAGAAAGCGGACTTAGTATTATTTCTGCTGAATGTTGCAGCGCCAGTTCTGCCATTGTAGAAGTCCACAAATCCTGCCCCGGCGACAACACTTACAAGTCTCAGGAATGGAGAATCCTTTGTAAATCACATTGTTATTGTTAAAGACAGATGGTGATCATTGGCTCTATCTCCAAAAGAGTATAAATGGACACATTTGTGTGTTTGGAAGTAGTAGGAGTTGGCTATTGTGCTCTGAGAATAAACTTGCTGAAGGTAAAATCAAGCTTCAGACTTATTCCTTTACCATATAGTATTATTAGAATTCAGTCAGGTGTTATTTATTGTACCTTTCCTGGGTGTCATTGTCTTGTCTCCTCACAGGTGTTTTTTTGCAATGTATTCGAAGACTATCCCTCGTTTCCCTGGAGCTGCTACTCTGTTTCAAGTTGTGAAGATCTTGAGGAGCTTTGAATAATCCAGTTGAAAGCATCGGGTCGGCTTCCTGTGAATCTCACAAAACAATGACATTTTGTGACTGGATTTGAGCTGGATGTTAATGGAGTGAAATGCCTTCTGGTTGGTGATCTGAGGGTGCTTTCTTTGCTATGTGTCCAGTCAATAACTCCTTCAAGTTGACCAGAGTGGCAAATCCAAGGCTCATTCTGACTGGCTTTATCAGTCAAACTGCTCATTACTGCCATCTCTGACAAATATGCTGTCACTCCAGATGTGAGATGTATTTTTGACTCAGGGTTGCAACTTCTACAAACATCGCCTGCAGATCCCTGGACTGAGTCAAAGGTGAAGAAATGAAGGCTTGTGGTGACTGACTGAGTGCCAATGGCTCTGCATTTCCACCTGATCAACTGGGCAGATAGTTTTTCAAGAGGCTGCAAATGACTTGTGACCACCTAACGCTGAAGCTTGTGCCTTCTGAGGCACTGGTCATGCTTTAGGAAGCTGGTCCTCCATAAACCACGTGTTACGGTTCTTGTCTCCTGTGAGCTTGAGTGTTTCTCCTCCTTATCCACTGTAAACAGGCAGGTTGTTGAAGAGCAGGTTGCTCTTCTGCTGTTGGTGTCGCTGCTCATCTTGCTCCTTGCCTGATATCCAGGTTATAGCGGCCTAGGTGGCTCCCATGCTGAACTGAAAGCTGAAAGTGTGGATCAAATGCAGTAGACTCCAAAGTAGTAGCAATGACAAAGAGGTGTTTGATGTAATAACCCTTTCGAGGCCCACGGCGATACACTAATTGATCTCCCTGTGGGACCCATAGAATATGAGCTTCCCAATTAGTGGGCAGATGCCTGCCCAGCTGCGACTGGTTGCCAATAGGTGCTGGTTTAGCACAGTGGGCTAAATAGCTGGCTTGAAATGCAAAACAAGGCAGCAGCGTGTGTTCAATTCCCATACCAGCCTTCCCGAACAGGCGCCAGAATGTGGCAACTAGGGTTTTTCACAGTAACTTCATTGAAGCCTATTTGTGACAATAATCGATTATTATTATTATTATTATTATTAAAAGCCGTCCTATACTAGGACCGGCACTTTCATTGTCCCAGCTGGAACCTATTTGTGTTGTATGCAGCTGTTTCCTTGATGTTAAATAAACTCCAGTTAACTTACCTTCTTGGGCTTCCTGGATCATTATAGTTGGAAACAGCATCCAAGGCATTAGTTGCTCACTCTTGGAACAAGTCCTGTGAACAAAAGCCTTTCAATGAGTGTTATGATAGGGCAATATTAAGAACTTGGGTCCAGAAATGGGGTCCAAGATGCAGCACCAAATTTGGGAGTTACAAAGACTGCTAATAGCAGTGTCAGAGGGATACACCCACAGCCTGAGTTGCCTTGTCCCAATCAGACTTGGCATCATTGATGGGAGTACCTTGGAAGCCCCGGTTCAGCCAGGATGATTCACTCAAGATCCATTGTCATTTGGGACAACCTTGTATGGCTAGCCATTGTTCCTTCGCAGAGCCTGATTATCTATTTGTCCATCGGGAGAAGGTTAGTTGCATATGAATGGCATGGCTCTGTTCTTTTGTAGAAACGGGAGTGACCAATCAGCCAAGATAATGATAAGGATTAAAGTATGGCCACTTCTGAGGGGAGCCTTTGTTTGAGGGGTGGGCAGAGTTTAGAGAGCGAGAGAGGAATACTTTTTTGAACAGTTACAAATAAAAGGCTATGCAAAACTGACCAGAGAGGTCATGAAAGTTGCCCCCGAGACAGGCTTTGGAAAAGGGTTCAGAACAAATGTCCCTACCAGAAGGAAAGTTGCTTCATAAATGCAAGTGTTGCCTTTGACTGCCTGAGAAAGTGGCACAAGAGCTACATTTTCTGATAATATGGTCTAATGAGATCTAGTGTGTTAAGGTTAAGAAACTGCATGTAATCTGTTAGTGTTAGAGCTGAAGTAAAAGTTTTTAAATATTGTTTTATTTTATTTTAATATAGTTTGCTTATAAAATAACCAAGCTCTATTTCTTATATTATCATTTCTGGAACGATTCAGTCTTTCCGCACCGTATGTTTTAAAAATGTTATGCGATGGAATTCTCCGTGCCAGAAGTGTTGAATCAATGGTGTTCTATGACAGCAAAATTGGCGCCGTTTCCAGATCATTCCATCAACTTTAAAGGTGCTAGAACCAGCGGCACGTGGAACACAATGAATTCGAATGAAAAACTGTATCTGATTCGCTGGATTCGGGATTGACACTCAAGAGGCTGACTAGCTGCAGCCGCATATAAGCGCTCCGCTCTCCACACACACTCATCCCAACCAACAAAATGGCAGCAAAGAGAGCAGCACCCTGATTCACAGACTCTGAGCTGGAGACCCTACTCGACGTAGTGGAGGAGTGGCGGGCCACCCTATACCCCAGGGTGCGGAGACGGTTTCCACCCGCTACCATGCACCAGGCTTGGGTGCAGGTGGTAGAGGTTGTGAGCACCATGGGCAACACCACCAGGATCGACCAGCAGTGCAGGAAGAAACTACATGCCCTCAGGGCGGCTATGGTGAGGAGGCAGGACTGTGCTCCTGGCACTAACCCCTATCTCACACACCCAAAATCCTCCCTCTCCCCAGGTGGGTAGACCGCACCCCAACCTGCACCACCTGCCAGCACCCATACCGGCCAACATGGTCCAGTGCCCTGGCCACAAAGATCACCCACTCTCTGTGCTGCATGCATCCGACTGTCTAAAACCGTGCCGCGTCTTTTCGTCCGACGTCACTTCGTCCAACGACACTTCGTCCACGTCTTTTGGTCCAACATCTTTTTGTCCGCACATCTTTTGGTCCAACGTCTTTTTGTCCAATTATCCAATTACAAATAAACTCCGTAGAAAACCATTTAATTGATAAAATGCAAGTACAATACAGCAAGTAAATCTAAAAGTTTACTATGAGAATTTAATTGATGAAATGCAAGTAATTGATAAAATGCAAGTAAAATACAGCAAAAGTTGAAAAATGCAGTTAAAAAATCTAAAAGTTTACTAATTACTTAAAATTCCCGAAAGATATCACATTACTTATTAAATACAGTTGGAAAATGTATTTAAAAATTCTTAAAATTACTTAAAATTGATGTAAATTGTATGCAACATTCCTCAAGAAATCAATTTTTGTTGTAGAATCATATTCAACGACCAATCTTTTGAGGCGTTCAGTTATTTTCTTATATCGCGTACATGAAGTCGACTGATCTCCCCGAAGAATTTGAGCCTTTTTGCCTATTATGAACCCTTCCTCTTCCTTCAGAGTTTTGATTAACCTCCAGATATTCAAATGAGCTCCACCCGCCGAACGCTTTATCGCAGAATGAAACCCCTCAGCAGCATTATTTGTTCTCGGTAGATCTTGTAGAACACGCTGATTAACATTCCTTACAACTGTCGGGAATGTAGGTGTTTCTCTCCTTCGTCTAGCACCACGTCCTCTCACAATGCCTATGTAAGTCAAGTCAAAGTAAACGATGAATTCAGCAGGTATTTCTTCATCGTCTATCAAATCTTCATAAGCCTCTTCGACATCTTCAACGGGGAGGAAAGCTAATGCTGAAAAACATCGAATTTTAAGACAGAATTCAGAGTCTGTGTTGTATTTTTCTTTGAGGCCTAAATCTGTATATTTTTCGAAACACAGATTGGCTCAAATGAAACAAACATGCCACGACAGATGAATTAAGGAATGATGAATTAATTGCCTTGTGAACGGCAATTTCGAAATCTGCCATGTTATCAATCGGATCTGCATTAGGTTGCATGATTTTCAATTGGTCAAAAAATAATTCGTATGTCTGCTTTCTTTTATTCGGCAGTAATGCAAAGACCTGTGGAAAACTGCTACCTTTAACTTGTACATGAATGCAGAACAGTTGAAACCACTGTTGTGGCACAATCATGAATGTTCTATCACATGCCCAATGACGATATGATGCTAAATCCTGAAGAGCACTTTCTGATGCGAATACTAGTAAGCGCTGTTGATCCTCGGCGCCCGAATCGTATCTCAGAAACTGTTCGCCATTGTCAAGTTTACAATATTTGTCAGGTATTTCAAAACCGTGTCTAGCCGCTGGATTAGCGGGAAATCCAGAATTTTTTTGTCGGCACCTTTGAATAGTCCTTGAGACGACGGGCAACCTAGGTAGTTGAGAGCAGGTATTTTCTGATAGCTGCGTAAACTTGGCCGCTAGAATGCTACGCGATCACCTGGCGATGAGGCGGGCAATTCCCATGCCACCTGCTCCCAACCCCAACCACAATCCCAATCCCAGGAGGAGAGGAGAGAGGAGGGCACGGACATGGATGGGAGCCCTCGACCCGCAGCTCGAGACCACCCAGGAGTACCAGTCCGGGTCGACCCTGTCTTCCTGTCACAACTGTTTCAACATCTTCCACCATCCCAAGAGACATTCACCTCGGTTGGGCATGTTCGTGAGGAGGCTCCTGGAGCACTATCTGGTGTGCACCACACACATGTAGTGGTACAGCAGGTAGAGGTATGAACTCCTGAGGGATGGACAGTCGGAGGGCGGCCTGACCCCAGGGACTAGCTGCCGTCAGGATGGGTTTCAGGCTTCTGGAAAGGATGGTTCCATTTATACTGGAGATGCAGTCGCAGAGCCAGGGACTACAGGCGGAGGTGTCAGCGACCATCCAGAGCCTGCAGGAGCAGGAGGTGGTGCCAAGCATGCATGCCACCCAGGCCAACACCACGCAGGTTGCGTCCATGGTCGAGGCCTTGGGGGAAAATGCATCGGCCATGGGTCAGGATGTTCAAGGTCTTGGACACTCTGTGCGGGTGGTGGCTGAGGCAAAGCACAGGGCTGCCCTATCACAAACAGCCATGTACCAGGGCTGTAGCAACCGGGCATATGGTCTCCGTGACGTTGTGGGTGCACCTGTGCACTAAGCTCTGTGAGATCCCTGACTGATCCCGACTCAGCCCCTGGAAGGACTCAGTTGCGTAAATGTTCAGGGTAACCATCACCTTGACTGCTCCGGGAGCGGGTGTCCTCCCCCATACCCTAGCGGTGCCAAGTGTGCCATGATCAGGCAGAAATGTCGCACTGTCTCCTTGCTCAGCCGGAGTCTTCGACGGCATGCCTGGTCCGGCAGATGCTCGAAGGACAGGCGCTGCCGGTACACACGGGGCCTCATGCAGCGCCTCCCTTGACCTTCCTCTTGCTCGGCCTGTTGGGTAGCCGGCTCTCCATCCTCACCGGCTGCCTCCTGTTCCTCTGGAGCAGATTCCTCTACTGCAGCTTCCTCCTTGAGTAGCACCAGCTCGTACAGCTTCACTGCATCCCCCCCCCCCCAGGGCTGCGGTGACTAGGATGAAGGCCTGGGGGAATTCCAAAGTCCCTTTTCTGCAGGGGGAGAAAGTCAGACATGTTAGCATGGCGTGTACCCCTGTGCCCAACCAGGTCCAGTGGGCTACGCAGTGGCGCTGGTCTGCACTGTTTCTCCTGCCCGTGCATGTTACCCCCCTCTTCTCATCCCCACCCCCAATCCAGCCATTCCCCTGACATTCTGCCCACCGCATCTCTGGCCCCGTTGGTGCCCCGCACCATGGGGGCCTCTGGCCCCACATCACAGCCGATCCCCCGGTGACCTCCATCACCCCTTGCAGCTGGCAGAGGGCTCCTCACCAACCCTGCCAGTGGCAGGACCGATGGCCTCTGAGTCTCCCAACTCGTCTCACTCCCTCATCAGCCACGGCGCCTGTTACCCGCATTTTAAAACCACAAGTCAATCTCGCCGCCCATAATTCCCCCCCACCCCCCGCCCCCGGTGGAGACAGAGCCACAAATGGTCTGTGCACACAACATCAATCTTGCTCTGCTCCTGCACCCCTTTAATAATTTTACCCCTTATTTTATATTGAGCGCGATCCACCAGCTGCGTTGTGCTCTCGCGCGAGCACGATGCTGACGGTGAATCCCGGGAGAGCCACTTGCAGGCTTCCTGAACGTCTTCACGCCTCACAGGATTCACCCAAGTCCCACGAGGCATCGAAGTCAGGATTACTCCCAGAAGTTTGGGGCAGCAGGGTAGCATGGTGGTTAGCATAAATGCTTCACAGCTCCAGGGTCCCAGGTTCGATTCCCGGCTGGGTCACTGTCTGTGTGGAGTCTGCACGCCCTCCCCCTGTGTGCGTGGGTTTCCTCCGGGTGCTCCGGTTTCCTCCCACAGTCCAAAGATGTGCGGGTTAGGTGGATTGGCCATGCTAAATTGCCCGTAGTGTCCTAATAAAAGTAAGGTTGGGGGGGGGGGGGGTGGTTGTTGGGTTACGGGTATAGGGTGGATACGTGAGTTTAAGTAGGGTGATCATGGCTCGGCACAACATTGAGGGCCGAAGGGCCTGTTCTGTGCTGTACTGTTCTATGTTCTAAGTGGTGGGACCAAAGGCACACCCTAAAGCCAGTTTTAAACCGACTTCGGCGAACCTGCCCAGGATCCATCTGCCTCGCAGCATTCACAAATCTCCCCAGCAAGGCTGCAGACGGGTGCCTTTCAGCACTGGTCAACGCATCCGTGGACCAGGCGGAACAGCAACGCGGGGGTCTCTCAGGCCATCGGAAACCCCTGGGGGGGTCAGGCTCAGTGCAGGGTGGCTCCCTGGCCCTCCCCCTGACATATGGCTTGAGTCAGCAGTAGCTGCTGGGGTGCCATGGTGGCATTGCAAATGTGCCCAGGTGCCAGGGTGGCACTGCCAAGGGTCCAGGGGGACCATGCCCAAGAAAGGAGGATGGAGGGGCGGAGGGGGCTGTTGAAAGGTTGGGTGTGCAGAGCAGGTAAGTAGAGGCCTCTGTGAGGTTGGGAGGGATTGACTGGTGTGGGTCCTGGATGGGGAGGGGCCCCTTAGAGGGATGTCCTCACTTGGGGGGGTTTGGAGTGGTGCTCATGTGTCTGTGTGAGGCATGTTGGGTAGTGTCCCACATGTGTGGAGGGGGGGGAGGGGGTGACATTGCCCATGGGTGTCGGTGACCCACAAGTTGACTTAGAGATTGGGGCACCCTTTCAAAATGGCAGCCCAATTTCTGAGTTCAGCTCCCTGGTGCTAAATAAATTCTAAGTGTGGGCTAAACTGGTGAGAAACTCTCCAAGCCCAAAGAATGTCATTGAATGGCGGTGGGGAACTCACCAGAACCTGCCACAAATGAACACAAATGTTTTGGGAGAAGTGCGCCCATGGGGCGGTATTCTCCCCCCCCCCCCTCCGCTGGGTGGGAGAATTGCCGGGGCGCCACGCGATTCGCGCCACGCCGCCCTGACCCCCGCACGCGATTCTTCCACACCCCCCCGAAACCAGCGGCACGCGAATTGCGCCGGGCCGCTCGGAGAATCAGCGCAAACGGTGAGCAGCGATTCTCTGGCCCAGATGGGCTGAGCGGCCGCATGTAAATGGCCTAGTCCCGCCAGCGCCGTCCACTCCTGGTCACTGCCGGCGGGTACTCGTCGCGCAGGCTTGGGGGGCGGCTTAGGGGAGGGGGGTAAGGGGTCTCCATTCCCGGGGGGGAGGCCTCCGATGGGGAGTGAACCACGATCAGGGCTCACCAATCAGCAGGCTGGCCTTTTCCCCCACCGGGCCTACTTCCTTACGCGACCGGCCCCAGAACCCCGGCGTCATGTTGGTGAGGGGCTGGAGCTCTCCACGAGGTTACTGCGCGTGCATCGGTTGACGCCGGCCCAACTGCGCATGCGCGGGATCCAAGGCGCCACGTCTTTTACGCGGCGCCAGGTCTCTGACGCCGTGCCGAGACCCCACCCCCCGTAAATCGCGCGACGCCCCTGCTAGCCCCACGGAGCACGGAGAATAGGGGTCTGGGAATGGGCACCGACGCCAGAGTGAAGCACTCCGGTTTTTACTCCGGCGTCGGCACTTAGACTCCCATTGGTAGAATCCCGCCCATTGTGTCTCCTTGCTCTTCCGACCAAAATGCATCACCTCCCCACTTCTCCTCACTGAACTTCATCTACCCCCTATCTTTCCACTCCACTAACTTGTCTATGTCCTTTTGAAATTCTATACTGTCCCCTCACAGTTTACAACACTTACACGTTTTGTGACATCCACAATCTTTGAAACTGTCCCCTGCACACAAGGATCTAGGCCATGAATATATATCAGAAAAAGTAAAGGTCCCAATACCCCCATCCCAGGGGAACTCCACTACAAAACATTCCTCCAGCCGTTTGTTTCCTATTATTCAGCCAATTTTGTATCAATGTTGCTACTGTCCATTTTATTCCATGAGCTATAACTTTTCTCAAGACTGCTGTGTGGCACTGTATCGAATGCCTTTTGAAAGTCCATATACACCACACAACTTCATAGGATATAGGAGCAGAATGAGGCCGTGTGGCCCACTGAGTCTGCTCCACCATTCGATCCTGGCTTTTCTCATCCTGGCCTTAACTCCACCGTCCTTCAGTTTTCCATAACCCTTCAACCCAGTACCAATTGAAAAACTGTCTAACTTCTCCTTAAATTTACTCACTGACTAAGCATCCACTGCACTCTGAGGTAGCGAATTCCACAGATTCACAATCCTTTGGAGAAGTAGGGCTGGATTCTCTGATCACCAATGCTGAAATTGCGTTCAGCGATCGACCGGAGAATCCACATTTACGCCGGAATTGGGGGCGGCACCATTTTTGCGATGTTTTGCCCCCCCTCAAAAACAGCAGACTCGGGGAGTACGCTGCAAGCCGTATGGACGGCCTCAGAACGCCACCTGTGTCCCTCCCCCGATGCTCTGCACCCGATGGGCAGAGTCCTCAATAGGATGGGACACGTGTGCTCACACCGTTCGGGGACCTCGCGTGGCGGCTGCGAAATGCGTCCAGCGTCGCCACAGTCAGGGGGGGAGCCGTTCCGCTGGCAGAGGGGGCTTCGGCGAGGGTGGGGGGACTGGGGTGGGGTGGTCCGGAAGTGGCAATGTTGGTTACAGGGGGGCAGTATTTGGCAGGCTGGGTCCGCGCACGACCGGCGCCCTGTTGCATGGCCAGGCTGCCGTAAGCCTTCGCCATGGCCATGTGCGGCCATGGACCCGGCCGTATCTGCAGCAAAAGCTGGGGGCTTTACGCTGCACAGCTGCTAGCCCCCCGCCGGATGGAGGATCGGTGCGTGGACGGCACCAACTTTCTGGTCATAAGACCAGACGGACCCTGCAGACATAGCCACAGGAGCAGAGAATCCAGCCCTTCTCCTCGACTCTGTTTAAAATTTGCTACCTTGGATTGGATTGGATTTGTTTATTGTCAAGTGTACCGAGGTACAGTGAAAAGTATTTTTGTGCGAGCGGCTCAACAGATCATTCAGTACATGGGAAGAAAAGGAAATTAAACAAAATTCAAGAAAATACTTAACAGGGCAACACAAGGTATACAATGTAATTACATAAGCATGGGCATCGGATGAAGCATATAGGGTGTAGTGTTAATGAGGTCAGTCAATAAGAGGGTCATTTAGGAGTCTGGTGATAGTGGGGAAGAAGCTGTTTTTGAGTCTGTTCGTGCGTGTTCTCAGACTTCTGTACCTCCTGCCCGATGGAAGAAGTTGGAAAAGTGAGTATGCCGGGTGGGAGGGATCCTTGATTATGCTGCCTGCTTTCCCCAGGCAGCGGGAGGTGTAGATGGAGTCCATGGATGGGAGGCAGGTTTGTGTGATGGACTGGGCTGTATTCACGACTCTCTGACGTTCCTTGCAGTCCTGGGCCGAGCAGTTGCCATACCAGGCTCTTCTCCTAAGAGGAAGTATCCACTCCACGTCTTTGTCCATACCTTTTATCTTGTATATCCCAATTTGGTCTCCCCTCATTCTTCTAAACTCTAGAGAGTATAGGCCAAAACTGTTCGTTCTCTCTTCAGACGGCAAACCCCTCATCTCTGGAATCAACCGAGTGAATCTCCTCTGAACTGCCTCCAATGCCACTGCATCTTTCTTCAAATAAGGGGACCAAAACTGTGCAGAATATTCCAGGTGTGGTCTCATCAATGACTTGTATAGTTGCAACACTTCCTCACCTTCATACTCTGTTCCTTTAGCTATAAATGTCAACATTTCATTTGCTTTCTCCAAATGGGTTCAAATCTGAGAGTTCAGCACAAAAACCTATGCCGACACTCCATGGTGTTCTGAAGGAATACTGCACTGGTGGATATGCCGTTTTTCAGCTAAGTTGTTAAACTGAAGCATCTGCTCTCACATGTTCCATTCCATTCCACCATTTTGATGTGGAGATGCCGGCGTTGGACTGGGGTGAGCACAGTAAGAAGTCTTACAACACCAGGTTAAAGTCCAACAGGTTTGTTTCAAACACGAGCTTTCGGAGCACGGCTCCTTCTTCAGGTGAATGGAAAGGCTTGTTCCAGAAATGTTTATATAGACACAGTCAGAGATGCCCCGGAATGCGAGCACCTGCAGGCAATCAAATCATCAAAGATGCAGAGAGAGAGAGGTAACTCCAGGTTAAAGAGGTGTGAATTGTCCCAAGCCAGTTCAGTCGGTAGGCCTCTGCAAGTCCAGGCTTGTTGGTGGGGGCCGAATGTAATGCGACATGAATCCCAGATCCCGGTTGAGTCCGCATTCATGCGTGCGGAACTTAGCTATAAGTTTTTGCTCAGCAATTTTGCGTTGTCGCGTCTCCTGAAGGCCTCCTTGTAGAATGCTGACCCGGAGATCAGAGGCTGAATGTCCTTGACTGCTGAAGTGTTCCCCAACTGGAAGGGAACAGTCCTGCCTGTTGATAGTCGCACGATGCCCGTTTATTCGTTGTCGCAGTGTCTGCATTGGCGAGACCATGCAGACACTGCGACAACGAATAAACGGGCATCGTGCGACTATCAACAGGCAGGACTGTTCCCTTCCAGTTGGGGAACACTTCAGCAGTCAAGGACATTCAGCCTCTGATCTCCGGGTCAGCATTCTACAAGGAGGCCTTCAGGAGACGCGACAACGCAAAATTGCTGAGCAAAAACTTATAGCTAAGTTCCGCACGCATGAATGCGGACTCAACCGGGATCTGGGATTCATGTCGCATTACATTCGGCCCCCACCAACAAGCCTGGACTTGCAGAGGCCTACCGACTGAACTGGCTTGGGACAATTCACACCTCTTTAACCTGGAGTTACCTCTCTCTCTCTGCATCTTTGATGATTTGATTGCCTGCAGGTGCTCGCATTCCGGGGCATCTCTGACTGTGTCTATATAAACATTTCTGGAACAAGCCTTTCCATTCACCTGAAGAAGGAGCCGTGCTCCGAAAGCTCGTGTTTGAAACAAACCTGTTGGACTTTAACCTGGTGTTGTAAGACTTCTTACCATTTTGATGAGTGAGGGAATTATCCTTGGTGTCATGGCCAATATTTATCCCTCAATTAAGATCATTAAAACCAGATTATCTGGCAATTATCACATTGCAGTTTGTTGGAGCTTGTTGTGTGAAACATTGGCTGCCATGCTTGCCAAATTATAACATACATTACAATTTGAAAGTATTTCATTGGTTGTAAATGCTTTGCAACAAACTGAGATTATGAAAGGGGCTATTAAAAAAACACATCTTTTTTTATTTTATTTTATTTTTTTGAAAAATATTTTATTCTAAACATCAACAATAACTCTACATTCCAACAAAGCAGAGTCAGCAATTTGTACATTTTTCCCCTTTTAGTGTCCCCCCATCACAACAAACAGCTCCTCAAATATCGTCATGAAAGGCCTCTTCTGACCTCCTTAACGCAAGTTTAATCTTTTCAAACCGGAGAAACTCGTACAGATCCCACAGCCCAGCCGCAATCCCCGGTGGCATATCCAACCTCCAATTCAAGGGAATCCGTCACCGGGAAACCAAAGAGGCAAATGTCACACCATCGGCCCCTACCTCCTCCAGCAGCTCCGTCATGTCCAAGACCCCAAAGATCGCCACCATGGGGTCCGGCTTCACCTCGGCCCCACTATCCTCGATAAGGTCCCAGTCACTGCCTTCGTGAAGCTCTACAAATTCTCGCAGCCCCAGAACATATGAACATGATTTGCTGGACTCCGCCCACACTGTTCACATCATTCTGTTACCCCCAGGAAGAACCCGCTTATCTGAGCCTGAGTCATGTGTATCCTGTGCACCACTTTAAACTGAATCAAGCTCATTCTAGCACAGGAGGAAATTGAGTTCACTCGCCGCATTGCTTCACACCAGAGCCACCATCCTATCCCCCTCCCCAACTCCCCCTCCCTTTCCACCAGCACATTTCCCTGGTCTCTGAGCCACCGTCTATGTCCCCGATCCTGCCCTCCCCCACCACATCTGGGAGCAGCAACTTCTCCAGCAGCGTGTACTCCGATAATTGGGGGAACATCAGTCGCTCCTTAGGCGCAAAGTCCTGCACCTGCCAATGTCTAAACTCACTCCTCTTCGGTAACTCAGACCTCTCCTGCAGCTCATCCAACCAAGCGAATATCCTCTCCGAGAACATATCCCTGACCCATTTCAACCCCTCCTCCTTCCATTGCCTGTACATCCCATCCATCGCTCCTGACTTAAACACCTGTGGTTCCCATAAGTGGTGTCAGCACCGACATGTGGCCCAGCTTAAAGTGCCTCCTCAACTGATTCCAGATCTTATTTGTCACTTCCACCACCGGAGTCCCCATATACTTCCTCGGAGCCAGCAACAACAAGGTCAGCATCAGAGCTCTCACACTCTAGCCCCTACAGAACTCCTCCTTCAACCTGATCACCCATCTCACTGCTAAATACTGATGAGAATCTGCTGGCTAAGATGCTGGTGAGGCGGCTGGAGGGGTGTGTGCCAGAGGTGGTCTCTGAGGATCAGACAGGTTTTGTTAAGGGGTGACAATGATCGAGCAACATCAGGAGGCCGATGAATGTCGTAATGATTCCGTCTAGGAGTAAAGCACTGAATGCTTTTACATCAATGGACGAGGAGAAGGCTTGACCGGGTAGAATGGAGGTACCTGTTGCGATCCTGGGGAGGTTTTGATTTGGGCCAACGTTCATTCTATAGGTGCATTTGCTGTCTGCCACCACATGGCAAACATGAGGATGAGCACGATGAGTTTAGCGTATTTTAGGCTGCATAGGGGCACGAGACAAGGATGTCTACTGTCCCTGCTACTGTTTGGGCTGGCTTTTGAGCCCTTGGCTATTGTGCTCCGGGCATCAAGAGAGTGGAAGGGTATTAAAAGGGGAGGTAGGGAGCTTGGGGTGTCACTGTGTGTAGATGATCTGTTGCTATATGTTTCGAATCCGCTGGAGTGTATGGGGAAAATAATGAACCTACTAGAAAAGTTTGGTGCCTTATCTGGGTATAAACCGAATGTGGCAAAGAGTGAGATATTCCCGGAAAATGCCCAGGGGAGAAGTTCCTTGAGACACTGTCAGAGATTGTGGGGATGAGGATGGTGCCAAGCCCTTTGGTACCGATCTTCGGTGTTTCGGAACTACTGGAGGGGAAGGAGCCCGATCTTGTGGCCTTTGCCACTCTGCTCGATGGCAAATCCTACTGGGATGGAGGTTGGCAGCACTGCCAAAGGTGTTGACACGGTTGGGGGATATGGCAGAGTTCTTACAACTGGAGAAGATTAAGTTCGCTCTTAGAGGATCAGAAGAAGAATTTGATGTAAGACAGAGGCTCTTTCTGTCTCTATTTAAGGATCTGTTGATCGCCAGTGGGTAGTGATGGGGGCGTTTTTGGAGGGGGGGTGGGAGAGACGGATATTGTGTTAGTTGAGGAAAGAAAGGGGGAAAATGACAAACTGTAACTTGGTTGGATTTTGTTTATTAGTGGAGCAGGCTCAAAGGGCTGAATTGCCTGCTTCTGCTCCTAATTCCCATGTTTGAATTATTGATTGTGTCTGGAATAAAATATATTTTTGAAAGCGTTATGGGCAGAAAAGGGAAAATGACAAATTGTTTGCAATTTGGTTACATCTTTGGATGACTGTGATTTGTTGACTGTGTTTAGAATTTAAAACATTTTTTTCGTGCAGATCTTGTTTAAAAGCTAAATGAAATGAATCATCAATTGATTTTCAGCAGAAATGTAATCTTTAATGAGCTCACAGTCATAAATCCAGCAATAAAAATATGAGTCCAGGACCAAACTTCTGTCATGAGATGTTGAGTGTTTCTGACTCATACTGCAAAAGACTTGATTGACCATTTACAAAGTGTGGCACCTAGAGGCTGTTAAAGGGAATTGCAAATTTAAAAAATAAAATCACTGTAATGGTTTCCCTGTTTGAAACGTGTTTTATTAGTGGTTTTCATTTTGGTGCAATTGGTAAATTGAGCACAGTAAGAAGTCTTACAACACCAGGTTAAAGTCCATCAGGTTTGTTTGGAATCACTAGCTTTCGGAGCACTGCTCCTTCCTCAGGTGAGTCGGTAAATTGCCCAAAAGCGCTGCCGGTATTTTTGTTTTCGCGTAGTTGCAAAGCATGGTCAGTCTTTTCAAAAACAAACTTCTGCCTCTCTGACTTTCTCTCTCGGACCCTCCTACTTATCAAATCCCTCCCCCACTTGTCACCTCCCTCCCCAACCCTACTACCTGCCCACCCTCCCCAACTCTTCCTTCCAGTCGCTGACCTTTCTGCTCCCTGATTCTCCCACTCACTACTTCCATCCCTGACCCACCTGCTCGCCCAACCTCCCATTTGCCATTTCCTGCTTGACCTCCCACTTGCAGATTACTTAGCCGCCTCTCCTGATCCTCCCACTCACTACCTCTTCCCCTGACTTTCCGGTTCTTTCCCTCTCGCCATCCCTCTCCAAGTTCTTGCTCAAAGTGAGGGGTGAGCGAGCTGAAATGGCAAGGGCAAGGTTGATGGGCGGGAGAATGGGCAAGTGAGATGGAAATGGCAAGTCGGGAGAGTGGCTGAGCAGGAGGTAAGAATTGTTACTAAGTTATTAAAAGGTAGTAAGAGTTAGTCATATGATTTTTGGACCAGTTAGGTTCAAGGTAGCCATTACGTTTCTAACCTGGCCAGGGCGGCCTTTGCACCCATACACTTAGCCATTGATTAATCCTGAGATTTTCCAAATCCGCCTAATTAAAATCGTTTTGATAGACTTTTAGTTGTTGTGAGAACAGATGGAGTTGGGGTTCACAATTGTTCCAGAGTACTCCGGGGTCCCAGGTTGAAATCCCGCCACCTCAGATGGTGAAATTTGAATTCGATAAAAATCTGGAATAAAAAAGTTTAGTGATGACCATGAAACCATTATTGATTGTTGTAAAAACCCATCTGGTTCACTAATGTCCTTTTGGGAAGGAAATCTGTCATCCTTACCTTTGTCTGGCCTACATGTGACTCCAGACCCACAACAATGTGATTGACTCTTAACTGCCCCTTCAAGGGCAATAAATGCTGTCACAGCCTGCGACACCCACGTCCCATGAACAAAATTTTTTTTTGGGATTCACGGTTGTGGGAACGGGTGGAGTTTGGGTTGCAGTTGTGGGAAAAGGTGCAGTTGGGATTCACAGTTATGGGAATGGGTGGAGTTGGGATTCACAGTTGTGGGAAAAGGTGGAGTTGGGATTCACAGTTGTGGGAACGGGTGGAGTTGGGATTCACAGTTGTGGGAAAAGGTGGAGTTGGGATTCACAATTGTGGGAATGGGAGGGGCTGGGATTCACAGTTGTGGGAACGGGTGGAGTTGGGATTCACAGTTGTGGGAAACGGGTAGAGTTGGGATTTACTGTTGCGGGAATGGGTGGATTTGGGATTTACTGCTGTGGGAACGGATGGAGTTGGGATTCACAGTTGTGGGAACGGGTGGATTTGGGATTCCAAGTTGTGGGAACGGGTGGAGTTGGAATTCACAGTTGTGGGAACGAGTGGATTTGGGATGGGCAGTTGTGGGAACGTGTGGAGTTGGGATAGGCAGTTGTGGGAATGCATGGAGTTGAGATTCACAGTTGTGGGAACGTGTGGAGTTGGGATAAGCAGTTGCAGGAACACCTGAGCCGATTCCTCTGGGACCGAATTCATGTTTTGAAAACCTTTCAAACCTAGGACCATAGAAGGGTGGTGAATCAGTCTGCAAATATACTCTTGTGGGTTACAAAGCTGGATGGCAACATGAGGAACATTGCTCCAGTCCAATATCACTGACAACAATGTCAGGAATCGTGCTGCAATACATTTTCCCATCATGATACATCATTTGAACATTAATGTCTATTTTGAGACCGACACGTTCTTTAGACAGAGCAATCCAAGTACATATGGCAGGAGGTGGGTTTATAGAATACCTTTCCTATCTGATTTTCTGCCCTCGCCACTTCTGACTCACCCAAAATTGGACAGAGCAGAAAATCAACTTCAATTATGTTTTTGTAGCTTAACAGTTTCAAAGTTTATTCAAATGGAAAAATGCCTGGGTTCATCAGACTACTTTTAATTGATGATGAAACAAAGCATTATTACAGTCTGGGAGAGTCATGGGCACAGACAAATCTACATTTCCCTGTCCCCGGTGCTTTGCCACATTAGTGTACTTTGCCATTATATTATCTCCTTCAATCGCCACATTCACCTAAATATCTGAATTTTTTTTTTAATTCCAAAGGTCTTCTATTAGCATTCGGGTCAGAGAATTAATTATAGAATCATTCCTACAATGCAGAAGGAGGCCATTCGGCCCATCGGTTCTGCACTGACTGCCTGAGGCCTTATCCCCGCAACCCCATAACCCCACTTAACCTGCACATCTTTGGACTGACGACAATTTTATCAATAAAGCTATCTCACAGTTAGCAATCCCAATGCATTCCTAAAATTAGCACGCTAAACAAAATTGGTTCAAATGAAAAGCATCTTCCTACAAGACACATGTAATAAGGGTGGGTTATGGAATCATAGAATCATTACAGTGCAGAAGCAGGCCATTCGGCCCATCGAGTCTGCACCGACCTTCTGAAACGGTACCCTACCTATGGTCAGGCCCCCACCCTGTCCCCTTAAACCAGTAACCCCACCTAACTTACCCCTTTGGACACTAAGGGGCAATTGATCATGGTCATTCCACCTAACGTGCAGATCTTTGCACTGTGGGAGCACCTGGAGGAAACCCACGCAGACATGAGGAGAAAGTGCAAATTCCATGCAGATAGTCACCTGAGGCCAGAATTGAACCCAGGACCCCGGAGCTCTGAGAGAGCAGTGCTAACCACTGTGCCACCGTGGGTTATGTTCCGCCTTGAATTTTCCATTCTCGAATGCCGTTTACGAAGAGCGTTCAGCACTCTTGAGACACACAGTGACAGCGGTTTCCGAAATCCAGATGTGTGGAACTCCTGCGGATTGTCCCACTTCGATTCGTAAAGCGGCCAGGAATGTTATTTCAAAAAACAGTTTTTGTTTCTATTTAGCAGTCACAGAAACGATTTAAGGAAAAGTAAATTAATCAGGCAGGGTACATGAAACTATCAACAATAAAATCCAAGGCTTTGTTGTTGACTGTTATCATTGGCAATAAAGGGCAGCACGGTGGCCTAGTGGTTAGCACAGTTGCCTCACGGTGCCGAGGTCCCAGGTTCGATCCCGGCTCTGGGTCACTATCTGTGTGGAGTTTGCACATTCTCCCCGTGTCTGCGTGGGTTTCGCCCCCACAACCCAAAAATGTGCAGGGTAGGTGGATTGGCCACGCTAAATTGCCACTTAATTGGAAAAAATAATTGGCTAATCTAAATTTTTTTTTAAAAGCATTGGCAAGAAAAGTATTCTTCCTCACCCCTCCTCCGTGTTGCCAGTGGCAGAAACAGCATTTGTTGGGAGGAAATTTTTCTGTAGTTTTGGAGATGGATGGTAGGGAGGAGGTGAAGGTGGGGAGGGAGAATGAACTTAATAAGAATGACTTATTAATCAAGAACCTATCTATCTCTGTCTTAAAGACACTCAGTGATTTGGCCTCCACAGCACTTCTGCGGCAAAGAGTTCCAGATTCACCACCCTCTGGCTGAAGAACGTCCTCCTCATCTCAGTTTTAAAGGTTCGTCTGAGATTGTGTCCTCTGCTTCTAGTTTTTCCTACAAGTGGAAACATTCTCTTCACGTCCACTCTATCCAGGCCTTGCAGTATTCTGTAAGTTTCAATAAGATCCCCACTCACCCTTCTAAACCCCAACGAGTACAAACCCAGAGTCCTCAACCATTCTTCATACGACAATTTCTTCATTCCATGGATCATTCTTGTGAACCTCCTCTGAACCCTTTCCAAGGACAGCACATCGTTGATCATAGTGAATCATAACTTTACAAAGCGCCTCAGCTTTTTAAAATATTTAAGATCATTTTAAAAATTGATCTGTCATCAAACAGGTAATGTCATTGGGGTATGGCTTCACCGCATTGCGCCATACTGGAAACCCTCACTGTGATGACCCTCAACACCGTTACAACAAGCAAAGCAAGTTTTCACCGTTCAGAAACTAGCAGCTGACAAATCAGGTAAGTGCAGGCGGCAGGATTCTCCGTTCCTGAAACTAAGGGTGCGATCTTCCCTAAAGGGAACAGAGTCCCCTAGTGAACGCGTTTAGCAACGTGTTGGCCAGCACCCGCAGTGCCAAGAAAGGACATGCAGCTGGGGGCCTCCGATCCCCTTGGAGACCCCCACGAGTGCCGTTCCCCATTTGTGGGGACCAATACCAAAAGGCGCTCCCTCGAGGTCCCCAAGGCGAAGGGATTGAATCCCAAAGCCTCAGCGACCTTGGGAATCTGCACATTAGAGTGAGGCTTACTGCCAGACCCTCACTGTGGCAGAGCAGAGGGCCCTGATAGTGGTTGGCAGCCCGGAGGAAAGGGAGGTCGCTGGGGTGGAGGTCAGCCGTGGGCAAGGAAGTGAGACCTTGCCGAGTTGCGGTTCACCATGCCACGTGTGTCAAACCCCCGCAACACCAGCCCCACACCACCCTCGCATCACTCTCACCCCACTCCGCCCTCACCCTCAAACCACTCTCACCCCCCAATGCGTGGTCTAACCATGTGTCCTGTTGTGTCTCGCTGGACCTGCTGGTGATGGGGCGGGTCCATTCAGTATCCCTCCGTGTGCCTCCACCCCAGTGACGAGGAGAGCAGCTCGGACGGCAACCCTTGGACCAAGACTCAGGAGACCCCGGAGCTCGGGTCGGAGGATGACACAAATTTCCCGTCATAGCTGCCCTCCACCATCCCAGAGACACTCACCTCGGTTGGACACTTTAGTGAAGAGGGTCCTGGGACACTATCTGGTGCTCACCACACAGCTGCTCCGGTACATCAGGTGAAGGTACGAACTTCCGAGGAGGTGGATGGTCAGAGGGGCAGGCTGATCCCAGGAACTAGCTGGCATCCAGATGGGTTTCGGGCTTCTGGAACGGGCAGTGCCAGCGATTGTGAAGATGCAGTTGTAGAGCCAGGGACTACAGGAAGGGTTGTCGGCGAGCATCTAGTACCTGCAGGTGCAGTTGGCGGAGTCCAACCGGGTGCAGGAGCAATTGGTGGTGCCGGTCATGCGTCAATGGGTGATGTGGCGCAGTCCCAGATGGTGATAGTCCGCTCCCTGGGCTCTATGGTCACTAGCATGCAGACCCTGGTTGAGACCAGAGCAGGTCTCCAGGTCTGGCAGTGCCAGGTGGTGGGGGAGCCTCGGGGGATAGCTCTGCTTGCACCTGCATCCCATGGAGTAGACCTGGGACCATTGGGCATCCCAAAGAAAGAGGAGATGATCGGGCCTGTGCCAGTGACTCCCGCAGGGGTGAAGCTGGAAGACCGCAGCACCTTGGACTCCCCCCACCCCCCACCGCCTCCTGTCCCTGATGTATCTGGTGACAGCGGGCAGAACATAGAACATAGAACATAGAACATAGAACACTACAGCGCAGTACGGGCCCTTCGGCCCTCGATGTTGCGCCGACCTGTGAAACCATCTGAAGCCTATCTGACCTACACTATTCCATTTTCATCCATATGTCTATCCAGTGACCACTTAAATGCCCTTAAAGTTGGCGAGTCTACTACTGTTGCAGGCAGGGCGTTCCACACCCCTACTACTCTCTGAGTAAAGAAACTGCCTCTGACATCTGTCCTATATCTCTCACCCCTCAATTTAAAGCTATGTCCCCTCGTGTTGGTCATCACCATCCGAGGAAAAAGACTCTCACTGTCCACCCTATCTAACCCTCTGACTATCTTATATGTCTCTATTAAGTCACCTCTCAGCCTTCTCTCTAACGAAAACAACCTCAATTCCCTGAGCCTTTCCTCGTAAGACCTTCCCTCCATACCAGGCAACATCCTAGTAAATCTCCTCTGAACCCTTTCCAAAGCTTCCACATCCTTCCTATAATGTGGTGACCAGAACTGCACGCAGTACTCCAGGTGTGGCCGCACCAGAGTTATGTACAGCTGCAGCATGACCCTGTGGTTCCGAAACTCAATCCCCCTGCTTATAAAGGCTAGCACACCATATGCCTTCTTAACAGCCCTATTAACCTGGGTGGCAACTTTCAAGGATTTATGTACCTGGATGCCGAGATCTCTCTGTTCATCTACACTACCAAGAATCTTGCCATTAGCCCAGTACTCTGCATTCCTGTTACTCCTTCCAAAGTGAACCACCTCACACTTTTCCGCATTAAACTCCATCTGCCACCTCTCAGCCCAGCTCTGCAGCTTATCTATGTCCCTCTGTATCCTATAACATCCTTCAGCACTATCCACAACTCCACCGACCTTCGTGTCATCTGCAAATTTACTAACCCATCCTTCTACACCCTCTTCCAGGTCATTTATAAAAATGACAAACAGCAGTGGCCCCAAAACAGATCCTTGCGGTACACCACTAGTAACTGAACTCCAGGATGAACATTTGCCATCAACCACCACCCTCTGTCTTCTTTCAGCTAGCCAATTACTGATCCAAACCGCTAAATCACCTTCAATTCCATACTTCCTTATTTTCTGCAATAGCCTACCGTGGGGAACCTTATCAAACGCCTTACTGAAATCCATATACACCACATCAACAGCTTTACCCTGATCCACCTGTTTGGTCACCTTCTCAAAAAACTCAATAAGGTTTGTGAGACATGACCTACCCTTCACAAAACCGTGTTGAGTATCGCTAATCAACTTGTTCTTTTCAAGATGATTATAAACCCTATCTCTTATAACCTTTTCCAACATTTTACCCACAACCGAAGTAAGGCTCACAGGTCTATAATTACCAGGGTTGTCTCTACTCCCCTTCTTGAACAAGGGGACAACATTTGCTATCCTCCAGTCTTCCGGCACTATTCCTGTCGACAAAGACGACATAAAGATCAAGGACAAAGGCTCTGCAATCTCCTCCCTGGCTTCCCAGAGAATCCTAGGATAAATCCCATCTGGCCCAGGGGACTTATCTATTTTGACATTTTCTAAAATTGCTAACACCTCCTCCTTTTGAACCTCAATTCCATCTAGCCTGCTCGACTGAACCTGAGTGTTCTCCTCGACAACATTGTCTTTCTCCAGTGTAAACACTGACGAAAAATATCCATTTAATGCTTCCCCTATCTCCTCTGATTCCACACACAACTTTCCACTACTATCCTTGATTGGCCCTAATCTTACTCGAGTCATTCTTTTGTTCCTGATATACCTATAGAAAGCCTTAGGGTTTTCCTTGATCCTATCCGCCAACGACTTTTCGTGTCCTCTCCTCGCTCTTCTTAACTCTCCCTTTAGGTCCTTCCTGGCTAACTTGTAACTCTCAAGTGCCCTAACTGAGCCTTCATGTCTCATCCTAACATAAGCCTTCTTCTTCCTCTTGACAAGTGTTTCAACTTCCTTAGTAAACCACGGCTCCCTTGCTCGACAACTTCCTCCCTGCCTGACAGGTACATACTTATCAAGGACACGCAGTAGCTGTTCCTTGAAAAAGCTCCACATTTCGATTGTACCCATCCCCTGCAGTTTCCTTCCCCATCCTATACCTCCTAAATCTTGCCGAATAGCATCATAATTGCCTTTCCCCCAGCTATAATTCTTGCCTTGCGGTATATACCTATCCCGGCACAACGCCACCTGGGACACCTGAGCAGCAGCCAGGCCCAACCAGGCCCAATTGCACCAGGAGATATCCGCCAACAGGGACCCAGGCCAGAGGCCGGGAATCACAGCTGGTGGCCTCCACTCCTGGGGCGAAATTCTCTGACCCCCAGCAGGGTCGGAGAATCACCTGGGGCCGCCTAAAATCCCGCCCTCGCCGTGGCAGAGATTCTCCGCCACCCGGGAAGTGGCGGCGGCAGGAATCTCGCCACTCTGACCGGCGAGGCCCCTGCGGTGATTCTCCGGCCCGGATGGGCCGAAGTCCCGCCGCTGGGAGGCCTCTCCCGCCGCCGAGGTTTGAACCACCTCTGGAACGGCGGGATCAGCGGCGCGTGCGGGCCCCCAGGGTCCTGGGGGGGGCGGGGGGCAATCGAACCCCGGGGGGTGCCCCCACGGTGGCCTGGCCCGCGATCGGGGCCCCCCCGTTCAGACTCCGGGCCAGTGCCCTGGCGGCACTCTTTCTCCTTCCGCGGCCGCCATGGCAGAAGCGGAAGAGAACCCCACATCGCGCATGCGCCGGCAGTGACGTCAGCGGCCAGCTGCCGCTGACGTCACTGCTGGCGCATGAGCCGACTGGCAAAAGCCTTTCGGCCAGCCCCGCTGCCGGGGGCGCCAGTTTTTTGCGCCAGTCTTCTGGTGCCAACCGCTCCGGCGCGGGGCTAGCCCCCAAAGGTGGGGAGAATTCTCCACCTTTGGGGAGCCCCGACCCCTGAGTGGTTGGCGCCACTCCCCTACTTCGGGACCCTCCGTCACGCCGGGTAGGAGAGAATGTCGCTCCTGATGTACCGTCTGGGGATCCAGAAAGACGTAACGTTAGGGCGCGTAAGGCCAGAAGGTTAGTCACCAGTTAAGTTGGCATTAGTGCAGGGCAGTTTAGCGATAGGATCTCGGGCACAAATCCGTATATATGTTGTCACATCAAACACCTGTTCACACTGTTACAACCTGTCTCGGTACTCTGTCAGACAGGTGTGAGCGGTGGGCAGGTCTGGCCACAATGGGATGGGGGTGGGGGGAGATGGGCAGATATTGAGTGTGGCCACTCCCTCAATACCCCAACCCCACCAACCGTCACCCCAGGGTTTCTGTGGGACTGTGATGGAATGGTCAGCCCCCATGCAGGGATCACTCAAGTGAACGGTGGAAAGTGCTACGGTGGGAATGAGTCAGACATTGCCAAACGATTGGAGCACCAGAGCTCATCACAGAGCGGGCTGTCATCATCCTCCATCTCATGGACCAGACTCACTGTTACTGCCAACCCATGGCCCACACCCCATAGTGCAGGCGAGGGGGCCCAGGTCGGCAAGGAGGGCGTACGACGTGTGTGCCAGGGCCAACATGCCCGGGACACTCTGATCGCTTTCAGATCTACTGACTAGGGAGGGGCTGAAACTGGCCATGGGCACAGACACCACCCCTCACACCCCGCTGGGGGCCCCCCTTGACAACCTGGGCCCCATAACCTGCCCACCCTCCCCTCTCCTCGCATCCATCTTGTCGGACGAGGATTGTTGTTCATCCTCCCCCTCCAGCAAGTCACCCCTCTGCTGCATGATGTTGTGGAGGACGCAGCAGGCTGCCACGGTGAGGGGGACCCTCTCAGCGTCTTACTGGAGGTACAGGTACGCTCCTGGTCGCCGAATGGGCATTGCGGGTGTCCGCGTCGGACTGTGGCCTACGGTTAGGTGTCATCAGGCACAACCGCATGGATAATCCCTGTCTCCCGGGAACCAACCCCCCCCAGCCGGGGGAGGCATATCAAACATGTCAGGAATCGTCGAGTGTGCCAGGATGAAGGTGCCGTGCACACAGCCTGGTATCGGGCGCAGACATGCATGATGTGCAGCTGATGGTCACATATCAGCTACATGTTCATCGAGTGGAGCCCATTTCTGTTTGTCTAAAGCGGCTTGTCATCTGCAGGTGCTCCTAGGGGCACATGCAGCCCGTCGATCACCCCCTGGACCGGGGCATGGAGGCGAACCCCACTGCCCAGGCATCCTGATGGGTTCGTTCCATATAGAAGTGAATGTGTTGATCCGCCTGGACATGTAGGGCCACCATGACAGTGCGGATGCACACGTGCACCATGGTACGTGAGATCCTGGACAGGTCCCCACTCGGAGTCTGGAAGGACCCCGTCGCATAATGGTTCAGGGCAACCATCACCTTGATGCCCACTGAGAACAGGTGTCTTCCCCCATATCCCCGCGGTGCCAGATGTGCCATGATCTGGCAGATATGTCGGTGAGGAGGGGGTGTTATGGCAGTGGGTTGAGGGTGTGGTGCCTCCATATGGCCGGTGTCACACTGCAGAACCAGGGGCCAAGGTGGGTGGTCAGTGGGTGCACAGCAAGATGACTGCCTTGCAGGGTGTGGCACTGGTGGTCCATGCCTGGGCAATGCCTCAGTCCCCTGGGAGGTCACCCCAGCCACACAGCCCGATCCATGGTCACTCCCCCTGGCCACGGCAGAGCCCTGCCACTCCAGCCAGCCCGGTCGTGCCTCTCTGTGTCCTGCCTCCTATCTCTCTCTCATCAGCCACAACACCGCTTTCACGATTTTTAAAAGCACAAATGAACCGTATTGTCGGGAACTCGGCGCGGGGGGTGGCTGGAAATCGTGACGGCCGCGGAGAATATGGGGTTGGACCCACTAATGATATGCAAACGGTGTTTACTGTATGTGCGTTCCGGACCGCATTCACGCCGCTGTCGAGGTGACGGAGAATTGCGCTTTTGCGTCAAATCGATTTTGGCGTCAGAACCGATTCTCTGCCCAATCGTGTTTTCCGATTTCGGTGTCAGCCAACGGAGATCCCACCCAGGATTTTTGTGCAGTTAGTGGCAAATCCCACCGTTTCATTGCTGACAGGAAAACCCACAGGAAATCCTGCATCCTGTCCCATCCAATCTCACGTTTTTTTCCAGAATTGTTTCGCCTCCATGTAGCTTCATGTTAATTCCCACAAACAGTGTTAAGTTTTAAAAGTTGCACTTCTACCAATAATTTGTCCTTTCCAGTTAAACAATTTGAGGATTAACAATTCACCCTTTTATAGTAATTCGCGACTTGAATACCTAAATAGAGTTTCACTCTGCACAACAATTAGCTTATTGTAATGTAAAGGGTTAATGAGGATATGTAATTGAGACAGTTCACATCATTTTAGGGAACTGATTTAAGATCACATGGCCAATATGATCGAGTTCCCTCTGGCAGTCTCATTCGAGATGTAGCTTTCCTTTGTTGTGTTTTGAATAAAGCTGATGTTAAACCCAACCTCAGAAAACTCCAACAAAAGTCACTGAAAACATGTCAAACATAGGAACATTAGAGATTTCAAACACATATCAGACTTCACAGGTTAAAATAGCCAACATTTATTTACAGCTAAATACAAAGCTGAAACAAAGCTACAACCAATACAAATAGTACAATGTATACATAAATGACCTTGTGTTGATCTAATTCCACAATGGGACAATTATCACTTCTGAGGGCATACAATCATCTTTTCTAGTCTAAAAATCAGTTCTGTTTGTTTGGAAAACAAAATCTGTACTTTTATCTGACTTGTTCTACTACAGAAACCGTACAAGGGGGCATGGTGAACAATCTCTCTCTAGTCGAGATACAGACAAAGTCGAAGAGAATCAGGGTGGGAATAACTGTTACTGGAGAAACAAAGCACAGGTTTAATAACATAATTTTGAAATATGGATTGTTTTCTGTGCATATTATCCTAGAGCACTTACTTCTGGGTGCCTTTTTCTCCTTTGAAAGACAAGGGGCTGGATTCTCTGTTTCTGAGGCTAAGTGTTGACTCAACAGAGGATCCGTGGTGTTTCACGATGGGAAAATCAGAGCGAAACCCTCTCCAAGTCCAGTACCGATGAGGGGCTAGCAGCGGTGCTGCGTGAAAGAAGACAGTCAGAGAATCGCCGGGTCCCGGGCTGCACACGGGTAAGGCCGACAAGCTGCAACTGTGCATGCCTACAGCCCCCACACACAAGCCGGGAAACATGGCGCCAGCCACGCTGGACCACATACCCGCCCACCCCGACTCCACTTCCTGGCCACCTCCCACCACTCTCCCCAGCCCTAGCAGAAGCCCCCCGGTTAGCGGCACAGATCTCAGCCAAGTGTGGCTGCGCTGGACACTGTCCACAGCCTCCACACCAGGCTCCCAAGCGCTAGGAGCACACACGGCCCGTGCCATTGGAAACTAGGCCCGTCTAAGGCGGAGCAGCTGATGATGCTCCAACGGAGTTGCGACTGCCCATGGTGCCCGTCCCGATGACGCCAATTTGGAGGGGGCGGAGCACCGCAAACCGGCGTCAAGCCAGCACCTGCCCCTATTTCGGCGTCGGAAGCCATTCTTCTCCCGATCGCCATTCTCGATTTCAGCGTCGGGCTACGGACAATCCCGCCCATGGAATTTTGAACATTTCAGTTAAGGAGATTAATTATATAACTTGTTTTAACATTGCAATCAGACAATAAATATTCTGGTAAATGACAACTCTGTGAATTGTGGAATAAATGCAACAAGAGGTTTTGAGGAGGTGCCAACAGGCTGGGAATTAAAGCAAAAACCTCATGGCCCCAGGAATCTAGAATGGACTTGGGCAGATAGCTAGATAGCACAGATTGTCCAAAATACCACTTTTCCCATTGATCTCCCCATCCTTCAATGCTGCAGACTCCTTTGAAAGCAGACCCATCCTTCGACGAGACTGGGACACTGATACCCCATTCCAGAAATATGCTAAAGTTTAGGAATCCTCTTCCAGTGCTCACCGTTGTGTTCTGTGATCCAACCATTGTAATGATGTGCACAGAACGTCCTAGTTGTTTAACTAGAAAGATGAATTATTGACAAACATGTGGAAATATAACCAACGAACTACGAAACTGACAATGGATACTAAATGAATTCAGTGAATTCTCCTGGAGTTACTCTAAGTGCGACCAACCTCTTGTACATCTTATTATCAACTGCCGGGTGTCTCAAGTCAAGTGATAGATCTCTATTGCCACCAGCTGGTTGGAGGTCACATTGCTAACTATATACAGAACTGTGCACAGGCATATCACCACACTCACAACCTCCAAGGATTAGTGCAATCACTTCCTAGGGTTCATCTACTGGGATTGCCTCCTTAATACTGGGATTTACTTTTCAATTCTTCCAGATGCGAGAATGTCTGTTTAAATATTTGCAGATCCTGTTCTCCCACCTCTGTCAGCATTTCTAGGTCCTGAGTCTCCACTTGTGTTTCGAAATACCAAGAATCTTTCCCAACTTTTATTTTTTAATATAAATTTAGAGTACCCCATTCTTTTTTTCCAAGTAAGGGGCAATTTAGCGTGGCCAATCCACCTGCCTTGCACATCTTTGGGTTGTGGGGGTGAGACCCAGGCAGACACAAGGAAAATGTACAAATTCCACACGGACAGTGACCTGGATCTGGAATCTCTTTCCCAGTACTTCTAGACCTGAGTTCTGCTCTCTCCAGTTTTCAATGCAGAGATCCACCAGACTGCTTACTCCTGGGGGCAGACATTTTGATCTTGGAACAAAACCTCTGCAACAGCAGCCAATGTGTGAACTATGTTTAAAAATGTGCACGCTAAATATTTGCAACATCTCTGCAAATTGAATACCACAAGATACAAATCTTAATCCCCAAAAAACTGTAGATGTTGGAAATAAAGTAAAAACAGAAAATGCTGGAAATGTTCAGCAGGCCTGACAGCATCTGTGGAGAGGGAAAGAGTTAAGGTTTCAGGTCTGTAACCTTTGTTGTGATATCTGTATAGACTGATAGCTTTTGGAGCTCAGCCAAACATTTTGAACAAGATAATCTGGAAAAATAGAAGCCTGGCCATCAGTTCACAAATGGACTCGTTGGCTAAGCTCCAAGACTCACTCGTGCATTAGGTCAGCCGGAGTTTGTTAATGGAGTATTTGTTTTGATTGATCCCTTTGATGTTATAATAAGTTATTCTTACTTTGAACTGTTTCTTTCAATGCCGGTTTAATTGGCCAAGACTAAGAGGTATGAAATGGGAAAGCTTTTTTTCAAGGAATGTCGGTGTCACTGGAAAATCTAGTGACAAGACAAAATCTTGCCCATCTTTAATTGCACTGAATGAAATGAAATGAAAATCGCTTATTGTCACGAGTAGACTTCAACGAAATTACTGTGAAAAGCCCCTAGTCGCCACATTCCAGCGCCTGTCCAGGGAGGCTGGTACGGGAATCGAACCGTGCTGCTGGCCTGCTTGGTCTGCTTTAAAAGCCAGCGATTTAGCCGAGTGAGCTAAACCAGCCCCTAGGCTTGCTAGACAATTTTGGAGGCAGTTAGGAGTCAACCACATTATTGGGAGTCTGACAGATTTCCATCCCGAAAGAACATTAGTGAACCAGATGGGTTCTTACAATAATCGATGATCATTTTACAATAATTACAGATGTAGGCATTGAATTTAAATTGCCCCAGTTTCAATGGTGGGATTTCAACCCATGTCCCCAGAACATTAGCCAAGGTTGTTGGATCACGAATCCAGTGAGATTACTACTACACCAGCATTTTCTGTTTTTATTGATACATAATGATTTGCATAGACAAAGCAGATTTTATACAGGTAGCCTACAATCAGCAAATCTGCAGTGACTGATTCATTTCAGCCATTCTTTCACTTGAAAAGGGTGTGCTAATGGTAGCTGAGGTGTGTAACATTACACTGCTGGATCTATGGAATCTTGATGAGTTGAAAGTTGATGGACTGAAATGCCATTGAAAAGATTAATTACTCATGAAGACGAAGGTGAAATAAAATGAAAAATATATGACAGAAAATAAAATGTTTCAAATTGTTTGTAGTTGCAGCAAGTTTCAATTCGTTAATTATATTTATTCTGCTCAGATCTCTTTTTAAAAGTCCTTTTGCTACTAAATCCATTCAATTGCTTAGTCACTGTTATATGCTTATTTCTCCCTTACAGATCAGTTGCAGATCAATGCTTTTACTTTCCATTAACATTTCAGAATGAGGTTGCAGGCTTCAGTTGCACTATAATTATCCTTTAATCTTTGCAAAACAGCTATCTATGGCAAAGTGCTGTGAAATAATGTTCTAGATGGTCACTTGCCAACACTTGGGAATATGTAGAGTCCGACTCAACAGCAGCAAGAAGTTAGTTTTTAAATATGTTAACGTAATCCATTGGAACTAATGGGCATGTTATAAACTGACTGCAGAGTTATTATGCTGTTAATGTCCATATTCTTCTAACATCTAAAATACATGCACCAAAGCAGTGCAATCATGCATGCAGTTACAGTACCAGTCAGCAGTTTAACCAAAATTGCCAACTGCATTTCACATTCTTTTAGCCTGAAACCAGTAAAAAGCACTATTACTATGCACTCCTTCTCAAGACAGTTCCATAATTCATTCTATTGTGTGCAGTTACAAATGACCCTGTATAACAGGGTTTTTTAAACTACGAATCGTGGGAGGGCGGAGCGATCGGTCAATTTTAAATGGAATGATAGAGACTTTAGGACAGAAGCGGCAGCAGAGAGCAGGTCATGCGCCCGAACGTACACTAATGTCACGTGCCCTGTACGTCCATGCTTTTGATGTGAAATCAGGAGGACAGATTCATCCTCGAGCTGCGAGTAAGCAAGGCAACAGGACTGTGAAGAACTGAAGATGGATCATTTCAAACAAAGAAAAAACTGAAAACCGGAACAAAACAGTATAAAGGTGATTTCTTTTTTTAAAAATAATTTTTATTGAGATTTTTGAAAAATGTATAACAACAGAACAATAATAATAATAACAATAACAATAATAAACACCCCCGGCACCCATAACAACGCATATAACGAACCCCCCACTCCCCCCCCGAACCCAATAAACAACAAAATAAATTAACAATAAATTAAATTAACATAAACAATACCCCCCTGAAACCCCCCCCCCCGTCTTCTTCCCCCACCCCTCCCCCCCGGGTTGCTGCTGCCGCTGACCTCGTTCCCTATCTTTGAGCCAGAAAGTCGAGGAAAGGCTGCCACCGCCTAAAGAACCCTTGTACCGACCCCCTCAGGGCGAATTTGACCTTCTCCAGCTTAATGAATCCCGCCATGTCATTAATCCAGGTCTCCACGCTTGGGGGTCTCACATCCTTCCATTGCAACAAGATCCTTCGCCGGGCTACTAGGGGCGCAAAGGCCAAAACACCGGCCTCTTTCGCCTCCTGCACTCCCGGCTCCACCCCAACCCCAAATATCGCAAGTCCCCAGCCTGGCTTGACCCTGGATCCCACCACCCTCGACACCGTCCTCGCCACCCCCTTCCAGAACTCCTCCAGTGCCGGGCATGCCCAAAACATATGGGCATGGTTCGCTGGGCTCCCCGAACACCTAATGCACCTGTCCTCATCCCCAAAAAACCTGCTCATCCTCGTCCTGGACATATGAGCCCTGTGCAGTGCCTTGAACTGGATGAGGCTAAGCCTCGCACATGAAGAGGAGGAGTTCACCATCTCCAGGGCATCCACCCATGTCCCCTCCTCAATCTGCTCCCCCAGCTCCACTTCCCACTTAGCCTTCAGCGCCCCTACCGACGCCTCCCTCACCTCCTGCATCACCTGGTAGATGTCAGACACCTTCCCATCCCCGACCCACACCCCCGAAAGCACCCTATCCCTCACTCCCCGTGGGGGCAGCGAAGGGAACCCCTTCACCTGCTGCCTAGCAAACGCCTTGACCTGAAGGTACCTGAACATATTCCCCGGGGGGAGCTCAAACGTCTCCTCCAGCTCACCCAGGCTCGCAAACCTCCTGTCAATGAACAGGTCTCCCAACTTCCTTATGCCCGCCCTGTGCCGCCCCAGGAACCCGCCATCAATGTTCCCTGGGACAAACCGGTGGTTCCCCCGCAGCGGAGCCTCCACCGAGCCCCCCACTTCCCCCCTGTGTCGCCTCCACTGCCCCCAAATCTTGAGCGTAGCCGCCACCACTGGGCACGTAGTGTACCTCGTTGGAGGGAGCAGCAACGGCGCCGTTACCAGTGCCTTCAGGCTCGTGCCTCCACAGGACGGCAGCACGGTAGCATGGTGGTTAGCATAAATGCTTCACAGCTCCAGGGTCCCAGGTTCGATTCCCGGCTGGGTCACTGTCTGTGCAGAGTCTGCACGTCCTCCCCGTGTGTGCGTGGGTTTCCTCCGGGTGCTCCGGTTTCCTCCCACAGTCCAAAGATGTGCGAGTTAGGTGGATTGGCCATGCTAAATTGCCCGTAGTGTCCTAAAAAGCAAGGTTTAAGTGGGGGTTATTGGGTTACGGGTATAGGGTGGATACGTGGGTTTGAGTAGGGTGATCATTGCTCGGCACAACATCGAGGGCCGAAGGGCCTGTTCTGTGCTGTACTGTTTTAAAAGAATGACGCCATCTCCATCCGTTTCCATGCTGCCCCCTCCCCATCCATTACCCACTTTCGTATCATCGAGACATTAGCCGCCCAATAGTACCCAGAGAGGTTGGGAAGCGCCAGCCCCCCTCTATCCCTGCCTCGCTCCAAAAAGACCCTCCTCACCCTCGGAGTCCCGTGCGCCCAAACAAATCCCATGATGCTGCTATTCACCCTCCTAAAAAAGGCCCTCGGAATGAAAATGGGGAGGCACTGAAACAAAAACCAAAACCTCGGGAGCACCGTCATTTTAACGGACTGTACTCTACCCGCCAACAACAGCGGCAGCAAGTCCCACCTTTTAAACTCCTCTTCCATCTGCTCCACCAACCTAGTAAAATTAAGCTTATGCAAAGTCCCCCAACTCCTAGCCACCTGAACCCCCGGGAACCTAAAAATTCTCCTCACTGCCCTTTTTAGCGGGAGCCTATCAATCCCCTCCTCCTGATCTCCCGGGTGTACAACAAACAGCTCACTCTTGCCCAGGTTCAACTTATAGCCCGAGAAACTCCCAAACTCAGCAAGAATCTCCATTACCTCCGGCATTTCCCCACCGGGTCTGCTACATACAGCAGCAAGTCATCTGCATAAAGCGACACTCAGTGCTCCTCCCCACCCTGCACCAGACCCCTCCACCTCCCCGACTCCCTTAGCGCCATGGCCAGAGGCTCAATTGCCAACGCAAAAAGCAAGGGGGACAGGGGGCACCCCTGCCTCGTCCCACGGTAGAGCCTGAAGTACTCGGACCTCCTCCCATTTGTCGCTACACTCGTCATCGGGGCCTTGTACAGCAACCTCACACATTTGATAAACCCATCCCCAAACCCGAGCCTCTCTAACACCTCCCACAAGTACCCCCACTCAATCCTATCAAAGGCCTTCTCCGCATCCAATGCCACCACAATCTCCGCCTCCTTCTGCCGCCGGCATCATTATCACATTTAGCAGCCTTCACACGTTAGTGTTCAGCTGCCTCCCCTTCACAAAACCCGTCTGATCTTCATGTATCACCCCCGGCACCCAGTCCTCTATTCTAGTGGCCACGATCTTCGCCAGCACCTTGGCGTCCACATTCAGCAGTGAAATTGGCCTGTATGATCCACACTGCAAGTGCTCCTTATCTCGCTTCAGGATCAGGGAAATCAGCGCCCGTGACATCGTCGGGGGTAAAACTCCCCCCTCCCATGCCTCACTAAAGGTCCGAACCAGCAGGGGGCCCAACAGGTCCGCATATTTTTTATAAAATTCAACCGGGAACCCATCCGGTCCTGGCGCCTTCCCCGACTGAATGTGGCCAATCCCTCTAACCAGCTCCTCCAACTCGATCGGCGCCCCCAGTCCCTCCACCTGCTCCTCCTGCACCCTTGGAAATCGCAGCCTGTTCATGAAGCTCTCCAACCCCCCCCCCCCCTCCCCCCCCCCCCCTCCCCCCCCCCCCCCCCCCCCCCCCACCCACCCACCACCGGCGGCTCCGACCGGTACAGTTCCCTGTAGAAGTCCCTAAAGACCCCATTGACCTCTGCCCCCTGCCGCATCACATTCCCACCCCATCCTTCACTCCACCAATCTCCCTAGCCGCGTCCCCGCTTGCGGAGCTGATGCGCCAGCATCCTGCTCGCCTTCTCTCCATACTCATAGACCGCTCCCTGCGCCCTCCTCCATTGTGTCTCCGCCTTTCTGGTGGTCAATAAATCAAACTTGGCCTGCAGGCTACGCCGCTCCCCCAGCAATCCCTCCTCCGGGGCCTCCGCATACCTCCTATCTACACTCAGCAGCTCCCCCACCAGTCTCTCCCTCTCCCTCCTCGCCCCCCTCTCCCTATGGGCTCGGATGGAAATCAGCTCCCCCCTAATCACTGCCTTCAGAGCCTCCCACACTGTCCCCACCCGGACCTCCCCAGTATCATTGGCCTCGAGGTACCTCTCAATACATCCCCGGACCCTCCTACACAGCTCCTCATCAGCCAACAGCCCCACGTCCAGACGCCAAAGCGGGCGCTGGTCCCGCACCTCCCCCATCTCCAGATCCACCCAATGTGGAGCATGGTCCGAAATCGCTATAGCCGAATATTCGGCATCCTCCACCCTCGGGACCAGCCCCCTACTCAGGACAAAAAAATCAATATGGGAATAAACCCTGTGCACGTGGGAGAAAAAAGAGTACTCCCGAGCCCTCGGCCTCCCAAACCTCCAGGGATCCACTCCTCCCATCTGGTCCATAAACGCCCTCAACACATTGGCCGCCGCCGGCCTCCTGCCTGTCCTAGAACTAGAACGATCCAGTGGGGGATCCAGCACCGTATTGAAGTCCCCCCCCCCATGATCAGGCCCCCCACCTCCAGGTCAGGAATGCGGCCCAACATACGCCTCATGAAACCAGCGTCATCCCAATTTGGGGCATACACATTTACCAACACCACCCTCTCCCCCTGCAGCTTATCGCTCACCATCACATATCTGCCGCCACTATCAGCCACCACCTCAGACACCTCAAATGCCACCCTCTTCCCCACCAGGATCGCCACCCCCCAGTTCTTCGAGTCGAGCCCTGAGTGGAAAACCTGCCCCACCCACCCCTTCCTCAGACGAACCTGGTCCGCCACCTTCAGGTGAGTCTCCTGAAGCATGGCCACGTCCGACTTCAGCCCCTTCAGATGCGAAAACATCCGGGCCCGCTTCACCGGCCCATTCTTGAACCCCCGCACGTTCCACGTGATCAGCCGGATCAGGAGGCACCCCGCCCCCCCCTTCCCTGTCGACTAGCCATAGCCCATCGACTGCTCGCCCCTGGCCAGCACCCCCCACTCAGCCTGTTTCCCATGGCGATAGAACCTCACCCCGACCCCCCCGACCCGCACCAGCTCCTCCCTGGCCATTCCAGCAGCAACCCGGTAACCCCCCCCCCCCCCCCCCCCCCCTGCCCAGGCTAGGACCCTTCCTAGCCGCAACGCTCCCTCCATAGCACTCCCGTGAGCCAGCTGACTTCTGCTGACCCCGGCAGCTCCAGCCCTAACTCCGAACCCCTCCCGATATGGGGTCACCCCTCCCCCCCCGCAGCAGCTCCTTGGCACCTCTCCAGCGCGGGAAAACGGAACTGATATCCACGCCCCTTGCCTCCAGCTCCACTCCCCTCATCCCGCAGCGCAGGAAACCAGAGGAAAGCCCGCGCTTTCCCACTGCCCCACCCCACCCCCACAACGCAGCTCCCAAATAGCAATCCCAACCCATCCACCAACCACGTACAAACAAAAACAGAACAACCACAGACCCCCAACACCCCCCTTAAAACACAAAACCATAACCAACATCATCCGAAAGCAGGTTAAACCCGGCTCTCCGCTTGGCCACCTCCACACTCCAGTCCTGGTAGATGCGCACTACCGAATTCTCCCACTTACTACTCCTCACCTTCTTGGCCCATCGCAGAACACACTCCCGGTCACTGAACCGATGGAACCGCACCAGCACCGCCCGCGGGGGTTCATTCGCCTTAGGCCTCCTGGCCAGTACTCTGTGGGCCCCCTCCAGCTCCAGGGGCAGATGGAAAGATCCTGCCCCCACCAGCGAGTTCAGCATCACGGCCACATAAGCCGGCAGGTCCGACCCCTCCAGCCCCTCCTCGAAGCCCAGGATCCGCAAGTTCTTCCTCCTTCTCTGAAACTCCATCTCCTCAAAGCGATCCTGCCACCTTTTGTGGAGCGCCTTGTGCATCTCCACCTTCCCCACGAGGGCCGAGATCTCATCCTCGTGCTCAGAGGCCTGCTGCTGCAACTCAAGGATTGCTGCACCCTGGGTTGTCTGGGTCTCCAGCAGCTTACTTGTCGTAACCTTCAGAGAGTCCAGCAACTCCACTTTCAGCTCCGTAAAGTAGCGCAGAAGGGCTGCCTGCTGCTCCTCCGCCCACTACCTCCAATCCTCGGGGGCTCCACCGGCTGCCATTTTGTCCTCCTTCCCCTGCTTTTCCAGGGGAGCTGCTGCCGCTTTTTTCCTCGTCCCACTCCGGGCCCGCACCATAAATCCCGGTGGGTATTGCTCCAGACCCCTTTACACACTGGGAATCGTCAAATCAGCGCTGTTTGGGGCCCTTAAAAGAGCCCACAAGTCCTTTAAAAGTGGGAGCTGCCGAACGTGCGACTTAGCTCCGCATTGCCGCCACCGGAAGCCTCATAAAGGTGATTTCTTGAGGTATGACTTTGTTAATTGTGCCAATGCAAATTGGGATGCAGAGCCCATGTGTGCTTTATGCAGGGAAGTACTGGCAAATGAGAGTTTAAAACCCTCAAAACGTCATAAGCATTTCAAGACTAAGCATGGCAAGTTCAAAGACAAACCACTTGGTTTTTTCCAAAGGATGCATTGAGAACTTAATCATCAGCTGAAGTTCTTAGCAGGAATGTAACTGATGCGACCATCAATTCACTCGAGACAAGAGTAGAACTAAACTGTGGCTTTAATCAACTTAGAACAGTGCCTGCCTGCGACCGAACCAATACTGGGAACCGCCTACAGGTCGACTGCTCTTTATACCTCCCTTCAAGGGGAGGAGCCATGGGCGGAGCCCATACATGCCCCAACGTGTTCCCCTATGGATAATGCCATACAATGGCCCATAGGAGAAGCCCACAAGGGCAACAGCATAGCACAGATACAAATACAAGGGCAACAGCACAGATACAAATACAATTATGGATTATTGGCATAATACATTCACCACAGTAACATTGAATCATAAAGCAAATGCGATTATGAGGACCAAGCAGGCTCACCTGTCGCATTAAAGGTGAGCAAAAATGATTCGTCGCGAAGGTCAGCTGGTTGGTAAAAGTGGGTCCCGGGAAAAACATTTTAAAAACACTGGCCTAAACATCTCAGAAGATTGGCAGTAAGAGAAGCCATGATGGTCACCTAGAAGTAGTCCCTTTTCAAAATGGAGCTACATAAACAACAGCTAATGGTTCAGCAATGTACTTTAGTGAAGGAAACTTCCTACCCTTGTCCAGTGATCTGATCCAGTCCCTTCAAAGGTGAATAATGCTTAACTGCCCTTTGACATGACGGCACGGTAGCACAATGGCTAGCACAGTTGATTCACAGCTCCAGGGTCCCAGGTTCGATTCCCGGCTTGGGTCACTGTCTGTGTGGAGTCTGCACATTCTCCCTGTGGCTGCGTGGGCTTCCTCCGGGTGCTCCAGTTTCCTGCCACAGTCCAAAGGTGTGCAGGTTCGATGAATTGGCCATGCTAAATTGCCCTCAGGTTAGGTGGGGTTGCTGGGTTACATGATAAGGTGGAAGTATGGGCTTAAGTAGGTTGCTCTTTCCAAGAGCCTGTGTAGACTCGATGGGCCGAATGGCCTCCTTCTGCAGTGTAATTTAAAAAAAATTTTTTAGAGTACCCAATTAATTTTTTCCAATTAAGGGGCAATTTGGCATGGCCAATTTACCTACCCTGCATATTTTTGGGTTGTGGGGGCGAAACCCACGAAAACATGGGGAGAATATGCAAACTCCACAAGGACAGTGACCCAGAGCCGGGATCAAACCTGGGACCTCAGCGCCATGAGGCAGCAGGGCTGACCCACTGTGCCACTGTGCTGACCCTGCAGTGTAAATTCTATGATTCTATGACATGCCAAGCAAGTGACTGAAAAACACTATAAGGGATAGACTGTAAATACCAGGCTTGCAGGTAATGTTCACATCTCAACATTGAATTTGCAAAAGTGTCTTCATTAAAATAGCAGACAAAGTCATGTCACTCAAATAATTATATTGCAAAGATAAAGTAATTTCCCCTAATATTGAAAGCATTATAATAATTCTACTTTTGAAATTTTTACAACTGTGCGATTATCAAAGTTTTCAGCTGAAATTTTTTAAAAATTCAATTAAATTTAATACACAATATTTATTGCTGACAAATGATCTCCACTGCATTGAGGAGATAAAATGCAGATTGGGTAATTGCATTGCAGAACACCTTTTTCAGCTCACAAGTCTAATTACATGTCATGTTAATTGTCCACCGCACTCTCACTCTGACATTCTTGACCTTGGCTTCCTACGTTTTTCCAATGAAAGTCAGTATAAGCTTGAACAACAACATCTCATCTTTTATTTAGGCACTTTACAGCCTTCCAGATCAGACACAGAGCTCAGATCATAACATCTCCACTTTATTGGGGGGATGACAGCCGTTGTTGGTGATTCTGCCTTCCCATTTACACCTCCTGTAGAATACACCTTATGTTTTTTAATCACACTCTGGCCTTCCAACCAGTCACAGACATTTTTTGTTCTTTCCCTGCCTGCCCATTTTCCTGCCTTGCTTGAAATTGGTTACATTTCAAAGTTCTGATGAGGGGTCATCAGCCAGAAACTATTAATTTGTTTTTGTCTCCAGAGGTACTACCAGACCCTGCTGAGGATCAGCAGCATATTCTGTCTTTTTTCCACATCTCCAGCAGCTGCAATATTTTCCTCTGACAGCATCCTTTGACAGCATTCCTTTGACAGCATCTTCCAAAACTGTGACCTTTATCACCAAGAAGGACAAGGGGAACAGATGCATGGGAACATCACCATTTGCAAGTTCCCCTCCAAGCCACACATCATCCTGACTTGCAGATATATCACCGTTCCTCCATGATCACTTGGGTTAGAATCCTGGAACTGCCTTCCTAACAGCACTGTGGCTGTTCCTCCAACACATGAAGGGATCAAGAAAGGATCGCTACCAGCTTTCCAAGTGTAATCAGGGATGGACAATAAACGCTGGCTGAACCAGTGATGCCCACTTTCTGTGAAATAATTTTAAAAAAATTAATCAATTTGTAAAAACTTATCGAGCTTCCTAATGCATGTGATGTGAGGAAAATCGAAGAACTAAGAGCTCTATAATTGACCCCGGTGAGGCCATGAAGTGAGTGGCCACACATTCCGTGGCTCCCGCTTGAGGTGTAATGTTTTGGTCCTTCCCCAGCTGATCTGAGGGGTGTTTGATGGCAAAAGGTGCATGAGTACTGAGGGAATGTAATATTCCTCTGGTGGGACCAATTAATCGCTTATCGGATGAGGAGTGTGACGAGTAGGAGGCAGCAGCTTGACCAAGAGATTAATGAATGTGAGACACAGGAAAAGATGGCAGAGAGGGAGGGACAGCGCAGCCTGCCCAGTTGTTTATAGAGCAGCGGGTGAACTTTCTCAACAACAAATTCCCGTCGCAAAGGAAGGAGGCCTCCAAGGCCTGACTAATGTGGTGCAGTCGCTTAGGGTGGAGCAGAGGCAGGAGGCACAGGGCCTGGCAATCCAGAAAGATTGAAGAGTTGATGGGGGATCACGAGGATCGATTGACCTCACTCAAGGAGGCAAAATCTCTGGATCATGGGAATGCCTGAGGGTATTGAAGGAGCACAGGCTGCCAAGTATGAGGCGAACATGTTGGAGAAGCTGATGAGGGAGGGGTTTTTGACCATCCTCTTGAGGTGTATCGAAGAGGAAGAGGGGGAAACAGTTGAGGCCAATAGTGGTGAGGCTGAATCATTTTCTCGACAAAGAGATTATAAGGTGGGCGAGGTAAACAAAGAAGTGCACCTGGAAGAGCGAGTTCAATATTTATTAGGACCTGGGAGCAGAGCTGGCAAAGCAAAGGACAGGTTACAATCGGATCAACCCCTTCCTCTATGACTAGGGAGTGTGTGGTGATCCACCGTGTGCACCTGTATTAGGGGATGTAAGGTAGGACCTGCACTAAAGGTTCGCCGGTAGCCCCTGCCAGCTAGCTCCGCCCACAAGGAGCCGTATAAATATGCGTGTCCTCCTCCTGATCAGCCGTTTTGCCAGCTGCAGCAGGAGGCCACGCATCTGACTGTAATAAAGCCACAGTTGTACCAATCTGAGTCTTTCGTGCAATTGATCGTGTATCAGAGTGAGATTTGGGGTTCTGTACCCCACTTTCTGTGGATCACGCACCAGGTTGTGCATCAATTTATTGCAGTCAGATTTTTCTACATTATGGACATCAGGATTAAACCAGATTGCCTGCAGCTGGATCCGCACTCACCAGACGCCAGAAAGGACTTTAATCACTGGCTGGCTTGTTTTGAGGCCTACATCAACGCTGCTACCCCCCACGCCGACGGAAGCTCAGAAGATCCAAGTTCTATACTCCAGGTTGAGCTCCAGCATGTTCCCGTTGATCCAGGACGCCCTGGGTTACGCGGAAGCGATGGCATTCCTAAAAGAGAACTACGTTCAGAAGACAAACACACTCTTCGCAAGGTACGTACTCGCCACTCGCGTACAACTACCTGGTGAGTCGATCAAAGACTTCTGGCGGGCTCTTATCCCTCTCGTATGGGACTGTGACTGTCAGGCCATCACGGCCACTGAACATTCCAATCTCCTCATGCGTGATGCATTCGTGACGGGGATTGCGTCGGACCCCATCCGACAACAACTGCTGGAAGGGGCCACGCTCGACCTAGCGGAGACGAAAGCTTTATCGCTCTCCATGACGGTCGCATCTCGCAACGGCAACACTTTGCGGCGGTGTGCTAGGCCCACGCAGTCGTCGCTATCACGCCTGTAATCGCTCCCTTACCCCAGCCGATCGCACATTGGGCGCCGCCATCTTCTGCTTCTGGGGCCCCGTGCGACCAGTGGGTGCCACCATCTTCTCCCCCCAGGTCCACGTGCGGCTCGTGGGCGCCGCCATCTTGCCCCACCCCCGCAACATGCGCTCCATGGACACCGCCATCTTACCCCGCCCCTACAACAGCGCTGCATGGCGCCGTCATCTTCTCCTTAACAGGTCCTCCGGACGCCGCCATTTTGTCTCCCCCACGGGACTGGAACGCTGGATCCGGGTCCTCCGATTCCCACTCTGTCTCGATCCGAGGTTTCTGTGTGGTCAATCTCACTGTCCAGGGCGTAGACTTCAGCGGGTTCCGCCTCTACGTCCTCCCCAACCTCTGTGCTGCACTATTGCTGGGTCTGGATTTTCAGTGTAATCTCCAGAGCCTCACCCTCAAATTCGGCGGGCCCCTACCCCTACTCAAGGTTGACCCCCCCTCCCTCTTTGCCAATCTAACTGCGGATTGCAAGCCCGTCGGCACCAGGAGCAGACGGTACAGCGCCCAGGACAAGGCCTTCATCATGTCCGAAGTCCAGCTGCTTCGGGAGGGTATTATCGAGGCCAGCAATAGCCCCTGGACAGCCCAAGTGGTAGTGGTTAAAACTGGGGAGAAACAGAAACACAGAATGGTTTTGGACTACAGCCAGACCATCAATTGGTACACGCAGCTCGACGCGTACCCCCTCCCTCGCATATCTGATATGGTCAATCAGATTGCACAGTACCGGGTCTTCTCAACGATTGACCTTAAATCCGCGTACCACCAGCTCCCCATCCGTAAATCGGACCGTCCCTACACTGCCTTCGAGGTGGACGGTCGCCTCTATCAATTTCTTAGGGTTCCCTTCGGCGTCACTAACGGAGTCTCGGTATTCCATAGAGAAATGGACCGAATGGTTGACCGGTACGGACTGCGGGCCACGTTTCCATCCCTGGACTAACGTCACCATCTGCAGCCACGACCAGCAGGACCACGACGCCAACCTTGCCAAATTTCTCCACACCGCCACTCTCCTCAACCTCACCTACAACAAGGAGAAGTGCGTGTTCAGCACCAACCGCTCAGCCATCCTCGGCTACGTAGTCCAAAACGGACTACTGGGGCCCGATCCCGACCGCATGCGCCCCCTCATGGAGCTTCCCCTCCCCACTGCCCCAAGGCCCTCAAACGCAGCCTTGGGTTCTTCTCCTACTACGCCCAGTGGGTCCCAAACTACGCGGACAAGGCCCGCCCACTCATACAGTCCACCCAATTTCCCCTCATGGCCGAGGCACAACATGCCTTCGCCCATATTAGAGCAGACATAGCCAAGGCCGGGATGCACGCAGTAGATGAGACACTGCCCTTTCAAGTAGAAAGCGGATGTCGTCCTTGCCGCCACTCTAAACCAGGCCGGCAGACCCGTGGCATTCTTTTCCCGCACTCTTCATGCCTCTGAAATTCGACACTCGTCTGTTGAAGCGGTGCGGCATTGGAGGCATTACCTGGCCGGCAGGAGATTCACTCTCCTCACTGACCAATGGTCGGTAGCCTTCATGTTCAACAACACGCAGCGGGGCAAGATCAAAAATGATAAAATCTTGCAGTGGAGAATCGAGCTCTCCACCTATAATTACGAGATCTTGTATCGCCCCGGCAAGCTCAATGAGCCCCCAGACGCCCTCTCCCGAGGTACATGTGCCAGCGCACAAGTGAACCAACTCCGTGCCCTGCACGACAGCCTTTGTCACCCGGGGGTCACTCGATTGTACCACCTTGTCAAAGCCCGCAATCTGCCCTACTCCATCGAGGAAGTACGGATAGTCACCAGAGACTGCCAGGTCTGTGCGGAGTGCAAGCCGCACTTCTACCGGCCAGACCGTGCGCGCCTGGTGAAAGCGTCCCGCCCCTTTGAATGCCTCAGCGTGGATTTCAAAGGGCCCCTCCCCTCCACCGACTGCAACACATATATCCTCAGTGTGGTTGATGAATTCTCTAGGTTCCCCTTCGCCATCCCATGCCCGGATATGACGTCTGCCACCGTATACAAGGCCCTCAACTCCATCTTCACTCTGTTCAGTTTCCCCGCCTACATCCACAGTGACGGGGGATCCTCATTCATGAGCGATGAGCTGCGTCAGTTCCTGCTCAGCAGGGGTATCGCCTCCAGCAGGACGACCAGCTACAACCCCTGGGGAAACGGGCAGGTAGAGAGAGAGAACGGGACGATATGGAGGGCCGTCCAGCTGGCCCTACAGTCCAGGAACCTGTCGCTGGCAGCAGGTCCTCCCTGACGCGCTCCATTCCATTCGGTCACTGCTGTGCACCGCAACTAACCACACACCTCATGAACGTGTCTTTACCTTCCTGAGGAAGTCCACATCCGGGGTGTCGTTCCCAACTTGGCTTGCAGCTCCAGGACCGGTTCTACTGCGTAGGCATGTCCGACTCCACAAGGCGGACCCCTTGGTGGACAGGGTACACTTGCTCCATGCCAACCTCCAGTATGCCTATGTGGAGTTCCCCGACGGCTGCCAAGATACTGTCTCCCTCAGGGACCTGACTCCCTCAGGTTCCACTCCCACACACTTCCCCACCCACGCGCCACCCTTCCCTCCCCCGGCGCTCCCAGCATTAGCCTGCCAGGTCAATCACTCCTTCCCCTGCCCACGCTAGAGGACGAGGAAGATTTTGGCACGCTCCCGGAGTCATCCAACTATTGGCCAGCATCAACACCGCCAGCACCGACGTCGTCGTCGCTGGCACCGCCAGCACCGACATCGCCACCACCGCTACATCGCTCCCAGCGAACCGTCAAACCACCGGACAGACTTAACCTCTGACGGGCACCAGACTACAAGATGGACATATATTTTTCCCCCTCCCCTCTGTAAATGATTTGTAAATCTGTATATAGTTCCACACCACCCCCGCCGGACTCATTTTTAACAGGGGGTGAATGTGGTGATCCACTGTGTGCACCTGTATTAGGGGATGTAGGGTAGAACCTGCACTACAGGTTCGCCGGTAGCCCCTGCCGGCTAGCTCCGCCCACAAGGAGCCGTATAAATATGCATGACTCCGCCTGATCAGCCATTTAGCCAGCTGCAGCAGGAGGCCACGCATCTGACTGTAATAAAGCCACAGTTGTACCAATCTGAGTCTTTCGTGCAATTGATCGTGTATCAGAGTGAGATTTGGGGTTCTGTACCCCACTTTCTGTGGATCACGCACCAGAATCGAGTTCTATTTTGATTTGCCAAAGGAAGCGAAGGGCTTTATGAGAGAACATGGACTGGGAGGAATGTGAGGACATTGAACTTTGGAGTTGTGCTTTGCATAGAAATGTGGGCACACAGGGTAGGTGGATTGGTGAAGATGATGCCGATTTGAGTGGAGAGGGTCAGTATGCCTTTTGTTTTTTCTTGTATGTTTGTTGTTTGCGGGGATGGAGGTTGAAGAGCGGACTGGGGGGATAAGGGGTAGCCAGGGGGGCAGGTGGTAGCCACTATGCTAGCCAGTTGGGCTAGTTAACGGGAGTGAAGTGGGGGATTGTCAGGAGGAGGGTATGGGGTAGGGGTGAATGGGTTAGTTCTTTGTTAGGTTATGGGGAGGGGGGTGGTGGGGGAGAGGGATGGGTGGGGCAGGTGTTCCACTCGGGTTTGGATATGAAGACAAGGGGGGGTGGTGGTGCTGGTCAATTGGAAAGTGACCTTCAAGTTTGGCAGTATTGCATCTGACCCCAGGGGTAGATAGGTGATGGTTAGTGGGAAGCTGGAGGGGCTGGCTGTGGTTCTGGTGAACGTTTATGCTCCAATTGGGATGATCTGGATTGCTTGAGGCGGATATTGGATAAGATTCCGGACCTGGACACACACAGGCTGATAATGGGGAGCAATTTTAACATGATTCTGGATCCAAGGCTGGAATGGTTGTGTCCCAGGCCTTTGAAGTTTCAGCTATGGCGAAGGAGTTGAGGGGTTAATGTACCGTATTGGGGAGGGGGGAGGGGGCGCAGTCCCGTGGCGGTTTGGACGAAGAATTTCTCATACTTTCTGCACGTGCACCAGGTGTACTCCCGGATTGATTTTTTCGTAATGGATAAGACCCTGTTAGCGGGTGTAGCCGATTCGGAGTATTCAGCTATCATGATCTCTGACCATGCACCTCACTGGGCGAATTCATCTTGATTTGGGCACATAGAGAGAGAGAGACTGGAACAAGAGGAGAGTGTGAGGCTAGTGGAGGTGATTTTGAGGGTGGACCGGAGGTACTCGGTTGTGCCTGAGGATGCGTTATTAAAGGAGCGACAGAGGATCCAGATGGAGTTTAGGTTGGTGTCCACAGGAAAGGTGATAGGGCAATTGCGGAGGGCCAGAGGGGAAGTGTATCAGTATAGGGAAAAAGCCAGCAGGATGTTGGTGCACCTACTGAGGAAGGAGAATGTGCAGGGATTAGGGCCCCCAATTGGGCTGAGGGAGGTGATGGACTGCATGGATTTGGTGTAGACGGAGAAGGCTCTGGCGCTGGGTGGGTTCCCAGCCGAGTTCTATCAGACATTTGGTGCGAAGCTGGGGTCCCTGCTTGTGGGGATGAATAATGAGTCGAGAGTAAGGGGATGCTCCCCCCCCCCCCCCCCCCCCCCCCATGTCCCCATGTTGTCGCAGACGTTTGTTCCGTTGATTTTGATGAAGGATAAGGACCTGGAGTAGTGTGTCATACCGCCCGATTTCACTGTTAAATGTGGATGCAAAGTTGTTAACGAAGGTGTTAGTGAAACAGATAGAGGACTGTATGCCGGGGGTGATAGGGGAGGACCAGAAGGGGCGGCAGCTGATGACAAATGTGCGCATGTTGCTCAAAGTTATTATGGCGCCCTCGGAGGGGCAACTTTTGATCGGGTCGAATGGGCGTAATTATTGGAGGAGCTGGGCAGGTTTGGGTTCAAGCAGGGCTTCATGGATTGGGTTCGGCTGCTGTACATGGCACCGATGGCAAGTTTCTGGCCAAACAGGACAAGTTTGGAATGCTTTGATGGAGGATAGGTGTGGCTGGTGTACGGTGGGGGGGTGGGGGGGTGGGGGGGTGCGGGGGGAGTGCGGGGGGGGGGGGCGGCGTGGTTGCTACATATCAAGTCCATACGTTCTGGATGTGTCCAACGCTGAGGGGATTCAGAGGTGTTCTCTGATGTCATGCCCAAGATTTTGGGCGTGGGTGTGGCCCCGAGTCCAGAGGTGGTGATATTTGGAGTGTTGAAAGAGTCCAGGTGGGGAGAGAGGCCGAAGTTTTGGCCTTTGCCTCCCTGATAGCTCAGAGACGGACTTCTTTGAGCTGGCGCGACTCGGAGCCACCAAAGGCGGTGGTATGGGTGAGCGATCTGGCAGAATTCCTGCACTTGGAAAAGGTTAAATTTGCCTTCCTGGGAGCGGAGGAGAGGTCCGCCCTGAGATGGAAGCCGTTTATCGACTTCTTTAAAATGAATTAAAGCATCAGTGGCGAGGGTATGTGGTGGTCAGGGGTTTCATGTTTTCCTTTGGTTTCGGGGGAGGGAATAAGGTTGGGTGAACTGCAGGCTTGTTATCAATTGTCTGGTGTTTGTATATCTGTTGCTTTTGTTTCTGATATTTCTACATATATATGCAAAATGCCTTTAATTAAAATATTTTTTTGAAAAGGAGGTCTATAATTGAAGAATCTTTCTTTGGACACCAGGAAGTAGAATTCATGGCCTGAAGTATGTTAACAGCAAGTCTTTATTAATAATTCATAACTATGTCAATATTTATAGTCGAGGTAGAGGTATGGAGCTGACCCCATTGTTGGCCTTCACCCAATTGTGTCCAGCTCCAGGCTGGCCCTGGGTCAGGTGTCTTCTTACATCCCTCAGTCCCACGTGGGTGGTACTGTACTCAGTCCCACATTAACCCTGTATGCGCCAGAGCCTTTTACTGCAGTAATCTGTCTGGTAGTAATTCTAGTCATGTTCACTCAGCACCGAGTAGATGAGAGACAATGTGATCAAGAGTTAACATTAAGGTAAATTCAGTTACTGATATGAGGAAGTTACTACCAGAATTAAAGGACTAAAGGACTTCACTTTTTTTTCCAAGATGGCGCCGGAGCGAGGCGACTCTCTGCAAGCTCTCCCCAACAGATCCACTTTTAACTTAACTTATACTCGTTCTAATCTTTTAAAAATTAATTCTAAAGCTAACATTATTACTAACCTCTCTCTTTTACATTGTATATCTTGTGTTGCCCTATTATGTATTTTCATGTATTTTCTTGTATTTTCTTGAATTTTGTTTAATTCCCTTTTCTTCCATGTACTGAATGATCTGTTGAGCTGCTTGCAGAAAAATACTTTTCACTGTACCTCGGTACACGTGACAATAAACAAATCCAATCCAATCCAATCCAATCCACTGTCACAAGTTGATTATCAGCACCATTCATTTCAATTGATTTCCTATGTGAGTGTTATCTGATATTTAATCAGCTTGTGAAGAGTGGATGGGAGGTGCGACAGTCCCGTGGTCTAATGGACATCAACTCATCCTGCCTGGTATTTAGGAAGAGGTTTTTCTCTGACGAACAGTTTGTTACCTGTGTATCGCTGACTGTTTTGGAAGGCAGCTGAAGAGGGCAAGTTTCACCTGACCACAGAAATGCTTTTATTTTGTGTCTGCCCCTGTCCAATACACATTTTGCTTACTGGACCAACATTAGATAACAATGTAACGATGCATGTGTTCCATCATGACCATGCTTTCCCTTGTTGTCAATGGATTATTGAATGGGTTAATAGAGTTGAGATATAGATCAACCATGATTTAATTATTCAGGGCTAAGGGGCTAAATTATCTCATCTTGTTCTTATGATCATACAATTCCAAACTAAATTAGAGGCTAACTGTAGATATATTTGGGGCAGCACGGTAGCATGGTGGTTAGCACAAATGCTTCACAGCTCCAGGGTCCCAGGTTCGATTCCCAGCTGGGTCACTGTCTGTGTGGAGTCTGCACGTCCTCCCCGTGTGTGTGTGGGTTTCCTCCGGGTGCTCCGGTTTCCTCCCACAGTCCAAAGATGTGCGGGTTAGGTGGATTGGCCATGCTAAATTGCCCGTAGTGTCCTAAAAAGTAAGGTTAAGGGGGGGGGGGGGTTGTTGGGTTACGGGTATAGGGTGGATACGTGGGTTTGAGTAGGGTGATCATTGCTCGGCACAACATCGAGGGCCGAAGGGCCTGTTCTGTGCTGTACTGTTCTATGTTCTATGTTCTATGTTCTATATTTGGGGGTGAGGACAGAGCCAGGGCTGGTGAGTGGAGCTGGACTGCAAATCAGCCTTGCTCTGGTTGAGTGCTGGAGCAGTCTGGAGGTGCTGCATAGTCCAGTCTTTTCCTTATCCTCATACATTTCTGAGCTAAATTAGAATCATTGATTGGTACAACACAGAAGGAGGCCATTTGGCCCATTGAATCTGTACTAGCTCTTTTGAATAGCAATCCAGTGAAGTGATTAGCATTGTGGCTTCACAGCGCCAGGGTCCCAGGTTCGATTCCCTACTGGGTCATTGTCTGTGCAGAGTCTGCACTTTCTCCCCGTATCTGCGTGGGTTTCCTCCGGGTGCTCCGGTTTCCTCCCACAGTCCAAAGACGTGCAGGTTAGGTGGATTGGCCATGATAAATTGCCCTTAGTGACCAGAAAAGGTTAGGAGGGGTTATTGGGTTATGGGGATAGAATGGGAGTGAGGGCTTAAATGGGTCGGTGCAGACCCGATGGGCCGAACGGCCTCCTTCTGCACTGTGTGTTCTATGTTCCATTCTCCTACCTTCATCTGCCTGAAAATTGTTTTTCTTCAAGTATTTACTCAATTAAAAGATGTGAAGTAAGAGCCATTACAGAACTGGCCACAAAAGGTGATAAATATTCCAGGCGGTAGGATCTTCAGAAAGGACAGGGAAATATGGAAAGAAGGAGGAATCGCGATATTAAGAAAGGACATAGGGTAGAATCTTTCCAGCTTTCCAGCCCATGGAAACTGGTTCAGAAGGGGGGGGGGGGGGGGGGAATTGGGAGGACATTTGTAAATTTGTACATCAAATCACATCCCACCTCCGGGTGATGTTGCCAGAGACGGGGTCAGAGCAAGTTAGCTATCCACCCGTTAGCAGCAAATAGCTCATTGGATCTATTAAGGGATGAATTTGAAACATGTTTGTGGAGCCACCTGATGGCGGTGGATAGGCCCCCTGATGAGGCGGGAGTCTGGCAAGTACGTGGAGCTGACCTTCTGGCAGCAGACTGGGTGCCATCAACCCCTCCTTTAAATCCCATGTTCCCAGAGCTGCTTTGATCATCTGTCCACCAGGCCACAGTCCATCCTTTGGAAGAGTTGCCCCTCCGAACTGGCTTGGCAGCTGTTGCAACACTGACTTGTTTATTTCAAATATCAGAATTTTCCATCTTGATGCACCCTCACTCTTACCTGCCTCAGCAGTGCCTACCTCTCCAGGTGACGTTACGGGCAGGACATTGTTGCAAGCCCTCCTAAGGAGTCTTCTGGTCCCTAAATCCAGCATTGTCCTGAATTGGACGGTGCTTCTACTGGCGGCTTTAGAATTGCCTGCCACGGGGAATGTTCATTATAGGTGGTGGCTGCCCGAACATCGGGATGGGATCCGCATTTATTCCTGATGACCGAAAAACTTCAAAGACAGGTAGCTTCTGCCCACTCAATCAGCAGTGGAAAGAAAATATTTCAGTGCAGATGAGCAGGCATGGGATACGCAAAGGGTGAAGTTTAATGCCCTCCTCCAGTGGCAAGTTTTGAGTCAGGGGCATTCAATTGGGTGGTTTGGTGAGGGCGGTACCCTGCTACTGTCCTGCCTTTACGTCCGGGATTAGTAGGCTCATGGATGGCCTTCCTGCCCAGTCACTAATTGAGGCCCTAAATTGATAATTAATACCACTGGCGTACAACTAATGGCGGGCAGTGGAGTGGCCATGTGGGAAGGGGAAAAGCAAAACCCGGTCAGGTTTGCCTGCAGCCTCCCATGGGATGTTCCCTCATTCAAACGAACTCTGCCTGAAAGACCCAGTATTGGGAAGAGGGAGTGGCCTGTTGTAAGCCACCTCCTGCTCTTTCTTACAGCAACACTTATCCCCCACCACCCCCACCAACCAGCAGCCCCTCCCTGCAAAACCCATTTTACCCTCACTTACTTGTGGGCTAGGTCCTTTGACAATCCCAGGCCTTTGGTGGGTGCATTGCCACCATTTGCCATCACTCCCAGTGGCGCTGACAGGCGATGGAGAGATTCTGCCTCTGATAGGCCAGCAGTTCTTGGGTGGGTGGGAAGGGGCGAGTTTTGTTCTGGGGTCCCAAATCTTGGGTAAGGCCTGCTGCGACTAATTACATGCCTAATGGGCACTGAGTGCATATTACCTGAGATTCTCCAACAGACGCTGTCTAGCCAACGGGAGAGACTCCGGGGGTGGAATTATCCGCAAGGCCCGACGCCGTCATGAAACCCGGAGAGGTTCACGACGGCGTCGGAGGCCGCTCCTTGCCCCCTATTCTGTTCCCCCCCCCCCATCCCCCGGGGGGCTAGGTGGGTCGTGCCGTACATCCCGACCGCGGGGTCTTGTCGAGGCCTGGCGCGCCGAGAATGACGCAGCCGGCTCGCCTAATGACGTCAGCCATGCATGCGCAGGTTGGCCGGCTCCAACCTGCACATGCGCGGCTGACGTCACGACGGCTGATGGCTCAAACCCGTGCATGCGCGGTTGCCGTCTTCGACTCCGCTGCCCCACAAGATGTGGCGGCTTGATCTTGCGGGGCGGTGGAGGGGAAAGAGTGCGTCCCTTTGAGACGCCGGCCCGACGATCGATGGGCACCGATCGCGGGCCAGTCCCCTCCCGAGCACGGTCGTGGTGCTCACTCCCCTCTCCGCCCCCCACAAGCCACAAAACAGCTTTTGCCACCATGTTCACGCTTGCAGCGACCAGGTGTGGTTGCCGCCGGCGTGAACCGGTCGGGAACGGCAGGTCGCTCGGCCCATCCGGGTCGGAGAATCGCGGGTTGCCATGAAAAACGGCGGCCCGCGATTCTCCGAGCGCCGCCATTTTGGGGGGGTTGGGAGAATCGCGGGGGGTGCCAGAGCGGCCCTCCCGCGATTCTCCCACCCGGCATGGGAGCGGAGAATCGCACCCCTGTTGCCTGGATTAAATTCTGCTCTCTCGGTAGAAATAAGAACAGCAAAGAATGCAAGAGTGTTGTGGGAATCCTGACAGGAATGATATAGAGGTGGAGATTCATACGTATGGAGTTCAAGAGAGCATGTAACTGAAAAATGTGTAGTCATATTGGGAAATTTCGCATTGACTGGAAAGAGCAGAACAGGTTGAGTCGTAATGGCAATGCATTTTGGTTGTGTTTTCGAAGTGTGAAACTAGACTTCCTCTGGCGACCCTGGAGTGAGCGGTGGCACATTTGGCAGCTCCCGCTCATGCTGCACATTTTGTGGCATTTACGCCAGATTGTTGCAGGAATTTTGTAGAGGAAAAGTGTAGAAGCAGGAGCAGAAGAAAGGGATCCCTAGTTTATGGAGCTAGTTTATGGAACGAACCAGGAGGTGATGGTGAGTGAGGAGCGGACAACGCGTGTGGGGATGGCAGACGAACAGGGTCGGACCCCGTCAGCTCAGTGGCGGATGGACCAGTTGGTGAGCGTCTTAAATGAGAAGTTCACCCAACAGCGGAAGGAGAGTGCGGAGGATCCGGCCCGGCGGTGGACTTGATCAAGGCGGTGGTTGACGGCGTGGAGATGAGACTGGCAGCCCAGAGACAGGCAATCCAGAGGTTGGAGGCTCTGGCGAGGGAGCAGGAGGAGCAGTCCACCTCGATGGCAGCAGAGATAGGGATGCTGCAAGACCAGCAGAAGAAGCTGCTTGAGAAAGTGGAGGGCCTGGAAAATCGTTCTCAGAAGCAGAACATTTGGATCGTGGGTCTGCCAGAGAGAATTGAAGGGTCAGATGTTGGTGCATATGTGGGGAAGATGTTGGAGAAGGTGCATTTAATCAACCGTTGGAGGTGGACCAGGCCCACAGGGCACTGATGCGAAAGCCCCAGGGGATTGAGCCGACGAGGGTGATGGTGGTACGATTACATAGGTTACTGGACAAGGAACGCATTATGAGGTGGGCCAGACAGACAAGGAGATGTATGTGGGAAGATGTTGAGATGCGGGTGTATCAAGACCTGGGAGCAGAGCTCGCGAAGAGGAGGGCAAGCTTTAATAAGGTCAAGTCGGCCCTGCACAAGAAGGGCAGAAAGTTTGGACTACTGTACCCGGCACGCCTGTGGGCGACCTATGGGGGCCGGGAGTGGTACTTTAGCTCGGAGGAGGAGGCAGCGGACTTTATGAAGGAGAATAGACTGACAGGAGAAGGAGTATCTTGAACTTTGACGGAAGAGAACTGAACTATGTTTTGTAAAACTTTGGGTTTGCATTGTTCGGACCTATTTCGAGTGTTTTGCATGTTTCTTTCCGGTTTTTTTGGTTCTGTTTGGGGTTAGACTGGTTGTGGTGAATGTGATTCACACTATATATAGTTGCCAATATCACTCCATGAATAAAGGTTCGTTATCTACCCATTGTAAGTGCAGTTGCACTATCCGACCATCAGGGGGAGTCGCTCTGGGAGTACGCGAGAGTTTGTACTGGGCTCCTCCCTTGGCTCCGCCCAGGACTCCTCCCCCTGGGACCGATGTATAAAGATCAGTGCCTTAGAGCCAGCCTGCCAGTTCACCTGAAGTTCAACGACGAATAAGCTGGCTCTATTGTAAGTGTATTAAAGCCTCTGTTCAGATCCAACTACACGTGTTCGCTGAATTGATGATTCCATCACTGGTATATAGTAATTTGTTAAGGGAGGTGGCGTGTGTCTCTGTGCTCGGACCTTGGGAAGGATTGTTTGTTTGTTTTTGCTTCTTGCCTTTGTTTTGACTGTTTGCATTAACAGCGGGGGAGAAGGGAACCAGTGAGGGCTAAGATGCCATGGGCAGGGGCTGCCAGGCTAGCTGGGAGGGCTAGTTCACAGAAGCAAAGTGGGGGGTGAGCTGAAGACCGATGTGGGGAGGGAATGGAGGGGGAGGGGAAGGGGGGACTAGACAGCTGACGGGGAGGGGACTTTCAAGGTGGAGGAGAAGGAGGGTTGATGACGGTAGTTGCCCGAGGGCGGGCCAGAGGACGTACTGGACATTGGCTCCAGACTGGCCTAGGAGAGGTTATGGTTGATCGGTAGGGGTGGGGGGTGGGAAGGGGGGTGGGCGCGGGGTGCCCCCAACCAGGCTGGTCACGTCGAACGTTCAGCGTCTGAATGGACCAGTCAAAAGGGCCTGTGTATTCACACACTTGTGGCAACTGAAGGCACTGCCCGTATATTAGAGGTACAATGGTAAATCCCTGCCTGGTGGCTCTGCCCAGTAGGCGGCGTTTAAATGTGTGTGCTCTTCTGTGCTGCAGCCATTCTGGTTCCAGCTACAGGAGGCACAACATCTTGTTCAATAAAGCCTCGATTGTTCCACTATTCTCGTCTTGTGGTAATTGATGGTGCATCAACCTGACATCCAATATTAGAATATATGAATTGGGTCCGGTTGTTATATCAGGCACCGGTGGGGAATGCAAGGACCAACCATAAGACCATAAGACATAGGAGTGGAAGTAAGGCCATTCGGCCCATCGAGTCCACTCCACCATTCAATCATGGTTGATTTCAACTCCATTTACCCGCTCTCTCCCCATAGCCCTTAATTCCTCGAGAAATCAAGAATTTATCAATTTCTGTCTTAAAGACACTCAATGTCCCGGCCTCCACCGCCCTCTGTGGCAATGAATTCCACAGACCTACCACTCTCTGGCTGAAGAAATTTCTCCTCATCTCTGTTCTAAAATGACTCCCTTTTATTCTAAGGCTGTGCCCCCGCGTCCTAGTCTCCCCTGCTAATGGAAACAATTTCCCTACGTCCATCCTATCCAAGCCATTCATTATCTTGTACGTTTCTATTAGATCTCCCCTCAACCTCCTAAACTCCAATGAATATAATCCCACGATCCTCAGACGTTCATCGTATGTTAGGCCTACCATTCCTGGGATCATCCGTGTGAATCTCCGCTGGACCCGCTCCAGTGCCAGTATGTCCTTCCTGAGGTATGGGGCCCAAAATTGCTCACAGTATTCTAAATGGGGCCTAACTAGTGCTTTATAAAGCCTCAGAAGTACATCCCTGCTTTTATATTCCAAGCCTCTTGAGATAAATGACAACATTACATTTGCTTTCTTAATTACGGGCTCAACCTGCAAGTTTACCTTTAGAGAATCCTGGACTAGGACTCCCAAGTCCCTTTGCACTTTAGCATTATGAATTTTGTCACCGTTTAGAAAATAGTCCATGCCTCTATTCTTTTTTCCAAAGTGCAAGACCTCGCACTTGCCCACGTTGAATTTCATCAGCCACTTCTTGGACCATTCTCCTAAACTGTCTAAATCTTTCTGCAGCCTCCCCACCTCCTCAATACTACCTGCCCCTCCACCTATCTTTGTATCATCGGCAAACTTGGCCAGAATGCCCCCAGTCCCGTCATCTAGATTGTTAATATATAAAGAGAACAGCTGTGGCCCCAACACTGAACCCTGCGGGACACCACTTGTCACCGGTTGCCATTCCAAAAAAGAACCTTTTATCCCAACTCTCTGCCTTCTGTCTGACAGCCAATCGTCAATCCATGTTAGTACCTTGCCTCGAATACCATGGACCCTTATTTTACTCAGCAGTCTCCCGTGAGGCACCTTGTCAAAGGCCTTTTGGAAGTCAAGATAGATAACATCCATTGGCTCTCCTTGGTCTAACCTATTTGTTATCTCTTCAAAGAACTCTAACAGGTTTGTCAGGCACGACCTCCCCTTACTAAATCCATGCTGACTTGTCCTAATCCGACCCTGCACTTCCAAGAATTTAGAAATCTCATCCTTAACGATGGATTCTAGAATTTTGCCAACAACCGAGGTTAGGCTAATTGGCCTATAATTTTCCATCTTTTTTCTTGTTCCCTTCTTGAACAGGGGGGTTACAACAGCAATTTTCCAATCCTCTGGGACTTTCCCTGATTCCAGTGACTTTTGAAAGATCATAACTAACGCCTCCACTATTTCTTCAGCTATCTCCTTTAGAACTCTAGGATGTAGCCCATCTGGGCCCGGAGATTTATCAATTTTCAGACCTTTTAGTTTCTCTAGCACCTTCTCCTTTGTGATGGCAACCATATTCAACTCTGCCCCCTGACTTTCCTGAATTGTTGGGATATTACTCATGTCTTCTACTGTGAAGACTGACGCAAAGTACTTATTAAGTTCCTCAGCTATTTCCTTGTCTCCCATCACTAGATTACCAGCGTCATTTTGGAGCGGCCCAATGTCTACTTTTGCCACCCGTTTGTTTTTAATGTATTTAAAGAAACTTTTACTATCATTCCTAATGTTACTGGCTAGCCTACCTTCATATTTGATCCTCTCCTTCCTTATTTCTCTCTTTGTTATCCTCTGTTTGTTTTTGTAGCCTTCCCAATCTTCTGACTTCCCACTACTCTTTGCCACATTATAGGCTCTCTCTTTTGCCTTGATGCATTCCCTGACTTCCTTTGTCAGCCATGGCTGCCTAATCCTCCCTCTGATAACCTTTCTTTTCTTTGGGATGAACCTCTGCACTGTGTCCTCAATTACTCCCAGAAACTCCTGCCATTGCTGTTCTACTGTCTTTCCCACTGGGCTCTGCTTCCAGTCGATTTTCGTCAGTTCCTCCCTCATGCGCCTGTAATTACCTTTATTTAACTGTAAAACGTTTACATCTGATTCTACCTTCTTTCTTTCAAATTGCAGACTGAATTCTACCATATTATGATCACTGCTTCCTAAGTGTTCCCTTACTTTAAGGTCTTTTATCAATTCTGGCTCATTACATAACACTAAGTCCAGAATAGCCTGTTCCCTCGTGGGCTCCATCACAAGCTGTTCCAAAAAGCCATCCTGTAAACATTCAATGAATTCCCTTTCTTTGGGTCCACTGGCAACATTATTTACCCAGTCCACCTGCATATTGAAGTCCCCCATGATCACTGTGACCTTGCCTTTCTGACATGCCCTTTCTATTTCGTGGTGCATTTTGTGCCCCTGGTCCTGACCACTGTCAGGAGGCCTGTACATAACTCCCATTATGGTTTTTTTGCCTTTGTGGTTCCTCAACTCTACCCACACAGACTCCACATCGTCTGACCCTATGTCGTTTAGTGCTATTGATTTAATTTCATTTCTAATTAACAAGGCAACCCCGCCCCCTCTACCCACCTCTCTGTCTTTTCGATAGGTTGTAAATCCCTGGATGTTTAACTGCCAGTCCTGAACCCCCTGCAACCACGTCTCTGTGATGCCTACCACATCATACCTGCCAGTCACAATCTGGGCCACAAGCTCATCTACCTTGTTCCGTACACTGCGGGCATTTAAATATAGCACCTTTAATTCCCTATTGACTGTCCCTTTTTGTTTTCTTAGTGTGGTGGACCTTGGTTTACTGAGCCTTTCCATACACTGTGTCATATTTTGTGAGATGGGGACTATCGTAACCTCTCCTGAGCTCTGTCTTTTCGTGATTTTTTGTAATCCTAAGCAGCTACGCTTCCCACTGATTCCTTCACCTCTTGGTTCCCTGACTTTCCCTTCCCCCCCCAATCTCTAGTTTAAAGTCCTATTGACCACCCTATTTACTCTTTTCGCCAGAACACTGGTCCCAGCTCGGTTCAGGTGGAGACCATCCCAACGGTATAGGTCCCCCCTGTCCCAAAACCGATGCCAGTGTCCCATGAAAAGGAACCCCTCTTTCCCACACCACTCTTTCAGCCACGTGTTAACTTCCCTTATTCTTGCCTCCCTATGCCAATTTGCACGTGGCTCGGGCAGTAATCCGGAGATTATGACCCTTGAGGACCTGTTTTTTAATTTGAATCCTAACTCTTTATAATCTCTAAACAGGTCCTCTTTCCTAGACTTGCCTAAGTTGTTGGTACCGACATGGACCACAACAACTGGATCCTCCCCCTCCCTCTCCAATATCCTTTCAAGCCGGTCAGAGATGTCCCGCACCCTAGCACCGGGCAGGCAACATACCATGTGGGACCCTCGATCCTGCTCACAAAGGATACTATCTATCCCTCTGATAATAGAATCCCCTACAACTACAACTTGCCTATTTACTTCCTCCCCTTGAATGGCCTGCTGAACCATGGTGCCTTGGTCAGCTGACTCATCCTTCCTGCAGCCCTGTTCGCCATCCACACAGGGAGCAAGTGCCTCGTACCTGTTGGACAGGGTCAAGGGCTGAGGCTCCTGAGTTCCTGACTGCTGGTTCCCTTTACCTGCCTGACTTGCAGTCACACCCTGCTGTCCCTGGCCACTGGCAGAATTTAAACTATTTACTCTGACAGGTGTGACTGCCTCCTGAAACAAAGTGTCCAGGTAAGCCTCCCCCTCCCGGATGTGCCTCAGTGTGTGAAGCTCAGACTCCAGCTCATCAACTCTGAGCCGGAGTTCTTCGAGCAGCCAACACTTACTGCAGATGTGGTCGCTGCAGCTCGCAATGGGATCTGCCAGCTCCCACATCAAGCAGCTTAAGCACATCACCTGACCAGCCATCTCTAATTAATTAATTTGTTTAATTTAAGTTTACGAGTTTTAAATTTGGGGCAGATTGGTTATCAACCAATCAGATCACAGCTTCCCTCTGACGTCACTTTTGAAAAAAAAAGTGGAAAACAGGAAGTTACCGTTAGGTCTGTATACTCACCCAGAGACTGCTCCTCCTCCTCTGAACGGCTCCCGAAACTAGGCCTCGATCCCCGGGTTAAAGTGAGTTTTTATACTCACCCAGAGATTGCTCCTCCTCCTCTGAACGGCTCCCGAAACTAGGCCTCGATCCCCGGGTTAAAGTGAGTTTTTATACTCACCCAGAGACTGCTCCTCCTCCTCTGAACGGCTCCCGAAACTAGGCCTCGATCCCCGGGTTTGGTCAGAATATTTTAGTCTGGGTAGGGGGACAAGGCGGGGTGTCCACTCTCCCACTACTGTTTGCGCTGGCCATAGAGTCTTTGGCAATGGCGATGAGGGCATCGAACATTTGGCGGGCGATAGTGAGAAGGAGGGGTGGAACATAGGGTCTCGCTCTATGCGGATGATTTGTTACTTTACATAACAGACCCGTTGGGGGGATTGCAGGAATTATGGGAATGCTGGAGGATTTGGCTGGTTCTCAGGTTAAAAACTGAACATGACCAAGAGCGAGGTCTTCGTGATCCAGGCAAGGGGGCAGGAGAGGAGACTGAGGGAGATGCCATTCAAAGTGGTGGAAGGGAGTTTTAGATACCTGGCGATTCAGGTGGCAAGGGACTGGGGTCAGCTTCATAAACTAAATTTAGGCAGGGTGATTGAGCAGATGAAAGGGGACTTCCATAGGTGGGACGTGCACCCCCGTCATTGGCGGGGAGGGTACAGACTGTGAAGGTGACAGACCTCCCGAGATTGCTGTTTGTATCTTTCAATCTTCATTCCTAAGGTATTTTTTAGAAAGTTAAATACGGCAATCTCGGGTTTTATATGGGCTGGGAAGGTCCCGAGGGTGAAGAAGGTCCTTCTTGTGCAGGGGCGGGGGAAGGGGGGGCTTGGCCCTTCCGAACTTTATTAACTACTGTCATAATATCCACTTATGTATATCATGAGATGCAGACAGGCAGCGATTGACACACAGAATAACAAATGAACACACATGACACAGAACAACCAATCACCACCACTATAAAGCCCACAGGGCAGTAAGGCTCTCTCTCTCTCTCACAGGACATGGCTAGGGAGATAGTCGCAGTGCACAGGCCAATGAACATCATCACCGTGTGATGGAGAGTTAGTCTGGTCAAGCCAGTAGGAGGTTATCAGTTACGTTAATAGAGTGTCAACCTACAGCAGGTTATGTACAGCAATCAACAGGTTCAATAAAACAGTGTTGGACCATCTCCTGTGTCGGAAGACTGTTTCTTGTTTTACTGCATCCAGTTGCAGTCGATGTTAGACCAACACAGATAACACATCAACTACTACTGGGTGGATAATATTTCGATGGTTAGGTAATGGATAGTGGGGGTGGGGTCGGTGTGGGAGCGAGTGGAGGGCATGAGTCTAGAGGCTTTGTTAACGGCACATCTGCCATTCTCGCCAGCTTGGTACTCCACAAGCCCAGTGGTAGTAGGAGCCCTGAGAGTGTGGGGCAATGGAGGCAGCACATGTGACTGGAGGGGGCTTCGGTATGGTCACCGATCAGTGACAATCACTGGTTCACTCCGGGGGGCGGGGGGAGGGGGGGGGGGCTCAGGAGGTGGCAGCGGGCAGGGATTGAGAGGTTTGGGGATCTCTTCATTGAGGAGGGTTTCCGTAGCCTGGAAGAGCTAGAGGAGGAGTTTGAGTTGCCGGGTGACAGGTTCCAAGCTTCCCTCGCCTCCCTCTCAGGGGACTACAGGATAAGGTCATGTCTAAAACAGGGGTTAGGGAGGGGAGGGCCTCGGAAATATATAGGGAATTCATGGAGTGGGAAGGGGTCCCAATCGGGGAGATGAAGAGGAAGTGGGAGGAAGAGTTGGGAGGGGAGCTGGAAGTCGGAATATGGGAGAAGGCCCTGAGGAGAGTCAATGCATCCTTGTTGTGTGCCAGGCTTAGCCTGATCCAGTTCAAGGTGGTCCACAGGGCTCATATGACTGTGACCCGGGCGAGTAGGTTTTTTGAGAAGGTGGAGGACAGATGTGGGCGGTGCGGGGGAAGTCCGGCAATCGTGTACGTATGTTTTGGGTGTGTCGAAGCTGAGGTGATTCTGGCAGGGGTTCGCAGATGTATGTCAGAGGTCCTGGAAGGGAGGGTGACTCCAAGTCCAGAAGTGGCAATATGTGGAGTGTCGGAAGATCCGGGAGCCCGGGGGGAGGGGAGAAATGCCGACGTTTTGGCCTTTGCCTCCCTGGTGGCCCGGAGACGGATTTTGCTGTGATGGAGGGACTCGGAGCCTCCAAAGTCAGGAGTGTGGGTCAGTGACATGGTAGGGTTTCTCAGGCTAGAGAAGATTAAGTTCGCCTTAAGGGGTTCAATACAGGGTTCGCTCGGAGGTGGCAGCCATTCAGCGACTTCTTTAAGGAAAACTGACTGTCAGCAGGAGGGGTGTGGGTGGAATGGTGTGGGAGTGGGGGGGGGGATAGGGGAGGCATGGAAGTGAAGAATAAGTACAGGGAATCTAATATATGGGTATCTAGGAGTTAGGGCGGGAAGAAATTGGGTATGTTATTGTGGGGTTTTTGTGTGTGTCGGACCTCTCTGCTGTTTAGAATGTTAAAATGTTAAAATGATAAATGCTCAATAAAATGTTTTCTAAAAAAAAAAGGAGTGCGAAACTAGAGAGCACGGAGGTTTAAAACAAGAAGCTTTATTTAGAATGTATTATCTCTCTCATGGCAGTTCTCTCTCGCTTTCTATCTCTCGCTAGGACTGATGACATCACTTCCGGTGAATACATTAATACAACAGAGCTTCAATGGAGCTAATAAGAATTAATGCAAGTACATAACATTTTCTCCCCCCTTAAATTGAGCAATCCCAGCAAGTTCAAAACAAGTTCAACATGAACAATGATCAAGTCAGATGGTCTGGAGATTGCCGCTCTTGGAACAGTTGACAGTGAACCTCTGGCATCTTCTTCACTTTGGTGGTATGGTTTAACTGCCGTAGAAGTAGGAACTTGAGGTTGTCCCTGTGTCTGATCAGAAGTGAGGTGTTGCTTTACTCAACAAAGTCTGTTAGTGTCAGGGCTGTAGGGAAAGTCAATTCATGATTTTGTGGGATTGAACCTAGATCTTCTGCAGGCCCCAATTCCTCCTTCCAGCCAGCAACTGGTCAGATAATGTCACCTCTGGTCTGGACAGTTTAAAAGACTGATGCAGTCTTTGCAAAGATTGTGGCAGGAACCCATTTCTCCCCTGTGGAGTAATTCCTAGCCAAAACTCCTTGTCCTTTGTGAAACGTGATGCTTTGCCTTGCTTTCCCACTGTTCTATTTGTACTGGCTTTGCAATTGTACAATCGCTTTGTGTTTTCGGAGGTTTCAACAGATCAAACGCAGAACGTAATTGTCTTTTCACCATTATAAATGCAGGATGGGCCTTGGTCATGAAATGTGCGGTATTCCTATATACCAGAAAGAACTTATTAAGACATTTGATCAGTGAACATTGTTCCCTGGTTGCTCTGAAGGTATGTTTCATAGTTTGGACAAAACGTTCTGCTAATCCAATAGTAGCAGGGTGGTACGGTACAGACTTAACATGTTGAATGCAATTCTCTTGTAAGAAATCTTTGAAGTCTTGTGAGACAAATTGGGGTCCCTGGTTGCTTATCAATTTTTCAGGATATCCAAAACAATTAAACACTTCCCCTAGCTTCTCAAAAGTCTTCTCTGATGAGGTAGATTTCATCACAGCAACCTCTGGCTCACTTGGAGTGAGCATCGACCATGACTGTTACCAAGAACATATGTCCTGCAAAAGGTGCTGCAACATCCACATGCATGCATTGCCAAGCCTCTTCAGGCCATTCATATGGGTGCAGCCGTGCTAAAGGTGACAGGTTTCTTGCCTTTGCATAGAAAGTTCTAGTTTTCTGTTAAATTTCTGTGTCCAGTCCAGGCCACCAGAGATTACTTCTTGCTATTTCCTTCAAGCGTACAACTCCAAAATGACCCTCATATAGCTTCTCTAACACCTCAATGGTGGCAGAATAATTACTCTGAGCACCCATAAAAAACACCCTGACTGTACTGACAGCTCCAATCTCCTGGAGCAGTCGGGTTTCAGGTTAGGTTCTGAAATCTTCCTTCGTAACACCATATCCATCACTTTGAGAGTATCTGAGCTCTCTGAGTATGTTTCCTCACTGGAGGAAAGTAGCTGGTGTGTTGTCTACTTGTTCAAGGTAGAAGATATTCCCATTTGAACAATCTGACAAACCAGCTGGTAGTGGTAATCTTGAAAATCCATCCACATTACCATGTAGACTTGACTGTTGGTGCTTAATGGTATTAATATTTGCAGACAAAAGCAATACCCGTCTTTGCACTACACTTGCGGCAAGTGACAGAATTCCCGTGTGTAGTCCAAAAAATAATAGTTAATGAATGATCATCTTTCAATAATGTGAACTTTTCCGGTACAGGGATTGATGGAATTTCTTTACTCCAAAATGTATCACTAATGATTCCTTTTCAATCTGGGCATAGTTATTTTCAATTCTGCTCAAGGTTCGAGAAGCAAAAGCAATGGGTCTTTCTTCACCTGATGGCAAGATGTGAGAGACCACCACTTCTACAACATAAGAAGATACATTGCAACAAACTGTCAGGGTAGTGTAGGATCAACGTGCATGAGAACTTCAAATTTAAGTGACGCTTCTTTGGCTATGCATGAAAGCTTTATTGCAATGATCCACCCACTTCCATTTCTTGTTCTAGTACAAGAGGTTATGTAATTGTTTCAGAATTGTTGCCAAGTTTGGGACAAATCTTTCATAATAGTTCAACAATTCCAGGAAGGAAAGTAACCGGTTAATATTCTGAGATGCAGACGACTCTGTCATGGCCTTAACCTTTGAAGGAGATTTGTGAAAGTGTCAACCTCATGTCCCAAATACGGAGCGGAGGATTGGAAGTACTCACACTTGTCCTTACAGACTCTCAGACCATAGTTCCCAATCTCTGGAGAATGACATCCAGATTTCAACGGTATTCCTCTTCATGTCTTCCACTGACTAGGATTTCATCCAGGTAGCACTGGACTCTGCTCAGTTCACACAGGATCTGATCCATTGCTCTTTGAAACAATGCAGGAGCTGGTGTGATACCAAACGACAATCTTTGCTGCCGGAGCAACCCTTTGTGTCCCAGTTTTCAGAAGTTTCTGTGACTTCTTGTCCACATTCATCTGTAAGTAAGCTTGGCTCAGATCAACTTTGATGACATGTTGGCCTCCTGCCAATCCCGCAAACAGATCATCAGTGTGAGGTCATGGGTATTGTTGAGCACATAACACTGGATTTATGGTGACCTTGAGGTCCCCGCAAATCCTCACAGATCCATCTTTCTGGATGACTGGAACTATTGGCATGGACCATTCACTGATGCTGGCAGATTCCAAGACTCCAGACTTCCCGTGCTCTAAGTCAGCCTCTACCTTTGGCCTAATAGCATATTGCATGCAAACATTTTGCTTGGCTTCCTTCTTTTATTTTCAGTTTATACCTGTAATGTCTTTCATGCTCCCTCATTGAACCATTGAAACAACAATGTGCTTGTTTAAAATTTTCAGAAGGCCAGATTCTCCATTGGTCATCATGTTTACTTTGGCTCAGATCAGTTGACTCTTCTCCAGCCATGTTTGACCCATCAACGCTGGATAGCTTCCCTTTACTACATGTAAATCTGCTGTTTGCCAATTAAGTTACACAGCTACTTTAATGCAGCTTTTCAGTGGAACCACTTCTCATGTGTCTGTCTTCAGCACTTTCATTGACGGCCTTAAGGGAATATTTATTTTCTCCTTGTAAACAATCTCTGGCACCAATGTAACTGCTGCCCCAGTGTCAACTTCCATCCTTACTGACTATCCATTATATTGATGTGTACTATGGCTAGCACATTCAGTGATAATTCCTTCTCTAATTGTGAGTTGCTTTGTTTCCCTTGATCCTTTTGAACAGCATGGACATTCCTCCTTTTACTTTGTTTAAATGCTGTCGTAATTTGTTCTTGCTCCTTATTTTTACTAAGAACTTGCTTTCTTTTCCCTGCAGCCATGCTCTTTGTGTCCTTTTTTACAACGGCTTCAACATTTAAAAAAAATATTTTTTGGGGGATGTAGGCTTCGGTGGCTTGGACAGCAGCGGTTGCACATCCTTACTTGCCCTTGAGAAGGTGGTGGTGAGCTGCCTTCTTGAACTGCTGCAATCCATGTGGTGTGGGTGTTATTAGGGAGGGAGTTACAGGATTCTGACCTGGTGACAGTGAAGGATCGGCGATATATTTCGAAGCCAGGATGGTGAGTGACTTTGAGGGGAACTTCCAGGTGATGGTGTTTCCATGTATCTGCTGCTTTTTGTCCTTCTAGATGGTAGCGGTTGTTGTTTTGGAAGGTGCTGTCTAAGAAATTTTGGTGAATTCTTGCAGTGCACCTTGTAGATGGTACAGATGCTACTGACTACTGCGCATCAGTGGTGGAGGGTTTGAATGTTTGTGGAAGACATGCCAATCAAGTGGGCTGTTTTGTCCTGGATGGTGTCCAGCACTCATCCAGGCATGTGGGGAGTATTCCATTACACTCCTGACTTGTGCTTTGTTGGTGGTGGACAGGCTTTGGGGAGTCATGAGGTGAGTTTCTCAATGCAGGATTCCTAACCTCTGAAATGCTCTTATAGCCACAGTATTTATATGGCTAGTCCATTTCCATTTTTGGTCAATGGTAACCCCCAGGATGCTGATAGTGGGGAATTCATTGATGCCATTGAATGTCAACGGGCGATGGTTTGATTCTCTCTGATTGGAGATGGTCATTGCCTAGCACTTGTGTGTGGTGCAAATGTTACGTGCCACTTGTCAGCCCACGCCTGTATATTGTCCAGGTCTTGCTACATTCGGACATGACTGCTTCATTATCTGAGGAGTTGTGAATGGTGTTGAACATTGTGCAATCATCAGCGAACATCCCCACATCTTCCCTTATGATGGAAGGAAGGTAATTGATGAAGCAGTTGAAGATGGTTGGGCCGAGGACACTATACTGAGGGTACCATGTCTTTACACCAACATTCAGTGGCAGAATGCCCCCGCTTCGCACATCGTTTAACATGTACAAATCTCGAGATTCTTGGGTGTCGATTCAGCAGCCATTTTCCTGAGCTTCCTTTGCAGCCAGCTCCATGAAACAACAATTTCCATAGTCTTCTGCAGGTTAAGATTACTCTAATATAGCAAATATTTGTGTCGCTTTGCTATGTAGACCATAAACAATCTATCCTGAATAATGTAATTCAGCATATCTCCTAACTCACAATATTTTGTACGTCTTTTAAGCATAGCCACAAATTGCATCCCCCATCTTATTGGTTTATTTTATGGAATCTAAAGCGCTCTGCAATTGCCAAGAGTCTCGGTGAAAATTCTACAATCTGCTTGTATGTCTTAATGCCTGGCTTTTCAGGTTGCAATAACTATGGAGGAGATTAAATGCTCTCACCCCCCTCCCATCACACTCAGGAAAGTGAGCACCATAATATCTTCTGCCATTTTGTTTGCCTGAGAAAAATAGTCAGAACAGCAGTATAGAAGCTCCATCGCTCACCTTTTTCATCAAAGGGCCGGCGATGCTGAAAACCCGTCATTTTTCTATGAATGGGCGTTTCCTGTGTGTATACTTTGCAACCGCACTTTCATCAGCTACCTTGATTCCCTCACACACAAGGCAACAACGTGAGCTTCAGCCTCTTATTTATCACAGACAGCTGTCTAATCAGTTCTGCAGGAAAATTATCGTTACTCACGTCCACCTAGCCTGTTCGTTCTCCATAGCATGTGTCATTGGGGGGGGGGGGGGGGGGGGGGGGGCGTTTACCTTCCTAACTCATCTTTTATTCCAACTTTAATTCCTTACAGTGGAGAAGGAGGAGAAGGAGATTAAGGTTAGTTTGAGTGATCTGTAAGTTAGTTGATTCTAAAATTTGCATTGTGAGGTAAGTGGGAAATGCATTTTCAGCTGTTGAGTTTCAAAAGGGAGTTCAGAGGTGACCAGGAACATTTGCATCTCACAACGGTTTCATGTGTAAACAGTGGAATTGTATTGACACTAAATTAGGGACAAAATAGAAAACATTAAATATTTTCATATTTGGAGAAGTTAAGTTCAAAAAACTGTTTGAGGTCAATGGAAACGGGGATGAAAGAAGAAAAAAATATTTAAGGAAGGATGTTTAATTGAGTTGGGGAGGCTGTGGGGGAAATGTCTGAAGACCAATTCCTTTGTGTGTGAGCTGCTGCTGTTGAAACGCTGGCAACCAGGAGAGTATTTGTTTTAAGAGAAAAGTTTCTTTCTGAACCTCCTTTCGGAATTCCGTGCCAGAGTGGAAGTCGTTAGATGTACCTTGTGATGAGCCATCAATCGAACGCGAGACGAGTTGCTGTACAGAAGTTAGGCTTTAATAAGCTAGAAGTTAGCCCTGCGGTCGACACAGTAAATGGACGACCGTTGGGCGTTCTGGGTATTTATACCTCGCTCTGAAGCGGGGTTAACTCAGCATCTTGACTAATCGGGGAGCTGTCACATGACTGGTCTTAACCAATCGGTCGAGAGGCACATGACCGACCAGGGCCAATGGTAAGCCAGTGTTCTGCACCAATGGCAGACAGCTATGCAAATCATACCACCACACCTTGATTAAAGTGACAACAATTCCTTTAGTTGGGAAATAAAACTGGATTTTTACAATTAAAAATCTTTAATGGAGCTTGTTGCCAAAACGTAGTTTAATTGTGTACTTTGTGTTCTGTAAGATTGTTAAACTGTGTAACTTTGATCTTGCATGCTTCAGCTCTTCTTATTTTTAAAAAATATTTTTATTCTTGTCCTTTTTCACATTTTCTCCCAAATTTACACCCACCAACAATAAACAATAATCAGTAACGAAAAATGCTGGAAAATCTCAGCAAGTCTGGCAGCCTCTCTAGGGAGAGGAAAGAGCTAACGTTTCGAGTCTGATGACTCTTTGTCAAAGCTAACAGACAGAGAAAGTGGGAAATATTTATACTGTGGAGTGAGAATGAAAGATGAGTCATAGCCACAGAAACCCAGGGAAACCGGGTGCTAATGGCCACAGAAACCAAGGGGAAGGAGTGTTAATGGCAGTCCCCGGAGAGGACAAAAGACGTGAAAGGTCAAACAGCAGAGAAACTAACATCAGAGGATGAACTGTAGATGTGGGGGGGGGGGGGGGGGGGGGGGGGGGGGGGGGGGGGGGGGGGGGGGAAGCAAAGAACAGAAAGGTGAAGGAAAGGTGGATAAGATTGGGAGGGGTGGAATTAAATGTATATTAACAAAGAAAGAAATGGTAAAAGACAGTTAAAATGAAATGAAAACAAATGGGTCGAGGTGGGGTAGAGGTGATCATCTGAAGTTGTTGAATTCGATGTTCAGGCCGGAAGGCTGTAACGTGCCTAACCGGAAGATGAGGTGTTGTTCCTCCAGTTTGCGTTGCGCTTCACTGGAACATTGCAGCAGGCCAAGAACAGACATGTGGGTGTGGGAGCAGGGTCTTTTGTTAAAATGGCAAGCTACGGGAAGGTCAGGATCCTGAATGCACACAGACCGAAGATGCTCAGCAAAGCGATCACCCCGTCTGCATTTGGTCTCTCCGATATAGAGGAGACCACATTGGGAGCAGCGAATGCAATAGACCAAATTGGAAGAGATGCAAGTGACACGCTGCTTAACCTGGAATGAGTGTTTTGGGCCTGGGATGCTAAGCATGGAAGAGGTAAAAGGGCATGCGTTACACCTTCTGCGATTGCATGGGAAAGTGCCATGGGTGATGGGAGAGGTACTGGGTATGGTGGAGGAGTGGAGTAGATTGTCTCGGAGGGAACGGTCTCTGCGGAATGCTGACAGAGGAAGTGAAGGGAAGATGTGTTTGGTGGTGGCATCACGCTGCAGTTGGCGAAAATGGCGGAGGATTATGCTTTGCATACGGAGGCTGGTGGGATGAAATGTGAGAACGAGGGGGACTCTATCCTTGTTCTGGGAGGGAGTGGAGGGGGCGAGGGTAGTGGCGCGGGAGATGGACCACACACTGTTGAGGGCCCTGCCCACAACGGTAGGTGGGAAATCACGGTTGAGGAAGAAGGGACACAGTTTTGAAGCACCATTTTGGAAAGTGGTATCATCGGAAAAAATGCGACGGACGCAAAGGAGCTGAGAGAAAGGGATGGAGTCCTTACAGGGTGCAAGGTGCGAAGAGCTATAGTCCAGATAGAAGTGGGAGTCAGTGGGCTTGTAGTGGATATTAGTGGGTCGTCTATTGCCTGAAATGGAGACAGAAAGATCAAGGAAGGGAAGGGAAGTGTCTGAGATAGACCAGGTGAAAGTGATGGAGGGGTGGAAACTGGAAGTGAAGTTGATGAATTTTTCCAGGTCTGGGCGAGAGCATGACGCGGCACCAAAATAGTCATCAATATATCGGTAAAGGAGTTGTGGCAGGGGGCCCGGATAGGCCTGGAACAAGGAATGTTCCACATACCCCATAAAAAGGCAAGCGTAGCTAGGACCCATGCGGGTACCCATTGCTACACCTTTGATTTGGAGAAAGTGAGATGAGTTAAAGGAGAAGTTGTTGAGAGATAGAACGAGTTCAGCCAGGCGGAGGAGAGTGGTGATGGATGGGAATTGTCCGGGCCTCTTTTCGAGAAAGAAGCGAAGAGCTCTCAGGCTATCCTGGTGTGGGATGGAGGTGTAGAGGGATTGCACATCCATGGTGAATAGAATGCGGTTTGGGCCCACGAACTGGAAGCTGTCAATATGACGCAGCGCATCAGAGGAATCGCGGAAGTAGGTGGGGAGGGAATGGACCAGAGGAGTGAGGATGGAGTCAAGTTAAGAGGAAATAAGTTTGGTGGGGCCAGAGCATGCTGACACAATGGGCCTGCTGGGACAGTCCTTTTTGTGGATTTTGGGAGGTTGGTAAAAGCGGGCTGTCCGGGGTTGGGAGACTATGAGGTTGGAAGCCGTAGGAGGAAGGCATCCAGAGGAAATGAGGTCGCTAACGGTGTTGGAGATAATGGCGTGATGTTCAGTGGTCTGTTCATGGTCCAGGGGGAGGTAAAAGGAAGTATCTGAGAGTTGGCGCTCAGCCTTCTGCGAGGTAGAGGTCAGTGCGCCAGACGACAACAGCACCCCTTTGTCAGCAGGTTTGATGACAAAGTCAGGGTTAGACCTGACGGAGTGAAGAGCAGAAAGTTCAGAAGGGGAGAGGTTGGAATGGGTGAGGGGGGCAGAAATTAAGACGGTCAATGTCCCGTCGACAGTTCTCAATGAAAAGATCAAGGGCAGGTAATTGTCCCGCCCGGGGGGGTCCACTTGGAGGCAAAATGTTGGAGGCACATGAAAGGATCAGTGGAATGGGGGGAGGATTCTTGCCCAAAGAAGTGGACACGGAGACGAAGGCAGCGAAAGAAGAGTTCAACATGTCAAGCCCGGAATTCATTGAGGTGGGGACGTAAGGGTACAAAGCTGAGTCCTTTGCTGAGAACAGCACGCTCAGTCTCAGAGAGGGGAAGGTCAGAGGGTATGGTGAACACGCGGCAGGGGCTGGGGTTGGGAGAAATGGGGTACGAGGGATTGGGACTGATGGAGGGCCTGGGATGGGCAGTGGTGTTGATACTGGGAGAAATGGGGTACAAGGGATTGGGACTGGTGGAGGGCCCTGGGATGGGCAATGGTGTTGATACTGGGAGAAATGGGGTACGAGGGATTGGGACTGGTGGAAGGCCTGGGATGGGCAGTGGTGTTGATGAGTTGTTGAAGCTTGCGTTCCTTACCATTTGTAAGAAATGGAAAAGATTCTTGTTAAGACGTTGAATGATCGAAGGATGAAATGAAACTCGGGACAGCGACAGCTTTGAGAGAGAGTAAGATGGTGCTGCTGGAGAGAGATGTCGAATGTCTTCATGTGGCGGCGCATGGCACTGAGTGTGGTTTTCAGCTTGCGGCGAGAGCAGCAGTTGGAAGAATGTTGTATATCCTGGAGGTACCTGTAATCCTGGAGGTTATATGTAGGGTGTATAATCAGTAACAAATGCAATGTCAATCCCCATATCAATAACAACGATCCCATCCTCCCACCAAACCATATTGGCCCGCATGTTAACATAAACAAATGATAAAAAGGAATCAGGAACCACCCATAGTCACCATTAACACATACAGCCCCCAACTCTCCCAACCCACTCCCCCCTAATATTCAATGTAATCCAACTCTTGAAAGTGCATAATGAATAATGCCCTTGAATTGCAGAACCCCTCCATCTTCCCCCCTCAGTTTAAGTTTGACCATCTCAAGTGTCAAGAATTCCTGCCACTCCAGGGCACAGGGTGGAGAGGTTAATCTCCATCCCAACAGGATCCACCTTCGGGCGATCAACGAGGCGAAGGCTACAACATCTGCCTCTGCACCCGTTTCCACCCCCCGGCTGGTCCGACACCCCGAATATGGCCTCCCGAGGGCCCAGGTCCAGTTTCACGCCCACCACTTTAGAGATTACCCTAAAAACCTCCTAAGATCTTCTTATTTTTAATAAACCTTTAATAAACCACAACTTCCTGGTTCCCCAATGTCGCATTTGGGGGATTCTCCAATGGTGTGCTTGGAAATCCCTCTTGGAAGTTCCCATGCAAGGGTTAACCCTTCAATTGCCCAGAAGAGATAACTTACTGCAGACAAATGCGGCGGGCTGGGAACCATCTGACATAAACAATTTAAATTGTTAACTTCTGATGGTTCTGTCAGTTTTACCCTGATAGTTAATCTGAAAGAGTTCGAGAGAAAAAGATTGCGATCTCTGGAATAACTATTTAAACACCCAGACCTAGCCTTGCAGAGGTACTCCTCCCCACCCCCCACCCCCTTCTAGTTCCGACACCCCACCTGATTAGTGAGTCAGACTTTACACTGAGTTCTGCCTTGCTAAACAATAGCACCGGCTGTGATCGTAACAACTGTTACTGGGTTCTGTAAAAACCATGTTGCCATCTTTAAAAATTTTAATCCCCTCAATTCCTCCTCTTGCGATTTACAGATTCCCTTGTACTGCTGGTATTTTGTTCTGTTCCTCTGCTGTGAAAATGGCTTCAAAGTATTCATTTGGCAAGTCAGCTGTTGCCACATTATCTATTGTCATGTGCTGCAGTCTGGCCGAAGTGAAAGATGCACTACAGAACATATTGTTTAAAATAATTTATTATAGAACGAATTGTGTGACAAGATAACTAGGATAAATAAGCCAATCGGCAACTAACGCTAAACAACTCTTGTGGAACTACTGCAAATATGCCAACATGATCAACCCCCTACTCCAGAGCACATGGTGACGTGATGAGTTTACAATGCCATCTGGTGGTCGGAGGTCATGCGTAACATGATGTGCAAACTTGCATTATGCATATCATCACATCTATTATAGTCTCAGCTACAATCATATGGTTGGAGAATCCATAGCCATAGTCTTAAGATTAGAGTCAGGCCATTAAGGAGTGAAATTAGAGACGTTTTCTTTACTCAAAAACACATTAAGACTCTGGAACTGACTAGCCTCAAAATACTGAGTGCTGGAGTTCAACTGCAATTTTCAAGACAAATTAATCCATTTCTTTGGTAAAGATATGAAACAAAGATTGGTAAATAAAACTGAGGTACATATCAGCTTCACATCTAATGTATTCTGTACCAACCCAGGAGTGCTTGATCTTGACCCTGGGTGACTGCAATGGGAAGATTCCATCCCCAATACTGTACTCACACTTTAACAGGCGTAAAGCTGCATAAATGGAACAGGGAAGAAGGGGATTAGTAAATAAAAATGAAGGGATTTTTAAGGATATTTATGCCACTACTTTTTGATTGCCTGTTCTCTGAACACACTTTTTACACATTTAAGCTTTTGCTCTTCAAAGTATGTTGCTTGTTTGTAATTAATTTACAAGGACTGTATCTAATATAAAAAATTCATGTTAACAGTTTGACTTCAGTAAAGAAAAAGTGCCAGGTTTTAAGGGAATATAGAAGTAGAGACTGGCACATTGGAATGGAAGAAGATTTATTTTCATCACTTAAATGTAATTTAATTTTTTTCGTACAGTAAAAGTGTTTATGTGAGTTGGCTAGTAAGTTAGTCTGAGTTCACATCCTACTGTGGCAATTTGAGAATTAGAAGTCTGTTTTTTTTTTAGAAACTCGAACTATAAAGCTGGTGTTAGTAAAAGTGATAACGAAGTTATCAGATTATCTTTAAAAATCCATCTGGCTACACTGAAGTATTTTAGGGACAAAAAATACCACATTACCCAGATCATTGACCATCTGACCAAGATCCCATAACAAAGTGTAGCATGCTGAGCTTTCTGGACTAGATACTACAGTAAAACCGAAGGGAATTGGCAAAACAGTTTCCTGTGGTGTATCAATATCCTTTAGTATCACACATCCCACTTCGTACCAGAACTATCATAATCAGCAGGACTACTATGAATGCTAAAGGAAATGCTCCTACATATGTTTATAATGGAAAATATAATGACTATATTAGTGAGCATAACATTAATGTCTCAAGGTTATGGTCTATATTTATCATAACCATTCCAAACATCCTTCCTATCTACTCCTTTGTATCTGTAATGACTGCTCACTTGCTCAAAATGTCAAGACCTATTGTTTTTAAAAAAATTTCAAGTAGCCAATTCTTTTTTTCCAATTAAGGAGTAATTTTTAAAGTGGTCAATCCACCTAGCCTGCACATCTTTGCGTTCTGGGGCGAAACTCACGCAAACATGGGGAGAATGTGCAAACTCCACACGGACAGTGACCCAGAGCTGGGATTGAACCTGGGACCACGGCGTCGTGAGGTAGCAGTGCTACTCACTGCGCGACCATGCTCCCCTAAGACCTATTGTTAAACTCTGATGGTAACTAGATAATAAGTAGGGCAGTATGTGGCGCAGTGGTTAGCACTGGGACTGCAATGCTGAGGACCCGGGTTCGAGTCCTGGCCCTGGATCACTGGCCGTGTGGAGTTTGCATGTTCTCTCCATGTCTGTGTGGGTTTCACCCCCACAACCCAAAGATGTGCAGGTTTGGTGGATTGGCCGTATCTTTTTATTAAAACAGTAAAAAATATATACAAGGCTGATGGAACCATCAATTCACCAGACACGTGTTTCCGATATGAATCTAGGCTTTAATCGACTTACTACAGAGCCAGCCTGTTACCCGTTGATGAACTCTCAGTGAACTGCAGGCTGACTCTGGACAAGGGTATTTGTACAGCAGCACTAGGGGAGGAGTCATGGGCGGAGCCAAGCATTGAGCCCTGTACAAGCTCCTGAGCATTCCCAGAGCTACTCCCCCTAGTGGTCGGATAACGCTACTGCGCTTACAAAGACATAGTGTGAATTATCATGTTACATTCACCACATTCACCCCCTGCAAAAAAAATCAAGTCCGGCGGGGGTGGTGGTCTACAACTTCAGTCTGTCCGGTGGTCGAATTGTCCGCTGTGATCTGCGGAGCACCGGGGTTGCAGCCTATTGCGGTGGCTGGATGGGTGCTGGGGGCTGGCCAGCGCGGGTGCGCGGAACTGGTGGAGCGAGCTCGCGGGCTCCGGAGCGCGGGGTGGCGGCAGCATAGGGTGTAGGGTGAGAGGTCCTTCTGTGGGGGTAGAGGGGGCGCTGGATCTAACGGGTGCCAGATCCCGGAGGGATACTGTGTCCTGACGGCCGTCAGGGAACTCGACAAATGCGTACTGGGGTTGGAGTGGAGCAGGCGCACCTTTTCAACAAGGGGGTCGGTTTTGTGTGCCCTGACGTGTTTCCTCAGAAGTACGGGGCCCGGTGTCCTCAGCCATGCCGGAAGTGAGACCCCCGTGGTAGTGCCCCTGGAAAAAATGAAGAGCCTCTCGTGAGGGGTCTGATTGGTCGCTGTGCACAAAAGGGACCTAATAGCGTGAAGCGCATCTGGGAGGACTTCCTGCCACTGGGAGACATAGAGCTTTCTAGACCGGAGGGTCAGTAGGACGGTCTTCCAGAGCGTCGCGTTCTCCCTCTCCACCTGCCCGCTCCCCCTGGGGTTGTAGCTGGTAGTCCTGCTTGAGGCAATGCCCTTGTCGAGTAGGTACTGACGCAGCTCGTCGCTCATGAAGGACGAACCCCGGTCGCTGTGTACGTGGCTGGGGAAACCAAACAGGGTGAAGATGCTATGCAGGGCCCTAATGACTGTGTGGGAGGTCATGTCGGGGCACGGGATAGCAAATGGGAAACGGGAGAACTCGTCTACGACGTTTAAAAAGTAAACGTTCTTGTTAGTTGAGGGGAGTGGCCCTTTGAAATCAATCGCGAGGCGTTCAAAGGGCCTAGAAGCCTTGACCAGGTGGGCCCTGTCTGGTCTATAGAAGTGCGGTTTGCACTCCGCACAGATCGGGCAGTCCCTGGTGACCGCTTTTACCTCCTCGTTGGAGAAAGGCAGGTTTCGGGCCCTGATGTAGTGGGCGAGCCGGGTGACCCCTGGGTGGCAGAGGTCATTGTGGATGACTTTCAATCGGTCAATCTGCGTGCTGGTGCATGTCCCGCAGGATAGGGCATCCGGAGGCTCGTTGAGCTTCCCGGGTCGATACTTAATGTCGTAATTGTAGGTGGAGAGTTCGATCCTCCACCTCAGAATTTTGTCGTTTTTAATTTTGCCCCTTTGCGAGTCGTCGAACATGAAGGCAACCGATCTTTGGTCGGTGATGAGGGTGAACCTCCTACCTGCGAGGTAGTGCCTCCAGAAACGGATAGCCTCCACAGTGGCTTGTGTTCCTTTCTCGACTGAGGAGTGTCGGAGTTCTGAAGCGGAGAGGGTACAGGAGAAAAATGCGACTGGTCTCCCTGCCTGATTTAAAGTGGCTGCAACAGCTACCTCTGAGGCGTCGCTCTCAACCTGAAATGGAGTGGATTCATCCACCGCCCGCATGACCGCTTTGGCGATATCCTCCTTGATGCCGTCGAAGGCCTGGCGTGCCTCGGCTGACAGGGGAAATCGTGTGGCCCTAAGAGTGGGCGGGCTTTGTCCGCATATTGAGGGACCCACTGGGCGTAGTAGGAAGAGAAACCCAAGCACCGTTTGAGGGCCTTGGGGCAATGAGGGAGAGGGAGTTCTAAGAGGGTGCGCATACGGTTCGGGTCTGGCCCCAGGACTCCGTTTTCCATGACATAGCCGAGGATGGCTAGTCTGGTTGTGCGGAAAACGCATTACTCCTTGTTATACGTGAGATTCAGTTTCTGTGCCGTCTGGAGAAAACGGTGGAGGTTGGCGTCATGGTCCTGCTGGTCATAGCCGCAGATGGTGACATTGTCCAAGTACGGAAACGTGGTCCGCAGCCCGTACTGGTCCACCATTCGGTCCATTGCTCGTTGGAACACCGAGACCCCATTAGTGACGCTGAAAGGGACCCGGAGGAAATGGAAGAGGCGGCCATCGGCCTCGAATGCCATGTAGTGGCGGTCCTCCGGGTGGATTGGGAGCTGGTGGTATGCAGACTTCAAATCCACCGTGGAACAGAGCCGGTACTGGGCGATCTGGTTTACCATGTCTGCAATCCTGGGGAGGGGATACGCGTCGAGGAGCGTAAATCTATTTATGGTCTGACTATAATCGACAACCATGCGGAATTTTTCCCCAGTCTTAACGACCACCACCTGAGCTCACCAGGGACTATTGCTGGCCTCTATAATACCCTCACTGAGAAGCCTTTGGACCTCTGCTCTGATGAACACCCTATCCTGCAGGCTATACCGCCTGCTACGAGTGGCTACGGGTTTACAGTCCTTTGTGGGATTGGCGAAGAGAGGAGGTGGGGGAATTCGCAGCGTAGCGAGGCTGCAGATAGTGAGTGGGGGCAGGGGCCCGCCGAAGCTGAGGGTGAGGCTCTTGAGGTTACATTGAAAGTCTAGGCCTAATAAGAGTGGCGCGCAGAGGTCGGGCAAAATATAGAGTTTGAATTTTGAGTAGCTAGCGCCTCGGATTGTGAGTGTCGCGGCGGTGCGACCCTGGATCTGGACCGAATGGGAGCCTGAAGCGAGCGAGATAGTTTGCTGCGCGGGGAAAACGGGGAGCAAACAGCGTCTTACCAGGTCTGGATATATGAAGCTCTCAGTGCTCCCGGAGTCGAAAAGGCATGGCGTTTAGTACCCGTTGATTTGAACCTCTGCCATCGAATTTCGCAGATGCTTCGGGCGTGATTGGTCCAGCGTGACTGTGCTGAGTTGCGGTAGTCGGCGGCTCGATCAGCTGTGCTGGAGTGGCCCCGTGATGACTGCCCTCTGAATTCATAGTCATATTCGTCCGATGAGTTGTCCGAGCGCGGAGATGCAGTTCGGGCCCGTGGATCGCACGTGGCGGGCGGCGAGGAAGATGGCATCCAAGATGGCGGCCCCCATGAGTCGCACGTAGCCGGCTGCGGGGTGGAGGTTTGCCAAGATGGCGGCCCCCATGGATCGCACGTGGCTGGAGGGGGCGGAGTCAGGGCATAGGCCACAGCGTTTCGGGCCCCGCGGGCCTGCGGGTGAGGGGAGCGATTACTTTGTGCCACTGGGGAGTTGAAAGCTGGGGCCCTTTTAGCGAGGCACACTCTTGCGTAATGGCCTTTCCGCCCGCAGCTGCTGCTGGTCGCGTTGCGGGCCGGGCAGTGCTGCCGCGGGTGCTGGTTCTGGCCGCAGAAATGGCAGGCTAGAGCAGCATAGTGGCTGGCTGGAGCAGCATGGTGGCTGGGCGGCCGCGTAGCACAGGCCTGGGGGGGGGCCCATGATTGGGTCGTGGGGTCTGCGGGGAACGAGTTAAGGCTACGGAAGGAGACCTCCATCGTGGTCGCTGCTTCCACAGTCATTTCTAAGTCTTGGGCCCCCTTTTCCAGCAGTCGTTGGCGCACATAATTAGACCTGAGGCCCGCTACAAAAACATTGCGCAAGTTCTCTGTGTTCAGCCGCGGTAACCGCTTGATAATTACAGTCATTGGACAAATTATTGAGTTCTCTTAGAAATTCGGCGAGTGATTCTGTAGGCTGTTGCCAGCGAGTCGTGAACATATGGCGTGCGTAAACTTCGTTAATGGGCCTTACATATATCTTATCGAGTACTGCTAGCGCTGCAGTATATGAACCGGCCGAGTTTAGTTGCGTAGAGATTCTGTGGCTCACCCTCACGTGCAGTAGACTTAACTTCTGTTTCTCTGTCGTTTCGGCTGTGCTCGCTTCTGCCAGGTAGGCCTTGAAGCACCGCAGCCAGTGGTAGAAGGTTTCTTTAGCTTCTGCATCCTGCGGGTCGAGTTCCAGGCGTCCAGGCTTGAGGGCTGATTCCATTTTTATTTTTTTTAAATAATTTTTATTGAAAAATTTTGTATTTATATAACCACAATGAACAGCAATAAAATACCAACAATAACAATAACAGTCATAAACATTCGCTCAACCTCAATTAACAACAAAACATATTAACAACAAATTAAATTAACACAATATTAAGTTAAATAACCAAAGAAAAAATAAAGAACACTCTTCTCTCTCTCTCTCTCCAAAGAAAAAATAAAGAACACTCTTCTCTCTCTCTCTCTCTCTCTCTCTCTCCCCCCCCCCCCCCCCCCCCCCCCCCCCCCGGGTTGCTGCTGCTATTGACCAAGATACCTATCTTTGAGTCAGAAAGTCCAGAAAAGGCTGCCACCGTTTATAGAGCCCTTGTACCCCCCCCCCCCCCCCTCCGGGTTGCTGCTGCTATTGACCAAGATACCTATCTTTGAGTCAGAAAGTCCAGAAAAGGCTGCCACCGTTTATAGAACCCTTGTACTGATCCTCTCAGGGCAAGTTTGACCCTCTCCAATTTTATAAATCCTGCCATGTCACTGATCCAGGTCTCCACACTTGGGGGCCTCGCATCCTTCCACTGCAGCAAGATCCTCCGCCGGGCTACTAGGGACGCAAAGGCCAAAACACCGGCCTCTTTCGCCTCCTGCACTCCCGGCTCCACCGCAACTCCAAAAATCCAGGTTTGACCCTGGATCCAACCACCCTCGGCACCGTCCTCGCCACCCCCTTCCAGAATTCTTCCAGTGCTGGGCATGCCCAGAACATATGGACATGATTCGCTGGACTCCCCAAACACCTCGTGCACCTGTCCTCACCCCCAAAGAAACTACTCATCCGAGTCACAGACATATGGGCCCGGTGCAGCACCTTAAATTGGATGAGACAAAACCTCGCACATGAAGAGGAAGAGTTGACTCTCTCCAAGGCATCCGCCCAAGTACCATCCTCTATCTGCTCCCCTAGTTCCCCCTCCCATTTAGCCTTCAGCTCCTCCACTGACGACTCCTCCACCTCCTGCATTACCTTATAAATGTCAGACACCTTCCCCTCTCCGACCCACACCCCCGAAAGGACTCTGTCCATCGTCCCCCGCGAGGGTAGCAAAGGAAATTCCTCCACCTGTGGCCTAGCAAACGCCTTTACCTGCAAGTATCTGAACATGTTCCCTTGGGGAAGGCCAAATTTATCTTCCAGTTCCCCCAGACCCGCAAACCTCCCGCCAATAAACAGGTCCCTCAATTTGCTGATGCCCGCCCTTTGCCACCCCCTAAATCCCCCATCCTTGTTCCCCGGGATGAACCGATGGTTGCCACCCAGTGGACCCTCCATCGAGCCCCCTGTTTCCCCCCGATGCCGTCTCCACTGTCCCCAGATTCTTAGGGTCGCCGCCACCACCGGGCTCGTGGTAAACCTCTTAGGGGAGAGCGGCAACGGTGCCGTTACCATGGCACCCAGGCTCGTACCTCTACATGATGCCATCTCCATTCTTTTCCACGCCGCCCCTCCCCCCTCCATCACCCATTTACGCACCATTGACACATTGGCTGCCCAATAGTACCCCAGAAGGTTGGGCAGCGCCAGCCGCCTCTATCCCTCCCTCGCTCCAGGAACACCCTCTTCACTCTCGGAGTCCCATGTGCCCACACAAAGCTCAAAATACTGCTAGTCACTCTCCTAAAGAAGGCCTTGGGGATAAAGATGGGCAGGCACAGAAAGAGGAACAAGAACCTCGGAAGCACCGTCATTTTGACGGACTGTACGATCCCCGCCAACGATAATGGCAGCATGTCCCACCTTTTGAACTCCTCCTCCATCTGATCTACAAGTCTGGTGAAGTTATGCTTGTGAAGAGTCCCCCAGTCCTTGGCCACCTGCACCCCCAGGTACCTAAAGCTCTCCCCTGCCCGCCCAAGCGGGAGCCTACCAATTCCTTCCTCCTGGTCTCCAGGGTGCACCACAAACACCTCGCTCTTGCCTAAATTTAATTTATAACCTGAAAAGGTCCCAAACTCAGCTAGCAACTCCATCACTCCCGGCATCCCTCCCACCGGGTCCGCCACATACAGTAACAGGTCGTCGGCATACAACGACACCCTATGTTCCTCTCCACCTCGCATCAAGCCTCTCCACCTCTCTGAATCCCTCAACACCATCGCCAGCGGCTCGATTGCCAGTGCAAACAACAAGGGGGACGGGGGCAACCCTGCCTGGTCCCTCGGTAAAGCCGGAAGTACTCCGACTTCCTCCTATTCGTGGCCACGCACGCCATTGGGGCCTCATATAAAATATATTTTTAGATACAAAACAGGGCTCCATGGAAATAATCAATCTGAGTCTGATGGATGGTACCTTTTGTAAATGCTCTTATTACATGATTGTGTCTGAGAAGGTTACTTAGCCTGATGCATGATTTATTTCAAGCCTTCTATGTTGATGCAGGCACAATATGTTCAAATACTTTTTTAGGTGCATTTGTTGCAGGCACCGAAGTTCAAATATGTTCATTGCTCAGAACTGTGAGGCATTTCTGAGAGAAGTGGCGTACATAAATGCAAAACTTCCTTAAATATTCTCGTGTCATCTCAAGAATAGAGTGCTATGGACTTCAAAAACCTAAGTCTGCAATTTTGTTCCTGGAATGGAAAGCTAGATTTAGAATGGTGATAGGAACTGGCACACAGACAGAACTCCCAGAATCTGACAGCGAAATAAATACAATTTCATAGGAATTTGGATAAGTATGCATTTTTATGGGAAACAGCTTTCCATGATAGGAAATCATATTTTTAACCAAGGACTTTGTTACAGCTTCACACAGTGCAAGTAAGTGAGCTAGACTGCCTGCCCCAAGTTACGCTGAGCCTGTATGTATTTGGTCTGTAACAAATCTCAGTAAGCTATCCAACCAAACTGGCAACCAACACAATACAATAAGTGGATTTACACAATTGTCCACAAGGGGGATCACCGTATTCTGATGTTACAAGAATAGTTTGAAAAATAATCCTGAACATCAGTGATAGAATCAATTGTCATTTTCCAAGACATTGGCCCAGATTTTCCAATCTCTGGATCGTTGAGACCAGGGGCGGGATTCTCCGACCCCCGCCGGCTAGGAGAATCGCCCGGGGCCAGCGTCAATCACGCCCCCGCCGTCAATCCTGCCCCTTCCGTGTCCCGAATTCTCCGCCACCAGAGATTCGGCGGGGGCGGGAATCGCGCCCCGCCAGTCGGCGGGCCCCTGGCGCCGATTCTCCGACCCACAATGGGCCAAAGTCGCGCCGCTGTCAAGCCTCTCCCGCCGGCGGGAATCAAAACACCTACCTGACCGGCGGGATTGGCGGTGCAGGCGGGTGGCGGGGTCCTGGGGGGGGGGGGGGCGATCTGACCCCGGGGGGGTGCCCCCACGGTGGCCTGGCCCGCGATCGTGGCCCGCCAATCGGCGGGCAGGCCTGTGCCTTGGGGGCACTCTTTTTCTTCCGCCTCCGCCATGGTGAAGAGACCCCCTCCCTATGCGCCGGGATGACGTCAGCAGCCGCTGACGCTCCGGCGCATGCGCGGACTTACGCCGGCCGGCGAAGTCCTTTCGGCCCCGGCTGGCATGGCGCCAAAGGCCGTTCATGCCAGCCGGCGGAGCGCCAACCGCTCCGGCGTGGGCCTAGCCCCTCAATGTAAGGGCTTGGCCCCTAAAGGTGCAGAGACCTCCGCACCTTTGGGGCGGCCCGACGCCGGAGTGGTTCACGCCACTCCAACACGCCGGGACCCCCCGCCACGCTGGGTAGGAGAGAATCCGGGCCCAGATGTTTGACCCAATATGTGCATCTGGACCTTGTAGAAATCCTGATGTGCTCACCTCTGTGGGAATTCCCCAGGAAGTTTGAACTTTCGCTGGGTAATCCGCTGCTCCCTGGGACACTCTGCGAAGTGCCTCCAGTTGGAGACTACGGACAGTTTTGCGGGACATTTCTGGATAGTTAAGCAGGAGACGTCAGACAGCTTTAAACCGAGACTACTCTTGGGCAACTAACAATCACTCACGCTCAATTACCCTCTGACCTGCCGACTACCTCAACTCATCTCCTGAGCTCATGACTACCCCCACTTCACAAATATATCCTGACCACACACCCTGACCACTCCACAACCCATCATGACCTGACTGACCTCCTGACCACCCACAAAGACCTCACACATTCAGCCACAGCTCCCGATTACCTGATTATGCCCCTAACCATCCAACTACAACCGGACCCTCTACTATCCCCTTACCCAACTACCCCTCCAAAACCATGCTACCCTTCCGACTACCTGAATACATCTCACCCAGACCTGACTATGCACATTAACAAGAAGGAGTGTGTGAATTTCTCCAGTTCTACCAGCAAACTGGACAGGCAGCAAAGCAAAATCATGCGGGGTTGATAAAACTGAAATTTAACATATAGAACATAGAACAGTACAGCACAGTACAGGCCCTTCAGCCCACGATGTTGTGCCGACCATTTATCCTAATCTAAGATCAACCTACCCTACACCCTCATGCACCTGACTAGCCCTCACCCCGAGCACCAGTCTCCACCCTGGATTCCCTGACTATCACCCTGACCTGACCCAGGTACCCCTTCAAATCATGCTATCCCCCCAGACCACCCAACTACCTCTCGACCCAACCCGACTATTCACCAATCTGACTATTCCTGCTGACCCCACCACTCCACTCACCCGCCTAGCCTCCTCACCCATCTGCCACTCCATCCACCTGCTAGCCCCCATACCTGCCTATGCTGAGGGAGTGAAAAGAGGTGATAAAATTGAGGGGATATAGAAAGGAATCATAATTAAGCTTCAAGCTAGCTGAACAAGCGAAACATTCTGATGTAAAATTTATACAGTGTCATTAACATTCGATAATTGGCCTCACAGGAACGTTCAGTGGAAACTACCACCCAAAAGAGAGAGAATTCAAATTATATTTTCCTTCTGGAAATTTTCAGGATCATACGCAGCCCCGTGAAGGACAGGCAGCAAAGCAAAATCATGCGGGGATGAAAAAACTGAAATTCAACATATAAAACATAGAACAGTACAGCACAGTACAGGCCCTTCGGCCCACGATGTTGTGCCGACCATTTATCCTAATCTAAGATCAACCTAACCTACACCCCTTCAATTTACACTGTCCATGTATCTGTCTAAGAGTCGTTTAAATGTCCCTAATGACTCTGACTCCACCACCTCTGCTGGCAGTGCAGCCCACACACCCACCACTCTGTGTAAAGAACCTACCTCCGACATCTCCCCTATACCTTCCTCCAATCACCTTAAAATTATGTCCCCTCGTGATAGCCATTTCTGTCATGATATGCAGACATGCAGATAATGATATACAGACAGGCACAGACAGGCAGCTAATGAACACAGAGAACAGGACATGACCAATGAGCAGGCAGGACACCCAGGGTTGTATCTCACTATAAAAGGCACAAGGCACTCACACTCCGCCTCTTTCCACTGATGAACATCTACAGAGTGAGTCAGGGTGTATGTACAGTATCACACCTCCAGCACGTGGCTAAGAGCTAGTCTGGTTCAATCAGACAGAGTAACCACACTTAGGTTAGCAGAGAGTCGAACTCATAGAGAACTGTGCGAACTGTGCTACTGGTTCAATAAATCCAATTGAACTAACTTCAAGGTCTGGAGTATCTTTTAGTTAAAGCTGCAATGTTACTGGCTAAATTCAGTGTAGGTCCACGTACTATGTCAATACCTCGATCATCTGAGGCATTCAGCTCTAAAACCATCGAGTTTAGCTCTTTGTCCTTATACAGACATTTGGCACTGGCCAAAATAGTTGATGTTTTCCCAGTTGCAGCCTGTGTTATCCCAGAGTACATAACACATCAATTTCCACCCTGGGGAAAAGTCTCTGTCTATCCCCTCTATCCATGCCTCTCGTCACCTTGTACACCTCTATCAAGTCACCTCTCTGCCTTTTTTGCTCCAGTGAGAAAAGCCCTAACTCCCTCAACCTTTCTTCATAAGAACAGCCCTCCAGTCCAGGCAGCATCCTGGTAAATCTCCTCTGTACCCTCTCCAAAGCATCCACATCCTTCCTATAATGAGGTGACCAGAACTGGACACAATATTCCAAGTGTGGTCCAACTAGAGTTTTATAAAGCTGCAGCAAAACCTTGTGGCTCTTAAACTCAATCCCCCTGTTAATGAAAGTCTACACACCATCCGCCTTCTTAACAACCCTATCAACCTGGGTGGCAAATTGAGGGATCTATGTACGTGGACCCCAAGATCCCTCTGTTCCTCCACAATGCTCTCCCACCGAGACATCTGACACCAGGCCTGGTTCATTGCCGAGTCCAATATGGCCTCCCCCCTAGTCGGCCTATCTACATAATTGAGTCAGGAATCCTTCCTGTACACACCTGACAAAATCTGCCCCATCCAAACCATTTGCACTAAGGAGGTTCCAGTCAATATTAGGATAGTTGAAGTCACCCATGACAGCAACTCTGTTACTTCTGCACTTTTCCAAGTTCTGCTGCCCAATCTGTTCCTCTATCTCTCTGCTGCTATTGGGGGGTCTATAGAAAACTCCCAATAAAGTGACTGCTCCTTACTTGTTTCTGACTTCCACCCATACTGACTCAGTAGACAAACCCTCCTCGACTACCCCCTTTTCTGCAGCTGTGGTGCACTCCCTAAATTTACAGTGCCACTGTAAACTCCTCTTTTACCTCCCTCCCTATTCTGAAAACATCTAAACCCCGGAACATCTAATGACCATTCCTGCCCCTGTGAAATCCATGTCTCCGTAACGGCCACAACATCGTAGTTCCAAGTACTGATCCATGCTCTAAGTTCATCTCACTTATTCCTGACACTCCCTGCATTGAATCAGACACACTTTAACCCATTCCATAGAGTGCAACTTTGCCCTATCAACTGTCTATCCTTCCTCACAGACTTGCTGCATACTATTTCTGCCTGTTCACTAGCTACCCTGTCCTCTGATCCATAGCTCTGGTTCCCATCCCCCTGCCAAACTAGTTTCAACCCTCCCGAAGTGCTCTAGCAAACCTCCCACCCAGGATATTGGTGCCCCTCCAGTTTAGGAGCAACCCGTCCTTCATGTACAGGCCCCACCTTCCCCAGAAGATATCTCAATGATCCACATATCTGAAGCTTTCCCTCCTGCACCAGCCCTGTAGCCACGTGTTCAGCTGCACTCGCTCTCTGTTCCTTACCTCACTTGCACGTAGCACTGGTAGCAATCCTGAGATCACTGCTCTGCTTGTCCTGCTCTTTAGCTTCCAACGTAACTCCTAAAATTACGTTTTAGATCCTCATCCCTTTTCTTAGCGATGTCGTTGGTGCCTATATGCACCACGACTTCTGGCTGCTCCCACTCCCCCTTAAGAATCCTGTAAACCCGATCCGAGACATCCCTGGCACTGGCAGCCGGGAGGCAACATACCTTCCGGGAGTCTCACTCGCGACCACAGAATCTCCTGTACATTCCCTAACCATTGAGCCTTCTATCACTATTGCTTTTCTATTCTCCCGCCCCTTCCCTTCTGAGCCACAGAGCCAGACTTAGTGCCAGAGACCTGGTCGCTAGGGCCTTCCCCCTGTAGGTCATCCCCCAACAGCATCCACAACGGTATACTTGTTTTGAAGGGGAATGGCCACAAAGGATCCCTGCACTGTCCGCCCGTTCGTTTTCCTTCCCCTGACTGTAACCCAGCTACTCTTGTCCTGTACCTGGGGTGTGGCTACCTCCCTGTAACTCTTCTCTATCACCCCCTCTACCTCCCGGATGATCCGAAGTTCATCCAGCTCCAGTTCCAGTTCCCTAACACGGTCTCTGAGGAGCTGGAGTTGGGTGCACTTATTTATACATTTTTCATAGATTTAGAAATGCTCCAACAATTTATTCCTCACCTTCATCGAAAGCACTCAACCTCATCACAGTTTTCAGAATTCGTCTGAAACCAGGAAAGTGGTTGGGGTTGGGTCCTTCTTACCATAGATCTGCCACCATTGCTGTTAGGAAGAAAGTTCCATCTGAGCCATCCTTATAAAAATTATACCTTCCCTGTCCTTAACCAGGGTTGGATAACCTTTTTCAAACTCTGGAGAATCAGTTGTATAGCCAGGGTAGGCCACCAGCACTTGCAAGTAGTGGTTGTCTCTGGAATTGTTTATCTTACTCGAGTGAAGGTTTGGGGCTTTCAAAGAGCCTTGTGCCAAATCTCCACAGGTGTAAATTCTACTGAGGTCTTTCATGTCTTTCAATGTCATAGATTCAGAGAATTTACAGTGCAGAAAGAGGCCATTCGGCCCATGGAAAGGGCACCCTTCTTGAGCCCACACCTCCACCCTATCCCCATAACACAGTAACCCTACCTCACCTTTTTGGACACTAAGGGCAATTTAGCATGGTCAATCCATCTAACCCGCACCTCTCTTTGTACTGTGGGGGGGAAACCGGAGCACCCGGAGGAAACACACGCAGACATGGGGAGAACGTGCAAACCCCGCACAGACAGTGACCCAAGCCGGGAATCGAACCTGGGACCTTGGAGCTGTGAAGCAACAGTGCTAACCACAATGCTGACCGACATGTATCTTTCTATGTATAACATGGGGTGCTATCGTGCCAAACCCATTGTATTTGTAGAAATTTGCAAAAGAAGCCCAGCACATGGCTCCTTGGAATCCAGCCATAGCCCCTCAATGTCTGCTTGAAACGTGGCACAATTCCAGCAGAACCACAAACCAGCTCCACATCACTTTCCATTTGGCGGCTCCTTAGGCTTTTTCTAGACCAGTAATATTTGGGTTGAGGTCTTTCTGCTCCATTCATGGCTCATGTGGCAAAGGCAAATGGTCCCTAGCTTGATTTCTGAACTCTGATCTCAATCATTGCAGCAGGAGGGACAATACAGTTGAACAATCTCAGCAGGTCTGGCAGCATCAGTGGAGAGAAAAGGGAGCTCATGTTTCGAATCTTGCTGACTCTTTATCAAAGCTGGAGAGAACTGGAAATGGGCTCAGATTTTTACTGTAGTGGGAGAGTGGAGCAGTGGGGCTGGATAGAGGAGCAGTGGGGCTGGATAGAGGAGCAGTGGGGCTGGATAGAGGAGCAGTGGGGCTGGATAGAGGAGCAGTGGGGCTGGATAGAGGAGCAGTGGGGTTGGATAGAGGAGCAGTGGGGCTGGATAGAGGAGCAGTGGGGCGGGATAGAGGAGCAGTGGGGTTGGATAGAGGAGCAGTGGGGCCGGATAGAGGAGCAGTGGGGTTGGATAGAGGAGCAGTGGGGCTGGATAGAGGAGCAGTGGGGCTGGATAGAGGAGCAGTGGGGTTGGATAGAGGAGCAGTGGGGCCGGATAGAGGAGCAGTGGGGCCGGATAGAGGAGCAGTGGGGCCGGATAGAGGAGCAGTGGGGCTGGATAGAGGAGCAGTGGGGCTGGATAGAGGAGCAGTGGGGTTGGATAGAGGAGCAGTGGGGTTGGATAGAGGAGGAGTGGGGCTGGATAGAGGAGCAGTGGGGCTGGATAGAGGAGCAGTGGGGCTGGATAGAGGAGCAGTGGGGCTGGATAGAGGAGCAGTGGGGCTGGATAGAGGAGCAGTGGGGCTGGATAGAGGAGCAGTGGGGCTGGATAGAGGAGCAGTGGGGCTGGATAGAGGAGCAGTGGGGCTGGATAGAGGAGCAGTGGGGCTGGATAGAGGAGCAGTGGGGCTGGATAGAGGAGCAGTGGGGCTGGATAGAGGAGCAGTGGGGCTGGATAGAGGAGCAGTGGGGTTGGATAGAGGAGCAGTGGGGTTGGATAGAGGAGGAGTGGGGCTGGATAGTGGAGCAGTGGGGCTGGATAGAGGAGCAGTGGGGCTGGATAGAGGAGCGGTGGGGCTGGATAGAGGAGCAGTGGGGTTGGATAGAGGAGCAGTGGGGCCGGATAGAGCAGCAGTGGGGCTGGATAGAGGAGCAGTGGGGCTGGATAGAGGAGCAGTGGGGCTGGATAGAGGAGCAGTGGGGCTGGATAGAGGAGCAGTGGGGCTGGATAGAGGAGCAGTGGGGCTGGATAGAGGAGCAGTGGGGCTGGATAGAGGAGCAGTGGGGCTGGATAGAGGAGCAGTGGGGCTGGATAGAGGAGCGGTGGGGCTGGATAGAGGAGCAGTGGGGCTGGATAGTGGAGCAGTGGGGCTGGATAGAGGAGCGGTGGGGCTGGATAGAGGAGCGGTGGGGCTGGATAGAGGAGCAGTGGGGCTGGATAGAGGAGCAGTGGGGCTGGATAGAGGAGCAGTGGGGCTGGATAGAGGAGCGGTGGGGCTGGATAGAGGAGCGGTGGGGCTGGATAGAGGAGCAGTGGGGTTGGATAGAGGAGCAGTGGAGTTGGATAGAGGAGCAGTGGGGCTGGATAGAGGAGCAGTGGGGCTGGATAGAGGAGCGGTGGGGCTGGATAGAGGAGCAGTGGGGCTGGATAGAGCAGCAGTGGGGCTGGATAGAGGAGCAGTGGAGTTGGATAGAGGAGCAGTGGGGTTGGATAGAGGAGCAGTGGGGTTGGATAGAGGAGGAGTGGGGCTGGATAGAGGAGCAGTGGGGCTGGATAGAGGAGCAGTGGGGATGGATAGAGGAGCAGTGGGGCTGGATAGAGGAGCAGTGGGGCTGGATAGAGGAGCAGTGGGGTTGGATAGAGGAGCAGTGGGGATGGATAGAGGAGCAGTGGGGCTGGATAGAGGAGCAGTGGGGTTGGATAGAGGAGCAGTGGGGTTGGATAGAGGAGCAGTGGGGCTGGATAGAGGAGCAGTGGGGCTGGATAGAGGAGCAGTGGGGCTGGATAGAGGAGCAGTGGGGCTGGATAGTGGAGCAGTGGGGCTGGATAGAGGAGCGGTGGGGCTGGATAGAGGAGCAGTGGGGTTGGATAGAGGAGCAGTGGAGTTGGATAGAGGAGCAGTGGGGTTGGATAGAGGAGCAGTGGGGTTGGATAGAGGAGGAGTGGGGCTGGATAGAGGAGCAGTGGGGCTGGATAGAGGAGCAGTGGGGCTGGATAGAGGAGCAGTGGGGCTGGATAGAGGAGCAGTGGGGCTGGATAGAGGAGCAGTGGGGCTGGATAGAGGAGCAGTGGGGTTGGATAGAGGAGCAGTGGGGCCGGATAGAGCAGCAGTGGGGCTGGATAGAGGAGCAGTGTGGCTGGATAGAGGAGCAGTGGGGCTGGATAGAGGAGCAGTGGGGCTGGATAGAGGAGCAGTGGTAGGTTGAGATCGACAAAGATGTTGAGGACAGAAGATAAAAAAAATGTAAATGGCGGTGATTAAGGCCAAGAAGGGTGCTGATAGTGTCACATCAAGAGATTAAATGTGTGAATGGCAGAACAGCTCAGCCAGAGTCTTCAACGGCATGCCCAGTCTGGCAGCTTCTCGAATGACAGGCGATACCGGTGCACACAAGGCCTCATACGGCGCCTCCTTGGCATCTCCTAGGCCTGTTGGGTGGCTGGCTCTCCACCCTGGGCGGCTGCCACCTGTCCCTCTGCAGCACTCTTCGCGGCTGCACATTCCGCTGCTGCAGCTTCTTCCTCATTCTCAAGCAGCTCCAGCTCGTACAGCCGCAAGGCATCCCCCAGGGCTGCGGTGACTCGCAGGAAGGCTACCATTGCTGGTTGAATTTGAATATCCATTATCTGCAGGGGGTGAAAAGCTGACATGTTAGCATGATGCGTACCCCCGTGCCCAACCAGGTCCACTGAGCTACATGGTGGCCCCAGTTGGCACCGCAGGCTCTGCCCCCTCATGTTTCGTGCCCCCGACCCCGCACCATTGGCCCTCTCAGTGGCCGGCACCATGGGGGCCTCTGGCCCTGGTGCCCATCCCTGATGCCAAGGGTACCCTCAGCTGGCACTGCCCTTGCCAGGGGTATGCCCCCAGCCCCCCTAGGGCCTACTATGAGTGTTGCCCTGGGGGCTTGCCGGCGAGTGGTGGCTGGTTTTGTGGGGGGGAAGGGGGGGGGGGGTTGTAGGGGCACCGCGACATGTCCTGTGTTACTCTGCAGAACCAGGGGCCTCGGGGAGTGGTCAGTGGGGTGTGCAGCAAGATGGCAGCGGTAATGGCGGTCTGTGACTGGGCACTACCCCAGTCCCTTAGGGGTCATCCCGTTCACTTAGCCTGTTTCCCCGTCACTCCGCCGGCCCTGGCAGGGCCCCCCCATCCCAGCCAGCCCATCAAGTGTCTGGCCCGGCAGCCCACAGTCACGCGACTGTGTCCTACCTCCTCTCTCTCTCTCTCTCTCACCCTCCTCAGCCACAACACCGGTGAACCGCGCCATCGGGAGCTCGCCCATTGGAGGTGGAGAATCACTGAGGCCCTGGAGAATACCAGGTCAGGCCTGCTAATGATATGCAAATGTGTATACTGTATGTGCATCCTGGTACGCATTGATGCTGCTGTCGAGGTGATGGAGAATTGCGATTTGGCGTAAAATCGGAGCCCGCCGCAATTTTGTCATCAGCACTGATTCTCCATCCAATTGCGTTTCATGATTTTGGCGTTGGCCAACGGAGAATCTCGCCCACGGCATTTAGCTGGTGAGCAACCTGTGACTCACCTGCCCGGGCATTCTGGTGGGCTCGGTCAATATTGAATCTGATGTATGGGCAACACGGGAACACAGTGATTAGCACCGTTGCTTCACAGTGCCAGGGTCCCAGGTTCGATTCCCGGCTTGATCATGTCTGTGTGGAGTCTGCACGTTCTTCCCGTGTCTGTGTGGGTTTCCTCCGGGTGCTCCGGTTTCCTCCCACAAGTCCCGAAAGACGTGCTGTTAGGTGAATTGGACATTCTGAATTCTCCCTCAGTGCAGCCAAACAGGCGCCGGAATGTGGTGACTAGGGGATTTTCGCAGTAACTTCATTGCAGTGTTAATGTAAGCTTACTTGTGACAATAATAAAGATTATTTTTATTATTGTGCCGACCGGACATATAGGGCTTCCGTGATAGATAGAGATAGAGAAATACAGCACAGAACAGGCCCTTCGGCCCACGATGTTGCGCCGAACTTTTGTCCTAGGTTAATCATAGAATTTTGGACAATTTTTCATGGCCAATCCACCCAACCTGCACATCTTTGGACTGTGGGAGGAAACCGGAGTACCCGGAGGAAACCCACGCAGTCACGGAGAGGATGTGCAGACTCCACACAGACAGCGACCCAAGTCGAAATCGAACTTGGGACCCTGGAGCTGTGAAGCAATTGTGCTATCCACAATGCTACCGTGCTGCCCTTAAGAAGTTAACCTACACTCCATTATTCTACCCTAATCCATGTACCTATCCAATAGCCGCTTGAAGGTCCCTAACTTTTCCGACTCAACTACTTCCACAGGCAGTGCATTCCATGCCCCCACTACTCTCTGGGTAAAGAACCTACCTCTGACATCCCCTCTATATCTTCCACCATTTATCTTAAATTTATGCCCCCTTGTAATGGTGTGTTCCACCCGGGGAAAAAGTCTCTGACTGTCTACTCTATCTATTCCCCTAATCATCTTATAAACCTCTATCAAGTCACCCCTCATCCTTCTCCGTTCTAATGAGAAAAGGCCTAGCACCCTCAACCTTTCCTCGTATGACCTACTCTCCATTCCAGGCAACATCCTGGTAAATCTCCTTTGCACCTTTTCCAAAGCTTCCACATCCTTCCTAAAATGAGGTGACCAGAACTGCACACAGTACTCCAAATGTGGCCTGACCAAGGTTTTGTACAGCTGCATCATCACCTCACGTCTCTTAAATTCAATCCCTCTGCTAATGAACGCTAGCACACCATAGGCCTTCTTCACAGCTCTATCCACTTGAGTGGCAACTTTCAAAGATCTATGAACATAGACCCCAAGATCTCTCTGCTCCTCCACATTGCCAAGAACCCTACCATTAACCCTGTATTCCGCATTCATATTTGTCCTTCCAAAATGGACAACCTCACACTTGTCAGGGTTAAACTCCATCTGCCATTTCTCAGCCCAGCTCTGCATTCTATCTATGTCTCTTTGAAGCCGACAACAGCCCTCCTCACTATCCACAACTCCACCAATCTTCGTATCATCTGCAAATTTACTGACCCACCCTTCAACTCCCTCATCCAAGTCGTTAATGAAAATCACAAACAGCAGAGGACCCAGAACTGATCCCTGTGGTACGCCACTGATAACTGGGCTCCAGGCTGAATATTTGCCATCCACCACCACTCTCTGTCTTCTATCGGTTAACCAGTTTGTTATCCAACTGGCCAAATTTCCCACTATCCCATGCCTCCTTACTTTCTGCATAAGCCTACAATGGGGAACCTTATCAAATGCCTTACTAAAATCCATGTACACTACATCCACTGCTTTACCTTCATCCACATGCTTGGTCACCTCCTCAAAGAAGTCAATAAGACTTGTAAGGCAAGACCTACCCCTCACAAATCCATGCTGACTATCCCCAATCAAGCAATGCCTTTCCAGATGCTCAGAAATCCTATCCCTCAGTACCCTTTCCATTACTTTGCCTACCACCGAAGTAAGACTAACTGGCCTGTAATTCCCAGGGTTATCCCTATTCCCTTTTTTGAACAGGGGCACGACATTCGCCACTCTCCAATCCTCTGGTACCACCCCTGTTGACAGCGAGGACGAAAAGATCATTGCCAACGGCTCTGCAATTTCATTTCTTGCTTCCCATAGAATCCTTGGATATATCCCGTCAGGCCCGGGGGACTTGTCTATCCTCAAGTTTTTCAAAACGCGCAACACATCTTCCTTCCTGACAAGTATCTCCTCAAGCTTATCAGTCTGCTTCACGCTGTCCTCTCCAACAATATGGCCCCTCTCGTTTGTAAATACTGAAGAAAAATACTTGTTCAAGACCTCTCCTATCTCTTCAGACTCAATACATAATCTCCCGCTACTGTCCTTAATCGGACCTACCCTCGCTCTAGTCATTCTCATATTTCTCACATATATGTAAAAGGCCTTGGGGTTTTCCTTGATCCTACCCGCCAAAGATTTTTCATGCCCTCTCTTAGCTCTCCTAATCCCTTTCTTCAGTTCCCTCCTGGCTATCTTGTATCCCTCCAGCGCCCTGTCTGAACCTTGTTTCTTCAGCCTTACATAAGTCTCCTTCTTCCTCTTAACAAGACATTCAACCTCTCTTGTCAACCATGGTTCCTTCACTCGATCATCTCTTCCCTGCCTGACAGGGACATACATATCAAAGACACGCAGTACCTGTTCCTTGAACAAGTTCCACATTTCACTTGTGTCCTTCCCTGACAACCTATGTTCCCAACTTCTGCACTTCAATTCTTGTCTGACAGCATTGTATTTACCCTTCCCCCAATTATAAACCTTGCCCTGTTGCACGCACCTATCCCTCTCCATAACTAAAGTGAAAGTCACAGAATTGTGTTCACTACCTCCAAAATGCTCCCCCACTAACAAATCTATCACCTGCCCTGGTTCATTACCAAGTACTAAATCCAATATGACCTCTCCTCTGGTCGGACAATCTACATACTGTGTTAGAAAAGCTTCCTGGACACACTGCACAAACACTACCCCATCCAAACTATTTGATCTAAAGAGTTTCCACTCAATGTTTGGGAAGTTGAAGTCACCCATGACTACTACCCTGTGACTTCTGCACCTTTCCAAAATCTGTTTCCCAATCTGTTCCTCCACATCTCTGCTGCTATTGGGGGGCCTATAGAACACTCCCAACAAGGTGACTGCTCCTTTCCTATTTCTGACTTCAACCCATATTACCTCAGTAGGCAGATCCCCCTCGAACTGCCTTTCTGCAGCTGTTATACTATCTCTAATTAACAATGCCACCCCCCACCTCTTTTACCATCCTCCCTAATCTTGTTGAAACATCTATAACCAGGGACCTCCAACAACCATTTCTGCCCCTCTTCTATCCAAGTTTCCGTGATGGCCACCACATCGTAGTCCCAAGTACCGATCCATGCCTTAAGTTCACCCACCTTATTCCTGATGCTTCTTGCATTAAAGTATACACACTTCAACCCATCTCCTTGCCTGCAAGTACTCTCCTTTGTCATTGTTACCTTCCCCACTACATCACTACGTGCTTTGGCGTCCTGACTATCGTCTTCCTTAGTTTCTGGACTACAGATCCGGTTCCCATTCCCCTGCCAAATTAGTTTAAACCCTCCCGAAGAGTACTAGAAAACCTCCCCCCCAGGATATTGGTGCCCCTCTGGTTCAGATGCAACCCGTCCTGCTTGTACAGGTCCCACCTTCCCCAGAATGCGCTCCAATTATCCAAATACTTGAAGCCCTCCCTCCTACACCATTCCTGCAGCCACGTGTTCAACTGCACTCTCTCCCTATTCCTAGCCTCGCTATCACGTGGCACCGGCAACAAACCAGAGATGACAACTCTGTCTGTCCTGGCCTTTAACTTCCAGCCTAACTCCCTAAACTTGTTTATTACCTCCACACCCTTTTTCCTACCTACATCGTTGGTACCAATGTGCACCATGACTTCTGGCTGCTCACCCTCCCCCTTCAGCATCCTGAAGACACGATCCGAGACATCCCTGGCCCTGGCACCCGGGAGGCAACATACCTTTCGGGAGTCTCGCTCGCGACCACAGAATCTCCTATCTATTCCCCTAACCATTGAATCTCCTATTACTATTGCTTTTCTATGCTCCCCCCTTCCCTTCTGAGCCCCAGAGCCAGACTCAGTGCCAGAGACCTGGCCGCTGGGGCCTTCCCCTGGTAGGTCATCCCCCCCAACAGCATCCAAAACGGTATACTTGTTTTGAAGGGGAATGGCCACGAGGGATCCCTGCACTGTCTGCCTGTTAGTTTTCTTTCCCCTGACAGTAACCCAGCTACTCTTGTCCAGTACCTTTGGTGTGGCTACCTCCCTGTAACTCTTCTCTATAACCCCCTATGGCATGGATGCACCTGTGCACCGAGCTTTGTGAGATCCAGGACAAGTCTCCACTTCTTTTAATGTATTTTATTACAAACATGTATAAAAAGAACAGTAACATACACAATGACACAGTCAATAACCTACAGTTTGTACAGTTTACCCCATTTTACTCCAACCCTCCCCCTACCCCCTCCCCCACGATGAATAATTCCTGAAAGGTTGTCATGGACAAACCCCATCGTGCCTTAAAACCCTCCCCCGATCCCCTCAACTCAAATGTGATCTTTTCCAATTGTAGAAAGCCAAACAGGTCCCCTAGCCAGGCCGCCCTCCAGTATAACAAGATCATGCGGCGAGTAATTAGAGAGCATAAGGCCACAATATCAGCTCCCCTTCCCTCGATCAGCTCCGGCATTTCCGATACCCCAAAGATTGTCACCATTGGGTGACCTTCACCCCAATAATTTTGGACAACGTGCCAATCACCGCTTCCAAGTAAATTTCCAACTTCTCACAGCCCCAGAACATGTGTGTACGGTTCGCCGGACCTCGTCCTTGCCCAAGTCATCAACTGAATCAAGCTCATCTGCACGCAGGAGGAGGTAGCATTAACCGCAATCATCGCCTCACACCACAGATCCCAATCTATCCCCCTCCCTCAGCTCCTCCTCCCATTTACACTTGTCACTGCTCCTGTATATATCTCCACTCCTACCTTATCCCGACTAATCCGGGGGCACCAATTGCTCCAGCAGAGTATACCCCAGCAACCTGGGAAACGTCTCCCTCTCCTTTCTTGCGAAGTCCTGCACATGTCTAAATTCACTCCCCGTCCGCAACTCAAACCTCTCCCAGAGCTCACCTAAACCCGCAAATTGTCCTCCCAGATATATGTTGCTCACCCTCTTGAACCCCGGCTCCCTCCACTTCCCATACATCTCATCCATCTCCCCCAGCTTAAACCAATGGGGCGGGATTCTCTGTCGGCCGATGCCGTAATCGGGAACCGCGATTGGGCGGAGAATCGTTTGCGGCGCCGAATTTGTGGCGGGCCCGATTTGAAGCAAATGGCAATTCTCCATCGCCTCAACAGCGGCATCAATGCGGTCCCGAACACATATACAGTAAACACCATTTGCAGATCATCAGCAGGCCTGATTCGGTATTCTCCGGGGCCTCTACGATCCTCCGCCTCCAATGGGCCAAGTTCCCAACGGCATGGTGCACATGTGCTTTTAAAAATCGCAAAACCGGCAATGTGACTGATGACGGAGAGCGAGGAAGTACTTTGGACTGCCGGGCCGGACACTAGCTGGGGCGGGGGTGCCCAGCCAGGGCCGTGGGGGGGGGGGGGGGGGGGGGGGGGGGTGGCATTATGGGGAAACGGGTCAAGTGGCCAGGGTGACCCGGGTGACCTCCCTACCGTGTGACCCCACTCCCCCGGGTGACCCCCACACCCCCAAACACACACTCACTCACAGGACTGTGGCGGTGTCCAGGCACAGAATGCCATTGCTGCGGCCTGCAAGGCAGCCATCTTGCTGTGCACCACACTGGCCACCCATCTTGGCCCCTGGTTCTGTTGAGCGACACCGCCCCCTAACCCCACAATCCACCCTCAGCCATAACCTCCACCCGGCTGCCACCCACGGACAGGGAATCCGGCAGCCAACTCAAGAGCAACGGCCAATGTACCCCTATGGGGGTGCCGGGTGGGGGCTGTGGAGTGTACGGATTGCAAAGGCAGTGCCTGCCAACAGTACCTCTGGCATCAGGGATGGGAGCCAGGGCACCGACGGGGCCAGGGGTGCGGGAGATGGGGGGGGGGGGGGGGGGAGGAGGACATGCAGGGATAGAGCCCATAGTGCCAACTGGGGCCACCATGTAGTCCTATGAATCTGGTTGGGCATGGAGGTTTGCACCATGTTAACATATCGGCCTTTCACCCCCCCGCAGACAATGGATATTGGAATTCAACCAGCAATGGTGGCCTTCCTGCTGGTCGCCGTAGCGTTGGGGATGCATGCGGTTGTAGGAGCTGGAGCTGCTCGAGGAGGAGGAGGCTACAGCAGTGGAGCATGCAGCAATAGACTTTGCTCCAGAGGAACAGGAGACAGCCACCCAGGATGGAGAGCCAGCTGCCCAACAGGTCGAGGAGGAGGAGGTGCAAAGGAGGCGCCGCATGAGGTCTCGCGTGTACCAGCAGCGCCCGTCATTCAACGACCTGCCGAACCGGACATGCCGTTGAAGACTCCGACTGAGCAGGGAGACAGTGCAACATATCTGCCAGATCATGGGGCACCTGGCATCACGGGGGTATGGGGGAATGGCATCCGTTCCTGGTGGCCATCAAGGTGAACCTTTATGCCACGGGCTACTTCCAGGTGCTGAGTGGGGACCTGTACAGGATCTCACTAACCTCGGTGCACAGGTACATCGTCACGCAGGCCCTATATGCCCAGTCGGCTCAACTTCAATGAGGACATCAATTTCAATGTGGACCGAGCCCACCAGGATGCCCGGGCCACGGGGTTTGCCGCCATCACCAACATGCCCCAGGCCCAGGGAATGATCAAAGGGATGCATGTCACCCTACAAACACCTGCAGATGTCAGGCTGCTCTACACCAACCGAAAGGGGTTCCACTCGATAATAATAATGATCGCTTATTGTCACAAGTAGGCTTCAATTAAGTTACTGTGAAAAGCCCCTAGTCGCCACATTCCAGCACCTGTTCGGGGAGGCTGGTATGGGAATTGAACCTGCGCTGCTGGCATTGTTCCGCATTGCAAGTCAGCTGTTTAGCCCACTGTGCACGATGACATGTGACCATGAGCTGCACATCATGCACGTCTGTGCCTGATACCCGGGCAGTGCGCATGTCGCCTTCATCCTGGTGCACTTGATGATTCGGCTGGGGGTTTGGTTCCTGGGCGCAAGGGTTATCCACAGTGGTGCGGTCATTGCTGATGACGCCAATCTAGGGACCACAAACCGATGCCAAGATCCACTACAATGATGCCAATGCAGAGACCAGAGGTACAATCAAGCTGTGCTTCGGCCTCCTGAAGATGTGGTCAGGGGCCTGGACCGCTCTGGAGGTATCCTCCAGTATGGCGCTGAGAGGGCGGCCTGCTGCATTCTCTACAAAAATTGCGCTGCTGACGGGCGATGTGCCGAAGGAGGAGGATGAAACCCAAGCTTCTTAGACAAGGAGGATGCGGAGGAGGGTGGCAATGAGCAGGAGATGGAGCCCAGGCAGGCACGGAAGGCCGCATGACGTGAGCGCCAGACCCAACTCGCATGAGACGCTCTGATCGCCTCCAGGTTCACCAATTGGGAGGGGAAAGGGGGAGCGGGCGGGAAACTGGCCAGGGGAACAGACACCGTACGTACATACACCTAAACTGTGTCCTGTACCTGTGCCAACGTAAGTGGTGTATAACTTTCTGGCCTTATTGGCTGTAATGCTCCATCTAGGTGGATGCCCAGATGGTACATCTGGAGTGGATGCTGCCTTCAACGATTGCCGCCCTGTGACCTGGGTCCCAGTTGGCGGGCGTCTTCTGGGGTGACCGGGTCTGGGTGGGCCCGGCTGCCGCTCAGGTGTCCCAGGAGGCATGGTGCCGCATTGTTCCGCCCGCTGCACATCAGATGCACCAGAAACAGGGGGTGGGGGGGGGGGGGGGGGAATCTGACGTGCTGCGGTGTTCCAGCACCTCTCCTGTGAGAGCCACCAGCATGGGCTCCATCACCTCCTCCTCCCTCTGCGTGCCTCATGGCCCCCGGGCTACTATATCGGATGGGGCTGTGAGTGGAGCTATCCTTGAGGCTCCCTCACGACCAGACACTGCCAGTCCTGGAGGCCTGCTGTGGTCTCGGCCAGGGTCTGCACGCTCACGGCCATGGAGCACAGGGAGTGAACCATCGCCATCTGGGACAGCTCCACATTACCCATTGAGTGTGCCACTACCTGCTGTGACTGAGTCACGCTCAGAACCGACGCAATTTCCAGGTGGCTCTTGCATATGGGTGCCTGTGAGGCAGCAACCCTGACTTGGGCCTCGGCCAGCAACTGCAAAAAATGCCCCAGTCCTTTGACATGATGATCCATAGCCCCAACCTCGACCTCAATGCCTCCACTGCGGATGCCACCTGTATGGTGTTGGCTTGGTTGGCACTCATGAGCGGCATCAACAGTGCGGAGTAGAACGCATTGATGCTGCTGTCGAAGCACTGGAGCATGGTGTTCTGGCGGGCACTGCCCACCACTTTGGCATCATGGCCGATTCTCCGCCCAACCGCCTTTCCCAATTGTGGCGTCAGGTGACATTCTCCCAAATGGAGAATGCCAGCCAATGTTTACTACTCCCACTCCACAAGACAGACTCTATTGTGTCATCTGCTATGGGCTCATCTGCAGAAAGCATTTGGAACAGGGACAGCATTTTGGGTAAAGGTAATGCTACCCAAGCATTAACATGTTCTCCTATCAGATCCTTCCAAACAACTCTGGAACATGTGGCACCTGAGAAAGCCTTATCTGTATTCAATAACGGGTAGACATGGTAATTAAAAAGGGCAACACCGTTATCACTTTTCCTGTGAAACACCAGGTGGACAAAATGCAGAATGCTCACCAGACGATAGGCTTTCCCCAATTACAGAAGGGGTCACAGTTTCCCTCCATGTGAGCATTGGAACTCCTAAAAGAGGTTTGATGACCTGTTACATCAATTAATATTCAGGTGGGTATCTGATCACTAATCAAATGCCACTATATATATATACTGTGTATATATATATATATATATATATATATATATATGTCAGAACCTGCTATCCAGGAAGCAACCATGATGCCTTCATTTGAAGGATCCACATTTTTATTTAATAAATGAATGCGGGAGTGGTGAGGGGAGTGGCAAAAAAGGGGATATGCAAGAGAATCCTTGTGAACTAGGCCTTTTACTCTTCTGCAAGTGATGAAGCATTGCTGCCCACACTTCAACTGAAGCATTATACACCCACGACAGCTTGCATTTTGATGACTAACTGTAAACCTTGAAGTACAGCTGTGTTCCCAGATTTTTTGATACCCAGCCAAGCATGCAACATGTCAAATTCTTTGGGTAAGCTTTCCTCATGATTGAAACCTATCCAAATTCAGCAGAGGAGCACCAAACTGAAAATTGGACCAAGACAAATCAGCCCTCTGTGCTGCAAACAAGAGGCAAACTTACAAAGTAGTAGTGACAGTTACTGGAAGATAGGGACTTACAAGTGGATTTGTGGGGAAAACTGAAGACAACGAATTGTTGGAATCACCAGGTTTTTTTATGACCAAAACACCTTTGATTTACTTTCTGAGCATTTAATGAACTTACGAAGCATTTTGCTACATTTTTGTAATGCAACACTGTTAATGCAATCAGCTGCTTGTAGCATTTACGCAAAACTGAAATTGACTGACCACAACTGAAAGAGACAAAAAGAAAACCTGAAGTGGTGTATAAACATTCACAAAAGATTGGTAATTACATCTATTTGTGCGATAGTTCTCCCAAAATTTTCACTTCCACAATTTGTGCAATGAGACTTGTGGTCTGGGAACTGGAAATTGAAATTCTGTTTCCACACTTTTGAATGTCAGATAACAAACTAAACCTTTACTTGTCAGCCTGCCTGCTCATCGGAGATATACACAACTGTTTATCCCTGTTTGCTTACATCAGGAATGTCACGTTTAGAAATTGTAGCATATTTTCCAGTTGATTGTATAATCAGCCTCTTCTTTGAAGTCAGATTTCGTAAATTTGCCCTTCCTTCTTTCTATCACTTTCCATTAAGGATTAAAAGGACTATAAAGAAAAAGCCATTTACCTGCTGGCCCAAAAGCAAACCAAAGGAAAAAAGTAGTGAATAGACTGGTAAAGATAAAGTAAGCAGCCACAAGTGTGTTCACAACAGAACTGATGCACCTATTCTTTCATTTAATCAAGTCCATTGTTGACGTGAAAAAAAAAACAGAAGCAAATCATGTGAGTTCATGTCAAGCTCAAACATCCACCCACATAATCCGAAACTGGTTCAGGAAACCTGAGCAAAGCCCTTGAAATTATGCTCGTCATTGCAAGAGCACAGAACAGGAAACACTCTACTTAAATTCTTAAAAATAGACAGCTTGCACAGAAAAGCTAATAGAGCAAAACAGAGATACCAACCAAAACTCACCACCACATAAATAGAATTTAATAGCTTACAAAAGTTGACAACATGTGATAGGAAGAACATAGAAGATAGAGCAGAAGGAGGCAATTCGGCCCATCGAGTCTGCACCGACCCACTTAAGCCCTCACTTCCACCCTATCCCCATAATCCAATAACCCCGCCGAACTTTTTTGGTCAACTGTATTTGGCAATTTATCATGGCCAATCCACCTAACCTGCACGTCTTTGGACTGTGGGAGGAAACCGGAGCACCCAGAGGAAACTCACGCAGACACGGGGAGAATGTGCAGACTCCGCACAGACAGTGACCCAAGCCAGAATCGAACCTGGGACCCTGGCGCTGTGAAGCCACAGTGCTATCCACTTGTGCTACTGTAGCCACCTGGGGTGGCCACGTCCCGATTACAAAATAACACTTACAGAGAATGAAGGGAAAAATGGACAATCCTGAGAAATCAAGCAGGTGCAAGGTTTGTCTGTTGATTGGAGTTTGCAGCTCCCAGACAAGACCGATACTACAGAGCCATTAGCATACTAATGAGACATCTCCGGGGACAAAAGAGAAACATTTAGGAAAATGATACCAAAGCAGACACCCTGGCGCCAGAGGAGACTAGAACAAAGTAGGCCAACGGCCACCTAGGGCCCGCCCAGCAATCAGGGCAGCCACCCCTTTATTCAAGGAAATCGATACCAATGATCAGGATATGGTCCAATTAATTGGGACCAAGTTCAAGGACCACCCAAAAGCGCGTGAAGCCCCTTTGGGGTATATGAGGAAGGTTCCAAGAGAGAATCGTTCTTCTTGGCCTTGGCTCTCTGCGACGAGAGGCCTGCCTAGCAGCTGCACCAGACAAGTAAGTCCAAAGTCAACGCACGCTACGCGATAGACGCTCCTAGCTACTATTCCATACAGGTTCACTCCCAACAGCCTCAGAACCGGACAACGGCCATTGTTCCTCTGACTGAGTGGGCACCCGAAGCTAAGTATAGGCTTTTAGTAGTAGTTGTAGTTTAGTGAGTAGAGTTTGTGCATGAGTAATAATTGACTGTGTGTAAATAAATGTGCATTGATTTCAAACTTACTAACTGGTGTATTGAGTCTTTGATCAGTATTCGGTTTTGAACCTTGTGGCGATATCGAAAAGGTACCTGGCGATTCATGAGCAAACATAATTAGAATTAAGGACGGCGACCATATTAACCGCCATAAACAGAGCCAATTAAGGAGAGAGCATAACGAGCAACATTTACTGCCGACATCTGACGGGACTCGACTTAGAAGTGGCCTCACCACTTCGAGAGAAGCCACTACAGCACAGCACGCCCTATTGGGGATCCCATACAACTCTTACCCGTCGCGGCCCATACGCAACTCATTCGACCTTTTTGTTTCTAAACCTTGGCTTCATTTTTGTTTAAGGTAGCCCTTCGGCCGCCACTCCATATGCCATTTACATCCAAGAACATTTTGGGATGGTAAATTTCAACACTCTGCGAGACGGCTCGCACTTGATTAAGATAAGTATATGTCTGGTCCTAAATCCGTTTTTGAAAAAAGAAATGAGGGAGTCACTTGGAGGTGACCATCATAAAGGGAAAATTGGAACAAGAGGACAGATATACTTAAAGTCAAGATATTAAGCTGAACACTAACAGATAATATGCTTGATCCCCTTAGCTTTCGGAGGTTCGCGAGAGGAACCAAAGCAACAGCACAGCAAGATCCCAGAAGAGAAGAGGAAAGAAGAGAAGAGATGAAGAGCACTCGAATTGCTCTGTTTTTAGCTATTGTGGCATCTGTGTGGTTGCGCGTTGATGCGGGCCCACTTTCCCACAGTACAACGTTTGCTAACTTCTCCCAAACCCAGACCACCCCCAGCCCAGTCAATGGAAACAGTACCCCGACCTGGTGTACCAAATTTCTGACATGGTACTCCTTGTCATATGTAATAGAATCACTTTTGGTCATTGCAGTCCTATGTATCATAGTCCAGACCCTCAGGATGAGGAAATGGAGGAGGAGAGCCCACGGCTCGCGGGCCTCAACAGTGTACAGAGTACAATCCCCCATTTTCGGATTCCACCAATCCCCCCAACCCCTTGATGTATAATAAAAGATTTAATTTTGATACGATCTGTAAATAAAGATTATTGCGGATGTATTACTGTATAATGTTCTGCGCTCCACTGCCGAGTCAGAAAATGAAATGTAAAGATGCTGTTGTATGAATGAGTAAGGGTTTAGAATGTTATAGGATGTTTTAAATGTGAGATGAGAATAGTTTATTGAGATAGTTAGAGGTTCCCGCTTCGAATTGGTAATACATGTCCCCTTTGACATAGCGCCAATCAGAAACTGTTAGTTAAAAACCTTTTGCCATAGTTGAGGAAAGAATAGAAGCCATGGAACTCACTGAGGTCAGGGGACCCAAAGACACCGTACTTAGGTGATCCTTCATGATTTCTCATGAGGATCACAAGGAGGGAGTGTAGCCACCAAAGTTGGCCATTCCCTGAATACAAAATGGAGGAACGCAAAACACAGGATAAAATGGACAATGTTTGCAGCCCCAGCAGGCTGCCCCTAGCAGGTGTGGATTCTGTCTGCTAAGAAAGCAGACAGCACCGAAACGAACATTCTGCATACTAATGAGGCAATCACCGGGACAATTAGCATGGTAATGGAACGATTCCAGAGACAATGGACACAATTGGGGAAGCAACTGCAACATTGTAAAGGATACCAGACACTCAGGCACCAGCAAGGTTCGAAAAAAAGAGCCTGAAGGCCCGCCCAGTAGCTAAGGAACAGCCTCAGTATTGGGGGGATTCAAACATATCGATTGGGAAGAGACCCAATCGATTCCAAGTAGGTAAGGGCATCCGCCCAAAGGGGCGCGGATCCCCTGGGACCTATAAAAGACAGGTCCCACACATGGTTCAGTCTTCTCGTCCAGCCCTCCTCTCTCTTTGACTAGCACTCCTCCGTGGACCAGCAGCTCGACCAGCTTTTGCCAAGAAGACCTTGAACGAGATATACCTGTCTTTAGACAGGTATATGAATGGGCGGGAACAGAGGGAAGTAGACCTTGGAAAATAGGAGACAGGTTTAGATAAAGGATCTGGATCGGCGCAGGCTGGGAGGGCTGAAGGGCCTGTTCCTGTGCTGTAATTTTCTTTGTTCTTCTTTGTTTGAGAGAGAGGAGAGGGTTCGGACAGCAGCCGCCAGCAAGTAAATGCCTCACAACGATCGCTACCAGAGATAGACACTCCTGACCCCTTTTAACTTATAGCAAACTGAAGTCTGCAGACCAGAGCAGAGCAAGAGGCCTTGTTCCCTGACCCAGCATTTCCTTCGAGATACGTATTAGTTTATTTAGCGATAGGAATAAGTTTAATCCTTTTAGCGTGTGCATGGGTAGTATTATAATAAACTCAGTTGTTTGGACTTACTAATTGGTGTATGGTTTTATTGCTTTGAACTTCACCTTGAAGCTTGTGGCGGTGTCTTAACGATACCTGGCGACTCCAGAGCTAAGTAAAGAAACAGAGCCAAATTGAGTGTTAAGCACACTCACCCAGAACGACCAACATGAAACACCTGGTCTGGAGGGTGTTAGTTATGTGGATAGGCTGAATAGACTCTGGCTGATTTCATTAGAACGACAGCGGGTGAGGGGTGACCTTATAGAGGTATACAAGATTATGAGGGGCATGGATAGAGTGGGTGGACAGGCACTCTTTCCCAGGGTGATGGGGTCAGTTACTAGGGGGCATAGGTTTAAGGTCAGTGGGCAAAGTTTAGAGGAGATGTGCGAGACAGGTTTTTTTACACAGAGGGTGGAGGTTGGGGAAGCAGATACATTAACGGCGTTCAAAAGGCATCTTGACAAACACATGGCTAGGATGGGGATAGAGGGATAGCACAAGGAAGTGATGAAGGTTTTGCAAATGTTGGTATCATGACCGGTACAGGCTTGGAGGGCCCAAGGGGCTGTTCCTGTGCTGTATTGTTCTTTGTTCAAGTCCGACAAACATCACCCACTGTTAGAGTTGCCCTTGCTCACATAATCTCCACAAAAATTTGTATACTGCTGTAAACATGAGTTGGAAACAATGGAGCATCTTCTACGGGCTATTTGGAACTTGATTCAACAGGGTAGGCAATTGCAATCAGCTTGAAGGAGTGGTGAAATGAAAAGTACAAAATTGCAGGTTAGAATGCTGAATTCAATGTCAAATCAGGAACAGAAAAATAAATAAAAAGGATTGGATTAAGAGAGAGAGAACCAAAAAGTAAAAAACTATTCTGTTTTCTTTGAAAAAAATCTTAAACCTTAAAGATATGCACCACAAATATAACAGTTCATTTTCAGTGGCAGAGCAGTTGCATGGAAGTGATAATGGACAATAGAATTTCACACCAATTTGTTAAATGTCCATTTATTAATATTGCAATCACTTTGTGCTTTATACATTTCTGTTGCCAAATCACTTACGTGCTTTAACATGACAAGAAAATGTGATGTGTTTCAACACACTTTGGCTTTCATTGTTCTAGTAGCCTGGCTCCAATTGTAAACTGACCAGAGTTCACCGGCCTATGCCATGCACAGCATGGTTTTCAGGGCGTGGTCAGACCTTCACACATTTAGGTCCTCAGGGGCGACATTTTCAGCCTATAAATTGGCAACTGATGAATAACAAGGGGACAGTAGATGGTCTCATGGAGAGAGTGTCCCTGTAGGTCACTGTGCATAAGGCCTCAAGATGGGGAGGGGTGAGGTCGACATGTGGACATCAAAAGAAAAATGGTTCAATGCTATGGACACGAATATTGACAAGAATGATGGGTTTCATGACTCAAGGGGGGGGGGGGGAGGTAACTTTGACATGGTGAGCACGGAGGAGAATAGAAGAGTCTTGGGTGGTAACAGGAGAAGGTTGGAAGATGGTCTCGAAATAGAATTGTATTTGACAGCCAGATAGAATGGCGCAGTCGAAAAATAACTTTGCAAAAAAAAGCGCCAGGGAAGGTCTTTAGGGGGAGTCAATGACTGCATTTTTGGACCAGTTGAAGGGGCACTCTAATAATTACTGGCTCAGGACATGGAGATCAAGGCTCAGCTGAGAAATGTCAGCAAGTGTCAAATACCATTTGAAGGATTTGGGCATTTACCACGTGGTGTAAATTCTTGTTCGAATCCATTAGATCTTGGGGCAACATTTGACTATTTTGTCATCATAGAGGAATGTGAAATGGTAAGAAGGATCAAACAATTAAGAGAGCAGAGCTACAATACACATTCAACATACTCCAAACAACCCTATACACTGCAGTTAAGGTGTTCACAACTTACAGGGCACAACATTTGTAGTGATTAAATTAGTTAATTAGCAAGGTTGGGTTGTAGTCTACTCAAAAGGAGGCAGTCTGATAGTGGCTTGACTGAGGTTGATAGCACATGGCTGTACTCACGCATATCCAACCCACCTTTGTGTATGTGCCATCATGCCTGGGGAAGCAGTTGGAAAAATCAAATATAGAAAAAAAATTAAAGTCTGCTTTTAAGCTACAGTTCAAAATTATACAAGTGACCAACGGATTGATGCCAGAGCTGTAACAGTTTCTTCATTTTTGGATAATAGGGAAGTTCAATAGAATATACTTCCCCTTTGAGGACACACAGTAAAACCAGTCACAGTGAAACTACTGAGGAAGAATCAAAAGTAATCTGTCATTACTATTTAGCTTTCATGAACAATTTCAGCTATTAATAATGATTAACTGTGTTGAAACCATCCTCAGGAACCTACATGACTGATTTCCCAATAGGCACTCCCTGCACGTGTTGTGCTCCACAGTTTCGGAATAACCAAAAGGCCATCGTCACTTTTGGTGGTCGATATTATCATCATTAACTCCTTTCATATTGGATTAAATGAGGCTCAGAATGATAATGACAAGGGTTAAATTATGAGGATAGGCTGCATTGAGTAGGTTTGTCGTGCCTTGACTATAGAAGATTATGGGTCCTAACTGAGGAGTTCAGCATGTCTAAAGGGTGTGGCAGTACAGTTAGAAAGAAGCTATTTCTTTGAAGGGAGAGTTCAGCAAAAGGAAGCATGACACTAAAATTAGAACTAGCTCGTTCATGGGCAATGCTTGCAAGCAATTCTTCACAGAAAGGGTAATGGAAATCAGAAATTTCCTCTCCAAAAAGCAATTTAGGCCAAGGGTCAATTGAAATTCTGAAAACTGAAATCAATAGATTTTTACTGTCCAAGGGTTTTCAAGGTTACTGAACAAAGATGGCTAGATAGAGTTAAAATACAGATCAGCCATAATTTAACTGATAAGCAGAACAGGCCACAAGGGGTAGAATAGACTATTTTTTATTCTGAGGTTCCTCTGTTCTCCGAGCCATGGGATATGTGTAACTATCATCAACCCTAAAAAAAACTTGCCAAAGGAAAGTAACAGGAAATAATGATTCATTCTGATTGTTAGCCTGAAGAAATCCAGTAAATTTACTTTGGGGCTGGCATCAGCTGAGGGAGGCCCATGCTGCAAATATTGTCAAATATGTCAGATAGCTTAAACTTTGTGAATTCGTTGCCCATCCACTTGTAAAATCCTAATCCAGTTCCCAGAGGAAGTGAGCAAAAGATTTCTGAGTGATTGAGCTCTGCCAATGTATTATTCAGGGCATCCATATGTAACTCAATGTTGCAACAATTTATGAAGGCCTTTACAGGAACTTGATGCCGAGGAAGGCCAGCCCATCTCATTGTATGCATTGAAAATTAGGTTATACTGAGTTGATAATCTTAATGGGTTATAAAGAACAAAAGCGAAGAAGATAATATTAGTTAAAAAGGAATATGCCTCCTAGCATTGAATTCCTGATATTTTCAATCTTCAAGACCAAATATTTTGGCCTGGATCTTCTGCAAAATGGCAGTCATCCTTAGATTGCTGATGTGCTTGTACCTTTCCTTGCTGAGACACTGCTCTGCATTTCTTGTTGGATCTTCCAAGCCCAGTGTCTACAAAAATGCAGAGAACAGTCATACCCCTGTCACAGCATTGTAGCGCCAGGGGAAGATAAGATATCCCACTTTTCGGCACCAGCAATATGGCAAGTCGAAAGGTTCAGTTTGAAAGTTAGTGAATGGATGAATGTTCATGAATGGATGAATGAGTGGATGACAGGATGGCGAGGCAGGTGAGCAATGTGAGAGTTGGGAAGGTGTTCGGTAGATCAAGAGGTGGATGGTCAGGTCAGGTAGTGAGGCCAGGGGCTAGTCAGTTGAGTGGGTCATCAGGGCTGGCCGAAGGTAGTTTGACAATTGGGGCGAGGTCTGATTGGATTGATGGAGTGATGGATGTGGCTGTCAGTTCTGTAGTTACTCAGGAGTTAGATGAGGATTTCTGTGTGTTGAGAATTTCCTGGGTAATTACTCAGGTAAATCCCACAGAACTGTGTGAAATCTCCAACTCAAGCTCAGGCACTCTCACGGGGGGCCGTGAGAGTAGGGGAATTGTCCACTGGAACTTCGATTTTTCCAGTCAATTCCCTTAGGATGTCAGGGCAATGGAACTTTTGCTGGGTCCCATCTTGCATCTTGGGTCATATGATCGGTCTGACAATCTGGAGAATGGATGACCTGGGACTGTGCGATTACAGACTAAACTAATAATGTGTGAGGGCCACGAAGAATCCAGCATGAGTTTGTAGAGTCAAAAGAAATAACTTTATTTACAATTACATATATACAGTAGTAGCACTTCCCTACTGCTTCACTCCTCAAGCTAGTACCACACTGGTCAGCTCTATCTATCAGGTGAAACTGCTAATGATTTCTCTCGCCCCCCCCCCCCCCCCCCTCCCATTGGGGGAGCTCAAACTCGGAATACCAAATTGTCCCCAGCCAATAGTATTCAGGCAAGTTATAACATAATGCCAAATTCTAGAAAAGATTTATCATATGGACAGGGTGCTATGATTACCATTATGCATTCTATTTGAGTTTCATTTTGAAATATAATAATGGACACCTTTGAATTTTGTGCATATTATCAGTATTTTTAGTGCAGTCACAGGAGGCAGGTTTCATTTCATTCAGCAATGTTTGGTCCACCACAAAGAATGTGCAAGAAAACCCCCACATCTGAACAGACTTGTCATACTTATAAATTAGTAGACAAAGTTCAAGATCACTCCAATGACAATGTACCAGAGCTACTGCAGGAGCTGAAGCTAGCTGTCTTGTTGGTGTAGGGCAATCAACTACATTTTTGGGTATATCCAAAACTTGAAGGTCATGAAATCAAAATGGAACAGATACGGGCACAACAGTATCATTGATATCAGAGACTTGCAGGTACAACATCACTAGTTTGGTGGGGAGAGTGAAAGCTGATCAGGTAAGGTGGGATGGTCTCCCTCTGTCACTGGCAGGTCGGGTACAGGCAGTTAAAATGAATGTGTTGCCGCGATTTCTGTTTATTTTTCAATGCCTACCGATTGTCCTGCCAAAGGCTTTTCTCAGGGAGGTTGAGGGAAGGATTACCTCGTTCATATGGGGAGGGAAGGTGGCCAGAGTGAGGAAGGTGCTGCTACAGAGGGAAAGGCAGGCAAGGGGTTTGGGTCTCCCGAACCTGATGTACTATTACTGGGCGGCGAATGTGGAGAAGGTGCAGAGCTGGGTCAGAGGGGTTGATTCCCAGTGGGTCAGAATGGAGGAGAGTTTGTGCAGGGGGTCGGGACTGAAAGCACTAGCAACAGCGCCGCTCCCGATAGCTCCGGGGAAATACTCAGGGAGTCCGGTAATAATAGCTTCATTGAAAATCTGGAGGCAGTTTCGCCAACATTTCAAGTTGGGGGCAGGGTCAAGGGAAATGACGATTCGGGGGAACCACAGATTTGAGCCAGGGAAGTGGGATGGAAGTTTTCGGAAATGGGAAGAGAAGGGGATTAAGACGTTAAAAGATTTGTTTCTTAGGGGTCGGTTTGCAGGATTGACGGAGCTGGAAGCAAAGTGTGGGCTGAAGCAGGGAGAAATGTTTAGATACATGCAGGTTCAAGATTTTGCCAGGAAGGAGATACAGAGCTTCCCGGAGGAACCGGACTCCACAATGCTGGAGGAGGTGCTGACGACAAGGGGACTGGAGAAGGGGGTAGTGTCAGCGGTGTACGGAGCTGTTTTGGAAGGGGATAAGGCACCACTGTAAGGGATCGAAGCAAAGTGGGAGGAAGAGTTGGGAGAAGTTATGGAGGAGGGGGTCTGGTGTGAGGTGCTCCGGAGAGTAAATGCTTCCACCTCATGTGCGAGGTTGGGGCTGATACAGCTGTAGGTGGTATACAGAGCACACCTCACGAGGGCGAGGATGAGCCGATTCTTTGAAGGAGTAGAAGATGGATGTAAGCGTTGTGTGTGTGTGTGTGGGGGGGGGGGGGGGGGGGGGGGGGGGGGGGGGGGGCGGGGGGGGGGGCGCTAATCACATTCATATGTTTTTGTCTTGTCCAAAGCTACAGGATTACTGGAAGGAGGTTTTTAGGGTAATTTCTAAGGTGGTGCATATGAAACTGGACCCGGGTCCCCGGGAGGCCATATTCGGGGTGTCGGACCAGCCAGGGTTGGCAACAGGTGCGGAGGCAGATGTTATAGCCTTCGCCTTGTTGATCGCCCAAAGGCGGATCCTGCTGGGATGGAGAGCAGCCTCTCCACCCTGTGCCCTGGCGTGGCGGGGGGACCTGTTGGAATATGTGACCCTTGAGAAGGTTAATTTTGAACTGAGGGGAAGCTCGGAGGGGTTCTACACGTCATGGGCATTATTTATTATGCACTTTCAAGAACTGGATAACATCAAACATTAGTTGGGGGGGGGGGTTGGGGGGAGGGGGGCTGTGTATATTAAGGATGGCTATGGGTAATCCCTGATTCCTTTTTGGTCATTTGTTTGAGTAAACATGCGGGCTGATGTTTGGGGGTTGGTGGGAGGATGGGATCGTTGTTATTGTTATGGGGATTGACATATCTGTTGCTGATTGTTGTTTATTGTTGGTGGGTGTAAATTCGGGAGAAAATGTGAAAAAGGAGGAGAATAAAAATATGGTTTTTTTTAATTAGAGACAATTTATAATCAAAAACTGAAGCAGCTGTCTTTAGTGTGGTCCTAAGGACATACACTGAAGAAGTTGTACCATTAACAGGAAGCATGATGATGAAGGTAGAGCAAATGGACAGTCGGCAAAGTTGTCACTTGACATTGTATGTGGAAATTTTCCTGCTTTATTTGGCAGAGTATGGTTGGCAAAGGTTAGACTCAACTGGGAAACAGCAAATCAACTAGTGGATTCAAAGATTAACTTGCAGCAAATTCTTGTGAAGAAGATTGTGTTTGAATCTTGACTGGAGTTGAGGTGGGAAAAAGGCCATGGGCGGGAATCTCTGACCCCCCCCTCCGGGTCGAAGAATCGCTGGGGGGCGATGTGAATTACGCTCCCGCCGGCCGTCAAATTCTCCGGCACTGGAGTTTCAGCGGGGGGCAGGAATCGCGCCAGTACGCAGCCGCTCGCAGCGGCCTCCCAGCAATTCTCCGACCCGCGATGGGCCGAAGACCCGCCCGTTCTTTGCCAGTCCCGCCAGCATAAACTAGACTAGGTCCCTTACCGGCGGGACCTAGCGACGCGGGCAGGCTCCGAGGTCCTGGGGAGGGGGGGCAGGCACCGGGGGGAGGCCCCATGGTGGCCTGGCCCGCGATTGGGGCCCACCGATCCGCGGGCGGGCCTGTGCCGTGGGGGCACTCTTTTCCTACGCGCCGGCCGTGTCAGCCTCCGCGATGGCCGACGCGTAGGTGAACCCCCTCCCCCGCATGCGCGGGGATGACGTCAGCAGCCGCTGACGCTCCTGCGCATGCGCGGACCCGTGCCGGCCAACGGAGTCCCTTCGGCCCCGGCTGTCGCGCGCCAAAGGCCTTTCACACCGGCCGGAGGGGCGCAAACCACTCCGGCGCCGGCCTAGCCCCTGAGGGTGCAGAGGATTCCACACCTTTGGGGCGGACTAACGCTGGAGTGGTTCCCGCCACTCCGTCCCGCCGGGACCCCCGCCCCGCCGGGTAAGGAAGAATCCCGCCCCATAAATCTGTAGTGATCTTTACTTTGGTACGTACAGAAGGGGCTGATGGGAAATGGAAAGACGACTAGGGGGCAGCACTAGCGGGTATAAAGGGGGAAGCAAGCAGCCCTCAAGGCTCTTTGTGCTCTTAACAATTTAAATGCTCTTCAAATCTGTGTTCGTCAGAAACTTCGATAAATGGCTGCTTGGAGATTCATGTCCTCATGTTATTTTCAAGACTCTTCTTTGAGGTGGTAAATTGTTGAGCTTCTTCTGGCTTCTCTGCCAAGCCATTGCACATTTTTAAAATCTAATTATGGATGGAAAATATAGTTTTGAAGGCCTACAAGTTCTTTTCCAAAATTCATACACTTCATATTTTAAAGAAACACTACTTTAGATTTTTCTTTATACATGCATTACTACTAGTGTATTCATACTTGAGGCATTGAATCCGCTTGCATTATATTTACTGTTTCCTAATTAAGTAATATCAATAAAATTATTCAGCCACTTACGGGTCAATAAATGACACCTGCACAGTGAACAAATATGGAGGGTAGCGCTTTAGCATTTATTAAAGCACAGGACCTTGATTTGGCAGTTTATTCTAGGATTTTTAAATTTGTTGTTATTAGCTTTTGAAAGAATACATGATGCATGCTTGATAGAATCATAGAATTACAGTGCAGAAGGAGGCCGTTCGGCCCATTGAGTCTGCACCGGTCCTTGGAAACAGCACCCAATTAAGCCCATGCCTCCACCCTATCCCCGTAACCCAGAAACTCCACCTAATATTTTGGACACTAAGAGGCAATTTAGCACGGCCAATCCACCTTACCTGCACATCTTTAGATTGTGGGAGGAAACTGGAGCACCCAGAGGAAACACACGCAGAATGGGGAGAAAGTGCAAAGTCCACACAGTCACCCGAGGCTGGAATTGAACCCAGGACCCAGGACCCTGGAGCTGTGAGGCAGCAGTGCTTTTTAAAAAAATGTATTCCACCCAGCAGTGACCCAGGGCTGGAATCAAACCTGGGAGCTTGGTGCCGTGAAGCAGCAGCGCTAACCCACTGTGCCACCGTGCTGCCTTTGAGGCAGCAGTGCTGACCACAGTGCCACCATGCCGTCTGCTTTCAGAAACTTCTTTTTAAATACTATATTCCAACCACTCAATATATCACATAAATTGTATCAATTGATCAGAGGTCTTATTGTAAACCCCCAGAAGAATGGCCGTAAATCAGACAATAACAAGGTTTCCGCACTCAGATCTTCACAATGGCGCTGCACTCAGACACATCAGGATTTGCTTTTGATAGTGATTTTATTATTTACAAAATGATGTCTGTTGACATTATGTTAATAGCAGATAAAGTTTTATTTGCTGGAATGAAGATTTAAGTAAAACTAGTTGCTTTAAAGAAAAAACGAAACTTTTGTTATCTAATCATTACCTCTTTATTTCCTTTGTCTTCCCTCCGACTCTCTTCAATTCTAGTGAAGTCTTGCTCAATGAGGCTTGGCCCTTCAAATTGATTTCTCAACTATCTAAGCAGCCAACCTATAAACCAGTGGGTTTGTGCCACCTGCTTTGACAAAGAATCATCCCGACTAGAAACGTTAGCTCCAATTCTCTCTCCACAGATGCTGCCGGACCTGCTGGGATTGTGCAGTATTTTCTGCTTTCGATCTAAACCAGTGACTTTCTACAAATCACCTGATGCTTATTTGTTGTGATTGGCTCACAATTACATCATCCAGGCAACAACAGATTTCTCTAATGTTCTCATTGCTACATCCATTAATTAGAATGTGTGAGACAACAAAATATTCCATTTTCTGTGCGACAAACGTGTTATTGCCAGAAATGAGAAATTAGATAATGGTTATTTAAAATAATTAGATTTGAAGCTTAGTAATACAGTGTAATAGCGCGAGGTATCAACAAGTTGGCTGCTTGAATCACAAAGTGACTTATTTGAATAAACATCAAAGCTAAACAATGTACAGGAACAGCAGTTGAAATACACGTCTTTACTCCTTGACTCCCAGGCCCATACTCAATGAGCCCCTGTTCTCCAAGCCCCACACTTTCTTCCCATTGGCCAGGATTTGCATTGTCCCCCATGATAGGCCCTGGGTGGGTCTCGTGGCCCCTGAACGATTGCCCCTTAAAGGGACCACATCCTCCACCCTCCGCCCTGAAGTTCCACAGTACTATATATTAGATACAAGATAGCGGGTAACTATTTACAATGAGGGTAGAAATACAAAATGGGGTGGTAGGGTACAGTCTTTCATAAAGTCAGCTTATCAGGTGATGTCTGAGGTCCAGTGGACCGCCTCAGTTCTCTTAGTTTCTTTCACCATCGAGGCGTTGTTAGAAACAGATGGTTATCGACTTCCGGTGGCGGCTATGAAGGAATAAGTCGCACAATGGGATCGGCTGCATAAATTAAATCTGGCCCGACTAGTAGACGAAATGAAGGATGATTTTCGGAGGTGGGACGCACTTCCGTTGTCACTGGCTGGGAGGGTGCAGACGGTGAAGATGACGGTCCTCCCGAGATTCCTGTTTGTATTTCAGTGTCTCCTCATCTTTATTCCGCAGTCCTTTTTTAAACGGGTCAACAAGGTGATCACTGGCTTCGTTTGGGCGGGCAAGACCCCGCGAGTAAGGAAGGTAATGCTTGAACGGAGTCGGGGAGAGGGCGGGCTGGCGCTGCCAAATTTTAGTAACTATTACTGGGCGGCGAATATAGCTGATGCACTATAAATCACTACTGAAGCGAGATTGTAGTCCAATTGAAGGCTTTAATGAACAAGTAGTTACCCCAGCAGCTCCGGTACAGAATGACTGCTGTGGGTGAAGCACAGACTCTTATGCTCCTCCTGCTGGGCGGAACCAGCAGGCAGGTTCTACCACTCATACTACAGTATAAGGTACATCCCACCTAGGTATCACGATACCCCTAATATAGCCTACCACCATAGCCATGATCAGGAAGTGGGTGGTGGGGGAGGGATCGGCATGGGAGCGTATGGAGGCGGCTTCATGCAAAGACACCAGTCTGGGGGCGTTGGTAAATGCACCTCTGCCATTCCCGCCGGCACGGTACTCCACCAGCCCCGTGGTGGTGGCGGCCCTGAGAGTCTGGGGGCAATGGAATGAAATGAAAATCACTTATTGTCACAAGTGGACTTCAAATGAAGTTACTGTGAAAAGCCCCCAGTCGCCACATTCTGGCGCCTGTTCGGGGAGGCTGGTATGGGAAGACATGTGGGAGCAGAGGGAGCATCGGTCTGGTCCCCAATCTGTAATAATCACCGGTTTGCCCCGGGAAGTATGGATGGGGGGGTTTCAGATATGGTGGCGAGCAGGGATTGAGAGGATGGGGGATATGTTTATAGAGGGGAGCTTTCCGAGTATGAGGATGCTGGAGGAGAAGTTTGGGTTGACGAGGGGAAACAAATTCAGGTATCTGCAGGTGCGGGACTTCCTACGTAAACAGGTGTCAACCTTCCACCTCCTACCACTAAGGGAGATTCAGGACAGGGTAGTTTCCAGAGGGTGGGTAGGAGAAGGGAGCTTCTCTGACATTTACAAGGAACTTGTGGGGTCAGAGGAGGCGCAGACCGAGGAGCTGAAGTGCAAGTGGGAGGAGGAGCTGGGAGGAGAGATAGAGAATGGTCTATGGGCGGACGCATTGAGTAGAATCTAAGCGTCCGCAACATGTGGCAGGCTCAGCCTGGTACAATTTAAGGTTGTTCATCGGGCTCACATGACAGTGGCCCTGATGAGCAGATTCTTTGGGGTGGAAGACAGGTGCTCAAGGTGTGCGGGAGGACCAGCGAACCATATCCACATGTTCTGGGCATGTCCGAAGCTTAAGGGATTTTGGCGGGGGTTTGCAGATGTCATGTCCACGGTGTTAAAAACAAGGGTGGCACTGAGTCCAGAGGTGGCGGTTTTCGGGGTGTCGGAAGACCCAGGAATCCAGAAGGAGAAAGAGGCAGACGTTCTAGCATTTGAAGGGTAGATCGTGCCTCACAAACCTTATTAAGTTCTTTGAGAAGGTGACCAAACAGGTGGACGAGGGTAAAGCAGTTGATGTGGTGTATATGGATTTCAGTAAAGCATTTGATAAGGTTCCCCACAGTAGGCTGTTGCAGAAAGTAAGGAGGCATGGGATTCAGGGTGATTTAGCAGTTTGGATCAGAAATTGGCTAGCTGTAAGAAGACAGAGGGTGGTGGTTGATGGGAAATGTTCAGCCTGAAGTTCAGTTACTCGTGGTGTACCACAAGGATCTGTTTTGGGGCCACTGCTGTTTGTCATTTTTATAAATGACCTGGAGGAGGGAGTAGAAGGATGGGTAAGTAAATTTGCAGATGACACTAAAGTCGGTGGAGTTGTGGACAGTGCGGAAGGATGTTGCAGGTTACAGAGGGACATAGATAAGCTGCAGAGCTGGGCTGAGAGATGGCAAATGGAGTTTAATGCAGAAAGGTTTTACACGGTTATCGGTAGGGTTCTTGGCAATGTGGAGGGGCAGAGAGATCTTGGGGTCTATGTTCATAGATCCTTGAAAGTTGCCACTCAAGTGGATAGAGCTGTGAAGAAGGCCTATGGTGTGCTAGCGTTCATTAGCAAGGGATTGAATTTAAGAGCCGTGAGGTGATGATGCAGCTGTACAAAACCTTGGTATGGCCACATTTGGAGTACTGTGTGCAGTTCTGGTCGCCTCATTGTAGGGAGGATGTGGAAGCTTTGGAAAAGGTGCAAAGGAGAGTTACCAGGATGTTGCCTGGAATGGAGAGTAGGTCTAACGAGGAAAGGTTGAGGGTGCTAGGCCTTTTCTCATTAGAACGGAGAAGGATGAGGGGCAACTTGATAGAGGTTTATAAGATGATCAGGGGAATAGATAGAGTAGACAGTCAGAGACTTTTTCCTCGGGTGGAACAAACCATTACAAGGGGACATAAATTTAAGGTGAATGGTGGAAGATATAGGGGGGATGTCAGAGGTAGGTTATTTACCCAGAGAGTAGCGGGGGCATGGAATGCACTGCCTGTGGAAGTAGTTAAGTCGGAAACATTAGAGACCTTCAAGCGGCTATTGGATAGGTACATGGATTATGGTAGAATGATGGAGTGTAGATTAATTTGTTCTAAAGGTCAGCACGGTAGCATTGTGGATAGCACAATTGCTTCACAGTTCCAGGGTCCCAGGTTCGATTCCGGTTTGGGTCACTGTCTCTGCGGAGTCTGCACATCCTCCCCGTGTGTGCGTGGGTTTCCTCCGGGTGCTCCGGTTTCCTCCCACAGTTCAAAGATGTGCAGGTTAGGTGGATTGGCCATGATAAATTGCCCTTAGTGTCCAAAATTGCCCTTAGTGTTGGGTGGGGTTACTGGGTTATGGGGATAGGGTGGAGGTGTTGACCTTGAGTAGGATGCTCTTTCCAAGAGCTGGTGCAGACTCGATGGGCCGAATTGCCTCCTTCTGCACTGTAAATTCTATGATAATCTATGATTAATCTAGGACAAAGGTTTGGCACAACATCGTGGGCCGAAGTGCCTGTTCTGTGCTGTATTTTTCTATGTTCTATTTAAAAGTGTGAGGTGATTCATTTTGGAAGGAGTAACAGGAAGGCAGAGTACTGGGCTAATGGTAAGATTCTTGGTAGTGTGGATGAGCAGAGAGATCTCGGTGTCCATGTACATAGATCCCTGAAAGTTGCCACCCAGTTTGATAGGGATGTTAAGAAGGCGTACGGTGTGTTAGCTTTTATTGGTAGAGGGATTGAGTTTCGGAGCCATGAGGTCATGTTGCAGCTGTACAAAACTCTGGTGTGGCCGCATTTTGAGTATTGCGTGCAGTTCTGATCGCCGCATCATAGGAAGGATGTGGAAGCATTGGAAAGAGTACTGAGGAGATTTACAAGAATGTTGCCTGGTATGGAGGGAAGATCTTATGAGGAAAGGCTGAGGGACTTGAGGCTGTTTTCGTAGGAGAGAAGAAGGTTAAGAGGTGACTTAATTGAGGCATACAAGATGATCAGAGGATTAGATAAGGTGGACAGTGAGAGCCTTTTTCCTCAGATGGTGATGTCTAGCATGAGGGGACATAGCTTTAAATTGAGGGGAGATAGATATAGGACAGATGTCAGAGGTAGGTTCTTTACTCAGAGAGTAGTAAGGGCTGGAATACCCTGCCTGCAACAGTAGTGGACTCGCCAACATTAAGGGCATTCAAGTGGTCATTGGATAAACATATGGATGATAAGGGAATAGTGTAGCTGGGCTTTAGAGTGGTTTCACAGGTCGGCGCAACATCGAGGGCCGAAGGGACTGTACTGCGTTGTAATGTTCTATGTTCTATGTTCTATGTTTGCTTCCCTGGTAGCCCGGAGACGGATACTATTAGCTTGGAGGGACTCAAAGCCCCCGAAGATGGAGACCTGGCTTTGGGACCTGGCTAGCTTTCTCTGTTTGGAGAAAATCAAGTTCACCTTGAGAGGGTCACTGTCAGGGTTCGCCCGGAAGTTTGTCGACTTCTCCGCGGAAAATTAATCGTCAGCAGAAGTAGGGGAGTTAGTTTAGCTTAGAGTAGGGGGTTAATAAAGGTGGGACCTGTAAGGGAGGGAGACGGCTTTTGCCCTATGTTTATAGTTTCATATACGTTGTTTATTTTGTTGTTACAATACCAAAAATACCTCAGTAAAATGTCTATTTAAAAAAAAGAAACAGATGGTTGTCTGAAGGTCTTGGAGGGGTTACCGTAAGAGAATAAATCCCTTTCAGTTTCCTCAGAATTGACATGCAGTACCTATGATGTGCACACTGCCAATGGTACCCTGCACCATGTCGAAGCCCATAGTCCTCTGTAACCACATGTTTGCTTTGCCTACTTCTTTCTGGGAAGAGAGAATAAAATGTATTCAGCTTTCTTGGAATACAGAACTTCAGTGACCTCCCTTATGCTGGGGTGTTGCAATCTGCCCAGCTTGAGTCTGGAAGGAGCAAGATGCATACAAAATATGGCCATGTTCAACTTCGCAGCCATTGACAATGCCGTCCTTGCCCTGCGGACGCAGCACTGTACTCTCTGAGGTCCAGGTAAGAGAATTGCTCTTTGAACACCCAGGGTGGACATGGCCTCCTCCTGAAAACCCTGCTCCCTCCCACCACCTCCTTTCTCTTCCAGCAGCTTTTCCTGTTCTGCGTCCCCTGTGCTCATTCCTCGTGTTCTGTGGTAATCCAAGGAGATGCAAAGTACTGCACCCATTTTTGTAAACCAGTAATTTGTGCAAATGCCTTGACGTCAGGACAACTTCCTTCAGTATGTGTCACGCCACTTCCTTTTTACTTCTAACAAATACACCTATAACCACAGCAACAACGAGTTGAAATCAATCAATAACTCACCTTTTAAATCGCATTGCTGGGTCAGGCAGCAGGGGGTCCTTCTGCTGTTATACGTGTTCAGATGTATGTGGTTAAGAGATGAAGTATGCTGGAGCATTGAGCTGGAAAATGGCAGCATGACTTCCGGTGACGGGGATGTGCTGAGTGGACACACGGAAGATGGCTCACCTCCTGAAAACTCGAATTTAGGCACTGTAAACCCAAAATAGCCCACTAAAACTGGGAGAAAAACCCCTCACCCTCCTCCAACACCACCAGGACATAACACGACAAGCGGCAGCAACTCCAGGGGCCGAACAGACAGCAAAAGCAGAAAAAGCCTAGAGAGAAAGACCAAGGCAATGGCAAACACACGGGGCGGCAAAGTCCCAGCCACAGCTGAAAGGGAAGGACCGCCAGACCACACGCAGGGCTCCTCCCCCGACGAATGAATGGAGAGAGTTCCTGGCACAAAAACACCAGGAGCTCAATGAGGCCATCAAGATAGAGATGGCAACGATTAAAGTGGCGATAGCGGAGGCACTGGTCACCCTCCAGGCGGCACGTGAAAAGGTACAAAGGCGGCTGGAGACACAGGAAGCAACAATCAAGGAGCTGGAGAAGGCCTAGACCAACCAGAGCGACCTGATCGCTGAACTAGAGATGAAGATGACTAGGTTCGTGGCGACGCAGTGACACAAAAAGGGAAAGTCGAAGATCAAGATGTATGGTTCGGCATGCTTTTTTCTCAGCAAGCTCTGGATGACTTTGCAGGAAAAGGAAGATTATTTCACTGCACCGCCAGACATGGATGTGTTTGTCCACAAACATGAGTTGGGAAGATAACAATGGAACCGGCATTGAACCAGATACCTCAGTGCATCGAGACACTGAGAAACAATTTGCGGCGGACTGTATTGCCTTGTTTCGAATTCTGGAGTTACGCCTCCGAAAGGAGGCGGCGAGAGCAGCAGGGTGCGGGATGGGGTGAGGAGGAGGAGGAAGGGTGAGAAGACTTGCAACGTTGGGGGGACCCTTGGGGTGCCCACCAAACTAGCGGGTAAGCTAGAACTAGGAAGTATGAGCGAGGGGGAGCCATGGCACATCTTCTGTCGGAGAAAGAGTGCCTGGCGATGGGGTGGAGAACAGGTGGGTAAATAGGGGGGGAATGGCTTAGGGGGGGGGGCACTCTGAGGGACGGGGGGGTGAAGGAAGGGGGGAGGGAGACAGACCCAGAGGGGATAGCAGAGTGACGGGGGACTCAGGCTACAAGCTATGGCAGCAAGGAACACAAAGGCACCGCAAGCAGCCACTTTGGAGAGTGCCCAAACAAAGGGAAACCCAGAGTTCAGGGACTTACCCAGATGGCATACACATAGTTGGTGGCCATCTTGGGTAGTACCTGCACAAAGGAAAAGCCAGCAGCGTAGGGGCCTGGCCTTATGGTGAATACCATGACCACGGCCATTTTGGGAGGCCCCTAACACAAGGAAATCCCGGAGTGCATGGCATATCCACCAGGTAAGTATGGTTGATCCCGCAGGAGGCAGGGTGCAGAAACCACACATCAGGATAGTCACCTGGAATGTCAGGGGGCCGAACAGCCCAGTGAAAAGATCCAGAGCCAACACCCATCTGAAAAGTATGAAAGCCAACATAATCTTTCTCCAAGTGACGCACCTGAAGGAGAAGGACCGACTGCGGGTAAGAACTGGCTGGGTGGGACAGACGTATCATTCGTGCTCCGGTACAAAGGCTGGGTGGGGTGGGGGGTGTCCATACTGCTCAGTAAGAGAACAGCATTTAGAGCAGCGATATGGTGATGGACCAAGTGGGGCGGCAAGTCATGGTTCGTGGTGTCCTGGAAGGGCACCATTGGTCCTTGTAAACGTGCACACTCTCAACTGGGCTGACGCAGAATTTGTGAAAAAGACTATGGCCAAAATCCACGACATAGACACAAACAACTCATCATGAGGCGGGGGCTTTAACTGTGTACAGGACCCATGGACAGACAAATCAGAGTCAAAAAAATCAAACATAGCAAAGGAACTAGGATAGGGCATCCGGTGGAGAAAGAGTTCTCCTTCTTCTCCCAGGTACACAGGATCTACACCAGGATTGATTTATTTGTAGTGGGGAAAGCGGTGCTTCCAGAGATAGTGGGATTGGAGTGCTCCCCAATCGTAATCTCCGACCATGCTCCACACAACATGCATGTGAGGTTGGAGATGGGCCAGGCCCGACGCCCCCATGGAGGCTGAACATGACCCTCCTTGCTAATAAGGCTTTCTACAAAAGGATATCATAGGCCATGGACGGGTTCGTTACCAACAACCAAATAGGGAGGTCTCACTCTCCACATTCTGCAAGGCGCTGAAGGGGAGAAATTATTGCATACAAAGCACGTAGAGACTGGAAGGAGAGGGTGGCTGCGAAACAACTGCTTGACTTCATACTGGAGGTAGAGCTGCAGTACTGACTGTAGAGATACTGGCGGAGAGGAAGAAACCACTCATGGACTTTGACCTGCTCTCCACGAAGAAGGCAATGCACCAACTCTGCCAGAAACGGGGGACCTTTTCCAAGTATGGAGACAAAGCCTGCCGCCTGCTGGCTCGCCAGCTGAGGAAGCAGGCAGCCACATGAGAAATAGCGCAGGTTTGGGACAATGGCAGTTTCCATTCTGGAAAGGATCAACGAGGCCTTTGAGACCTTCTACCCCCGGAGGCTGTACGCCTCCGAGCCGGGGACTTGGGGATGAAGCAGTTCAGACTGGACATGCCAGTTGTGGGGGAGGACAGGAGATGGGCCTGGCAGCACCATTAGAACTGGGAGAGGTCATGGAGAGTATCAGCTCTATGCAGGTGGGAAAGTCACCAGGACCAGATGGATTCCCGGCTGACAGTTACAAACATTTCCCGGCAGCACTGGCCCCGCACTTGCAGAAGATGTTTGCAAACACGCTAGTAAGGGGATCCATGTCTCCTACACTCGCACCAGCCTCAATATCGCTGATACCCAAAAAGGACAAAGACCTGACTGGGTGCAGGTCCACCAGGCCCATCTTACTGCTCAGTATAGATGCAAAAATCCTGGCAAAAACCTGACTAAGCAGCTGGAGAGCTGAGTACCAGAGGTAGTCACAGAGGTCCAGACGGGCTTTGTCAAGGTCAGGCAGATAGCATTGAATGTCAGGCGCCTGCTGAATGTGATAATGAACCCATACGGGGAGATAACATCAGAAGTGATCATCTCCCTGGATGCAGAAAAGGCCTTCAACAGAGTTGAGTGGAAGTACCTCATAAAGGTGCTGGAATGGTTTGGATTCGGACCAGGGTTCGCCATTTGGGTGAAACTACAGTACAGCGCTCCCATGGCGAGCGACTGGACTAACGCTACCAGCTCTAAATACTTCCAGCTGCACAGGCGCACAATGCAGGCATCTGTGCTGTCCTTGCTGCTGTTTGCTCTGGCAATCGAGCCACTATTGATCGTCGTTAGAACGACGAAAGGCTGGAGAGGTATCCAGAGGGGGGACAGAGAGCGTAGTTCCACTCTATGCAGATGACCTGCTCCTCAACATCTCAAACCCTCAGGCCAGCATGGAAAAGATCATAAAGTTCCTAAAGGAGTTTGGAGCCTTCTCGGGCTACAAACCTAATCTGAGTAAGGGTGAAATCTTCCTGGTGAACCCGCAAGGGAGAGGGACAGAGCTGGAGAGACTACTGTTCACACAAGCTCAAACCAAATTCCGGTACCTGGGGATCCAAATAGCCTACGACTGGACAGGGATCCACAAATGGAACCTGATGAGTCTGATGGAGGAAATTCAAAGGGACCTGCAAAGGTGGGGCTCACTCCCAGTCTCCCTCTCAGGGAGAATACAGACGATCAAAATAAATGTACTGCCCAGATTCCACTTCCTTTGAAAAAGGGGGATGGGGAGGGGCAGTGAAAACTCAGAATAAAGTAGCGATGGATGGCACGGTAGCACAGTGGTTAGCACTGTTGCTTCACAGCGTCAGGGTCCCAGGTTCGATTCCTGGCTTGGGTCACTGTCTGTGCAGAGTCTGCACATTCTCTCCGTGTCTGCGTGGGTTTCCTCCGGGTGTTCCGGTTTCCTCCCACAAGTCCCGAAAGACGTGGGGTGGGATTCTCCCCTACCCGGCGAGACGGGGGGTCCCGGCGTAGGGGAGTGGCGCCAACCACTCCGGGGTCGGGCCTCCCCAAAGGTGTGGTATTCTCCGCACCTTTGGGGGCTAACCCCGCGCCGGAGCGGTTGGCACCACACCGACTGGTGCAAAAACCGGTGCCAGCGGCCTTTCAGGCCCGCCGCCCGGCAGCGGGGCTGGCCGAAAGGCTTTCGCCGGTTCGCGCATGCGCCGGCGGTGACGTCAGCGGCCAGCTGCTGCTGACGTCACAACCAGAGCATGCGCGCTGTGGGTTTTTCTTCCGCTTCCGCCATGGCGGAGGCCGTGGCAGCGGCGGAGGAGAAAGAGTGCCCCCAGGGCATTGGCCCGCACCCTGATCGGGTGGCCCCGATCGCGGGCCTGGCCACCATGGGGGCACGATCGCCCCCCCAGGACCCCGGGGGCCCGCTCGCGCCGCTGATCCCGCCGCCACCAGAGGTGGGAGAGGCCTCCCAGCGGCGAGACATCAGCCCATCGCGGGCCGGAGAATCACCGCAGGGGCCTCACCAATCGGAGTGGCATGATTCCCGCCCCCGCCACTTCCCGGGTGGCGGAGAACCTCTGCCACGGCGGGGGCGGGATTTTCGGCGGCCCCAGGCGATTCTCCGTCCCTGCTGGGGGTCGGAGAATTTCGCCCATGATGTTAGGTGAATTGGACATTCTGAATTCTCCCTCCGTATACCCGAACAGGTGATGAAATGTGGTGACTAGGGCTTATCACAGTAACTTCATTGCAGTGTTAATGTAAGCCTACTGGTGGCAATAAAGATTATAAAAAAGGTACAAGAAACAGAGCTGTAGGGGATAGGCCACATTACTGAAATGTGTTCATGTTGAATGGAAGCTATTTTAGAGAGGCAATGGCACTCATTTAAAAAAATATATTTATTCAAGGCTTTTTATTTTTTCATTTTATATAAATTTAGAGTACTCAATTTATTTTTTCTACTTAAGGGGCAATTTAGCGTGGCCAATCCACCTACCTTGCACACCTTTGGGTTGTGGGGGTGAAACCCAAGCAAACACGAGGAGAATGTGCAAACACCTCACGGACAGTGACCCAGAGCCGGGATCGAACCTGGAACCTCGCGCCGTGAGGCAGCAGTGCTAACCACTGCGCCACTGTGCTGCCCCTTTCAAAGTTATTAACATATATACACACAATATCAGAAGACCAAAACATCAACCATAAACCCCCAACCTCTCCCAATACCCACAGCACCTCACATTGCAAATGATGAAAAAACGTGTACTTATATAATACCTTGGGGAAACCTCAGGACATTCCGACCCACATCACAACCTGCTGCTGCTGCTGCTTGTAGCTACTGCTGCTACAACATCTGTTGTTGTGGTATGCTACACTCATCTGCCTTGGATCTCACACATCTACTGTCGCTCTGTGAGATCCATCTTCCAACTATGCCCAGGTTGACCCTTTCAGCTGCCCTCCACTTTACCCTCCAGAGGAGATCCCTGTAACCTTTCAGCTTTGATCAAATGGCCAAAATATTGACATTTTCTGTTCTGGATGTCTCTTCCAATTTGAAGCAGTTTAGCTGCAGAAAAACCTGCCGTGTTCTAATGGACTAATGATAACTGGTTAATAATGTTATTTACAGTTATCTGTGATATACATTTAGTAAGTCACCTAGTCAGGGTCACTGAACCCCTTTGAAGTGGACATTACTTTAGTCAAGTTGTTCAGTTTGTCCAATGTAGAGAAATGGACAGTTCTTGCAGTCAGTTCAGGAGACCATTAAGAGACGGTAATAATATGGTCATACTATGAACTTCCATCAAGAAATCTAAGATCTCGGGGGCTAAATTGGATCCATTTGAAAATAAGCCTGAGAATAGTGAAATACATTTGACCACACCCGTTCTTGCTGCCTGTCATTTCATTGATCAATATTAAACTTGCTGTTCACTAGCTGGATGTGTCAACAGGATGGTGATCAGTACCATTTAAATCTTGCCTGCACTGCTTGCAATGTAGCTGTAACATAAGACCACAAGAACTAGGAGCAGGAGTAGACATTCAGCCGCTCGAGCTTGATCCACTATTCAATCCGATCATGGCCTCAACTCCACTTTCTTGCCCATTCTCCATAACACTTCAACCTAAAACTAATTCAAAATTTGTCTATCTTCTCCTGAAATTTAATCAATGTCCTGGTATCCACCGTACTCTAGGCTAGTGCGAGCGCAGCAAAAAGACAAGTGGTTGGGGATTCTATAATTACAATTCTCTGTAAGCAAGGCCGAGAGTCCCGCAGGGTATGTTGCCTTCCCGGTGCCAAAATGAAGGGCATCTCTAACCAACTTGAAACGATATTGGAGTGGGAGGGGGAGAATCCAGTTTTCGTGGTTCACGTTAGGACAAACGGTTAGCACTGCTGCCTCACGGCTCCAGGGTTCCAGGTTCAATTCCGGCCTCGGGTGACTGTGTGGAGTTTGCACTTTCTCCCCGAGTCCGCGTGGGTTTCCTCCGGGTGCAGGTTAGATGGATTGACCATGCTAAATTGTCCCTTAGTGTCCAAAAAAAAGTTAAGTCGGGTTACTAGGTTACGGGGATAGGGTGGCCGTGTAGACTTAAGTACAGTGCTCTTTCCAAGGGCCGGTGCAGACTCGATAGGCCGAATAGCCTTCTTCTGCAGTGTAAATTCTATAATTAAACAGCACAGGCAAGACTAGGAAACAGGACCTGTTTGGATAATATTAGGAACTAGGAACGAAATTAAAGAACAGATCCTCAAAGATTATAATTTCTGGATTATTTCCCGAGCCACGTGCAAATTGGCATGGAGATGAGAAAATTAGGGAAGTAGACACATGGCTAAAGGAGTGGTGCGGGAAAGAAGGGTTCCATTTCATGGGGCACTGGCATCAGTATTGGAACAGGAGGGGTTTGTAACGTTGGGACGGTCTCAGGCTGAACCAATCTGGGACCAATGTTCTAGCAGAAAGAATAAATAGGGTAGTCACAAGGATTTTAAGTCGAAAATTGGGGTGGGGGGGGGGGGGGGGGGGGGGAGGTGGGGGCCTCAGGGACACTCAACCCAGTTCAAAAAACAAGTAGTAAGGCAGAGAGTAAAAAAATAGTCAGGAACCTAACATCAGGAACTGCAGCTAATTGCAAACTACAAGAAGTATACTGGTTAAACCAAAAGTGAAAAACAATAAACAAGCAAATAAGACATCAGTGCTGGGGATAGATCAAAGGACCAATTAAAAAGCACGGAGTGTTAGAAATAAACTAGATGAGTTGCCGGCGCAAATATAAGTTGAAGATTATGATGTAGTAGGCATAACAGAGACATGGCTGCAGGATGGTTGGGACTGGGAACTTAATATATCCAAATATAAAGGTTTTGGAGAGACCGTAAGTATGGTAGAGGGGGTGGAGCAGCCTTACTGATCAGAAATATTATCACCTCAGTGGTGAGGGAGGATATAATGAGGGGAAAGCATCCAGTGGAGACCACATGAGTGGAACTGAGGAATAAACTGAGGAATGGGTGTTGTGTGTCGACCTCCTGGTCGCAGTTCTGAGGTGCTCGATTGTATGAAGTTAGAAATTAGACAAGTGTGTAGCAGAGGCAGTGTAGTATTAATGGAGATTTTAACTTACACAGAGATTGCGAGAGGCTGACAAGCACCTGACATAAAGGGAGTGAATTTCTGGAATGTGTCTGGGATAGTTTCCTGCAGCAATATGTTTTTTCATGTAACAAGGGTACAGGCAATATTAGATTTAGTTATGACTGAAGCCCAATTTAATTAGTAGCCTAACTGTGCACAGGCATTTATCAAATAGTGATCACAACATGATTGAATTCAGTGAATTCAGTGTAGCGCTTGAAAGTGAAAAGCACGTTTCAGATATTAGAATTTTAGATTTGGGTAAGGCTAACTTTAATGGGATGAGACAGAGACTGTCCACGGTGAACTGGTAAAATCTGTTAATGGATCAAACGATTGAAGATCAATGGAGAATATTTAAAGAAACATTTCACGAGGTACAGAGCAAGTATATACCCATGAGGAAAAGGCTCCACTTAACAAAATAAATAGCCATGAACAACTAAAGAGGTTAGGGACAGCATAAAACTAAAAGAAAGAGCTTGCAAAAATGCAAGACATAGCGCAGATCCGGACAAATGGGATAGGAACAAGGACCAGCAATGGGTCACAAAGCAGCTCATAAGAGCTACTGAAAGAAATTCTGAAAGGAAACTTGCAAGGAGCCTCAAGATCAATAAGAAGAAATGTCCCAGTTATATAAAGGAAAAGTGGGGTGGTGAAGAGCCATGTAGGCCCACTAAAAGCTGAAAATGGAGATATTGTCAGTGCTATTGGGGAAATAGCAAACATGTTGAACAACTACAGTCAAAAAGGAGGATAACTTGCCAGAAGTTCCAAAAAAAAGTCTATGGAAGACAGGGACTAAATACAACTGTCCTCAGTACAGCCTCAGTAACTAGGACATTAATCGAACTAAAGAGTGACAAACCCCCAGGACCGACAGTTTCCATCCGAGAGTATTAAAGGAATTGGGGAGCACATTGCAGATGATCTAACTAGAATCTCCCAGAGTTCCCTCGATTCAGGAGCTGTCCCTCTGGATTGGAAAATTGCTCATGTCCAACCGCACCAGTGTCTGGGGAGAACTGATTCGAGCAGAAACCATGACGTCAGCAAAAACCCCTTAAGCAGCTGCCATACCACTTTCTGTAGAATGTGCAAGCTGAAATAACTATAGAATGGACAAAATACTTGCAGAATTGCACCAACATATGAAATGAATCAACCTGTAACTAGCTGATGATCCCTTCATATAGCATTGATGAAGGTTCCTTCCTGCTGCTGAATGCGATGTGAAAAATGGGTGTGGCTACAGCACTGAGTTCAAAATGACACCACGAACATCGAGTCAGTGTTGTTCACTGATTGGCATCAAGATCCAGCTGCTCCTCATACTTTAACAAATGATAACTCTATACGTGTTCACACTTTATCCAATATGGCGCCCGGCTCCATTCACTCCATATGTGTTAGGATTACCAACTCTGGTTGGACTTATTCCTAAAAATGACATCACTTAATCAATTGCCCCACAGGTGTGAATAACCTTTATGATGCACTCTCAATTCCGACGAGACGAGAGTAGAATGTAATTGAGGCTTTATTACACCCTGCAGCAGCTGCCTGCAACAAAATGGCTGCTGTTCGGAGGGCACACACATTTATACTCCGCCTACTGGGCGGAGCCAGCAGGCAGGGATCTACCCCATACCTGTAGTACAGGGGCCTAACCATAAAACCCATATATACACTAAAATAAATCAGTGGTGACTACCACATTCACCCCCTGTTAAAAATGAGTCCAGCGGGGGGGTGTAAAACTATATACATACAGATTGGTTTTAAAATTACAGAGACGGTTACAAATTTAGACGATCCGGTGCCTTGATCTGTCATTGAGAGCGCCGCAGTGCTGGTGGCAACTCAGGCGTCGGCTTGGTCTTCGGTGACTCCGGGAGCATGTTGAAATCCTCTTCATCCCCGGGTGGGAGCAAGGGGAGGACGGATTGTCCTGGAGCGGGGGCTGCAGTGGGGTACGTCAGGGGAAGGGAGGTTGGCGTCGGGGCGGGGGGGTGGTGTGTGGGGAAGCAGCTGGTTCCAGGTCCCTAAGGGAGACCGTGTCTTGGCAGCCATCAGGGTACGCTACGTAAGCGACTGCGGGTTGGCGTGGAGTAGCTGTACCCTCTCAACCAAAGGGTCCGCCTTGTGGAGTTGCACGTGTTTATGTAGGAGAACGGGTCCTGGAGCTGCCAACCAAGTTGGGAGCGAAACCCCAGAGGTGGAATTCCTAGGGAAGGCAAAGAAACATTCATGGGGGATTTTGTTAGTCGTGGTGCACAGGAGCAACTGAATGGAGTGAAGAGCGTCAGGGAGGACCTCCTGCCAGCGGGAGGCCGGGGGATTTCTGCACTGTAGGGCCAGCTGGGCGGCCCTCCAGACTGTCCCATTCTCCCGCTCCACCTGCCTGTTGCCCCTGGGGTTGTAGCTGGTCGTCCTTCTCGAGGCAATGCCCCTGTTGAGCAGGTACTGGTGCAGCTCATCGCTCATAAATGTGTGGGCGAAACCCATGCCAACACGGGGGGGGAATGTGGAAATTCCACATGGACAGTAACCCAGAGCTGGGATTGAGCCTGGGATCTAGGCCCATAAGGCAGCAAAGCTATGCAGCCGCATGTACACACTATAGTTCCCACACACATCATCCCAGCCAACAAGATGGCAGCAAGACACGCGGAGCCAAGGTTCACAGAAGCTGAGCTCAAGACGCTCCTGGATGCGGTGGAGGAGAGACAGGCCACCCTGTGTCATGGCCACTGAGGTCCCCCACTGCCCATCTCCTGGGCTGTATGAGTCGGTCTGTCTAACACTGTCATTTTCTGTTTCTTCCTCGCCACCCCGCTAAGTAGAAGACTGCCCATAACCGCCAGGAGAAAACTGGAGGGGGACTGCCAGACCTACTGCCCCTCACCATGGCTGGATAGAGGGCCCTGGACGTGGTTGATGGCCCAGAAGAAAGGGAAGTTGCCGGGGGCGGAGAACTGCAATGGGTGAGGAAGTGAGACCCCGCTAAGTTGTGGTTCCCCATGCCATGAGTGCCAACCACCTCCCCAACACCACCCCCATACCATCCTCACCCCCACACCACCCTCAACCCCACACCACTCTCACCGCCACCCTCACCCCTACCACCAGCACCCCCACAACCCATACTGCCCCTCCCTGGTCCAGGGTCTAATCATGCATCTTGTCTTGTGTCTTGCAGGACTTGCTGGTGATGGGGCGGGTCCTTCTGGTGTTGCCCGCCCCCAGCCAGTGCCGCAGCCTGAGCCCTCCCCCTGTGTGCCGACCAGCGATGAGGGCAGCAGAACAGTTGGGAGTCCATAACCCAGGACACCCTGGAGTTCGAGTCCTGGGATGACATGGATTACCCATCACAGCTGCCTCCAACACCCAGAGACATCGGTTGGGCACTTGAGTGAAGAGGCTCCTGGGATCCCTCTGGTGCACACCACACAGTTACACGGGTACATCAGGTGGAAGTAGAAACACCCAAGGGGGTGGACGGCCGGAAGACAGGCCGACCCCAGTGACTGGCTGCCTTCCACACAGGTTTTGGGCTTCTGGAACGGACAGTCCCATCGATTGTGGAGATGCAGTCACAGGGCCAGGGACTACATGAGGGGTTGTCATCCAGAACATGCATGTGCAGTTGGAGGAGTCCAATCATCTGTAGGAGCAGGAAGTGGTGCCAACAATGCGTGCCACCAAGGCCACATCGCACGGGTGGCGTCCATAGTGAAAGCATTGGGGGCGAGGATTTTTGGCTATGGATCAGCATGTCCAAAGCCTGGAAATCAGCATGTCAAAGGAAGAGCTGATGGGGCCTTGCAGTGGTGATGCCAGAACACTGCAGCACTTCGGACTGCCCTGCCCTGTCCTTGGCGAATTTAGTGGGCAGCAGGCAGAACAGGGCAGCTCTACGCCACCTGGGATATCCGATCAGCAGTCAGGCCCACCCAGGCCCAATCGGACCAGAAGACTGTTGCCAACAAGGACCCAGCTCACAGGGAGGGGATCGCAGCAGGCCATCTCCTCCTATGATGTACAGTCTAGGGATTCACCTGGACGTAGTGTTAGGGCCCCTAAGGCCAGAAAGTTAGACACCAGATAAGTTGGCACGGGTGCAAGGCACAGTTTATGTTATCGGGGCTAGGGCAAAAATCCGTATATGTTGTTTCTGTGCCCCTTCCAGTCCCCACCCTCGCACCCCCCCACCACCCACCACCAGTCAGTGAATCTGGAGGCAATCAGAGCATCCCGTGCACATTGACCCTGGCGCACATGTCATGCAGCCTCCCGTCCCCCATGTCTGCGCATCCTTGTCCTGTCGGATCCTCCTCGTCGGAGAGGTCCTGATATTCATCCTCCTCCTCCAGCACAAGACCCCTCTGCTGCCCGATGTTATGGAGGATGCAGCAGACAGCAGACACGATGCGGGCGACCCTCTCAGCGCCATACAGGAGGACCTCTCCAGAGCGGTCCAGGCACCTGAGCCGCATCTTCAGGATGCGGAAGCACCGCTCAATCACAGCCTTGGTCGCTGCATGGGCGTCATTGTAGCTGATCTCAGCGACGGTCTGTGGCATCAGGATAGGTTCCATCAGCCATGACAACAGTGGATAACCCCTGTCACCCAGAGCCAACCCCCCCAGCTGGGGGATGGGGCGTCTCGAACATGTTAGGAATTGTCGAGTGTGCCCGGATGAAGGCGTTGTGCACACTGCCCTGGTATCGGGCACAGACTCGTATGATGCGCATCTGATGGTCACATATGAGCTGCACATTCATCGAATGGAACCACTTTCAGTTTGTGTAAAATGGCCTGTCATCTGCAGGTGCTCATAGGGGGACATGCAGCCTGTCGCTCACTGCCTGGACCCTGGGCATGTAGACGATTGCGGTGAACCATCACCTTGATAGCCACCTGCAGTGGGTGTCCTCCCCCATAGCACTAGGTGCCCCATGATCTGGCAGATATGGCACACTCTCCCCCTGCTCAGCCAGAGTCTGGCAGGTCCTCGACTAACAGGCACTGCCGGTACACGCGAGGGCTCCTTTGCATCTTTTCCTCCTCAGCCGTTTGGGTGGCCGGCTCCTTATCCTGGATGGCTGCCTCCTTTTTCCTCTAGGGCACGTTCCGCTGCTGCAGCTTCCTCCTCGGGCAGCTCCAGGTCATACCATTGACTGGCGCTGCCCTTGCCAGCAGTATGCTCCACGGCCCCATCCGGCACCTACTTCGGTGCTACTGTGGGTGTCGCCCTGGGGTGGGCCGTGTGATCACCCACCAGCGGGTGGCACTGGCATGGTGGTATGGCGGAGGGTTTGGTGGAGCTGTGATGTAAGGGTGGGGAGGTGGCAGGGTGGGGGCACCCGTATGGCCAGTGTCGTTCTACAGAACCAGTGCCAAGGTGGGTGGTCAGTGCGGTGCACAGGAAGATGGCTGCCTTGCAGGCCGTGGCATTGGCGGTCTGTGCCTGGGCACCGCCTCAGTCCCGTGGACTGTCACCCCGCCACACGGCCTGTTCTCCCATCAACCCCCCTCCCCTCATTCCAGCCAGCTGATTCAGTGTCCGGCCCGGCAGCCCGTGGTCACGCCTCTCTGTGTCCGATCCCTTCTCTCTTCCTATCAGCCACGATGTCGGTTTCACAATTTTTAAAAGCACAAGTGAACCTCACCTCAGGAATTGGAGGCAGCGAATCAGAGTGGCCTCGGAGAATACCTGGTCAGGCCCGCTAATGATAAGTCAACATTGTTTGCTGTGCATGCATCTAGAACGCATTGACGCCAATGTCGAGGTGAGGGAGAATTGCGATTTGGCGTGAAATCGGTGCCCGCCGCAATTTTGGCATCGGAACCGATTCTCTGCCCAATCGGGTTTCCTGATTTTGGAGTCAGCCAATGGTGAATCCCGCCCAACACATATTTCAACATCTGTGTGATTGCTTTATCTTGTGTGTCTCTCAAAGCAGTATCCTAAGAAAGGGCCCTGCAATTCCTGGAGACTACTGATGCAATTCTGCAGTGTTGACAGCCCTAATAAGCATACATGTGCACTGCAGATGCCATTTTGTTGTTCTGACGACACACATATCAACCAAAAAACATGTGATAACAATTCGACTTTCTTACCCCTCATATTTTTATGATTTGAAAGAAGGCTGATCTCCAATGTGTCACATGTGAGCCACATTGCAGTAAATTGTTAGCCAGCAGAGTTGTTTGTTTAATATTTCTATCCTGTGCCATGAGAATGGTCACGATTATTTAAATGAGGTATCTTCCAGATATCATTGATCACTTCCCAGTTTGAAGCATAAGTTCACTGAGAAGCACTAGGTTTTCAACACTAATGCAGAAGTGCATAAATAAGAGTCATTCATAGTGAAACTGCCTCTCATTTTGAACAATGAATTTTTGGACTTTTGTCTTGAGAGTTTCAGCTTTTATCTCAAGTCTTGCTATCATGATGTTAAGGGCAGCGCGGTAGCACAGTGGTTAGCATTGTGGCTTCACAGCGCCAGGGTCCCAGGTTTGATTACCTGCTGGGTCACTGTCTGTGAGGAGTCTGCATGTTCTCCCCGTGTCTGTCTGGGTTTCCTCTGGGTGCTCCAGTGTCCTCCCACAGTCCAAAGTCGTGCTGGTTAGGTGGATTGGCCATGTTAAATTGCCCTTAGTGTCCAAAAAGGGTAGGAGGGGTTATTGGGTTAAGGGGATAAGGTGGAAATGAGGGCTTAAATGGGTCGGTGCAGACTCAATGGACCGAATTGCCTCCTTCTGCACTGTATGTTCCATGTTCTTCAAGGTATTATTTATATTTATGCATCTTTATTTTCCTTCAGTATGAAAAGAGATGGAGATTCACTTACAATAGTGCCCATCCAAGCAATTTGAGTTTTTTTAACAAAAGAAAAATACAACTTTACAGGCTTTGGTGAAATTTTAACCCAGGTATATTACCATATGTTATATAGGGTCAATTCCCGTACTGGCCGAGGTTATTCATGAAGGCCCCGCCTTCTAAACTTTGCCTCTCGCCTGAGGTGTGGTGATCCTCAGATAAAATCATCAACAGTCAGCTCTCCCCCTCAAAAACAGCCTCTGGTCATCTGGGACTACGGTGACTTTACCTTACTTGTTGAATTACTACATTCCCACCAAGCGTGTTGGCGTACAGCTTTTGGGTAATTTCCTCTCACAGGATGGCAGGGAGCGGCCGATTGCCTTTCCCTCCCGGAAACTGGCTGTGACCGAATGCAAATAGGCACAGATAGAGAAGGAGGGCCTGGTGGTGGTTTTCGCAGTCTAGAAATTCCCCTAATACGTGTACGGCCGCCATTTCACGTTCATCACCAACCACAAATTGTTGCTCGGTTTATTCAAGGACAGGGCCATCCGGCCTATCACTTCAGCGAAGATCTAGTGGTGGGCCATTTTATTGGCTGCCCACAAATACTAGTTCGAACAAAGGCAGGGCACTCAAATTGCTTATTGTGGTAGTCACCACTGATGTATATATTGTATATAGAGGATGTTGATATAGGTGCTTTACGGTAAGGCCCCTGTACTACAGGTACCGGGATAGATCCCTGCCTGCTGGCTCCGTCTAGTAGACAGAGTATAAATATGTGTGCTCCCCGTAGAGCAGCCATTTTGTCAGCTGCTGCAGGAGGCCACACATCTCAGTGTAATAAAGCCTCAATTACATCCTACTCTCGTCTTTGCGTAATTGATAGTGCATCACTTACGCTAGTCCATTGAAATTGTTGCCACCCTGAACTTCATGGACTCATTGCCGGTCACTGCATCTAGGATCCGTGGGTGGACCCAAATGAACCCGGTTCTTTCCAAGGTTCGACATCTTGTGTTATTCGGTGGCCAGCATCAACAACTCCCAGGTGAATTACGGGCTTACTCATCTATGATGTCTACATTTAATGTGGAGGATGGTGTCCTACTTTGGGTTACGTGTGTCGTCTTCTTGGAAAAGGGCCCCGGTTTGAATATACAAGACCTCCACAACGGACATCCGAGGGTGTCGAAAAGGAAAACTTCAACGCACAGCTATGTCTGGTGGCCGGGCCTAGATTCTGACATTGAACAATTGGCCCAACAATGTTCGTCTGTCAGGTGCATCAGAGGCTTCTGCCCGTCACGCCCCTCCACCCTTGGGAATGGCACTGGGCGCAGTTGCATGACGATTTTGCCAGGCCATTTCAGGGGTCAATGTTCCTCCTTCCAATTGACACCCATTCCAAATGGTTGGCGGTCCACAAGATGGGGGTGACTACCTCCAAGGCTACCATCAAAAAGCTGCGTTTGTCTTTTTGTGCTCATGGCATACCCGAGGTGTTAGTCACGGACAATGGCACACCTTTTACGAACAAAGAGTTCTCAGGATTTCTGAAGGCCAATGGGGTAGAACATATTAGGACTGCCCCTATCACCCAGCTTCAAATGAGCTAGTGGAGATGGTCAAACGAGGATTATGAAAACAGCCTTGGGGGTCAATAGACACTAGGGTGGCCCGGTTCCTGGTTTGTTACAGGACCACGCTGCATGCTATGGCTGGGGTGGCTCTGGCTGAGCTGCTGATGGGACAGAGACTTCAGATCCTGTCTTCCCTGATATTGGTGGGAAAATGCGCCATAACTGAGACCTGCAAGGGCGTTGCCCCATTCAAACCTGACCACCCAGGCTCTTTGTACCCGGTGACACAATGTATGTTCGAAATTTTGATGACGTTGCCCAGTGAATCTACGGGACCATAATCCTACCAAATACACATCCAGGGTAGAATCATGCGTAAGCACATGGATCACATTATGTCCAGGTGACCAATTCTTCATAAAATTCCAGAATAAAAAGTTCTTGTCCAGCCGGACCTGGTGCCTGAGCAAGTCAGACCAGAACCCCAAGGGGGTAAAGACACCAATATGAGAGAGGTAGTCCACACAGATTCAGAGATGGAGACCCAACTGCAGTAGTCTCCGACGGAGAGGCCACAGGGCAGCAGCCTTTGGCAGGTATTCCGATTCAGCGTTTCAGTCGGAAATGACGTTTGCCTTTGCGGTACACATTTCCTGATCCTGTGCTGCAAGTACATAACACACAGCCGGAGACGAAGCCAGTCTTGCACCCTCCATTGCCACAAGTGGCAATGATTAAACTCCCCATGAGCCTCAGAGAGCCATAGAGTCATTGATGTATACAGCATGGAAACAGCCCATCAGCCCAGCTGGTTCTTGCCTCCCAGTTTCTATCACTAAGCTAGTCCCACTTGCCTAAAGGACAAAATTGTACCCGCCTCTACCACTGCCTCTGGCAGCCCGTTCCAGATGCTCACCACCCTCTTTGTGAAGAAATTTCCTCTCTGGTCTCTTTTGTATCTCGCTTCTCTCACCTTAAACCTATAAAGCCTCGCTGAAAAGAGCTCCCCAATTCAAGGTGGGTGTGGGGAACCCTAAACCATGCATAGCTAAACATCTGTATAAAGTCGGCCAGTTGGGCATGACACGGAGGAGAGATTGGGCTGGGATATTTTGTGCCTTGTAAATAATAGTTATAAAGTTTATTTATTTCGACAACTCTGTGTGGACTCCCTTCATGGTCTACTAAAGCGCAGTAAACATCTATTGGGGCACTCTGCAGAAAGTTAAGCCCACCCCAGGAACATCTGGCCCATTGTAAATAGCAACTCAACGCATTACAAGTTTAAAATAAAGCGGCTGACACAGTGATTACTTGGCAGGAACAGACAACGGGCCATTATTAAAGGGAAGTTTTCAAAAGGGCCATTCCAGGAACTGCAGTTTTCCAACAGAGCTATTTCTTAAATAATCCGATTATAAAGCAGAAGCAAAATCATTCCCCTGAAACAGACAATGTGGTGGAAGGCACGTTGTCAAAATAAAGATTTTAAAAATCTAATGGCAAAGTTTTATTTCTGCTATTTATAATTACTAAGGTTGAATTAGAATCATGAATTACGTTTGATATTCAATATCACACGCATAAATTCTCTGTGAGTTGATATTAATGAGCTCATTTTAATTAATTTAGCTTCACATCAGTGCACTGGAAGTTAGACTGATCTATTTCAGGCAAAATCATTTTGCACATGGTTAGAATTTTAAGTGGGTAGCTATGACTCCCATACTTTCCCCTCCCTCAAATCTTGCTGTGCAAAACTAGATCATCCCACGGCAGAAATCAAAATGACTCCAATGTGGTTAGAACCCAAGCCATATTGATAAAATAAAAATCTTCGAAAAAAATTAATGAATCATATCATTGTAATATCAACAGAGAATCACTGAAGAAGTTAGGGCTTAAGCAGGCTGAATAATATGGTAAAATCATTTTAAAAATGGCTTTGATTACCACACTTCCCCTCCCGTTCACTAGCCGACTTTAGTTAGCCAGTGCGGGTGTCCTCCCCCCCCGCCGCCAACCCCCCCCCCCCCCCCCCCCCCCCCCCCAGGCAAACCTTCCCCTCCCACCATGTTCCAGAAGAAAAAGAAAAACAATCTAACCCATGCAATTCAATGAAATAACATATAACTGTTGCAGCAAGAATAAAGGGAACAAAAGTGCCAATCAAACCAAACAAAAACTTAAACTCTGTAACAATGTGAAATCATATAAGGTACAATACAGGTCAGTGAAAAGAAAGTTAAAACATTGTGGTGAGATAACCACTGTAGTTATGTGTACTGCAGTAGGGGGATGTATGCCTGTACCTATAATACAGGTTCCTCCGGTCAGCCCCTGCCGGCTAGCTCCGCCCACAGGGAGCTTATGTATAAATGTATGAGAGCTGCTCAGACCCTTAGTCTACTGTTGCAGATGGAGGGACAACACCGTACAGCAATAAAGCCTCTATTGTACTAGTCTCTCGGCTTTGAGTATAATTGTTAGCGCCACAAACATTTATACATTTTCCAGCTCCCCAATCACAGTCAATGGTCTCTGTTCCAGCTCCGCTCCTCACTTCTGTCCCAAGCCTTCTGCCTTCACGAATGCCTCAGCCGTCTCCACCATTTCAAAATAAAAATCTTTGGCGTTGTACGTCACCCTCAGCTTTGCCGGGTATACCAAACCAAAACACAGTCCCTTGTTGTACAGTGCCACTTTCACTCGGCTGAACGCCGCTCGTCTCTTTGCCAACTCCACCGTCAAGTCCTGGTAAATCCGAACTCTAGCACCATCCCACTGCACCTCGCGCTTCTGCTCCACCCAGTTTAACATCTTCTCCTTCATGTGGTATTTACGGAAGCAGATAATTCATGCTCTCGGTGGCTCGTTTACTTTGGGTTTTGGCCTTAACGACCGATGAGTTTGGTCCAGTTCATACCAGGAGGGGCCTTCACCCACCCCCATCAACTCCGCCAGCATCTTAGCGAAGTACTCTGTTGGCCTGGAGTCCGCTTTCCCTTTGAGCAAGCCCACAATTCTCCGATTGTGCCGCCTCGAGCGGTTCTCCAAGTCCTCGAGGTTTGCTCGGAGTCCTCTGTTGACCTCCACCACTCTCCGCAGCTCGTTTCCCCATCGAGGTGAGCTGGTCGCTGTGCTGCAACACAGCCTCCTCCACTTCCTTCATTTTTTCACCTTGTTCTCTCACCTCGGCCAATGTCTTTGACACATCCACCCTCACCGGGGCTATTGCCTCCTGCACCATTGGTTTCAGTGCGACTGCCATCTCCTTTCTCAACACCTCAATATGCCTCGCCAACTGCTTCTCCAGCTCCACAGCCATCACCTCGGTCATCTTTTCCACCATAAGTAGTGCAGCTCCACTACGCGACCCGGCATCCGCCACCTTGTCAGCGTCATTCGATGGCGAACCCGCGTTTTTCCAAAAATCGGAAGAAAAGAAAAATCTCTTCCCACGGGACCGGGCTTTGAACTTCTCAAACATCCATTTTCAGAGGGAGTCACCCTGTGTGCTCTCCTCCCCCTCTACATCGTGTCCTGGATTCGGGCCTCACCTCGTGCCAAGCTCCACCCCTGCCTCTCACTTAGGGCTCGATGCCCCTGCTCCTCTGGCTGCCAGACACTCCCGCGGGGCACCTCACCAGCTGCAAACAGGCCCGACCCGGAGCCCGCCCCTCAGGCCCCAAAGGCCGAAGAAATCCGGTTTCTAAAAACAACGGGGAAACCCGGAAAAAGACTGGGATATCGCTGACTGGCGGGATCCTCTTCCTAACGCGGCCGCTCTGCTCACGAGCGCCACCAGAAGTCCCGCGCTGCCCAAATTCGTCCAATGCTAGCAGTCTGTGCAGTAGCGGTAGGGTGTGTTCAGCTAGCTAGGGGAATATTTCTGTCTCCTTCTGGAGCAAGTTCCTCAGTCGGAGTTCGTTTCCTTTCAGGAGTTGGAGCGTTTCTGATAATTCCCCCAGGATCTCTATTTTACCATCTATGTACAGGTTCTCTACTGTCAATAGCCCGTCGTCCTGTGTCCACGTTTTGAAGGAGGTGTCTATTGTTGCCGGGATGGACGTATGGTTTTTGCAGATCATAGATCATAGAATTTACAGTGCAGAAGGAGGCCATTCGGCCCATCGAGTCTGCACCGGCTCTTGGAAAGAGCACCCTACCCAAGTTCAACACCTCCACCCTATCCCAATAACCCAGTAACCCCACCCAACACTAAGGACAATTTTGGACACTAAGGGCAATTTATCATGGCCAATCCACCTAACCTGCAAATCTTTGGACTGTGGGAGGAAACCGGAGCACCCGGAGGAAACCCACGCACACACGGGGAGGATGTGCAGACTTCGCACAGACAGTGACCCAAGCCGGAATCGAACCTGGGACCATGGAGCTGTGAAGCCATTGTGCTATCCACAATGCTACCGTGCTGCCCTATGAGGGCCGCAGAGGACATTGCATCAAGGTTAAAGCGGTGCCTGAGCTGGTTCCAGGTCCTCACTGTAGCCACCACCACCGGGTTTGTCAAGTACTTAGCTGGGTGGCAATGGGAGTGGGGCCGTGGCCAGTGCTCAGAGGATTGTCCCCAGACAGCAGGTCTCCTTCATTCGCACCCATTCTGCCTACGGCCTTCTTACCCATCCCCGTACTCTTTCTGCGTTTGCTGCCCAACAGTACAATAGGAGATTCGGCATAGCCAAGACACCTTATTCCTCCTCCGTTGCAGGACGCTTTAATGATCCTGAGGCTCTTCCCCGCCTACAGAACATCATAAATAATTTGTCTACCTTAGTGAAGAAGGCCCTGAAGTAAAGATCGGGAGAGATCTAAATAGGAAGAGCAATCTTGGCAGCACATTCATTTTTATTGTCTGCATTCTTCCCATCAGGGAGAGTGGGAACGAGTCCCATCTCCGTAGGTCTCTCTTTACCTCCTCCACTGGACTCAACAGGTTCCACTTATGGATTCATGTCCAATCATGGGCTATTTGGACCCCCGGGTATCAATACTTGGTTTGGGCAGGTTTGAACGGCAGCTCTGGTTCTCTGGCGGTTCACAGGGAAGATTTCACTTTTTTTTTAAATTTAGAATACCCAATTATTTTTGTTTTACAATTAAGGGGAAATTTAGCATGGCCAATCCACCTAACTGCACATCTTTGAGTTGTTGCTGGCTCGGAGATTGTGACATAAAGGACCTGGTCATCTGAGTAGAGTGAAACTCTTTGCTCTTTCTTTCCCCTGTGGACACCTTTTCATCCCTCTGATGACCTGAGGGCGACAGCCAGTGGCTTGATTGCCAGGGCAAATAGCAGCGGGGACAATGGGCATCCCTGTCTCATGCCTCTTTGCAGTAGGAAGTATTCAGAGCTGATGCCGTTTGTCCATAGGTTCACCATGGGAGTGCTGTACAATAGTTTCACCAACATGGTGAACACTGGTCCAAACCCAAACCGTTCCAGCACCTCCATGAGACACCTCCATTCAACCCTGTCAATGGCCTTCTCTGTGTCGAGAGAAATGATCACTTCTGGTGTCTCTCCCCCAGGAAGGATCATAATCATGTTCAGCAACCATCTGATGTTCGCCCTTAGCTGTCTGCCCTTGACAAACTCCATCTGATCTTCCGCGACATCTCTGGAAAGGAACTCTCCAGTCACCTCGCCACGGCCTTCACCAGGACTTTTCAGTGTTCAGGAGCGAGATGGGTCTGTGTGATATGCACTCCATTGGGTGCTTATCATTTTTAGAAATCAGCGATATCGAGGCCTGGTGACAGGGCCCCTCTCAACAGAGAATCATTGAACATCTCCTGCAGGCGCAGGGCCACTGCTTTTATAGCAGTCCATTGGTAATCCATCCGGACCCAGTGCCTTGCCCGCCTGCATGGAGTTGATGCTGTCCATGTCCTCCCCCAGTCCTAGCGTGCTTCCAGTCCATTTGTTTTCCTCCCCACAGTTCAAATGTCCAGCCTGTGGAGAAACGGTTTCATCTTCGAGTCCCCCTCCGGGGGCCTGGAGGGTACAGCTCCCGGCTGAAGTTTGCAAAGGTTGTGACTAGCCTGCCATTCCCGTCCCTCACCTGTTCTATCTCCCTTGCGGTGCCTGCTTTCTCAGCTGGTGAGCCAGTAGGCGGCTGGCCTTGTATCCATGCTCACAAAAGGTCCTCAGTATTTGGCGGAGCTGGTTCACTTCACAGGAGAGCAGATCAAATTCCATTTATAGTTTATCCTCTCCCCCAGCAGCTCCATGATTGGAGAAGTGGAGTACCGTTGATCCATGTCCAATATGGAGCCGGACCCCCCTTTCCTTGAGAGCTCTGTATGCTTTATTTCTCCCTCCCCTTATCACTGCCTTCAGTGCCTCCCAGAATGTGGAAGGCGAGACCTCCCCATTTCGGTTGCAAGTTAAATACCTGTCAGTGGCTTGTGACATTTCATTGCAGAACGCCTTGTCGGTGAGAAGAGCTGTGTCCAGCCTCCATGGGGCGGTCGCTGGGCCCAGCCAGTCTCCAACCTCACGTTCATATAATGTGGCGCATGGTCCAAGATTACTATTGCGAAGTATTCCACCCCTGCTACCTCTGGAAGCACTGATTTACCAACAACAAAGAAGCAGATGCGGGAGTAGACTCTGTGCACATGGGAGACGAAGAACTCCTTTTCTCTTGGGTGGTTGAACCTCCACAAGTCCAACACCCCATCTGCTCAATGAAGGTGTTTAGTTCCTTCCCCATTCCCGATTTTTTTCCCTGAAACGGGTCTGCCATTGGGTCCTGTACACAGTTGAATTCTCCCCCCATGATGAGTTGGTGGGAGTTGAGGTTGGGGATTTCTGCCATTGCTTTTTCAATGAAGTCACCGTCATCCCAGTTGGGGGTGTACATATTCACAAGAACCACCAGTGTCCCTTCCAAGATCTCACTCACCATCACATACAGGCCCCCTGGGTCAGTCACACTGCTTGTCACTGTGAAGGCTATCGTTTTGTTCAATAGTATGACCAACCCCCTTGTCCTTGTGTCAAAACACGCCTGAAACGTCTGTCCCATCCGGCTTTTCCTTTTCCTCAGTTGGCCCTTCTCCTTCAGCTGTGTCTCTTGAAGGAAGATTATTTCGACCCTCAGGCTTTTTAGTTGGGTGAAGTCTCGGGGGGCTGGATTTCCTGATCCCGATGCTAAAATTGTGTTCGGCGACAGGATGGAGAATCCCTGATGACGACGAAATCGGGGGCGGTGTCACTTTCACGATGCTCCGCCCGCTGAAAGGTGGCGTACTCTAAGAGTACGCCACGCGCCGTATCCACAGCCTCCGAACATTGGCTGAGGCCCGCCCCGCATGCTCCGTCCCCTACCAGCCGAGTTCCCGATGGCGTGGGTCTCAAATCGTCTCACCAGTCGGGAACTCAGCGTGGCGGCTGCGGACTCAGTCTACTGCCACAGTCGGAGGAGGGCCGATCTGCGGGCAGGGGGAGCATTATTCTGGGCTGGGGGCACTGTGGTGGGGCGGTCCGGGGCGATCGAGCCGGCTGGAGGGGAAGGACTATTTCACTGGCCGGGTTCGTGGGCTGCGTCTGCAATGAAGCAAGGCGCGGCCACAGACCCGGCGATCTCCAGCCAGGTGCTCTATGTTGCCTAGCTGCTAGCACCGCCCGCCTCCCGCCCCCCCCATCCCGAACAGGGAATCGTTGGCAGTTTTGCACCAGTTTTCCTGGCGTAAAACGCCACCGTTTTCACGCCGGCGTGGGAACTTACTCTCCAGAATGGAGAATCCAGACCAGGACCTATAGTCCACTCATATTCCAGGTGATTATCCTGATGGGACATTTCTGTCCCCCGCCTCCTGTGGGATCAGTTTTACTTACCTGGTGGAAATGCTCCTGCATGCCGGGGAGTCCCTTTGTTCATGGGTCATCCAAGATGGCCGCTGTCTCTTTCCTTTTTCCAGCCATCCCCACGTGCAACCTGTTGTAACCACCATTCTAACCGCCCCCCACCTAATCCTCGACCCCCCAAGCCCATCTGCCCTTGTACTCCCCTCTACCCTTTCCCCATGCCTCTATTCCTTCCCCCCCTAATCTGCCTCCTCCGTGCCCCCTACTCTCCCCAGATTACTATTTTGCACCACCCCGACTTCTACCAGGCGTTGCCTCCCCTTTTGGAGATACGTCACTCCCCCCCCACCCACTCTTTACTGTCATACGCTAGCCTACTCATTAGTGTGGGGGTCCGCCTGGTAGCAGCTCTTTTTGCGCTTGATCCATTTCATCTCCACCATCCCTTTCTCATCTCTAAGTACAGGTGCCCTTTCCCCTCCTTAGATTGGGTAGGTTTAAGGTTTACAAAGAAAGCCAATTTTAAGAGTTTCTGATTGTCTCTTATCGCTTCTTTCCAAGTCCATTCTTTTAAATGAACTCGTTCACTTCCTCTGGCATGTTGAAGTAGAGTTGTTTGCTGTAGAACATGACCCAAAGTCTCGCTGGGTACAACATGCCAAACCATAACTTTCTTTAAAAGTGTCAACTTGGCCTTGTTCAACTCCGCCTTCTGCTTGGCCAGGTCGTCTCCAATGTCTTGGTAGATGCAGATTGTGCATCCTTCCCACCTACATGACTGCGTGCTCCTCATCCAATTCGGAAGCTGGTCTTTGTCCTGAAACGTATGTAGTTTCGCAATTATCACCCGTGGTGGTTCTCTTGATTTGGGCTTTTTCCGAGTGTCCTGTGGGCCCGGTCTGCCTCTGGGGATTTCGCGAAGCTTTCCTCTCCGATCAATTTCCCAAGCTCTTCAGGGCGTTTCTGTTGGGTTCCTGCCATCTGTGCCCTCTGGTAACCCGACAATTCTCAGGTTCTGTCGACGGGACCTGTTCTCCTGATCGTCAACTCTCCCCTTGAGCATTGTCTGGGTTGTTACCAACATTGCTACCTCAGCTTTGAGAGAGGCGATCCGGTTTCACCAGGTCCGGCACCATCGCTTCCTGGGCCTCCAGTCTCCGCTCCGTTCAGTCCATAGCTTCCTTTATGGGGGCCAGTGGAGTTTCTATTGCCGATCTCATGGCCATCATAAGGTTCTCTTTTATTGAGTCTCTGTGTTTCTGGAGGTCCATTGAGAGAAGTTCCATAAGTTTCTCCATCGACGGGTGGGCAGCATATGTGTTGGCGACCCTGATGTGTCCACCATCCTTCATTCGGTTCCGCGCTGTTTATCCCCTTGCTCTGAGGTTGGGGTCTTCCTTTCCCGACTTTTGCTGTTTTTTCGGCTCCACGGTTGTTTCAACAGCGTGTTGGTTGGGTATTGATTGTGCAGGAGGCTGGGGAATTTCCTGGTGTTTTGTGTCCGTTTGATGGGTTAAAAGAGCCTGGTAAGAGGTTTGCAAGAGGGAGCCACCTTTCGTGCGACTACTCAGCTTCTGGCTGCCTCCGAACCTCCTCACTGGGTGCTTAACTACCGTGTGATGTGGGTCCTGTGCATGACATCCAGGTTGTGACAACCTTACCATGGGGCAGGATGGATAGGAACATGGACGCGGTGGACAGACAGAGCTCAGTGACAGCTGGTGGTCTTGCGGAGTGGGGCAGCTGACAGTGTCACTGGTGAGGCCACTGCTCTGAGAGGGGCAGTATGCCAGGGAGGGGGCCAAAGGCCACGGTGCATGTGTCCTTTGTCTAGGGTGAGCTCTGCTATTCCCCTGCTTCCCCTGCAATGGGACAGCGTTTCTGATGAATGCACTGTATGCCAGCTCTTGGTGTGCCACTGATTGAACTTGGCCATGCCCATCCCATTGATGGGTCAGCTGGGGTCTGAGGGTTTCCAGAAGGAGTCCGGCATGGGCTTCCAAATGCCCAGAAACTCAACATGTACAGGAAACAGTGAGCAGTTAGAAGAGTAACTCCCACTTAGAACCCCCCCCCCCCTTCCCCAGCAGTGAACCACGCATGCCCTCTCTGTGTCCCCACAGGAGACGTGGTCCCACAACTGTCGGGAGAATCCTCACCATCTGAGGTCACGGGGTGGCCGAAGACAGAGCAGTCACCAATGCAGAAGTCGGTGCATGGTGCAGAGGTAAAGATTCACCAGGCCTCACCCAGATGGACTGTCAAACATGAGTTGTAAATGCCATACAGACTGACCCTTTCCTCCCATTGACTAAATGTCCATTTTCCCGCAGGACCTCCGTCCGATAGCGATGGCCCATCCGGGACAGGCCCCCCCAGACTCCCATGAGACAACATCGGAGGAGAGCTCCGAGGATGCCACCATAGATGAGTCACAGCTGTCATCCACACCCTCCACCAGGGGCTGGTTTAGCACACTGAGCTAAATCGCTGGCTTTTAAAGCAGACCAAGGCAGGCCAGCAGCACGGTTCAGTTCCCTTACCAGCCTCCCCGAACAGGCGCCGGAATGTGGCGACTAGGGGCTTTTCACAGTAACTTCATTGAAGCCTACTCGTGACAATAAGCAATTTTCATTTTCATTTCACCAGCGCAGAGTCACGCACCTCGGTGGGCAACTCGGTGGACCGGCTTCTGGGACACATTCTGGTCAGCACCACACAGTCGCTGATGCACATCAGGTGGAGGCAGGAACCCCAAGGCAAGACAGCAGTTGGAGCTCAGCTGGATCCCAGGACCAAGCTGGAGCCCAGTCAGATGCTGAGCCGATGGAATAGGTTTCCCAGAACTGATGCAGACGTTAGGATGTGGCCGTGATATTCAGGAGCTGTCAGCAACACTCCAGCAGGCCCATATCCATAGTTGATTGGAGGAGGCCCAGAGGCTATGGGCACAGGAGATGGCGCTGGCAATGCGTGGCACCGAGGTCAATACTGCTCAGGTGGCGATCGCAGTGGAGAGCCTGGTGCACAATGTCAGCAGCATGAGTGGAAGTGCCCAAGGCAGCACGGTAGCATTGTGGATAGCACAATCGCTTCACAGCTCCAGGGTCCCAGGTTCGATTCCGGCTTGGGTCACTGTCTGTGTGGAGTCTGCACATCCTCCCCGTGTGTGCGTGGGTTTCCTCCGGGTGCTCCGGTTTCCTCCCACAGTCCAAAGATGTGCAGGTTAGGTGGATTGGCCATGATAAATTGCCCTTAGTGTCCAAAATTGCCCTTAGTGTTGGGTGGGGTTACTGGGTTATGAGGATAGGGTGGAGGTGTTAACCTTGGGTAGGGTGCTCTTTCCAGGAGCCGGTGCAGACTCGATGGGCCGAATGGCCTCCTTCTGCACTGTAAATTCTATGTAAAGGCGTGGCCTAGTAGGGGACGGCCATGGCTGAGGGCCTCAGTAGACAGCCCAACTTACTGGAGGATGTGACCCAGTACCAGGTGTTATGGGCCAGGGTTTAGAGAACCCCAAAGTGTATCATGGAATTCACCTGACCCACAACTGTTAATAGATTGTGGTGTGGGGAGCACACGGCCCACTCTACAGGTGTGGTACAGCAGAAATGGAAAAGTATTTTTTAAAGGAAAACAATGTTTATTCTATGAACTCAAGTTAACCTTTTTAAAACATACCGTGAACATCTTAGCAACTATTTATTCAAATACAACCCCCAAAGAATACAACTCTAAGTAATCCTTAAGCTGTCCTTTTAACATCCATAAGACTTAAAACAAAACTTTTAACAGCAGCACATCAGGTTAAAGTCACTACTGAGAGCAGTTATTAGTTTTAAATCACCAGGATCGATTTACAGTTTTTAGATTACAGAGAGAGAGACTAATACCCCTTCTGGCTGTGACTGCAGCTCTGAAAATGAAACTAAAAACACACCCTGCAGCAAACAGCCTAAAACGGAAGTAAAAAGCTGACAGACAGCCCAGCTCCACCCACACTCTGGCATCACTGATAAACACTAATTTCTTAAAGGTACATTTCTTAAACACCCATTTCTTAAAGGTACTCTCACATGACACAGGTGGACCTTGACGAGGTGCTGTGGGACATGTCTCGTTCTCAGATGAAAATAGCCGAGGTGCTGAGGAGCTTGTCCCAGTCGCAGATGGGCATTGACGAGGCGCATGTCCCAGTCACTAAGGAGCATCGCCGAGGGCATTGACACCATGGTCGGGGAGCCGCCAGGGCTGGCAGAGCTAGATGACTCTGGGGCACATGGGGCTTGAACCAGCTGCCCCTCCATCGCCAGGTGCCTATGGGCACCAACCGGGAGGAAGGAGTGCTGAGTGCCAATCCGGACCCATCCTATGGAGTGGTGATGGTGGCCACCAGTTCCCCCGGGTTCCACCCCATTGACGACGCTGCAAATCGCAGTCAGCACAAGGGACAGGGCAGCACGGCTGTGCATGTGCCCCCGTCAAGTGAGCCGGGGCCCTCTGGCCCCAGAGCCCCAAGAGGGCAATGAAGGTCCGGGCTGTGGTAGGCAGGCTGCTTCCACCTCTGATGTGCATCCTGGGCGAACATCTAGACACAGCGGTAGAGCAAAAATGTGGGAGTGTGAGGGGATGGTGGGGAGAGTGGGTGGCACCATAGGGAGAATGGGGCAGTGGTGGAAACTTACGTGTGATACATCAAAAAACCTTTACCACAACCAGTATGGCACCTCTGTCATTTTCTTCCGCAATGCGGGCTGACCTCCAAATCCCTGCCCCATCTACCCAGGCATGGGGGTCCTGGAACCCCCACCACCACTGGACACACTGCATGCAGGTGATGGGTGTGAGCAAGCACTCAGCAGACAGGCAGGGGTCAGACTGTGGCTTGGATTAAGGGGCACCAGCGCTCAGCTCTCTGCGGATTATCACACACCCCTTTCTTTGACAGTGACCTGCTGATAGTGCCAACACAGTCTCAGCACCCTGGATTGATGTAACACAGACCCTTGGAGGGTGGGGAATGGGAGGGGGGAGGGTTGCAGTGACTGACCAGGCCACGTCCTATGTGAAGTTGGCGAAGATGAGGACCTCCCTGGCCCTCCTGTCATGCCAGAACTTCACCTCTGCCTCCTGTCTTCCAGCCTCCGGTTGGTCTTCCGGTTCCTCCCCGGGATCATCCTCCCATCCCTGCTGGTCCAGCGCTTTCTCGTCATCCTCGTCCTCCTCTTCTTCAGAGGAGGCCGCATGTTCCTCATCACCTACAGCACATTTCCCCCGCTGCTCTGCCAGGTTGTGGAGGACACAGCAGACCACAACAAAGCAGGTAACTCTCTAGGGAGTGTACTGCCTGCCGGGGTGAGTCCCCCCCACCCCCCCCCTCCACCAGACTGCATCAGATACCAGAGCGGTCGGAACCACATTTTGAGCAGACCGATGCATCGCTCAATGACAGACCGGGAGGCCACATGGGCCTTGTTATATCAGGTGTCCACATCCATCTCCGGCCTCCATACTTGTGTCATTAGCGAGGTTCTAAACGGGCACCCTTAACCCCCAAGGGCCAACCATCCTGGGGTGGTCCTCGAAGAGGCTAGGAATGTCTGACTGCCCCAGGATGTAGCTGTCGTGCACACTCCCAGGGCAGCATGCACAGATGTGCATGATCCTAAGGTGGTGGTCGCACACGAGCTGAATGTTCAGGGACAGGAACCTCATTAGAGTCATAGATGTTTACAGGCCCTTTGTCCCAGCTTGCCCATTCTGTTAATGTAGGGCACTCCCAGATGGCCCAGTGAGCGCAAGGCGACTTGCGTGCAGTCTATCAACCCCTCGACCTGGGGCATCCCGGTGATTGCACAGAATCCTGCAGCCCGGGCCTCTTTTTGGGCTTGGTCCGTTTCAAAGTTGATATAATTTTCTACCCAGGAAAACAGGGCACCAGTAACCTGCCAGGTGCATCTGTGGGCTGTGGCTTGTGAAATGCAAAACACGTCACTGCTTGAGTCCTGGAATGATCCCAGGGCATAAACGTTCAGGGCTGCGGTGACCTTGACAGCCACAGAGAGTGGGTGTCCTTCTCCTCCTCATGGACAGGTACCTCACTATTTGCTTGTTGAGGCAGAGCCTCCAACAGCACACGCTGTCCGTCATTTGCTCGAAAGACCAGCGACGCCTGCGCACCCTGGGCCGTCGCAGGCCTCCCCCTCTGGGTCTCACTCTGGCCTGATTGGCTGCCGGGTCCTCTGGGTGTGAGGCTGGGCCCAGCACATTGGCCGCCACCTCAAGCTTCTGTTGATGCTGCTGCCACAGCCATGTCCGATGCGTGGCTGCCCGGCCTGCCAGTAGCACCACTAGGGCCAGTTCCGCAGGGTCCAAAATACCTTCCATACCATTCAATATCTGTCAGGGTTTGGGAGAGGGTACCAGACTGACAGCACCCACCCCGGGACCCCCCCATTCCCTTATTGATCCCCCCCCCCTCCCCCTGGCACCCGGACCACCATGCTTACGCACACCCGGCTGCAGCAGGGGCCCACGTTTGTCGGAGCCCAGACCGTGTACCTCTGACACCTGCACATAATGTTACCTGGACTGGAAGCTGGCCCCCTTCCCTGTTACACTCACCCATCCTATGGCCGTGGACGCGCCCCAAGGCTGGGGCCCATTCCCTGGGTGTTCAGCTGTTAGCTGCTGCATCTGTGGTGTTGCCTCCCTCAGGATTCAGGCACAGTGTCCAGGCATCATGGGCTGAATGGGATGCTAGGCATTAACTCCCACATGCTACATAGCACTTTGGATGTGTGAAGTGCTCATTTAACTGCGATTGCCAATTCCCTATAAGCAATAGCCTTCAGCTGCACGCCGGAGGCCTCTGCGGTCATTGGGGGCTATGGGTGGTCGGTGGGGCAGGGGCTAGGGATGCCTCCGGTACGGGTACACATGATCCAGAGGTTGGCATGGTGGAGCCGCCTGCAGTTGCACTCTCAGCAGAGGCCCCCTCCCAGCTCCGATAGTCCCCCAGCTCTGATAACTCCCCCATGTCGGACCATTCCAACCGAGAGTGGACACAACCCCCACCGCCCACACCTCCACACCCCCTCCAAGCACAGAGGCAACAAGCCCAGAGCCCCCGGGCTCATTGCCTGTGAGTGAAGATGGCTCCCCTCCTCCTCAGCTCCCTGCAGCAGCCCTTCCACCAGGTTCAGGTTTTTGAAAAGGAGTACTAATCGGTGCCAGCACGACCACTTGCTGGGGAGGATCCTGGGAGGCCATTGGGTATGGGGTGGCTCCCGTTAATTGTATGAAAATAGGGCTTAAGTGGTAATTATTGGTTTCTCGCCACGCTACAGTGGGAGCCCGATTTCGCCTACGGGAGTGGGCCTGTTGCATCGCAAACCATTTGGCGCTTGGCACAGTTCTTGCTTTTGGTCTCTCCCACTATTCACCCGCCTCGTTGCACTCTGCACTCCAGCTCGAGCGCAACGAGGTCACTGACTCGTGCCTATTAACCAGAGTTACCCATTCATTCATGCCGGCTGGATCTTCATATCCCACTGATGTGAATGGAGATTTCAATGTCCCCCCATTGCCACCATGGGGCAACAGAATATTATAAACTCAATGGGCAGAGAATCTCCGGGGGGGGGGGGGGGGGGGGGGGGGGGGATTTCTGCTCCTCCGCTCCGACGCCAGATGCCGTATTCTCCGGCCGGCAAAAAATCCCGCCGCTGCCAGGGACTGCAGGTCACGCCGGCGTAAATTAAACATATTTTTTAACAGCGTCAACCAGTCGTGCTAGCTGACGCCAGCAAGCACGGAGGCAGGGGGCGGCGTGGGGCAGCCGCTGGAGAGGAGGCAGCACGGCTGTGGCTGGGGGGGGGGTTGCTGGTGCCGATGGAGGATGCTACCCAGATCCGGGTTGCGTGCCGGTCATCGTGGTTGGTGCCAGGAGATGTGGAGGGGAGTGCCGGGGATGGGGGTGCTGGGGGTGGGAGTGCCTGGGGTGAGGAGGGGAGTGCCAGGAATGGGGGTGCCGGGGGTGGGGGAGCTTGGGGTGGGGGTGCCGGGTGTGGGGAGGGGAGTGCCGGGGATGGGGAGGGGCGTGCTGCGGATGGGGAGGGACGTGCTGGGGGTGGGGATGTCGGGGGTGGCCCTCCAGTACCATTCGGAGAGGGTCGCTGTATCGTTGTTGTCTGCTGCGTCCTGCACAGCATAGCCCAGCAGAAGGGAGATGTGCTGGAGGCAGAGGAGGGGGAGGAGCAACACGCCAAAGGGCAGGCCTCCCCAGATGAGGAGGATGTGGGCAATGTACGGAGCAGACGGGCTGGGCAGTGACGGGAGCTGCCAACCATCACCGGCTGGGCCAGCGGGCACGGGACGGACTGATAGCCGCATCATGCGCAGACTAGGGGGGGTGGGAATTGCCTTGTATGGGCATGGACAGCACTGTATGCCACCCCACCCACCATCCAGCACCTTCACCCCACCCACCACCCTCACCCCACCCACCACCGCATCAGCAGCATGCACACTACCCCTCCATTGCACATCCACCTGCGGCACAATGGGCCGGGCTCACACGGTCGCCAGTGGAAGTGGGTCTATTGCATGCCAGGGATGATGATAACAACCCACTCTGCGATGAGCTCCGGGCTCTACATCGTTAGACAATGTCTGCCTCATGGCCACAGTAACACCCTCCACTTGGACCATCCCGACATGCTGCCGTGACACTGCAGCACACGGTCCCATTGTCTGTCCGGGGGCGGGATGGCGGGGGAGGCCCGGGGGTGGGGGAGGGCACACTCACCTGAGCTTGATGTCCTATCACCCCTCACATGCACACATGCGCTCACCTCACACCACCCTCGCACGCATCGGACAGAGCACAGATGCAGCTCCTGTAGGTGTTAAAGTGATTTTAATGACAAACAGTTCATGCATGTGCCCTAGCCCCTATGACTAATCTGCACCCGTGCCAATTTACTCAGTGTCTACCTTTTTGGCCTTATGGGCCCTATGACTACATCTAGGTGGTTCCCCAGACGATACAGCAGAACTGGAGGTGGACTGTTGTGATTCCTGCCCTGTAACTAGGGTCCCCTTTGGCGGCCGTTTCCTGGGCTGGCCTGGCCTGGATGGGCCAGGCTGCGGCTCGGGCGACTGGGATGACGAGCTGCCAGCCTGTTCTGTTCGTTGCTCACGTGATGCACCGGGACGGAAGGGGGGGGGGGATGTCCGCGGTGTCGTGGTGTTCCGGGACCTCCCCTGCAGGGGGACCCAAAACGGGCCCCAGCACCTCCTCCTCCTCGGGGTGCCCGATGACCCCCAGGCCTCTACGTGGGTCGGAGATCCGAACGGATCCAGCACCCGACGGACTCCCGAAATCTGGTGCTGCCAGTCCTGGAGGCCCGCCCTGGTATCAACAAGGGTCTGCAAGTTTGCAGCCATGGACCTCAGGGAGTTGGCCATTCCTGCCTGTGTCCGGGCTACGCCGGCCAGCACCTGGGCAATGACGGCGATACCCTCAGTGATGGCCTGCTGAGACTGAGCCATGGCGTTGAGTGCCGCTGCGATCTGCAGCTGGCTCTGGCTTCCTGTGAGAGGGCAGCCATGTCCCGGGCCATGGACGCCGCCTGCACGGAAAGCCCCAGGCCTTGCATACTGCTCCCCATGTCTGACACCGTCGAAGTCATTGCCTCCACTGCGAATGCCACCCGTGTGGTTTCAGCCTGAGTGGCACGCATGACCAGCATCACTCCCTGCTCCTGGACGTCTCCACTTGCGTCTGCAGGTGCTGCAAGCCGGTCGTCACCCACTTCGATCGTCCCTTGGTCCGTGACTGCATTGAGTCTATGGGTGGATGTGGTAACTCCAGGATCCCGGGACCCGTCTGGGCGGCAGCTGGTTGCTGGGGATGGGTTGCCCTCCGACCGTCCGGCCCCTCGGCTGCTCCTACCTCCATCTGCTGTACCGGGGCGACTGCGTGGTGCGCACCAGCTAGTGTACCAGATTCCTCATCACTTATGTGCCCAACCGAGGTGAGTGCCTCTGCGATGGTGGAGGGTGTAGGAGATAGCAGTGGCGTAATATCGAGGTCCTCATTGGACCCGAAGTCTGGGGTCCCCTGTGGTGGTGTTTACTGTCTGTCCTTCCCTGTCATTGGGTGTCCTGGGTGGGTGTGTCCTGGGTATCAGTGTCCTGGGTCTACTGGGACGGAGGCCTGTTGGTGTGGTTGCCCTTCCCGCTGCTGGATGTAGCCCTCGGGAGGAGAGAGGAGATGGGGGGAAGGGGAGAAGGGGGAAGGGGGAACAGTGGGAAAGGGGGAGGGAGGTCAGGGAGAAGGGGGGATGGGTGGAGGGAGGAGATGGAGGAAGGGGGGAATGGAGGACAGAGGTGATGGGGGGAAGGGGGGACGGGGAAAGGAAGAGAGTGCAGATGGGGGAAGGGGAATGGGGAAGGGGGGCGTGGGGATGTAGGGAGGGCAGTGGGGGGTCTCACTTGGTGCTGCGCCCCGACCTCCGCTTCTGCAACCTCCCAGTTCTGCCTGCAAGGTCCAGAGCCCTCTCTTCATGAACGGTGAGGGGGCGCAATTGAGATGGACCCCCTCCGGTCCTGCCACGCTCCCGGTTGTTATGGGCGCGCTTCTCCTGCGGTGGGGGGGGGGGGGGGGGGGGGGGGGGGAGGTTTGCCAGCGATAAAGGCCAACAGTGTTAGGCGGACATATACTTGCAGAACAGCGGTTATGTGTATGTTGGCAGAGGTTCACAGCCCATACTGCCAATGCAGCCTGCATGGGTGGGTGCTGCCATGTTGGTTTCAGTTAGGGTTGTGCCGCCCATCCTGGGGGGCGGGGGGCGGGGGGTGGGGGGTGGAGGAATTGGGGGGGGGGGTGGTACCCACCCTGGCTGTCCTGACTAGGTCATTGGTCATTGACCTTCTTGAGGCACTGGTTGTCTGTCCTGGCTGTTACAGCCACGGCGCTGACGGCCTCTGCCAGCTCCCTCCAAAGGCGCCAGCTGATGTGTGGTGCGCCCCTGTGGCCATGTCCGGGGTACAGGGCCTCGCTCCTCTCCTCCACTGCATCCAGGAGCGCCTCAATGTCCCGCTCCTGGAACCTCGGCGCTGCGCGGCGGGCTGCCATTTTGCCGAGTCTCCAGCGGTGGTGTCTTTGTGCTGCGACGCTGCGTGCGCGTCTGTGACGGGTGACGTCATCGCGAATGGCGTCACGCCGCTGCAAGCCCCTTCCAGGTCGGAGGTTTCCGGAACTTCCAGTTGGGCAGACATCGGAGTGGTTCTTGGCGCCAGCGTTGGGCCATCCCGCCGATCATGGGGAATGCCGCCCAATAATACGGCACAGTTAAAAGCACTTTCTTGGATTTGACTTGTACATCTGATAAAACCTCAAAACATTCTTATTAATCATAGTTGCATGTTGAAGGATTTTTTTATGTTTAAAAAATCTGCATTCAATCTTAAATCTTTCTGCTCCACCCTTGTGGCTACATTTTTTCATTTTCACATCCACATTCCTATGAATTTCGTCATATTATAACATCAGTGTCCTGTCTGAAAACATCAGCCCTTTAGACTAAGAGTAAATGACAGATAACATTATCAGTCTGCACTTCACAACTTCAATAATATACCATATGAATTGTCACCTTAAATAATATCTTCTGCATAGAATTATGTCACATAAATGTTGAAAAAAGTAACCTTCAGTTATTCATTTAGTTGCAATCTTAAAAAATGTTTTAAACTGGGATTGCTTTTTTAAATTCATAAATCAATGCTCCCTTTACTCAGGCCATTCATTCTTAAGAGGCAATTTATATTGTGATCTCTGAATTATTTAGAATCGTAGAAACAGGAGTTGTATTTCGGCTTACTAGACGAGGCAATGAACTTTATGAGGGACCATGAATTGGGAGGAGTGTGTGGACACTGAACTTTGAAGAAGAGCTTTGTGCTTATGGTAAAGTGTATGGGGTCAGTATGGGGTTGGTTTGAACAGGAGAGTGGCAATGGTGAGTGTGCCTTTTATTCTTCTTTGTATGTTGGTGGCTGGGAGTTGGGGGTCAAGAGTGGACTGGAGAGGGGGTGGAAAGTCAGAAGCCTTGGGCGGGGGCCACCACGCTAGCTGGGCTGTCTAGTTATTGAAGTTGGTTGGTTGTCAGGAGGAAGGCATGGAGGGGGAGGGGGTTGGTTCTTTGTTTGGGGTGGGGGGAAGGGGAAGGAGGGAGGTTGCTGACATGGATACAGTTGGTGTGGCGCAGTTGGGAAGGGAGAGATGGCGGCAGATATCAGACAAAGGCCTGGAACAGTGGCGCATGATGCTGGCCGGGGGCTGGTTCAAAAAGGGGTATGGCTGATCAGCAGGGGAGGGGGATGGGTAGCCCCTTGGCCAGGCAGGTCACGTGGACTGTGAGAGGGCTGAATGGGCCAGTTAAACAGTCGCATATGTTCATGCATTTGAGGAGTCTGAAGGCGGACATGATGTTTTTTTTACAGGAAACGCACCTGAAGTTGGGGGATCAGACGAGACTGAGGAAGGGATTAGTGGGGCGGGTGTTTTATTTGGGGCTGGATATGAAGACGAGAGGGGTGGCGGGGTTGATTAACAGGAGGGTGGGGGAGATGGGGAGCATTGTGGCCGATCGGGGGGTAGCTATGTGGTGGTCAGTGGAAAACTGGAAGGGTGCCAATGGTCCTGGTAAAATTTAATGCCCTGAATTGGGGATGATGTGAATTTTATGAGGTGGGTGTTGTGATATCATGTTGTGTTGTAAATCACCGACTGACCACTAGGCGTCCCATTAGTATATAAGTGAATGTTAGAGTCTGACTCGGGAGCTGGAAGAGAGAGGTTGCTTGTGCATGTTAATACTGTTATTCATCTGTTGTTTTGTATATATTTGACCCACAGTTAATGTTAATAAATTGTTTACAGCTTTAGCTACAAGTGTTCTTGTAATATAAATCAGGCCATCTGGCAAGAACATTACATGGTACCGGAGTTGGATGGTATTAAACACTGAGAAACAACCTGCCAGAGGTCCACAGAGATTTGAAGATTTTGCAGACTGCAAGAATTTACAACATGGAGTCATTGAAGCCACCAATGAGTTTCAGATTTCATGGTAATGGGGACAGCAACTGGCATGCGTTTAAACAACAATTTAATCTGTTTCTTACTGCAGTAAATTTAGGAAATCTATCAGATTTGCATAAGGTAGCTATGCTCCTAACAGTTGCAGGGCCTCAGCAACTGCTGGGTTTAATATGTATATATTTGCAAATGATGAAGATTTAACGAAGTGATTCGATGATTTGATGCACATTGCACTCCCAGAAAAAATGAAATTCATGAACGCTATGTGTTTAGATCATGTTTACAGAAGACAGAAGAGTCCATAGATCATTTTGTCACTGATTTAAAGTTAAAAGCTAAAACCTGTCATTTTTCTGCTGTGGAATCTTCCATGATTCAGGGCCTAGATTGCGTTTGGTGTGAATGAAAACAAGCTGAGGGAACGGTTGCTGAGGGAATCGGAGCTGTGTTTGGAAAAACAGTTAAGATTTGTCAGGCTCACAAGTTAGCAACATCATGAGTTAATATTTTTCATTAATGGCGGTGTCTTCTGGTTGCCAAGAGTCAAAAGTTCATCAAGTGGTATTACCAGTGGGCTATAGAAAGGATGTCTTGCAGGTAGCGCATGACGTTCCAGTACGGGATCATTTAGGAGTATGGAAAACTCAAGCAAACATTCAAAAATATTTTTATTGACCTCGACTGCAGAAGGATGTAGTTGAATTTTGCTGTACATGTCAGACATATCTGGTAATAGGGAAACCTCAGGCAGTAGTCAAACCAACACCTTTACTACCTATTCCAGCATGTGATACAAAAAGAGGTAGATAAGAAATCAAACATTTGTCGATTTGTTAGTAAGGAGAAAGTACTAATATTGTTACAAATGGTAGGTGGACCTTTAAATCAAATTGATAAGGAAATTGAGTGAGGTGAATTATTTGATAAGAATGCCAGACAGAAGGAAAACTCACAGTGTGTCATGTTAATATGCTCAAAAGATATTTTGATAGTGAAGGAAAGAAGGAACAAGTGATGTGGGTATTGGCGCTATACTGCTTCAGGAAGACACCGAAAGAATCGAAAGACCTATTTGTTATTTTTCTTGGAAACTAAATATTCATCAAAAGAAATATTCGACCATCAAGAAGGAAATTTGGTATAGGCGTTACAACATTTTGACATTTAGGTTGGCAACAATGCATCGTTCACAATTGTATGTACAACCCACAATCCATTAAAGTTCTTGGACAAGTTTAAAAATCAAAATGCAAAGCTGTTCAGATGGAGTTTATTGTTACAACTGTTTAAATTTAAAATTCTACATGTGGCAAGAAGAGAAAATGTGATTGCCATTGCTTTATCATGTCTGTGATGCCTGAGAGGGCTGAAATGGACTATATTCATATGTTTATGTCTGTATGTTTAAAATGTAAAATGATATATGTATATATCTTATAGAGTATAAGTTGTGTTTCATCATGAGAAATGTTTAGAATTAAAAGGCTTTGGAAAAAATAAGCCATTTGTTTATATTGCCTTTTTTTTTCTTAAAAGGGTTGGTGTGAGGAATACAGAATTTTAGATCCATTTGATTATTAAAATTTGGTAATTTAAGGGTTAAAGGTCTGGGTAGAGTGTGTTTGACTGCAGTAGCCATGTTTTTAAAAGAATCTTGGGCTGGATTCTCTATTTCAGAGACTAAGGGCGGGTTTCTCCGCCATCAGGATTCTCCGTTTTGCCGGCTGGTTAATGGGGTTTCCCATTGTGGGGCAGCCCCCCCGACGTTGGGAAACCCCCAGGCTGCCGGCAAAATGGAGAATCCCGGCGGCGGAGAATTCAGCCCTAAGTGTTGACACTGGCGCAGGAATCATTGAGATCACGACAGCAAAACTGGTGCTGCACCTTGACCGATTCTGCTACTGTTAAGGGGCTACCCACCGGTGCCATGTGGAACACATTCGATTCCAATGAAAAACACTGTGGGATTTGTAGGTTTCACGATTGACACACAGAAGGCTGACAAGCCACAGCTGCATATATATACATTGCACTCCCCACACACACCATCCCAGCCAACAAGATGGCAGCTCCACCTTTCCCCGCCGATCTGGAGACCCTCCTGGACACCGTAGAGGAGAGGCGGATGACCCTGTATCCCGATCTGGGAAGGAGCTGCCGTCAATCATGCCTGGGCTAAGGCGGTCAGCGCCGTGGGCAACACTGCCTGGACTGGCCAGCAGTGCCGGAAGAAACTGCACAACCTCCTGGGGGCGGAATCCTCAACCTGCACCACATGCAAGCACCCATACCGGCCGCCATGGCCAGGTGCCCTGGCCACTGAGGCCACCAGCTGCATGCATTGGGTTGACTAACACTGTTGTTTTCCATTTGCTCCTCCCTCGAGGAGAAGACTGCCCATAACCTCTGGGAGGGGGCGAAGACTGGAGGGAGGCTGCCGGACCTGTGGCCTCTGACCATGGCAGAGCAGAGGGCCCTGGACATAGTCCGCAGCCTGGAGGAAAGGGAGGTCGCCGGGGTGGAGTTCAGCTGCGGGCGAGGAAGCAAGACACTGTTGAATTGTGTTTCCCCGTGACACGCGTGTCAACACCCCCGAACACACCTCACGCCTACACCATTCCCACATCACCCTCACCATCGCACCCACCCTCACCCCTACTCCACCCTCAACCCCACCCTCACCCTCACCCCTCACCACCCCCTCAGCCCCACCCTCACCCCCATCCTCACCAACCCCTAAACTCCACCATCGCCCTCATCCTCCACTCTCATCACCCTCACCACCCCCTCACCCCCACCCTCACCACCCCCACCACTTCCTGGCCCGCAGTCTAACCATGTGCCTTATCTTGTGTCTTGTAGAACCCGCGGAGATGGGCAGGGTCCATCTGGTGTCCACTGCCCCAGCCAGAGCACCTCCAGGAGCCTAGCACGAACGGCGAGACCAGCTCGGATGGCAGTCCTCGACCCGAGACTCGGCCACCCCAGAGCTCGAGTCTGAAGATGACACTGACTTCCCATCACAGATGTCTCCAACACCCTCCACCATCCCAAAGACATTCACCTTGGTTGGGCAATTCGGTGAAGAGGCTCCTGGGATACTATCTGGTGCGCACCACACAGATGCTCTGTTACATCAATTGTAGAGCCAGGGATAATATGAGGGTTTGTCGGCGAGCATCCATTACCTGCAGGTGCAGTTGGAGGAGTCCAACTGGGTGCAGGTGCAGGAGGTGGTGCCGACCATGCGTGCCACCCAGGCCAGCACCGCACAGGTGGCGTCCGTGGTAGATGCATTGGGGGCGACGATTTTGACTATGGATCAGCATGTCCAAGAGCTGGGGTATTCTGTGCAGGTGCTAGCCAAGGCCCAGGACAGTGTTGCCCAACACTGCCCTCCTGGGCAACCATGTGGAATAGCCACCTGGAACTCACAGCAGCACTCTTTAGCGTGGTCCAGTCACAGCAGATCATGGCTGGGAATGTCGGCAGCATTGCCCAGGTGCTGGCCGACATGGCGCAGACACAGCGAGAAGTGGCCCAGTTCCAGAGGGAGATGACACAGTCACTGGCTGATGTCAGACTCAAACCCAGAAGATGGTGACGCAGTCAATGATGTGGAGCAATCCCAGACGGAGATGGTTCACTCCCTGTGCTCTCTGGCCGTTAGCATGCAAACCCTGGTTGAACCCAGAGCGGGCCACCAGGACTGGCAGCCTCAGTGGATATCTCCGCTTGCACCCCAGTCCCATGGAGTAGCTCGGGGGCGATCGGGCACCCCGAGAGAGGAGGTGGTAATGGGGCCTGTGCCAGTGACTGCCGCAGGGGAGGTGCCGGAACACCACAGGACATGGACTCCCCACTCCTGTCCCTGGCACATCTGGTGGGCAGCGGACAGAACAGGACGGCACCACGCCATCCAGGAGACCCGAGCATCAGCACGACCCATCCAGCCCTGGTCGCTCCAAAATATAGCCGCTAACGGGGACCCAGGCAGCAGGGCGGAAATCACAGCAGGCCGTCTCCACTCCTGCTGTACCACCAGGGGATCCACCAAGACGTAGCGTTAGGACCTGTAAGACCAGAAGGTTAGGCACCAGTTAGGTTGGCACGGCTGCAGGCCACTCCGTGAATGGCATCTTCCGGAGGCCGAAGCACCGCTCGATCATGGACCTGGTTGCTGTATGGCCGTCATTGTACATAGAACAGTACAGCACAGAACAGGCCCTTCGGCCCTCGATGTTGTGCCGAGCAATGGTCACCCTACTTTAACCCACGTAACCCGTGTACCCAGTAACCCAACAATCCCCCCATTAACCTTACACTACGGGCAATTTATCATGGCCAATCCACCTAACCCGCACATCTTTGGACTGTGGGAGGAAACCGGAGCACCCGGAGGAAACCCACGCACAAACGGGGAGGACGTGCAGACTCCACACAGACAGTGACCCAGCCGGGAATCGAACCTGGGACCACTGGAGATGCTAACCACCATGCTACCGTGAGGCCCCATATTGTAGCGGATCTTCGCGTCAGTCTGTGGCCTCTGGATAGGCGTCATCAGCCACGACCGCAGTAGATAACCTCTGACACCCATGAGCCAAGCTCCCCAGCCCGGGGGGGGGTTTAGCACCTTGAACATGCCAGTAATCGTGGAGTGTGCCAGGATGAAGGCATCGTGCACACTGTCAGAAGGTATCGGGCGCAGACATGCATGAAGTACATCTGATGGCCACATATTTTTTTTTTAATGTTTTTTTATTGAGTTTTCATATTTTATATATGACAAATTACAAGTTATTAGAGAGAGAGAAAAAAAAAAAGGAAAACACAAAAATTTAACATGAATATTTACAGGTAAGCATCTTCATAACAATAATTGTGGCCGCCCCCTTTAGCCAGCATACATATTTTACATTCCCCAATATGGCCGAGGCACATGTTTATAGGCATTTATTTATAGTTTGGTTTTGGGCCTTGGCTTGCCATCAAACCCCCATACCGAGCCCGTAGCCCCCCCCCCCCCTCCCTCCCCCCGGCTACCTTCCCCCGATTCCCGTCCATTTTCCCCTGGTTCTTGGCCACCCGACTATTCTTCCTCCTGTACGTTGGCCACAAACAGGTCCCGGAACAGTTGCATGAATGGCTCCCACGTTCTGTGGAAGCCGTCGTCCGACCCTCGGATGGCGAATTTGATTTTCTCCATTTGGAGAGATTCCGAGAGGTCGGACAGCCAGTCTGCAGCTCTGGGTGGTGCTGCTGACCGCCAGCCAAACAGGATTCTACGGCGGGCAATCAGGGAGGCAAAGGCAAGGGCGTCCGCCCTCCTCCCCAGGAATAGATCTGGCTGGTCTGAAATCCCGAAGACCGCCACTATCGGGCATGGCTCCACCCTCACCCCCACCACTTTGGACATAGCCTCGAAGAAGGCTGTCCAGTACTCCACAAGTCTGGGGCAAGACCAGAACATGTGGGCGTGGTTGGCCGGGCCTCTCTGGCACCGCTCACATTTGTCCTCCACCTCCGGGAAGAACCTACTCATACGGCTTCTTGTTAAGTGGGCTCTATGTACCACTTTTAGTTGCGTCAGGCTGAGCCTTGCGCACGTGGAGGTGGAGTTGACCCTATGCAGTGCTTCGCTCCAGAGTCCCCACCCTATCTCCATCCCCAGGTCGTCCTCCCATTTCCTTCTTGTTGCGTCCAGTACGGTGTCGTCCCTATCTACCAGTCGGTCATACATGTCACTACAGTTCCCTTTCTGTAGGATACTTGCGTCCAGTAGGTCTTCCAGTAGTGTCCGTCGTGGCGGTTGTGGGTATGTCCTTGTCTCCTTTCGTAGGAAGTTTTTGAGCTGCAGGTACCGTAGCTCGTTCCCCCCAGCTAGCTGAAATTTCTCTGTCAGTTCGTCCAGTGTTGCGATCCTGTCGTCCGTGTATAGGTCCTTGACTGTCAGTGTCCCCCCGTCCTGCCTCCACCTTTTGAAGGTGGCGTCGGTCAGTGCTGGTGTGAACCTATGGTTGTTGCAGATGGGAGCCTTGTCCGACATTTTGTACAGGCCAAATTGCTGCCGCAGTTGGTTCCAGGATTGGAGGGTGGCCGTCACCACTGGGCTGGTGGAGTGTTTTTTGGGTGGGGATGGGAGTGCTGCCGTGGCGAGGGCCCGGAGGGAGGTTCCCATGCAGGAGGCCTCCTCCGCACGCACCCACTCGGCTTCTGGCTCCTGGATCCATCCCCTTACTCGCTCGGCTGTTGCCGCCCAGTGGTAGAATTGTAGATTCGGGAGGGCTAGCCCCCCCCTGGATTTTGTTTTTTGTATGACCTTCTTTGGGATCCTAGCATTTTTACCCCCCCATACGAACGCCATGATATGTTTGTCCAGCGCTTTGAAAAAGGCCTTGGGGATGTAGATCAGAATGGATCTAAACAGGAAAAGGAACCTGGGCAGTACGTTCATTTTGATCGTCTGGACTCTCCCCGCGAGGGAGAGCGGGAGTGTGTTCCATCTTTGCAGGTCCTTTTTAACTTCCTCCGTCAGGCTGGTGAGGTTCCATTTGTGGATCCCTTTCCAGTCATGGGCTATTTGGATCCCCAGGTAGCGGAATTTATTTCGGGCTTGTTTGAACGGCAGGCCCTTTAGTGCTGCCCCCCCCCCCCCCCCCCCCCTTGCGGGTGTACTGGGAAGATCTCACTTTTGCTCATGTTGAGTTTGTAGCCCGAGAAGGCTCCAAACTCTTTCAGGAGCGCTATGATTCCGTCCATGCTGCTTTGTGGGTCCGAGATATAGAGGAGCAGATCATCCGCATAGAGTGAGACTCTGTGCTCTCTACCTCCCCTTCGGATCCCCCTCCAATTTTTTGCTGCCCTGAGCGCGATTGCTAGCGGTTCGATTGCTAGTGCGAACAGCAGCGGGGACAGTGGGCATCCTTGTCTGGTGCCCCTGTGCAGCTGGAAGTATTGGGAGTTGGTATTGTTGGTCCGTACACTCGCCATGGGAGCGTTGTATAGGAGCTTTACCCAAGCGGTGAACCCTGTTCCAAGCCCGAACCACTCCAGTACCTCTATGAGGTATTTCCATTCGACTCTGTCGAAGGCCTTTTCTGCGTTCAGGGAGACGATCACCTCTTGTGTTCTCTCCCCGGAGGGGGTTGATGGCCACATATCAGCTGCATGTTCATTGCGTGGAACCCCTTTTGGTTTGTGTAGAGCAGCTTGTCACCTGCAGGTGCTCATACGGCAATGTGTATCCCATCGATCACCCCCTGGACCTGGGCATGTTGGCGATGGCAGTGAACCCCACTGTGCGGGTATCTGGTGGGCTCGGTGCACATTGAAGTGGATTTATTGAACCGCATGGGTATATAGGGCCTCCATGACAGCACGGATGCACCTGCGCACTTAGGTCTGTGAGATCCCGGACAGGCCCCCACTCGGCGCCTGGAAGGACCCTTGGCGTAACAGTTCAGGGAAACCATCACCTTGATGGCCACCGGGAGCGGTGGTCCTCCCCCATACCTCCGCCGTGCCAAGTGTGCCATGATCTGGCAGGTATGTCGCATTGTGCCCAGGCACGGACTGCCATTGCCACGGCCTGCAAGGCAGCCATATTGCTGAACACACCACTAACCACCCATCTTGGTCCCTGGTTCTACAAAATAATACCCGCTGTATGGGTGCCCCCACCGCCACACTCCGCCATAACCCCCCACCCAGACGCCACCCACCGGTGTGGCATCAGGTGGCCCACCCACAGTAGCCCCTAGTCCCGTGGGGTGTCATCCCGACCCCACAGCAGTTTCCACCCGTCCCCCCCTCCCCGGCCGAGCATTGAACCCAGGTCCTCGGCGTTATGAAGTAGCAGTGCTAACAAAATTAGTTCATTATCTCAACTTGGAACATCGGTTCGTGGGAGGTTTATATTTCTGTTTTTGGGTTGATGGGAGGAGTCAAGTGAAACCCCAGTGAGAATAAGCAGCCCACTCATCATTATTAATTCCCCCACTATTTGTCAGATTTTAATCCCTTTAGTCTCTTTAATACGTTTTCTCTGGTGATATTGATTTCTTAATTTCTTGACTGTTTTCATAGATTATCATATCATCGAATTTACAGTGCAGAAAGAGGCCATTCGGCCCATCGAGTCTGCACCGGCTCTTGGAAAGAGCACCCTACCCAAGGTCAACACCTCCACCCTATCACCATAACCCAGTAACCCCACCCAACACTAAGGGCAATTTTGGACACTAAGGGCAATTTATCATGGCCAATCCACCCAACCTGCACATCTTTGGACTGTGGGAAGAAACCGGAGCACCCGGAGGAAACCCATGCACACACGGGGAGGATGTGCAGACTCCACACAGACAGTGACCAAAGCCGGAATCGAACCTGGGACCCTGGAGCTGTGAAGCAATTGTGCTATCCACAATGCTACCGTGCTTGATCCCTAGATTACCGTCTATTTCTGGTTTGAAACTTGTGAAAACAAATAATGCCTCTGCCATTTACCCATTAATGCCCCCACCCCTCAGCAGGGATGCCTATACTCAACAAGACTCACGGGGAGACTAATTGGCCAGACCCCATAGGTCTTGTGCGGGTTATAATACCTGCAATATTTATTTCCAATCTTGATCAAACCATGTCTCTAGTAATGGTGATTAGATCAAAATAATTGACCTCTATTTGTGCCAGGCCCTGGGTGGAGGGGGTGCACAAGGTGCAAAATACTGCAGTCCGGCAGCTACGCGGTGCCCGGCTCATTGCTAGAACTGGAGTTCTCATCACCTTTTTTAAAGAAATATTTTTACTGAAGGCATTTTTCATTAATACAAAAATACAAAGCCAAACCTCAAACAGGTAACATAACTGACAACCCACCCTCCCCCCCACCCTCCAACGTTCCAACCCGCACCCCCGCCATCCCAATCCCGCCTCCTTCTTTTTTCCCTTTATCCCATAAATACCCAACAAAGCAAAACACCCATAACTCCCCCCCCCCTCCCACCCACTCCCCCACCGCTGCACCTCAATTCACTTTAAAGTAGTCGATAAATGGCTTCCACCTCAGGTGAACCCTTCCTCCACTCTGGATGGCGAACCTAACTTTTTCCAGGTGCAAGATTCTACCATGTCACTCACCCTTTTGGCGGCTCCGAGTCCCGCCAATTCAACAAAATCCATCTCCGGGCTGTCAGGGAGGCAAAGGCCAAGACAGTGGCCTCTCTCCCCACCTGAACTCCAGGGTTTTCCGACTATCGCCACCTCCAGACTCTGTGCCAACCTTATGCTCAGAATTTCGTACATTACATCTGGAAACTCCTTCCAAAACCCCCTCAACCTTGGACACATCCAAAACATATGCATATGATTCACCCCCTCCCCCCACCCCCTGCACACCGCCCATACCTATCCTCCACCCCAGGAAAGAACCGGCTCATCCTTGAGACCATCATGTGGGCTCTGTGCACCACCTGAAATTGGCTGAGGCTTAACCTCGCACATGACGAGGAAGCATTCACCCTCCACAGGGCCTCCTCCCACAGCCCAGCCCCCAACTCCGACCTCAGCTCTTTTTCCCGCTTGCACTCCACAGGAGCGCCCTATCTATCCACCAGCACACCATATATATCTCCCACTCTCCTCCCCAATGTCACCCCAGGCCAACAACTTGTCTTGCAGCACCAGAGGGGGCCGCTCTGGAAAGAACGGCACCTCTTTACTAACAAAGTCCCTCACCTGCAGGTACCTGAACCTGTTTCCCTTAGGTAACTAATTCAGCTCGTCCAGACCTGGAAACGTTCCTGCCACAACAAATCCCTGAAGTACTCTATCACCACCTGCCACCACTCCCGGAACCTCACACCCAGCCCCGCCAGCGCAAACCTATGATTGTCACATATCGGCGTCCACAGCGACATGCCTTTCAGCCCGAAGTGTTGGCCTCATGGCTCCGAACCCTCAGCGCTGGTGCCATGAAGATCTCACAACTGAAGACTGAGCAGCGAGAGTTTCAGACCTGGAAGGCTGGCTTTAAAAAAAAATCTAAATTGTCAAGCTGACAGTTCGGATTTGTTTTAAAACCAGTCTTTCAGGTGTGCTTCACTGATAGTGCTTCACTTTTGCTTTTAATCTTTGGGCAGCCTCATGGTTCCATTTTTGTTCAGTAGCTCGCCAAAATGTTAAGTTTGAAATCCCTGGAATCATTTTACAGCCAATTGGATGCTGTGAGTGAGTGGGGGACTTTTGAAGTCATTCTGGAAAAATGAGATGAGCTGGGTTAAATGGCTTTTGTCGTCCATAATTATTTCATGAACAGGTCATGGAATCACGGCTGGTATCCTGTTTAATTTGTCACTAATGGAAGTTTACTGAGCAGACTTTGTGGGGTGAAATTGGCAGAAGTGTAGAATGTGCTATTACTGAATCAAACAATCTGTTTTGCACTGCACATGAATCTCAAGAATCTTTGCAATTAGCTTCAGTCTTGTTGCATTTGTCTATTTATCTATTATTTCACTCTATCTTGCTGCTTTTATAAGTTTTTGAGATACTGAAATATCAAGATAACATTGTGTTGCATAGTGGAAAATTAAAATATATTGAAGTAAGAAGCAACGATCGTCGGAGCCTTCAGACTTGCTGATCAAGAAAATAGATACAATTCCTTGTTTTTTAGAAAACATTTTATTGAAGCATTTATAATTTTAACATTTAAATATTCTAAACAGCAGAGCGAATCGACACATGCCAACATCACAATAACATACCCAACTTCGCCCCCCGCCCTACCTTCTGAATGCCCGTATATTAGATTCTACAATGCCATGCATCCGCCCCCCCCCCCCCCCCCCCCCCCCCCCCCCCCCCCCCCCCCACCCCCCCCCCCCCCCCCCCCCCCCCCCCACTCCTTCTGCTGACGGTCAGTTTTCCTTAAAGAAGTCGATGAACGACTGCCACCTCCTCGCGAACCCCTGAATTGAACCTCTCAAGGTGAACTTAATCTTCTCCAGCCTGAGAAACTCTGCCCTCTGACCCATACCCCTGACTTTGGAGACACCGAGTTCCTCCATCCCAGCAAAATCCGTCTCCGGCCACCAGGGAGCCAAAGGCCAAAACTTCAGCCTCTCTCCCCTCCCAGATCCTCCAACACCCCAAATATTGTCATCTCTGGTGAAGTAAAAAACTCACCACTATTCTTAGAATTCCCCCATACCAATAAGGGTCAATAAGACATTCTAAATGGTGAACAGGGATTCTCACTCTCTGACTCCTATGCAGACTTAGGTTGGTGCTATTGGGGTCAATCTATATTTTCAAGTTATCCCCCGGTAAAATCCATATCTTCATAGAAGAATTTTATCCACTTACCACTTAGTAGCATCGATCCTGGGTCCCGCGTTGCTAAGTAAGTAAAGTAGACTTTGTAATAACCACTGTTTCAGGTTAAAACTTTTAAGTTATTTTATTATTATATTCTTTCTTTTAAAAGAATCAATCACTGTCTTTACAAAAAGGCAAAAAGATCTTGCTTCTGGATTCTCCTGGTTGGTTGAAAAGACCTTCAGGTCTACCTTGACAATCTCTCTTCTTTAGCTTTTGGTCTTCCTCAGATGGATTCGCTGTTCCGCTCGGTTTCTGGGCTCTATCCTTGCCATGACCGAGGGCAGCTACGAGAGCTGACTCTGCTGGTTGTCCCCTTTTTCAGGGTTTATATTCTCCTTCTAGCAGTTATTACGGTTATATGACATTATCGTAAAGTAACTTTATTTTACTCTTGATGTACAAGGTACCTTTAATCTGAATTATTTTGAACACGACTATGTATTCATGTTGAGCATGACTTCAGCTCATCGATTACATTGTTTCCCTTGTGATGTTCAAAAATACTTTGATCCTAGAGGGGTGTTACATCTGGTTCCTGTCACTTCTCAAATTTCTTTATTACCAAATAGTGCCCTTAGCTCAGAACTCTGACTCTGATTTGGGGTTAACGTGTGTTCTCGTGGACACGTTGTCTCCAGCTTCCCATATTCACCTGGTGTCAGCAGAATTTCACACCTAAACATTTGTCACCCAATTCAACTGAAGATCCTAGCAATTCTTTTTTAGCTGCTTACTAAAATAATTAACTTCAAAGAAGGTGCAAAATATTGCTTTTTCTCATATAACTAAAAGTTCAATCTTCTGTGACTTAAAAGACATGCATCAGTTTTACAGCTTGAATAGTCACAAGCTGTTTTCTTAATGCCTGTTTGATAAAGGCTATCTGCATTTCAAAATCTTCTTTTGCAGCTGCTGTTAACCCTTTGTGGGATTTCCCCCTACATTTTCTCATATACCCTTAGGTCAGGTATTGCCAGACTTCCACATTTCAAATGACATATTTTCCCATTTTTACTTTTACACTGGACTCGGAGTCACCCTCCCTTCCAGGACCTCTGACATGATGTCTGTAAATCCCTGCCAGAATCCCCTCAGCTTCGGACATGCCCAAAACATGTGTACGTGATTTGCCGGGCTTCCCCACACATTCCACACCTGTCTTCCATCTCCTCAAAATACCTACTTATCCGGGCCATAGTCATATGAGCCCCATAGACCACCTTGAATTGGATCAGAGTAAGCCTGGCACACAACGAGGATGAATTGACTCTCATCAAGGCCTTTTCCCAGAACCGACTTCCAACTCCCTTCCCAACTCTTCCTCCCAATTCCTCTTCACTTCCCTGATTGGGACCCCATCCCACTCCATCAGTTCCTTATATATTTCCGAGACCCTCCCCTCCCCAAGCCCTGTTTTTGACATCACCTTATCCTGCATTCCCCTTAGAGGGAGGAGAGGGAAGCTTGGAACCTGCCTCCGGACAAAGTCCCGTACCTGCAGTTACCGAAATTCGTTCCCACCCAACAACTCCTCCTCTAATCTCTCCTGGCTCAGAAAACCCTCCTCAATGAAGAGATCACCAAATCTTTCACTCCCTGCCCGCTGCCACCTCCTAAAGCCCCTATCCAACCCTTCCAGAACAGATCAGTGACCACACCGACGCCCCCATCAGTCTCATGTGCTGCCTCCATTGCCGCCACACCCTCAGGGCTGCCACCACCACTGGGCTTGATGAGTGCCGAGCCGGTGAGAATGGCAGAGGTGCTGTTAACAAAGCATCCAAACTCGCACCCTTACAGGATACTGCCTCCACTCGCTCCCACACTGACCTCTCCCCCACCACCCACTTCCTAACCATCGATATATTCGCTGCCTAGCAATAATTAATAAAATTCGGAAGGGCCAAGCCCCCCTCCCCATGCCCCCGTTGCAAAAGGACCTTCCTCACCCTTGGGGCCTCACCAACCCATACAAAACCCGAGATCACTGCGTTCATCTTCCTGAAAAATGCCTTAGGGATAAAAATTGGAAGACATTGAAACACAAATAGCAATCTCGGGAGGACTGTCATCTTCACAGTCTGTACCTTCCACACCAATGACAACGGGAGCATGTCCCACCTTCGGAAATCCCCTTTCATTTGCTCAACCGCCCTGCCCAAATTTAACTTATGGAGCTTCCCCCATTCCCTGGCCACCTGAATCCCCAGGACCTAAAGCTCCTTCCCACCACTTTAAACGGTAACTCCCTCAGTCTCCTCTCCTGCCCCGTGCCTGAATCACGAACACCTCACTCTTATCCATGTTTAATTTGTAGCCCGAGAACCGACCAAGTTCCTCCAATATCTCCATGATCCCAGCCATCCCCCCAACGGGTTTGCTATGTAAAGGAGCAAGCCGTCTGCGTAAAGTGAAACCGGGTGCTCCACCCCCTCCCTCACTATCCCCCGCCCGATGTTCGATGACCTAAGCGCAATTGCCAAGGGCTCTATGGCCAGGGCGAACAATAGTGGGGAGAGTGTACACTCCTGTCTTGTCCCTCGACACAAACTAAAATATTCTTTTTTTTTAAATAATTTTTATTGTAATTTTTTACAGAAAATATAACAACAAACAATGAAAAGCAACAATAAAACACCATAATACCTGTAACACCCCCAATACCGTATCAACGCATGTATCACCCCCCCCCCCCCCCCCCCCACACACCCCCAAACCCAGTAAACAACAAGAGAACTTAAAAATAAATTAAATTAAAATTAAATAAGCAAACATAGTCAACCCCCCCCCTCCCTTTTCCCCCCCTCCCCCCCGGGTTGCTGTTGCTGCTGACCCAGTACCCTATCGCTGAGCCAGAAAGTCGAGGAAAGGTTGCCACCGCCTAAAGAACCCTTGTACCGATCCTCTCAGGGTGAATTTGACCTTCTCTAGCTTAATAAAACCCGCCATGTCATTGATCCAGGTCTCCACGCTTGGGGGTCTCGCATCCTTCCACTGTAGCAAGATCCTCCGCCGGGCTACTAGGGACGCAAAGGCCAGCACACCGGCCTCTTTCGCCTCCTGCACTCCCGGCTCCACCCCAACCCCAAAAATCGCGAGTCCACAGCCTGTCTTGACCCTGGATCCTACTACCCTCGACACCGTCCTTGCCACCCCCTTCCAGAACTCCTCCAGTGCCGGGCATGCCCAGAACATATGGGCATGGTTCGCTGGACTCCCCGAACACCTGACACACCTGTCTTCACCCCCAAAGAACCTACTCATCCTAGACCCGGACATGTGGGCCCGGTGCAGCACCTTGAATTGGATGAGGCTAAGCCGCGCACATGAGGAGGAAGAGTTAACCCTCTCCAGGGCATCAGCCCATGTCCCATCTTCGATCTGTTCCCCCAGTTCCCCCTCCCACTTAGCCTTCAGCTCCTCTACTGACGCCTCCTCCACCTCCTGCATTACCTTGTAGGTATCAGATATCTTCCCCTCCCCGACCCAGACCCCCGAAAGCACCCTGTCGCTCACCCCCCTCGCGGGAAGCGCAGGGAATCCCTCCACCTGCCGTCTAGCAAACGCCTTTACTTGCAAATACCTGAACATGTTCCCTAGGGGGAAGCCCAAATTTCTCCTCCAACTCCACCAGGCTCGCAAACCTCCCATCAATGAACAGGTCCCTCAGCTGTCTGATGCCCGCTCTGTGCCAACCCTGGAACCCCCCATCAATGTTCCCCGGGACGAACCGATAGTTCCCCCTTAACGGAGCCTCCATCGAGCCCCCCACTTCCCCCCTATGTCACCTCCACTGCCACCAAATCTTGAGGGTAGCCGCCACCACCGGACTCGTGGTATACCTCGTAGGAGGGAGTGGCCACGGCGCCGTTACCAGGGCCCCCAGGCTTGTATCTCCACAGGACGCCCTCTCCATCCGTTTCCATGCTGCCCCCTCCCCCTCCATCACCAACTTGCGCACCATCGACACATTGGCCGCCCAATAATACCCTGAGAGATTGGGTAACGCCAGCCCCCCACCATCTCTACCCCGCTCCAAGAAGACCCTCTTCACCCTCGGGGTCCCATGCGCCCAAACAAAGCTCATGATGCTGCTCGTCACCCTCCTAAAAAAGGTCCTAGGGATAAAGATGGGCAAACACTGAAAAAGGAACAAGAACCTCGGGAGAACCGTCATTTTGACGGACTGCACTCTACCCGCCAGTGATAGCGGCACCGTGTCCCACCTTTTTAATTCCTCCTCCATCTGCTCCACAAGCCTGGTAAAATTAAGCTTATGGAGAGTCCCCCAACTCCTGGCCACCTGCACCCCCAGGTATCTGAAACTCTTCACTGCCCTCTTAAACGGGAGCCTCCCAATTCCCTCCTCCTGATCACCCGGGTGAACTACAAATACCTCACTCTTGCCTAGATTTAACTTATAGCCCGAGAAGCTCCCAAACTCAGCCAACAGCTCCATCACCCCCGGCATTCCCCCCTCTGGGTCCGCCACATACAACAGCAGGTCGTCCGCATACAGCGATACCCTATGTTCTTCCCCACCCCACACCAGGCCCCTACACCTCCCCGACTCCCTCAGCACCAAAGCCAAAGGTTCTATCGCCAGTGCAAAAAGCAAGGGGGACAGGGGGCACCCCTGCCTGGTCCCACGGTAGAGCCTGAAGTACTCTGATCTCCTCCCATTTGTAACTACACTCGCCATCGGGGCCTCATAGAGCAACCTCACCCATTTGATGAACCCCTCCCCAAATCCGAACCGCTCCAGCATCTCCCACAGGTACCCCCACTCAACTCTATCAAACGTCTTCTCTGCATCCAGCGCCACCACTATCTCCGCCTCCCCCTCCACCGCCGGCAACATAATAACATTTGACAATCTCTGCACATTCGTGTTGAGCTGCCTTCCCTTGACAAATCCTGTCTGATCCTTGTGTATCACCCCTGGCACACAGTCCTCTATCCTGGTGGCCAGGATCTTCGCCAGCAACTTAGCGTCAACATTGAGGAGCGAGATTGGCCTGTATGATCCACACTGCAAGGGGTCCTTATCCTGCTTCAGGATCAGAGAGATCAGCGCCCGTGACATCGTCGGGGGCAAAGCCCCCCCCTCCCATGCCTCATTGAAGGCTCGCACCAACAGGGGGCCCACCAGATCCGCATACTTTTTATAAAATTCCACCGGGAACCCATCCGGCCCCGGCGCCTTAACTGACTGCATTTGACCAATCCCCCTGACTAGCTCCTCCTACTCTATCGGCGCCCCTAGCCCCTCCACCAGCTCCTCTTGCACCTTTGGGAAACGTAGCCTGTTCATGAAGCTCTCCATCCCCCCCCCCCCCCCCCCCCCATCGGTGGCTCCGACCGGTACAGTTCCTCGTAGAAGTCCCTAAAGAACCCGTTCACCTCTGCCCCCTTCTGCACCACATTTCCACCCTTATCCGTCACTCCACCAATTTCCCTAGCCGCATCTCGCCTACGGAGCTTATGTGCCAACATCCTGCTCGCCTTCTCCCCATACTCATAAACCGCGCCTTGCGCCCTCCTCCACTGTGTCTCCGCCTTTCTGGTGGTCAACAAGTTCAACTTGGCCTGCAAACTATGCCGTTCCCCCAGCAACCCCTCCTCTGGGGCCTCCGCGTACCTCCTATCCACATCCAGGAGCTCCCCCACCAGTCTCTCCCTCTCCCTCCTCTCCCTCCTTTCCCTATGGGCCCGGATGGAAATTAGCTCCCCCTGGATCACTGCTTTCAGAGCCTCCCAGACCATCCCCACCCGGACCTCCCCCGTGTCATTGGTCTCAAGATACCCCTCAATACTTCCCCGGACCCTCCTACACACCTCCTTATCAGCCAGCATCCCCACATCCAGGCGCCAGAGCGGGCGCTGGTCCCGCGCCTCCCCCATCTGCAGATCGACCCAGTGCGGAGCATGGTCTGAAATTGCTATGGCCGAATACTCGGCATCCTGCACCCTCGGGATCAATCCCCTGCTCAGGACGAAAAAATCTATTCGGGAGTAAACCCTATGTACATGGGAGAAAAAGGAATACTCCCGCGCTCTCGGCCTCCCAAACCTCCAGGGATCCACCCCTCCCATCTGGTCCATAAACCCCCTCAGCACCTTGGCCGCCGCCGGTCCCTACCCGTCCTTGAACTGGACCGGTCCAGTGGGGGATCCAGCACTGTGTTAAAGTCTCCCCCCATGATCAGGCCCCCTGCCTCCAGGTCCGGAATGCGGCCCAACATGCGCCTCATAAAGCCAGCATCATCCCAATTCGGGGCATACACATTAACCAGCACCACCTTCTCTCCCTGCAGCCTACCCTTCACCATAACATATCTGCCCTCCTTGTCCGACACCACCTCAGACGCCTCGAACGCCACCCTCTTCCCCACCAGAATCGCCACTCCCCCGGTTCTTCGCGTCTAATCCTGAGTGGAAAACCTGCCCCACCCACCCTTTCCTCAGACGAACCTGGTCCGCCACCTTCAAGTGGGTCTCCTGGAGCATAGCCACGTCCGCCTCCAGCCCCTTCAAATGAGAAAGTACCCTAGTTCTCTAACCGGCCCATTCAGCCCCCTCACGTTCCAGGTGATCAGCCGGATCAGAGGGCACCCCGCCCCCCTCCCCCGCCGACTAGCCATAGCTCATCTACTGCTCGCCCCAGGCCAGCACACCCCGCCCGACCCGTTCCCCATGACGATAACGCCTCTCCTCTACCCCCCCGGCTCACACCAGCTCCTTCCTGGCCATTCCAGCAGCAACCCGGTATCCTCCCCCCCCCCAGGCTAGGACCCCTCCTAGCCGCGACACACCCTCCATGGTACATCCGTGAGTCAGCTGACCCCGGCAACTCCCGCCAAAACCCATTCCCTCCTGGCATGGGGTCATCCCCCCTCCTGCCACACCTCCTTGGCACCGCTTCAGCGTGGGAAAAAACCAGTAGAGGCCACGCCCCCACTGCCAGCTCCAACCCCCCCGCCCCGCAGCGCGGGAAACCAGAGGAAAGCCCGCGCTTTCATACTGCCCCACCCCACCCTTCAGACGCAGCTCCCCAAATTCCAGCTCCACCCCATCCCCTAGCCCCGTACAGAAGAGAAAATTTTAAAAAACCAAACCCCCAACAGTCCCCACATAACCCAACAGACCCACCCGGAAACAGAGCAAAAAACCAGCATAGAAAACACATGTCAAAGTTACAAAAACAGCAACAACAAAAACAGCAACGACCATAGTGCACCGGACCCCACAGCCTCCAGACCCTAGTTCGAGTCCAGCTTCTCTGCCTGTACAAAGGCCCACGCCTCCTCCGGGGACTCGAAGTAGTGGTGCCGGTCCTTATATGTCACCCACAGACGCGCAGGCTGCAGCATTCCAAATTTGACCTGCTTGGCATGCAGCACCACCTTCGTCCGGTTAAACCCGCCGCTTAGCCACCTCCGCACTCCAGTCCTGGTAGATTCTCACTACCGAATTCTCCCACTTGCAGCTCCTCTCTTTCTTGGCCCAGCGCAGCACACACTCCCGGTCGCTGAATCGATGGAACCGCACCAGCACCGCTTGACACCTGGCCAGCACTCTGTGAGATCCCTCAAGCTCCAGGAGCAAATGGAAGGACCACGCTCCCATCAACGAGCTCAGCATCGTGGTCACATAAGATGGGAGATCTGACCCCTCCAGCCCCTCCGCCAGGCCCAGGATCCTCAAATTCTTTCGCCTCGTGCGAACGTCCAGCTCCTCCAAGCGGTCTTGCCACTTTTTGTGAAGTGCCTCGTGCAACTCCACCTTCCCCACGAGGACCACGGCCTCCTCCTCCCGCTCAGCGGCCTGCTGCTGCAACTACTGAATGGCCACCCCCTGGGCTGTCTGGGTCTCAAGCAGCTTGTTGGTACTCGCATTCAGGGAGTCCAGCAACTCAGCCTTCAGCTCCGCAGAACAACGCAGAAGAGCAGCTTGCTGCTCCCGCGCCCACTTCCACCAGTCCTCGGGTGCTCCGCCGGCCGCCATTTTATCCTCCTTCCCCCGCTTTTCCTGGGGAGCTGCTGCAGCCTTTTCCTTTGCCCCACTCCGGGTAAGCACCATATATTTCAGGGAATGTTCCTCCAAACACCTTCCCCCACCGGGAATCGTCGAAACAGCGTTGTTTGGGGCCCTAAAATAGGCCCGAAAGTCCTTTAATAGCGGGAGCTGCCGAACGTGCGGCTTAGCTCCGCATCACCACAACCGGAAGTCCAAAACTAAAATATTCTGACCAGACCGGGTTGGTCCTTACATTCGCCACCGGTGCCTGATATAACAGCCGGACCCAGTCAACAAATGCCTGCCCGAACCCTAACCTTCCCAGGATATCCCACAGGTACTTCCACTCTATCCAATCAAAGGCCTTTTCTGCATCCATGGCTACCACTACCTCGACTTCGCACTCCTCCGCTGGCATCATTACCACATTTAAGAGCCGTCTAATGTTGGACGTCACAAGCCCCGTCTGGTCCTTCCCTATCACCTCTGGGACACAATCCTCTATACACGTGGCCAAGATCTTTGCCAGCAATTTTGCATCTAAATTTAAAAGGCAAATCGGCCTATAAAATCCACAGTTCTCTGGATCCTTATCACGGTTCAATATAAGGGAAATCAATGCCTGCAATAACGTTGGAGGGAGCACTCCCAGCTCCTTGGATTCATTAAAAGCCTTCACCAGGTACAGCCCCAACAGCCCGGAAAACGTTTTGCTGAATTCGACCGGGTATCCATCAGGTCCCGGAGCCTTACCCGACTGCATTGCCCCAATCTGTCTATAATCTCCCCAAGCCCGACTGGGGCTCCCAAGCCTTCCACCAACTCCGCATCTATCCTCGGGAACTCTAGCCCCCCACCCACCCAAGAATCGCTTCATACCCTCCGCCCGGCTGGGGGTTCCGATTTGTATAGTTTACTATAAAATTCCCAAAACACATCATTCTCCCTCGCTGGATCCACCACCACGTTCCCCCCTGTATCCTTTACTTCTCAAATTTGTCTCGCCGCCTCCTGCTGGCTTTTTCCCCATATTCATCCACCGCTCCCTTCACCTTCCTCAGCTGCCCCTCCGCCTTACCTGTGGGCAGGAGCACAAATTCCATTTGCAGTCTCTGAAGCTCCTTCAGAAGCCCCTCATCCGGAGACTCCGTGTACCTCCTGTCCACCTGTAAAAGTTTGCCTACCAGCCTGACAAATTCCGCCCGTTCAGCCTTCTCCTTATGGACCCGAATCAAATTGTGTTCCCCCGATAACCGCCTTCAGTACCTCCCACACCACCCCTGCCGAGATCTCACCCGTATCATTGATCCTTACGTATCCCCGAATGGCCTCCCTCACCCACTCACACACCGCGTCCTCCACTAGCAGCCCTACATCTAACCTCCATTGTCACCGCTGGGCCTTTCCTTTGCTCACTTGCAGGTCTACCCAGTGTGGGGCGTGGCCTGACACCATAAATGCTGAATATTCAGTGTCCACCATCTCAGCCAACAGCATTATGTCCAGCACAAAGAAATCTATCCAGGAGTACACCTTATGCACATGGGAGTAGAATGAAAACTCCTTACTCCTTGGCCTCCCATAATTCCACGGGTCCATCCCTCCCAAGCGCTCCATAAACTCCCGTAGCTCTTTTGCCATAGCTGACATCTTTCCAGACCTGGGACTCGACTGCTCCAGTCTCGGATCCAGGACCGTGTTACAGTCTCTCCCCATGATCCCAGTTTGGGGCATATATATTCACCAATACCATGGCCATTTCCTCCAGCTTCCCACTAACCACGATGAATCTACCCCTCCGGGTCCGCCTCTATCCTCCCCACCTCAAATGCCACCCTTTTATTGACCAGGATTGCCACCCCCCTCGTTTTCCCGAATGGATCAAATGTCCGCCCAATCCCTTCCTCAACCTAACTTGATCCCCCACCTTCAAGTGTGTCTCCTGCAACATGCCAACGTCCGTGTTCAGTTGCCTCAAGTGTGTGGACGCACGGGTCCTTTTGACCAGCGTGAGTTCCATGTGACCAGCCTAGTCAGGGGGGAACCATACCCCCCTCCCCAGCCGGTCAGCCATAGCCTCTCCTCGGCCAGTCCTTGGCCCACAGATACAATTCCTAACCATTCAGTCTTTGTACTCTGGCTCTTAATAGCTTTGTCATACAAAGACACCTGAGGGCTCCAAAACCTCTCACTGACAGTTCAGTTGAATCATTCCAACATTGAATATCATGTCCCCATGCAGGAGAAAGTCTTCTATGGAATGGAAAAGATGGTTTAAGTAGTCTGAGTCATTTGAAAATCAGTTGTCACGGTCTAGCTTTTAAAAATTCATTAATGGGATGTGGGCGTCGCTGGTTAGGCCAGCATTTATTGTGCATCCCTCATCACTCTTGAACTGAGTGGCTTGCTGGGCTATTTCAGGGGACTTTTTTAATAAATATTTTTGTTCTCCATTTTCACATTTTCTTCAGAATTTAGACCCCACCAACAAACAGTAAACAGTAACGAATACAATGTCAATCCCCTCATCAACAATAACGATCCCATCATCCCACCCGTCCCAAACAACGACCCACCGGACGATATAAGCATCAAATAAAACAAACCCTCCCAAGGTGGAAAAAAAAGGAAAAAAGAAAAAGGAATCAGGAATTGCCTGTGGTCACCATTGATATATACAGTCCACCCCCAACAACCGCCCCCCCCTAATATTCAATGCCATCCAATCCCCAAAAGAGTACCATGAATGACACCCATGAATTGTAGACACCCCCACCCCCCTCCCAGACTCCTCCCCTCTAATTCCTCTTGTAAACTCCTCCCCCCAACCTCGGTTCCTTCCCCCAACTTTTCACCCCGGCTCGACTCACCAAAACCTGTTCTGCCAGGCTACGATGGCCGCAGCCCCTCCCCCCACTTCACTCCTGTTCACTGGCTGGCTTAAACCGGCCAGCATGGAGGCCCCCGCCCGGGTCTCCTTCCCCCTTGCCCAATCCCAGGAAAACCAAGAAATCCCCTTTAGCACACAACCTCAACATACACACCCAAGCCCCAAAGAACCATCATTGCAAATGAAAGTCCCAACTCTTCCCTTGTCCAAATATATACAGCATCGACTCATTTAGTACATACATCAACACGCAGTGATAAAATAAAGTTATACGAGGTGACATCGGTACACCACCATTTCCCAATTCTGCCACAGTCCTTTTGCCTTCGCAAACTCCTCCGCTGCTTCTGCTGTCCCAAAATAAAAGTCATTGGATTCGTAGGTCACCCTCAACTTAGCTGGATATACTATGCCGCAATGCATCTTGCTGACGTGCAGTGCCTTCTTCACCCAGCCAAAGGCAGCCCGCCTCCTCGCCAGCTCTACCGTAAAGTCCTGACATATGCGTATACCAGCTCCAGCCCACTGCACCACCCACTTCTTCTTTGCCCAGCACAGGACTTTCTCCTTCACACTGTACCTACGGAAACACAGTTACAACTCTTGGCGGCTCACTCGCCTTTGGTATAGGCCTCTACATGGCCGATGAGCCCGATCCAGCTCATGTCGGGAGGGATCGTCCCCCTCCCCCAATAGCTTCGCCAACATCGTGGCAAAATACTCGGTTGGCCTCGGGCCTTCCACCCCTTCGGGCAGACCCACAATCCTCAGATTCTGTCGCCTGGATCTGTTTTCTAGGTCTTCCATTTTGGCTCCCAGACCCTTGTTGGTCTCTTCCGCAACTCCTTCCCAATCGAGGTGAGTTAATTACTGTGCTGTGATAATGCCTTTTCCACTTCCTTCAGTGTCTCACCTTGCTCCTGCACCTCCGCCGCTGCGCTTGATACCGCCGCCCTCACCGGGGCAATCGCCTCCTCCACCAGCACTTTCAATACCGCGCCCATCTCCTTCTTCATCGCTTCCATGTGTTTTGTGAACTGTTTTTCAGGTTCCACAGCCATCACCTTGGTCATTTCTTCTGCTATGAGCGATATGACCTCCCCTGGTGCTCCAGCCTCTGCTTTCCTTACAGTTCCTGCGCTGACTTTTTCACTCCCCGGCAGACTTTCATTAACCCCCTTTTTCATGGCCGTTTTTCTCCCAAACATTGACATTTCTCCTCCCTGTGCCTTCTTACAGCCTTTTCAGCCTCCGTTGCCCCCAGGACTGGGCATTAAAACTCCAAAATTCCTATTCCCGAGCGGGAGCCCCCCAGTGTGTGGCTGCCTCCCACCCACCATCACCGGAAGTCTCATTTCAGGGGATATTTAAGAGCCAACCACCTTGTTCTGGGTCTGGAGTCACATGTAGCCCATACCAGTTAACAATGCCAATTTTCCTTCCTTAAACAGCATTCGTGAACCAAATGTTTTTTTTTTTATCACAATTAGTATCATACTCATCATTAGTCAGGGGCTGGTTTTGGTCAGTTGTCTGGACAGCTGGTTTGTGATGCAGAGCGAAGCCAACAGCACAGGTTCAATACTCGTACCAGCTGGGGTTATTCATGATGCCTTCTCAACCTTGCCCCTCACCTGAGGCATGGTGACCCTCAGGTTAAATCACCACCAGTCAGCTCTCCCTCCTCAAAGGGAAAAGCAGCCTTTGATCATCTGGCACTATGGTGACTTTACTAGACTTTTAATTCCAGATTTTTATTGAATTCATATTTCACCATCTGACATGGTGGGATTCAAGCCCGAGTCACCAGGGCATTAACCCTAGATCTCTGGATTACTAGTCCAGTGATAATATTAGTAAGATGTTGTATCCCCATTGTTACAATTCAGTTAGTACCGTACACTGCAAAAGAGCCAAATTTATTTTTCAGAATCAGAATATATTGTGAAATAGACTGATGAGAATACTTTGCCAGGGGCATTCCAGGGTTTACTTCCTGAACTAAGAAAGATGCTAAAATGTGAACAGATTAGAAAGATCCTTATACAAAGTGCAAACACGAGATAGGCAAATCACTGAGTCACGGTGGAAAACTTAATTTGTCACCAAAAATCTCTGGAAGTGGCATATCTTAAATAAACAGCCCAACTGGGAAAGCAGTGTTTAGAACATGACTCATCCTGAAATGCCTGAGGTCTAAAAGCTTTCAAATATTCTCTCAGTAACAGTCCTGACATCAGCCAATTAGACATAAATAGGGGGAACTTAATGGGAAAATTTCCAAGTTCATTTGTGGCAGGTTTTGCAAGGAGTTTCCCCGGCGAATTCCACATCACTAACAAATGACGCTTTGTCACCTTTTTGGGCCCTGGGGAGTTTCTCACCGGCTTAGCCCACACTTTGAATTTTTTTCAACACTAGGGAGCTGAACTCTCGAGATTGGACCACCATTTTGAAAGGTGCCCCGATTTCTAAGTGAGCCTGTGGTTCCCCCACTCATGGCCAATGTCACCCTCACACACATGGACATTACCCCACACCCCCACTCCAAGTCAGGATATCCCGCCATAGGGTCCCTTCTTCAGGCCCTCATGCCCTCATAAAAGCCCCCCTCTCCAGGATCGTTATTTTGAAAGGGTGTCCCGATCTCTAAGTGAGCTTGTGGGTCCCCCACATCCCCCACTCATGGGCAATGTCAACCCAATATACATGGACATTACCCCACACCCCACCCCAGGTCAGGGCACCACGGTATGGGGTCCGCTTCTTCAGGCCCCCATGCCCCTTACAGGCCTCCCCCTCCAGGATTCCCACCATTTACCCCCCAACCTCCCAGAGGCCCCTGAGTACATGTCCTGCACCCTCCCCACCCCCATCCACCCTGCTTTCATGGGCATGGCCCCGCTCGGGCCCTGACCTTTGGCAGTGCCACACTGGCTCCTGGGCACCCTTGCGCTGTCACCTTGGCAGTGCTCCTTCCAAATTGGCAGTGTCACCTGGGCACCTTGGCAATGTGCCAGCTGGGCAGTGTCAAGGAGGCCGCGTTTCGGGGGAGGACCAGGGAACCACCCTGCACTGTCCGTGACCACCAAGGGGCCTCCGATCATCTGGAAGACCACTCGGTTGCTGTACTGCCAGTTCTACGTTTGTGTGGATCAGTACTGAATGGCGCCTGGCTGTACCCCACTGGGGAGGCCGGTAGATCCTGTGAGAACGGTAGATATCGGGTGAATTCACCAAAGTAGGTTTAAACCCTACTACTTAGGCGTGTGCCATTTGGACACGCCCCTTTTGGGTGGGATTCTGATTTCGACACCTCGTGGGATTTGGGTATATCCCGCGAAGTGTGAAGGCTGCCTGGAAGCCTGTGGGAGGTCTCTCCCAGGATCTACTGGCCACATTGCACTCAAGCAAGAGCGCAACGTGGCCGGTAGATTGCACCCATAGGCTCCACATTGTGTTACAAACTTACCATCTCAGCGAGAGCAATGGTTAGGGATTCCAAATCCCAACAGATCTTGGTGTAACCACGGCATCGACCAGGGGTGGGCTGCATATGTGCAATTCAACATTTTCTGTTCTTTGAGTAAAGAACTACATTTCCAGGCAGGCCATGAATTTTGGTGCATTCACAGTGAGCGGCAGCGGGTATGGCACAAAAGCTCTGTTGTGTGTTTCTCCTCTGGCAGCTAAAGGGCTCAAATATCCTGATACCAGTGCGCCTGTGTAAAACTGAAAACAGTGCATAAACCTATGTCATGTGACTGGGAGTGGTGCACCATTGCAGACAAGTATCCCAGGTAGGGGATAGGGCTAGGGGACATGGCGGGATTGCAAAGTCAATGGGGACAGAGAAAGGCCCTAAAAGAGAATTTTCAGACAGAGGTCAGAGTATGGGACAGGGAGAGGTCTCAGTTAAATTAAGAAAGGAAGAGGTAATATGAAGAGGCTCCAAGCAGAAACAGGGTTGCAGTTTAAAGACTTCAAGTGGCTAAGCCTCAGGAGAAGCACTAGCAATCAAAGATGGCTCAGGAGCAGCCCTGAATGTCTAAGAATATTGGTGCCTCTGTGATGTGACTATCAATTCACTCGAGGCACGAGAGGAAGTAAACTGTGGCTTTAATAGACTTACAACTGAGCCTGCCTGCGACCAGAAGAACTGAGGGAAGACTCACAAGGCTGCAGCACTTTATACTTCCTGCAGTGGGACGGGCCATGGGTGGAGCCATGGGCGGAGCCAAGGGTGGAGCCCTGTACAAGCTCCTCATCTACCCGTGGGCAGAGCCGCGCAACGGCTCACAGACAAAGCCCACTAGGACATAATGCTATACAGTGTGAATTAAGCAATGTACATTCACCACATTCACCCTCTGTAAAAAAAATCAAGTCCGGCGGGGGTGTCGGGTCTACAGGTTGAGCCGGTCCGGTGGCCGGGTCATCCGCTGGGATCGGCGGAGCACTGAGGTTGCAGCCTCTTCGGAAGGCTGTGTGCTGACGGGCGGTGTGGATCTGAGGGTGAACTCCGGGGGTGGTTCGTTCAGAGCTTCATTCCTGACCGGTGCGACGGGCGAAGGGGGGCGCAGGCCGTGGGGGGTCAGGTGGGGTGTAGTGTGATGGGTACCTCGGCGGTGGTGGTGGATCCTGCAGGCGCCAGGTCCCGGAGGGAAACGGTGTCCTGACGGCCATCGGGGTGTTCTATAAAGGCGTAGTGTGGGTTCGAGTGTAGCAGTAATACCCTCTCTACTAGTGGGTCCATTTTATGTGTCCGGACGTGCTTCCGGAGGAGAACTGGCCCGGTGTCCCCAACCAAGATGGGAGCGAAACCCCCGTGGTAGTGCCCCTACGGAAAACAAATAATCGCTCGTGAGGGGTCTGGTTAGTGGCAGTGCACAGCAGGGACCTAATTGCCTGGAGCGCGTCGGGGAGGATCTCCTGCCAATGGGAGGTCGGGAGATTCCTGGACCGTAGGGTCAGTAGGATGGTCTTCCAGACCGTTGCGTTCTCCCTCTCCACCTGCCCGTTCCCCTTGGGGTTATAGCTGGTAGTCCTGCTCGAGGCAATGCCCTTGTCGAGCAGGTACTGATGCAGCTCGTCGCTCATGAAGGACAAACCCCTGTCGCTGTGTACGTAGCTGGGGAAGCCGAACAGGGTGAAGACACTGTGCAGGGCTCTGATGACTGTATGGGAGGTCATATCGGGGCATGGGATAGCAAACGGAAAACGGGAGAATTCGTCTATGATGTTGAGGAAGTACACATTTCGATTGGTCGAGGGGAGTGGCCCTTTGAAATCGATGCTCAGGCAATTAAAGGGCCGGGAAACCTTTACCAAGTGGGCCTTGTCTGGTCTATAGAAGTGCGGTTTGCACTCCGTGCAGATCGGGCAATCCCTGGTGATGGCTTTTACCTCCTCGGTGGAGAAAAACAGATTTCGGACTTTTATGTAGTGGGCGAGCTGGGTGACCCCCGGATGACAGAGGTCATTGTGGATAGCCTGTGATTGGTCGTCTTGCGCGCTAGCGCATGTGCCGCGGGACAGGGCATCTGGGGGCTCGTTGAGCTTCCCCGGTCGATATATGATGTCGTAATTATAGGTGGAGAGTTTGATCCTCCACCTCAAGATTTTATCATTTTTTATTTTGCCCCGTTGCGAGTTGTCGAACATAAAGGCAACCGATCTTTGGTCGGTGATGAGGGTAAACCTCCTACCTGCGAGGTAGTGCCTCCAGTGCCGTACGGCTTCCACAATGGCTTGAGCTTCTTTTTCAACTGAGGAGTGTCGAAGTTCCAAAGCGGAGAGGGTTCGGGAGAAGAAAGCTACTGGTCTCCCTGCCAGGTTCAGAGTGGCAGCGAGAACGACCTCTGAGGCGTCACTCTCCACCTGGAAGGGGACGGATTCATCCACCGCCTGCATGGCGGCTTTGGCGATGTCCTCCTTGAAGCAGTTGAAGGCCTGGCGGGCCTCTGCTGACAGTGGGAAGAATGTGGTCTTAAATAGTGGGCGGGCTTTGTCCGCATACTGGGGGACCCACTGGGCATAATAAGAGAAAAATCCCAGGCACCTCTTGAGGGCCCTGGGACAATGAGGGAGAGGGTGTTGTAAGAGGGGGCGCATACGGTCCGGGTCTGGGCCTAGGACTCCGTTTTCCACGACATAGCCGAGGATGGCTAGTCTGGTTGTGCAGAAAACGCATTTCTCCTTATTGTATGTGAGGTTGAGTTTTTGGGCGGTTTGGAGAAATCGGTGGAGGTTGGCATCGTGGTCCTGCTGGTCATGGCCGCAAATGGTGACGTTATCCAGGTACGGAAACGTGGCCTGCAGCCCATACTGGTCCACCATTCGGACCATCACTTGTTGGAACACTGAAACCCCATTCGTGACGCCAAAGGGGACCCGGAGGAAATGGAAGATGCGGCCATCTGCCTCGAATGCCATGTAGTGGCGGTCCGTCGGGCGGATTGGGAGCTGGTGGTAAGCAGACTTCAGATCCACCATGGAGAATATGCGGTACTGGCCGATCTGGTTGACCATGTCTGCAATTCTGGGGAGGGGGTACGCATCGAGGTGCGTGAACCGGTTAATGGTTTGGCTATAATCAACCACCATCCAGAACTTTTCCCCGGTCTTGATGACCACCACCTGAGCTCTCCAGGGGCTATTACTGGCCTCTATGATTCCCTCACGTAGGAGCCGCTGGACTTCGGCTCTAATGAATTCCCTGTCTTGCAGGCTATACCGCCTGTTGCGAGTGGCTATGGGTTTGCAGTTAGCCGTGAGATTAGCAAAGTGGAAGAGGGTCGATTTTTAGAGTCGCTAAGCTGCATATCGTGAGAGGAGGTAGGGGTCCGCCGAAGCTGAGTGTGAGGCTTCTAAGATTGCATTCAAAATCGAGCCCGAGTAGGAGGGGGGCGCAGAGGTCTGGGAGTACGTACAGCTGGAAATTAGAGTAGCTGGCGCCCTGTATTGTTAGGGTCGCAACGGTGTGCCCTTGTATTTGGACCGAGTGCGAACCCGAAACGAGGGAGATAGTTTGCCGTGCAGGGAAGATAGGGAGCGAACAGCGTCTTTCCAGGTCTGGATGCACGAAGCTCACGGTGCTCCCGGAGTCGAAGAGGTACGTGTCTTGTATCCGTTGACCTGAACGGACATCATCGAGCTCCTGAGGTGCTTTGGCCGCGACTGGTTCAAAGTGACTGCATTGAGTTGTGGGTAGTCAGTGGCTTGATCAGCAGTGCTGGAGTGTCCCTGTGATGACTGTCCGCGGAGGTCGTAGTCATCGAGATGAACATCGGTTGATGGCCAAGATGGTGGCCCCCGTTGATCGCACGTGGCGGGCGATAAAGATGGCGTCCAAGATGGCGGCCCCCATGACTCGCACATGGCCAGCCGCGTGGGGGAGGATTGCCAAGATGGCGGCCCCCATGAGTTGCACATGTCGGATGGAGGCGGAGTCGGCAGACACGCTGCAACATTACGGGGTCTGCGAGTTGGGCAAGCAATTGTTCTGGGCAGCGGGAGAGTTAGAGGGTTTTGATTTAGACAGGCATACCTTAGCATAATGTCCTTTTTGACCGCAGCTGCTGCAGGTCGCGTTGCGGGCTGGGCAGTGCTGCCGTGGGTGTTGGCTGCTGTGGGTGTTAGGGCTGACCGCAAAAATGGCACGCTGGTGCTCCATAGTGGGTGGGTGGCCGCGCGGCGCAGGCCTGGGGCAGTCGCCGGTCGGGGGTCCACGATGCGGTCGCGTGGTCTGCGGGGAATGAGGTTGCTAGCGCTACCGTGTCCTCCAAGTTCTGGGCCCCTTTTTCGAGGAGGCGCTGGCGCACATAGTTAGACCGGACCCCTGCAACGTACACATCACGGACAGCGAGTTGCATATGCTGGGAGGCAGTTACAGCCTGAAAGTTACATTCCCATGCAAGGGCTTTTAAATCGCGCAGGTAGTCCTCTAGCAACTCTGTGAGGCACTGGCGGCGGGTTGCAAAAATATGCCGCGCGTAGACTTCGTTTACAGGCCACACGTATAGTCGGTCGAACATAGCGAGGGCCTCGGTGTACGAGTCGGTACTGCTGAGTTGCGTAGAGATACGATGGCTCACCCATGCGTGCAGTAGACTGAGTTTCTGCTCGTCAGTAGTAGCGGAGGTAGTCGACGCAGCCAGGTAGGCCTTGAAGCACCGAAGCCAGTGTAGAAAGATTTCCTTCGCTTCTGCAGCTTGCGGGTCGAGTTCTAGTCGATCAGGTTTGAAGGCTGATTTCATAGTGGTTTTCTTAAGTCTATTAAATTGATGTGACCTTCAATTCACTCGAGACACAAGAGGAAGTAAACTGTGGCTTTAATAGACTTACAGCTGAGCCTGCCTGCGACCAGAAGAACTGAGGGCAGACTCACAAGGCTGCAGCACCTTATACTTCCGGTAGTGGGAGGGGCCATGGGCAGAGCCACGGGTGGAGCCCTGTACAAGCTCCTCATCTACCCCTGTGGGCAGAGACGGCTCACAGACAGAGCCCACAAGGACACAATGCTATACAGTGTGAATTAAGCAATGTACATTCACCACACTGTGCTCTGGGCTGTTTGTGGTGAAGGTACGCCCTTGGAGCAGGAGTACTCTGTTTGGTGCACCCAAAGAGCTGAAGTTGGTTCTTGAGTACATACTTGGGAATCCTGGGCAACGGAATGTTGAGCGACGAGGTTGAAACCCTGCAAATTGTCGTTTATATCATCCAATTGGGGAAACTTTAGATCTATGCAGGGGAAGACTGGAATCCCTCGTGAGAGGAAGTGGTTCAACGAGATTGGTTGACTCACAGTGTTTTCTGACATCTGTTGAGAAATCCATGAAGTTTGTTTGAAGTTGCATCTGCTATTTATTGTGCAGTGTGTTGTGTTTGACCACATTTTGCCTGTTAATTCATATGTACCTGAAATGTACCCTGAATATTGGAGTAAAAGATAGATCTTGTAAATTGTTTTATGTTGCGACCTTGTAAAGTAAATTTTGTTTTTCTTTGTTCAAAATCCATAGTACCTTGTAGGTGCCCTGAATCTCAAACTTTTCACAAAACATTGTTGGTCTATCACCAGATTTGACCAAAAACCTGAGTCTTTTCCAGGATCATAACAATTGTGTTTAAAAAACCTGTTTCTTAAATAATGAGTCGAGCAAAAAAAATTACCTTCAGCCATCAACCACCCAAGAGACTATTATGGAACACATCATCAATATAATATAATGAGTTTCAATTTGTATATTATGCAAGTATATATATGCTTATATGCTGCACCCAATTTGGGAAACTGTCTATTTCATGAAATGGCCAGTCAAATTGCCCATTTTCTATTTTTATTTCAGATTTCCAGCATCTGCAATATTTTTCTTTTATTTGAGTGTTTAATTTACTGCCATTTCTCTTCCAGGAATACCCTCCTTGTGCCGCTCTCTCCAACGGAATTTCCATTTTTCACTTTTACCATATTCACCCCCATTGTTTTGTGCTGAGCTCCGATCTATCACTGACTTTCCATTCTGCCCCACTTCCCTCTCCAAGTATATAATAAATCACATTTTTGTCCATCTTCAGTTTTGTAGGAGGGTCATATGGACTTGAAACGTTAATCGTGTTGCTCTTTCCTGCTGCCAGACATGCAGAGTTTATCCGGCATTTTCTGTTTTTATTGCTCATTTTCTGTAATGGGCACAGTTCATGAAACAGGCAGTTTGACTACCCAGTTCATAAAATGGCCAACTTCTATGAACAAAAACTAAAATGTCATTCACACATGTAGAATCTGCTTAATTCTGTTTCCTGTTCTCTTATGTTTCATCCAGTATTGTATCCAAACCATTCAGATAGCGTTTATACTCATTAATGAAAACCACGCCACAAAAGCAAATAAAGGAACAGTTCACAGTGCATAATGTGCCTTTATACAATGTACATTTCAGACTAATTGTGAAATCCAAACATTTCAAAATCTTTTTTATGTTCCGGTTTATTTCATTCAGGATTACACTGATGTCATTCTGATTGCTTATATTTCGATGCTTACAAAAACAGCATCAATATAATTCATGCATATTTAATATTCCAGCACTGGTCAACGTTGTCAAAGGACTTGTGGGTAATGCAAGAAACATTGCAGAGATCTGCTTTGAAGCAAGAACATTGTCTTGATAAGAAGCTACTCCTGCAGTGACATCTCTAGACGCCTTGCCCAACACAAGCATGTATAATCTCACAAAAGCGGAGTTGTTCTGATGGAAGTTCTTCGGCATTCAGTCCACAGTACTGCAAAAATACAAACTGATTCCTCGTAAATTTGCCTTTCACAATCCCCCTGGGAGTTCTAATGGTGTAGTCATTCCTATCTGCGGTCCGTTTCACACCACACATTTGATGAGTTACCTTTGCTGCAGTCAAATGCTGACACTGGGACTGCCACACCACCTCCAATATCAACAGCCAGAAGTCATTTTGTGTTGCGTGCCATCATCCGCTTGGCAGCTGTGCAATATCCTGTTGTTCCACCTTTCTTGCATGTCTGGCAGAATGATGTTCTTCATTAGATTTAGGTTCATCTGTAGTGGATCATCCAATGGTCTTGGGGATGTTTCAGGATTGGCCATGTTGAATGATCCACTGGTTGGCTCAGGGGTGGATGGTCCAGGGCCCACCTCAGGGTCATACATGTTGGATGGTTCTGGGACTTGCTCAGGATCTTCCATGTTGTGTTGATCCATTGACTCAGAGTTGTTTGTGGTGGATGGTTCGAGAGCAAGCTCAATTCTGTCCATGGAGGATGATCAAAGCCAGTTCATGGTCAGAATTTTCTACATTCTCCCCAAGAGGTCTTTCCAGTTCTTCTTATCCAATGGCTGAGATTGTGTTGAGGAAGTCATCTGGCAAATTTGGTCTGAGGCTAGTAGTTGTTTCTTTCAAGTGACTGGGTCACAAGGAACCAAGTTCATAGGCTCATGCTAACTGTTGTTCATTGCCTACTGAACAAAATGAACACATAGCTCCACTGAGCACAATTGCTGTCACAGATCCAGGCCATTAGCTTCAGCTTTGTATCACCATTATTGTGTTCCATAGAACCTGGTGGTGCAGAGAGAGGAGGCCCTGATCTAGGAGTATATAACAGAGTGTGGGGCATCTTCAGACGAGGAGGATGATGAGAAAACTGATGAGAAGCTGTAGCATATGGAAAAACATGAAGGATACGATGGAATTTGCAATGAGTTAAGCGCAAGGGAGACTCATGATACGCTCATACATACACAATTCAGAGATTCTTCACAGAGAGCTGGGAGTCACTGTCGACTCTTGGAGAGGTGCACTTCTACCTTCTACATTCCTGTTGACCGGAGATAGACAAAGATCTGGCAGAGACTCCAGCTGTATTGTCCACCTTTTGCCTTGCCACTGCATTGATGCACACACAAAAGTTTATAAATGCAACTTTATATTTGTTTTCTCAATCTATTGTTCTCATTCTTATGATTTATTAGTATTTTTGCATCATAATGAAGGATGCCATACAAATGGGGGAAGTGAAGAGGAATATGTCAGTGTTGGGAGATATTAACAACCTTACTGTTACGGCACCTGATCAGCTCTTAACAGTGGCTAAAAGACTGGACCAGATGCCATAATGTTTTAAAATCTTAATGTGATGCGGAATGATCAATTTGTTCCAGGGGTGGTAATATAAGAAATGGGGCGTTATTATTTTATAATAAAACTTCATTACAACAAAGGAAAATAAAACAACATTTAAACTTTGACTTCAGCTCTAAAACTAACATGCAGTTTCTTAACCTTAACACACTAGTTCCCATTAAACATCACTTTAAATAACCATGCTGCTCTCATGCCACTTGACAGACAGGCCAAGGCAATACTTGCATTTACAAAGCCATTTTTCTTGTTAGCAACATTTGTTCAGAATCCTTTTCCAAAGCCTGCCTTGGTGGCAACTTTCATGACCTCTCAGGCCGATTTCCACAGCTTTCTTCTCTGTACCTGTTCAAAACTGGATTTTTTCTCTCTCTGTCTCTAAGCTCTGTCTAGTCCCTCACACAAAGGTTCTTTTGGGTTTTCAGACTTGAACCTTATTATCGTCATCTTGGTTGATTGCCCACTCCCATTTATACAAAAGAACAGAGCTATGCCATTCATATGCAACTAACCCTCCATTGACAGACAGATAGGTCATCAGACTCTGTGATGGGCTAATGGCTGGTCAAACAAGGTTGTCCTGAATGACAATGGGTCTTGATTGGATCATCTTGCCTGAACCGGAGCATCCTGTGTAGTCCACTAACAAGGTTAAGTCTGAATGGGTCAAGGTAACTCAGGCCATGGGTGTATCCCTCTGACTCTGCTGCTAGCAGTCTTTTTCTTCAGTCTGTTTAACCTTTAATTGCCTGCTACATCTTGGACCCATTTCTGGAACCAAGTTACTAATATCTCCATATCATGACATTGTCAGCAAGTGACACAACATCAGCAATATTAGAACAACTCCTACAGCACCAGGAGCAACAAGCACAATATTTCTCTTTGCCAACATATGCTAACTCATCACTGGGAGTGATGAATATCAGATATGCAAGATAGAGGCACAACATCCTACCACTGAGCAATGCTGAGAATAGTGTTTTTTGAGAAAAGAAAACAAGCTAGAAAGGATTTGTAAGGTATCCAATGTAATTGTATTAAAGTTAATGATTGAAGATTATATGGATACTTTCTTTTAAAAGATAAATTGATGTTATATTGTTATATTATTTGAGTATGATTTAGGAACAAAATATGTTCAAATGATAAGTTAATGAGTAGGTCAGTAGAAACACAGTTGCATTCAGTTAAGGAGATATTTCATAACACTCAGCAAAGATACGTTCCAATGAGAAAGAAAAACCCAAGAAGGCCAATGCATCATCCAGGGCTAATTAAGGAAGTTAAATAAAAAGAGTAAAATCATCAAATAATTCCTATAAATATGTTGAGGAGGAATTTGAATATAGAGAAAGCAAGCTAGAAATGTAAAAACTGACAATAAGTGTTTCTACAAGTGTTTAAAAAGGAAAATGCGTGTTGGTCCTCTACAGAGTGAGTCTGGAGAATTAACAATGGAAAATAAGAAATGGTGGAAGGATTGAACAGATATGTTGTGCCCGTCTTCACTACTGCAGACACTGATAACATCCCAGATATACTCAAGTGATGAAAGAGATGGAAGAACTTCAAACAATTACAATCACCAGGGAAAGCATATTGAGAAACTATTGGAACTAAAGACTGACAAATCATCAGGATGAGAAGGATTTTGTCCTTGAGTCCTAAAAGAACTGACTGAAGAGATAGTAGATGCAACGGTTTTAATTTTCCCAAATCCCCTAGATTCTGGAAATGTCCTACCAGGTTGGAAAATACAAATGTAGCTCTGCTATTCAAGAAAGGAAGGAGGCAGAAAACAAGTAACTGCAGGCTAGTTAGCCTAACATCTGTAGTGTGGAAATGTTAGAATCTATTATTAAGGAGGTTATAGCAGGATACATCGAAAATATTTAAATAAAAATATTGTGATGTTTCAAATAACAGTTACAGAGTAAACAAGAAAAGAGAAAAAGTACTGGGTTTCACACATAAATTATCGTACAATGACATAGGTTTGAACGACCAGCCTCGGGTCCCTCCTTGTCATCATATCTGTGACTGGGGCTCTAATGCTGGATAGTATTTACATTTGTACAACAATGTTTGATTTTCAGAACAGTCCCGTCTCGACCCACACAATCTTGGACATAGCCTTGAAGAAGGCCCTCCAGAATTCCATGAGTCTGGGGCATGACCATAACATGTAGGTGTGGTTGCACCCACCCCACCCCACCCAAAAACCCCCGACACCTTTTCACTTGTCCTCCACCTCCGGGAAGAACCCACTCATGCACGTCTTTGTGAGGTGTGCTCTGTACACCACCTTGAGCTGCATCAGGATTAGCCCGACGCAAGAGGAGGTCGAGTTGACTTTGTGCAGTGCCTCGATTCAGAGTCCTCCCCCTATCTCTGTGCCCAGTTCCTCTCCACACTTTCATCTGGTCTCATCCAGTGGAGTCCTAACCTTTTCCATGAACCCCCTGTATATGTCACTGCAATTACCATCCCCTAATGGGTGCAGCCCTACCATCGTATCCCATAATGCGCTACAATGACGCCTAATTTAAAACATAACGCAATTTCCCAAAAAGGAATTGCTGAACAGGAACTGACGAAAGCAAGGTGATTAAAATAATATGGGCTGTCAGTTGACTGCGAGTGCAGTCAGGAGGTCGTGCTCCAGGTGATGTTCTGAATCAGATGTGTCCCCCCCTCTCTCTCTCTCTCTCTCACACACACACACACACACATACGCCCATCCTTTATGGGCGAAGGGGAGAATCCGCATGCGCGATCGATCACGCCCTAATGACATCATCTGTTCCGACATTCGGGGACAAGGAGCCAGCGGAGCTGGCTGGGTGATTGACAGATCGATGCCTGCCGCGTCCCTGCCCTTCCCCCCCCCACTCCAGGGTTTGGGCCAATGACGGCACGCCTAATGCAGGAATGGGTGGGACTTCCGGCTGCAACGGGTCGCGCGCTGGTGGGCAGGGGAGTGAAGGAAGGGGGAGGTGCAGGGCCCTGGTGTTAGTGAGAGGAGGCGGTGGGGAGGCAAGGCAGCGATGTATTGACGTCGACGTTGAATGAAATTCTTTCTGCGGTTCCCGAATGTCTGAGCGAAGTTAAAAGCGTCAGAGGGGAAAAAAAAAGTTTTTTTTGGTGGCCTGCCGGTGTCTGTTTATTTAAACCGGCCGATCAATGGACATTCATGGCATCTAACTTGTTGCAGCCGGAACGGTATTAACGTGAAAGAGAAAGAGAGAGAGAGACAGACAGAGAGGCGCCATTTTGTTCTCAAAAAAAAGAGAACTCTCCTCGCCCCAGTTCATAGCTCAGCGAGTGATTGAGGGAGGGAGGGAGGGATTATGGCGAAGAAAACCTACGATTTACTGTTCAAGCTGCTGCTGATCGGAGACTCCGGGGTGGGGAAAACCTGCGTCCTTTTCAGGTTCTCGGATGACGCCTTTAACACCACTTTTATCTCTACTATAGGTGAGTGAATGAGGGAGGGACGGACAGACAGCGGTCACTGATGTTGGCTCAGTTTTATTTAGCTGCTGGACTGGGTGGAGGCGATGGATGGCCGTCCCAGGGTAGAGTTTGGGCCTTGTATAGGATTTCCCCCCCTGCAAATAACCGGGTACTCCAATGCAGTGGAACTTCCTGGGGGAGGGTGGTGGTATTTTAAACTGTTAATATGTCCATCGCAATTCTGTTTCCCCGTGGTTAAGGATATTCTGTAGGTTTATGTGCGGAAGTGACATTTGGAGCATTTTTCATGTTTTTTACAAAATGTTTTGTTATAACAGATCTGACTCGTTTATTTCTGGAGCACACCTTGCATTTTAAACCGTGCTGTTATTTGTGTTTAAACTTCGTGGTTGAGGATATCTCGAGATCTTTTGGAAAAGGCTGCGAATGCTGATAGAGCTTCTCACTTGGGTGTTTCTCCTTTCGAGCAGTACTGCTGTAATTAAAAAAAAAAGCACTTTTAAAAATGGCCTTGTTTATTGAAAGAAAAACTCTTTTGAGCTGGTTTGGGGCATTTATCTGAGAAAAGGTCAAGTTTTAATGGTAAACAAGTTGCCATCTGGAGATTTAATCTCTGAATATGAATTTATGCACATTTATGAATGGTTTTGAAAATTTCACAAATTAAAATGTTATTCATTTAAGTGTAAGTGTATATCTAACTTTTTAGTTAACCAACATGGTCAAATTGGAGAAAGTGATACCACCTAGTTGCTATAGCTTAATTGTTAATTCGTTTGAGATCAGCCATGAGCAGGGTATTCTAGATCAAACCCACAGTTTGCCCTTTAACCCTTTGGGCCTGTTCTGCCATTCTCTGAAATCATAGCAGATCAGGGACCTGACTCCATATCACAGAATTGTTACAGAAGAGAAAGGGGGAGGGGTTACTTGGGCCACTGTGTCTGCAACAGCTTTTCGAATGAGCAATTTGCCTGGTGTCATTACCTGCCTTCTCCCTATAACCCTGCACGTTCTTCCTTTTCAGATAAGTATAATTCTGTTTGAATGGTTTGATTGAACATGCCTACGTCATAACCTCAGGCACTGCATTCCAAACCTTAATCACTTGCTATGTGAAAAAGTTTTCCCTGCGTCACTTTTGGTTTTTCCAAGTACTTTAAATCAGTGTCCTCTAGGTTTCAATTGTTTTGTGAGTGGGATCCCTTGATAGATTTGAAATTAACAATTGATTTGTGTTGGTGGAAAAGAATTCCAAACAACTACCACTCTTTGCCTGAAGACGTGTTTCCTTATTTCATTCCTGAAAGGTCTAGCTCTAATTTTGGCACAATTACCTTTTTTTGGACCCTCCATCAGTGGAAACAGTTACTTCCTGTCCTCCTCGTCAGTTCCCTTTAACTTAAACTTTAATTCAATCACAGTTTTCCCGTTAATATTCCAGCGATTATACCCCTAGTTTGTGTAATCTATCCTCATAAAGGTGCCCAGTTGCCATTGTAGTAAATTTATGATGCACTTCCTTCAAGGCCATAAATCCTTCCTGAGGTTTGGTGGCCAGAATTGCTGTGTTCTAACTGGGGCTTTGTGTAACTGTAACATGACTGTTTCCTTGTATTCTAGTCTGCTCTAGATTTAAAGGCCAACATTCAGAAGATTTTGATTGCTGTACGTGCCCCCCCCCCCCCCCCCCCCCAATCACTTTGAATCCCTTGTTGCTATCTTTTTATCGTTTAAAAAAATATATATACTTTTCTCGGTCAAAAGTCAAGAATTCATGTTTGCTTATGCTGAAATCTCTTTGCCACAGTTTTTCCCATTGACTTAATCTTATCAATATCCCTTGGTAATTTTATGCTTCCTTGCCAGGCTTGGGTATGTGTATATATATTATTTATTTATATATTTATTACACACACACACACACACACTCGGATCCTTGCCGGATGCCAAAGTCTCATCCTGTCAATTAGAGTTCCTGCTGTTATCCCAACTCTGTTTATGGAGCCTTTCCTAACTAACCCAGTCAATAATTTGCCTTCAATTCCATGAGCTTTAACTTGCAGTCTCTTGGAGGTAATTTATTGAATGTCTTCTGGAAGTCCATATCAGGGACCAGTGTCTCTCTGCTCATGTGTACTGGCCTGTGAATGTGTGGAGATCCAATAATTTCACTGCTGGTGCCTTCATAGTCTTAACACTTATTATCCTAGTAATGCAAATGGATTGTGAGACACAGTTTATAAACACTGACTAACATGACTGCAGTAAAATTTCCCACTAAGAAAAGATTTCACTTTGCTGTCTGCATATCCTTCCCTTCTAGCCTCCGATAAAAGAAGTTTCCAAAATCCGATACACTCAGTCCAGGAAATAAATTTACATCATTCGCTCCTGTTGCTGCCTGAGACAGGATGATGGCGATTGCACCTTGCTGAACATTGCCCCTTTAAAGATGGTGGCCACACATGCAGCCTGCTGCACATTGTTCCCTGTAAAGCTGGTGGCTGCTAACCTGAGTCTACCATCAGCATGCAACTGCATTCCTTGGGCAGCATCTTCCAAAGCCACGACTGCTACCATCCAGATGGATAAAGGCAGCAGATACCTGAGAACACAACCACCTGGAGGCTCTCGTCTTAAGTCACTGATCATGCTGACCTGAAAATGTATTATCATTCCTTCACTGTCGCTGGGTCAAAATACTGACACATTCCCCCTAATAGCACTGATAAGGTGTGCCTGCATAGTTCACTACCACCTTTGCAAGGGCAACTATAGATGGGCAATAAATGCTGGCCTAGCTAGTGACTCCCACATCCTATAAATTATTAAGAATGCACAGCATTGGCAGAAAATGCAGCCATAAGTAATATTTCCTTCTCTTGTAAGATGTTTCTTAAAGCTGATTTCTTTGAACAATTATTTGGTCACCTGCCCTAATACCTTGTATGTGGCTACATGATTATTTCCTGATAATGCTCCTGTGTAGCACTGTGATATGTTTTACTATGTTCAAGATACCATATGAATGCAAATTGTTCCAAAAACCTCCCGCCAACAAGATTGTCATTATGAAGTCAGTATAACTTCAAAAACCTTACCCCCTCCTTTGCTCTGAATAAATTGTCATAGTTGGTGGCATAAACAAATGTATTTAAAGCAGAAGATAAGTAGGTGCCAGAAGTGGTTAATCCAGGTTCTTTATGAAGCTGGTTTCTGGTCATGGGGCGTAGTGTTCTTTGAGAGTGCAAAATGGCAACTTGGAGTTGGAGTCCTTAGTTTTGCAAGTGTTTAACCGTGAATCCAACAAAAAATTGAATGTCTTTCGTTTTGTAGAAAACTACTATTTCACACTGGAGGAGCGTAAGGGTGACAAAAGTAAAGAACTGCAAAAATGCTGTAAATGTTCTGCAGGTCGGGCAGTATCTGAAGGGAGGAAGAGTTGATGTTTGAGGTTAACCTTTCGTCAGCACTGGGAAGAGTTCAATATGAAGTAGCTTTTCGGAAGGTGAATTGGGGTAAAGTGGATAAAGAACAAAAGGGAAGGTTTACATCCCAAGTTGAAGACCAGTGCCCTCGGGTATTGAATAAATAATTTCAAGTTACAAGGTGTATTTGTGTCCATCAGTTCTGATGAATTTCTTAAGTGTATTGTGCTACTGGACTAATCTTGGCTCTTGCCACCATAACGTGCTGCTTAACCCATAGTTCAGGTGGCAAGTGAACCACTTTGAGAGGGGGATGTCACTAACTCTCCCATCTAACTATGCATAGGCTTGAAATCTTGAACTTGTATCCTGGATGCAAGTGGATAGAATGTTGAATTCATGCTACTACCATATAATTTGCTAGTCTAATTTCTCAGAAAGAGACACGTTATTCCGTCATGTCAGGGTTTGTGTATTGAACAAATGGATAAGTTCTGCCCCAAAGTTAGAAACTGAGGCGTGCCAACTTCTTTAATTGGATATTTTTTTTAAAAGTCCGTTGGCATTATTTTCAGGACGAGTTCTGCCTGTAGTCGTGACCAATATTTTTGCCTTCAGAATTGACTGGCTATTATCCCATTGCTGTTTGCTGCTTGCTTTGTTCAAATTGGCTGCTGTTTCCTACATTATGGTAATGACATCACTTTAATAGTACTTGGCTGTGAGGTGCTTTGGGGTATCCTGTGATTGTGAATAGGTGCTTTATAATTTCTTTGTGGAGGTGGATAAGGCAAGCAGATGGTACTGAGTGGGTAAATTCAAAAATTATTCGAGTAGGAAAATTGCCGGGGTTTAAATTGGCTTGGAATGCTTTCTACAGAAGTTTGATCTGGACTGCTGGGGAAATTGGACTTTTTGAAAAATTTTAAAGTTGAATAAGTAAATTATTTAATTCAAAATTTTGACATGGCAAGGATTCCTTATGACTGGTCAGTTGGGCTCCAATGTGTATTTCTTGTGTATATTGTATATTAAAAATTTTGGACTGTTGTGATGTCTTGCACACCAGATATAATCAGTACTAAAAATTGACTTTCAAATTGAATGTTCACGGTAGAAATCTTGGTAGCAAAAGGTAGACATTGCACTGTTGCAATTATCTATAGATGAAGGAAGATATACTCCATTGCAATGATTTTGAGATTGAGAATCCAACAGTCAACTGTGTGATGGAGCCCAAGACAGTATTTGTATGCAAGCCCCCATGTATCCTTTAGCTGTCTCACTTGGGTGAAATGGAGCTTTTACGTTTTGGACTTGCAGCAGTACAGATCTGTGTGCTGCTGTGGTTCATATAACCTTCAGTTGTTGCCAGGTTCTTAAATGATTTTTAGTCTCAGGACGATCCCCTTGTGGGTAGGCAAGTATTTGCATTCTGGAGTACTTGGAGTCAGCACAGAGGAATGAGATTCAATTAGTCACCTTTCGAAAGACGCAAGGTTCGGAACTGGTTTTTGACACCCAAGACGATTGCCAATTTTAAAGCCCGTTAAAGCTGCTGTTTAAAAATACAAGCAGCCTTGCCATTAGTTAGGGAATATGGTCTAGAATCCACAATATTCCAGTAAACTGATTCATGAAAACATTCTATGTATGCAAAATTGTCTTTCAAACTATTTTATGGAAGAATGCTGCCAATGCTGTGCTTTCTTCTGATTTTTCACATGGCCTTTAGCTTATTGACTTCTGGACCTGTGCGGCAATGGCATTCGCCTAGAGGATTCCTTTTGAACCTAATGAATACATTTCAACCGAAGATGATTGTAGAATAGTTCTTCGTAATTGTGAGAATTTGTGGATGAAAGCAGTTTGTAAATTTTTGGATGAGTTTCTGTTGCTAATCTTTAACCCATACTTTCTGATAAATATTTCGGTGCATGAATTAACTGAAAAACAGGGTTTCCCCCAGCCTGTTCTAATCAAAAGTCAAACGTGATGTAGTATACAAAGTCCGCATTCAGTCAGCACTTGTCACACTGCCAGGGATTGGATTGGGAATCATCGAATTTATAGTGAAAAAGGGGAAAGCGAACCCCACCGAAGCCCACACCTCCACCCTAACCCCATAACCCGGTAACCCCACCTAACCTTTTTTGGACACTAAGGACAATTTAGCATGGCCAATCCACCTAACCTGCACATCTCTGAACTGAGAGGAAACTGGAGGACCTTGAGGAAATCCGAGCAGACATGGGGAGAGCGTACAGACTCTGCACAGACAAGCCAGGAATCAAATCTGGGACCCTGGAGCTGTGAAGCAACAGTACTAACCACTGTGCTACCGTGCTGTTATTAGGAGCTGGAGTGCTGAATTAGTGCTATAGTGAGAGTTTGGTGACTGGGGGATATTAAGGGTTCATTTTTATCTAAACTCTAGTCTGTCTTTTATTTAGTAAATTAACTTAAAAATTGCTCTTTGGGTTAGAAGAAGGTGAGTTTTAAACCTGCTTTAAGCAGAGTTCACTCGCGCTCTACTTGCAGCTGCAGCTTGTTAATTGGTTAATTGGAGTAAGCCAGTTTTCAGAGACTAGAGTCAGACAGTGTAAAGGTGAACCATCTTACAGTGCTGACTTTGTTTGCATTGGAGTACTGAATTTTGGTGCATTAGAGTGCTAGAGTGAGAGTTTGGTGACTGAGGGAGTTTGGCGAGGAGGGAACAAGGTGCTCTTTGCATTTCATTTCCTACATTTCCTCGAAGAGCCGGGAGTTTAGAAATGCAGTTAACTGGGAGCAGAGTTCCAGTTGGTTCACAGGCCAGCTGTAATCTTTTTTTTCCTTTTAAATCTCTTTGGGAATTCAGAGGGGATGGAAGCTAGGGCAGTTGCATGCTCCTCTTGTAGGTGGTGAGGGACACCGCTGGTGTCACTGCTGACTACACCTGTGGGAAGTGCAGCTCCTCGGAGACCGCGTTAGGGAACTGGAGCTGGATGAAATTCAGATCATCCGGGGGGGCAGAAGGGAGGAGATTGAGAGAAGTTACAGGGAGATAGCCACACCCAAGGTGCAGGACAAGAGTACATAGAACATAGAACAGTACAGCACAGAACAGGCCCTTCGGCCCTCAATGTTGTGCCGAGCCATGATCACCCGACTCAAACCCACATATCCACCCTATACCCATAACCCAACAAACCCCCCCTCTTAACCTTACTTTTATTAGGACACTACGGGCAATTTAGCATGGCCAATCCACCTAACCCGCACATCTTTGGACTGTGGGAGGAAACCGGAGCACCCGGAGGAAACCCACGCAAACAGGGGGAGGACGTGCAGACTCCACACAGACAGTGACCCAGCCGGGAATCGAACCTGGGACCCTGGAGCTGTGAAGCATTTATGCTAACCACCATGCTACCCTGCTGCCCGATAATGTGTATTGGGTAGCTGTGTAGCTGGGTTACAGTCAGGAGAAGGAAAAGGAACGGGCAGACAGTGCAGGGATCCCCCTTGGCTGTTCTCCTTCAAAACAAGTTTACTGTTTTGGATGCTGTTGAGGGAATAACCTAGCTGGGGAAGGCACTAGCGGACAGGTCTCTGGTACTGAGCCTGGCTCTGTGGCTCCGAAGGGAAGGGGGAGAATAGAAAAGCAATAGTGATAGGAGACTCGATGGTTAGGGGAAAGGATAGGAGATTGTGGTCGCGAACGAGACTCCCGGAAGGTATGTTGCCTCCGGGTGCCAGGGTCAGGGATGTCTCGGATCGAGTCTACAGGATTCTTAAGGAGGAGGGTGAGCAACCAGAAGTTGTGGTGCACATAGGCACCAACGACGTAGCTAAGAAAAGGGATGAGGATCTAAAAAGTGATTTTAGGGAGTTAGGTTGGAAGCTAAAGAGCAGGACAAGCAGAGTAGTAATCTCAGGATTGCTACCGGTGCTACGTGCAAGTGAGGCAAGGAACAGAGAGAGTGCAGCTGAACACGTGGATACAGGGCTGGTGCAGGAGGGAAGGCTTCAGATATGTGGATCATTGGGATACTTTCTGGGGAAGGTGGGACCTGTACATGAAGGATGGATTGCATCTAAACTGGAGGGGCACCAATATCCTGGGTGGGAGGTTTGCTAGAGCTCTTCGGGATGGTTGAAACTAGTTTGGCAGGGGGGTGGGAACCAGAGCTATGGATCAGAGGATGAGGTAGCTGTTGAACTAGCAGAAATAGTGTGGTGGGAGTCTGAGAGGGAGGATAGACAGTTGATAGGGCAAGATTGCACTCAGTGGAATGGGTTAAAGTGTGTCTGTTTCCATGCAAGGAGTATCCGGAATAAGGGAGAAGAACCTAAAGCATAGATTAGCACTTGGAACTACAATGTTATAGCCAGTATGGAGACATGGATTTCACAGGCGCAGGAATGGTTGTTAGATGTCCGAGATTTGGATGTTTTAAGAAGAATAGGGAGGGAGGTAAAAGAGGAGGGGGGTTGCAGTGTTGATTAGGGAGCACATCACAGCTGCAGAAAAGGGGGTAGTCGAGGAGGGTTTGTCTACCGAGTCAGTATGGGTGGAAGTCAGAAACAAGAAAGGAGCAGTCACTTTATTGGGAGTTTTCTATAGGCACCCCAATAGCAGCAGAGGAACAGATTGGGCAGCAGAACTTGGAAAGGTGCAGAAGTAACAGTTGTCATGGGTGATTTCAACTTCCCTAATATTGACCTAAACCTCCTTACTGCAAATGGTTTGGATGGGGCAGATTTTGTCAGGTGTGTACAGGAAGGATTCCTGACTCAATATGTAGATAGGCCAACTAGGGAGGAGGCCATATTGGATTTGCTGCTTGGCAATGAACCAGGCCTGGTGACAGATGTCTCGGTGGGAGAGCATTTCGGTGACAGTGACCACAGCCTTGACCTTTACCATAGTCATGTAGAGGGATAGGAACAGATGGTATGGGAAGGTATTTAATTGGGGGTGGGGAAATTATACTGCTATTAGGAGCTGAGGAGCATAAAGTGGGAACCGTTCTCGGGGAATTGCACAACAGTAATGTGGGGGGTTGTTTAAGGAGCACTTGTTGGATAGTTTTGTCCCATTGAGATGAGGAACAAATGGTAGTGTGGAGGAGCCTTGGATGACGAGAGAAGTGGAGCTTCTAGTCAAGAGGAAGAAGGAAGCTTATGTAAGGTTGAGGAAGCAAGGATCTGGCACGGCTTTAGAGGGTTACAAGGTAGCCAGGAAGGAACTCAAAATGGACTGAGGAGAGCTAGAAAGAGGCATGAAAAAGCCCTGGCAGGAAGGATTAGGGAAAACCCCAATGAGTTCCACACTTGTGTGAGAAATAAGAGGATGATCTGAGTGAGAGTAGAGCCCATCAGGGATAGTGGAGGGACTTGTGCCTAGAGTCTGAGGAGATGGGGGTGGCCCAAAATGAATATTTTGCTTCAGTATTCACTAGAGAGAGGGACTTGTTGCTCATGAGAACAGCGTGAACCAGGTTAATAGACTCGAACAGGTTGCTATTAAGAAGGAGGATGTGCTGGAAATTTTGAAAAGCATCAGGATAGATACGTCCCCTGGGCCTGATGGGATATCCCCAAGGTTCCTACGAGGGAGGAGTTTGCTGCGCTGTGTGGCGATGGTTGGAGGGAGGCGAATGTTGTTCCCCTGTTCAAGAAAGGGAATGGGGAAATCCCTGGGAATTACAGACCAGTCAGTCTTGCGTCTTGGGCATTGGAAAGGATTCTGAGAGATAGGATCTGTACGATTATTTACAAAAACATTATTTGATTAAAAATAGTCAGCATGGCTTTGTGAGGGGTAGGTCATGCCTCACAAGCCTCATTGAATTCTTTGAGGATGTGACAAGACGTATTGATGAAGGTCGGGCAGTGGATGTGGTGTATATGGATTTCAGTAATGCATTTGATAAGGTTACCCATGATAGGCTCATTCAGAAAGTTAGGGGGCATGGGATACAGGGAAATTTGGCTGTCTGGATACAGAATTGGTTGGCCGAAAGAAAACAGCGCGTGGTAGTGGATGGCAAGTATTCTGCCTGGAGGTCGGTGACCAGTGGTGTCCAGCATGGATCTGTTCTGGGACCTCTGCTCTTTGTGGTTTTTATAAATGACTTGGATGAGGAAGTGGAAGTGTGAGTTAGTAAGTTTGCCGATGACACAAAGGTTGGTGGAGTTGTAGATAGTGCGAGGGCTGTTGCAGGTTGCAACAGGACATTGACAGGATGCAGAGCTGGGTTGTGATGTGGCAGATGGTGCTCGACCTCGCTAAATGCGAAGTGATTCATTTTGGAAGGTCGAATTTGAATGCTGAATAAAGGGTTAAAGGCAGGATTCTTGGAAGTGTGGAGGAACAGAGGAATCTTGGGGTCCACGTGCATAGAACCCTCAAAGTTGCCACCCAGGTTGATAGGGTTGTTATGAAGGCATATGATGTGTTGGCATTCATTAATAGGGGGATTGAGTTTAAGATCCGCGAGGTTTTGCTGCAGCTTTATTAAAAACCCTGGTTAGACCACGCTTGGAATATTGTGTCCAGTTCTGGTTGCCTCATTATAGGAAGACTGTGGATGCTTTGGAGAGGGTGCAGAGGACATTTACCAGGATACTGCCTGGACTGGAGGGCATGTCTTATGAAGAAAGGTTGAGGGAGCTAGGGCTTTTCTCACTGGAGCGAAGAAGAAAGAGAGGTGATTTGATAGAGGTGTACAAGGTGATGAGAGGCATGGATAGAGGGGATAGCCAGAGACTTTTCTCCAGGGTGGAAATGGCTGTCACGAGGGGACATAATTTTAAGGTGATTGGAGGAAGGTGTAGGGGAGATGTCAGAGGTAAGTTCTTTGCGCCGAGAGTGATGGGTGCATGGAATGCACTGGCAGCAGAGGTGGTGGAGTCGGTCATTAGGGCATTGAAGCGACTCTTGGGACAGGCACAAGGACAGCAGTAAATTGAAGGGGTATAAGTTAGGTTGATATTAGATTAAGATAAATGTCTGGCACAACATTGTAGGCCGAAGGGCCTGTATTGTGCTGTCCTGTTCTATGTTCTAAGTTACTGAGGCCGTGCCTTGAATTCCTGCAGTCGTGTGTGGCTGCAAAAGTTTGGGGAGGGGGAGAACCATGCATCAGTTTATCAGTGTTGTATTCATTTACAATGAGGTTGGCAGGATTTACTGAAGTTGAGGTGGGCCAAAAGGTGCCCATAATGCAATTTAATTTGGATCAACTACATGGTTTGCATTGGTCACGTCAAAGCTGTTGTGCGGGTGATTAATATGAAGTATATTATCTGCATCAATGTGCTGTAAATTCTGACAGTTTTGTTATGTGTAATTATGAAGTGAAACTGTGTGCAACCGTCTATCATGAAAAAGTGCACTTATTTTAAAATGTGATAGCCATTGAAACCTTTCAGTAAAATCTTTAAAACTGTTGGAAGAAAAATACCTGAGGTGTATTGAGCACCTGAGACCAAAGTCACCCGAAGGTGAAGAAAAATGTAGCCTGGTAGGTAAATACGGGAACTCCTTTTCTGTGACTTTTGTGTTGAAAGCCACTTTATAGTGTACTGTTGCTTGGATCAATCGCCATTTTTCTTTTGAAATAGCAAATTTTGTTCAGTAAATGAGGACAAACTAGGACAGGGTGAGAATTCAACCATGTTGGGTGCAAACCTTCAACTACTCGATTAGAACTTGAAAATATTGCAGAAAATAATGGTTTGAAGGATTGGAGAGTTAACAAAGCACAGCCCAAAGTTTTTTAAGGAGACTTCAAGAAGAGTAGAGAAATAATTCAGGGGGCCATTTATAAAGGGCTATATTCTCTTTTTAGTTAGTGCAGGGCACATCTTTTTCAGTGCGTGTTCTCTTTAAAGCTTTATTATATAACCACGTACACGTTTGCCATAATTTCTGCTTGGTACCTTTCGGACTGGTGTGCAGTTGAGCAGCAAGGGTGATGATGGTCAAAGTTGATCATATTGTCAGGCTCGAGGATGAAGAACAAATTGGGCAAGGACATGTATGAGAGATTGGATAATTCCATGGATGAATTTGAGACTAGAATGCAAATTTTACAGTTTGGGTAGGAACCAGGAGGGTGTATGACATTTTGTGTTGCGAGTAAATTGGGAGGCTGATGAGAGAGAGGGAGTTGCAGTATTGCAGAGGTGTTTGTTTTAAAGATGGCTTCCAAATTCATTGCTAAATTCCTTAAGCCCAAGAGTGAATGCATTCCAGATATATTTACAAAATTTCCTATAACCGCAGTGAAAAAATATTTCCTCCTGCAACATTTTGTCATGCTGTAATTTTGATCACACTTGTAGTTCTGGATTTCTGTCCAGTATTCTGAGTAATCTTCATTCTAAGTTTTACTCGAGAACAAAAGGAAGTTCTGTAAAAGGGTTGTATGCACTTGAAACGCTAACTTTGTTTCTCTCTCCACAGACGCTGCCAGGCCTGCTGAGTTTATCCAGCATTTTTTGTTCTTATCCCAAAAGAACTAGTATGACATCTTGAATTTGAAAATTGCAAGCTTAAAATGGATTTGCATGTCAATTTAGGAAAAAATATGACACAATGAAATTGTGGTGAATAAATTTTAGTCCATGTCTAAAAATACCTTTTTATAGAATGCATTCTAATAAATTAACAAAGTTAATAGACAATTACCAGTTGTAAATTATTATTTATTGAAAGTGGCTATTTTCGCGAGTGTAGACTGAATATATGGGGCTGGTTAGCTTACGTGGCTAGCATGTGGTTCAGAATAACACCAAAGTGGGCCCAGTTTCCGTTTTGGCTGAGGTTGACTTGAGGCCTACCTCTCTGCACTACCTGTGACAGTGGAAGGCAATGGCAAATCACTGCTGACAAAGAACTGCCAAGAAAACCACTCCGACTGAAGCATCAGACAGCAGCATCCAACTTCAGTGGTCTTCTGATTTTGAACTTCTATGCTTTTATCCCCAGTCGGCCCCCTGTAAATCCATTCACTTCTCCATATTGACATATTTTAACAGTGGAGGGAAAGCAGTGCTGCTGATCAGTTTGAAACTTGTGGTAATATTGCATTTTGTCAGAAAGTTGTGATTGAAGTCCTCCAAAGGGCAGCATGGTGGCACAGTGGGTAGCACTGCTACCTCACAGCTCGAGGGACCTGGTTCAATTACAGCCTCGGGTGACTGTGAGGAGTTTACATTTTACTCAGTTTATCCCGTGTCTGTGTGGGCTTCCTCCAAGTGCTCCAGGTTTCCTCCCACAGTCCAAAGATGTGAAGGTTAGGTGGAATGGCCTTGCTAAATTGCCCCTGGATTCCAACGGATTCGGTGGGGCTGCTGGGTTATGGGGATAGGGTGGGGGCTTGGGTTGGATGCTCTTTCCACGGGCCAGTGCAAACTCGATGGGCCGAGCCTCCTTTCTGCACTGTTGAGCAACATAGTCTAGACTAACACTGCATGCATTATTGAGAGTGAATTGGACAGCTGAAGGTGATGTCTTTGAGACAAGTTAAATCAAGGCCAGTTTGGGACTTTGCAAACATTTCTTGAGACTAATTGATGAGGAGCAGGGAGTTCTACCAATATCCTGGCTAGCATTCAAATTTTTATTTCTTTCTCAATTGGCCATAGCATTGCACAGGAGGAGGCCATTTGGCCAATATTTCTGTCTGCTTTTTATTGAAGCTGTCAATTTAATCCCGTTTGCTCTTGCCCCACAACCCTGTTTTGCAATAAATAAATTTCCTCAAGTGTTCATCTGTTCCAATTGTCTTCTATCTGTTACTATTGAATCTGCTGCTACAATGTTTTCAGGAAGTGTATGCAAAATCCTTGGCACTTGCTTAAATAATGTTTCCTTGTGTTGCCTCTGGTTCTTTTACCAATTAGTTCAAAACTATATCCTCTGATTGCTGATCTTTCTGCTATTTGGGACAGTTTCCCCTTATTTATTCCCATCTCAATTCTCCCCTTGGCCTTCTCTGCACTACGTTTCTCCATACAATGTAACCCCTCATCCCTTGCGCAATTCAAATAAATCTCTTCTGCATACTCTTCAACGATTGTTATGTAGCTAAGTTATCTAGTGGAATGGAGATTTCAATTTGAGCAGATTGTGAGCATTTTAAGGTTAATTGAAGCAATGATCATTTTTCTTGTATGTTTATAATTGTTGACTGAACATAACCAATGTTGAAATAGAATCAGAAAATTAATCCAAGATCGCAGAATTGGTATTCATTTATTTATCATAATTGCAGATGGTATTTAATTTCTGTAGCTGTAGGTGATAATGTATAGTTTGAACAATTATGCCACCCTGAGTCGATACTTGTATTATCATGTTCAGTTTTTAGGATATTTTACCCAAATAACCAAAACCTAACATTTTGGAGATGATAAATGCTTTGATCGCATCATTTTAATACTAGGCAAAGTGAGACTTTCTGCACTCCTATCAGGGTAAATTAGCTTCCAGAATCCAATGTGCATAATTAAATGTGCCAATCAAGAAGTAACGATCAGTCACTGTCCCCTTTTAGAAGCTTAGCAATAATTGTTTCCCCAGTGACTTGATGTTAAAGGTGTTCCAAGATAAAGCTCTAGAATTAAGTCTCTGTACATGGTAGCATTGTGGATAGCACAATCGCTTCACAGCTCCAGGGTCCCAGGTTCGATTCCGGCTTGGGTCACTGTCTGTGCGGAGTCTGCACATCCTCCCCGTGTGTGCATGGGTTTCCTCCCACAGTCCAAAAATGTGCAAGTTAGGTGGATTGCCCTTAGTGTCCAAAATTTCCCTTAGTGTTGGGTGGGGTTACTGGGTTATGGGGATAGGGTGGAGGTGTTAACCTTGGGTAGGGTGCTCTTCCAGGAGCCGGTGCAGACTCAATGGGTCGAATGGCCTCCTGCACTGTAAATTCTATGATACCCACATGGTGAAAAATGATAGGACTTGCCCATTCAAGTATAAATACATTGTCAGCGATATGATGAGTTATAATTGCCAAACAAACTTGCACCTACTGAAAATTAACTTGTACAGGCATAGAATAACATTCCAATAGAATTTAACACTGGAAATTTTAATTAATTTGGCTCCTCCTCCCTTATTTAGCTTTCTGTAAATGATTTTACATTGAACTAACTATTCTAACCAATGTTTCCTGGTTCACACTCTACATGTTTCAATAAGAAACCTGTAATCTGATGGGCTATGATTAGGGATAGTCAGCATGGTTTTGTGAAGGGTAGGTCATGCCTCACAAACCTTATCAAGTTCTTTGAGAAGGTGACTGAACAGGTGGACGAGGGTAAAGCAGTTGATGTGTATATGGATTTCAGTAAAGCGTTTGATAAGGTTCCCCACGGTCGGCTATTGCAGAAAATACGGAGGCTGGGGATTGAGGGTGATTTAGAGATGTGGATCAGAAATTGGCTAGTTGAAAGAAGGCAGAGAGTGGTGGTTGATGGGAAATGTTCAGAATGGAGTTCAGTTACGAGTGGCGTACCATAAGGATCTGTTCTGGGGCCGTTGCTGTTTGTCATTTTTATAAATGACCTAGAGGAGGGCGCAGAAGGATGGGTAAGTAAATTTGCAGACGACACTAAAGTCGGTGGAGTTGTAGACAGTGCGGAAGGATGTTGCAGGTTACAGAGGGACATAGATAAGCTGCAGAGCTGGGCTGAGAGGTGGCAAATGGAGTTTAATGTGGAGAAGTGTGAGGTGATTCACTTTGGAAAGAATAACAGGAATAAGGAATATTTGGCTAATGGTAAAATTCTTGGTAGCGTGGATGAGCAGAGGGATCTCGGTGTCCATGTACATAGATCCCTGAAATTTGCCACCCAGGTTGATAGGGTTGTGAAGAAGGCCTATGGTGTGATGGCCTTTATTGGTAGAGGGATTGAGTTCCGGAGCCATGAGGTCATGTTGCAGTTGTACAAAACTCTAGTACGGCCGCATTTGGAGTATTGCGTACAGTTCTGGTCGCCTCATTATAGGAAGGATGTGGAAGCTTTGGAACGGGTGCAGAGGAGATTTACCAGGATGTTGCCTGGTATGGAGGGAAAATCTTATGAGGAAAGGCTGATGGACTTGAGGTTGTTTTCGTTAGAGAGAAGAAGGTTAAGAGGTGATCTAATAGAGGCATACAAAATGATCAGAGGGTTAGATAGGGTGGACAGCGAGAGACTTCTCCCGCGGATGGAGATGGCTAGCACGAGGGGACATAGCCTTAAACTGAGGGGTAATAGATATAGGACAGAGGTCAGAGGTGGGTTTTTTAAGCAAAGAGTGGTGAGGCCGTGGAATGCCCTACCTTCAACAGTAGTGAACTCGCCAACATTGAGGGCATTTAAAAGTTTATTGGATAAGCATATGGATGATAAGGGCATAGTGTAGGTTAGATGGCCTTTAGTTTTTTCCATGTCAGTGCAACATTGAGGGCCGAAGGGCCTGTACTGCGCTGTATCGTTCTATGTTCTATGTTCTAAGAAATACTTTTGTTTGTCCTGTCCACAAGTCCTAGATTTCCTGTTAAGGGCTTTGCACTGCTTAGAATTTCTAATCGATAAGTTCCAGTACCAAAGCTGAGTGAAAGTTTAAGTATAATGAATGACTAATGCTGTTCATTAGTCATTGATCATGAAATCCATGTCATTATATCCCTGGGGGCACACGTGTTTTATGTTGCAAGTGTTCAGCATAATGATGCATCCTACATTTTCATTCGGCTTTTAGTCTTTTAAAACAAAACTCCCTACTGTATTGGGTAAATGGCTGTCCTGAAAATAGTACTGTACACCCTTAAGCGATAAAAATATTAGCTTATCAAACTTTGTCAAATTTGGAGCCGATATAATTAGTGCCTTTACTTGGGATAAATACTTGAAATAGTGATGGGATTGAAGACAGATAAATCCCCAGTGCCTGAGAATCTGCATACCAGAGTGCTTAAGGAGGTGCTCTGGAAATAGCGGATGTATTGATGGTCATCTTCCAGGATTCTATAGACTCTGGAACAGTCCCTGCAGATTGGAGGGTAGCTAATGTCACTCCAATATTCAAAAAGGGAGGTAGGTAGACAGAAAACAGAATTATAGTAAGCCTAACATCGGTAATGGGGAAAATTCTTGAATCCATTATCAAGGACTTTATAGCGGAACATTTAGAAAGAAGTGGCAGGATCAGTCCGAGTCGGCACGGATTTACGAATGGGAAATCATGCTTGACAAATCTGTTGAAATTCTTTGAAGATGTAACTAGTACAGTTGCCAAGGGGGAGCTAGTCGATGTATCTGGACTTCCAGAAGGCGCTTGATGAAGTCCTGCGTAAGAGATTATTGTGCTAAATTAAAGCGCATGGCATTGGGGGAAGTGTATTGAGGTGGATATAAAACTGGTTGGCAGAGAGGAAACAAAGAGTAGGAATTAATGTGTCCTTTTCAAATTGGCAGGCAGTAACTAGTGGAGTGCTGGGACCCAGCCATTCACAATATATATTAATTTGGATGAGGAAACAAAATATAACATCTTGAAGTTTGCAGATTATACCAAGTTGGGTGGGAGGGTGAACTGTGATGAGGATGCAGGGATCCTACAGCATGACCTGAACAGGTTGGGCGAGTGGGCAAATCAATGGCAGATACAGTATAATTTGGGTAAGTGTGAAGTTATTCACTTTGGAAGCAAAAACAGGAAGGTAGATTACTTCCTAAATGGTTGTAAATTGGGAGAGGGGTGTGTGCAGCGGGACCTGGGTGTCCTTGTACACCAGTCACTGAAGGTAAGCATGCAGGTGCAGCAGGTGGTAAAGAAGGCTAATGGTATGTTGGCCTTCATTGCGAGAGGTTTCGAGTACAGGAGCAGGGATGTGTTGCAATTACACAGGACCTTGGTGAGGCCACACCTAGAATATTGTGTGCAGTTTTGGTCTCCTTTTCTGAGGAAGGATGTTCTTGCTCTTGAGGGAGTGCAGTGACCAGACTGATTCCAGAGATGGCGGCACTGTCATATGAGGAGAGATTGACTAGGTTAGGATTGTTCTCGCTGGACTTCAGAAGATTGAGTGGGAACTTATAAAATTCTAACAGGAGTAGACAGGGTAGATGCTGGGAAGGTGTTCCTAATGGTGGGTGCGTCCAGAACCAGGGATCACAGTCTGAGGATTCAGGATAAATCATTTTGGACAAAGATGAGGAGACATTTCTGCACCCAACGGGTTGTGGAGCTGTGGAATTCATTAGCACAGGAAGTAGTTGATGCTGAAACATTGAATATATTCATGAGGCGGTTAGATATAGCACTTGGGGTGAATGGGATCAAAAGGTAATGGGAAGAAAGCAGGATTAGGCTATTGAGTTTGATGATCAGCCATGATCGTGATCAATGGCGGAGCAGGCGCGAAGGGCCAAAAGTCGGCTCCTACACCTATCTTCTATATATGTATCTATTTATATTGTACCTTTAATGACCTTAATTTCCCAAAATGTTGACCAGAATGCTAGTTAGAAGCCCCCTGATCTAAGGGACTGAATTAATGTTGTTTGCAAGGTGTTAGTTTGGCCATGGTATTTGCACAATTGAGGCACAAGCAAAAAATGTTGCCAACTTCAACAGTCATTTGATGTCTGCTGAAAGACTCCTTTACAGTTGTGATCTCAACGCCTGTGCAGTCTGCATTAAACTTGAGTCAAAGGAACTTTGCAGGTTGATATATTCTTCTTGAACTTCCACTGTGAGTGATGTTTGTAATAGAAATTTCATCAATCGTTCAGAGGTTGCTGGGCAGAATTGCATTAATATTTGTAAGATTTGTCAAACTCTTATTTCATTTCAATAGAGACATGCACAAGCAATAGCAGCTTCTGCTACAGAGTAATTTTGTAGCCACTTTGCCTACATAAATTAAATGTTCTCTTGCATGCTCTCACCTTTTTAATATACTTAGCTGAGGGGCAGCACAGTGGCGCAAGTGGTTAGCACGCTTGCCTCATGGTGCTGAGGTCCCACGTTCGATTCCGACTCAGAGTCACGGTCCGTGTGGAGCTTGCACATTCTCCCCGTGTTTCTGTGGGTTTCGCCCCCACAACCCAAAAGATGTTCAGGGTAGGTGGATTGACCATGTAAATTGCCCCTTAATTGGAAAAAATGAATTGGATACTCTAAATTTTTTTTCAAAAATATATTCAGCATCTACAGCTCAGCATCTTTGTAAGTCTCTCAAATAATTCGAGTAAATAGATTTCTCCTTTTTGCAATCCTTAAGGACCACCATTTTATTTTGAGACTGTGACTCTAGTTCTTGACTCCAACAAAAGGAAACACATTATCAAGCCCCTTAAGGTCACCTCTTGTATTTTGAGTAGACTGGCTCTGTATTCCCCAGAGTTTCAATTGCTTCTGACCAGGAACTAATCTATTGGATCTTTGCATTTCCTCTAAGGCAGGTGTGTCCTCCATTGGAGACAAACTACACAGTATTCCAGATTAGGCCTTGCCAAGGCTCAATAACTGCAGTAAGACATCTTTGCTCTTGTATTTTAATTGATTTGAAATATACCATTTGTCGTCCCAATTGCCTCCTGTATCGTATGTTAACTTTGATTCAGGAAACAGACAACCGATCCCTTTAAATTTTCTAATTTCTCTCTCCGTTTAAAAAATACTCAGCTTTTTTAATTTTCTGACCAAAATGTGTTACATTTGTATGTCAGTCATGTTCTGCTAATAGTGCACTCGCATTTAAATCATGAAGTCCTGTGTTCCAAATCATAAGGTCCTGAATTTAAGTCCCATTCTAGGGATTGGTGAACAAAAATCAAGGTTGACACTCCAGTGGAGTACTGATGGAACACAACGCTGGGGGCGTTGTCTTTCAGATGAAGCATTAAACCAAGATTTGTTCTGCCTGTTTGGGTGGATTGAAAGATCCTGTAATACTATTTGGAACAAGAGAAGGGGCATTATCCCTGGTGTCCTGACCAATATTTATCCCTCAATGAACACAAAACATCTCATGATCTGTGGATAGCACAGTGGTTAGCACTGCTGCCTTGAGTTCCAGGGACCCGGTTCCTCCCACAGTCCAAAGATTTGCGGGTTGGGTGGGTTGACCATGCTAAATTGCCTTTTAATGTCCAGCATGTGCAGGTTAGGTTGTGGGATTGCTGCGATAGGGCAGGGTGGACAGAGTGCTCATTCAAAGGGTCAGTGCAGATTCGATGGGCCGAATGGCCTCCTGCACTGTTGAAATTCTGATTCTCTACTCCTATTGCTGTTTGTGGGAGTTTAGTGTCTGCAACTTGGTGTTGCATTTCCTGCATTACAACACTGACTGCAGTTCAAAAGTATTTAATTGCCTGCAAACTGCTTTGAGATGTCCTGTCATGAACGGCATGATATGAATGCAAGTTCTTGTTCCATCTTGTCATGTTCTTTCCCACTCATTTTAACCTGTCTTAATCCTTTCAGCCTATTGTCTTCCTCACAGCTTACATTCTGAGAAAACTTGGGTATGTTATGCTCAAGCCCCTTATCTAAGACATTGATAAATTACAGGCTCAGTTGGCTGGACAGCTGGGTTGTGATGCAGTGCAAGGCCAACAGCATGGGTTCAATTCCCATACTGACTGAGGTTATTCATGAAGGCTCTGTTGATAGCTTTTAAGTTCCTGGGGGTCACCATCACCAACAGTCTGTCCTGGTCCACTCACGTTGATGCAACACAAGTAAGCCCAATGACGTTTCTACTTCCGACGAAAGCTGAAGAAATTTGGCATGACTGCATCGACCCCCTCAAGCTTCTACAGATGTGCCATATAGAGCATCCTATCAGGTTGCATCACAGCTTGGTATGGCAACGGCTTGGTCCAAGATCACAAGAGAGTGTGGTGAACTCAGCCCAACGCATCTCACACGCTTGCCACCCTCGCATTGATTCTGTATACACCTCTCGCTGCCTCAGGAAGGCAGGGGGAAAAGCAGCCTATGGTCATTTGGGACTTTGGCGACTTTATTTACTTTTAATACATCCTAGTATCCCGTTCTCCTCCTACTCCCTCTCTCTTCCAAACCCCCCCCCCCAAAAACAGGGTGACATTTACTACATTGCAGAATATGGATTTGAAGATCAAAACCAATGCAGTCATTTTCTCTGCAGCTACCTCTTCTAAAATCCTCAGGTTCTGGTTGTCCAGTTCATGAATTTGTCACCACTTGATCCTGGTGAAATGAATGAGGCTATTTCTTATACTGGTTACTTTATGCCCATTCTTTGCCTTCTGTGAAGATAGACATTTATCCAATACTTATCTCTGCCATTTCTTAGATTCTCCCATATTTTCTCCAGTCTCCGCCTCTATGGGGGTCAATGTTCACTTTGCTTGTTGCTAGTTTGTTTTCGTTTAATCTTTTTATTGATTTTGTGGTCCTTTCTTACTGAATTCTAAGATGTTCCCAGTCCTTATGCGCTTGTTACTCTTTTGGCAACTTAATCCTCTTTCATCAACTACTGTCTTACCTGTTAGTCACTTTTTTCAAGGCAAGGTATAATTGTGCATTATTAATTCATAATATTTAATTGCATTTCTATAGCCATCATTGAATATTGCTCCTCGATCCCCAATTTAGCTAACTTACTCCTATCTACGTGGTGTGCCTTGTTCACCTTTCAAACCCTAGTTTTGGACTTGACTAAATCACTCAAGCTTAATATTCATATCACTTTTTCCCAAAAGCTTTCTTTACTACCAGACTTGTTCATTGTACAATACTAGATTTAAAATAACTTTTCTCCAGTTAGCCTAGACAACTATGTATTTCTTGAACTCTTACTCTAGAAAATTACTGCAAAATTAGGTTTGGTCAGCCTATAATGAAGATTCACGTCTCACATGATGCTTGTTACATAGACTTCTAATTTCCTGACTATACTTTAGCCACCTAACCGTAACTGCATGGTGAGGCAATAAACTGTTCTCCCCATTGTTTTCTGCCTGTTGATTCTACTTGATTTTCTGCATGTAGATCCTTTCTGTCTAAATGATATGTGACTTGGACGGGATTTGGGGATTGATAGTATTCCAGCAAAGTTGCTGCTCTCATGCTTGGTCAGGGTTGCAAGGGAAGGAAGTGGTCAAAGTAACCTTGACGAATTACTGTAGTCAGCACTGTAGATGGTATGTACTGTAGTTTCAGTGATATTCAGTTCAATGGCAAGAGCTCTTGTGAACATAAACTGCTCCATTCTGGATAATTAGCTTGTGGCTGTACCCAAACTTGGGAATATCCTGGTTCACTTGTGTTTTGAGCCTTGTTAATATTTCTAAATTATTAGATTCCTTGTCAGACAACCAGTTCTGGTTGATTTTCACAGTAACTTCCTACTTGTGACAATAAAAGATTATTATTATTAAAGTATTTCTGTCAATCAGATGCTGGGAAGATATATTATGCAACTACTTCCTTTCCACCAACTTCTTACCTCTCTTGGAAACACTTGAGCCTGAACCAAACAGTTTTCAACCTTTAATGTAATGTTTGACCTGTGATAAATTTCCTATTGGATCTTCCAGAATCATTAAGATCACCTACACGGGCAGCACGGTGACACAGTGGTTAGCGTTGCTGTCTCTCAGCGTCAGGGACCCGGGTTCAATTTCTATCTTGGGTCACTGTGGGGTTTGCACGTTCTCCCATGTCTGTGTGGGTTTCCTCCTGGTGCTCCGGTTTCCTCCGACAGTGCAGGTTAGGCAGATTGGCTCTGCTAAATTGGCCCTTAGTTTAAGAAAAATTCAAACGCGGCTGAATTTTAACCTGTGCAAACCTGACCTAATTTCAAACCTCAAAATTTGTTGCAAGTTAGGACAGGTGCAGTCTGTCCTGAACTTGTCAACCTATGCTACTAGTTAAGCAGTGCCTTTTTAAAAACAAAATCTATTTTTTTTCAGCTCCCTCCAAGACCGTGATCTTATTTCTAATCTTTACTGTGTCCAGAATTTCTGTGTTCCACCAATCCTTGCCCCTGTGTACTTACAAATTTAGTTATACCTCCATTAGTGCCTGTCTTTGAGCTACCCCTCTTCCTGTCTCTCAAAGCCATTTGACCAAGCTTTTGCTGGTCTGGCTTAACAGCTCATGGCTCTGTTAACTTTTGTAAAGTAATATGGAAAAATTAATTACACATGAAAGTACACTGCAAGTGCAAGGTGTGGTTTTGGGGTGGTTGGCTTTCAGAAAGTGAGTCATCAGCAGCTCCTCTACCAGCACTACCTGTGGTGGACTGCTTTTCTGACTTCTGGTCCTGGTTGAACTCCATTTTCTTTGATTCAACATTGAGAACAAAACTATTATCTTTGACTCTCACCACAAACGCTCCCTTGTCACCTATTCTACACCTGTCACTTTGTCAAGTTGGAGATGACTATATTTGGGATCATGCTGTCCTATTTGACCATAAGCTGAATTCATGACCCCATAGCATCTCCACAATGAGGACTACCAACTTGTACATCATAGCATTGCCTGTTTCTGCCTCATCTTAGTGGACCTGCTGGACCTTCAAAAATGACTTTTTTTGTACTGTAAGCATTTTTATTCAGTATCTCCTCCATGCTGCACCCTCTTGAAAACTTCATCTCAAGTCAAATTTGTTTCTTCTAGCCTAAGGTGCATCATTCATTCCATGCTCGTTGATCTGCACTGCCTCAATCCCTCAATGCCTCAGATTTGAATTTTTTCCCAGTTTAAAGTCCTCCACAGCTGTCTCTCAACCCTCTCTCAATCTGTCACCGTCCACTGCCTAACTGGCCTGAGGCTCTGTCTGCCACAAAACCTGGAATGTAGCAACATTAAGTTTCACAAGTTTTATTTCTTCATTTAAAAAAATGTTTTTAATTTTTATCTGAGGGCAATTTAGCATGATCAATCTACCTACCATGCTCAGCTTTGGGTTGTGAAGGTGAGACCCACGCAGACACAGGAAAAATGTGCAAACTCCACAAAGCATGTGCAAACTCCACACGGACAGTGACCGGGGCCGGAATCGAATCCGGGTCCTCGGTGTTGAGGTAGCAGTGCTAACCACTGCACCACCGTGCTGGCCCATTTCCTTGTTAACTTGGTGAACTTTGTTATTTTTGAAGCAGTTGCACTGTTTGAGTACTGAACTTGAATATTATAGCCACCTTTGTTTATAATGCTTGAATAGGAACAATTGATTTGCAAATAAAATCGTACTTCTGTGGGAGATGTCGTAAGTGGCAGATTATCCTGTATTGTACTAATGATTTTCTTCAGCTCTCTTCCCCCTCGGTCATTGACCTTTTCTATTAATAAGCTGAATTATTAATACTGTAGCTGAATTTAAAAATTGCTCTTTCCAGCGCCAATGTATTGAATTCAATGTATTGAACTGTCTAAGTGACCCATTCATAAAGGCTGCAAGTGGGGGAGAGATTTAGCGCACCAGTCATGTTTTCATATGAAAGTGGATGGAACCAGATCATGATGTGGTTGAAAGGGCTAGGGCTATTAAAGGATGGGTATTTGGGATGTGGCAAGAAGGAAGAGATTAGGTTCACATGGCCAGTTCCTGGGGATAGAAGGAAGACTGGGATCATTCAGTTTCCTTCCTCGAGTCTTGTTTGGGGAGAAACAATGGTCGAAGAAAAGATTTTCTCCCAAGTCCTGGTCGTCTTTCTAAGAAAATTGCTTTCTTGTATTTCTGCTCTTAATAAGAATCGGGCTTTGTATTTGGATTGCAATATTTTGAGGGAGCCCCTGTGACTTTTGAGCAATCATCATCTGGGGGCAAAAATGATGAAAAATGCCTGTGAGGAAACTCTTTGAATATGAACTTCAAATCTCCATTAAGGCCAGGTATCAGTTTCTGAAACTTCTAACTTAATCAAGTGGGAGAATGAACCACAGGAAAGCAGAAATGGCCTGGGTAGAGGAACATGCCAGGGAACGATTCCTAGTTGAAGAGCAAAAGCGTTTGGGGATGGAAGGGTAAAGTGGTGGGAGGCTTGCAGTTCCAGGTGTCCGATGAGAGCCATAATGAATGTTTAGATCAGCAGTTTCACTATGCATCATAGAATTGTTACAGCACAAGGCCATTTGGCCTGTCGAGCCTTTGGCTCGCCAAATGAGCAATTCACCTAGTGCCATTCTTCCATCTTCTCCTATAATTGTGTGCATTCCTCTTATAATCCAGATCTCTCTCGAATGGCTCAAATGAACTTCTACTATAATCGGGCAGTGCACTTCAGACATTGGAAAAATATTTTCCTTGTGTTACCCCCCCTCCCCACCAGCCAGAGGTAACAACATCCCTGCATCAAGCCTGATAGCACTATCAGAAGTTTATATGTATCAGTTAGATTCCCCCTCCTGCTTCTAAATTCCAGTAAATACAGGCCTGATCTCCGTGGGTGGCACAATAGCACAGTGATTAGCACTGTTGCTCCAAGGTCCCAGGCTTGGGTCACTGTCTGTGCGGAGTCTGCATGTTCTTGCCGTGACTGTGTGGGTTTTCTCCGGGTGTTCCAGTTTCCTCCCACAGTCCAAAGATGTGCAGGTCGGGTGGATTGGCCATGATAAATTGCCCTTGCTGTGTAAAAAGGTTAGGTGGAGATACTGGGTTACGGGGATAGGGTGGAAGTGAGTGCTTAAATGGGTGCTCTTTCCAAGGGCTGGGACAGACTTGATGGGTCGAATGGCCTCTTACTGCACTGCAAATTCTATGAATCTCTCAAGCCAATCCTGCCAGTCTGGTAAACCTTTGAAATCCCTCTCTGGCAAATATATCCGTTCTTGGGTAAGGAGACCAAAACTGCACACAGATGTGGTCTCACCGAGGCCCTATACCGCTGCAGTAAGACATCCATGCTCCTGTAATGAGAAGGGAATCATTGTCAATCTGGCTGTGCCAGACCCCATGGGGATGAACGACCATAACATGATAGAATCTTTTATCAAGGTGGAGCGTGAAGTAGTTGATGCAGAGGCTAGGGTACTGAATCTTAATAAAGGGAACTGTGAGGATATAAGGCGTGGGTTGGCCTTGAGAGATTGGGGAGAGTTACTTAAAGAGATGACAGTGGATAGACAATGGCAAACATTCAAGGAACGCATGGAGGAACTAAAGCAACTGTTCATTCCTGTCTGGCACAAAAGCAAAGTGGGTATGAGGGCCAATCCATGGCTTACAAAGGAAATTAGAAATAGTATCCGATGCAAGAAGAAGCATACAGATTGGCCAAGAAAAATAATAGGTCTGAGGATTGGGAGCAGTTTAGAATTCAGCAAAGAAGGACGAAGGGATTGATTAAGAAGGGGAAAGTACAGTCCGAAAGGAAGCTTGCAGGGAACATAAAGACTGACACTAAGAGTTTCTACAGATATGTGAAGAGCATGAGATTGTTGAAGAGAAATGTAGGCCCGACAGACAGAAACAGGGTTATCAGTGGGTCCTTTTCAAATTGGCAGGCAGTAACTAGTGGGGTACCACAGGTATCGCTGGTGGGACCCCAGCTATTCACAATATATATTCATTTGGACGAGGGAACAAAATGTAACATCTCGAAGTTTGCAGATGATCATTTGGGTGGGGAAGGTGAACTGTGATGAGAATGCAGAGATCCTCAGGTTGGGCGAGTGGGCAAATCAATGACAGATGCAGTATAATTTGGATAAGTGAGAGGTTATTCACTTTGGAAGCAAAAACAGGATGGCAGATTACTACCTAAATGGTTGTAAATTGGGAGAGGGGTGTGTGCAGCGGGACCTGGATGCCCTTGTGCAACAGTCGCTGAAGGTAAGCATGCAGGTGTGGCAGGTGATAAAGAAGGCTAATGGTATGTTGGCCTTCATTGCGAGAGGTTTTGAGTACAGAAACAGGGATGTGTTGCAATTACACAGGACCTTGGTGAGGCCACACCTAGAATATTGTGTGCAGTTTTGGTCTCCTATTCTGAGGAAGGATGTTCTTGTTCTCGAGGGAGTGCAGCGAAGGTTTACCAGACTGATTCCAGGGATGGTGGGACTGTCATATGAGGAGAGATTGACTAGGTTGGGATTGTTCTCACTGGAGTTCAGAAGAATGAGGGGTGGCCTCATAGAGACTTGTAAAATTCTAACAGGACTAGACAGGTTAGATGCAGGGAAGGTGTTCCCGATGATGGATGTGCTAAAACCAAGGGTCACAGTCTGAGGATTCAGGGTAAATCATTTCGGATACAAATTAGACATTTCTTCACCCAAAGAGTGGCGAGCCTGTGGAATTAATTTCCACAGGAAGTAGTTGGTGCTAAAACATTGAATATATTCAACAGGCGGCTAGATATAGCACTTGGGAGGAATGGGATTAAAGGCAAGGGGAGAAAGCAGGATTAGGCTATTGGGTTGGATGATCAGCCATGATCGTGATGAATGGCGGAGCAGGCTCGAAGGGTCAAAAAGCCACCTCCTGCTCCTATCTTCTATGTAGGTATGCACCAGAATCCTCTTGCAATGAAGGCCATATATCATTTGCCTTCCTAAATGCTTGCTCTGCCTGTATCTTGCTTTCAGTAACTGTTGCACAAGGACACCCAGGGCCCTTTGTACGTCAATGTTTCCCAATCTGGGACTCCAGTGGCGGCTTGGAGGGAGAAGTCGCTCCCACCAGGTTACTTTATTTTTCGCCCGTGTCCAGTTTCTGGAGATATTTTTGCAAAAATCTCATCTGATTAATGGTGTAAGGAGCCCACGTAAGGGAAATGCCAAGGGCAAAGTGTTGACTTCTTTATTTCTATGTGAACCACAAGCTGTTTCTGATATTGACCGAATGACCACACAACCAGTATATTAGTTCAAAAGACAGTTTATTAACAAACACAAGACTTATTTCTATGTGCAATGATTCACGTGGCTACACACTAAACTAGACCTAATAACTAAAATGACTTTAACTTAACTTTGGGGTGACCGGCTCTGTGCTGGAGATGAGGCCTTTATCTGTGTCCACGTGGGTCGGTTGGAAGTCGTCCGGTTCGTCTCGGCTGGGCTCGCCCTTCAGGTAGCAATCGGGTAAGCTGGTATGGGAATTGAACCTGCGCTGTTGGACTTGTTCTGCATTGCAAACCAGTAGTCTAACCCACTGAGCTAAACAGCTCTATAAATAGCTCTTTAAAATAATCAATATTCCCTTTTGTTTGTCTGTTAAGTGTTTTGGGTTTATGCTAGGTTGACTTTGTTCATGAAAATTGTTGAAGGATTTTTAATTGTTTCAAGTTCAGTCTGGCAGGACTGATATGCCTTTGATACGGAACAGGTAGTACTGCAGACTGAGAACTTTAGTGTAATTTTTTTTTACATTCTCCAGATTTGAACATTTAATAATTCACTCTTTCATTACAAGATCACATTGTATCTCATGTCTAGGAGCTCCTTTTTGAATATTCATGATAAAACATTATGTAAAGTATGTGAGGTAAAATGGTGAACACTAAATTTGTCGAATGTGTTCAATTACCAGAGTCATTGTGTGCTTTGAGGAACAGAGTACAGTAGTCCCCCTTTATAACGCGGGTGTTGGGGTCCAAGACCCCAACCCGCGTTGTATCTGAGCCGAGGATATCCATGATGGGGGTTTTAAATTTATTTAAAAATCTATGCATGCGCTTCCCATTGTGAGTCTACGGGGAGGCGGGGGGAGAGGTCAGACCCCCGTAGACTCACAATGGGAAGCGCATGCATAGATTTTAAAATAAATTTAAAACTCCCATCGTGGATCCAATTAAAATTTCAGCGGCCGGCTCACTTTGATCCGGAGAGGGAAGCTGCTCTCTCACTGAAATCAGCCGGCCGCTGAAATTGACACTGCCGGCTGCTGTCTCCCTCCAATCCAACTTTTAAGTTTTAATGTTTCTGATTGGAGGGAGAGAGCAGCCGGCAGTGTCAATTTCTTTTTTTTCCTCCGGCTTGCCCCCTCTCCCCCCCCACATCCTCCGACGCGCCCCCTCTCTCCCCCAACACCCTCCGGCTCGCCCCCTCTCCCCCCAACACCCTCCGGCTCGCCCCCTCTCCCCCCACACCCTCCGGCTCGCCCCCTCTCCCCCCACATCCTCCGGCTCGCCCCCTCTCCCCCCACATCCTCCGGCTCGCCCCCTCTCCCCCCACATCCTCCGGCTCGCCCCCTCTCCCCCCACATCCTCCGGCTCGCCCCCTCTCCCCCCACATCCTCCGGCTCGCCCCCTCTCCCCCCACATCCTCCGGCTCGCCCCCTCTCCCCCCACATCCTCCGGCTCGCCCCCTCTCCCCCCACATCCTCCGGCTCGCCCCCTCTCCCCCCACACCCTCCGGCTCGCCCCCTCTCCCCCCACACCCTCCGGCTCGCCCCCTCTCCCCCCACATCCTCCGGCTCGCCCCCTCTCCCCCCACATCCTCCGGCTCGCCCCCTCTCCACCCACATCCTCCAACTAGACCCCTCTCCCCCCCACACCCTCCGGCTCGCCCCCTCTCCCTCCCAACACCCTCAGGCTCGCCCCCTCTCCCCCCAACACCCTCCGGCTCGCCCCCTCTCCCCCCAACACCCTTCGGTTCGCCCCCTCTCCCCCACACCCTCCGGCTCGCCCCCTCTCCCCCCACATCCTCCAACTAGACCCCTCTCCCACCCACACCCCTCCGGTTCGCCCCCTCTCCCCCCACATCCTCCAACTAGACCCCTCTCCCCCCACACCCTCCGGCTCGCTCCCTCTCTCCCTCTCCCCCACACCCTCCTGCTCTCCCCCACAGCGTCCAGCTCGCCCCCTCTCCCCCCCACACCTTCCGGCTCGCTCCCTCTCCCCCACACCCTCCTGCTCTCCCCCACAGCGTCCAGCTTGCCCCCTGTCCCCCCACACCCTCCAGCACGCCCCCTGTCCCCCCCACCCTCCGGCTCGCCCCCTCCCCACACCCTCCGGCTCGCCCCCTCCCCCCCCTCCTCTCCCCCCCTCTCTTCTCCCCCCCCCCCCCCTCTCCTCCCCCGTCCCCCAACACCCGCAGGGCCCTCCTCTCTCCCCCAACACCCGCAGGGCCCTCCTCTCTCCCCCAACACCCGCAGGGCCCTCCTCTCTCCCCCAACACCCGCAGGTCCACCCTCTCTCCCCCACACCCCCAGGGGGGTCTCCCCCACACCCCCAGGGGGTCTCCCCCACACCCCCAGGGGGTCTCCCCCACACCCCCAGGGGGGTCTCCCCCACACACCCCAGGGGGTCTCCCCCACACCCCAGGGGGGTCTCCCCACACCCCCAGGGGGGGGGTCCTCCCCCACACCCCCAGGGGGGGGTCTCCCCCACACCCCCAGGGGGGTCTCCCCCACACCCCCAGGGGGGGTCTCCCCCACAGCCCCCAGGGGGGGTCTCCCCCCACACCCCATGGGGGGTCTCCCCCACACCCCCAGGGGGGGGTCTCCCCCACACCCGCTCCCCCCCCCCCCCAACACCCTCAGGGGCCCCCTCTCTCCCCCAACAACCCGCAGGGCCCCCCTCTCTCCCCAACACCCGCAGGGCCCCCTCTCTCCCCCAACACCCGCAGGGCCCCCCCTCTCTCCCCCAACTCCCGCAGGGCCCCCCTCTCTCCCCCAACACCCGCAGGGCCCCCCTCTCTCCCCCAACACCCGCAGGGCCCCCCTCTCTCCCCCAACACCCGCAGGGCCCCCTCTCTCTCCCCAACACCCGCAGGGCCCCCCTCTCTCCCCCCACACCCCAGGGCCCCCCTCTCTCCCCCAACACCCGCAGGGCCCCCCTCTCTCCCCCAACACCCGCAGGGCCCCCCTCTCTCCCCCAACACCCGCAGGGCCCCCTCTCTCCCCCAACACCCGCAGGCCCCCCCTCTCTCCCCCAACCCCCGCAGGGCCCCCCTCTCTCCCCCAACACCCGCAGGGCCCCCCTCTCTCCCCCAACACCCGCAGGGCCCCCCTCTCTCCCCCAACACCCGCAGGGCCCCCCTCTCTCCCCCAACACCCGCAGGGCCCCCACTCTCTCCCCCAACACCCGCAGGGCCCCCCTCTCTCCCCCAACACCCGCAGGGCCCCCCTCTCTCTCCACCAACACCCGCAGGGCCCCCCCTCTCCCCCAACACCCGCAGGGCCCCCCTCTCTCCCCAACACCCGCAGGGCCCCCCTCTCTCTCCCCCCAACACCCGCAGGGCCCCCCTCTCTCCCCCAACACCCGCAGGGCCCCCCTCTCTCCCCCAACACCCCATGGCCCCCCTCTCTCCCCCAACACCCGCAGGGCCCCCCTCTCTCCCCCAACACCCGCAGGGCCCCCCTCTCTCCCCCAACACCCGCAGGGCCCCCCTCTCTCCCCCAACACCCGCAGGGCCCCCTCTCTCCCCCAACACCCGCAGGGCCCCCCTCTCTCCCCCAACACCCGCAGGGCCCCCTCTCTCCCCCAACACCCGCAGGGCCCCCCTCTCTCTCCCCCAACACCCGCAGGGCCCCCCTCTCTCCCCCAACACCCGCAGGGCCCCCTCTCTCCCCCAACACCCGCAGGGCCCCCCTCTCTCCCCCAACACCCGCAGGGCCCCCTCTCTCCCCCAACACCCGCAGGGCCCCCCTCTCTCCCCCACACCCGCAGGGCCCCCCTCTCTCCCCCAACCACCCGCAGGGCCCCCCTCTCTCCCCCAACACCCGCAGGGCCCCCCTTCTCTCCCCCAACACCCGCAGGGCCCCCCCTCTCTCCCCCAACACCCGCAGGGCCCCCCTCTCTCCCCCACCGCCCGCAGGGCCCCCCTCTCTCCCCCAACACCCACAGGGGGTCTCCCCCACACCCGCCACCTCTTCTCCCCCCCCAACACCCGCCCCCCTCTTCTCCCCCCCCCCAACACCCGCCCCCCCTCTTCTCTCCCCCCCTCTTCTCTCCCCCCCTCTTCTCTCCCCCTCTCTTCTCTCCCCCCCTCTTCTCTCCCCCCCTCTTCTCTCCCCCCCTTCTCTCCCCCCTCTTCTCTCCCCCCCTCTTCTCTCCCCCCCTCTTCTCTCCCCCCCTCTTCTCTCCCCCCCTCTTCTCTCCCCCCCTCTTCTCTCCCCCCCTCTTCTCTCCCCCCCTCTTCTCTCCCCCCCTCTTCTCTCCCCCCCTCTTCTCTCCCCCCCTCTTCTCTCCCCCCCTCTTCTCTCCCCCCCTCTTCTCTCCCCCCCTCCCCTCCCCCCCCCCTTCTCCTCTCCCCCCCCCTCTCTCTCCCCCCCCCTCTTCTCTCCCCCCCCCCCTTCTCTCCCCCCCCTCTTCTCTCCCCCCCTCTTCTCTCCCCCCCTCTTCTCTCCCCCCCCCTCTTCTCTCCCCCCCCTCTTCTCTCCCCCCCCCCTCTTCTCTCCCCCCCCCCTCTTCCCCTCCCCCCCCCCCAAACACCCGCCCCCCCTCTTCTATCCCCCAACACCCGCCCCCCCCCCCCCCCCCTCGGCAGTGTCAATTTCAGCGGCCGGCTGATTGCTTCAGTGAGAGCAGCAGCTTCCCTCTCCGGATCAAAGTGAGCCGGCCGCTGAAATTGACACTGCCGGCTGCTCTCTCCCTCCAATCCAACTTTAAGTTGTAATGTTTCTGATTGGAGGGAGAGAGCAGCGGGCAGTGTCAATTTCAGCGGCCGGCTCACTTTGATCCAGAGAGGGAAGCTGCTCTCACTGAAATAATCAGCCGGCCGCTGAAATTGACACAACTGACAGTTGGGGTCCATAAGCCCCCCATAAGTATATCGCGAACAGCGGATTGTATTGCGGAGCGCGGTATAACAGGGGACTACTGTAGTCAGGTTCTGCACTTTTATCCAGTTTTAAGATTATTATATGTTTTATGTGGTATTGTGATGTAGTGAAATGAAAATATTATTTTTATTTGCCTATATCAATTAATGACACTCTTTATACTGCTAGAATGGATGATATGAAACAATATAATTGCAATAGCCTGAGGTTGATGCAGCATCTATGTTGCTTTCCCGAGATGTTGTACCTCCATTTAATCTAAGTGCCTTTCAGCCTATCATACAAGGATCTGAGTCCACACTTCCTCCAGCTAATTTATGAATAACTGTAGCCATCGTTACGAGAGAGAATTATATGTAAACCATGACCTGTTGGGTGTTGCTACTTTTGCAGAAATGGTGAATGGAGCTTCAATTCACCACAAATGCACAAGCCAAACTAGTGCATCGAATTTGGAGCAGGTGTAGGACACGGTCTCTCGTGCATGCTCATTATTTGATAAGATCATGGCTGATCTGTTTGTAACTTCAACCCACATTAGTAGGTTTGGTAAATGTTTAATTGATCTATTGGCTTTCCGCTGAAATAATGAATGGCAAATATTGCTTTCCTTATTGCACTTCATTTGAAATTTCCCTGATGAGTAATAGGATTCTCACTATTACATATTTTTAATAAAATGAAATTTCTTGACAAAGGGACATCTGAACACTACTCTACATCCCTTAAATACTTTGTAAAAATAAGGGTATCCGTTCAAAAATCAATTCTGTATCAATTCGCAATGCACTACACATTTCTCCATCCTTTTGTGTAAGCAAACGTTTGAGTTAATTTTTAATGTGGGAATAGTTCTTCTGGAATATTTTCGAGGAAGAGTCTCATATCAATTTTATCCTATCACTGGAACACTGCCTCTTATTTTAATCTTAATCTGCAATACATTTGCATTCAAAAGTACTGAGATTAACCTCATGGATCTGGGCATCAAGAATGTGACCATACTAAAAATATTGGCTGTTAAGGACTTGGGCTTTTCTGTGATCAATATATTACGTTATCTGAGGTATTAACTTTTGAGTACACTATTACATCTTTTAGCCCAGCCATTAGTCTTCTGCAAACATCTACAGTTGTTTTCAAGTTTCAAGCAGCCAGCAGAAAAACTGTCTGATGGAGTGAGTTTGTATTTTCACGTTTTTGTATCAAGTGTGGTGTGACGTACCTTTTTTGTGATGTGGTTTGTTCATCCAACTTGCGTATATTAAGTTACGTCGATTAGAGCCTTAAAGCTCCATGGTGCACAATATATTCCAGTAGCTGGTGTCCAGAGTAAGGGCCTTCGGCATGATTCTTGGGCCATTTTCTGGAAATTCAGTAGCAAAAATAGGGTACATATTGTAGATTCATAGTCATGTGTTTGTGATACTGAATTGGAGAATATCATGTGTAAGAATAAATAAATTTGCTCGAAAGCAACCCCTCCGGATTGCAGATGACTTGTTTCCACTTTGGTTCACCGGGTTCTGAGATGAATGAAAAATGTGCGATCTGCATGCTTAGCCACATGTGGGACTAGTGGTACTTGGGAGGGTCAGGTAGATGAGTTGATGGGAGGTTTCTATGCTCTCCCCACTGCCACAACTTCATCTTGCAATTTCACCTCTGCATGTTTCTGACAAAGTCCTCTCTGTTCAGTGCCTTCCAGAATGAGCCGTCTCCAAATAAAATGTAACTGGTTGATTCTATAATGTTTTGATATGTCAGATGATTTCGTATCTGAAAGTGAATGTCAGGAAGAGCTGTTGATGTAGGGAGGTGCCTCATCCATCAAATTATAAACTTGGCAGAGCTTGTTTCTCTCCAGTTGCAAAATCAATTTATTTATTGTCATCCATAATTTTCCTCTATCTGATTAAATATTTTGGGTTACAAATTGCTGTGATTTTTTTGATGTTGTCAATGTAGTTGTAATTGTGATTTCCCGCCCCCCCCCAAAGTTCTTTGTTTCTCCATTCCAATGCACACCATGATAGAGCTATTTCGCCCAGTGGGCTAGACAACTGGTTTGCGATGCAGAACAAGGCCAGCAGTGCAGGTTCAATTCCTGTACCAGCTTACCCAAACAGGTAATTTCACAGTAATTTCATACTTGTGACAATAAAAGGTTATAATTATTATCGGGGCTGGTTTAGCACAGTGGACTAAATAGCTGGCTTTTAAAGCAGACCTAGGCAGGCCAGCAGCTCGGGTTCAATTTCCGTACCAGCCTCCCCAAACAGGTGCTGGAGTGTGGTGACTAGGGGCTTTTCACAATAACTTCTTTTGAAGTCTACAACAATAAGCGATTTTCATGATGTGGGCCATGGAGACCCCAGAGTCAACCCTGCCCTGCCAGTGACCTAGTGTCTTGATCTTCAGCTGAGTGCAGAAGCAAGATGGGATTCTTGCTCTCCTGGCTTTCATACACCCAATGCTTCAAGTATGCTTTTGTTTAGAACAGGATCCAACTTACTATCCTCCTTGGTCTCAGTAAGTCAACCTGCCAAATAGAATGGTGAGGGGGGACCAGGAATTTCTGTTTTTCAAGCTCTGCCCTCAATTGATGGCCATTCATTTCAGTTGAGCAGATATTTGTGTAATATCTCTGACTAGCTGTATTTTAAATCAGTGTGGGAGAGGACACTGCAGTATCTCAGTTGCTATTATCCTGTTAAGTTGCTCCTGTTAATTTGCTGCTGTTCTCCTGTTACTGGCCAATTCAAAAGAGACAATCTGATTTGATTTTGATCACAGGTTTTTTTTCAGGAGTTTGATTTTTAAAAACTTTGGATACATCTATTTGTGAATTTATAATGACTACTAATTAGCAAATTGCATTTTAAAAAGGCTCTGCCAACAATCAAGACTTCACATTGTACTCACAACTTAGTTGACATATGCCACTTAATGCTGCTTCTCAATCTGTTGCAGTTATCTAAAGAATTAAACCCACTTGAAGCCAGAGTAGTTTTTAACCAAGTGTAAAGCTGAGTTGTGAAGTTTATAATGCAAGTTTATTGAATCAGTTGATTATAATGCTCTGGAAAACATTTTGTAATGCTGCATTCACATTTTATTTAATGACTAGAGAATATCCAAAAGTTTCTGTCGGCTGGGATTCAAATTATGTAAGGCATGGTTTTGTGTTTTGTTGACATCAATATCAAGTAAAACACTTTGTTAGTTTCTATTTCAGGAAGCTAGTCAACAGAGAAAATAGCGTAACTTTTTAGTAGAGGAGGTTGATGGATTCTTAGTACAAGAATTGTGAAAGGTTGGACTTGCTGACCGTCACTATATTAAATGTCATGCCTTGAAGCAAAATATAGCTTTGGATATCCTATGCTGTGAAATACTATTCCATGGATATGTTTTTGAAATAAAAAATTCCAGTATAACTTGAGCTAACATGCCATTCATGAATTGAGTAATACCAATTTACAGTACTCAACATGGTTCACAAATCAAGTTTTGAAATGAGCTGGAAGCAAAAACCTGTGGTTTCTATCCATTTGTACTGCTGAAATTGAAACCTTGAGTCATGCACTAGACATGTCACATGGGCTTTTAACTGTATGTGGTGGGGTATGTTTTAAAAAGTTAAATTTTCTTGCTTTCATGTTTTAATTCCCATATAGAAAATTAAACCGATACCCATGAACTACAATGTCAGTATTTTAGAGCAGTTTTAAATTACAATGTGTCCTCCTTTAAATGGCAAGTATGTCCATCATAAATTAATGCTGATGTGACACTCGGCCTGTATTTCTTTCTTTCGTTCTCTGCTCTCTCCCGTTGCTCATTTTCTTTTTGAGATGCTTTTTCTATTTCTCCTGTTTTCACAGTTCCACAAACGGAACACTGACCTGTGGCATGTTGATGTATTTACTTTCAGACCATAATAATGCTATACAACCTCAAACCTGCATTGCATGCATCTATTTAATGTTGCTCACTTCCTGCTGACTCACCTTGCATTGGGCTGTCATGATTTTTTTTCTAGGTCACTTTCCAACATTACAATGTCAAAGCAATTGGTAAAAATGTATAATTCCAACACTGATTTCATTTTGAGAATCTGCCAACCCTTTCTGACAGTGTATTCCAGATCATAGCAACTGACTGCTTTCATAAATTTAAAGAAATCTTTTTCTTGCTTGGTTCTGAAAGATGTACTCTGGTTACTGACTCTATTACAAATTTACACTCGACTCAATTATCCCATCTGCTCTAATGAGAAAAATCCCACGTCTCTAATTTCTATACATAATGAAGTTTCTCCTATTTTACTGTGACATAGCAGCTTCCACTTGAATGAAGGCAGATTCAGAGTATTAATTCAATGCTGCAAACAAGCCCTCTGCCTGCTGGTATTCGTCAGCACCTATTTGAATATACTTTTTAAGAATATAAATAGGAGCAGGCATAGCTCATTAGTCTCTCGAGCCTCCTGTGCCATTCAATAAGGTCATGGCTGCTCTGATTGTGACCTTATCTCCACTTGCCAATCTGTCCCCATATTGTCTGAAAAATGCATAACTGAGCTTTGAATATTTTCAATGACCCAACTCTAGTGCTCTGTGGTAAAGAATGCCAAAGATTAATGATGCTCTGAGAATAAATTTCTCCAGTCTGTGTTAAATGGGAAACACCTTATTTTGAAATTGTGCCCCTAGTTTTAGGGTGCCCCGAGGGTGAAATGCCGCCGGTATCCATCCTGTCAAGGTACCAAAATCATCTTTTTCAAAAAGATAATTTCTCGTTCTTAACACCAATTAAGTGTAGCTTAAAAACTTAACCTTTCCTCCATTAGACAGCCCTTCATCCTTGGAATCAATCTTTTCTGAATTTCTCCTAATGCTACTATACCCCTCAAATACTCATACTAAAACTGATCACAGTACTTCCGATGTGGTCTCGCCAATGCTCTGTACGTTGTACTGTGGGCGGCATAGTAGCACAGTGGTTAGCACTGTTGTTTCACTGCTCCATGGTCCCAGGTTCGCTTCCCGGCTCGGGTCACTGTCTGTGTGGAGTCTGCACATTCTCCCTGGGTCTGCGTGGGTTTCCTCCGGGTGCTCCGGTTTCCTCCCACAAGTCCCGAAAGACGTACTGTTGGGTGAATTGGACATTCTGAATTTTCCCTCTGTGTATCCGAACAGGTGCCGGAATGAGGGGCTTGTCACAGTAACTTCATTGCAGTGTTCATGTATGCCTGCTTGTGACAATAACTGTTATTAAATTACAATGGTAGCAAGAATTCCCTTTTTTATACTCCATCCCATTTGCAATAAATGTAATTTTATTTGTATTTCTAATTCCTTCCTGACTTGTGATTCATGTAGGACACCCAGATCCCTCTACTGCAGCATTTTGCTGTCTCCTTTAAATCTGCTTTTCTATCCTTTCAGCCACAAAGGATAGTGTCACATTTTCCCACATTATACTCAATCTGCCAATTTTTCCCCCACTCACTTAACCATTTCAGATTCATAGATTTCCTAGAGTGCAGTAGGTGGCCATTTGGCCCACCAACCCTCTGAACGAGCACCCTACCTAGGGATATCACATGCATATCTTTGCTCACTAAGGGGCAATTTTATCATGGCCATGTACCTATTCTGCACATCTTTGGACTGGGGGAGGAAACTGGAGCACCCAGAGGAAAACCCATGCAGACACGGGGAGAAAATGCAAGCCCCACACAGTTTCCCCCAAGGCTGGAATTGAACCCGGGTTCCTGGTGCTCTGAGGCAGCAGTGCTAGCCACTGTGCTGCCCCAGATTATGGTCTTCCTCAACTTGTTCTTCTGCCTTTCCTTGTATTGTCAGCAAATTTGGTTACAAACAGTCCATCTCAAGAGTGTAAATAGTTGAGGCCCCAGAACTGATCTCTGTAGCACTACACTAATTACAGTTTGCTGCTCTGATAATGACCAATTATCCTGACTTTTCTATTATTAATCAGTCCCTTAACTATGCTAATGTGTTACCCCCAACCCAATCGTTTCCCTTTATTCACCTTGGTTTTTTTACTCCTCAACATTTTTCTTTCAGCAAGCCTGCTACTAAATGAATTCTGGCATTTTTCCAATAATAAATGCTCAATTAACTGACCTGGTTTCTGTCTCCATTTTATCTTGAATAGAGATGTTACATTTGTGGTTTTCAAAACTGCTGGGACCTTTCCAGAATCTGTGCAATTTTGGAAGATTACAACCGGCTGGTTTAGCACAGGGCTAAATCGCTGGCTTTGAAAGCAGACCAAGGCAGGCCAGCAGCACGGTTCAATTCCCGTACCAGCGCCGGAATGTGGCGACCAAGGGCTTTTCACAGTAACTTCATTTGAAGCCTACTTGTGACAATAAGCAATTTTCATTTCATTCATTTTCACACATCCACTTTCCCTACAGCCTCTCCTTTTGGCCTGTGGACCTTGCATCAACTTTGCATCAAAACACACACTTGACAATAGAAGCAGGAAGAGGCCCTTTGAGCCTGCTCTGACATTCTTTATGATCATGGCTGACCAAGTTCAATACCCTGATCCCACTTCTTTCTGTCTCTTCTCTTCTCTCTCCCCTCTCCCCCCCCCCCCCCCCCCCCCCCCATCCCTTTAACCCCAAGAGCCATATCTTCCTTGAAATAACAATGTTTTCAACTACTCCTTGTGGTATTGAATTCCACAGATTCACGACTCTGGGTGAGGAAATTTCTCACCCCTATGGCCCCAAGGCCTGGACTCCCCTCACCATTGCGAACATTCTTTCTGAATCTGCCCTGTCCAATCCTGTTAGAATATTAAATGTTATTGAGATTCTCTCCCCCCCCCCCCCCCCCCCACCCCCCCACAGTACTCTTCTAAACTCCAATGAATCTAATCCTAACCAATTTAGCTGACCGTGTCAGCTTGAGTCCCCATTAATTTTCCTCTTTTACTCCAGTGATTCTGATTGTTTTATGTTCCTCCCTTTTGCTTTTTGGATTTCTACGATTTATTATCAGGATACTTTTGGTGTCGTCTACCACAAAGACACATACAAAATACTTATTCAAAGTCTCTGCCATTTTCTTGTTTCCCATCAATGTTATTGTCTCATTCTTTAAGGGACAGAACCTCCTCTCTTTTTAGATACTTTTACTTTTTTTTCCATTAAGGGGCAGTTTAGCCACCAATCCACCACCATGCCGCCTTATGGCAGCTATTACAGTCAGTTTCTGAGGCTGGACCTATCTGGCTGCTAACGCCAGTGGGCATGAACATGGGCATAGAACATAGAACATTACAGCGCAGTACAGGCCCTTCGGCCCACGATGTTGCACCGTCCTGTGATACCCTTCTAAAGTCCCTCTACACTATTCCCTTATCGTCCATATGCCTATCCAATGACCATTTGAATGTGTTTAGTGTTGGCGAGTCCACTACTGTTGCAGGCAGGGCATTCCACGCCCTTACTACTCTCTGAGCAAAGAACCTACCTCTGACATCTGTCCTATATCTATCTCTCCTCAATTTAAAGCTATGTCCCCTCGTGCTGGACATCACCATCCGAGGAAAAAGGCTCTCGATGTCCACCCTGTCTAATCCTCTGATCATCTTGTATGCCTCAATTAAGTCCCCTCTTAACCTTCTCTCTAACGAAAACAGCCTCAAGTCCTTCAGCCTTTCCTCATATGATCTTCCCTCCATACCAGGCAACATTCTTGTAAATCTCCTCTGTACCCTTTCCAATGCTTCCACGTCCTTCCTATAATATGGTGACCAGAACTGCACACAATACTCCAAATGCGGCCGCACCAGAGTTTTGTACAACTGCAACATGATCTCATGGCTCCGAAACTCAATTCCTCTACCAATAAAAGCTAACACACCGTACGCCTTCTTAACAACCCTCTCAACCTGGGTGGCAACTTTCAGGGATCTATGGACATGGACACCGAGATCTCTCTGCTTGTCCATACTACCAAGAATCTTACCATTAGCCCAGTACTCTGCCTTTCTGTTATTCCTTCCAAAATGAATCAACTCACACTTTTCTGCATTAAACTCCATTTGCCACCTGTCAGCCCAGCTCTGCAGCTTATCTATGTCCCTCTGTAACTTGTAACATCCTTCTGCACTGTCCACAACTCCACCGACTTTAGTGTCATCTGCAAATTTACTCACCCATCCTTCTACACCCTCCTCCAGGTCATTTATAAAAATGACAAACAGCAACGTCCCCAAAACAGATCCTTGTGGCACACCACTAGTAACTAGACACCAGTCAGAGCATTTCCCATCAGCCAGCACTCTTTGTCTTCTATCAGCTAGCCAATTTCTGATCCAAACTGCTAAATCACCCTGAATCCCATGCCTCTGTATTTTCTGCAGCAGCCTACTGTGGGGAACCTTATCAAACGCTTTACTGAAATTCATATACACCACATCAACTGCTTTACCCTCATCCACCTGTTTGGTCACCTTCTCGAAGAACTCAATGAGGTTTGTGAGGCACGACCTACCCTTCACAAAACCATGTTGACTATCTCTAATCAAATTATTCCTTTCCAGATGATTATACATCCTATCTCTTATAAACCTTTCCAAGACTTTTCCCACAACAGAAGTAAGGCTCACTGGTCTATAGTTACCGGGGTTATCTCTACTCCCCTTCTTGTACAAGGGGACAACATTTGCTATCCTCCAGTCCTCTGGCACTATTCCTGTAGACAAAGATGACTTAAAGATCAAAGCCAAAGGCTCAGCAATCTCCTCCCTAGCTTCCCAGAGAATCCTAGGATAAATCCCATCCGGCCCAGGGGACTTATCTATTTTCACACTTTCCAGAATTGCTATCACCGCCTCCTTATGAACCTCAAGCCCTTCTAGTCCAGTAGCCTGTATCTCAGTATTCTCCTCGACAACTTTGTCTTTTTCCTGTGTGAATACTGACGAAAAATACTCATTTAGCACCTCTCCTATCCCCTCGGACTCTACGCACAACTTCCCACTACTGTCCTTGACCGGCCCTACTCTTACCTTAGTCATTCTTTTATTCCTGACATACCTATAAAAAGCTTTAGGGTTATCCTTGATCCTACCTGCCAAAGATTTCTCATGTCCTCGCTTGGCTCTTCTTAGCTCTCTCTTTAGAGCCTTCCTAGCTAACTTGTAACTCTCAAGCGACCCAATTGAACCATCATGTCTCATCTTCACATAAGCCTCCTTCTTCCTCTTAACAAGTGTTTCAACTGCTTTAGTAACCCATGGTTCCCTCACTCGACCACTTCCTCCCTGCCTAACAGGTACATACTTATCAAGGACACGCAGTAGCTGTTCCTTGAACATGCTCCAAATTTCCATTGTGTCCATCCCCTGCAGTTTTCCTCTCCAGGCGATGCATGCTAAGTCTTGCCTCATCGCATCATAATTGCCTTTCCCCCAGCAATAACTCTTGCCCTGCAGTTTATACCTATCCCTTTCCATCGCTAAAGTAAACAAAATCGAATTGTGGTCACTATCACCAAAATGCTCACCTACCTCCAAATCTAACACCTGTCCTGGTTCATTACCCAGTACCAAATCCAATATGGCCTCGCCTCTTGTTGGTCTATGTACATACTGCATCAGGAAACCCTCCTGCACCCATTGGACAAAAACGGATCCATCTAAAGCACTCTAACTATAGTGTTTTCAGTCAATAACAACTACCCTGTTATTTTCGCTCCTATCCAGAATCATCTTTGCAATCCTTTCCTCTACATCTCTGGAACTTTTCGGAGGCCTATAGAAAAGCCCTAACAGGGTCACCTCTCCTTTCCTGTTTCTTAACTCAGCCCATACTACCTCAGTATTCGAGTCCTCATCAAATGTCCTCTCAGCCACCGTAATACTGTCCTTGACTAACAATGCCACCCCTCCCCCTCTCTTACCACCTTCCCTGAGCTTACTGAAATATCTAAACCCCGGCACCTGCAACAACCATTCCTCGCCCTGCTCTATCCATGTCTCCGAAATGGCCACAACATCAAAGTCCCAGGTACCAACCCATGCCACAAGCTCACCCACCTTATTCCGGATGCTCCTGGCATTGAAGTAGATGCACTTTAGATCACCTTCCTTCCTGCTGGTACACTCCTGCAACTTTGAAACCTTACTCATGACCTCATGTTTACTATCTCCCCTCTGAAGGCCTCCATCTGCCAATCTCTGGTTCCAGTCCACTTGGGCTATATTTTTTGCGATTCCATGAATAATGTTCCATTTGCCCCCCTCCAATTAGATGAACTGCATCCTTTCCCATTGGTGTGGAAAATATTGAGCAAGGAAGTTAAAATTTTCCAGGAATTAACGTTGCTCCCTTTCTCTCTCTTTTTTTTCTTCCCTCAGGCTATATTAGGATAATGAAAGTCTGGTATCTAACGTCACTGTTTTACACCTTTCTGACACCTACAGATTTGTTCCTCCATCTGCTCACCACTTTCCTGTTTCACTGGTGTGTATAAATTGTACATGATCACAGTGTTCGGCATCTAACTTGAACCAAATAGGTTCCACCTTGAAATGTTCAAGCCCATCCTTCCTTTCCAAGGGTTTAATGGAATTTTTGATCAGTACTGTTTCTCCCCACTTTTTCTTTCCTTGTTGGTTCCTCCAGATTATTATTATTTGCGGCTTGTATACATGTCCTGAAGCTGCTGGTAATGGAGTGGAGAAGCTTGATGTGTTGATGTAAGGCAATAAAGGTGGTGGTGATGTTTTTATGATTAATGTAGCTAACTTACAATTGTTGAGCATAATTTTTACTAAAATGAGTATATTTTTAGAGTTGGAAGAAATCTTTCTGGAATCACCTGAATTCTAAGCAGCACTCTACCTAACTATAGTCTAGGTTGTTTCTTCAGTACATTGCTGAAGATAATGTTGGTATTAATAGGGTGCCTTATTTCCGATTCCTTATTCAGCTGGGATCAGGTTGCTTTTGGTTGACATTTAAGGAACCCAAGATCTATAGGAAGAACTAGGAGTTCCGTTAGAGATCTGACCAACCAATTCTGCAGCCAGCATAATCAAAATAATAACAATGATTTTATGCTAATGCAGTTCCTGACTTTAACTGTGTTTGCACTTCAAATGGATTTTGTTGACTTTTGGGACTTTGCAAAAATGTGATCAGATATAAAAGTATTTGTTTTTCTGTATATGTCAACAGGGAAGGAGCTCTGGTTCAGAATTAAAGATGTCACTGGGTTTTTAAAAAAAGTGTAAATATTATTATACTTAGTTTCAGATTTCTACATTTTTATTGTTTATTAAACTCTACCCGTCTGGCTTTATACAAATGTGCCACTGCTGCAATGTTTCAAATTTCATACTGGTAGTATATGCCACTAAGTTACTATTCATATCAATGTTGCAGTAACTGGTGGCTAGAACTGTTTCAACCTTTCTTCAAAAGGAAGACATTGCCTATTGTAAAATTTGTTTAAATTTCATTTTTTGAATATATCCAGATAGATGGATCAGGCCCAGGTGCTAGATTGTTGACCTTGGGCTTTCCTCAATCTTTCTCTACTAGTTGTAGAATTATTCAGATGCCCTAATATTTTATTTAAGAAAAGGTACACAAAAACACAAAAAAGGTAAAAATGAGAAGGTATGTGCATTGTGTGTACACTTCGAGGCAAGTGAAAAATATCTGGATGCCACTGCATGTGCACAAGGTGTCATGTGAGAGTACCTTTAAGAAATGGGTGTTTATTAGTGATGTCTGTGTGTGGAGCTGGGCTGTCTGCCAGCTTTTTACTTTCGTTTTAGGCTGTTTGCTGCAGGGTGTGTTCTAGTTTTGTTTTCAGCGTTGGAGCTGAAGCCAGACAGACTGCTGACAGTTACTGGTACTGTTGATCTCTCTGCCATGAAAAGACTATCTCTTGATCATTTGGTGAATTCCAAATTCTAAATGTTTTCAGTAGTGACTTTAACCTGATGTGATGTGGTGATGCTGGCGTTGGACTCGGGTGAGCACAGTAAGAAGTCTTGAAACACCAGGTTAAAGTCCAACATGTTTGTTTCAAACACTAGCTTTCGGAGCACTGCTCCTTCCTCAGGTGAAACCTGGTGTTGTAAGACTTCTTACTATGCTTAACCTGATGTGCTTCTGTTAAAGGTTTTTGTTTTTAAGTCGTATGGATGTTAAAAGGAAAGCTTAAAGGATTACTTAGTGTTGTAGTCTTTGGGGGTTGTATTTGAATTAATGGTTGCTAAGATGTTCGCTCTATGTTTTAAAAAGGTTAACTTGAGGTCATAGAATAAACATTGTTTTGCTATAAAAAATACTTCAATTTCTGCTGTCCCACACCTGTAGAGTGGGCCGTGTGCTCCCCATACCACAATCTATTAGAAGTTTTGGGTCAGGTGAACTCTATGATACACTTTGGGGTTCTTAAACCCTGGCCATAACAAAGGTTTTTACAAGCTACAACCTGGAATGAACGCTTTGGGCCCATAGATTTGAATCGTTTTGAAGAAATGCCTGAAACAACAATTTTATATTTGTGTTGCGATGTCAGCTGTACTTTATATTTAACAATCACTTGGCCTATATTTGTAACCCTATAATAGAATATTAGGTTATTAAAGGCAATGGGAAAAAAATGACACTTAGAAATTTCTCGTGCCTTTTTCTAAAGTAATGGAATTGTTTTCCCAATTGAAGATTGCTATCAGCCTGGTTCTTGTAATCTTTGGTTGACAAAAGTCATTGATTTCTTACCTTTGAAAACAAATGATATCTTTAGAATATGCTCTTAGATCAAAATTTGTAAGTGTAATTTTCTACTGGTAGTGAGGAAATTGGCTATTAAATGCAGAAGTTATCATTCAAATGTATTTTTATTGTATTGTCATGTAAAGTGCATCCTGACTTGAAATCCAATATCACTTATCATCTCATCCTTTTTAAAAGTGCAGGTATTGAGTCAATTTGATCATCATCTTCGTGCTCCTATTTCTCCTCTTTCTTCTTGTGCCTGTTGCCGGCCCCCACCCACCTGCTGCCAAAGATCCAAACCACCACACCAGCAGGGTGGCACAGAATCAGTGGTTAGCACTGTTGCTTCACAGCGCCAGGGACCCGGGTTCGATTCCAGCTTGGGTCACTGTCTGTGCAGAGTCTGCACCTTCTCCCCATGTCTGCGTGTGTTTCATCCGGGTGCTCTGGTTTCCTCCCACAAGTCTTGAAAGACATGCTTGGTAGGTCAATTGGACATTCTGAATTCTCCCTCTGTGTACCCGAACAGGCGCCACAGTGTGGCGACTAGGGGATGTTCACAGTAACTTGATTGCAGTGTTAATGTAAGCCTGCTTGTGATAATAATAAAGATTATTATAATTGACCAGTTTGGACAGGAGGAGGGAAGGGGGGGGAGGAAACTGCTGGCTGCTCAACTGTCGTTTATTGTCCTTCCATCCCAGCTGACCTATGATGACTCATTTGAAATTCTCACCTTCCATTTAAATCCACACGGGGTCTTTTCCCATGTGCAGATTATTTTCAACTTGCTTCTTGCTGCCCCACCTACGTTTCCTGGAGAATTCACAATAAAATTCAATCTTTCCAATTGAGTTGGCATAGGTACTTGCACCTCATACTAAGATGTTCCTGACAACATCTGGAGCTGTGAATTCTTCAAAATACTCAAACCATTGTCCTACTAGGAAAAGTTGGCGAGGCGAGGTTTGTATCCACCAGAGATTGAGGCTAGGGTCACGTGATGAGTGCAGGAGTGGTCGTATTTTGGCGAGCTCTGTTCTTTTTGTTTGATCCATCTTTTCATCCTTTCGTTATTTCATCATTTATTTTGTCCTGATGCGCATAGTTTACATTGTCCTGAGAATTGGTGGACAGTGTTTCTGCCTGATGGAGGCAAGTTAGAATGCTTAAATCCTTGCTTGTTCGTGGCGGAAGGAGTTCGGGTGGCGCTCTGCCTTTAGTGAAAGTTGATGCGGGCTCTTGCCCTGCTGGCGCGGTTTACATCGACAGATGATGGCTGCCAACAAAGATGCTGTTCTAGCTGAAGATCGCGGCTCTGAGGTACAGGTCATCAAGGCCTAATTGGAAGCATTGTGGAGTAGTTTTGTGGAGGTTCACCAGGAGGTTCTTGCATTAGTGAGCATTGTCGCTGGTGTGAGCCTACCTCCTATGGTCGAGTTCCTGTTGCATGGCTTGTCGTCCATCCTGATGTCAGGTGAGAGACCGAGGAGGAACTGGAGAGGAGTGTTGCGGCGCCCGGTAACCAAGGTGAGCGGTGAAGTTTCCCAACTGAGTTTGAGAATTGGTGCCATGTTTTGGGAATCTCTAACTGGAGGCTAGGCAAATTAAATTAGATGGAGCACATCTAATCCTGCCTTTGAGGCCTGGGGTTGGTGTGGCCTTCTCACCCCTGGTCCTGTGTTGTCCTGACCCTGGAGCCAAGGGTGTTGACTGCCTGAGTTCTAGTGAGACAGCATGGTGGAATTAATGGGGTCCAGTGCTTCAATCTTTGAATCCTTGCGAGATCCTGAAGTGTGTTCATTTATCCTGATCCTGCCTCATCCTTGATTTGGCTTTGTTCTTCCACCAGCGAACAAGTCTGTAACGTGAAGGCTGCCTTGCATTTTTTCATTTGTTATTTTCCTGGGCTTTGCTCCCTGTAGATCATGTCAACTTGATGTTAATTTTTCGCTTGGAAAGAAGATGAGCGGAGCCAAAAAGGGTGGACAGTTGGGAGGGTTAGTTTATAAACAGTTTTGGAGTTTTTTCTTTTGACATTGATTCAGAGCACCAGTGCTGCTTTTTAAGGGAGTCCGATTGCATTATGGGTATCAGTGCCATTCCCCATAGCTCTTGAGATTCTCTAGTTGTTTATTCCTTTGTTACTTGTGGTGTAAGTCTGTGCTGTTGACCGTATCCTGCTTTAGTGTAGAATCTACACTGTAGATGGATTTTTTTATCCGCAGAGGGAACACGTTGGGGATATTATCCCTGACTCAATTGTTTTTTCCGTTCCTATGCTTGTAATGACTTCTGTTAGGTGATGTGCAGTGAATGTTTTGCATTGATACCTATGTCTCTTTTTGTTTTGATGCAAATACATTTTTTTTTAAAAGTGCAAGAGGTGACCTGATTGAAACCTTTAAGATCCTAAGAGGTAACAAGGTGAATGTAGAGAAGATGTTTACCCTTGTAGGATGATCTCGAATGCTCACATTAAAAATAAGGGACCACTCATTTAAGACAGATTAGGGGAATTTTTTTCTCTCCTCGAGGGTCCTGAGTCTCTGGAGCTCGTCTCAAACGACAGTGGAAGCAACATCTTTGAATATCTTTTAAGGTAGATAGATTGATTCTTGATAATCATGGAGGTGGCAGCTTAATGGGGCAGGCAGAAATGTGGGTTTGAGATAGCACTTGGATCAGCCATGATCTTATTGAATAGCGGAGCAGGCTCAAAGGGCAGAGTGGCTGCCCGCTAATTCATCCTTTTGCATACATCAGCCAACGCACTTTCATTAATAGTTTTAAACTAATCAGCCAGCATTTAAATGGAATGACTATTTCCTTGACATTTGATGGGCCTAGCTCAATCAGAATATTCTTGGATTTCACAAACACATGGACAGTAATTCATAGCCAGGTATGGAATCATTTGCAGAACAAGTGTAGGTAATACATGAAGAATCCCTACTCTACAGACTGCTCTCAGTGGATGATGCACATTATATGAAAAATGTGATCTATATATTTATCATCTTAAGCCCATTAATTTACAATAGTACAGGAGCCAATCCCCAGGTTTGCACGCCGTTATGACCAGATGAGAAGTGGTTAACTGGTTTGGGGCCTCACGGTAGCATGGTGGTTAGCATCAATGCTTCACAGCTCCAGGGTCCCAGGTTCGATTCCCGGCTGGGTCACTGTCTGTGTGGAGTCTGCACGTCCTCCCCGTGTGAGCGTGGGTTTCCTCCGGGTGCTCCGGTTTCCTCCCACAGTCCAAAGATGTGCGGGGTTAGGTGGATTGGCCATGCTAAATTGCCCGTAGTGTAAGGTTAATGGGGGGATTGTTGGGTTACGGGTATACGGGTTACGTGGGTTTAAGTAGGGTGATCATTGCTCGGCACAACATCGAGGGCCGAAGGGCCTGTTCTGTGCTGTACTGTTCTATGTTCTATGGTTTGGGTCACTCTCTGTGCGGAGTCTGAACGTTCTTCCCATGTCTGTGGGTTTCCTCTGGTGCTCTGGTTTCCTCCCACAAGTACCGAATGTCATGCTTGTTAGGTGAATTGGACATTGAATTTTCCCTCTGTACCCAAATGGGCTCGAGTGTGGCGACTAGGAATTTTCATAGTAATGTAAGCCTACTTGTGACAATAATAGATTATTATTAAGAGCAAGTTTATTAGCCACTAAACCTCAGTAAAAACTATTGGTACATAACTTTCTGGCTCATCAAGTATTCCAATTGGGGAGAATGCCAAAGATGTGTTGGGGAATCCCTCTAGGAAGTTCCCACGTAAGGGTTTACCTGGCAATTTTCCAGAAGGGCTAACTTCCCCTGGCTAATTGCGCTGGGTTGGGAACCATCCGACAATGATTTAAATCACAACTTTTGGATGATCCTGCCACTTCTGCACTCTAGTTAGAAAGGGGGAGAAAATAGCATGTCTAACTTCAGCGTATCTACTTTGAACACCTGGACTGAGCTTAAACCATCAATGTTACACCCCCCCCCCCCCCCCCCCCCAAACTGGCAATGGATTACAACCCCCCGCCCCCACAACGGCTCATGTCTGTTCCGAACCCCCTCATTTTATTCACTTACCTGCTCGCTTTCAATGGGACCCTCTAAACTCACTTGCTTTAAAGCGGCTAGTGCTGTAAATGGGGTTGTGTCCTCCTCCATTCTGATCCTTTACACTTCACCGCTGGAGTCGGAGACCTGCTTCACTTCAATTTCGCCCATCTTGAGTCAGGAAAATCAGATGAAACAGGCGCTTTTGAATTTAAGCATAGATAAGCTACATAGTGGCATAGCACCACTAATTGCTACTCCAAGGGCCCATAAAAAGTGTTTCCACCCACACAGGTTCTTTCTACTGGAAATGCACCACGCCGACACACACACACACTCCCACACTGAGGTTCTTTCCACTGGAAAAGCACCACCTCTTAATTATATTTAGACTGTTAATAGATGGATTCACTGCTCCCAATGTGATGGTCTCTATATCGGAGACACCAAACGTAGACTGGGTGATCACTCTGCTGAGCACCTTCGGTCTGTGCGCATTCAGGACCCTGACCTTCCCGTTGCTTGTCATTTTAACACCAGACCCTGCTCCCATGCCCACATGTCTGTCCTTGGCCTGCTGCAATGTTCCAATGAATATGAATATATATATTCATTCTGTTATGGGCCAGGGTTAACCCCAAAGTGCATCATGGAGTTCCCCTGACCCACAGCTTTTAATAGATTGTGGTATGGCGAGCACACGGCCACTCTACAGGTGTGGGACAGCAGAAATTGAAGTATTTTTTAAAGCAAAAGAATGTTTATTCTATGAACTCAAGTTAACCTTTTTAAAACATACAGTGAACATCTTAGTAACCATTAATTCAAATACAACCCCCAAAGAATACAACACTAAGTAATGCTTAATAACTTCCCAAACAACATCCAGAAGGCCAACGAAACACCTTTCATCAGAAGCACATTAGGTTTACATTCACTATTGAGAACATTTATAATTCTGATTTCACCAAATGATCGAGATCGTCTTTTGATGGCAGAGAGAACAGCAGTACACATGCCTGGTCTGGCTTCAGCTCCAACAGTGAAAACGAAACTAACGCACACCCTGCAGCAGACAGCCTAAAACAAAAGTAAAAAGCTGACAACCCAGCTCCACCCACTCTCTGACATCACTGCAGTAATAAACACCCATTTCTTAAAGGTACGCTCACATGACACCTCCCCCAAGAAAAAAAACCCCATCAAATTCAAGATCGTTTCATTTTTTACCTTTTCACTATCCTTTAAGAAATGCACACAGTAAATATACTTTCTCATTTGAAAAAAAACAACAAACAGGTACAACAATATTGTCCATTTTTTGTTTTCCCTCCAACTGGAATCCTTCTCGATTGACAGTCCTTTGAACAAGATCTCTGCATGATCCGTCCATTTCTCTATGTCTCGGCATTTCTCTTTAAAGTCAGATACTTTAGTTCAATCTGATCGCAGAGTCTCTTGAAATTCTCCAACACAGGAGCATTGGTTATCACAGCTTTCAGGCAGTCACATGCCTGTTGAAACTCCGCTGGTTTCTTCAGCAGGTCCATCAGTGGAGTGATCACGCTACAAAACATTTGCACAAATATTCGATCAAATACACTCATGCCAAGAAATCACATTATTTCCCTTTGTCTTGAGGGTATTGAAAACTCTTCAATAGCTGTTGGTTTCACATCCCTTATGACCAATCGACCCTGTCCGATTGTATAGCCAAGAAAGTGACTTGGGCTTTTCCAAATTCACTTTTGGCTAGGTTTATCACCAAACCTGCCTCCTGAAGTCGATCGAATATCTCCCTCAGATGTTTTAAATGTTCTGTCCATGTCTGGCTGAAAATTACCAGATCGTTGATGTATCCCGCACAATTGGGTAATCCTGAAACAACTTTGTTAGTTAACCGTTGTAATGTGGCTGGTGCATTTTTCATGCCAAATGGCATAACTTTGAATTGGTAGATACCATCTGGAGTTACAAAAGCCGAAATCTCCTTTCTCCTTCCGGCTAAAGGTATTAGCCAATCACCTTTAAGTAAATCCAGTTTGGCAATAAAAGCTGATTGTCCCACGTTCTCAATGCAATCCTCCAAACGTGGGATAGGATAAAAGTCTGTTCTTGTAACTGCATTAAACTTTCTATAGTCCACACACGACGGTTGGGTACCGTCTACCATTCTTCAGCATACACTCAATCTCTTTGTTAACCTGCGCCAATTTTAAAGGGTTAAGTCTATATGGATGTTGTTTGATTGGAACATCATTTCCCACATCTACATCATGTAGAGCCATTTTAGTACTTCCCAATCTATCTCTGCAAACTTGCCTATGTGATATCAATAACTCTTTCAGGTCAGTCCATTTTTCCTCTGGAAGGTAATTCAACAATTTATCCCAATTTTTAAGAACATCCTCGTTTTCTAATTTAATTTGAGGTACGTCAAATTCACAGTCATCTGGATTTGGATCGTCACTTTGAGTTTGAATCATTAAAACCTCCTTTTTCTCTCCTTCCCTTTCAAAGTACCTTTTAAGCATATTCACATGACACACTTGGTGAGTCTTCCTCCTTTCTGGTGTTTTTACCACATAATTCACCTCACTTAATTTCCTTTCAATCTGATAAGGTCCACAAAACCTAGCTTTTAAAGGTCACCTATCACTGGTAACAACACTAAAACTTTATCACCACTGGCAAGACTACGAACTTTGGATTTTTTGTCCGCTACCCGTTTCATCACATTTTGTTCAACTTTAAAATGTTGTGTAGCCAATTCACCTGCTCTATTTAATCATTCCCTAAAATTTGACACGCAATCCAATAATGTAATTTCTAATTTCTCACTCACCAATTTTTTCTCAAATCAATTTAAGTGGTCCTCTTACCTCATGACCAAAAATTATTTCAAAAAGACTGAATTTGGTTGACTCATTTGGTGCACCCCTAATTGCAAACAGTACAAATGGAATTCCTTTATCCCTATCCTCTGGATAATTGTGACAATACGCCCTCAACATTATCTTTAATGTCTGATACCACCTTTCTAACGCTCCCTGCGATTCTGGATGGTACGCAGTTGATTTAAATTGTTTTATTCCTAAACTATCCGTAACTTCTTTGAATAACCTCGAGGTAAAATTTGATCCTTGATCCGATTGTATTTCTGTGGGTAGTCCATATCTAGTAAAGAATTTAACTCCTCCACAATCGTTTTAGCTGTAACATTACCTACTGGAATGGCCTCTGGAAACCTAGTAGACACATCCATTATAGTCAAAAGATATTGATTCGCACTTTTCGTTTTTAGGAAGCGGTCCTATGCAATCAATTAGGACCCTTGTAAATGGTTCCTCAAATGCTGGAATGGGTATTAAGGGCGCTGGTTTTATCACTGCTTGAGGTTTCCCTATCACTTGACATGTGTGACATGATTGACAAAATTTAACTACATCTTCATGTAGTCCAGGCCAATAAAAATGTTTCTGGATTTTAGCTTGAGTTTTCCTTATTCCCAAATGACCTCCCACTGGTACCTCGTGCAACTTGCAATCCTCCTTTCTATACCCTGCTGGCAATACTACTTGATGAACTTCTGCCCACTTTTTATCCACTTGCGTATGTAAAGGTCTCCATTTTCTCATGAAGAAATCACTTTTATGGTAATAACACTGGTATATACTCTATTCCTATTCTGTGTATGCTTTCTGATACATCTGGTTCATTTTTGCATCTTTCTGTTGTAACTCTGCCAATTTTCCTGAACTAAAAATATCCGCCTCATCCTCCATCTTTTCTTTTCCAACCATCTGATCAAAAATTGTTTCTGATAATTGCACTTCACCTTTATCTTCACACTCTGATTTCTCCTCTTGTTAACTTGTGACTTTGCGACCTTGTTACTGCACAATCCGGAAAAATCCCAGGATATTCACCCTTCACCACTTCAGTTGTCTGATTTTTCACTGGCCTATCAACCACAGGCATCACTCCCACCTGCGATCCAGCTATATCATTACCCAAGATAAATTGTATTCCTGGACAAGATAGTTTCTCTCTTACTCCTACTACCACTCTTCACTGGACTATCCAACCCTCCCTTATATCATGGAACACTACTCTTCTCACCCTGAATTCCACATATAACCACCTTTTCTGGCAACATTCTTCCCAAACTACGTAACTCCTCATTTCTTACCATTAAAGATTGACTAGCTCCCGTATCTCTTAAGAGTTTGACTTCTTTACCTGCTCCTCCTGATACACATGAGTAAACTTTATCTGCACAAGTAAATTCTTTAAAGAGATCTGGCACCTTATCAATCACCTCTTGATCAGGCCGTACAATCTTTTGCACCTCTTTTGCTTCACTTGGGCTTTCCTTTACCAGTTTAACAAACCCCACTTTCTTATCCTGTTTGACTAGATCAGACTTCCCAGTGCTTTTCTTCAACCACCTACGTTATGACTTTACATGGCCTAGTTTATTACACTGAAAACATTTGAAATTTTTAATTTCTTTTCCACCCTCCTTGATTTCTTTTTTAATCTGAGGTACACTCTCCTTATTATCTCCCATCAGATCACCTTTACTTTTACCACTTGAGTATTTCTCATGTCCCCAGTTTCTATCCCTCACAGGTTGAAACTGATGTCGGAAACCAAGCTTTGATTTATAAACTAATTCATAATCATCTGCCATTTCTGCTAATCTCACAGTTTTAACCCTCCGTTCTTCCACACGAGTTCTCACTGCATCAGAAATTGAATTATTAAACGCCTCCAAAAGTATAATTTCTGAGAGCTTCATACGTTTGGTCTATTTTCAAAGCCCTTATCCACCTCTCAAAATTATTCTGTTTGATCCTTTCAAACTCCATGTATGTATGTTCAGGTTCTTTCCTTAAATTTCTAAACCTTTGTGGGCTTCAGGCACTAGTTCATATGCACCTAAGATGGATCTTTTTTCACCTCATATGTCCCAGATACCTCTGGGAGTGATGCAAACACTTCACTAGCTCTACCTACCAGCTTTGTTTGAATCAGTAATACCCCCATGTCCTGTGGCCATTTCATTTGTTACACTACCGCCTCAAATGAAATGAAAAAGGCTTCTACCTCCTTCTCATCAAACCTTGGCAATGCTTGGACATATTCAAATAGATCCCCACCAAGCCTTCGACTATGATGCTCTTTCTCACTATCCTCATCACTATCATCCAACTGCACGGTTCCCTTTACGCCTGCCAATTTTAACTGACTGTCATGTTTCATGGACATTTTCTGAACTTCAAACTCTCTCTATCTTTTCTCTGATCTGTGTACCCCTTTCTCTTTTTCGTGTCTCTCTCTTTTTCCCCCCTCCCTTTCGTATTCGAGCTGCTTTAATTCTTTCTCATGCATCATTTGTTACTGAATTTTTTGCCATTTCCAATTAGTCAAACTGTATCTCAGGCAATGTTGAATGCTTAGCCACCGCCATAATTACCTCATCTTTTCGCATTTTGTCAGGTAATGTTAAATGCAATGTTTTTGCCAAATCTAACAGTCTGCTTTTATTCTCTATCCGTAAGGTACTGCGTGTGACTGTCTCCACCCCCAAAATCTTCAAAGCCTCTGAAAGAGCCATTGTCCACAACACACTCCCTACTTAAATTAGAATACCACAATATGCTCATCCTTCACTGACTTTAAGTTCACTAAGCCAATCCAATAGATAGACGTTTATCCCCCTTGAGCCCCCAATTTGTCATGGGCCAGGGTTTAGAGAACCCCAAAGTGTACCATGGAGTTCACCTGACCCACAACTTTTAATAGATTGTGGTATGGGGAGCACGGCCCACTCTACAGGTGTGCTACAGCAGAAATGGAAAAGTATTTTTTAAAGCAAAACAATGTTTATTCTATCAACTCAAGTTAACCTTTTTAAAAACAGTGAACATCTTAGCAGCCATTAATTCAAAAGCAACCCACAAAGAATACAACACTAAGTAATCTTTAATAACTTCCCAAACAACGTCCAGAAGAAACACCTTTCAACAGAAGCACTTTGGTTTACATTCTCTACTGACAACATTTCTAATTATGAATTCACCAAATGATCAAGAGATAGTCTTTTAATGGCAGAGAGAACAGCAGTACACCTGCTTGGTCTGGCTTCAGCTCCAACACTGAAAACGAAACTAAAAACACATCCTGCAGCAAACAGCCTAAAACAAAAGTAAAAAGCTGACCGCCCAGCTCCACCCACTCTCTGACATCACTTGCAGTAATAAACACCCATTTCTTAAAGGTACTCTCACTACAGATATTTATATACACACCCATTTATTAAAGGTGCACTCACATGACAATTCTCTCACCCCACAATATAAATATCTCCCATTTTCTATGTATTTTACCTTTGTCAAAAGGTCAGGTTTTCTGGACTTAATGTTAGCTCTTTATCTCCCTACAGATGCTGCCAGACCTGCGATTTTCCAGCATTCTCTCTTTTTTTTGGTTAATAGATGAAGCTTTGGTTAATTTGGAGACGGTCCTTACTGCTCATTTCTGGGTATCCATTATTCTATATATATATATATATACAGTAAGAAGTCTTGCAACACCATGTTTAAGTCCCAACAGGTTTGTTTTGAATCATTAGCTTTCGGAGCGCAGCTCTTTCATCGGGTCCTCTCAGTATACACCTGATGCGCTCCGAAAGCTAGTGATTCAAAACAAATATGTTGGGACTTTAACCTGGAGTTGTAAGACTTCTTACTGTTCCCAACCCAGTCCAACGCCGGCATCTCCTATCTCCACATCATTCTATATGTAAACCACCCTAACCCCTCGATTAGATTTTAGTCTGTAACTCCAACTCTCCAGATTCTTCTACCTCTGTTTGGCAAATCCAGTTCTTAAAATCTTGCTATATATTCCAAACGGATTTGACTACCATGTCTGTTATAGTCATCGTTGTCGTAATCACATTGTAATATTTCATAACAAACTTTTGACACTTCAAAATAGTGGAAACCAATAGGGGATGGGGTTCTTTCTCCTTCATGGGGGTTTGAGTCTGGTTGTATATCCTGGCCAGCTAGCAGTTCCCTATTATCTTGAACTCTGCTAGAGAAGTAAGCTCATAAAATGCAAATAACATGTCCATTCCTTTCGATAGTCCTCTTTGAAGTGGATTATGACACCCCAGTTGTGGAATGTCTTGTCTGTAGTAACTTGTGGAAAAGGTCAACTTGGGATTCCAAATAGCAGGTGACGTGTGGCAACCATCTTTCGTCAGTATCTTGTTTTTTTTTAAAAAGTCCTTTTAAATGGTTCAGCATGATTTTGGTTAGCTGATGAATGAAAGATACCTGTCACAATTTTGCATCGTCATGACACTCTACACAAAGTCTACACACTTTTTAGAAACCTGCAGCAGTAAAGAGATCTATTACTAAGTGGAAAGTGTTTTTCCAAACCGAGAAAATTGATAAACCTGAACCTTTTGCTTTAACCTTCCAGTTGCAAAATGTACAGTATGGTTAATTACTATACCACATGCTGTGAGATGTGGCTGAGGGCACTCTTGGCAAGGACTGAGTCTCGGTTCAGAGATCCTCCGTGTTACAGTCTGTATATTGACTCTCCAGATTCAAGATGTGCTATACCATCTAGAATCAGCATTTTACTAATAACATAAGCGTCCTCCTTCCTGAAATGGTATAATCAGAATGCCAAACAAGTGACATGCAGCAAAACCTAAAACTGCAGCTCACTTAAGTTATAAATAGCTGCATCTATCATTGTGTTCTATTTGGATGTTTTGATATCTGGGAAATACTGTGGACAGGTTTTAGTGAATTAAATTAATGTGTAGCTGTTTTGTGAATATAGCTACTTTTAGGCATTTGTGATCCGCAGACCATCTTTTCACAAAGTCAAAGTCGTAGACTGGTTAATTCTTATTGTCTTTTACTTGTGAATAAGCATGAAAGGAGATCCCTTGCAATAATGAAGACATTGATGCCAAATATGCACGGTTTTGGTTAAGTTTACTGGAAAATTGGATTGTCAAGTTTGGCCAATTGTAATTGGCAGCCATTTTGAACTGTATGAGAGCAATGAATTGCTTCTAAACTTGGCCATTCTTGGAGAAACAAGAATGTCTTAAACTGGTTTGATTCAGAGTTTAAATGTTTGTTTAGTCTGGATCCTGATCAATTGAAAACATCCAAATTTTAATACATTTCTTGTGTCTTTCTCAATTACAGGAATTGATTTTAAAATCAAAACAGTGGAACTACAGGGAAAGAAGATCAAATTACAGATATGGTAAGTGATGAACCTTTAATTGCCTCTAGATAAAGTATTTTATGGCTTCAAGGATATATCCTTAATAGAAAGAACATGTTTGTGGCTGTTGTAATAGTTTAGTTTTGAGTTGATGGTCTCATTCTCCATGAATCTGTTTTACTTTGACTTCCCGAGTATAAGGTATCTATTACTACAGTGCTCAATTAAATTTTGTAATCCTCATTGCACAGAATTTTATAAAAGGCTATTTGGTCCAGTTAAATCGGCATATACTTCTGTTCCCTTCTCTTTGATGTATTTCCTTCTCCTTGATGTAATTCCTCTTGATCATCATGTCACTCATTCCTTTATTGGTGGGAACCACAAAATCTATAGGTTACCTGTGTACATTTTGTACCTAAATGTAATTTTGTAAAGTACTATCCTTTTCGTTACTAAGGATGGCTAATAGCTGGCACTGCAATATTCCCATGTTGACATCCATTGGGCCAATCATCCATATTTTGTGTGGAGTATAAACAAATCAAAATTCTAAAGATCGTCAGGATTTATTTTCTTTTACTGACATTCAGTTTGTGTATCAATTCTCAAGTTTTTTTTTTCCTGGCAGATAGTGGAGCTGCTTTTTCTCCCTTGTATTTGCTCAGTTCTTCAAGACTGCAGCCACCCAATTTCCAAAGAGCTTGGGTCTGCTGCGAGAGGATCATCACCTTCCCCTTCATAGTACATCTGCTCTTCACAATGCATTTGTATGTGAAAATTAAAATTGCATAACCAAGACAAAAGTAGTATACAGAAGGCTAAAAATATAAAACTGGATAATGGGTTACCACAAACATTCTGCTTTACAATTAGAAGTGCCAATCTAAATTCAAAAGTACTGTAAATAAAAGAACAAAACAGTGGTGTATTAATATAGCTTGTCTTAACATGACACAATCTGTTAATAGTTTTTGTAGATACTGACTGGAGGGGCTCCCATTTGTACATCACAGAAATAAGGCCTATTATTTCCCTCCAGTAAGTACAGAACACTCAAAGGCATAGTACTTTCCTGAAAGAAACAGACATTGTGTAATCGGGTGGCTTCCTTGCATAGTGCTGTGAATACCAAACCACATGTAGGCTTTCCTTTTTGTAGGCAGCAGATTTCTTAACAATTTTTCCAAAGTTGGACACTTGGATGCCATGCCATAATGAGTTTGGAAGTATTTTGGTTCTGTTTTTCATCTGACAGCACAGCTTCCAAGGACCAGGTGACCTTTGTTGGAAGGAAATTAAAGCTTGATTTCCTGCAGGTGCAAACTGATCATTTTCTGTGCACCATTGGAACATCTTTCTGGTCTTTTAGATAATTGATGTAATTTGGGTTATTCAGAGAATCATCCATTCCCTTTGGGGTATGTCAGCTATTGGGCAAGCAACTGTTTCCTAAATTTAGGGCCTCCAAGCTAGGAAACTGAAAAACTCAACCAGTGCTTCCAGACAGTATCTAGTGTCCCTTGGTGAATCACATGTTTAAATCATGATCAGGCTGGATCTGGCCCACAACATCATTGGTGCTTGACTCCAGCTGTATATTTATTAATTGGTTCTTCCAGACTTTTCAACTATGTGAAGTTACCACTTCCAACCAGACAAAGATGCCATGAGTTTTTTTTAAACAATGCTCTGCTCACAATCTACTGCATTTGGACTAGCTTAGCTGTCCCAATTGTTTGTTTATTGGGTAGAAGAGCAATGTCCCCCCTTTTCCTGGCAAGCGATTGAAAGTTCAATTTGACAAACTGATTTTTTAAACAAGTATTTAAGTGTAAAATTTCTTTGCAACCATGTGACTTTAAAGTGCAGGAAAAAGTTACTTGTTTGAAATGTTAAAGCACTTGAATCTTGCCATGTTGATGTGATACTTTCAAGTTTCTATAAAATAAAATAGGTTGTTTTGACTCCTTTGAGAAAAGTGTAACTCGATTTTCAAAAAAATGTTGTTTTGACTTATGTTGAAGGGATACAGCAGGACAGGAACGATTTCACACCATCACCACCTCCTACTACAGGGGAGCAATGGGAATCATGCTAGTCTATGACATCACAAATGCCAAAAGCTTTGAAAACATCAGCAAATGGCTGAGGAACATCGATGAGGTAAGAATGTTGTAACAAATTGACCACGAATGTCACAAGTTAATTAGCAAGTTTTTTTTTGGGGGGGGGAGAGAGTTAGGTGATCTTGTGTGAAGAATAACACTAACTAACTGAACTGATTGATTTGTTTGCAAAACTGCTGCATTAATACTGTCCACATAGAACCTTAACCAAAACAAAACCTTCAAAAGAAATATATATTCATGTAGCTCGGGAGGCTAAATTGTTTACTCCTGCTCCTAGGTCATGTGGTCTAGGGAGGAGATACTCGGGCTGATTTTGCAATCCAGCTCATGGCTGTAACATTGTAGGTAGCAGATGAGGACCATACCAGCCATGAAAGAATGGTGGGGCAGACCCGTAGGCCAAATGGCCTAATTCTGCTTCTATATCTTATGAACTTGTATCTTATGAACTTACTTGCTTCAAAATATGACCAGCTTCCTTTTAAATGTAAAACAGCCATTTTAAACTAATTGGTTACACTTGCAACTTAATATACCATTATCAACACCATTTTATTGGAAGGGTGGTAGAGCTTGGAAACGTCCCCTACATTGGTACTAGGAATTTAGGAGTTATAATTTGAGAACATTAATTTAAAACCCTGTCAAGTAAGTGGTGAAATTATTAAATCATAGGGAGGCAGTGGCATAGTGGTATTGTCACTGGACGAGTACGCCAGAGACCAACGTTTTCTGAATCCTACAGCGGCAGTTGGTGAAATATGAATTTGCTTAAAAACCTGGAATTAAAAGCCTAATGCCATGAAACCGTTGTTATTTAAAACCCATCTGGCTCACTAATGTCCTTTTAGGGAAGGAAATCTTGTCATCCTTCCCTGGTCTGGCCTCCTTGTGACCAATGCCTTCTGTAATGACCTAATAACCCACTCTGTTCAAGGACATTTAAGGATGGACAATGAATGCTGGATGTATGTTTTAAAAAAAAAAAATAGGAACCAATCTGTATTATTGATGCCTCTTTAAGCTCATATGCTAAATTGAGTCTGAATTTTTCCGGTTGATGTGTTGAATGCTTTGGAAAAATTGTTTTCCCCCCCTTTGCTTATTTTGTGAGGCTTCATAGTCATGAATAAACAAATCATGTTCTTGTCATTTCCTAACCAAATCTTCCTCTCCCCAAAGAGCGCAGGATTATAATAATGTCAGCCTGGACCATCAGAATGGTCATGAACCATTTGCTTCAGTTTGATGCCAGAAGGAGAATGGGATTTCTGCTTGATTTTTGTTCTAAAAACAAGCGTTTTGATAAAGTTAATCTTCCGTCAACCTGATTCCACAAAAAACTTTTTATGAGTTGGTAGATCAAATTAATTGCTGTTTGAGTCATTATGCCCTTAAAAAAAAAAAAAAATTGGAAATTGATTACAAATTTAAACGCTTATTTGACCTATAATAATTGAGAGAACCTGGCCTTCCTCCTTTCCCCAATCCCGATTGGGGAATCGGGATGTTTTGAAAGATTTTGGGTTTTGCTCAAGTCTTGAACTCTATTTCATACACTCATCACTGAAACAACTTCTCGGCAGTGTTAAATACACTTGCATTCCTCTAAACCTACTTTGTCTTTTAAATTTGAAGTACATGACAAAATAGATGCAGAAGCAGGCCTTCAAGAAGCGGGCCTTAAAGCATGCTACACCATTCAATAAGATCATTGCTGATCTGTGCAATTCCCCCCCCCCCCCCCCCCCCCCCAATAACCTTCAATTCTTCTTAGGCAAGAGAATCAATCTACCTCTCCCTTAAAAATGTTTAATGACCCTATCTCCTCCACCTTCTGAGGCAGAGTTCCAAAAACGCACAACCCTCCAAAACAATTTCTCCTCATCTCAGTCCTAAAGGGAGAAAGGTATATTCCTGCGAAGAAGATAGCTGAAACTGTTGCAGCAATTGTAACATATTTTGGTGAGTTTGGGAGGTGGAAAAATGATATGGGCAGTTAGTGGTGCTTACTTCGCTAACTGGACAGTTTTTGAATGATTTGTTTGATTCACCCTTTTTCCATCAAATCCCTACAGTGCAGAAGGAGGCGGTTCGGCCCTTTGAGTCTGCACCGAGCCTCAGAGAGCACCGTACCTAGGGCCATTTCCCTGCCCTAACTCCATAACCCCACTTAACATTCCCATTTTTGGACTGTGGGAGGAACGGAGTGCCTGGATGAAACTCACTCAGACACTGGGACAAAGTACAAACTCCACACAGTCAGTCACCAAGGTTGGAATTGAACCCAGGTCTCTGGCACTGAGGCAGCAGTATTAACCACTGGCACAATGCAGTATCCGTAGATAATTAGTTGTGATATTGATATTTGCTGGATCAGATTTCAATGAGAGAAGTGCTGGTAAACTTACAGCCATTTCTACTTTTCAGCATGCAAATGAAGATGTAGAGAGAATGTTGCTAGGCAACAAGTGTGACATGGAAGACAAGCGAGTGGTGCAGAAATCAAAAGGAGAGCAGGTAAACTCAACTGCTTGGGAAATTTTCCTTTGCTTGTGTTTCAATATATCGATGATTATTCTGTTTTGTGATGTATTTTGCATCAGCCATTCCTTGATAACAGGGACAGTTGCCAGACCTGCTTTTGTATTTCTTCTCTTCCCTCTTTTTAAGTTGTTAGTTTGGCTCTCTGACAACACTTGTATTCTGTATTAGATGGCTGTGTCATAAACCCCTCCAGAGACCTGAGCGCATAATGTAGGCTGAATGCTGCATTGATGTCCTGTATTTTAGGTGAAGCATTAATACAAGGCCCATTTACCGTATGCCGTATAAGAATATACCGTGGCATTATTCAAAGAGCAGGGCAGGTGTCCTGAATCTCTCTACCAACATAAAACAGGAACAAAAAACTTTTATTCTGGTATGGACCTTTCATTGCCAAATGGATTACTGTTTACCAATATTACACCATTGACATCTCTTTCCATTGTTCCCTCAGCTTGCATTGAAATCATGAGCCTATTGGGAAATTGTCTTAAATCCATCACTACTGATTTTATCGAGTCTGTTGAATGTTGTATTCCTGATGGCAGAGAATTCCTGACAATTCTTAGTTCATATGTTTTTTTAAAAATAAATATTATTGAAAAATTTTGAATTTATACAACAATAACGCACCATAGTAAAATACCAAAAATAACAATAATATTAACAATCATAAACATTCGCCCCACCTCCATGAACAACACAGCATTTTAACAACAACGCAAATTAACACAATATAAAGTTACAGAATAGACACTACAATAAGGAACACCCCCCCCCCCCGGTTGCTGCTGCTATTGACCAAGTTACCTATCTTTGAGCCAGGAAGTCCAGAAAAGGCTGCCATCGTTTATAGAACCCTTGTATTGATCCTCTCAGGGAAAATTTGACCCTTTCCAATTTTATAAATCCCGCCATGTCACTGATCCAGGTCTCCACACTTGGGGGGCCTTGCATCCTTCCACTGTAGCAGAATCCTTCTAGGGCTACTAGGGACGCAAAGGCCAGGACACCGGCCTCTTTTGCCTCCTGCACTCCCGGCTCTACCGCAACTCCAAAAATCGCGAGTCCCCACCCTGGTTTGACCCTGGATCCAACCACCCTCTACACCGTCCCCGCCACCCCCTTCCAGAATTCTTCCAGTGCTGGGCATGCCCAGAACATATGGGCGTGGTTCGCTGGACTCCCCGAACATCTGGTGCACCTGTCCTCACCCCCAAAGAACCTACTCATCCTAGTCCCGGACATGTGGGCCCGGTGCAGCACCTTAAATTGGATGAGACTAAGCCTCGCACATGAGGAGGAAGAGTTGACTCTCTCCAAGGCATCCGCCCAAGTCCCGTCCTCTATCTGCTCCCCAAGTTCCTCCTCCCATTTAGCCTTCAGCTCATCCACTGACGACTCCTCCACCTCTTGCATTACCTTATAGATGTCAGACACCTTCCCCTCTCCGACCCACACCCCAAAAGCACTCTGTCCATCGTCCCCCGCGACGGCAGCAGAGGGAATCCCTCTACCTGTCGCCTAGCAAACGCCTTTACCTGCAAGTATCTGAACATGTTCCCTTGGGGAAGGCCAAATTTATCTTCCAGTTCCCCCAGGCCTGCAAACCTCCCGCCAATAAACAGGTCCCTCAATTTGCTGATGCCCGCCCTTTGCCACCCCCTAAATCCCCCATCCTTGTTCCCCGGGATGAACCGATGGTTGCCACCCAGTGGAGCCTCCATCGAGCCCGCTGTTTCCCCCCGATGCCGCCTCCACTGTCCCCAGATTCTTAGGGTCGCCACCACCACCGGGCTCGTGGTAAACCTCTTGGGGGAGAGCGGCAACGGTGCCGTTTTCTTAGTTCGTATGTAATTAGTAGACACACTAGGGCCCCAATGCTATGTTCTCTTCAGTTAAAGTGTTCATTAAAAAAAAATGAAGTAGATTACATTTGACAAGTGATTACTTTTTTTGTCTAGTTGACAGGGTAATACCCTGTGCCCAGCCTTGAATCTTTATTTATGTCATTGTACAACTAAGTTCTATGTAATGTGCAAGACATCACAGGATGACTTTGGTTCCCCCTGAAAATACCTGTCTTTGTTTTAATACTTCTACATCTGTCCACTCTTGTGGGCCGAGTTTTTTCGATTTCTTTAAATCCTACATTACAAATCACATGCTCCAATTGTTACTTGGTTTTGAAATAATCTTTTTAGATGTATTTTGCCCTAGAGATTTAAATAACTGGAACTGATTACTTTTGTGCATATGTTTTAAGAGCTTCATACAACAATTCGGATTTTGGTAAAGTTTTTTTTTGGTGGAGTTTCTGTCCACCATATGAAACAAATGCTTTTCACTTTTTTCCCATTCCACATTTTATTTTATTGCATGTTTTTGCTTTCCTTTCCATCTCACATTTTGATTTTGCTTATACACATTACGTTTATACTTAGTTTAGAGCATATCAACCAAACGGGGCCTTTGATCTTCTGTAGCCCTCATGGTGTTTTACTGCTCTTGTGTGTGTTTAGTCATTTTGAATATTATTCCATACACACTTCCTGCTGTTTGTCCTTCCTCTACCTTTTCCACACCGTTTTGGCAGCCATTAATTCTTCAGTTGTGAAGGCTGGGACTAAAATATTTTTGTACTTGGTCCTTCTAACCTGCAGTCCTGGCCTAACTTGCGGTGTCCAGATTGCAGTAGTGGAAAAGGCTACATGTAGGCTGAAAGTAGGTTAGAATATAGTTTCACTTCGACTGAAGTCTTTGGGAGATGGAAAGGTCATTTGTGCTTGAACATGAGAATTGATGGGCTGAGCAAGTGTCCGAGACAGTGACTCTGGGCAGCACGGTAGCATTGTGGATAGCACAATCGCTTCACAGCTCCAGGGTCCCAGGTTCGATTCCGGTTTGGGTCACTGTCTGTGCGGAGTCTGCACATCCTCCCCGTGTGTGCGTGGGTTTCCTCCGGGTGCTCCGATTTCCTCCCACAGTCCAAAGATGTGTGGGTTAGGTGGATTGGCCATGATAAATTGCCCTTCGTGTCCAAAATTGCCCTTAGTGTTGGGTGGGGTTACTGAGTTATGGGGATAGGGTGGAGGTGTTAACCTTGGGTAGGGTGCTCTTTCCAAGAGCTGGTGCAGACTCGATGGGCCGAATGGCCTCCTTCTGCACTGTAAATTCTATGTTTAAAAAAAAATATATAGTAAATTTTCCGTGGAATCACTCTGCTTTGGAACATTATAGTCAAGGAAGCTGTTAGATTTTAATTCATAACCCTGGATACAAATGATGCAATCACCACTACTTTGGTAGATCTAAATGTTCTCTCGGTAGACTAAGTTTGGGAGTCCAAGCCTTGGTCTTTTCAGTTTGCCAATTAATGCACGCACAAATATTGAAGCAAAATACTAGATATTATTATTGTCCTTCAGTTGAGACATTATTCCGAACATTGGTAGACTACAAAATTTACCCGTTAGATATTTTAAGAGCAAAGGAGCTGTCATCACACTCCTCAATATATATCCCTGAAACTATTAAATATATAGGTGTTATCTCATTGGTGTTTGTGCTGTCCTACTGTGTGCAAATTCACTGCCATGTTTTCTACTTTGCAACGTAACCATGCTTGACTAAAAAGACTGATTCACTGCAGTCTTCAGTACCTTTCATAACTCTCAGATACTAAAGCAGTGCGTGTCCATATGCAGCAAGACTTAATCAACATTCAGGCTTGGCCTGATAAGTGGCAAGTAACAGTCATGTCACACAATGGCTTTCTCCATTAGAGATATTATAACCATCTCCCACTGACAGCACTGTGGGTGTACTGACACCACATGTACTGCAACAGTTCAAGAAGGTGGTTTGCCACCATCGTATGGGCAACAAATGCTGGCTTTGCAAGCGATACCTGTAGCCCATGAGTTTAAAAATATAATTGTTGCTTTTCATGCTGACTCAGCTTGTATGTAAAATCTTGTTTAAAAACCATTTTGCAAAAACAAATTCAGAAGTTCAGAGCAAGAGCAACAAATCGCTAAGCAAGGAAAATAATGCATTTTCAGAAAGGAGAAAGGGAAATGTAAGAATTAAAATAGGAATGTGGTGGCAGAGAAGGAAACAGTACCAGCAAAATCCTGTTCAGATTATGCTCGCCGGAGTGACACCTAGACCACACGTCATGGGGTTTTAGTGAAATTACAAAAGTGAAATTCTATCCAATTATTGAGGAATTATGGCCTGAGTATTCCTAATCATAAGGTGGGCACAGATGTCTAGGGTGTAAAACTATGCAACAATGAACTAGCTTTGAGCTGTGCAATTGAACTTTGTCTTATTAAAAATGTCAACTGGTTCCTGAATACATGTACCACTGTTAAAACATATTGCAGTGTATGTCTGTATGTGGTTCTTAGGATTATAGTTGTAAGGTTTATTAAATGTAAATACATGGCAAAGTATTTTTAAGATGGCTTGACCTCACAACAAAAGCTATCAGGTTGTTTAATTATTTGTAGCGCACATTATTATCCTGTGTGACTTTAATTATTTCATTCCAGATCGCCAGAGAACATGGGATTAGATTTTTTGAGACTAGTGCAAAAGCTAATATCAACATTGAGAAAGCATTCCTCACATTAGCAGAAGACATACTTCGAAAGGTAACTATTGAAAAGATGTGTAAATAAGCAATTCATAGCAGAGAAATTTCAAACTGATTTTGTCAAAACTAACACCTGAAAAGGTGTTGAAACTTATTGAACTAATTTGTAGGATTAGAAAACAAACTCAGTTTATAGATAAAACAGGTTCTGTAACCAATATATTTCTCACTGCTTGTTTTGATATGTAGTAAAGTGTTTTTGCTTTTATTTAGCTATGGATATACTAGTGAGTCTTCTCTAGTTTGTGCTGATAGCTTTTAAAAAAATAAATTTTAGAGTACCCAATTCATTTTTTCAATTAAGGGGAAATTTAGCGTGGCCAATCCTACTCTGCACATCTTTGGGTTGTGGGGACGAAACCCACGCAAACATAAGGAGAATGCGCGAACTCCTCACGGACAGTGACCCAGAGCCGAATCGAACCTGGGACCTTGGTGCCATGAGGCAGCAGTGCTAGCCACTGTGCTTCCTGTTTGTGCTGATATCTGGCTAATATTGGCGAAACCAGTTCAAAAGAGCAGAATTTACTAGTTATATCAAGCATACACATTCTACAATCTTCACTGCTGGTTTAAATTGCACTCAGAACTGGCATCAATATCTATTCACTAACAGATATAGTGAAGAGAACTCCCTAAGCTTGAGGAGACTGTTCAAGTTGAGCTTGTTTTTAGATGCATAGGCACGTTTTAGACAGTTTTAAATTCATAATTTACTGAAACGGTTTAAAAATGAAACTCAACTAGTTCAATATAGTTATTGAAGACCTCTTCAGTGTTTTATAAAATTGTGTTTTAAGACGTGGTGGGCGAGACACCTTCAATATGCTTATTTTTTTGAAGTTGCCATGCTTTTGAATGAAATCCCTTAAAATCTCCTGTTTGCAATCACGAAACAACTGCAGTGGCAACTTTTCATGAAATAAATCATGAATCATGAAATAAATTCCTTGAAAGGGATTAGGAGAGCTCATAGAGGGCATGAAAAATCTTTGGCGGGCAGATCAAGGAAAACCCCATGGCCTTTTACACATATGTGAGAAATATGAGAATGACTAGAGCGAGGGTAGGTCCGATCAAGGACAGTAGCGGGAGATTGTGTATTGAGTCTGGAGGTCTTGAACATGTACTTTTCTTCAGTATTTACAAACGAGAGGGGCCATATTGTTGGAGAGGACCGTGTGAAACAGACTGGTAAGCTCGAGGAGATACTTCTTAGGAAGGAAGATGTGTTGGGCATTTTGAAAAACTTGAGGATAGACAAGTCCCCCTGGCCTGTGGCCTGTGGCATGGATCAGTTCTGGGCCCTCTGCTTGGATATATCCAAGGATTCTATGGGAAGCAAGAAATGAAATTGCAGAGCCGTTGGCAATGATCTTTTCGTCCTCGCTGTCAACAGGGTGGTACCAGGGGATTGGAGAGTGGCAAATGCCGTGCCCCTGTTCAAAAAAGGGAATTGGGATAACCCTGGGAATTACAGGCCAGTTAGTCTTTCTTCGGTGGTAGGCAAAGTAATGGAAAGGGTATGGAGGGATAGGATTTCTGAGCATCTGGAAAGACACTGCTTGATATGGGATAGTCAGCACAGATTTGTGAGGGGTAGGTCTTGCCTTACAAGTCTTATTGACTTCTTTGAAGAGGTGACCAAGCATGTGGATGAAGGTAAAGCAGTGGATGTAGTGTACATGGATTTTAGTAAGGCATTTGATTAGGTTCCCCATCGTAGGCTTATGCAGAAAGTAAGGAGGCATGGGATAGTGGGAAAATTGGCCAGTTGGATAACGAACTGGCTAACCGATAGAAGTCAGAGAGGTGGTGGATGGCAGATATTCAGCCTGGAGCCCAGTTACCAGTGGCGTACCGCATGGATCAGTTCTGGGTCCTCTGCTGTTTTTGATTTTCATTAATGATTTGGATGAGGGAGTTGAAGGGTGGGTCAGTAAATTTGCAGATGATACGAAGATTGGTGGAGTCGTGGATAGTGAGGAGGGCTGTTGTCGGCTGCAAAGAGACATAGATAGGATGCAGAGCTGGGCTGAGAAGTGGCAGATGGAGTTTAACCCTGACAAGTGTGAGGTTGTCCATTTTGGAAGGGCAAATATGAATGCGGAATACAGGGTTAACGGTAGGGTTCTTGGCAATGTAGAGGAGCAGCGAGATCTTGGGGTCTATGTTCATAGATCTTTGAAAGTTGCCACTCCAGTGGATAGAGCTGTGAAGAAGGCCTATGGTGTGCTAGCGTTCATTAGCAGAGGATTGAATTTAAGAGCCGTGAGGTGGTGATGCAGCTGTACAAAACCTTGGTCAGGCCACATTTGGAGTACTGTGTGCAGTTCTGGTCACCTCATTTTAGAAAGGATGTGGAAGCTTTGGAAAAGGTGCAAAGGAGATTTACCAGGATGTTGCCTGGAATGGACAGTAGGTCTTACGAGGAAAGGTTGAGGGTGCTAGGCCTTTTCTCATTAGAACAGAGAAGGATGAGGGGTGACTTGATAGAGGTTTGTAAGATGATCAGGGGAATAGATAGAGTAGACAGTCAGAAACTTTTTCTCTGGGTGGAACAAACAAGGGGACATAAATTTAAGGTAAATGGTGGAAGATATGGGGGGGATGTCAGAGGTAGGTTCTTTACCCAGAGAGTAGTGGGGGCATGGAATGCACTGCCTGTGGAAGTAGTTGAGTCGGAAACGTTGGGGACCTTCAAGCGGCTATTGGATAGGTACATGGATTAGGGTAGAATAATGGAGTGTAGATAAATTTGTTCTTAAGGGCAGCACGGTAGCATTGTGGATAGCACAATTGCTTCACAGCTCCAGGGTCCCAGGTTCGATTTCGGCTTGGGTCACTGTGTGAGGTCTGCACATCCTCCCCGTGTGTGCGTGGATTTCCTCCGGGTACTCCGGTTTCCTCCCACAGTCCAAAGATGTGCAGGTTGGGTGGATTGGCCATGATAAATTGCTCTCAAAATTCTATGATTAACCTAGGACAAACTTTCGGCACAACATCATGGGCCGAAGGGCCTGTTCTGTGCTGTAGTTTTCTATTACCGAGAAGAAAATGTATTAATTGCTTGATTGTGCTATGTAAACTTGTTACTGTAATTTTGTAACCAAGTACAATTGTGCTCAAAGAAACGTTTTACTTTTATCATCTCAAATTCAGAGTTGCCAAACTCTAGGGAATGTTGGACACCAATAGCTGGAACAGCAGAATACTTGTCAGAGAGAACACCTCTTGTTTATTGCATTTGAGTCTGGTCATTAAAACATGAATAATATTGAAACAATAGATATAGTGAAGAGAATAGCCCCGAGGTTGGTTCCTTGCAATCCTTGACAGAAACATTGCAGACTTCAGCTTTTCAGTCTGTATAGGAGGTTTCTGAGAAGCAATCTTATTGAGGTGTGATAGATAATTGGAGTGAAGGACCTGGTAAATCAGAAATATTTCTTAAAATTGTGTTGAGTGTCAGAATGAAGGAGAGTTTGTGTCGTGGGTCAGGATTGAAGGTGCTAGTAACAGTGCTGCTCCGCTCCCCCGAGGAAATACTCAGGGAGTCTGGTAATAGCTTCATTGAGAATTTGGACCCAGTTACACCAACACTTGGGGTTGGGGTCAGCGTCAAGGGAAATGTGAGGAGAAGGAGATTAAGGCACTAAACGATTTGTTTCTTGGGGGTCGGTTTGCAGGATTGAAGGAGCTGGGAGCGAAGTATGGGCTGGAGCAGGAGGAAATGTTTAGATTCATGCAGGTTTGAGATTTTGCCAGGAAGGAGATACAGAACTTCCCGTTGGAGCCTCCACATTGTTGGAGGAGGTGCTGACGACGGGGGGGGGGGGGACGGGACTGGAGAAGCGGGTAGTGTTGGCAGTTTACGGGGCTATTTTGGAAGAAAAGGCACCACTGGAAGGGATCAAGGCAAATCACGTTCGTATGTTTTGATCCTGCCCAAAGCTGGAGGATTACTGGAAGGAGGTTTTTAGGGTAATTTCCAGTATGGTGCACGTGAAACAGGACCCGGTCCCTCGGGGGGCCATATTCGGGGTGTCGGACCAGCTTGGGTTGGAAACTGATGTGGAGGCAGATGTTGTAGCCTTCGCCTCGTTGATCACTCAAAGGCGGATCCTGTTGGGATGGAGAGTAACCTCTCCACCCTGTGCCATGGCGGGGGGGGGGGGGGGGGGGGGCCTGTTGGAATTCTTGACTCTTGAGAAGGTTGAGTTTCAACTGAGGGGAAGGATGGAGGGGTTCTACAATTCATGGATGTTATTCACTATGCACTTTCGAGAATTGGATGATATCGAACATTAGTGGGGGGGGGGGGGGGGGGGCTGTGTGTGTTCATGGTGACCTTGGGTGATTCCTGATTCAGTTTTGTTATTTGTTTACGTTAACATGAAGACTGCTGTTTGGGGGTTGGTGGGAGGATGGGATTTTTGTTGATATGGGGATTGACATATTTGTTACTGCTTATTGTTGGGTGTAAATTTGGGAGTGTGAAAAAGGAGAATAAAAATATTGTTTTTAAAAATTGAGTTGAGTGTTTCAAGCTATTGAAAAATAAATTTTGTAGTGTTTTAGAATAGACTTCCAAATGGACAAGTGGACCAAATGTTGTAACTTTTAAACAATTGGCTGCTGCAATGGCTGAACTGTCAAGTTTCTCTGGATCAGTTAAAATGGGGGAATACTACAGAAAGCAATATGTTGTGTGACTTTGAACCTAAATGTTCCATGTAGTTTAGTGTCATTTTTTAAAAGGTTGCTTTAAATGTTAGCTGAAGTCATTCTTTTTTTTAAACCCTGCAGACTCCTGTAAAAGAACCTGACAGGGAAAATGTAGATATCAGCAATGCAGGTGGTGGAACAGGACTGAAGAAATGCTGTAGCTGAGCAATCCGTGGAACTCCACTTTATGCATTCTATCTAAAATGTTCTTTCCCATTAAAACAAACAAAATTCTCATTACCCTTAGTTCCTACATCTTGCCTGCTTGACACACACAATTTTGAAAACCTGTATAAAATCATGTCTGTGACTTATTGTCTCATTTTAAATGTGCGTGCTCAACTCACTACATTTGGTTGTATTATAGTTAAATTCATTATCAAAGTAACAATGGTTTCAATTCAGCAAATTGTATAAGAATAAAAGTTAGAATTAACAAATTTTTGTACAACAGTGGAATTTTCTCTTATGTATAATGTACTTTTTAATTTGTACATTTGTGCAAAAAGTGAGATTTGAGACACCCATATAGACTGCTTTCCTTTTTAGGTTGGATTTGATTTTGTCTTGTGCCTTATTTGAAAACAGGCGTAACCGAATGATTGCGGAGGCAGAAGACCAGTTTTCAGACTTGGCTGTTTTATTACCTACTTGCTGTGATATAAAAGCATTACAGCTGCCAATATCTGAACAGAATTTTTTTTGTGGTTAAATTCCAGTATTTTTTGGTCAATATTTCCTGGTTATGCAGCCTTGGTTTTTATGCTGTACTGAGGAGGAAATTGGAAATTTATTAATGCATGTAATAGTGCTGCCTTTTTTTATTTCGGGTGATGTGGTTCTCATTTCTTCAATTGTGCAAATTTGGGCCAGCAACAAAAAATCTGCAGGATAACTATGTCTTCAGGTGATCTCGAGTCGGGCAGTAGCCTGTATCCTGATGAGTTAGCAGTTCTGCAACCTGAAACATGTTCTTTTGTCTGCTGCCAATATCAGCATATCACATTTACCAGCAACTCCAGGTACCTTGTGATTGGCAAAGTGTTTTCCCAGCCACTGACAGTTAAGTTTTGTTGAACTTTGCTATATGCTGCGCAGCTTCCAAATAGCCAAAACGTGTTGTGTTTTCTTGTCGCTTGATTACAATTTTTTTGTCACTTTTTTTCTAATCTTCAGGTGGTGGTTTCTGCACAACTTCCTGGGAGTTTTGCAAGCAATATAGTTCTAACATTTTTGAAAGGCTGCTTTCCATTTCAAATGGATAAGGAACTTAAATGTGTAAATGTTGGGATTACTGGTTATGTAATGTCAGTAGGACATCTAAAGCATATTTCGGGCAGCATATTTGCAGTCTTTTCTGGATTGGTCAGTGCTTTTGAAATTGATAAACCAATTTTAGACCTTTTGACTATACTGAAATGGTTTTGTTTCTAATATATTGACCACAGTTCTCTTATAGTGTAAATTGCTTTCACCCTAATTTTTTTATCCCACACTGAACATAAGGGAAAACACAAAGTAACCAATGTAATCAGTTCTTTGTTTACGCTGATGGGCTGTTGCCTAATATAGTGGTGCTTAGCCTTTATGTACAGTTCTTTGGGATCATTTGTAAACCTTGTGATGACCAACACAGAATTGAATAAATCTCATTAGCAGTCCATTCCAGCACTGGAGACTGTAGTTTAATACTTCTAATTACTAAAATTGTCAATAAAATATTTCTAGATGTTTGCTGTTATGTTACTGAATCTTGGGAAAGTAGAGTATTGTTGGCTTGTATATTTACCCATATTATGCTGGTAAATCAAAAGAAATACTAAATGCAATGAATTAAAGTCATTTGAAATTGGAATGTTGAAATTCCTAATTTAACTAGAGGGAATGTCTAACGGCTATGTGATTGAATGGCTGTAAGTAATCTCTGGAACTTCACATCCAATATTTGTGTCTTGGTTCTTATCTTTAATGCACATGTGGTAGTCACAAATGAAACCTCTTAATTTGTTGTCTGTTATCACTACATTTACAAAATTAAATTAAATTGCAATTTAGAGAAATTATCACTTTTACATCAGCCACATCAAGTCATACCTAGCTTTATTTGATATCAAGGTTTTGGCATTTCAGTGCAAAATTGTATCTGGTGTAGTTTGACTGCCATATCATTTGTGCTACTGGCTAATTTTAAATACTGATAGAATTGGAAAAAGTAATTTGAGTCTAAATGTTGCACTTGGAAGGTTTATGGAGAGATTAGAACTGCACCAGTGTTTTGCTGTATGATGTTTCTTGTCTTAATTTTGTTTATTTGTAAGCTTTCTAAACTTTGTAAATTCCACCAATTATTTGGGACAATAAGCCACAACGGATATGAATTGTGTAATGCCACTTTTGTTAGAATATTAGAATGGGTCATGTCTCAGTAGTTTAATAACAATTGTAATAGGTAGAGCCAGCAATAACAATTTGCACAGGGAATTCTTATTGACTTTTTTCTCCACTTTTTCCAAAGGTACATTAGGGTACAATTCTTGTATTGGGGAGGAGAAGAGGATGCACTAGAGTATCTTATCTTGCTCAAGTGGTCATAAGGCGATGCAATTAGACCATAAATGATGGGCTTTCCCATCACATTGCGTGACCTTGTCATCCACTGATATTTTCTATGTAAATATCCATCAGTGACGAAAAGCTGGAACTGAGGCCCAGTTCCTCCTATTCTAATTTTGAGGTACTGAGTTCATGTGGAATTACATAAGATATGTGGCACAGAAGCAGGCCATTTAGTCCAACCAGTTCATGCTAGTGTTTATGCTCCAATTGAACCATCTCTCATCTTTCCTGATCTAAATCATTATTATAAGTTAAATCTTATTATAAGCCATGTATCCTTTTCTCCCTCAAAATGTTTGTCTAGCTTCCCCTTAAATATATCCATTTTCTCTTCAGCCACTTCCCAGCGGTATTAAGTTCCACATTCTTGCCACTTGATAAACTTCTGAATTTCCTATTTGACTTCTTGCATTATTCCCCGCAAAAGGAAACCATCTTTATGTATTCACCCTTGCATAATTTTAAACATTTCTTCTAGATCACCCGTCTGCCTTATTAAGAGACCCAGCCTGTTTACCCTTTCCTGATATGTATATCCAGACATTTTTGCTTTCATCCTCGTAAGTCTTCTCCCCATCTCTCCAGTGCCTCTATCCTTTTATAATACTGTGATCAGAAGAACTGCATGCAGTACTGTGGTCTAACCAAGGTTTGATAGAATTGCACTTCCAAAGTAATTACCTCCCTGTTTTTATCAAAATTTAATACACCTCAATTATCTGTGAAGCTCTTGGCCTAGCTGAGGTATGAGAGAAACAGATGGGCAATTGAATCTGGGGCTACAGCTGCTTACTTAAATCAACTTGAGTTATTGCAAGGGCTTGAAAGAGTATATAGTACATGAGTTGGTTCTTCAGAAAATTGATCCTTTTTGAATCTTCTGTATTAGTGTACAGTGAATCAATTGAACTACCTTGTATCAACATCAAAATTATTAACATAATTTGAAGCTATCAATCCCAAGAAGGATATATTCATATGTCTATGTCAAAATCATCCCTCCTTGGGTTGTTTGGTTAGAACATCAGAGTGGCAAATCGGTCTGCCATATATTCATTGGACCCTTTTCCCAATAATAGTTCATGGTAGCATTAATCTTTGGTGCTCAACATGCATATGCATGATAAATTATTTGCCGATCTGATTCTTAAATTTTAAACTTTGATCTGACATACCTTTCAAAACACCTTTTGCTTCGTGAATGAAATGCATAACTTTTTCTGCGCAATCACATTTAACTGATAGGAGTGATATGCTTATTTGGTGAGAATACCATAGAGTTGGGTACTGATTACTTCAAATGAATGTCTTGTTAAATTACTTGAAAAGCCAGATCTGCTTATTAATTGCAATACTTTCTGCTTGGCTGTACTCGTCTAGACTGACCTCATTCTTGCAGGAATGCCTAAGTCTATTTATAAAAACATCTTTGCTTTAACTTTAAATTGTGGCCCAAGACAGTACGGTTGAATCATTCCTTTTTTAAAAATAAATTTAGAGTACCCAATAATTTTTTCCAATTGAGGGGCAATTTAGCATGGCCAATCCACCTATCCTGCACATCTTTGGGTTGTGGGGGTGAAACCCACACAGACATGGGGAGAATGTGCAAACTCCACACGGACAGTGACCCAGGGCCAGGATTCGAACCTGGGTTATCAGTGTCATAGGCAGCAATGCTAGCCACCGTGTGGCCCTCGGTTGGATCATTCCAAGCACCACTTTTTATCTAAACTTTTATTCTCCTTTTAACTCCACTAGGAACCAGCTTTAAGTTTGTATTTTTCTGCTTGAGCTCAGTGGGATTGTTGCAGACATTTTTTTTCTCTGCTGTCTCCAGTCATTTTTTTAAAAATAATTTTTATTGAGATTTTCAAAAACATATCCAAAACAGAAAATAACAAGAAAACAATATTAACAGCAACAAAAAGAAAAGCACACTAACCCCCCAAAACCAACCCCCCCCCACCCCCGTAACTACAAAAAGGAGAGATAGATAAACACATGGCATATCCAATAAACACATACACATTTCTCCCTTCCCTGAAACAAACCCCCCCCCCCCCAACCCGGTTGCTGCTGCTGCCGGCCTATTTTCCTACCATTCTGCCAGGAAGTCCAGGAAAGGCTGCCACCACTGAAAGATCCCCTGTACTGATCCCCTCAGGGTAAATTTCACCTTCTCCAACTTGATAAACCCCGCTATATCATTGATCAGGGCCTCCACGCTTGGGGGCCTCGCATCCTTCCATTGAAGCAAGATCCTCCGCCGGGCTACTAGGGACGCAAAGGCCAGAAATCCGGCCTCTTTCGCCTCCTGCATTCCCGGCTCCACTGCAACGCCAAAAATTGCGAGTTCCCAGCCTGGCTTGACCCTGGATCCTGCCACCCTCGACACCGTCCTTGCTACCCCCTTCCAAATCTCCCCCAGCGCTGGGCATGCCCTGAACTTATGGGCGGGGTTCGCTGGGCTCCCCGAGCACCTAGCACACCTCCCTTCGCCCCCGAAAAACCTACTCATCCTCGTCCCAGTCATGTGGGCCCTGTGCAGCACCTTGAACTGTATGAGGCTAAGCCTCGCACAGGAAGAGGAGGAATTCACTCTTTCCAGGGCATCCGCCCACGGCCCCTCCTCACCCAGCTCCTCCTCCCATTTATCCTTCAGCTCCTCCACCGAGGCCTCATCCACCTCCTGCATGACGTGGTACACGTCCGAAATCCTCCCCCCTCCAACCCACACCCCGGAGAGCACCCTGTCCCGTACCCCGCAGAGGGAACCCCTCCACCTGCCGCCTGGAAAACGCCCTAACCTGCATGTACCTAAACATGTTCCCCCGGGGGAGCCCAAACTTCCCCTCTAACTCACCCAGGCTTGCGAACCTCCCATCCACAAACAGGTCCCTCAACCTCCTAATAACTACCCTGTGCCAGCCCAGAAACCTGCCATCGATGCTCCCTGGAACAAACCGGTGGTTTCCCCCGTATCGGGGACTCCATCGAGCCCCCCCACCTCCCCCCTATGCCGTCTCCATTGCCCCCAAATTTTGAGGGTAGCCGCCACCACCGGGCTCGTGGTATACCTCGTTGGAGGGAGCGGCAACGGCGCCGTTACCAGCACCTCCAGGCTCGTGGCCACGCAGGATGCCATCTCCATCCTCTTCCATGCTGCCCCTGCCCCGTCCATTACCCACTTACGCACCATCGCTGCGTTGGCAGCCCAGTAGTACCCACAGAGGTTGGGCAACGCCAGCCCCCCCCTATCCCTGACCCGCTCCAAAAACACCCTTCTCACCCTCAGGAGTCCCATGCACCCATACAAATCCCGTAATACTCCTATTGACCCTCCTAAAAAAGGCCTTCGGGATAAGGATGGGGAGGCACTGGAACAGGAACAAAAACCTTGGGAGCACCGTCATGTTGACGGACTGCACCCTGCCCGACAGCGGCAACATGTCCCATCTTTTGAACTCCTCCATTTGCTCCACCAGCCTTGTGAGGTTAAGCTTGTGAAGGGCCCCCCAGCTCCTAGCCACCTGGACTCCCAGGTACCGAAAGCTCCTCCCCGCCCTTTTCAGCGGGAGCCTACCAATCCCCTCCTCTTGATCCCCCGGGTGCACGACGAACAGCTCACTCTTACCCAGGTTGAGCTTGTACCCAAAAAAGCCCCCAAATTCCCTAAGGATCTGCATCATGGCCGGCATTCTCTCCCCCCCCCCCCCCCCCCCCCCGGGTCCACCACATAAAGCAACAAGTCATCTGCGTATAATGACACTCGGTGCTCCTCTTCCCCCTCCCCTGCACCAGACCCCTCCAATTCCTTGACTCCCTCAACGCCAGGGGCTCAATTGCCAACGCAAAGGGGACAGGAGACACCCCTGCCTCATCCCCCATTACAACCGAAAGTACTCCGATCTCCTCCTATTCGTGGCTACGCTCGCCATCAGGGCCTCATATAGCAGCCTCACCCAACTGACAAACCCCTCCCCGAGCCTTTCCAGCACCTCCCACAAGTACCCCCACTCAACCCTATCAAAGGCCTTCTCCGCGTCTAATGCTACCACTATCTCCGCCTCCCCTTCTACCGCCGGCATCATTATAACATTCAGAAGCCTACGTATATTGGTGTTCAGCTGCCTTCCCTTCACAAACCCCGTCTGGTCCTCATGAATGACCCCCGCACACAGTCCTCTATCCTTGTGGCCAAGATCTTTGCCAACAGCTTGGCATCCACATTTAACATCGAGATAGGCCTATATGATCCACACTGTAGGGGGTCCTTGTCTCGTTTAAGGATCAAGGAAATAAGCGCCCGTGACATGGTCTGAGGCAAAGCACCCCCCCCCCCCCCCCTCGCCTCATTAAATGTCCTAACCAACAGGGGGCCCAACAGGTCTGCATACATTTTGTAATATTCAACCGGAAACCCATCCTGCCCCGGCGCTTTCCCCGACTGCATGCTGCCTATCCCTATGATCAGCTCAGTCGGCGCCCCCAGCCCCTCCACCTTCGGAAATCTCAGCCTATCCAAGAAGCGCCCCATTTCCCCCCCCCCCCCCCCCCCCACCGGGGGCTCGGACCGGCACAGTTCCCCCTGAAGACCCCATTAATGTCCACCCCCCTTCGCACCATAATGCCTCCCCTATCCGTCACTCCACCAATCTCCCTGGCCGCGTCTCGTTTACGTAGCTGATGCGCCAGCATCCTACTCGCCTTCTCCCCATATTCGTACACCGCTCCCTGTGCCTTCCTCCACTGAGCTTCTGCCTTTCCGGTGGTCAGCAAGTCAAACTTGGCCTGGAGGTTACATCGCTACCCCAACAGTCCCTCCTCCGGAGCCTCCGCGTATCTCCTGTCCACCCTCACCATCTCCCCCACCAACCTCTCCCTCTCCACTCTCTCTCTATGGGCTCGGATGGAAATCAACTCCCCTCTAACCACCGCCTTCAATGCTTCCCAAACCGTCCCCACCCGGACCTCCCCATTATCATTGGCTTCTAAGTACCTCTTGATGCACCCGTGAGCCCGCCCACTTTCTCATCCGCCAGCAGTCCCACCTCCAGGCGCCAGAGCGGGCGCTGGTACCTCTCCTCTCCCAGCTCAAGGTCTACCCAGTACGGGGCATGGTCCGAAATGACTGGCCGAATACTCGACATCCTTCACCCTCGAAATCAGCCCCCTGCTCAGGACAAAAAAATCGATCCAGGAATAGGCTTTATGCACGTGGGGAAAGAAATGAATACTCCCTCGGCCTCGTGAACCTCCAAGGATCCACCCCTCCCATCTGGTCCATAAACCCCCTCAACACCTTAGCCGCCGCAGGCCTCCTGCCCGTCCTGGACATGGATCGATCCAATGGGGGATCCAGCACTGTGTTAAAGTTCCCCCCCCCCCCCCAGTATCAGGCCCCCCCCGTCTCTAGATCCGGATTGTGGCCCAGCATACGCCGCATAAAACCCGCATCATCCCAGTTTGGGGCATAGACATTCACCAGCACCACCCGCTCCCCTTGCAACTTGCTGCTGACCATCACATACCTCCCTCCACTGTCAGCCACCACCTTTGACGCCTCAAATGAGACCCTTTTTCCCACTAGAATCGCCACCCCCCTGCTTTTTTGCATCCAGCCCCAAATGAAACACCTGGCCTACCCAGCCCTTCCTCAGTCTAACCTGGTCTGCAACCTTCAGGTGCTTCTCCTGGAGCATAGCCACGTCCGCCTTCAGCCCCTTCAGGTGCGTAAACACCCGGGCCCATTTAGCCCCCTCACATTCCAAGTTATCAGCCGGATCAGAGGGCTCCCTGCTCCCCCTCCCCTGCTGACTAGCCATAACCCGTCCCCTGCACCGTTCCCCACGGTGGGAAACCCCCATCCCGGCCCCCCCCTGCAGACTCCAGCTCCTTCCTGGCCATTTCAGCAGCAACCAGTACACCCCCCAGGCTAGGACCCCTCCCAGCCACGTTACTCCCTCCGTAGCACTCCCGTGAGCCAGCTAACTTCTGACCTCGGCAGCTCCCGCCACGCCTCCGACCCCTCCCAACGTGGGGCTACTCCTCCTCCCCCAGACCCATCAGCAGACCCTCCTCCTCCCCCTCCTGCTCTTGCGCGGGAAAAAAAGTCCGCGCTTCTCAGCTCCGACCCCACCCCCATCCATCCTCAGCGCGGGAAACAGAAGAAAAGCCCGCGCTTTCCCTCTGCCCGACCCCGCAAAAAAAAGACAGCACCCTACCCGCCCTAGAAACGACCCACAACCAGCTTAAAACAGCATAAAACAAAGACCCTTCCCACCAAAAGTTAACAGTTATTTACAAACCCCTGACCCTCAGTCAGAGACCAACTTCTCGGCCCGCACAAAGGCCCACGCCTCCTCCGGGAACTCGAAGTAAAAGTGCCGGTCCTTGTAGGTTACCCACAGACGTGCCGGCTGTAACATGCCAAACTTCACACACTTTCTGTGGAGCACTGCCTTCGTCCGGTTGTAACCGGCCCTCCGCTTGGCCACCTCCGCACTCCAGTCCTGGTACATCGGCACTACCGTGTTCTCCCACTTGCTGCTCTGCTCCTTCTTGGCCCACCTAAGCACGCACTCTCGGTCAACGAACCAGTGGAACCGCACCAGCACCGCCCGTTGCGGCTCATTCGGTTTGGGCCTCCTCCAGCTCCAGGGGCCCCTGGATGGACCCAACTCCCATCAGCGCGTTCAACAAGACGACCACATAGGCCCCCAGGTCTGACCCAGCCCCTCTGTGCAGCCCAGGATCCACATATTTCCGGTTCTCCAACTCCTCGAACCGCTCCTGCCACTTCTTGTGGAGCGCCTCGTGCATCTCCACCTTTACCGCGAGGGCTGCAGTCTCACCCTCTCTTTCGGAGGCTTGCTGTCTGAGCTCCCGGATCTCCACCCCTTGGGCTGTCTGCGTCGCCAGCAGCTTGTCCGTATTCGCCTTCAGCGAGTCCAGCAGCTCCACTTTGAGCTCCTGAAAACAGTGAAGGAGAGTCTCCTGCTGCACCTGCGCCCACTGCCTCCATTCCTCGAGGCCTCTGCCGGCCGCCATCTTGATTCTCTTCCCCCGCTTTTTCTTAGGCGCTGCCACCGTTATTCTGCTGGCCCCACTCCTGGTCAAGACCATAGACCACTGGAGATCCGCTGCAGACACCTTCCCACGTCTGGAACCGTCGAGCAAGTACCGCTGGGGTCCTTAAAAGAGCCCAAAAGTCCGTTCCTGGCAGGAGCTGCCGAACGTGCGGCTTAGCTCCGCATAGCCGCAACCGGAAGTCTTGTCTCCAGTCATTTTGAGGCATCTTTTCTAGCACTTCATGATCAGTGATGTGTAGTTTAAAGGGATATCAAAATATTAAGTATTTGGAGAACTTGTTTAAGCTCTTCAATCAATTGGATGCCATACTTATCCACTTTAAGATGCTACAGCATGAAATTCCAGTGTGAAGGAGTTACTGCATTGCTTCTAGAAAATTGAATGCAGCTCTCCTTTATTCTGACTAATGGTGACAATCTTATTTAAGTATAAGTAAAAGGACACTAGCTTGTCAAACATGGGGAAACTTTCAGTAAGTGTGTGGTTTTGAGCCAGTTTAAGTAGCAGCACACAGCATCCTGATTTTGTATTCCTAATTGATGGACCCCCCATCCCTGCCTATCTGCACACCTCCAGAAGATGGCTCTCTACTTGTGTATTTGTAGGCTGAAACGATTTTAAGATTCTTAAAGCCAGATAACTGGCTTAATTAGCTAAAAGTTGGTTACTTTAATACTAAAAATTTAAACTAGAATTAGTAATTACATAATTCTTCTGTTCAGATAAATATTGGTTTAAAATATAGTCCGTTTTTACAGCTGGAAAAAAAGCCTCTTTGGCGCATGTTTATGCTGGCCAGATAATGAATGTAAATTAAACACCGTACTGGACCAGTGCAGATTTATGTGGCACATCACACTGAATACAAGTTTTTAGTTACAAAAACAACCTTTGACGCTCAGTCTCCTAGATGATTGCGAGACAGCACTACCAACATCTACACCCCAGTCACCTCGGAACATTGAATACAATATGTCAGACATGGGCTTATGTACGATGTGCTGAGGTTCCCATGTTAGGGTTTACTTGACAATTGCCCAAAAATCTAACATCCTCAGGACAATTGCTCTGAACCATCTGACGGAAGCAAATTAAATTGCTAACTTCAGATGGTGCTCAAGTTTTTTTTTTCCCATTTAACTCCAGAGTACTTAAACACCAAGCCTCGCATGGGACGATCCCCCAACCCCAAATTCCCTAAACTTTAACTTATCCTGCTCCCTGTATATTGTCCCTTTAAACCTCCCCTTTCTGGCAGCTACTGCTGTAAAGAGGGGAGTGACTTAGCTGCCTGAGCCCCAGTTGCTCCATGATGATCCTGCCAGGGGCCACCGTTGTTGCTCCTGTCCCACCCAGCCTAATGAGGAAGGATGAGCGAGATGCCTAGCACGGGTGAAGTCTGACAAGAGTTGTAATCTGCGGAAGGTACAGACCATGATGTCCCTTTGTCAGAGCCATGCTGACTATCCTGGATTAATCCTTTTCTCCCCAAGTGGAGATTAATTCTATCTTTCAGAATCTTTTCCAATAGTTTCTCTACCACTGAAATTAGACTCACTGGCCTGTAATTTCTGTTTTGTCCCTGTCACCCTTGAATAATGGCACCACGTCAGCTTTCCTCCATTCTCGCACCTCTCCTGTGAGCTGAGAAGATTTGAAATTAATCTCTGGTCTGCTTTATATTGGCAGTTTTTCAAGGCATGAGTAGTTTTACTGATGCAATTGGTACAATAATTAAAACATGTCATCAATTGCACAGCTAACTGCTTGCTTTCCTAAGAAGTCAGGGGGGTGAATGTCTGGAATGAGCTGCCAGAGGCAGTAGTAGTGGGTACAATTTTGTCTTTTTAAAAAGCATTTACAGTTAGAGGGATATGGCCAAATGTGGACAATTTTGACTAAGTGGTTTAAAAACTGGGTGGCATAGACAAATTGGGCTGAGGGGCCTGTTTCCATGCTGCAAACCTCAAAGATTCTAATGTGTGCACTTTAATTGCACAAGTTCCTTCCATTCCTGTACATGCAAGCTTCTGGAAAGAAGGGGGTGGGGGACGGTGGTGGTGTGGGCATGATGAGACAATGCCTTGCACATTGCTGGAGGGAGGGGAAAGGAAGAGACTTCCATTTATCAACCGAAACAGAGGGGCCTGTGTGCCACATGTTTTGGAAGGGATGCAAAGTGAATAATCTGGATCCAGTGTGATTTTTAACAAATACATATATTCTTCCATTGGATATGGGCATCATTGGAAAGGCCGGCATCCCAAATTCTTCGGGTAAATTTCTACTGCACCACCTCCAAAGTCTTAATTCCTTTGAAATGTGCCCAGAACTGGACACAGTATTCAAGGTAGCACTTAATTTTGTGTTATACAGGTTTGGCATTATGCCCTGTTTTTACAGCACACGTATAAAACTTCATGTTTTTATTAACTGATGTATTTTAACATAACCTGCTACCTTTGATTATGTCTGTGTGAATTGCCAGGATACCCTCAACTTGCACCCCTTGAAAATTGCACCACTTACCATGGTCATGGTCTTCCCACTTTACCAAAATGTATCTCACCACCCTGCATTGAAATTCATCTGGCATATGTCTACACAATCTGTTCGCCTGTATTAGCTTGAAGTCTATTATCTTTGCTCATTGTTTATTACTGTTATTTGCAAATTTCAAAACTTGTCCTCTACCCTTAAGTCAAATTCAAAAAATTTATATTCAAAGAAGCAGTGGTTTTAAGTATTTCCCTGCAGGTTGCCATTGTATACATCTCTCCAATTTAAAAAAAAAGGCATCCTTACCTGGTTCTATTCCTTCTCCAATTTTGTATCCAAGCTGCTATTGCCTCCTATGTATCATCTTTTTGAAAATCCATACAAATGTCAACTGCATTAATGGTAGCCACACCATGTCATAAAAAATCCATTAGCCCTGAACAAGAGTCTTATTAGGCTGCAATGCCTGTTTGCATTCATTACTAATACATCAGCCAACTGTTGATGACAGTATTGGCAGGAATGACTACTGCAGTTCTTTGGAGACGAAGCTAAATCTTTTACACTGCATACCTCCATGTTGCTACTGTGCTAAATAGGATACATTCATAAGAGTTTAAGCAGCTCAAACCTGGCAACCATGAAGCAGTGTCAGCCATCAATCACTGCATGTCCCGAACAGCATGCCTGGAACAGCATCAACCTTACCTAACAAGAAAAGCAAGCGTAGAACAGCAACCTTACCTAACAGTGAGGTGCCAATCTGGTTATGTTGCAACACAGACTACATGCATCTAGGCCATCCCACAACCAAAGCGGTTAACTCAAAGCTGATTCCTTCTCCCAACCAGTTGTTTCAATGAATGGCCCTTGTCTCTGGTGCCAGAGCACCGAGAAAATGTGTTGGCCGTTTCTAAAACTATTAAGTTGTTTTCCGATGGACTAATCTACTGGTGGGCATTATTTTGAATCATTAGTCTTGAGCACAGCTAGAATTTTATTATGCAACAGTTTAATGATTTAATTCAAACATTAAAAACCTGAATTACAGAAAAATTATGAAGCGAATGATCTAGAGCAGGAACACTGCTTTTGTTGATTTATATTAACCTAAAGGGTACAATTTCAAAATTTGAAAATGATGCAAGATTTGGTACTGAGGGGGATAGTGATTGACTTAATGAGGATACAGAGAGGCGGCGGGAATTGGAAGACAGATTAATGTAGAGCTGTGAAGTGATCCATTTTGGTGAAGAACGAGGAGAGATGACATAAAATAGAGGGTACAATTATAAAGGAAATGCAGGAGCAGAGGGGACCGGTGTGTACGGGGATATACATCATTGAAGATGGAACGAGAGGTTGTGAGAAAACAGTAAAATTGTATTGAAGTCTAGATTTTATACATAGGGGCACAGAGTACAAAAACAAGTACGTTGTAAACCTTCATAAAACACCACCTCAGCAGGAAGGATATGAAGGTTTTTCAAACGGTGTAAAAAAAAAACATTTACGAGAATGGTTCTGGGGATGTGATTTCAGTTATGTGGCTAGATAGGTGAAGCTGGGGTTGTTCTCCTTGGAGAAGAGAAGGTTTAGCACAAATTTGTTCGACGGGGAGAAACTGTTCCCTCTTGCAGAAGTCGAGAACCAGAGGTAACATGAGGAAAAACCCATTTCTGTTGCAAGGGGTTTGGAATGCACTGCCTGAGCATGTGGTGGAGACATATTCAATTGTTTTCAAAAAGGCAAGTGGACAATTACCTGAAGGAAAAAGATTTTGCAGGGGAGACGTTGGAGGAATGGGACAAGCTGAGTTGCAGTTGCAGAGAACGGACACAAAGACAATGTGCTGAATGGCCTCCTGTGCTGTGACTAGCCATCTGGGATGGCCACTCACAAAGGGAAATATGGTCAATCCAGGATTCAGGCAAACTCGGAGCTTGTGTATATATTTGCTAACAGAGAACCAGACAGTATCGACACCCCTAGCCAATTTGCATTCTAATGGCCCATTTCCCCAGGACAAAGGACTCTTACTCGGATATCAGATACAATTCCAGACACATCAGCCACTCTCTTTACCCAGGAAGCCCAAACAGCCACGGTCAAGGGCTCGCCCCTTTATTGGCTCAAATTGAAGGAATAATTGAAGCCTGCCGAATTATTGGGTCCAAAGCTAAGGACAGCTCAAAATAGCGCAAAACCCCCAAAGGATAAAGAGAGACACTGCCATGTGTTCGATCTCTTTTGGCCCTGGCACACCGGCACTCTTCGGCCCGGCCTATACCTGAAGCCAACTGCAGCACCACGACCAGAAGCAAGTTCAAGATCCAACGATCGCTAATGGACGAATGAGCCCAGCAGAACCAAAGTTACTTCTCCAGACCCAGCCACTCCAGATCCGAACAAAGGCCTTGTTCCTCTGCCAAAGCCGGGTGCCTGAAGTTAAGTACAGGTTGTTGTAGTGTTAGGTATAATTTAGCTTGTAGTGTTTTTACGTTGCATGTGTGAGTTAATCTTGTGTGTAAATAAACTATTATTGAACTTGAACTAACCGACTGGTCGTTGGGTCTTTGATCGATATCAGGTTGAACCTTGTGGTGGTATCATTTGATACCTGGCGACTCTGAAAGCAATATCCTCATTCATAACGGTCAGACTAATATCTGACTAAAGTACTGCCCTTCCCCTGGCCCCGCCCCCTTCCTACCCTAGCCTGGGAAAAAGCCCCCGCTTTCCACCCAAGCCGGCCCCGCCCCCTCTAGCGCAGCTCCCTTTTTGCAACCTAACCCCAACTCCCCATCCCTGGGCCTCCAACCCCCCTCTTCCTCCGCTGGGCCTTGCCCCTCCAACTCCAACGCCCACACTCTCACAGCCCTCACATCAAATCCATTCACCCAACCCCACCCAGCACCAAACAAAGACAGAACATTCCCAAAAGACAGTAACCCACGACAAACCCTCAGTTCGAGTCCAACTTTTCAGACTGAATAAAGGTCCACACCTCATCTGGCTTCTCAAAGTAATGTTGTCGATCCTGAAATGTGACCCACAATCGTGCTGGCTGCAGCATCCCGAACTTCACCCCCTTCCGATGGAGAACCCCCTTAGCCCAATTGAAACCAGCTCTCTTCTTGGCCACCTCCGCACTCCAATCCTGGTAGATTCGGATCTCCATATTATCCCACCTGCTGCTCCGTTCTTTTTTGGCCCATCTCAGGACGCACTCCCTCTTCATGAAGCAGTGGAACCTCACCACTACAGCCCTTGGCGGCTCGTTGGCTTTGGGTCTCCTTGCCAGGACTCGATGAGCCCCGTCCAGCTCCAGGGGCCTCGGGAAAGCTCCCGCACCCATCAACGAATTGAGCATCGTGACCACATATGCCCCGGCATCGGACCCCTCCACTCCCTCAGGGAGACCCAGAATCCGAAGGTTCTTCCTCCTCGACCGATTCTCCAGGTCCTCCAATTTATTTTGCCACTTCTTATGCAGCGCCTTGTGCGCCTCCACCTTCACCGCCAGGCCCAAGATCTCGTCCTCGTTCTCCGAGGCTTTTTGCCGCACCTCCCGGATCGCCGCCCCTTGGGCCTTCTGGGTCTCCACAAGCTTCTCGATCGACGCCTTCATTGGCGCTAGCATTTCTGCCTTCAGCTCCACAAAGCAGCGTTTGAGGAACTCCTGCTGCTCCTGTGACCATTGTGCCCATGCTGCTTGGTCTCCACCCGCCGCCATCTTGCTTCTCCTCCCTCGTACTTTTCGCTGCACTAAAATCACTTTCTTGACTGCTCCACTCCTGGTCCAATCCATACAGTGCCGGGGGAACCATACTGTCACCTTCCCACACTGGGAACCGTCGAACAAATGCCATTGGGGCCCCTCAAAAGATCCAAAAATTCCGTTCCTAGCGGGAGCTGCCGAACGTGCGACCTACCCCGGCATAGCTGCAACCAGAAGCCTTCTTATTCATTTATAAATGCATGGTGCATGAATGCATCTATAAACCTGTCACACATCTTAATAATATTGTCATGGGCACTTTATCCACCTGATTTACTCTATCACCCTTATAATCACTTTATTATTTACATTTCATGACCAGAAAATTGCTTTGGTCTGTCGGCTCCATTTTGTCCTATTTTGTCTCTGGCGCCTCCTATTAACATCCGGATAGTAAGCTCTCCTTTGCTGATTGGCCATTAATTATACCCCTCACTTGACTACTTTCCACTGATCTCAGTGGAATACACTTTAATAATTGTCTGACTGCATCTTCAATCTGTAAGATTAATGTTGATTTTAATCCTCCAGGAGTAACACATGCAGGGGGATTTGGCTCATTGATGGCAATAGAGCTGGATGGAAATCCTCCCGCATACAAATGGGATTGTATGGTAAGTGACGCAGAGGTGCCAGGATCATCTTTAACGATTTCTACCTACATTATTATGGTGGGGGTAGTGCAAGCAAACAGTGACAACATTGTTCTTCAACAAGAGTTTAGCAGGGGGATGTGCTTAACAATTGACCAGCAACATGATTTTACAATTTTCTTTAGGTCCAGCTACTCTACAGTACCCCTGGTACGAAGTGGTTGCGAAACCAACCAGAAACCATGTCCCTGGTTACTCAGGCTTTTATTTGTATAATAGTGAACAGTTCACATACCCGTGAAGCTCCTGGCCACTTGTTTTCCTCAATTGCAGACATTGCATATCCCAGCCACATTGGCACAACCAAGGACAAGTCAAATTATCCTCAACACCCGTTGATGCACTCCTAATAGTCACGCACACTCAAGCTTCAACTCCCAAGCTTTTCAGATCTTCAGCATTGCCAAGCAAAACACCACTACTTCTTAAAAAGCCCAGAGGAAGGCGTCACCAACCTTTGGATGCCTGTTCACATCTTCAGAATTTCTTTCAAGCTCACTTTGCTTCAAGTCTGTTCTTCTTGCAGCTCTTTCTTTAACTTGAAACTTTCTCTACCTTTACTTCTGCAAGAACTGGGACCATTCACCTGTCCCGCTGGCTGTGACCTGCTCACTAGGCCACCTCCTCCGTTCTGCCGCTCTTGCTCAAATCACTTCACCATTTGGCCGGGGTTTGGTCCCTTTAAGGCCGATTCTTATACGCATGCATTCATGCAGGGCCGCTCCGAGCCGAAAGATAGAAAGGCAAACTGCGCATGTCCAACCCAGTTCCCACCAGGCGCGTGCGCACCAGACCTCGGAGGAACCGGTGCTGTTGAGGGGCAGGGGGCGCTGTCGCTGGTTCCAGGAGATGGCGAAGCGGTATCCCGACATGTTCCAGCAACAGTGCACCAATGTGTGCAATAAATCTATCAGAGTGAAATAAGAAGGAAAAATAATATCAAAAACCTCGAGTGATGCAAAAGAGTTCATTAGGATGACTACAGAGTCTACAGAAACAGTAAAAGGTCAAAGAAGAACTTGTAAAACGATAACACTATAAAATACAATATTAAGTTACTATTCTTGTCGTTCAATAGTAAGAAGGTCGGTGAAGAGATGAAAATAAGTTGAACCTGAGCACAAGATAGCATAACAAATGCTTCCTTTCCAAGTGAATATTAGCAAAAAATAATGATCACCGCGCTCTCAGCAGCAAAATTCCAAATAGAACTAATTTCCGCACAAATAAACCAGAAGCCCGAGACGGACGAAAGAGGTTCAAAACAAATTGTTCTTCATGGGAATAGTGTGAGGGAGAGAGGGAGCCTACTGAGAAGATGTGTGAAACATTAATTGGCCTTTTTGAGGGGCTTGATCATCACTAGGGGCTGGTGATGGGGTTGTGTACAGGCTGCCAACATCCCTATATATGTAGAGCTCTCGGTTTTGCTTCTGAACCAACCTCCTGCTGCTGATCCTAATTGCAAGGCCAACGTGGGGGCCCAGCAATAGACTGCTTTCTCTCAGATCGTTCCAGAGGCTGACACAAGCTTCATTGGGAGCAGGATATGATACTAATGCTCAAGAATTTTATACGTCTGGAAGATTTTGGTCTTTGTCTTGGTTGATGTTAAGCTTCTTGCGTGCAGTTGGAGCTTCACTCATCCAGGCAAGGGAAGGGTGTTCAGGCATATGTTTAACTCATTCCTTGGAAATAACAGTCAGGCGTTGAGGGGCCAGGAGGTACATTACTCACCTTAGAATTCCAAGCCTCTGATCTGCTCTTGTCGTTACAGAATGTCCATCACTGGTCAGTGGTAATCCCCAGGATGTTAATATTGGGAGATTTGGCAATTATGTTGTTGACTGTCAAGGGGAAATCTTGTTGGAGATGGTCAGTGATTGGCACTTGTGTGGCATGAATGTTACTCGCCATGTATCAGCTCAGACCTGAATATTGTTTAGGTCTTGTTGCAAGCAGGCACAGACTGCTTCAGTATCTGAGGAATCGCAAATAGTACTGAACACTGCAATCATCCGCTTCTCACCTTAACTTGAAGAGACCATTAGTGAAGCAATTGTGGATAATCCTCAGACACTATCCTGAGGAATTCCTGCAGTGGTGCCCTGGGACTGAGATGATTGGCTCCAAACAACCACAACCATCTTCCTTTGTGCTAGGATGACTTCAACCAATAGAGAAAGTTACCTCTGATTCCCATTTTCAAGTTCAGGGGTTTAAGTATAAAACATATTTCAGGAAGAATATTTCTAAAACTAATTACTATCAAGTATCAGAAATCTTGATAGTTAAACTGCATCTTAGGTTTTTTGCGAATCTATGCCTAAATTATGTGCATTAAGTTATATAGTGCATATCAGGCATATGGACTGTACTTTTGTCGCATTATCAGTTGGGACCAACAATGTTTAAAAATAAATAACTTCAGTCAATAGCTGAAAGTTTTGCATCAGTATTTCACATTTACTGTAACAAATGACAAAAAAACCCACTAGTAATTAAACACTACCTTGTAGACAACTTGTACTTTAAACCACAAAAAGAATAGCCCCTTCTTAGCCCAATTGAAAAACTAAAATACACAGGTATATCTCCCACTGCCCTTTACATAGACATTAAATTTTCCAAGAATGAATTCAAAATGATTCTTAGTTCCTGTTCTTTTTTTCTCAGTCTGGCAACTTGCAATCTTAGAACTGTCTTTCACAGTGAGATTTTCTTTTCCCAGAGATTATCCCTCTAGCCCAAGCTAGACAACTCATCCTGCTTCATTTTCATTCCCCGCAAATTTGAGCTTTACAATCTGGGTGGAAGTCCTACCTGCAAGGTGAACTGTAGAGACATTTTGGTTTCTAGCTGTTCTGTCTCCCTGGATCTTGGCAGACAAAAAAAAATCATCATCTGTGATAATGTCACGACGCCTATAACCTAAGCTTTACAGTGGCTTCCTCTGGGTCCTTCCTCGTGACAATGTGAATTATATGGGCCTTGTATCTTGGTAAAAATCCTAATTAGCTATTCTTGAGACTCCCTATCACCTTGGAACTAAATTGGCAATCTGATATTCTGAACACTTCCTGCACTTTGGGGACTTATCTGTCTTGAATGTAATTTAAAGAGTATCCAATTCATTTTTTCCAATTAAGGGGCAATTTAGTGTGGCCAATCCATCTACCCTACACATCTATGGGTTGTGGGGCAAAACCCACGCAAACACGGGGAGAATGTGCAAATTTCACAAGGACAGTGACCCAGAGCCGGGATTGAACTGAGACCTCGGTGCCATGAGGCAGCAGTGCGAACCACCGTGCGCCACCGTGCTGCCCTCTGTCTTGAATGTAATTTACAATCTACTGCCATTGTCTCCAAGTGTAAACATTTTGCACCTTTTCCCCTGTAAAACAATCTGAGCCTTCCTTTGATCTCTTACAATCAAACCACCCACATCTATTGTCAGGCAGACGCAGAACAGGTCAAATGAGAACTCCTTCCTTTTCATCTTTAGATTGAAAGAAACGGCCACAAAACATAATTATGAGGTTTAAAAGATTAGGGTTAGGGTTAACAGTAGTTAAGTTTCATAAGTGTGCAGAGTAGTTATTTGCTTCTATGTGATTCGTTTTTAAAAACTAATGGAGTATTTTTGCAGTACTGGTTAGTTGCCACTGTATGTCACTAATGTACTTATTTTACGTGGTCAACAGGAGGCCTACTTCCAAATCTCTGGCAGCCCTTGATCTAGCCGCTCAGCAGCATGTCGAGTAATTTTGCAACTTTTTATTCCCATTCCAAGGCCCCAAACCCATGTCTGACTATTGTGTCCAAAGATTGGAGCACAAACATGCCAGTTCTGTAACATTGATACTGTGATGCAACATTTCTCATTCACATTAAAGGACGAGTATTTAAATGTTTCTAGCATTGTGTGGTGAATGTATTGCTGTAACAATTCACCATATGCTTATCTGTATTACGCTGTTGCCCATATGGGCTCCACCGATGGACCATTGCATGGTATTACCTATAATGTAGCATGCTGGGGCCTGTGTGGGCTCTGCCCCTGACTCCACCCCTTGAGGGGAGGTATAAAGAGCAGTCGCCCTGTAGGCGGCTCCCACTAACAGACCAGTCGCAGGCAGGCACTGTTCTAGTTGTTTAAAGCCACAGTTTACTTCTACTCCTGGTTTCGTGTGAATTGATGGTCGCATCACATAACAAATAAATTTAATCTCAGGCAAAATATATTTAGTTAAAGTTTAGTCCATGGGCAGCACAGTGGCACAGTGATTACACTGCTGCCTCACCTCAGCGCCAAGGACCCGGGTTGAATTCCAGCCTTGAATCACTGTGTGGAGTTTGTACGTTCTCCCTATGTCCACATGGGTTTCCTCCAGGTGCTCCGGTTTCCTCCCACAGTCCAAAGATATGCAGGTTAGGTGGTTGACCATGATAAATTGTCCCTGAGTGTGGCAGGGACGTGCAGGTTAGGTTATGGGGTTACGGGCATAGGCGAGGTGGATGGGTGTGTGGACCTGGTAGGGTGCTCTTTTAGGGGTTTAGTGCAGGATTCTATTCTAATTCTTATTCTTTTATTTAAATGTTTTTAATTAAAGCTTTTTCAAACAGAACTTTTACATAACTAATAACAGAAAAATAAACTTTAAAATATTTGACAAAACTAGGTGGCTGTTGTCATTATACAAAAAGAAAATATACATTAAATAGACCGTTCCCCCACCTGAACCCCACCCCCCCCCCCCCCCCCCCCCCCCCTCTCCAGTTGCTGCTGCTGCTGACAATTTACCGCTCCCCTAGAAAGTCAAGGAAAGGTTGCCACTGCCAGGACAATCCTAGCAAGGACCCTCTCAAGGCAAACTTTATTCGCTCCAGGCTGAGAAACCCAGCCATGTCACTAACCCAGGTCTCCACACTCGGGGATTTCGAGTCTCTCCACATTAACAAAATCTGTCTCCAGGCTACCAGGGAGGCAAAGGCCAAAACCTCGGCCTCTTTCGCTTCCTGCACTCCCGGATTCTCTGACACCCCAAAGATCACTATTGTTGGACTCGGCTTCACCCGCGTGTCCAAGATCTTGGACATAGCCCTCGCAAAGCCCTGCCAGAATTCTTCAAGCACCGGGCATGCCCAGAACATATGGACATGGTTAGTCGGACTCCCTGAACACCTCGCACAGCTGTCCTCCACCCCGAAGAACTTGCTCATTCTCGCCGTCGTCATGTGTGCCCAGTGAATTAAGCTGAGCCTGGCACATGATGATGAGGAATTTACCCTGCCCAGGGCATCAGCCCACAGGCCTTCATCCAGCTCCTCACCCAGCTCCTCCTCCCACTTGCCCTTCAGCTCCTCCACTGAGGCTTCCTCCGCCTCCTGCAGCTCTTGGTATATGCCCGACACCTTCCCCTCTCCTACCCAGATGCCAGACACCACCCTGTCCTGTATCCTTCGAGGGGGTAGCAACGGAAATGTCCCCACCTGTTTTTTGAGAAAGTCACAGATTTGGAGGTATCTGAAGGGATTTCCCGGGGTAGGCTGAACTTCTCCTCTAGCGCCTTCAAGCTAGGGAAAGTCCCACCTATAAACAGGTCTCCCATCCTTCTAATGCCTGCCCTATGCCAGCCTTGAAACCCCCCTGTCTATCCTGCCCGGAGCAAATTTATGATTGTTCCGTATCGGGGTCCAAACTGAGGCCCCTTCCTCCTTCCTGTGCCTCCTCCACTGACCCCAGACCCTCAGTGCCGGTATCCCCACCGGGCCTGTGGTGTATCGTGCCGGCGAGAATGGCAGCAGTGCCATTACTAGTGCCCCTAGGCTGGTGCCTTTGCATGACGCTGCCTCCAGCCGCCCCCATGCCTACCCCTTCTCCATTACCCATTTCCTAATCATGGCCACATTAGCCGCCCAATAGTAGCTACAGAAGTCTGGCAGTGCCAACCCTCCTCCCCCCCCCCCCCCCCCCGACTGCGCTCCAAAACAGCCTTTTAACTCGCGGGTCTTGTTTGTCCACACAAATCCCGTAATAATCCTGTTCAGCCGGTTGAAGAAGGATTTGGGGATGAAGATGGAAAGGCACTGAAAAACGAACAGGACTCTGGGGAGAACCGTCATCTTCACAGTCTGCACCCTTCCCGCCAGTGAAAGCGGGAGCATGTCCCACCTTTTAAAGTCTCCCTCCATCTGCTCTACAAGCTGAGATAGATTGAGCCTGTGTAAGGCATCCCAGTTCCTAGCCACCTGTATACCTAGGTAACGAAAACTTCTCTCCACCATTTTGAGCGGGAGCTCCCCAGTCTCTCCTCCTGACCCCTAGCGTGGATTACAAATAGCTCACTTTGCCCCATGTTCAACTTGTATCCCGAGAAGCTTCCAAAGTCCCTTAGGATCCGAATGACCTCCTCCATCCCCTCTATCGGGTCCGAAATATACAATAGAAGGTCGTCTGCGAAGAGGGAAACAAGGTGCTCCTACCCCACCCCCCCAGACCAGGCCCCTCCAGTTCCTCGAAGCCCTCAGCGCTATGGCCAATGGCTCAATTGCCAGGGTAAATAGTAACGGGGATACGGGGCACCCCTGCCTCATCCCTCGATGCAGTCTAAAATACTCTGGCCTCAGCCGGTTCGTGGATACACTCGCTACGGGGGCCTGATACAGTAACTTGACCCACCCTGTGAATCCTTCACCAAATCCAAACCTACCTAACACTTCCCACAGGTACTCCCATTCAACCCTGTCAAAGGCTTTCTCTGCATCCATTGCAGCCACTACTTCTGCGTCTCCTCCATCTGAGGGCATCATAATGATATTCAGGAGCCTCCTCACATTTGTGTCCGATTGTCTGCCCTTCACGAAACCCGTCTGGTCCTCCTCAATCACTCCCGGGACGCAGTCCTCTATTCTGGTAGCCAAAATGTTTGCCAGCAGTTTGGCATCCACATTCAGGAGCGATATCGGCCTGTAGGACCCATAGTGAAGCAAATCCTTCTTCCTCTTCAAAATGAGTGAGATCAGTGCCTGCGACATCGTCGGGGGGGGGGGGGGGGGGGGGGGTGGTTCCTCTCTCCTTTGCCTCGTTAAAGGTTCTTAGCAGGAGTGGGTTCAGTAGCTCCAAGAATTTCTTATAGAATTCTACAGGGAAGCCACCTGGACCCGGGACCTTGCCCGACTGCATACTTGCTGGGCACTTAACTATCTCCTCCAACTCAATCGGGGCCCCCAGTCCCTCCACCAGATCTTCGTCCACCCTTGGGAACCTCAATTGATCCATAGATTGCTTCATCCCTTCCCCTCCCCTCGTGGGTTCTGACTTGTACAGTTTACAATAAAAATCCTTGAAGACTTAATTGATCTTCTCTGGACCAAAAACCGTATTGCCCTCCTTATCCCTCACTCCCCCGATCTCCCTGGCCGCATCTCTCCTGCGAAGCTGGTGCACCAGCATCCTACTTGCTTTCTCCCCATACTCGTAGACTGCCCCCTTCCACCTGCCTCAGCTGCGCCTCCACCTTACCCGTGGTCAGCAAATCAAACTCCGCCTGCAATCTCCAGCGTTCCTTTAGCAGCCCTTCCACGGGGGTCTCCGCGTACTTCCTGTCTACTCTAAGTATCTCTCCCACCAGCCTCTCCCTTTCCGCCCTCTCCCTCTTCTCTCTGTGGGACCTAATAGAAATTAACTCCCCTCTAATAACTGCCTTCATAGCCTCCCAAACCGCTGCTGCTGTTACCTCCCCTGTGTCATTCGTTATCAAATAGTTCTGGATGCTCCTCCTTATCCGCCCACGCACCTCCTCATCCGCCAGCAGCCCCACATCCAGTCTCCAGAGAGGGCGCTGCCCCCGCTCCGCTCCCAGTCACAAGTCCACCCAGTGCGGGGCATGGTCTGAGGCCGCAATGGCCAAATACTCAACCCTCTCCACCTTCGGGATTAACGCCCTGCTCAACACAAAAAGTCAATCCGCGAGTAGACTTTGTGGACGTGGGAGAAAAAAGAGAACTCCTTCGCCCTTGGCCGCGTGAATCTCCATGGGTCCACACCCCCCCCATCTGATCCATGAACTCCCACAGGGCCCTGGCCGCCGCCGGTCTCTTTCCCGACCTGGACTTAGACCGGTCCAGTGCCAGATCCAGGACAGTGTTAAAATCCCCCCCCCCATGATTAAGTTACTTGACTCCAAGTTCGGATTTTACCCAACATGCGCCTCATGAATTCCACGTCATCCCAGTTCAGGGCATAGACGTTCACCTGGGCCCCCTGTACCTTGCCACTCACTATTATGTACCTGCCCCCCTTGTCTGCCATGATGCTCCCTGCCTCGAATGCCACCCATTTACTAACCAGAATTGCCACCCCTCTGGTCTTAGAGTCTGGCCCCGAATGGAACCCTGGTACACCCATCCCCTTCTTAACCTCGTTTGGTCAGCGAGTTTTAAGCGCGTCTCCTGAAGCATGGCTACGTCGGCCTTTAAGCACTTTAAATGCGAGAACACGCGGGCCCTTTTGACCGGTTCAGACCCCTCACATTCCACGTGATCAGCCTGGACAAGGGGTTGACCCCCTCACCTCCCTGCCGACTAGCCATCTCCCTTTTTTGGCCAGCCACGTGCCCCCGCCGCCCCCCCCCGCTCGCTCCAGCCCTCCCGCCGGAGGCCCCCCAAACTGACTGTCCATCCGTCCCCAACAGTTGGCTCCCCGTCAGTCAGCAAAGCAGCGCCCCATCCCCACCCCCACCCCCCCATGCCAAGCACCCGCTTAGCACTGATTTCCCCCCCATTGCGCTTCTGTAAGTCAGCTGACCCATGCCGCTCCCGCCTCTATCTCCAAGCTTACTATTGTCTCCTCCTTCGGGCCCTCAACCCCGCTCCCCCACAGGGTAAGAAGGCAAGTGCCAACCAGATTCTTCCCGTGCAACAGAAAACACAACCCGGGCGTTACCCTGAGAGAATCACAGTATAAGACTGGTTACACATCCCCGCCAGAGTGTTTCACCCATGTGCAGCTGCCCCTTAGTTCGAGTCCAGCTTTTCATGTTTAATAAATGCCCATGCCTCGTCCGGCGTATCAAAGTAATGGTGCCTGTCCTGGTACGTTACCCAAAGTCTTCATGTCTGCGAAGCAGCTTCTCCAAAACTCTTGCTGCTTTCTCGACCACTGGGCCCACGCTGCTTGGTCCGCGCCTGCCGCCATTTTGTCCTCCCGGACCCGCTCCGCTCGCTTCCCCGCAATCGCTCTTTTAACAGCCCCGCTTCTGGTTCCCTCCATGCAGCAGTGGGGGGAACCTCTCCAGCGTCCTTTGCCACGCCGGGAATCACCGCCAAAGTGCCGTTGCCGCTCCGTTTAAAGGGCAAAACTCCGATCCATGCGGGAGTTGCCGTGTGCGCGACCTATTCGGACATGGCCGCTACCGGAAGTCCCTTATTCTTATTTGTGTTCTTGTTCTTGTCCCTTTCTAAAATGTTGAGATAAATAGTAAGAAAAAAACCAGTAAAACTTGGTTTACTGTCCTGCACTGAAATAGTCTTTTATATCTTAAAATGGAACTCCATTTCAGACCAGTACTAGTCATTTCCAAGCTTTTGCGAGGCTTTCCTTTTGGGGGTTGGGGAGAAGGGGAGCTGGAGAAGTATAATGGGGCTGGAATCTCCACACCCCGACGCTTAAATTGCGGCCGCGCCGGGGGGGAGAATCCATTTTGACGCACAAATTCGGGACCGGCGTCCGTTCCCCAATTCTCCGGAGCCCGAAAAGCACCATACACGGAGAGTAAGCGGCGCCGTGTATCGCCTACCAGTGCCCATTGCTGGAGGCCTGCCCCACCATTCTCCGCCCCCGACCAGCCAAAGTCCCGACGGCGTGGATCTACTGTGGTCCTGCTGGTCAGGATACTCGCATGGTGGCTGCGGACTCAGTCTGCGACTGCCATGGCCGAGGGCAGGCCGATGGGAGGGCAGGGGGGGCCATATATGGCACCGGATTAATTTTGGGCGGGCGGTCAGGGTCGGATACGCGGCCGATCGGGGACACCATTTGGAGGGTCCAGCTCTGTGGTCTGAGTTCGCTATGGAGCATGGCGTGGCCACTGGAGGCCGCCGCCATGTGCATGCGCAGCCTCTGACCTGGAAGTGCGGGGGCCCATATCTACAGCAAAAGCTGCTAGTGTCACGTCAGGTCCTTGCTAGCCCTCTGCAGAACTTTGAATATGTGGCCCTTTCACACAGTGTTTCTGTCATGAAAGGCCACAGTTTTTACTACTCCGTGGGGACAGTCCCAAAAACAGAGAATCCAGCCCAATTTATTTGGTTAATAGCTACTATTTACTTAATAGTCGCACGTGGCTGGCTGTGTGGAGAGGGGTTGCCAAGATGGCGGCCCCCATGAGTCGCACGTGTTGTTTGGGGGTGGAGTCGGAGTACAGGCCGCAGCATTTCGGGGCCTGTGGGCCTATGGATTCTGGAAACAAGTGATCAGCGCTGCGGGGGAGTTAGGAGAGGAGGCTTGCTTTGCCAGGCAGACCCGGGCATAGTGTCCTTTGCGACCGCAGCTGCTGCAGGTCACGTTACGGGCCAGGCAGTGCTGCTGTGGGTGCTGGGGCTGTCTGCAAAAACAGCACACTGGGGCTGCGTGATGGCTGGGAGGCCGCGCGGCGCAGGCCTGGGACAGTCGCTGGTCGGGGGCCCAGGATGGGGTCGTTTGGTCCACGGGGAACGAGGTGAGGCTGCAGAATGAGACCTCCATAGTGGTAGCTAGTTCAACTGTGTCCTCTAAGTTCTGGGCCCCTTTTTCTAGCAACCGCTGGCGCACATAATTCGATCTGAGGCCTGCCACGTACACATCTCTAACGGCAAGTTCCATGTGCTGTTCAGCTGATACAGCCTGGTAATGACAGCCCTGAGCTAACATCTTTAACTCCCGCAGGAATTCTTCCAACGACTCCGTGGGGCGCTGGCGGCAAGTGTAGCCACCTGGGTTGGCCACTTTCTCACACAAAATGGAAGAACGCAAAGATTGCAGGGTAAAATGGACATTGGCAAAGAAACCAGCAGTCTGCAGAATCCCCTGTATTCTAGCTGCCACAGAAACCCGACAAAATTGTAACTAACAAGCTGCGCATATTAATGAAGCGATTTACGGTGATTCCCAGGCACAATGGACACAACAGTTAAACATTCTATGGAAGGCCAGACCTTTCGGCACCAGTAGAGCCTAAGACAAAGGGCACCAATAAGGTGTAAGGAATCGGCCGGTGATCGAGGGACAGCCCCGTTATTGGGGAAATTCAAATCAATCGATTGGGAAGAGACCCAATCGATTGCAGGTTTATAGAGGGTCCGCCCTGAAGGGTCCGCCTATAAAAGTCAGGTCCCAGAACTGATTCGCTCTCTTAGCCAGCCTCTCCTTGACCAGCTCTCTTGACCAGCTCTTAGCTGGCCCTCCCAGCAGAACATCTTAGCAGCTCTCGAAGAACCTTGAGAAGGAGAGACCTGGCCAACAGCAGCCGCCATCAAGTAAGTGTCATACAACGCACGCTACGAGAATAGAGAATCCTGACCCCCTTAGTCCACACCGACTGGAAGCCTGCGGATCCAGGACAAAGCAAGAGGCCGTTGTTCCCTGATCCGGCAGTTCCCTTATTCCAGATAAGTATTGGCCTGTTAGTGGCAGGATTAGCCTAGTCTTGTAGTTTTATATGCATAATTAGTAGATACTGTATTATAATAAACGTGTCTTGTTTGAACTTACTAACTGGTGTATTGAGTTATTGGTCTGAACTTGAAACTTGTGGCGGTATCTTAACGGTACCTGGAGACTCTAGAGCTAAGGAACGAAACAGAGCCAAATTGAGTGTAAAGCACACTCACCCAGAACGAGCAACACGGGTCGTAAAAATATGGCGCGCGCAGACCTCGTTGATGGGCCTCACGTACATTCGATCTAGCATGGCTAGGGCCCCCGTATACGAGTTGGTACTATTGAGTTGAGAAGATATACGGTGGCTCACCCTTGTGTGCAGTAGACTGAGTTTCTGCTCCTCTGTAGTTTCAGCAGTGCTTGATTCAGCCAGGTAGGCCTTGAAACATCTGAGCCAATGCTGAAAGATTTCTCTTGCCTCTGCAGCCTGCGGGTCAAGTTCTAGTCGGTCAGGTTTGAGGGCTGATTCCATAGTTGTTTCTTCGATTTCTTCTTGTTTCCCAAGACTATTAAATCGATGTGACCATCAATTTACACGACACGTGGTCGGAAGTGAACAGTGGTTTTAATAGTATTACAACTGAGCCTGCCTGCGACGAGATGAACTGGCAGGCAGGCTCACGGTTGCCAAGCTTTATACTTCCGGTTAGTGGGAGGAGCCATGGGCGGAGCCAAGGGTGGAGCCCAATACACACTCCTCATCTCCCCCTATGGGCAGAGCCGCGCAACTGCTCGTATACCGAGCTTACATAGACACAGTACATCAGTATATAATAACAGTGTGAATTACACGGACTGTCATTCGCCTCATGAAGTTTAGTTAATTTTTGAAGTTACTGATAGATAAATCTAAAGTCTGTGGAGCAGGTTAATTGAAATCATCAACTTCTGAATCATAGAATTTACAGTGCTGAAGGAGGCCATTCTGCCCATTGAGTCTGCACTGGCCCTTGGAACAACATTTTAACCAATGACACAAATAAAAATATTCCTCCTATGATTCTGTGATTCATTGTTGATATGTGACCCTGGTCAGTGTTGGCAAGTGTATTCATAAGCAGGCAATAAAAAAGCCCAATGCAATATCCATGCAGACACAATTGGAGGGACTTCTTTGCCTTCCTTGAAAAGCCCAAGTAAAGGTTTATGATTGGTGATGACTGTGAAGTGCCTATCATAAACAAACTGGTGAAACTTTCTGATACCAAAGATGGCGGCTAAGCCTTCGTGAATATTCAATTTCTGCATCAGCCAGGTCCTTGGAACATAGCCAATGGATCTTTCTGTCCCATCATTCATTGTATGTAACAAAACAGTGTCAATTCCATATGGCGATGCATTGCAGGTATTATTTCCTTAGAAGGATCAAAAAGGACTTGTAAACTCTTTGATTGAAGGATTTGTTTCAATTGCTTGAATTCTTCCTTCTGCGATGTTTTCCAATACCATTTTTGGCACTTTTTTTAATAGTGCTAACAGTTGAGGCAGCATTTTAGGTGCTACACCATTGTTGGCCCCAATCTCTGAGAATCATTGGTTTGTGTCAGCAGCCTTGGACTTGGTATTTGGGGACATGGAGGGATGAGGGGTTGGAGCGGTTTGGAGATTTGTTTATCGATGGGAAGTTTGCTGAATTTGAGGAGTGCGTGGGCAAGTACTAGCTCTCAAGAGCTAACCTGTCTCAATATTATCAGGCACACACCTTTGTACGCAAGGAGATTTCTTCCTTCCACTTGCATCTTTGACTTTGTCTATATATATGTTTCTGGAACCCACCTCTTCATTCACCGGAGGAAGGAGCAGTGCTCCGAAAGCTAGTGATTCAAAACAAACCTGTTGGACTTTAACCTGGTGTTGTAAGACTTCTAACTGTGCCCACCCCAATCCGGCATCTCCACATCATTCCTTCCCCTTGACACCTCCGCCCTTGTTGATGGATAGGGTTCTTTCGGTGGTGGATATAGAGGAAGGGGAGATGTCGGACATTTACTGTCGGCTCGTGTCGATGGAGTAGGTTCCACTGGAGAAGTTTAAGAGGAAGTGGGAGGGAGAATTGGACCAGGTACTTGAAGGAGCGTGTGGAGCGAAGCTCTGCAGAGTCAACTCCACCTCCTTGTGTGCTAGGCTTAGGCTGATTCAGTTTAAAGTGGGTCATAGGGCACATTTGACCAGAGTACGAATGAGTAGCTTCTTCTCGGAAGTAGTTTATAAGTGGGAGAGGTGTTCTCGAGATCTGGTGCATCGTACACACATGTCCTGGATTTGTTCTAAGCTTATGAGCTTTTGGGTCTCCTTTTCAGCACCATTCCAGGAATTGTTGGGTTTGAGTTGGAGCCTTGCCCTATGGTGGCTATCGTTGGGGTTTCAGATTTACCAGAGCTGCACTCAGGGGTAAAGGAAGATGCTCTGGCCTTTGACTCGCTAACAGCCCAAAGACTTCTGCTGTTTGGATGGAAGTCTTCGAACCAGTGTCACAGCGTGGTTAAGTGACCTAAAGGAATTCTTACACTTAGAAAAGATTAAGTATATCCTGAGAGAGTCGATGGAAAGGTTCTATCTAAGATGGCAGCCAGGCATTTCCCACTTCAGGGAGTTGGTCACCGTAAGATGTTGGGGAGGGGGGTTGTTCTTTTTGGGTCTGGTTTCGGGGGTAGGACGGTTGAAGAATTGTAATTGTTGCTTGAATGTGGTTGTGATGGTGTTATATTTGAAAAACATTTCTTAGTAAAAATATTTTTTTGAAAAAGAGTTCCAGAAATTATGTACACACACATTACTTACCTAAACCATATTGCATCTCTCATTTTTTCCTGTGTTGTTGAAAGATCAGTGATGTGAAATCTTAACTCTGTTTCTCTCTCTGCAGATGTCACCAGATGTACTAAATATTTTCAGAATTTTCTGTTTTTATTTTGGAAGTTAGGATGTACATTAATAAGCACCAAGAATAAAATTACTCCCAATGACATCCCAACACAGTACCCAGATGTATTTAGCGGGATGGGCACGCTGCCGTACGAGTACAAGATTCTGCTGCGGCCTAATGCCAAGCCAGTGGTCCATGCACCACGACGAGCCCCTGCTCCACTGAGAGGGCGCCTGAAGGCAGAGCTCACGAGTCCACAACAAAAAGGCATCTCCAAGGTCACTGAACCAACCGACTGTGTCAGCTCGATGGTGTGCGTAAAGAAGCCTTCGGGGGACCTACGCATCTGCATTGACCCCAAGGATCTAAACAAAAACATTATGCGAGAACATTACCCCACCCCGAAGCGGGAAGAAATCACGAGTAAGATGGCACACGCGCGCTTCTTCACAAAATTGGACGCATCCCAAGGATTTTGGCAAATCCAACTTGAAGAATCCAACAGAAGGTTCTGCACCTTCAACACGCCTTTTGGCAGATTCTGCTACAACTGAATGCCATTTGGCATCATCTCGGCATCAGAGATTTTTCATTGCATCATGGAACAGATGATGGAAGGAATAGAACGGGTTCGTGTTTATGTTGATGATATCATAATCTGGTCCACAACCCCAGAGGGACATGTGTCGTGACTCAAGAAAGTATTTTGATGCATACATGAACATGGACTCAAGCTGAACAGGTCCAAGTGCTGCTTTGGGACATCCACGCTGAAGTTCCTGGGCGATCAGATTTTGCAACATGATGTGCGCCCGGACACAGACAAAATTAAAGCCATCGAGGCAATTAAAGTCCCAGTGGACATGAAGGCAGTCCTGCACTTCCTGGGAATGGTCAATTTCCTAGCAAGTTCATCCTGAATGTGGCCACACACATACCACGCCCCATGCAACCTGGTGAAAAAATCAACGCCTTTGAATGGAAGGCAGAGCACCGAACAGAGTGGCTGGAGCTGAAAGCCAAGCTCACCACTGCACCCGTCCCTGCCTTCTTTGACCCAGACCGAGAGACCAAGATATCCACAGATGGGAGTCAGCATGGCATTGGGGCGTCGTTGCTTCAAAGAGACGACACATCATCCTGGGTACCAGTAGCATACCTGTCACAGGCAATGAGACCCACTGAGACCAGATATACGCAGATTGAGAAGGAGTGTTTAGGTCTTCTCACCGGCATCCTCAAATTTCAGGATTATGTCTACGGCTTGCCAACATTTACTGTTGAGACGGATCATTGGCCTCTGGTCCACATCATCCAAAAGAACCTGAACGACATGATGCCTCATTTGCAGAGAATTCTGCTCAAACTCCAGAGGTATAATTTCAATTTGGTGTACACGCCTGGCACGGAGCTGATCACTGCCGATGCATTGTCCCACTCTGTCAACTCACCCAGTGAACCACTGGAGATCATCCAGCACATTGAATTACAGGTACAACTATATGCACGCACTCTCCCGGCAACAGATGAGAAGATCGTTCTCATCTGAGAAGAGACGGCCAAAGACCCCTCTGTTGCAGCGAGTCATCCATAACCTCAGCAATGGCTGGCAAAAAGATAATGCCCTCAATTCTACAACGTCAAGGACGACCTGACGCTGATCGACGTCATCCTGCTCAAGCTGGACAGGATAGTCATCCCGCTACATCTCCAAGGCATGGTGCTGTGGCAGATTCATGAGGGACACCTAGGCATAGAAAAGAGCAGACACAAGGCCCGGCAAGCTATCTACTGGCCCGGCATCAACCAGGACATCACGGACATGGTCCTGAACTGCGAAACCTGCCAAGAGGTTCCAACCAGCGCAGAGCAAGGAGACGCTCCAACCACATGACCTAGGGACCTCTCCATGGTCCAAAGTTGGCATTGACCTATTCCACGCGAATCGTCGCAACTATATCTTAATCATCGATTACTTTTCGAACTATCCGGAGGTGCTGAAGCTGCCAGACATCACCTCACGGACCGTCATCAAAGGTGTAAAGAGACATTCTCACGGCATAGCATCCTAAACACCATCATGAGTGACAATGACCCATGCTTCCACAGTCAAGAATGGTCCACGTTTGCCAAGAGCTACGATTTCAGGCATGTCACCTCCAGTCCGCACTATCCGCAGTCCAATGGCAAAGTCGAAAAAGGGGTGCACATCGTTCAGCAGCTCATCCGCAAGGCCTCAGACTCCACTTCCGACATACACCTTGCACTACTTGCGTACCGGGCGACTCCCTTGTCCACTGGAATGTCGCCAGCTCAACTGCTGATGAACAGGGACCTGCGGACGATGCTTCCAGCCATACACGTCCACAATCTTGATCACCTCTCGGTGCTGCAGAAGATGCAGCAGCTTCGCAACAGCCAGAAGCAGGGCTATGACACACATGCCACCGATCTGGATGTGCTATCCCCGGCTGACACAGTCAGGATCAAGATACCGGATGGTGGGTGGTCTGCTCCGGGTGTCGCTGTTCGACAGGCCGCACCCAGATCCTATGTCACACGTATGGCTGATGGCTCCATTGTGGAATCGAAGGGCACTGCGAAAAGTTGCTTGCCCACAACCACTTTACCCTCCACATGTCGAATTGCCATCTCCAGACAATTTGAACCATGAGGCCACCAGTCGTGCCTCCCACTCGCCTGTCAAGACACTGTCATTCCCTCCACCACCTCTCCGGCGGTCGATGAGGATCAGACGCAAGCCTCAGAGACTGGACGTATGAGCATTTGTTTTGTTTGTTCTGTTCTGTATTCCTCAGTCAGTCACATTAGACAGACACATTCACATGTATATGCATCTACAAAATCAAAACAAAAAAAAGGGGGAGATGTCATGATATGCAAACATGCAACCAATGAACACTCAGAATAGGACACAACCAATGGGCAGTCAGGATACTCAGAGGTGGCATCACCACAAGGGGACATGACATAAACACTATAAAAGAGATGAGGCACTCACACCCTGCCTCTTTCCACAGACAGACATCTAGAGAGTTAGACAGGGTTGATCAGCAGCATCACACCCCAGCATGTGGCTTAGAGCAAGCTGGTACAATTAGACTGAGTTACTACAGTTAGATTAGCAGAGAGTCGAACTCATTTGAGAACTGTGTTAATAGTTCAATAAACACGTTGAACTAATTTCAGAGTCTGGAGCAGCCTTTAGTTAAGACTGCATCAAGTAGCAGCTTGTGTTATCCGGAGCAGCGTAACACAACAGGTAAATCCCACCTTCTAGATGCTGAGAGCTGACCGGTAGCTGAGTTGTCCCAGCAGTGCCTGAGTACAGTAGTAGGTGCTGCTGGGATAGAAACAAGTCCCAAAGAGCAGATTCATGGATTTCAAACTTAAAGGTAAGGTCCACGTTTTTGGTCGGGGAGGGATCAGGGACCCGAGTGAGGAGGAAGGGAATTGAAGGGCGGTCAGGTTTGATGTGGTGGGAGGCACAAAATGGATAACCATCTTGAGGGAGAGATGCACAATGGGTATAGGGGACTCCAGAGAATGTACCGGCCTTCCTTCCTACTTTTTACCCGGAGTTGGGGAAGTAGCAAGCTGGCCACTTTCATTCTTCCTTTCCCTGCTATTCTATTATGGCGATGGAAAGAGGCCTGTAAGTGGCCTTTAGTTGGGAAGTTAAGGGCCTCCACAGGTCTAAGAGTAGGTGGGTTGGCTGACACCCACTGTAATATGTGGGACAGCTCAGAAGTGCGCAGGAAGGCGATGGGCTAGCCACCCATTTTAATGTATGTAAACCCCCTCCCCCACACCCCCACCCCCTGCAAATACAATGGCAGCAACTGCCCACGACATCTCTCATGTCTGAACAAAAGTAGCAACTGATTTTACCTCTCTAAAATCTAGGGAAATGCAGTAAGAACCAGTGGTTGAACTAAGAGCCAATGCCACTTTATGCTGCTTGCTTAAATATATTATATGTTACCATCGATCTCCTTGACTTTAGAAGATGGAAAAAGATACAGATCTCGCCCTTATACCGTGGCTCAAATAGTAAATTAGCAGACAAATTAATTTAACATCAAACAGATAGATGAATAATATTCAGTATAAGTAATACTTTTACAATAATTTCTAACTTCTTCTTAAAATATATAAACAACAAAGCCACCTCTGCCCTAGCCATCCTCATAACATTGATCATTAAAGTACGGTCACTCCCTTTATTGATGGTAAATTGACATGACGGAGACTCTAATAGTTCCAACCTCCGAATCAATTCATCTTAACTGTTAATGGAGAGTAATTCAGATTCAAAAACTTTTAAAATCATTTGAAGATACATTAAACCAATGTCATTAGGAGCTTTGAATTGTGTTAAATGGATAGATTGTAAATTACAAAATCTTGTCTCTCAACTGAGTTGGATATAAATGATCCCACTGGTGCTATTCAAAGAAGAGTAGCTAACTAGTCTCTCAATTAACACCAAAATAGATTATGTAATCATTTATCTATTGCTGTTTGTGTGATCGTGCTGTGTACAAATTGGCTATTGAGTTTACAACAGTGTCCATGGGCTAGAAATTCGATAGCCTGGTTGGTTGGGTCTGAACTTCACTTTTTGTGACCTATCCATGTCCATTCAGATCGAGGCGGGCAGCAGAAGAATTTGGTGCCCACCTTTTTTGAATGATTGCAGTGTTGGACTGAGCGGGTCCTGCGCTACCCTCCTTTCCTAAAATCTACCTCTGGCTCTGTACTCGAGGGCCAGGCAGCATTTTTTAGAAATCATATGATCCAGCCTGCCTCCTCTCCTTAAAGGCAGACTGTAACTCTTAAAGGGAAATTGCACTGAGAAGAAAATTCAAACAAGAAAGTTGAACAATTGAGAAAACAGAAAATTCCAAATTGATGGATGCCACACTGGAGGCATTATTGATGAAGGAAAGATTCCATGGTTCCACAGGGTTAGGAGCCCATTCAGGACAAATGTCTGAAGGGAGTGGGAGCAGATGCCCAGGGAAATCAGTTCCTGGAGTCTGGAGCTAAGGACCTGGCAGCAGTACCAAAAGAAGTCTATTGATCTATTGTGGCAGCACGGTAGCATTGTGGATAGCACAATCGCTTCACAGCTCCAGGGTCCCAGGTTCGATTCCGGCTTGGGTCGCTGCCTGTGTGGAGTCTGCACATCCTCCCAGTGTGTGCGTGGGTTTCCTCCGGGTGCGCCGGTTTCCTCCCACAGTCCAAAGATGTGCAGGTTAGGTGGATTGGCCATGATAAATTGCCCTTAGTGTCCAAAATTGCCCTTAGTGCTGGGTGGGGTACTGGGTTATGGGGATAGGGTGGAGGTGTTGACCTTGGGTAGGATGCTCTTTCCAAGAGCCGGTGCAGACTCGATGGGCCGAATGGCCTCCTTCTGCACTGTAAATTCTATGTCTATCTCATGTGGATGCTCAACATGAATACAAATTACATCCCCAACCCACCACAACATCAACAACAACTGCATCACTTGCCTAGTAATACTCTCTGGCAGTCAGAAATCACACTCAACATCCAGATACTCCATCTCATCCTCACACACTTACCAATGTTGCCAACATCACGTGCACCATTGCCTCCATATATCTCCAGCTATTCAACTTTGACAGGCACACCAGCCAAACAATGCTACACAACCTAGCGTTTTGCCCTCTTGCAGGAAAGGGAAACAGAGCCAGAGAAGAAATCATGGCCCTGGTGCTTTTTCTCTTTCCAAGTTCTTTATTCCCCACACCCCTGCCCACATCACACTACTTAACCCTCCCCCTCAATAATACATGCTATTTCCCCCCTCTTTCAAGATTCACCAATCAATTTACCAATCAGAGAAAGTTAATTGTAAAATGATGACTCCTATTGTTGGCATCTGGTTACAAACAGAGAATTCCAAATTGATGGATGCAACACTGGAGGCATTATTGATCAATATATGCAGCAGTTACAGTGATATAATGTAGCAAGAGTTTGTGTGTGTCCTGTGACTATTAAAAACCAAAGAGTACAAATTTTATGTTACCAGCATCATGCAATATTGTTAATTTGACAGGGAAATATCACATTAGTTATTTATAACATTGTGTAGACGATAACACTAGTTTTGGTGACTCCCTCAGCCCTCATTAACATGCTCCGTACATTGCACCATATGAGCACGGTGACAGTAAATTCATATTTGAGGAAAGATTCAATACTTGTGTTGGAACCAACAATTGTATGGACACGTGCTTGTAGGATTAGAATAGCGGTTTTAATATACTTACAACAGAGCCAGCCTGTTAGCCGTTGAACTTTCGGTGAACTGGCCGGCTGACACTGTGGCACTGATCTTTATACAGCAGCTCCCGGGGGGAGGAGTCCTGGGCGGAGCCAAGGGAGAAGCCCAGTACAACTCTCGAGTATTCCCAGAGCTACTCCCCCTGGTGGTCAGGTAGTGCAACTGCACTTACAATATAGACACACATATACACAGATTATAATACCGTGTGAATCACATTCACCACATTCACCCCCTGTGAAAAAAATCGAGTCCAGCAGGGGTGGTGGCTCACAGCGTTAGTCTGTCCGGTGGACGAATTGTTCTTTTCGATCTGCGGAGCACCGGGGTTGCAGCCTCTTGATGTGGCTGGGTGGGTGTTGAGAGCTGGGGTACAATGGCAGACTCCGGGGCGGGTCTCGTCTGAACTTTATGCACCTCTGGCTCGACCGGAGACTGGGGGCGCAGGGGGCGGGCTGGTTCTGGCGCGTTGAACCGGTGGGGTGAGCTTGTGGAATCGGGGGCGCGAGGGGGCGGCAGCATAGGGAACGGGGTAAGGGGTTCCTCAGTGGGGGTGGGGGGGGGGCTGGATCCAGCGGGTGCCAGGTCCCGAAGGGATACTGTGTCCTGGCGACCGTCCGGGAACTCCACAAATGCGTAATGGGGGTTGGAATGGAGGAGGCGCACCTTTTCAACAAGGGGGTCAGTTTTGTGCCTCCTGACGTGCTTCCTCAGGAGGACCGGGCCTGGTGTCCTCAGCCACGCCGGAAGTGAGACTCCTGTGGTAGTGCCCCTAGAAAAAATGAAGAGTCACTCGTGAGGGGTTTGATTTGCAGCTGTACAGAGGAGGGATCTGATTGCGTAGAGTGCGTCTGGGAGGACTTCTTGCCATTGGGAGACTTGGAGTTTCCTAGACCGGAGGGTCAGTAGGACGGTCTTCCAGACCGTCGCGTTCTCCCTCTCCACCTGCCCGTTCCCCCTGGGGTTGTAGCTGGTAGTCCTGCTCGAGGCGATGCCCTTGTTGAGCAGGTACTGACGCAGCTCGTCGCTCATAAAGAACGAACCCCTGTAGCTGTGTACGTAGCTGGGGAAACCAAACAGGGTGAAGACACTATGCAGGGCCCTAATGACTGTGTGGGAGGTCATATCAGGGCATGGAATGGCAAAAGGGAATCGGGAGAACTCGTCGATGATGTTGAGGAAATAAATGTTCTTGTTAGTGGAGGGGAGTGGCCCTTTGAAATCGATCGCAAGGCGTTCAAAGGGCCTAGAAGCCTTGACCAGGTGGGCCCTGTCTGGTCTATAGAAGTGCGGTTTGCACTCTGCACACATCGGGCAGTCCCTGTTGACCGCTTTTACCTCCTCGTTGGAGAAAGGCAGGTTTCGGGCTCTGATGTAGTGGGCGAGCCGGGTGACCCCTGGATGGCAGAGGTCAACGTGGATAGCTTTCAGATGGCTGATCTGCGCGCTGGCGCATGTCCCGCGGGATAGGGCATCCGAGGGCTCGTTGAGCTTCCACGGTCGATATTTAATATCGTAACTATAGGTGGAGAGTTCGATCCTCCCCCGAAGGATTTTATCATTTTTTATTTTGCCCCTTTGCGAGTTGTCAAACATAAAGGCAACCGATCGTTGGTCGGTGATGAGGGTGAACCTCCTACCTACGAGGTAGTGCCTCCAGTGACGAACAGCCTCCACGATGGCTTGTGCTTCCTTCTCGACTGAGGAGTGTCGGAGTTCTGAAGCGGATAGGGTGCGGGAGAAAAATGCAACGGGCCTCCCTGCCTGATTTAAAGTGGCTGCTAGAGCTACCTCTGAGGCGTCGCTCTCAACCTGAAAGGGAGTGGATTCATCCACCGCCCGCATGGCTGCTTCGGCGATGTTGTCCTGATGCAGCTGAAGGCCTGGCGTGCCTCGGCTGACAGGGGAAATCGTGTGGCCCTAAGAGTGGGCGGGCTTTGTCCGCATATTGAGGGACCCACTGGGCGTAGTATGAAAAGAACCCCAAGCACCGTTTGTGGGCCTTGGGCAATGAGGGAGGGGGAGTTCTAAGCATGCGGTCCGGGTCTGGGCCCAGGACTCCGTTCTCCACGACGTAGCCGAGGTTGGCCAGTCTGTTTGTGCGGAAAACGCATTTCTCCTTGTTATAAGTGAGATTTAATTTCTGTGCCGTTTGGAGAAAACGGTGGAGGTTGGCGTCGTGGTCCTGCTGGTCATAGCCGCAGATGGTAACATTGTCCAGATACGGAAACGTGGCCCGCAGCCCGTACTGGTCCACCATTCAGTCCATTGCTCATTGGAACACCGAAACCCCATTAGTGACGCCGAAAGGAACCCGGAGGAAATGGAAGAGGCGGCCATCGGCCTCGAATGCCGTGTAGTGCCTGTCCTCCGGGCGGATTGGGAGCTGGTGGTATGCAGACTTCAGATCCACCGTGGAAAATAGCCGATATTGGGCGATCTGATTAACCATGTCTGCAATTCTGGGGAGGGGATACGCGTCTAGGAGCGTAAAACGATTTACGGTCTGGCTATAGTCGACGACCATGCGAAATTTTTCCCCGGTCTTGACGACCACCACCTGAGCTCTCCAGGGACTATTACTGGCCTCTATGATCCCCTCACTGAGCAGCCGTCGGACCTCTGGTCGGATAAAGACCCTATCCTGCAGGCTATACCGCCTGCTGCGAGTAGCTACTGGCTTGCAATCTGGAGTGAGATTGGCGACGAGAGGAGGGGGTGGGATGCGCAGCGTGGCTAGGCTGCAGATAGTGAGTGGGAGCAGGGGCCCGCCAAAGCTGAGGGTGAGGCTCTTGAGGTTGCACTGGAAATCCAGGCCTAATAAGAGTGGCGCGCAGAGGTCAGGCAGGACGTAAAGTTTAAATTTAGAATAACTAGCGCCTCGAATGGTGAGCTTAGCGACTGTGCGTCCTTGGAGTTGGACTGAGTGGGAGCCCGAAGTGAGGGCGATAGTTTGCCTCACAGTAAAAATAGAAAGCGAACAGCGTCTTACCAGCTCTGGATGTATAACGCTCTCGGTGCTCCCGGAGTCAAAGAGGCATGGCGTGCTGTGCCCGTTGATCTGGACCTCCGCCATCGAACTTCGTAGGTGCTTGGGGCGGGATTGATCTAGGGTGACCGCGTTGAGTTGCGGGCCGTGTGGTGAGTGCCCGGGGAAGTCATATTCTTCAGATGAGCTTTCTGAGCATGCCGATGCAGATGGGGCCCGTGGATCGCACATGGTGAGCGTCGAGGAAGATGGCGGCCCTCATGAGTCGCACGTGGCCGGCCGCATGGTGGGGGTTTGCCAAGATGGCGGCCCCCATGGATCGCACGTGGCGGGAGGGGGCGGAGTCGGGGCGTAGGCCGCAGCATTTCGGGCCCCGCGGGCCCACTGGTGTTGGGAGCGATTTGTTCTCTCTGCTGGGGAGTTAAAAACTGGGGCCCCTTTCGCGAGGCACACTCTGGCATAGTGGCCTTTCTTCCCGCAGCTGCTGCAGGTCGCGGATCGGGCTGGGCAGTGCTGCCGCGGGTGCTGGCTTTGGCCACAGAAATGGCAGGCTGGGGCAGCTGAGTAGCTGGCTTTGGCAGCTGAGTAGTTGGCTGGAGCAGCTGAGTAGATGGCTGGGCCAGCAGAGTAACTGGCTTTGGCAGCGCGGTAGCTGGGGGGGCCGTGCGGCACAGGCTTGGGGGGATTGTTGGTCGGGGGCCCACGATGAGGTCGCGGGGTCCGCGGGAAACGAGGTGAGGCTGTGGAAGGAGACTTCCATAGTGGTAGCAGCCTCCACAATAGTGTCTAAGTCCTGGGCCCCTTTTCTAGCAGTCTTTGGCGCACATAGTTAGATCTAAGGCACGCTTCAAAAACGTCCCGCACAGCAAGCTCCTTATGTTCAGCCGCGGTAACGGCTTGATAATTACAGTCATTGGAAAGATTGTTCAGTTCCCGTACAAACTCAGCAAGCGTTTCTGTAGGCCGCTGACGGCGAGTCGTAAACACGTGGTGTGCATAAACCTCGTTAATGGGCCTAACATACATTTTGTCCAATATTGCCAGCGCTGCGGTGTAAGAACCGGCCGGATTTAGCTGTGTGGAGATTCTGTGGCTTACCCTCGCGTGCAGTAGGCTGAGTTTTTGTTCCTCCGTTGTTCCCGGCGGTGCTGGCTTCTGCCAGGTAGGCTTTAAAACATCTCAGCTAGTGGGAAAAAATGTCCTTAGTCTCTGCAATCTGTGGGTCGAGTTCCGGGCTTGAGGGCTGCTTCCATGACTTTCTTCGACTGTTTCCTAAGTATATTAAATTGTTGGAACCAACAATTCTACGGACACGTGCTTGTAGGATTAGAATAGCAGTTTTAATATACTTACAACAGAGCCAGCCTGTTAGCCATTGAACTTTCGGTGAACTGGCCGGCTGACACTGTGGCACTGATCTTTATACAGCAGCTCCCGGGGGAGGAGTCCTGGGCGGAGCCAAGGGAGAAGCCCAGTACAATTCTCGAGTATTCCCAGAGCTACTCCCCCTGGTGGTCAGGTAGTGCAATTGCACTTACAATATAGACACATATATACAGTAGTCCCCCGTTATACCGCGCTCCGCAATACCGCGGTTCGCGATATACCGCGGGGGGGGGGGCTTATGGACCCCAACTGTCAGTTGTGTCAATTTCAGCGGCCGGCTGATTATTTCAGTGAGAGCAGCTTCCCTCTCTGGATCAAAGTGAGCCGGCCGCTGAAATTGACACTGCCGGCTGCTCTCTCCCTCCAATCAGAAACATTAAAACTTAAAAGTTGGATTGGAGGGAGAGAGCAGCAGGCAGTGTCAATTTCAGCGGCCGGCTCACTTTGATCCGGAGAGGGAAGCTGCTCTCACTGAAACAATCAGCCGGCCGCTGAAAATGACACTGCCGAGGGGGGGGGGGCGGGTGTTGGAGGGGGGGAAACAGGGGGGGCAGGTGTTGGGGGGGGGAGAAGAGGGGGGGCGGGTGTTGGGGGGAAGAAGAGGGGGGGCGGGTGTTGGGGGGGGAGAAGAGGGGGGGGGCGGGTGTTGGGGGGGAAGAAGAGGGGGGGCGGGTGTTGGGGGGGGGAGAGGAGGGGGGCGGGTGTTGGGGGGGGAGAGGTGGGGGGGCGGGTGTTGGGGGGGAGCGGGTGTGGGCGGGTGTGGGGGAGACCCCCCTGTGGGTGTGGGGGAGACCCCCCTGGGGGTGTGGGGGAGAGAGGGTGGACCTGCGGGTGTTGGGGGAGAGAGGAGGGCCCTGTGGGTGTTGGGGGACGGGGGAGGAGAGGGGGGGGAGAGGGGGCAAGCCGGAGGAAAAAAAAAGAAATTGACACTGCCGGCTGCTCTCTCACTCCAATCAGAAACATTAAAACTTAAAAGTTGGATTGCAGGGAGAGAGCAGCGGGCAGTGTCAATTTCAGCGGCCGGCTGATTTCAGTGAGAGCAGCTTCCTTCTCCGGATCAAAGTGAGCCGGCCGCTGAAATTTTAATTGGATCCACGATGGGGGTTTTAAATTTATTTAAAAATCTATGCTAGCGCTTCCCATTGTGAGTCTACGGGGGTCTGACCTCTCCCCCCGCCCCCCCGTAGACTCACAATGGGAAGCGCATGCATAGATTTTCAAATAAATTTAAAACCCCCATCATGGATATCCGCGGCTCGGATACAACGCGGGTGGCTGTCTTGGACCCCAACACCCGCGTTATAAAGGGGGACTACTGTATATACAGATTATAATACCGTGTGAATCACATTCACCACAACTTGCAACCCAGATACACTGTACAAAAATTAGAAGATTTATTTCTGCCTGAGCACATGATATTATTCAATATACTTATTTCATAGAAGAGTGCATTGGATTCTATTTTATCAGTAATCTCACAAGGTAGAAAGATCAAATGACTCACGAGCAGTAAAGTGAAATGACTGAACAACAAATATCTTCACTGTCAATGAGAAGCATTGGAGTTCTCTGGTGTCTCTGTGAGGCACATGTTTTAAGGTGCCAAGGCTGAATGTTATCATGTTTTCTTAATCAGCAAGTCTTAAGATGGCTGATTGCTGCTTCTCACTACAATATATTTTTAAAGTTTAATTTGCAACATAACTTTATCACAATATTTAAATACCTCACAAAATTCACAGTAACTTCATTGCAGTGTTAATGTAAGCCTACTTATGACAATAATAAAGATTATTATCTCATAATAGTACCAAAGTGGAATAGTAAGTAGGTAGACAAAAGGACAAAATTGAAGTCAATGGTAAAGACGCGAGAGAATTATGTGCAGGATAAAACAGGTTACTGAATCACTATGACCTCATTAGGCACTCCTGTTTGGCAATTTCACCCCACAAACCTGGTCACAGTAATCTTAACAAACAGAACTCCAGCCACACTCTGTGTGGAGTCTGCACGTCCTCCCCCTGTGTGCGTGGGTTTCCTCCGGGTGCTCCGGTTTCCTCCCACAGTCCAAAGATGTGCGGGTTAGGTGGATTGGCCATGCTAAATTGCCCGTAGTGTCCTAATAAAAAAGTAAGGTTCAGGGGGGGGGTTGTTGGGTTACAGGTATAGGGTGGATACGTGGGTTTGAGTAGGGTGATCATGGCTCGGCACAACATTGAGGGCCGAAGGGCCTGTTCTGTGCTGTACTGTTCTATGTTCTATGTTCTAATTCCATCCTCTGCTTCAGAAATAATGGATGACAAAGGCCATCGAACCCAGTTCATCTCATCCATCTTGAATAACATACAAACATATGTACTAGGAACAGGAGTAAGCCATTCAGCCTCTTGAGTCTGCTCTGCCATTTGATAACATTGCCTTCATTATATCAATGAGTACAACTCAAACATATTTAATTGGCTGTTCAGTGATTTCAGACATTATGAAAGGTGCTGCATAAATGTAGGTTTTGTCTTTCTGCGTTAGGCAGAGTTGCTGTAATCAGTGATGACATTGGAGGCTCAATGCTGATTCTGTATGGATAATTAGTCACAGAGCAATGTCAGGAATGTGGCTACAAATAGATCACTACATTTATGAAACAATTCAACACTGTAGCTAATATAACCTTACAATTCTGATTTCTCTGGCAACAACTCACAATATACCATAAATGGCATCTGCCCCTTTTACACTATGGTATTTGCTCAGCAGACATCTACCAGCAGCTTAGGAAAAATGTACAATAGTTTGAATTGTTGACCTAAACTTTTCGGAAGAAGAATGAAAATGAAAATCGCTTATTGTCACGAGTAGGCTTCAATGAAGTTACTGTGAAAAGTCCCTAGTCGCCACATTACGGCGCCTGTCCGGGGAGGCTGGTGCGGGAATCGAACCGTGCTGCTGGCCTGCCTTGGTCTGCTTTAAAAGCCAGCGATTTAGCTGAGTGAGCTAAACCAGCCCCTAGCGTCCAGTTTGGTCTTAACTCAAGAACTGGATTATTACCCTTACCCCAGAAACTGTCATACAAATTGTATTGTACACTGTAAACTTACAGTCTAATATGGAAATTGCAGCCTAATATGGAAAAATGTAATTAATTAAAATGTAACCAATGACTAGGAAACTGCAACAGCAAACATCCCCCCCCCCCAGTCCTATCACTTACCTTTCAAATGGCCCCAATCTTCCTACCTCTCCAACATTCAGAATCTACTCCCATCACTCCAACAACCTCCCAACCTGTCTCTCACTCCTCCAACACCCCCAACTACCCTGCACCACTCCAACAGCCCTCTGGCCTCATCCTCAACTCTCCAACACCCCCCAACCTCCCTCTGACCATATCTCCTCCTCCACCTCTACCTTCAATTGGCTCTAAAATAGAGCTTTGGCTTATCATTTTTCAACCCAGAATATTCCCAGCTGCTACACTGCTGACCATTGACCAGTGTGGCCATCTAAAATGGCCACCTGTAAAGAACCATGGGAATTGTGGTCAACTTGGACACAGAGAAGTACACAGCCTCTGCGTATTGTGCAAAGCAGCGAGACCTGACAGAAACTTGCACCTATTAAAGTCAATCACCATTTCCCCCAGGACAATAGGGGTTAGATACGTTGTGGCGCGGCCATTTTGGCGCCAGCCGTTTTGGCGCCGGCTGTTTTGGCGCCGGTCGTTTTGGCGCCGGACGTTTTGGCCATAATAACATTTCTTTATTTGTAAATTAGCCTCAGTTGAGTTGGCTACTGGTGCGGGTCCGCTGTCACAAGTGTTCGTTCTATCACCATCTTTTTATATATTTTTTAACTAAGCCAATTCGCATACCCATATGATGGCTGAGGAAGTATCAACGAAACGTGGTAAAGAAAAATTTGTTCATAACGGATTCCTTTACGTCTTTGACAAAACAAGCAAAGGTGACAGCGAAGTGAAATTTTGGCGTTGTGAGCAAAAAAACCGGTGCAAAGCACGGCTCCATACTAAAGCTGCAAACGTGGTGAGGCAGCTGAACAGCCATTCGCATGATGCTTCTGCTTCACAAGTAGAGGTTGCACTCGTGAAAACTAAAATAAAAAAGAGAGCACAGGAAACCCTTGAGGCACCGACTGTAGTTGTTAATGAATGTTTGACAGACATATCCCAAGCTAGTCTACCAGCCATTCCTAATATATCTGCTTTGAGGAGAATAATAAGCAGAAAGCGTAATTATGTATTGAACGCCCCCACCAATCCAAGTGATTTACAACAATTGATTGTGCCAGAATGCTACAGGATATATGTCCCTCAACCAGGAGTGGAAGAAATTTTTTTACTTTGTGATAGCAGACCAGGTCACGACCGGATATTAATCTTCGGAAGACAGAGCTGGCTACAGCACTTATTGACATCTGATATGTGGTTTGCAGATGGCACATTCAGTATTGCTCCCAAACTCTGTTCTCAGATTTATGTAATTATGGTAAAAAAACACGGAGGAGTTACTCCTACGGTTTATGCTCTTTTGCCCAACAAGTAACGCACCACATATGCGAGAATGTTCGCATTATTGAAAGAAATCGAACCCAACTTGAAACCCAGTTCAATCGTCTGTGATTATGAACAAGCTGCGCACAGTGCTATGAAAGACATATTCCCTGATGTTCAAATAAAAGGATGTTTTTTTCATTTAGCTCAAAATATGCAAAAACATCTAGCTAGTATGGGGTTCCGTAGTTTGTATAACACTGATCCAGATTTCGCGTTAAACGCTAAAATGTTTTTGCCATTGCCTTTGTACCTTTGAACAAAATCGATGAATATCTGGATGCTTTAGCGACCCAACTGCCGCAAGAACTTCAAGATTTACTCAACTGGTTTGAAGATACATATGTTGGTCGTCTGAACAGACGAGGAAATGGTAGACGAACACCTTTATTTCGCCCTGAGATTTGGAACCTTTATCAGAGGACATTAAACGGGGAAGACCGCACAAACAATAATGCGGAGGCAGCCCACCGTCGATTGAAATACGAACTTGGCATGCATCATCCCACCATATGGAAACTAATTGATGGCCTGCGTAAAGTACAGAAAGGTAGAGATGCATATTATGAAAGGTTACTAGCCGGCCATGAACCGCCACAAAAACTAAAAAAGTATAGAGATGCAGATAAAAGAATACATGAAACTGTTCTTAAATTTGAAAACATGGATGCTATCGAGTACTTGAGGAGCCTTGCTCATAATTACCAAATGAACTAAACTAAATTAACTAATTTAAGGTTTTTAACTAAATGAACTAATTTAAGGTTTTTAATTTACAATAAAGTTAGTTTAAAAACTTTTTAAAGCTCATCTTTTAATTTACAGTTTTAAACTTGCTTTTAAGTCCTTCCTTCGAATGATACTGAATCTTGCAACAATTTACTTACAACAATTTACTAGCCACAAAAACTAAAAAAAATTCTGTCGTCTGCGCCCAAACGGCCGCGCCAAATATGCTGCGCCCAATTGTCCCATGGCGCCCAAACGGCTGCGCCAAAACGGCCGCGCCCAATTGTCCCATACCGGGACAATAGAACTCGAATCAATGAACAGCAACAGTCGCAGACTCAATGGCGCCACTTCCCCTTACTGGAAAGGCCTACGTACCTGGGACAATGACAGCTAGGACCCGCCCAGCCACCGAGGTATCCGCCCGCTAATTGGCCAGGATCAATTAGGGTGATCGAAACCCTATCGATCCATTGGATCGGGAGTTAGGACCACCCAAAAGTGCGCAAAAGGGAAGAAGGATAAGACGCTCTGTGCACTAGGGATCAGCTTCTTTTGGACTGGCCTCTGTGCGACCAATTGCAGCATATCAACCAGCCAAGTTCAAGGAACCGCGATTGCTACCTGAAGGACGAAACCAGCCGAGACGAATCTGATAACTTCCAACCGACCCACGTGGACACAGATAAAAGCCTCATCTCCAGCACAGAGCCTGTCACCCCAAAGTTAAGTAAAGGTCATCTTAGTTATTAGGTCTAGTTTAGTGCGTAGCTGCGTGTATCATTGCATATAGAAATAAGTCGTGTTTGTTAATAAACTGTCTTTTGAACGAATATACTGGTTGTGTGGTCATTCGGTCAATATCAGAAACAGCTTGTGGTTCACACAGAAATAAAGAAGTCAAAACCAGCCTCATGGTTTTTCTGGTGGGCTTTACAAAATAAAAATCAGAACCACTAAACTGTGGAAACAGCAGCAGCAACTCAGTGAAATTGACCTGATATTGACAGACAAGCTTTATAAAACAAAACTGAATTCAGCCTTAAGGTGCCAATTATTTTAAAGTCTGTTGTTCTGATCTGCAGCTCTGCCTCTGATTGTTTGGGTTGGGGGTCAACAAGAAACCCCACTTTGAAAAAGCTTCCCGGCTGCCTCTTATCCCTGGGCCCAAGTGTGGCATTGTTTTCACCCACCTCTCCCGCATCCTGCAAGGTGGTACATAATAGAAGGGAGCAGAACAGAACCAGCTGGGACAAGGATGCCTGCAGATTTCGGGCCGTGGAAGAGATGGCTCTCAGCATCTCGGGCCTAGCTGTGGTGAGATCATGGCATCTGACATAACTGAGGACTTTGAGGATGATGACATGTTCCAGCCTGATGCCCTTTCTCAACTCTCATCTCACTTTCACTCTTTTATTTGCATGATGATCAAGCTGCCGACGAAGTGACCATAGATTTCTTGATCTCCATCCCCACCTCTACAACATTCTCCTTTTGAGTGACCATTTTTGGACACCCAAGAACTGCCACTTGTTCAGTCAGAGCAGACCAAGGAAGAAGAGACAGAGCAACAGCACTGATGAAGAGGCCCTGTCACTTGATCAGATATTTGCAGCCACCATCTCACAGCATGTAACTTGGAAGCAAATATAGTGATGGGCGTACTACATCTCCCAGGAGCAGGCTTCAGCCAGACGATGGTAAATAATGGTTTGTTTGCCAACTCGAGGTGGGAGAGGTTGCAGAGAAGTTCTACATGAGGAACCCGATGTGGCAGCATACAGGAGAGCATTAGTGGGTATGCACAGGAAGATGCTGTGTGCACTGCCTGGTCTGCCGGGCGGCCTCCTCCTTGTCAAGGAGCTTGGAGGAGTTCAGTTCTAACTCGGCAAAATCATCATGGAGAACTTGGGCTCTCTGCAGCCACTGTTTCATCTCCCAGTCATCCTGCAGACCCAGACGCATTGCACTTCTGCTCTCCTATCTGTTGCCTTTGTGCGGACAGGCCCCCTTCTCCTCTGACCTCCTGTGAGGATGCAGCAACATTCAGTAACAAAATGCAACACAAAAGATCTCCAAAATACTTCAGGATACTTTGCAATGAAATAAATTGGCTAAAAAATGATCTTCCCCGTTTGGGCACCTGGACCTTTGAGGAATAGTTGTAACATCATGCCGGGTCTTTGAAGAGCGATGTTTGAATAAGCAGACAGGAAATGTGTGTTTGGAATCTTGCCGTCACATCAACTGTTTGGTCTGCGTGATGCTAAGAGAATATAATTCAAGCCTTCTGGTGCATACAGGGGTGCAACTCCATATGCCCACCTTTGCCTGCAATGATGCATGGCATGCATAGACATTATCCTCCATAGTGCCACTTGAGGCAAAGTGACAAAACTGAATTTCTAGCCCTGTATTTAAAAAATAATTAATTTCCTGTGAAACACTTTGGGATACCCTGAAAACATGAAAGGCATTAGCCCAGATTTAAAATTAGTCAGAAAGGTGAAGCTATCTGTGTTTACAATAGTTAAGGAGTAAATATAATACTAACTCCTGGAGCTCACACATGCACAATTAAAAGTGGAAATTAGGAAGCTGTTTGACCAATTTGCCTTGGTCCTCCATAAGCTTCATCTGATGAGCAGCTCGGTGAATTAAAACACAAAGGGTCATCAACCTGAAAGATTAACTCTGTTTCTTTCTCCACAGATGCTGCATAACCTGCTGAGTATTTCAACATTTTCTGTTTTTTATTTCAGATTTCGAGCATCTGCAGTATTTTGCTCTTGTGAGGATGAGGTTGATGTACTTGTCCATTAGATACTCACTGTACAAGCCAGAGTTACAGCTCATCCATTCAAATGTCAGTGAACTTTTAACGTGATAGATAACTCTTAATTGCTACTACTTTTACTTCTTACATTTTCTTTCTATCTGTTAGCTCTCTTAACCCTGGCAGGGATTCTCCTTTTTGGAGACTATGGGCTGGATTCTCCGTTTCTGAGGTCCTCAAATGGACTTTGGGGGCAACTCCCTTCAGGATTTACCCTATATTTAAAAAGGGCAAAGGATTTTTCGTACTTCTCCCATGTGCACAGGGTGTACTCGCAGATCAATTACTTTGTTGTTGATAAGACTCTACTGGCGGGGGTGGTCCACTCGGGGTACTCGACGATTGTGCTCTGACCATGCGTTTCACTGGATGGATTTGCAAGGGGGGCAGCCCCCGCAGTGGAGATTAGGTGTGGGGTTGCTAGCAGATGAAGGGGGGGTTGCTGTGAGGGGTGAGGGCCGTTATTCAGGGGTATGTAGAGCTGAATGACACAGGTGATGCTTCGGCATCCACTTCATGGGAGGCGCTTAAGGCAGTGGTCAGGGGGGAGTTTTTATCGATCCGGGCGCATTGGGATAGGATGGAGTGGGCAGAGATGGCTAGGCTGGTGGTTGAGAATCTGTGGGTGGATAGGAGGTACTCAGAGGCCCCGGAGCTAGGGTTGTTGAAGTTACGGTAAAGGTCCAGGTGGGCTAGTGTCTACGGTGAAGGCAGTGGGGCAGTACGGAGGGCCAGGGGGACAGTGTATTGTTATGGGCCAGGGTTTAGAGAACCCCAAAATGTATCATGGAGTTCACCTGACCAACAACTTTTAATAGATTGTGGTATGGGGAGCACATGGCCCACTCTACAGGTGTGGTACAGTAAAAATGGAAAAGTATTTTTTAAAGCAAAACAATGTTTATTCTATGAACTCAAGTTAACCTTTTTAAAAGATACAGTGAACATCTTAGCATCCATTAATTCAAATACAACCCCCAAACACTACAACACTAAGTAATCCTTTAAGCTTTCCTTTTAACATCCATAAGACTCAAACCACATTTTACCAGAAGCACATCAGGTTAAAGTCACTACTGTTATTAGTTTTAAATCACCAGGATCGATTTAGTCTTTAGGCTACAGAGAGAGATTCATACACCTTCTGGCTGTGACTGCAGCTATCCCGCTCTGATAAGAAAACTAAAACACACCCTGCAGCAAACAGCCTAAAACGAAAGTAAAAAGCTGATGGACAGCCCAGCTCCACCCACTCTCTGACATCACTGCAGTATAAACACCCATTTCTTAAAGGTACTCTCACTACAGATACTTCTATACATTCCCATTTATAAACATCCATTTCTTAAAGATATTCTCATATGACAGTATGAATATGGGGAAAAGGTGAGCAAGATGTTGGCTCACCAAGCAGAAGGCGGCGAGGGAGATTGGGAAGGTGAAGGATGGGAGGGGAAGGGAGGTTTTGGCCGGTGGGAGTGAGTTGGGTTTTTGCGGAATTCTATAAGAGGTTATATGAATCGGAGACCCCGGTTGGGGGAGAGGGAATGCGGCGATTCCTAGACAGGTCAGAGTTCCCCAAGGTGGAGGAGAACCTGGTAGAGGAGCTGGAGGCACCCATTGGACTTGTGGAGGTAATGGAGGGTATGGGGGGGAGGGGGGGGGGGGGTGCAGGCAGGGAAGGCCCCGAGTCCAGATGGGGTCCCGGTAGAATTTTATAAAAGTTTTACGGGGGATCTGGGACCCCAGCTGGTAAGGGCATACAATGAAACAAGGGAGAAGGGGATGCTCCCCTACCTTACTGCAGGCTTAATTTGAAAAAGGATAAGGACCCGGAGTGTGGGTCCTACCGCCTGATATCGCTGCTAATTGTGGATGCCAAATTGCTGGCAAAGATCTTGGCCTCGCGGAATGAACACTGTGTACCAGGGGTGATAGGGGTTTACAAAGGAGAGGCATCAGTCGGCACTTATTGAATGTGATAATGATGCCTTTGGAGGGACAAAATGTGCAGCTGGTGGTGGCTATGGTTGTGGAAAACGCCTTTGATCAGGTTGAATGGGAGTACCTGTGGAATGTACTGGGATGGTCCAGGTTCAGGGAGGGGTTTGTGTTGGGTCTGATCATTGTATAGGGCGCCGATAGCGAGTGCAAGGACGAATCAGGTGAATTTGGGCTTCACTGTGGGACAATGCAGGGATGTCCACTCTCCCATTGCTTTTTGTCTTGGCAATCAAGCCACTGACAATTGTGCTTGGAGCGTTAGAGTTGTTAAGAGATAGTGGGGAGGGGAGCAAAGGGTTTTGCTATATGCAGACGATCTGCTGCTGTATATATCGGACCCACTGGGAGGTATCAGGGAGGGGTCTTCTTGAACATTTTGGAGGAATCCAGCCGATTTTCCGGATATAAATTAAACATGAGTGAGATTTTTCTCAATCCTGCCATGGGGGCAGGAGAAGAGGTTGGGCGAGCTGTCATTTAAAGTGGTGGGGGGCCCGGCGCCTTCCCTGCCTGTACCACCCCCATATCCTCCAACCTCCACCGGTCCAGTGGATGCCCCCAGCTTGGCCCCCCTCCACCTTGGGGAACTCCGACCTGCTTCTCGCTGCGTCCATCAGCCGCTAATGCAGTTTCCCAACAGCAGCATTCCGAAGCCTGCAGGGAAAACCCTGCCGAAAATGTCAATTCAGTCCTCTAGAGGGAGCAATTATTTGACGAAAGGTGGAGGAGAGAGATGACAATTATTATCTGACAAAGTAACAGAATGGGGGGGGGGGGGGGGGGGGGGGGGTTAAGCACCTCCTTGTAGTCACAGTGATGGGAGAGTTTGAAGCACCAGGACTTGTTTGAAAGTGATAGCAGCTACTCCTCAATCTTCTGAGTCTGAGCAACCTCGCCAACGAAACTGTAATATTAATATGGGGGTATTTTAATATGTTGTTCCTGCAAACCTTGCAGTTCCCCCCCCCCCCCCCGCAATGTAGCTAGTCCTCATTCTGTAACAATCTGCTTGCAATGTAGCTAGTCCTCATTCTGTAACAATCTTGCAATGTAGCTAGTCCTCATTCTGTAACAATCTTGCAATGTAGCTAGTCCTCATTCTGTAACAATCTGCTTGCAATGTAGCTAGTCCTCATTCTGTAACAATCTGCTTGCAATGTAGCTAGTCCTCATTCTGTAACAATCTTGCAATGTAGCTAGTCCTCATTCTGTAACAATCTTGCAATGTAGCTAGTCCTCATTCTGTAACAATCTTGCAATGTAGCTAGTCCTCATTCTGTAACAATCTGCTTGCAATGTAGCTAGTCCTCATTCTGTAACAATCTGCTTGCAATGTAGCCTCATTCTGTAACAATCTGCTTGCAATGTAGCTAGTCCTCATTCTGTAACAATCTGCTTGCAATGTAGCTAGTCCTCATTCTGTAACAATCTTGCAATGTAGCTAGTCCTCATTCTGTAACCATCTGCTTGCAATGTAGCTAGTCCTCATTCTGTAACAATCTTGCAATGTAGCTAGTCCTCATTCTGTAACAATCTTCTGCCACCTATTTGTGTGTTTGTGTTCTCAGTGATGACAACAGCAATACAACATAGGTAATTTATCCGTGCAGGCAAATAGCTTGAAAGATCTTCTGCAGATTTTCTTGCAGTGTGATTGCTGCTAAGGGGCCAGCAGCATGTGTGTCAGCGACGCCACCTTCAGTGGGAAGGAATTGGCTGTCATTGCAGAGAGAGCCACATTATTAGAAGTGACTGCAATGGCGTGACTTCTGGTTGGGGTGACATGAGCACATCACGATGCCACAATTGAATATCTGAGACAATAATTACTATCTGAGAAAACTTTGTTCAACGTCCCTTCTATCTGATTAGTGACAACCAGAACAGTTAGTTTGTCAGTTGTCTATGGGGCAGTTTTAGTGGTGCCAGCATTCATCAATATTGATTAACGTGTTTCTGATAGTGTATTTTGAGATTGAATAAACTTGCATCAAGTAATTGAATTGCATTTAAACCAATTATAAATCAAGATTTTAATATCACTATCTTCATTTTTGGCTGTTTTATTTACAAGAACCACATATGGCTCTCTCCTAGTGATATGTTTTTTGTTCTCCTCTCCTCAGTCTTTATCCTCCACTTTTTTCCCTCAAGGCAGTGTCCCACAATGAATGCAGGTTCACACTTGTTGGCGGCTCTCCAGTATCCCTCATGAGTATCTATTCTTCATATATGATCTTGGACAGTGAACCTTTATAGGTAGGAGGACATCACCTGTCTGATCCTGTTCTCACTCAATGCTGACATGAATTCAACGCACCAGAGGCTACTGAATAGTGATTAAGAACAGGAAAACTAAATGATTTATTTCCCTCCCTTGCCCAGGGCAAGGAAACTTCAGTGTCCTAAATAATAATAATCTTTATTAGTGTCACAAATAGGCTTGCGTTAACACCACAATGAAGTTATTATGAAAAGCTCATAGTCTCCACATTCTGGTGCCTGTTCAGGTACACAGAGGGAGAATTCAGAATGTCCAAATCACGTAACAAGCACGTCTTTCGGGACTCGTGGGATGAAACCGAACCACTCGGAGGAAACCCATTTGACACAGGGAGAACGTGCAGTCTCCGCACAGACAGTGACCCAAGCCGGGAATTAAATCCAGGTCGCTGGCACTGTGAAGCAACAGTGCTAACCACTTTGCTACCGTGCCGCCCCGCCCCACCTTGGCTCAGGGTAGACTGGTTAAGCAAACGTGACATGGGTCCCAAAGATCAGCCAATTGGCAAAAGTAGGTCCCAGGAAAAAAAGTTTGAAAAACCCTGATCTAGGCCATTGATCTACCATGAACCTAAGCGTCTGCAATCCACCCCTGGTATATATTCACCTCAAGGCCTTCAGGTTTGGTGCACCACAGTTCACCTAACAAATCTAATTGAGATGAGGAGACACTGCGACACAAATTTCTGATTAGATCACACCTGGAGTAGGGTACGCAGTTTTGGCCATCACATCTTCGGAAGGAGATGTATTGCCTTGGAGAGAGTGCAGTGTCCATTTACCAGAATAATAACTGTGCTCCAAAGATTAAAGCATGACAGAGATTTCACAAATTTAGATTATATTCCCTGGGATTTAGAAGAATACGGGATGATTTGATTGTAGATTTCAAGAAATTAGAGGGATCAGATAGGTTACAGTAAAGAGTAAAACTATTTTAGCTGGTCGGTGTATCTGAAATTTGTGAGTGCATAGTCTAAAAATAAGAGATAGACTTTTCAGAGGTGAAATTAGGGAACACTACCACTCAGAAAGGCTGATAGAAGCTTGACATTCTCTTCTACAAGTAGCATTCACTGCCAGATCAATTGTTAATTTAACATTTGAGATTAGTAGATTTTTGGTATACAGAGGTATTAAGGAAAATGAGGGAGCAAAAGCGGCTACTTGGAGTGAGATTACAAATCAGTCATTAATCCACTGAATGGCAGAAGAGGCTGAGGGGCCAAATGACTTGCTTCAGGGGGAGGGGGTGCAGTGGGTTCAGGAGAGGGGGTTCAGGGGGAGGGGGTGCAGCAGTTTCAGGGGGAAGGGGTTCAGGTGAGGGGTTTCAGGGGGAGGGGGTGCAATGGGTCCAGGGGGAGGGGGTGCAATGGGTCCAGGGGGAGGGGGTGCAATGGGTCCAGGGGGAGGGGGTGCAGTGGCTCCAGGGGGAGGGGGTGCAGAGACTCCAGGTGGAGGGGGTTCAGGGGAGGGGGGCAGTGGGTTCAGGGGGAGGAGGTTCAGCGGGAAGGGGTGCAGTGGGTTCAGGGGGAGGGGGTGCAGAGGCTCCAGGGGGAGGGGGTGCAGAAGCTCCAGGTGGAGGGGGTTCAGGGGGAGGGGGGCAGTGGGTTCAGGGGGAGGAGGTTCAGGGAGAGGGAGTGCAGAGGCTCCAGGGGGAGGGGGTGCAGAGGCTCTAGGGGGAGGGGGGCAGTGGGTTCAGGGGGAGGAGGTTCAGGGGAGGGGGGTGCAGAGGCTCCAGGGGGAGGGGGTGCAGAGGCTCCAGGTGGAAGGGGTTCAGGGGGAGGGGGGCAGTGGGTTCAGGGGGAGGGGGCAGTGGGTTCAGGGGGATTGGGGCAGTGGCTAAAGGGGGAGGGGGTGCAGAGGCCCCAGGTGGAGGGGGTTCAGGGGGAGGGGGTGCAATGGGTTCAGGGGGAGGGGGTGCAGTGGCTCCAGGGGGAGGGGGTGCAGTGGCTGCAGGGGGAGGGGGCAGTGTGTTCAGGGGGAGGGGGTGCAGAGGCTCCAGGTGGAAGGGGATTAGGGGGAGTTGGGGCAGTGTGTTCAGGGGGAGGGGGTGCAGTGGGTTCAGGGGGAGGGGGTGCAGAGGCTCCAGGTGGAGGGGATTCAGAGGGAGGGGGCAGTGGGTTCAGGGGGAGGGGGTGCAGTGGGTCCAGGGGGAGGGTCAGTGGGTTCAGGGGATTGGGGCAGTGGCTACAGGGGGAGGGGGACAGTGGGTTCAGGGGGAGGGGGGCAGTGGGTTCAGGGGGAGGGGGGCAGTGGTCCAGGGGGAGTGGGACAGTGGGTTCAGGGGGAGGGGGGCAGTGGGTCCACTGGGAGGGGGCAGTGGGTTCAGGGGGAGGGGGGCAGTGGGTCCAGGGGGAGGGGGTGCAGTGGGTCCAGGGAGAGGGGGGCAGTGGGTCCAGGGGGAGGGGGCAGTGGGTTCAGGGGGATTGGGGGCACTGGGTTCAGGGAGAGGGGGCAGTGGGTCCCGGGGAGGGGCGCAGTGGGTCCAGGGGGAGGGGGGCAGTGGGTCCAGGGGGAGGGTGGCAGTGGGTCCAGGGGGAGGGTGGCAGTGGGTCCAGGGGGAGGGGGCAGTGGATTCAGCGGGATTGGGGGCAGTGGGTCCAGGGGGAGGGGCGCAGTGGGTCAGGGGGAGGGGGGGCAGTGGGTCCAGGGGGGAGGGGGGCAGTGGGTCCCAGGGGGAGGGGGGCAGTGGGTCCAGGGGGGCAGTGGGGCGAGTGGGTCAGGGGGAGGGGGCAGTGGGTCAAGGGGGAGGGGGGGGGCAGTGGGTCCAGGGGGAGGGGGGGGGCAGTGGGTCCAGGGGGAGGGGGGGGGGGCAGTGGGTCCAGGGGGAGGGGGGGCAGTGGGTCCAGAGGGAGGGGGGCAGTGGGTCCAGGGGGAGGGGGGCCAGGGGTACAGGGGGAGAGGGGCCGTGGGTCCAGGGGGAGGGGGGGCAGTGGGTCCAGGGGGAGGGGGGGGCAGTGGGTCCAGGGGGAGGGGGGGCAGTGGGTCCAGGGGGAGGGGGGGGGCAGTGGGTCCAGAGGGAGGGGGGCAGTGGGTCCAGGGAGAGGGGGGCAGTGGCTACAGGGGGAGGGGGACAGTGGGTTCAGGGGGAGGGGGGCAGTGGGTTCAGGGGGAGGGGGGCAGTGGGTCCACTGGGAGGGGGGCAGTGGGTTCAGGGGGAGGGGGGCAGTGGGTCCAGGGGGAGGGGGTGCAGTGGGTCCAGGGAGAGGGGGCAGTGGGTCCAGGGGGAGGGGGGCTGTGGGTCCAGGGGGAGGGGGGGCAGTGGGTCCAGGGGGAGGGGGGCAGTGGGTTCAGGGGGATTGGGGGCACTGGGTTCAGGGAGAGGGGGCAGTGGGTCCCGGGGGAGGGGGTACAGGGGGAGGTGGGGCAGTGGGTTCAGCGGGATTGGGGGCAGTGGGTCCAGGGGGAGGGGGGCAGTGGGTACAGGGGGAGGGGGGCAGTGGGTCCAGGGGGAGGGGGCGCAGTGGGTCCAGGGGGAGGGGGGCAGTGGGTCCAGGGGGAGGGGGGCAGTGGGTCCAGGGGGAGGGGGGCAGTGGGTCCAGGGGGAGGGGGCAGTGGGTCCAGGGGGAGGGGGGGGCAGTGGGTCCAGGGGAGGGGGCAGTGGGTCCAGGGGGAGGGGGGCAGTGGGTCCAGGGGGAGGGGCAGTGGGTCCAGGGGGAGGGGGGGGGCAGTGGGTCCAGGGGGAGGAGGGGCAGTGGGTACAGGGGGAGAGGGGGCAGTGGGTACAGGGGGAGAGGGGCAGTGGGTCCAGGGGGAGGGGGGCAGTGGGTCCAGGGGGAGGGGGGCAGTGGGTCCAGAGGGAGGGGGGCAGTGGGTACAGGGGGAGAGGGGCAGTGGGTCCAGGGGGAGGGGGGCAGTGGGTCCAGGGGGAGGGGGGCAGTGGGTCCAGGGGGAGAGGGGCAGTGGGTCCAGGGGGAGGGGGGCAGTGGGTCCAGGGGGAGGGGGGCAGTGGGTCCAGGGGGAGGGGGGGCAGTGGGTCCAGGGGGAGGGGGGGGGCAGTGGGTCCAGGGGGAGGGGGGCAGTGGGTCCAGGGGGAGGGGGGCAGTGGATCCAGGGGGAGGGGGGCAGTGGGTCCAGGGGGAGGGGGGGGCAGTGGGTCCAGGGGGAGGAGGGGCAGTGGGTCCGGGGGAGGGGGGCAGTGGGTCCAGGGGGAGGGGGGCAGTGGGTTCAGGGGGAGGGGGGCAGTGGGTTCAGGGGGAGGGGGGGCAGTGGGTTCAGGGGGAGGGGGGGCAGTGGGTTCAGGGGGAGGGGGGGCAGTGGGTTCAGGGGGAGGGGGGGGGGCAGTGGGTCCAGGGGGAGGGGGGCAGTGAGTTCAAGGGGTGGAAGTTCAGGAGGAGGGGGGCAGTGGTCGAGGGGGAGGGGGCAGCGGGTTCAGGGGGAGGGGGCAGTGGGTCCAGAGGGAGAGGGGCAGTGGGTCCAGGGGGAGGACGGAGTGGCTACAGGAGGGGGGGGCAAGGGGGGACGGGGTCCGGGGGGGGTGTGTGTGGTGGGGTTCAGGGGTCCGGGGGGGTGGGGGGTGGAGTTCAGGGGGGAGGGGGGTCCGGGGGGTGTCCAGGGGGGAGTGGGTCAAGGGGCGGGATCCAGGGTGGGGGGCCCCAGGTGGAAGGGCTCCAGGGCAAGGGGGTTCAGTGCGATGGGTCCCGGGGAGGGGGTTCAGGGGGAGGGGAGCAGTGGCTACAGGGGTAGGGGGGCAGTGGGTTCAGGAGGATTGGGGGCAGTGGGTCCAGGGGGAGGGGGGCAGTGGGTCCAGGGGGAGGGGGGCAGTGGTCCAGGGGGAGGGGGGCAGTGGGTCCAGGGGAGGGGGCAGTGGGTCCAGGGGCGGTGGGGGGCAGTGGGTCAGGGGAGGGGGGGCAGTAGGTCCAGGGGGAGGGGGGGACAGTGGGTCCAGGGGGAGAGGGGCAGTGGGTCCAGGGGGAGGGGGCAGTGGGTTCAGGGGGAGGGGGGGGCAGAGGGTTCAGGGAGAGGGGAGCAGTGTGTTCAGGGGAGGGGGGCAGTGGTTCAGGGAGAGGGGGGCAGTGGGTCAGGGGGAGGGGGGCAGTGGGTTCAGGGGGAGGGGGGCAGTGGTTCCAGATGAAAGGGGGGCAGTGGGTCGAGGGGGTGGAGGTTCAGGGGGAGGGGGACAGTGGGTCCAGGGGGAGGGGGACAGTGGGTCCAGGGGGAGGGGGGCAGTGGGTTCAGGGAGAGGGGGGCAGTGTGTTCAGGGGGAGGGGGCAGTGGGTTCAGAGGGAGGGGGGCCAGTGGGTTCAGGGGGAGGGGGGCAGTGGGTTCAGGGGGAGGGGGGCCAGTGGGTTCAGGGGGAGGGGGGGCAGTGGGTTCAGGGGGAGGGGGGCAGTGTGTTCAGGGGGAGGGGGGCAGTGGGTTCAGGGGGAGGGGGGCAGTGTGTTCAGGGGGAGGGGGGCAGTGGGTCCAGGGGGAGGGGTGCAGTGGGTCCAGGGGGAGGGGTGCAGTGGCTACAGGGGGAGGGGGGGCAGTGGGTTCAGGGGGAGGGGGGAGTGGCTACAGGAGGAGGGGGCGGTAGGTTCAGGGGGAGAGGGCAGTGGGTCCAAGGGGAGGGGGGCAGTGGGTTCAGGGGGAGGGGCAGTGGGTTCAGGGGGAGGGGGCAGTGGGTCCAGGGGGAGGGGGGCAGTGGGTCCAGGGGAGGGGGGCTGTGGGTCCAGGGGGAGGGGGGCAGTGGGTCCAGGGGGAGGGGGGCTGTGGGTCCAGGGGGAGGGGGGCAGTGGGTTCAGGGGGAGGGGGGGCAGTGGGTCCCGGGGGAGGGGGTGCAGCAGCTACAGGGGGAGGGGGGGCAGTGGGTTCAGGGGGAGGGGCCAGTGGGTTCAGGGGGAGGGGGGCAGTGGGTTCAGTGGGAGTGGGGGCAGTGGGTTCAGGGAGTGGAAGCTCAGGGGGAGGGGGGCAGTGGTCCAGGGGAGGGGGGCAGTGGGTCCAGGGGGAGGGGGGCAGTGGGTTCAGGGGGAGGGGGGGCAGTGGGTTCAGGGGGAGGGGGGCAGTGGGTCCAGGGGGAGGGGGGGCAGTGGGTTCAGGGGGAGGGGGGCAGTGGGTTCAGGGGGAGGGGGCAGTGGGTTCAGGGGGAGGGGGGCAGTGGGTCCAGGGGTAGGGGGGCAGTGGGTCCAGGGGGAGGGGGGCAGTGGGTCCAGGGGGAGGGGGGCAGTGGGTCCAGGGGGAGGGGGCAGTGGGTCCACGGGGAGGTGGTCCAGGGGGTAGGGGGTCCAGGGGGGACGGGGTCCAGGGGGGAGGGGTGGTGGAGTTCAGGAGTGAGGGGGTCCGGGGGGTGTCCAGGGGGGAGTGGGTCAAGAGGCGGGATCCAGGGTGGGGGGCCCCAGGGGGAGGGGCTCCAGGGCAAGGGGGTTCAGTGCAATGGGGGTTATGGCATGATGCAGTGCTGGGTCCAGGATGAGGGGGGTGCAGGGGGAATGGGGGTTATGGGGTGATGCAGTGCTGGGTGGGGGGTTTATGCAGTGCTGGGTCCAGGGTGAGGGGAGGAGGGGTAATGCAGTGCTGGGTCCAGGGTGAGGGGAGGGGGTTATGCAGTGCTGGGTCCAGGGTGAGGGGGGGGGGGGGGGTTATGCAGTGCTGGGTCCAGGGTGAAGGCGTGGGGGGGGGGGGGTTATGCAGTGCTGGGTCCAGGTTGAGGGGGGGGGTTATGGGGAGTTCAGTGCTGGGTCCGGTTGGGGGGGGGGGGTGGTGTTATGGGGAATGCAGTGCTGGGTGGGGGGGGTTTATGCAGTGCTGGGTCCAGGGTGATGGGTGAGGGGGTTGGGGGTGGTTATGTAGTGCTGGTTCCGGGGGTGGGGGGGGTTTGCAGTGCTGGTTCTGGGGGGGGGGGGGTTTGCAGTGCTGGGTCCAGGGTGAGGGGGGGGGGTTTATGGGGAGTTTAGTGTTGGGTCCGGGGGGGGGGGGGGGGTGGGGGTTTATAGGGAATGCAGTGCTGGGTGGGGGGTTATGCAGTGCTGGTTCCAGGGTGGGGGGGGTTATGCAATGCTGGTTCCAGGGTGAGGGGGGGTTTATGCAGTGCTGGGTCAGGGGGGGGGAGGTGTTATGGGGAAAGCAGTGCTGGGTCCATGGGGGAAGGGGGGGGAATGCAGTGCTGGGTCCAGTGGGGGAATGCAGTGCTGGGTTGGTGGGGGGGGGGGGGGGGGGGGGTTGGTGTTATGGGGGATGCAGTGCTGTGTCCAGGGGGAGGGGGGGGGGTTATGCAGTGCTGGGTGGGGGGGGATATGCAGTGCTGGGACGGGGGAGGGGGGTTATGCAGTGCTGGGTCGGGGGGGGGGTTATGCAGTGCTGGGCTGGGGGGGGTTATGCAGTGCTGGGACGGGGGGGGTTATGCAGTGCTGGGTTGGGGGGGGGGGGGTTATGCAGTGCTGGGACGGGGGGGGGTTATGCAGTGCTGGGTTGGGGGTGTTATGCAGTGCTGGGACGGGGAGGGGGGTTATGCAGTGCTGGGACGGGGTAGGGTGGTTATGCAGTGCTGGGTCGGGGAGGGGTTATGCAGTGCTGGGACGGGGAGGTGGGTTATGCAGTGCTGGGACGGGGGGGGGTGGGTTATGCAGTGCTGGGTTGGGGGCGGTTATGCAGTGCTGGGACAGGGGAGGGGAGTTATGCAGTGCTGGGTCGGGGGGGTTATGCAGTGCTGTGTGGGGGGGTGTTATGCAGTGCTGGGACGGGGGAGGGGGGTTATGCAGTGCTGGGTCGGGGGGGAGTTATGCAGTGCTGGGACGGGGGAGGGGGGGGTTATGCAGTGCTGGGTCGGGGGGGGTGTTATGCAGTGCTGGGTCGGGGGGGTTATGCAGTGCTGGGTCCGGGGGGGGGGGGGGGGTGGTTTATGCAATGCTGGGGCAGGGGGGTTATGCAGTGCTGGGTCCGGGGGGGGGGGGGGGGGGGGGGAGTTATGCACTGCTGGGGCGGGGTGGTATGGGGGTGCAGTGCTGGGTCAGGGGGGTTATGCATTGCTGGGTCGGGGGGTTTTGCATTGCTGGGTCGGGGGGGGGGGTTATGCAGTGCTGGGTGGGTTATGCAGTGCTGGGGGGCGTTATGCAGTGCTGGGTCGGGGGGGGTTATGCATTGCTGGGTCGGGGGGTTATGCAGTGCTGGGTTGGTGGGGGGGTTATGCAGTGCTGGGGGGGGTGATGGGGGAATGCAGTGCTGGGTTGGGGGGGTTAGGCAGTGCTGGGGGGGTAATGGGGGATGCAATGCTGGGTCGGGGGGGTTATGCATTGCTGGGTCGGGGGGTTATGCATTGCTGGGTCGGGGGGGTGGGTTATGCAGTGCTGGGGGGTTATGCATTGCTGGGTCAGGGGGGTTATGCATTGCTGGGTCGGGGGGGGTTATGCAATGCTGGGTCGGTGGGGGGGTTATGCAGTGCTGGGGGGGTGTTATGGGGGAATGCAGTGCTGGGTCAGGGGGGTTATGCATTGCTGGGTCGGGGGGTTATGCATTGCTGGGTCGGGGGGTTATGCATTGCTGGGTCGGGGGGTTATGCATTGCTGGGTCGGGGGGGTTATGCATTGCTGGGTCGGGGGATGTGTTATGGGGGATGCAGTGCTGGGTCGGGGGGGGGGGTATGCAGTGCTGGGGGGGGTTATGGGGGATGCAGTGCTGGGTCGGGGGGGTGAAGCATTGCTGGGTCGGGGGGTTATGCAGTGCTGGGTCGGGGGGGTTATGCAGTGCTGGGGGGGTGTTATGGGGATATGCAGTGCTGGGTCGGGTAGGGGTTATGCATTGCTGGGTGGGGGGGTATGCATTGCTGGGTGGGGTGGGGGGGGGTTATGCATTGCTGGGGGGGTGGGGGGGGTTATGCATTGCTGGGGGGGGGTTATGCATTGCTGGGTCGGGGGGGATGTGTTATGGTGGATGCAGTGCTGGGTCGGGGGGTGTTATGGGGATGCAGTGTTGGGTCGGGGGGGTGTTATGGGGATGCAGTGCTGGGTCGGGGGGGTTATGCATTGCTGGGTCGGGGGGGGGGGGGGGGTGATGCAGTGCTGGGTCGGGGGGGGTGTTATGGGGGATGCAGTGCGGGTCGGGGGGGGGGTGTTATGGGGGATGCAGTGCTGGGTCGGGGGGGGGTGTTATGGGGGATGCAGTGCTGGGTCGGAGGGGGGGGGGGTGTGTTATGGGGGATGCAGTGCTGGGTCGGAGGGGGGGTGTTATGGGGGATGCAGTGCTGGGTCGGGGGGGTGTTATGGGGGATGCAGTGCTGGGTCGGGGGGGGGTGTTATGGGGGATGCAGTGCTGGGTCGGAGGGGGGGGGGTGTTATGGGGGATGCAGTGCTGGGTCGGGGGGGGGTGTTATGGGGGATGCAGTGCTGGGTCGGGGGGGTGTTGTGTTATGGGGGATGCAGTGGGTGGGGGGGGGGGTGTTATGGGGGATGCAGTGCTGGGTCGGGAGGGGGGGGGTGTTATGGGGGATGCAGTGCTGGGTCGGGGGGGGGGGTGTATGGGGATGCAGTGCTGGGTCGGGGGGGGTGTTATGGGGGATGCAGTGCTGGGTGGGGGGGGGGTGTGTTATGGGGATGCAGTGCTGGGTCGGAGGGGGGGGGGTATGGGGGATGCAGTGCTGGGTCGGAGGGGGCGGGTGTTATGGGGGATGCAGTGCTGGGTCGGGGGGGGGTTGTTATGGGGGATGCAGTGCTGGGTCGGGGGGGGTGTTATGGGGGATGCATTACTGGGTCGGGGGGGATGCAGTGCTGGGTCGGGGGGGGGGGTGTTATGGGGGATGCAGTGCTGGGTCGGGGGGAGTGTTATGGGGGATGCATTACTGGGTCGGGGGGGATGCAGTGCTGGGTCGGAGGGGGGGGGTTATGGGGGATGCAGTGCTGGGTCGGAGGGGGGGTGTTATGGGGGATGCAGTGCTGGGTCGGGGGGGGTGTTATGGGGGATGCAGTGCTGGGTCGGGGGGGGTGTTATGGGGGATGCAGTGCTGGGTCGGAGGGGGGGGGTTGTTTATGGGGGATGCAGTGCTGGGTCGGGGGGGTGTTATGGGGGATGCAGTGCTGGGTCGGGGGGGTGTGTGTTATGGGGGATGCAGTGCTGGGTCGGAGGGGGGGGTGTTATGGGGGATGCAGTGCTGGGTCGGAGGGGGGGGGGTGTATGGGGGATGCAGTGCTGGGTTGGGGGGGGGGTTGTTATGGGGAATGCAAGCTGGGTCGGGGGGGGTGTTATGGGGGTTGCATTATTGGGTCGGGGGGGGATGCATTGCTGGGTCGGGGGGGGGGTGTTATGGGGGATGCAGTGCTGGGTCGGGGGGGGTGTTATGGGGGATGCATTACTGGGTCGGGGGGGATGCAGTGCTGGGTCGGGGGGGTTGTTATGGGGGATGCAGTGCTGGGTCGGGGGGGGGGTTATGGGGGATGCATTACTGGGTCGGGGGGGATGCAGTGCTGGGTCGGGGGGGGGTGTTATGGGGGATGCATTGCTTGGGGGGGTGTTATGGGGGATGCAGTGCTGGGTGGGGGGGCTGTTATGGGGGATGCAGTGCTGGGTGGGGGGGCTGTTATGGGGGATGCAGTGCTGGGTTGGAGGGCGGGGGGTGTTATGGGGGATGCAGTGCTGGGTTGGAGGGGGGGGTGTTATGGGGGATGCAGTGCTGGGTTGGAGGGGGGGGGGTTATGGGGGGTGCAGGCTGGTTGGAGGGGGGGTGTATGGGGCGTATGCTCAGTGCTGGTTGGAGGGGGGGGTGTGTTATGGGGGATGCAGTGCTGGGTTGGAGGGGGGGGTGTTATGGGGGATGCAGTGCTGGGTCGGGGGGGGGTGTGTTATGGGGGATGCAGTGCTGGGTGGGGGGGGGTGTGTGTATGGGGGATAGTGCTGGGTCGGGTGGGGTGTGTTATGGGGATTGCAGTGCTGGGTGGAGGGGGGGGTGTTATGGGGGATGCAGGCTGGGTCGGGGGGGGGGGGTGTGTTATGGGGGATGCAGTGCTTGGGGGGGGGGTGTTATGGGGGATGCAGTGCTGGGTTGGAGGGGGGTGTTATGGGGGATTGCAGTGCTGGGTTGGAGGGGGGGTGTTATGGGGATGCAGTGCTGGGTTGGGAGGGGGGGGGTGTTATGGGGGATGCAGTGCTGGGTCGGGGGGGGGGTGTTATGGGGGATGCAGTGCTGGGTGGGGGGGTGTTATGGGGGATGCAGTGCTGGGTTGGAGGGGGGGTGTTATGGGGGATGCAGTGCTGGGTTGGAGGGGGGGGTGTTATGGGGGATGCAGTGCTGGGTCGGGGGGGGGGGTGTGTTATGGGGGATGCAGTGCTGGGTCGGGGGGGGTGTGTTATGGGGGATGCAGTGCTGGGTCGGGGGGGGTGTGTTATGGGGATGCAGTGCTGGGTTGGAGGGGGGGGGTGTTATGGGGGATGCAGTGCTGGGTCGGGGGGGGTGTGTTATGGGGGATGCAGTGCTGGGGGGGGGTGTTATGGGGGATGCAGTGCTGGGTGGAGGGGGGGGTGTTATGGGGGATGCAGTGCTGGGTTGGAGGGGGGGGGTGTTATGGGGATGCAGTGCTGGGTCGGGGGGGGTGTGTTATGGGGGATGCAGTGCTGGGTCGGGGGGGGTGTGTTATGGGGGATGCAGTGCTGGGTCGGGGGGGGTGTGTTATGGGGGATGCAGTGCTGGGTTGGAGGGGGGGGTGTTATGGGGGATGCAGTGCTGGGTCGGGGGGGGGGGGGGTGTTATGGGGGATGCAGTGCTGGGTGGGGGGTATTTATGGGGGATGCAGTGCGGGTTGGAGGGGGGGGGTGTTTATGGGGGATGCAGTGCTGGGTCGGGGGGGGGCTGTGTATGGGATGCAGTGCTGGGTCGGGGGGGGGTGTTATGGGGGATGCATTGCTTGGGGGGGGGATTATGGGGGATGCAGTGCTGGGGGGGGTGTTATGGGGATGCAGTGCTGGGTCGGGGGGGGGCGGTGTTATGGGGGATGCAGTGCGGGTCGGGGGGGGGTGTTATGGGGGATGCAGTGCTGGGTTGGAGGGGGGGGGTGTTATGGGGGATGCAGTGCGGGTTGGAGGGGGGGGTGTTATGGGGGATGCAGTGCTGGGTCGGGGGGGGTGTGTGTTATGGGGATGCAGTGTGGGTGGGGGGGGGTGTGTGTTATGGGGGAGCAGTGCTGGGTCGGGGGGGGTGTGTTATGGGGGATGCAGCGCTGGGTTGGAGGGGGGGTGTTATGGGGGATGCAGTGCTGGGTCGGGGGGGGGTGTGTTATGGGGGATGCAGTGCTGGGGGGGGGGGTGTTATGGGGATGCAGTGCTGGGTTGGAGGGGGGGTGTTATGGGGATGCAGTGCTGGGTTGGAGGGGGGGGTGTTATGGGGGATGCAGTGCTGGGTCGGGGGGGGGTGTGTTATGGGGGATGCAGTGCTGGGGGGGGGTGTTATGGGGGATGCAGTGCTGGGTTGGAGGGGGGGGGCTGTTATGGGGGATGCAGTGCTGGGTGGAGGGGGGGTGTTATGGGGGATGCAGTGCTGGGTCGGGGGGGGGGTGTGTTATGGGGGATGCAGTGCTGGGTCGGGGGGGGGGTGTTATGGGGGATGCAGTGCTGGGTCGGGGGGGGTGTGTTATGGGGGATGCAGTGCTGGGTTGGAGGGGGGGGGTGTTATGGGGGATGCAGTGCTGGGTCGGGGGGGGTGTGTTATGGGGGATGCAGTGCTGGGGGGGGGTTGTTATGGGGGATGCAGTGCTGGTTGGAGGGGGGGGGGTGTTATGGGGGATGCAGTGCTGGGTTGGAGGGGGGGGGGGGTGTTATGGGGATGCAGTGCTGGGTCGGGGGGGGGGTGTGTTATGGGGGATGCAGTGCTGGGTCGGGGGGGGTGTGTTATGGGGGATGCAGTGCTGGGTCGGGGGGGGGGTGTGTTATGGGGGATGCAGTGCTGGGTTGGAGGGGGGGGTGTTATGGGGGATGCAGTGCTGGGTCGGGGGGGAGGGGGGTGTTATGGGGGATGCAGTGCTGGGTTGGGGGGTGTTTATGGGGGATGCAGTGCTGGGTTGGAGGGGGGGGGTGTTATGGGGGATGCAGTGCTGGGTCGGGGGGGGGGCTGTTATGGGGATGCAGTGCTGGGTCGGGGGGGGGGGTGTTATGGGGGATGCATTGCTTGGGGGGGGATTATGGGGGATGCAGTGCTGGGGGGGGTGTTACGGGGGATGCAGTGCTGGGTCGGGGGGGCGGTGTTATGGGGGATGCAGTGCTGGGGGGGGGGGGTTATGGGGGATGCAGTGCTGGGGGGGGGGGTTATGGGGGATGCAGTGCTGGGTCGGGGGGGGGGGGGTGTTATGGGGGATGCATTGCTGGGTCCAGGGGGAGGTGCGGTGTTGAGCTGCTCTCGCCTTTGAGAGGAGCTGCTGCGGAAATCCTCGCTGGGAGTTTGCCTGACTCTCTGCAATATGGCGTTTGGAGCAATCCCGGCTCTCTCTGCCAGAGTTCACGGCTGCAGTCGCCTCTCGCAAATTGTCGTCCGACGGCATAAGTTATGATGCCGGAAAATGGATAAGTCTTCGGGCAGCTCTGAAATCAAATGGAGCTCCGTATCTTTACCTCTGGATCTTATCGTCGGCAAATTTCGGTTACCAACACTGGCACGGCTGAGCCAAGGTAAGGCACTTGCAAAGGGGTCGCTGTGCACGGAAAGCACCACGGACTACACATCGCATGTTGATAGTTGCACCGAACTTCTGGAGCTGCTGGTAGTCACTTGTCCAGTTGGTAATACAAGTGGGATGTTTCCCATCCGCTAACCCTCCTGGTTTATCCCGGCGTTGGGATTTATACTGTTTATTTGGGGGAACTGTGCATGTTTCCGCCTGTCTGACGATTCATTACTGTCGAGGTGTATCTGCTGTTTGCAGGAAGGGGGAGCTGGGAGCACCGCAATTTCCTCAATCCATCCCCAAACCCAGTGCTCGCTTCTCGGTATTCATTTCGCCCCAGGTCAGCGGCAGGTACACAGCCTGTCTGCTCCACATAGTCACTCAGCCTCTCATCCTGCTCAAACCCAGGCACCAGCAATGATCAATTTCCTCTGGCCGTGCAACGGGGCTGAATTTTCAGCTCATTTCACTCCAATAATTAATTAAACAGGACAAGAGTTCCCATGAGCTGATCGTGTGGGGAATGTGATAATAATCCAATGCTCCATTTTACTGAGCTTGCACTTCAGAAACCTCCCAAGTTAATGGTGTCCTGGTTCAATTGAGAATTTGATACTTTCAAATGGCTTTCCTCGACTCACAGCGAAATAAACTACCAATGCAGTATTGGTGAGAAGTTAGAAACTTTCCTGCAAGTAACTAAGAAGCGGGGAAGAGGTGAATTAAATCAGTATTTGCGTTGGAGCATATTGTGCCAAGGTTTAGAGTTTGGAATGAAACAAATAGCTCATTGAACTAAAGTCGAATCCCGTGGCCAGGGATCACTTTGTTTCACTGGACTTGGCACGGCCAAGCGTCACATTCAAACCAGAAGAATAGAATATTAACCACAGGAGTGCTATGTGCCCATCTGCAGTTTCTAAACTAAACAAATCCTTCTGCAATAGAAAAAATAATAATTCTTGATATACTATTATGAAGCAGGATAAAGTAATTTTAAATGTACCTGTCTCCGAGAAAATTAAACTAAAATAACTGCTGCTGATTATGTACTGTTCATGCATTGACGTTTTATACGATGGGCTGGTTGATTTTAGTTCCTGTCATTAACTTGACTGAGATGGTAGCATCCTGGGGTGGTTGGTCCATAGACGGACATTTTTTTGTCCATCGCTGACCGAGGCTGGGTTGCCCGATCTTTGGGTGAGGTATTAATCGGTCCCTTCAGGTGCACGGTGACTCGCCGAACGCCCTGGCTGGCATTTATTCAGCCATCAGCCCACACATACCTCAAACTGCTCATTCAGCTCATTGATGTTAGCTGTGAGCTGGCCAGATGATTACCTACACCAAAACCCTTATTATTCATTGGCTACGAAAAGATTGCACCATCCTGGGGATGTGACCAGGTGATCTAAGTTGTTCCTGGTCATTTCTGTGTTTCCCTTCTGACAGTCTTGCACAGCTAATTTTTTTTATTAAAACAGTAAAAAATATATACAAGACCAAACAATACAAACGCTAATTTTGTGTTGGCGAAACAGGGTACCCTCCCCTCAGTACCAACGTACAGAGAAGGAATATGATGGGGGGTGGATACTCTGATTATTAAAACAGTTCACAGCACCCTTGTACAAAAAATAAACGGTACAAGCACTAAACTTTGCTCTGAAGAGACCAGATCCCCTTGCCTCTATCAACAGAAGGGAAAGGCAGGGGATGGTGGGGAGAGAGGGGAAAGAAGGATGGTGGGGAGGGAGTTGGAGTTTTGGCGGAGGCCCAAAAGGACACTGCCTGAACTATCTACGGAGGCAGAAAAACAAAAGAACCTTCAATTATGATGTGCCAGATTCCAGGAGCCTCCCAGAGGGGGTGAGGGGTGACACAGTGTCTGGCACGAGTGAGCCCTGCACCCCACTACAGAGAGCCTCATGTGCACACTCCGCTCCCGATACTGGATGGCTAACAGCCTTCGGATAGTCGCCCTCCATGCCCGAATCCTCCACCACACTGAGTGCGGCGGGCGACACGGGCCCACCAACCAACGCAGGGCCTACCTTGATCTCGCCACCGGGATCATCGACAGGTGGGATCTCCTCAGGCTCCTCCAGGGGCCACAGCTAATGCGGTCCCCTGCAACTTACAACATAATTCACCAATAATGCATGTCATACTACCAAATTTAACTAATGACTCATGTATTGGTTGTGCAGACTCATCAAAGTCACTTTGAAAATTCAAATGATGTCCTAATTCACCAGTGCTTGTGCTGTTGTTAAATGGATGTGTACCATATTTTAGCAATAAAGAGACCTCCTCTAAATGTATGATTAAAGTGCTCACCTTGCAGCATTTGTCTAGCAGAATTCTCAGGTCACCACCAGCCAACTCTCCCTCTCAAAGGGGAGAGCAGCGTGTGGGGACTATGGCAACTTCAAATTATGGGTAACAGGAATAAGTGTGCTAAAGATTTGTCCGGCAGAGCGAGCAGCTCTCCCAGCACTGCAAATTGGCTCTTTGCAATAATGTTGCTGCAGTTTACAGTTGGTTGAATGAGATCCATCCCCGTGATTACCTTAAATCTGTATCAGTGAAAATTCTAATGGTGTGGTTTAAAAGGACTGAGTAATCAGCGTCAAATGCCCAATTAAGGCTGGCAAAAATGTGTTTATAAACGATTCACTTGTCAATAACTGAAATTTCACTTGTTAGAATTCTCCTCTGAGTCTCGTATTTCAGTGCTGTGTCTTACTGGCACAGGTCCAGGAATCCAATGCTTTGCTTCTTATCATAGAATTACAGGATAGTTAGGAGGCCTCTTGCCCTGTTTTACCGTTGTTGATGATAACATTTCAATTGGAGCTATTCACTCAATGCCATTTCCCTACCCATTTCTTCATCTGATTGAGGTTTGTGTGCATTTCATAGAATTTCACAATTTTGTTGAATAAAAGAAAGGTAATTGACCATTGTGCCCATATTGAACATCTAAAAGAATAATTAATAGGCCCATCCCACTGCCCTTTCTTCATACCTTTTTAAACATTTTTTATTTTTCAAATATTTAGCCATTTTATGTCTGATTTTACTTCTCCATTGTTTTAGCAAGGTATTTCGAATAAGCTGCTAGCCTTTATTTCTTCTGGTGCTGATTTTACATTTATTTCCCCTTGTTACTGATCCACTGAAAACTTACCCCTATTTACCTTATCAAACGTCCTTTTAACCGTCAACATCTTTGAACAGATCTAGCCTTCGCTTTCATTGCTCTAGTGAGGCACTCCAGTTTCTCTAGCTTCTCTTTCTCATTATTATCTTAAAATTGTGCCCTCTTGAAAGCCTTGACATTCTTCCTTAAGCAGGAGACAACAGGATATGTTTTTGCAAAGTTCTACAGGCAGGGTCCCACAGTTTATTGTAAGATTTTAACTGCTGTATAATCAGATTAAACATTCCCCCAATGGAAAACAAACATTAATATTCAACAAATCACCCTTACTGTGCACGCTAGCCATTCTCATTTTGACAGCTCAAATGAGATTTTGAATTTTTGAATGGCAGCAGCTGAAATTGCAAATTTGATTTGATTTCTACTAGGCCAAGACACTAAAGAACTAATTTTCTGAATGTGTGCCATCAGTGACAGGCTGCACTTGTCAATCATGGCTGTTGGCGGATTGTGGATGTGTTGCCTGTGATTTCCCAGTAAGTGTGGTCAGCATACATACAAGTAGCATCCTACAAAAACGTAAGGTAAAGCTCACCATATTCTGATGTTAGTTGAAGTTGTAACTTTTTGGTTGGCCTTTCTTCCCTTCCCTTGTACATCGTTTGTGAGCTGGATTTGGCCAGGAGCTCTGCCAATGTTACTGTATACATGGCTGCTGGGAAATGCGCAATAGCAAGATGGAGTGACCTTTGCTTCAGTCTTCTTTTCATTCTTCCCTCCACCAAAGCCTTGATTTCCACTCGTTGGTTCCCCATGACAACATGCCTGATGATGGTAACTCGCTCCAGCAGAAGGTTTCCTCTGTGTGCTGTACAAAGTGAAATCATAAGTGGGCTTATAAAGAGTGGATCTGTAATAGTGGCACAGAGAAAATCTCCCCCTTCCGGTTCTGAAACAAGGCAAATCATGAATATAAATCTGTGTCAGTGTATACTTGATTAATCCATTGTTCTTGTCCTTTAAAATGAAACAGCAGATTTTAGGTCCGACCAAAGTTGAACTCACTTGTTGAATTTCACTTATATTTCCAAATCCATGAACATGTTACCAACAGCACAACAAATAGTTTAGGACTGTGATAACACCATTGTCTAAAAGTGATGTTCTATTCCAGTCATTTTCAAACTCAGAGTCGTGACCCATGGGTGGGTCACAGGCGGGTGTTGGGAGGGTCGCGGAATGATGGGTTGAGGCATTTCCGATCACAGGAAGAAATGCCCAACAGCCGTGACTGGCTTTAAAATGCCAACCGTGACCTGCTTTCAAGAATGTGGGTCATACCGTGCGCGTGTTCCTCTTCAGCTGGATGTAGCAGTGCGCAAGCCCGAAGCCCAGCAGAGCTGACCGCCTATCCCAGGAGCAGATTTTTAAAAAAAAAATCATACGGAGTCTTCCTGGTAGAAGCGACGACAGGGGTAGGTCAGGCTGTACACTGACGCCATGTGCTTTGGGTGCGAGATCACTGAAGAAAGATCCCTCCATTTTGTAGCTGCCAGAAAGCAAGGAACAGGACTGAAAGATTTAAATGGATCATTTTGTAATAAGGAAGAGAGGGCCAGAAACAAACAGGCCAGGATCTCACCACTAAATCTATTGGAGTGAGCTGATCAGGAGAGTCTGCAGCAGGACAATGCAGTGCTGGTGTGAGCTTCCAAGGCCTCTGGTGAATACCCAACAAAGAAAAAACTGAAATCAGGAACAAAGCAGTATAAAAATGACTTCTTGAGTTGCAGCTCTGTTAATGTGCCAATGCAAAGCCCATGTATGCTATATGCAGCGAAGTACTGGTAAATGAAAGTTTAAACCCCTCAAAACTTCAAAGCCAGTTGAAGAATAAGCATGGCAAGTTCAAGATGGGGTGAGAACTTAAATGATCGGCTGAAGTTCTTTACAGAAATATAACATTGAATGACAAAGCAAGTGAGATTGTGAGGACCAAGCAGGCTCACCTGTCGCATTAAACGTAAGCAATAATGTTGGGTCGCGAAGGCCGGCCGGCATGGGTCCCGAAGGTTAGCCAGCTGGTAAAAGTGGGTCCCGGGGGAAAAAAGTTTTGGAAAAAACACTGTTCTACTTGATATTAAAAATAGTTATGGACAGAATACATTTTCTTAATTTTGTGTTAAATTTGTAGAATTGAGAATAAATAAGTAGCTGTGCAAGCTTGCTTCTGTTCAGTTGGTTTTCAGATTACCGTAGAAATAACTGCACAATGTTGATGTTGCAGTGTGCACAGGATCCTAAATCACTGACAGACAACTACTTTCTCAAGTTACAATAGAAAATTGCTGAAAACACTGAGCAAGTGTCTGTGGAAAGAGCAGGTGTGTTGATAATTTGGGTGTGGACCCTGCAGTAAAGTCAGAATTGCACCTGAATGGTTCATAATAAAGGTGCGTTTCCGGGACTGACATTTAATCCAATTATAAAGCATGCTGATTGGCTGTTGGAAACAGGTTAAGTATCCTGTATATAACAAGGGGCAAAATCTGGTTTTGGACTGCTTTTGAAAATTAGGTTATCGTGAGATATTGAGTCTACCCCAGCTTGGATGGAGGGCATTACCAGTGTGGCTTTTGGGATTGATGTGGTGCCAGGAAGAGCAAGGGGTCGCCTCCAAGCTCTACATTTGTTAGTCTGCAATCACCCTTACCTTAAGTGGGGCTCTTCGACTGCTGCTGGTAAGGCAAGCAGATCAATGGACAAACTATCTGCTTTGGCATGGCAAGTCTCTTTGGTCTCCCAGTTGAGGTTTGTGTTCCGTTGGTGATTGAAAGTTTAGGCTTGAAAAACAGTGAAAATCTAATAACCAAAAATAGGAAAACTGATTTTAGCTTGCAACTGGAATTAAATAAAACAGGTTTTCTGGAGTTAGTGAATGCAAAGTCAAAGCAATGCTGTCTAGAGATTTGCAGGGGAAAATTGGACTTTGCCCATTTTCCCTGGTGACCATTCCAGACATCGTATCTCCTGGAAAGCAGAATACTGCAGATGATGGAAATAGGAAATGAGAACCGAAAACACTGGAAATACTCAGCAGGTCGGGCAACATCCATTGAGGGAGAACAGAGTTAACCTTGGTCATTGACCTGAAACATTAACTGTCTTCTTCCACCGTGGCCACCTGACCTGTTGAGTATTTCCAGCATCTTCTATTTTTATTTTATCTCTAATGTAAGTGTGTTCACCACTATTTTGGCTTGAGTACCTCCTAATGGACCTGGGTGCCTGCCTGAAATAAGACATCAACCTCTGACTATAACTCCTGTCAGGAATCCAAGCACAAGCTGCTGAGGAGTGCTGCAATCAGAGCTATATTTCCATCAGCAGTCTGAGAGAGTAGCATGTTCCAGAGCCAACCAGAGAGCAGGTTATTCTGGTAATGTGTAATGAGACGGCATTAATTCATGACCTCATAGAGAGGGAGCCTCTTGGTAGGAGTGATCATAACATGATTGAATTTCGCACTTAGTTTGAGGGCGAGAAGAGTGAGTCTAAGACTAGTGTTTTAAACTTAAATAAAGGCAATTATGATGGTACGAAGATAGAGTTGGCTAAAGTGAACTGGGAAATTAGGTTAATGGATAGGATCATTGCGATCCAGTGGATTTAATTGAAAGAGATATTTCATAATTCTCAGCAAAGATACATGCCAGTGAGAAAGAAAGATTCTAGGAGAAGGATGTGCCATCCCTGGTGAACCAGGGCAGCACGGTGGCACACTGCTGCCTCATGGTGCCGAGGTCCCAGTTTTGATCCCAGTTCTGGGTCACTGTCCATGTGATGTTTGCACATTCTCCCCGTGTTTGCGTGGGTTTCGCCCCCACAACCCAAAGATGTGCAGGGTCGGTGGATTGGCCGTGCTAAATTGCCCCTTAATTGGAAAAATGAATTATGTACTCTATATATATTTTTTAAAAATCCCTGGTGAACCAAAAAATTTAAAGATGGTACGAACTTGAAAAAAACCATACAATACTGTGAATGGAATGACAAAAGGTTGGACAGAATTTGATAAGCAGTCAAGAATGATTTTTGAAAAAGTAAGGAGAAATTAGAATATGAAACAAAGCTAGTTAGAAATAGTAGGAGTTTCTACGTGTATTTAAAAAGGAAAAGAGTAACTACAGGGAGTGTTGATCCCCTACAACCTTCATGAAATTGGTTCAGGCATCCAATGCTGGGCCCTTTTTTCTTCTTGAGAACAGCATTTCCCTCCCCCTATTGACCCCTCCATAAGGACCCAAAGGTGATGCCTGAGAATCTGGGGGACCTCGCATGTCAAGCAGTTACTGTTATCTTCAACGTTTATCACAGAATTTAAGTTGGTTAGAGCCAGAGTTCATCTGCCCTTCAAGTAGCATCAGTGACATCTGTACCAGTGCCCCCACCCACCCCCTCCCAATTAGGCAAGCTGCAATCAAAAGCATGAGTAATGCAGGCAGTTCACCTATTTTAAATAAATGAAACAAAAGCACACTATTGCTCATGCCTCTGGCCTGTGTGCTGAGAAATGCCAAGCAATTTCTAATGATAACTTAAAAAAAATATATGTGTATATATATATTATTTTCATTTTCCTGATGAGCAATGGGCCTTGGAGTTGAAACTAAGTCCAGTGGGAGGTGGCTGCATCTGATGCCCAAATAGATGCACAGCATACACGGCAAGTTCAAAAAATTATAGATATGTTGCTTCATGTTCGGTTATTTAATATATTAACTCTAAATACAGAAAGCCAAAGACAGGCATCCAGTATTTTCCCAAGAAGCCGAGCATTGAATATTCTCTGTGGTTTGGGGTCAGAGATCATTCAGTATATGTCGCCAGACAGACTTTCATTTAACTTTAAACAGCTTGTGGGTGAACATTAACAATGTTAATGTCACACTACAAATCCACAAGATGTAATCCAGGGAGCAAAGAGAGCCCTTGCTGATTTATAAATGTGGGCAAGAAGGTAATTTCCAAATCTATTGAGAAGTGTTTAATATTGATTATTATAGGGAAGAGTCTGAGCTGACTGCTTACATCATTAAATATTTATTTGTTTGACCGTTGTAGTACTTTTGCTTTGATGCCATTCATCAATGTTCGTTGTTTTATTTCTTTCAGTAAAATAATAGTCTGCAGGGATTCATATGTGCTTGAGACTCATAAAAACATGGGAGCTGTAAAGGAATTGATTCAGGTGACTGTAAATTGCACTAAGTTTTTAGTGCAGTTTTCTTTTTTGGGAAAAAAATAGTACAAAGAGTATCAAAGCCATCAGTAAATGAGTGCAGGTGAACACTTGTGTATATTGGGAGACTGACACTAGGAAGCACAAAGGATCAAAAACTAACAGAGCTTTATTTACAAGGTATGTTCACTACAGGCTGCATCTTCACTCTGGCATTTTCCCAAACTAACAACCTGTGACGTCACTTTTGGTGATGACATGCATATATTAATACATAGTGCTTACTGCAGCCACTAAGACTCAGTATAATTTATTTTCTGCTTAATTTGTTTTCCAATTAAGGAGCAATTTAGCATGGCTAATTCACCTATATCTTTGGGTTGTGGGAGTGAGACCCACGCATACACGGGAGAATGTTTAAACTCCGCACGGACAGAGACCCGGCGCCGGGATCGAACCTGAGTCCTCGGCGCCATGTGGCAGCAGTGCTAATCACTATTCCACCATGCTGCCCTTAAGACTGAGTATAAATATATAGCATTTCCTCCCCCTTTAAATTGGTTGTCCCCAGCAATCTCAAACAAGTATAGCATGAACAATAATCAAAATAACAATAATCAATAATTCAGATGGTTTGGAGGCCATTGCTCTCGGAACGGTAGATGGTGAACCTCTGGCGTCTGCTTCTTTGCACTAATTGTAACCTCTGGCATTTTCGTCTTTGTACAAACATCATCAGTGGTTGTTTTGATCAGTGTTGATGTTGTAACTAGAGGTTGACTCTGTGTTTGGTCTGAAAAAGAGGTGTCGTCTTCCTCAACAGTGTCCGACAGTGTCAAGATTGTAAAAAGGTTCAGGTCACTACTTTGTACAGATGAATCTGGATTTTCAGTGGGTCCCATTTCCGGCAGATTGGTTCTCCTCGCCAACAGCTGGTCCACATGCCTCCTCCAGATGACAATATCTCTAGTCTGGATGGTATACAAGGCAGGTTCCGTCTGTGCAAGGAAGCCATTTTTCTCCTGTGGAGTAATTCCTGGCCAAAATGCCTTGTATTTGGTGGAAGACTATACTGTTTTGTTTTATCCCCCCTCCACTGTTCTGTCCTTGTTGTTTCTGTTGAATAATTTATTTCATTTTTGGCAGTTTCAACAAGTTGAATGCCAAATGTAGTTGCCTCTTCATCATTAGTAATGCAGGAAGGATTGTAGGCTTTGAATGAGTGGTATTGCTATATATCAGTAGGAATTAATTAAGGCGTTTTGATCAGTGAACCTTGATCCTTGGTTTCTCTCAATGCATGTGCCACCGTTTGAACAAAATGTTCTGCTCGGCAGGATGGTATGGTGCGGACATAATACGTCGAATCCCATTCTTTTCAAGAAACGTTCAAATTCTTTGGAGGCAAGTTGCGGCCTGTTATTGCTTACCAATTGCTCAGGAAATCCAAACCTATTAAAAAAGACTTCTCCCAGCTCCTTGATCACCTTTTCTGATTATGTTGACTTCATTATGGCGACTTCTGGCCACTTTGAATGAGCATCGACTATTATGTAAGGACCTTAGATTTGAACAAAGCTTCTTTGGCTTGCATTATTATACTGATCCCATGACATGTCCACTTCTTCTTTTGGCATAACAGGTTATGCGATAGTTTTAAAATGGTTGCCAGATTTTGAACAAATCTTCTGCAGTAGTTCAACAGTCCTCGGAAGGATCGCAACTGGTTAATGTTTTGAGGTGCAGGCGCCTTTATGGTAGCGTGACGTTTGATGGAGATTTGTGAAGGCCTGTGGCATCGATCTCATGTCCCAAATACTCAGTTGTAGATTGGAAGGAGTCACACTTTTAGTTTAAGACTCAGTCCATAATCTTCCTACCTTTGAAGAGTGGCATTCAAATTCCGAAGATATTCTTCTTTGACTTTTCCAGTGACGAGGAAGTCATCCAGATAGCACTCAGCTCCACTTAGTCCGCTCAGGATCTGATTCATTGCTCTTTGAAACAATGCTGGAGCTGATGTAATACCGAACTGTAATCTTTGGTACCGAAACAAACATTTATGTGTCACAATTATCAGAAACCCTTGTGACTTCTGGACCGGGATTCTTCAAAACGGCGGCTAAGTGTTGACGCCGGCGTAAACACCAGAGTGTTTCACGCTGATGTCAACAGGCCTCTTGGCCCAGCGATTCCGTGGCCCACAGGGGGCCAGCACGGCGCCGGAGTGCTCCACGCAGCTCTGGCTGCCGATACGTGGCCCTGCGGGTCCGCGTATTCGCCATATTGCGCGGGGCCAGCGCAGAAGAGGTAGCCCCCCCCTCCTCCTCCTCCTCCTCCCCCCCCCCCCAGATCGCACACGCCTGCCATTTGGTGGCCCCAGATCATGGGCCTGGCTGTCGTGGAGGCCCACCCTGGAGACTGATTCCCCCGCCCCCACCAGGACGGCCACTGCAGCCGCAACGCCGAGCTCCCGCCGGATGGAACGATACATGAACCACGCCGGAGAACTTGGCCGGCGATTGGCACCAACTCTCCGGTCGGCGGAGGTTTATGTCCCAGTGTCGGACCTGATCGTGGGTCTGACGCCCCATTCTCCGCCCTCGCGCTGAGCACGATTTCGGCGTGGAGCCTCGGAGAATCCCGGCCCTGGTCTACATTTATCTGTAAGTATGCCTGGCTCTGGTCAATTTTGCTAAAATGCTGTCCTCTTGCCAATCCAGTAAACGGGTAAATAATATGGAGTAGTGGGGACTGTCCCACACACATACTGGCTTAAAAGTGACTTTCAAGTCTCCAAAAATCTGGACATATCCATCCTTTTTGATGACTGGTACTAATGGTGTAGCTCATTCACTAATACTGACCCAGACTCCCGTCTTCACCAGTCATTTCAAGTCAGCCTCCACATTCGGCCCTCGCCGACAATCATTTTCCTTGCCTTTCTCCTTTTAATCTTCAATTTAACTGTGATGTTTTTCATACTTCCCAGTTCTCCATCAAACACGACAGCATGGTTCATTAGAGTTTTTGTATGGCCTGATTCTTCATTTGTCATCAGGTTGACTTTGGCCCAGTTCAGTCAATTCCTTTCTAACCATGTTTGACCCATCTATGCTGGATAATTCCTCTTTACTGCAGATAAAGACAAATCTTCAGTTTGCCCATTAAGTTGCGCAGCTATTTAATTTGGCCCTTCAATGGAACCATATCAGTGTCTTCAGCACTATTCTTGAAGTTCTCAAGGGAATGTGTCTGAGTTTTCCTTATACACAGTCTCTGGCACCAGTGAGATTGCTGCCTCAGTGTTGATTTCCAGCCTTCCTGGCTGTCCATCCAGAAGTGGAGTAACCCAGTATCTATTCACCAATGGGGTGGCACAGTGGTTAGCACTGCTGCCTGACAGCGTCAGGGACCTGGGTTCGACTTCAGCCTTGGGTGACTGTGGAATTTGCGCTTTCTCCCCATGTCTTTGTGGATTTCCTTGGGTGTTCCAGTTTTCTCCCGCAGTCCAAAGATGTGCAGGTTAGGTGGATTGGCCATGCTATATTGTCCTTTGTCCAAGGATATGTAGGTTGGGTACAGTTGTGGGGATAGGATAGGGGAGTGGGCCTGGGTGGGGTGATCTTTCAGAGGGTCGGGGCAGACTTGATGGGCCAAATGGCCTCCTGCACTGGAGGAATTCTATGATTATATTTGTAGCACCTGCAATGGCAAGCACATGAAGTGACAATTCGTCTTTAGACTGCGAGTCACCTCATTTCTCTGCACAACATGAACACTTCTTCTTTTGTTCTGGTTATGTGCTGTTTTGATTTGCTCCTATTTTTGCTTGTAGCTTATTTTATAATCTTTATTACTGTCACAAGTAGGCTTACATTAACACTGCAATGAAGTTACTGTGAAAATCCCCTGGTTGCCACATTCCAGCGCTGTTCGGGTACACAGTGGGAGAATTCAGAATGTCCAATTCACCTAACAAGCACGTCTTTGGACTGTGGGAGAATTCAGAATGCCCAATTCACCTAACAAGCACGTCTTTGGACTGTGGGATGAAACCGGAGCACACGGAGGAAACCCACGCAGACACGGGGAGGATGTGCAGACTCCGCACAGACCGTGACCCAAGCCGGGAATCGAACCTAGGTTCCTGGCGCTGTAAAGCAACAGTGCTAACCACTGTACTACTGTGCCACCCATAGTTGCTTTTTCTTATAGCAGGCATGGTCCATGTAACCTTTTTTTCCCACAGCTTCTACATGTTATATCTTTGCACCACAGCCGGATGCCCTGGCTTTGTGCATCAATGACCTGTATGAGTTTTGGAACTCTTGGGTGTCGATTTACCAACATTTGGTGTAACCAAATATTTGAAATCAGTTGCTGAGCTTGTTTTGGAGCCAGCTCCATCGATTATAGCAATTTCCATGGCCTTTTTCAGATTACGGTTACTCAGTAAACAACTGTTTTGGTATTGCCTCACTTGGCAGATCACAGACCAATCTGTCAAATTGTATCATTTAGTACATCACCAAACTCAGAGTACTCTGCAAGTCTTTTTAATACAGCTCCAAATTGCACAATTGAGTCCCCCTCTTCATGATGTGTTTTGTGGAGTTTGAAGAGCTCTGCAATCACCAAAGCCTTCGGCGAATATTGTGGTGCTGGATCTCTAGAATTTGTTCTTGTTTTAGTGTCTGGCTTCTCCAGTTGCACTAAACCTCTGAAGAGATTGAACATTTTTCCCTCCATCACGCTCTGAACGCGGGGACCTTAATATCTTCTGCTATTTTGTTTGCCTGCGCAAAATAAGCAGAATGCTCCATAAAGGACCCCATTACTTCATATTTTCATTGAAGGGGCCCACGGCACCAAATCCCCCAGCATTTTCTTCCTAATGGAATTCCCTGTACGTACACTTTGCAATGTGCTTTCAGCAGCTACCTTGCATTTCCCATTTAAACTAGGCAACAAATGAGCTACAGCCTCTTTTTTAAATGCCCCCAGCTCTATTATTGCTCTACAGAGGATTGCTACTTAGTCCACCTCACCCTGGAGTACATCTGGAACACACGCAAGAGCTTCTTTTCTAAGTCTTTCTCGACGTTCGTCGATTTATTTTTTTCCCATCCAAGGTGACTAGCAAGAGCCGTTCAAAGTCCTCGGCACCAGTTTTTGTGTCATGTATTGTGGAGAACTGGTGCAAGGAAGCACAGAAGATCAAAAACTAACAGAGCTTTATTTACAGGGTGTGTTCACTACAGGCTGCTTCTTCACTCTGACAGTTAGTGACCTGTGATATCACTTCTGGTGACGACATGCATATATTAATATACAGTGCTTGCCGTAGCTCCTAAGACTCCACATAAATACATATCAAATTCAGTACCTTTACTGACAATTTTTGACACTTTTAGGTTCTTCCAGATCAGTTTTTACTCAAAAATTGATAGACATCCCAATATGCGATTTGGTAAAATCTTAACATTCAACTCTTTCCACTCTGCATACTGGTTAAGTCTGATGTCAACAGTAATTAATTTATTTTATTGTTTCACTAATAAAAATTCAAATAGTTGATCACACAAGCAAACTATGTGTTTCAATATCTCTACCTACCAAGATTCTAGCTGCCAGGTTCCTCACTTCCCTTTAGAATCCCCAAACTGTCAGTAATTTTTTTCCTTCTCTATCCCTGTTTTTTCTGTTCTCTTTGGTCTCTCTGGTCTCTTTCCACTGAAGTTGGAAAACCTCTTTCCTCTTTGCCCAGGTAACCTCAGACCTTGCTGGACCTCCAAATTTTCAAATTGCTACCCTGGCGTAAATCTGATGATACAGATCAGCCGCTCATTAAAGATACTACCCGAGGGGACAGTTTGGTAGCGCAGTGGTTAGCGCTGCCGCCTCACGGAGCCGAGGACCTGGGTTCGATCTTGGCCCTGGGTCACTGTCCATGCGGATTTGCAAATTCTCCCCGCGTCTACGTGGGTCTCACCCCCACAACCCAAAAGCGTAGGTGAATTGGCCACGCTAAATTGCCCCTTAATTGGAAAAAAGAATTGGATACTCTAAATTTATATTTGAAAAAACGGATCTGGCGGGACGGAGAATCCACCCCAGGTTTCATGATTTGGGTTCTAGAACAAGTAGTCAGTCCACCACATCAGAGTCGAAGTTCTAACTAGGCCCAATGTTAATAGACAGGTGCATTTCTCTAAAAAAAAAATTTAGACTACCCAATTCATTTTTTTCAATTAAGGGGCAATTTAGCATGGCCAATCCACCTAGCGTGGACATCTTTCGGATGTGGGGGCGAAACCCACGCAAATATGGGGAGAATGTGAAAACTCCACAAGGACAGTGACCCAGAGGCAGGATCGAACCTGGGACCTCAGCGCCGTGAGGCTGCAGGGCTATAACACTACACCACCGTGCTGCCCTGACAGGTGCATTTCTAACATCAGTCTTGACCTACACTTTTTAAAAAATTAGCTGTAAATAGATAAGTCTAGAAGGTAATATTGGAGGGTTGATATCCTTCGCAAGTAGTTTACGGCCACTCAGACCGTTGGAATCTCACCAAAGAAAGGAGAAAAACACTTGGGTTTATAAAGTGCCTTTCAGTATCACGGACGTCTCAAAGCACTTTGCAGGCAATGAAGTATTTTTGAACTGTAGTCACCTTTGTAAAGTAGGAGTGTGTAAAGTAGGGGTATTATTTTTGATTGGTACTTTCCAAATTCTGTTTTAATTTCTCTTGTGCTTATCTAGCTGAGAAATGCCTGTGCTGGAGAACTGAATACTTCAGCTTAGGGGTTTAATTTGGTGTGTGAGTTGACACTAATGTATATGTAGTTTGGCAGTCATTGAGTGGGTGTTAATTTTTATTCATACCCATTAATTTTTTCAAAGACTTCTTATTTCTGGTGCACATTGATACACAAGTTTGGCATTGACACAATTTTTCTTTGCTTGTTATCTGTGTGTAAATGGAAAGTGAAATGTGCCAATTCACTCAAGATTTACATCATTCTACATTGCATTAACCTCTATTAAGGTTGGCATCCAAGTTGCAGAGGAGGACACCACAATTACTGTAGTGACCAGATGATATTACCTCGAGAAAGTCTCTTTTGGAGAACTCTACAGGATGATTATCACACAACAATAATAGCAAAATACTGTGAATGCTGAAATCCAAAACAAAGTGCTGGAAATACCCAGCAGGCAGGGCTGGCGGCATCTGTGGAGAGAGAAACAGAGTTAACATTTCGGGTCGAGTATGACTCTTCTTCAGAACTGGAGGCTGTTATGTGTCAGAGAATACATTCCTGCTGGTTTAGCGTCACTTGATATGCAGTGACGTCAGCAGAGTATTTGCATGGACTTTGCAGATCACTATATTTGATTGAATGATCAACAAGAATCCAGATTTTGGGCACCTCCATACGTTTTCTCTTTGTGGCAACAAAGAAATATAACAGAGGCCAAACAGCCTAATCGTGCAACGAAGTGGCCAAAAAGCTCACTGAAAGGTACAAAGCCTGATCCGGAGCAAAATCCCCCAAATCCCAGAGATTTTCAGCAAGAAAAAAATCTCTTCATTTCTGCCCACATTGAATGTGACAGCTGTGCACTAACATAGAATTCCAACAGTGCAGAAGGAAGCCATTTGGCCCATCGAGTCTGCACCGACCCTATGAAAAAGCACCCTACCAAGGCCCACTCCTGCCCTATCCCCATAACCCCACCTAAAAAACTTTGGACACTAAGGGGCAATTTAGCGTGGGCAATCCACTTAGCTTACACATCTTTGGACCATGGGGAGCAAGCCGGAGCACCCGGAGAAAACCCACGCAGACATGGGGGAAAAGTGCAAATTCCACACAGTCACCTAAGGCCGGAATCGAACCCGGGTCCCTGGTGCTACCCACTGTGCCACCCCATAGATGCTGCAGATTGTTCGGGTTTGTTCATTTATAAATGGAAAATTGCTTTCTTGCCCTCCCTAGCCAGTTGACAAACTTCCCAAGAAGCTTAAAGGCTATTAGCTGGAGACATGTAGATTTCCATGCCTGTACCTTGAAAATTTGAGTACACCCTGGAGGTGCGGGACATTGCTGCCATCCAGGAGTACAATTTTCAAAACATATCCCGTCCTGTTCTGGCCCCATGAGCGACTGAAGGTGCTGGTCCTGAAGCTGATGGCTTCAAAGGAGTAATAGGTGAGGGTGGGTGCCGGAGAGGCAAGAGAACTGTGCATTCTGCAATTGGAGAGGAATACAGGCATTTTGCAAATCGTCACAGTTCAAGCCAGCACCGAAAGATAATGATACATATTGTGAAAAATGATTTATGATCAGAGGGAAGTTTCTCCAAATTAAATGTTAGTTCGTTTTCAGAAACAGGAGCAGTGGAGAGAACAATTTGATTGAAAGCACCCGAGTCAGCAATGCTGAAATTGTAAGCTTGATACCAGTACACAAGCCAATGCCCGAACATGAGGAGCAGTTCAGCAATGAAGGACAGGATATTAAAAGTACTGCTTACTGACTGGCATAATTTACCAAATGGGTAAAACCCGATCAACCATAAAAATGGATGTCAGCTCCTCAGAACAACTTAGTTTTAAAGTTTTTAAACTCTAAGTGGCAAATGTTTCGCAATAACTGGTAAGAAAGGTTGTTGGAATCTTGGCCTTGTAACAAGAAATATTAAGGTCGACTAAGTCATCGATACATGCACAAAAATACTCGAATAGTAAAAGGAAATGAACAATAGTTTCAGTTTCATTAACAACTAGGAATTTCAAAATATATAAATGTTCTCCATTGGGTGATGACCAATTTCTTTTGCCATATGATATTCTTTGGTGAATTATACTAGTCCTTGTTACATAGAGTACTCTTAGTGCTGTTTAGAAAACCAGCATACAATCAAAAAAAGTAATCAAAATAATAGCGTAAGTTAGATTGATGTTAGTGGTCAATAAGAAAGACTCCAATTGGATTCTCATTTGCATTGATCTCAATGGCTTAAATAAGGTAAACCTAGAGGAAAAACTACTCACTGCAAATAATTGAGGACACTGCACTAATCCCGTCAACACCTGAGTCTTATCTGTGCCAAGTGAAGGAAATCATAAGCTTATGTTTAATATCCTATTTGGATAATGTAGATTTACACACACACTATTTGAAATCACATCAGGAAGTATCTGAGAGAAAAGTCAATGAGGTACCAAGTGGCTTGAGGGAATTAAGATGAGAGTCAATGGTATTTTGATATTTGAATTTACACAATATTCACAGAACAAAATCTTAAGAGTACTACTTCAGAGATGCTGACATAAAAATCTCGGTCGAGGGATATACAAACATCAAGTCAATTCCATTAATAACAACCAACATCATGGGTATATTTAAATAGCTTATGAAAGTTCAGGCTGTATTTGTAGTTGTTTACACTTGAGTTACATGTTTAACAGGAGAGTGCTAAATAAAAATACCTGTATGAAATGTAGCAAATGAGATGAAATTAGTATTTGGACTTAAAGCAGTGTGTCTATTGGCATGAATGTATATTTTTCATAATTAATTCCCTTTCCTGGTTTTGGTGATCCTCGTAAATAAACGTAGGCACTGAATTGGGATGCTACTTGCAATCACCTGCCCCTTTAGATTACAAAATCAGGACACCTTATTAATTTTTGTTGCCTAAAATGTGGATATTAATGGAGTGATCAATACTTGCATCGATATTTCTGGGTGTACAAACCCATCAGCAAAGTGATGGACGGGATCATCAACAGTGCTGTCAAGTGGCACTCGGTTAGTAATAACCTGCTCACTGATGCTCAGTTTGGTTTCCACCAGGATGATTCAGCTCCTGACATCATTAGAACATTGGTTAAAACATGGACAAAAGAGTTGAACTCCAGAGTGAGGTGACATCAAGTCAGCACTTCACTAAGTATGGCATATAGGAGCCCCAGCAAAACTGGAGGCAATGCTGATTGGAATCATACCTTGCACAAAGGAAGATGGTTGTGGTGGTTGGAGGTCTATCATCTCAGTTCCAGGACATTACTGCAGGATTTACCCAGGGTGGTGGCCTCGGCCCAACAGTATACAGTGGCTTCAACAATGATCTTTCATTGCAAAGTCAGAACTTGGGATGTTCGCTGAGGATTGTATAGTATCATTCATGACATCTCCGATACTGAAGCAGTCCTTGCCCAATTGCAACAAGACTTGGACAATATGAAAACTTGGTCAGACAAGTGGCAAGTAACATTCACGCCACACAGAGGGCTGGCAGGCAATGACCATATGACAGAATCAAACCATCACCCCATGACATTCAATGAGATTACCAACACTGAATCCCCCACTATCAACATTTTGGGGGTTACCTTTGACCAGAAACTGAACTGGATTAGCAAAATAAATATTGTGGCTACAAGACCAGTTCAAAGCTAGGATTTCTGGGGCAAGTAACTCACCTCTTGTCGACCATCTACAAAGCACATATCAGGAGGGTGATGAAATACTTTCGACTTGCCTGGATGAGTGCAGCTTCAACAACACTCAAGAAGCTTAATACCATCCATAACAAAGCAACCCGCTTGATTGGCACCCCACCCACAAACATTCATTCCCTCCACCACCAATGCAAAGTAGCAACACTGCAGGAACTCACCAAGACTCCTTAGACAGCAATTTCCAAACCCGCAACCACCACCATCTAGAAGGACAAAAGCAACAGATACGTGGAACACCACCACCTGCAAGTTGACCCCAAGCCATTCATCATCCTGACTTCACTGTGGCTGGGTCAAAATCCCGGAACTCCTCCACCACCCACCCACTCCCCTGCCCAACAATATTGTGGGTGTACCTTCAGCACATGGCCTGCAGTGATTCAAGTAGGGACTTCACCACCTTCTCGTGCATTTGGGTGAACAATAAATGCTGGCCTAGCCATGAGCAAATGAGAAAACATGGTGTCATATTTTAATGCACCTTCATTTGGAACAGAATTATAATGTTGCATTAGCCCATTATAATGGAGCTACATATAATAATAATCTTTTATTGTCACAAGTAAGCTTACATTAACTTTGCAATGAAGTTACTGTGAAAAGCTCCTAGTCACCACATTTCAGCGCCTGTTCGGGTACACCGAGGGGGAATTCAGAATGTACCTAACAGAACGTCTTTCGGGACCTGTGGGAGGAAACCGGAGCACCCGAAGGAAACCCATGCAGATACGGGGTGAACGAGCAGATTCCACACAGTGACCCAAGCCGGAATCGAACCTGGAACTCTGGAGCCGTGAAGCAACAGTGCTAACCACTGTGTTACCGTGCTGCCCACATAAATACCTCCTCTGTGGTACAGGAAGCACCAATACCAACCATTGGCATTTTGGTTGAGTATTTGCCTTGACTTTGCTATTGAGGCAAAAACCATGTAAATTCCATAAATGTTTGTAAATATTTTCAAAGGAGCCACATGTTATATATAGCTACATAGTAAGAATGCTTAAAATAGTCTAGCCACTGAACTGCCTATACCACAAGAAATGTTGGCAAGACCCAATTTCATTCACATTCTTACTTTTAATTTTAGCTTCGTAACACATAGAGTGCAAAATATGGCAGTCCAGGCAGTTCTGGCCCTAAACTGGAAGATCCAGCAATCATGGGAAGAGATCAAGTCAAATATTAATTTTAACATAATTAATGAAAACAGTTCCTGTAATTTTTTTATTTTTCAATACAGACTTGGGGATATCACAACAAAAGTGGAACATGATGCTCATGCCCAGCAAGTTATATCATGACTATGGGATTCATGCTTCCCATTCCCCATATGCCAAGTTTCTCAGTCCACGTGTGCCCATGAGAAGATGTTGAGTCGAGTCCAAAACCACACGGATGGAAAGAAAGTGGATTGACAGTCACCCTGCTACTGGTACATCGTCTATTGGATCAGCTGTAGAACAGCATTGATGAAGGCCTTGGAACAGATTTCCTTCCATGTTAAGGACACTGCATTTGACAACCAAGTGAGTAAAATAAGATGCCAAGCTCCTTTTTCAAAAAAAAATACAAGCCATACACAGTGGGAACAAAGCCAAACGGAAACACCTTGCATTACAACTCTATCGCTTCTGGAATAAAAGCAGCCGTGAAATATAAAAACCTGAACCCTGACACCAAACTCTAGCTCTGAATTTTAGTAGGTTGATGTAGTGGCAAAGCATGTTGAATTCTAAGCAGGTGAGTGTTGGGATGTGGGCTTAGTCACATTTCCCACATGTTGAACTCCAGATCTTGGAATGGCACAGTGGGGAGTTGTGATGGGGACAGGATGTGTGAGGGAGAATAACTTCTGATTACTGCTGTGCACTTTCTAGAATCCAGTTTCAGTGTGGCAATGACACACTCGGTGAGCAGGTTACCTGTTTTGTTTGTGTCTGATAACATTGGATACAGAGTGGGAAAGGAGACAAGAAAAAACATGAAAATATTTAATACAGCACTGATGCCCATTAACTTACATTGGAGTAAATGAAATGTCATGACAACTTAGGAAAAACAATGTATTTAGTATTCTGTCAACCCTTTGTTAAAGTAAACTACAGATAATGTGGAAATTATATTTTTACACTGATGTGAAAAATTGAATATTGTAAAACAGCAAAACATTTTTTAATAACTGTGATATTTGGGGGAGATGCTTTCTTTCTATCCCCCTTTGTATTTTTAATCTGTCTACTTAGTCTGCCTCAGCCAAGTAGCTAGTGGGGTTCTCCCAACCTGCTGTTAATACCTCTACAGTCAGCTGTCGGGAGATTCCAGAAACCACTCCGGTGTTATCATCCTTCCAAGTTTTCTTCTCCCTGTTGAGTTGCCGCAGCGTCTGCTTGAATGGAGCAGCACTGCAATCTGTATTCACATCTGCTCCCTATTAACAACGGTGCCAACAATTGAGAAAGTATCCTTTAAATGACTGATCATTGATGACGTTACTTTGTAATAACATCTGTGAAACCATCAGGCGATTTTTGTCAGCATTATCAGTGGCAACTCCTGCAGGCTTTCCCTATTGTGTAATTGAATCTAAATTATATATTGAAAATCTTACTGTGTGCACTTTCTGTCTAAAAATCCACATTTATCATCACATTTGCATGCATCAGAAATTTGTACTGCAGGAGAAATCCCTCTGCTTCTCTGATTGTCAAAAGGTTGTAGCTTTTGAGCATAATCATTAAAATCGAACCACTGCTGGTTTGCATGCCCGTCTGTAAAATGGCGATTGAATGTTTAATTTTCTTGCCTGCGGCATTCTAGCATTTCCATTTGAGTTTGATCAAAGAGAATTCTGGGCTACCGAGAAGGATGAGATAGCTGGGAGCTGCTTGATCACATGGAGCATAGCAGTAAACTTGATCCTCACCTCCTCTGATGTGCACATTTGTGGCAGCAGTCATTGGAGGCGGGTTAGGAGTTTATTCCAGGTCATAGAACATAGAACAGTACAGCACAGAACAGGCCCTTCGGCCCTCGATGTTGTGCCGAGCAATAATCACCCTACTCAAACCCACGTATCCACCCTATACCCGTAACCCAACAACCCCACCCCCCTTAACCTTACTTTTTAGGACACTACGGGCAATTTAGCATGGCCAATCCACCTAACCCATTGATCATATTTCCTTCTGTAATGTGAGGTTACACCTGACATTAGCTAACAGGATGGACTGGAGATTGAATTTGGGAGCTTCCTAATTTGTTCAGTGCTGCTTCTTGTGAAGGAAGTTGAGTTAAGGCCCCTATCAAATCATCCATAGAATGCCTACAGTGCAGAAAGAGGCCATTCGAATCTGCACTAACCCTCTGAAAGATCACTCAACCTGGAACGCCCCCCCCCCCCGCCATATTCCTGTAGCTCTGCACATTGATTATGGTCAATCCACTTAACCTCCACATCTTTAGACTGTGGGAGGAAACCCGAGCACCCGGAGGAAACCTGAGTTTTCCAGGATCTCAATTCTATTTTCATGTATGTTTCTTATTCCTGGTTTGAATTTCATGAACCTGAAGGTTTGGAAACAATTGCTGCCTCATTGGTGAATAGATGATAAAGCACAAGATTAAGATCTGATGGCTTCAGTAACTTGATATTGTCGCAATGATCTGACGTGCGTATGTATGATACTAATCTTTAATTTCATCAGCTGATCAATTATATATTGTACTGCTTTGAAAGAACTTGTAAAAAGCAAAACAAGGCACCGACTTAAGAGGGCTGCCATAGATACCTGGTTCTGCAAGTTGGCCAGTTTCTGGAAGTTTCCAGTGTGAATTGCAATGAAGAAATGACAGGATGACTTCCGGTGGTGGCCTTTGTGTGAACACTGCACACTGGCTGGCTCCTGCGTGGCGGTGTGTGTTTCGGAACTTTCTGCCCATTTGATGGGTGATGGGTGATTTTTGGTGACAAATTGTGAGGTGAGAATGTGGTGGATTCTCCCCCAGTGTAGGTTGACGACAGGCTACCTGACCCATCAGTAAGAGCCCTCCCCAGGAGTTGGAAGACCCTCATGGCATAGCAGCAGTTGGAAAGATGGTGGAGAGGATGGGTCATCGACGTCGAATGCCAATTTGAAGATGGAGCAGCTTATGAATTTCATCAAAGGGAATTCGGGCAACAGCGCAAGGAGATGCAAGGGGACTGGTTGGTGGCAATTGGGGGTGGGATGGAATCTCTTTCTGGGTCCCTGGAGCGAATGGAGAAATGGCTAGAGTCATAAGGAGCGATGATCAAGGAGGTGGAGAGGACAGTATCAGATCAGAGTGATCAAATCATCTCAGGAGGCCAAGATGGCAGTGATTGGGGAGATGTGCAAGGTGCTGTGGGCAAGGGTAGACAACCAGGAATATTGGTCAAGGCAGCAGAACCTGTGTATTGTGGGGCTGCCAGATGAAGTGGAAGGAACTAGTGCCACCTGCTATGTGTCAAGGATGTTCAGGAAGTGGTAGACGAGAAGTCTTCAAGAGGGCCCCTGAAGTGGATCGTGCCCACCGGTTCTTGACACAGAAGCTGAGGGCGGGGGTGCCGCCTGGGGCTATGATTGTGCGAATGCACAAATTCCAGGATAAGGAGAAGATCCTGAGGTGGGCCAAAATGACTTGGGACTGTAGGTGGGAGGGGAATCGGGTTCAGATATACCAGGACATTGTATCTGAACTGGCCAAGAGGCGGGCGGGTTTTAGCAGGGCCAAGGCGGCTCTCTTTTGAAACAAAGTTTGCTTCAGGGTGTTGTGCCAAGTTGTCCGTGATGTTCCAGGAGAAGGAGTATTATTTTCAGACGAATGTCTTCGTCTAGGTCCAAAGATTGGGGGATAGATTGAGTTGTGACTTTTCATGATTTGTCAAGGTTTTGTTAAATTGTATCATTAATATGTTATTGATTTTGTTCAGAAGTGTGATATTGATAATTTGTGTGTCATGCTGGGACTAGGGTGGTGGGGCTTTCCTGCTGATGATACTGATGATCCATCAATTGCATGAGAGACGAGTTGCTATACAAAAGTTAGGCTTTAATAAGCTAGAACTTAGCCCTGCGGTTGACTACAATAAAATGGACGACCGCCGGGCGTTCCGACTATTTATACCTCGGTATGGAGGCGTGGTTAACTCAGCCTCTCGACCAATCGGAGAGCTGTCACATGACTGGTCTCAACCAATCGGTCGAGAGGCACATGACCGACCAGGCCAATGGTAAGCCGGTGTTCTGCACCAATGGCAGACAGCTATGCAAATCATATCACCACAGATACCTGGTTAGGAAAAGGTGAAGGGGCGTTTTGTAAAGGTGGGGGGATGCTGTAGAGAGATGGGGAGTGTGATGGATCGACGAGGGGAGTGGGTGGAGTAGAAGGAATGTGGGATGGGTGAAATCGATGGTGGAGGTGAGGTCCTTTGGGCCTCGAAGTAGGAGTCAGAATGCTAGTGTGATATGCGAGTAAATGGAAGCAACGTGGGGGGAGGTGTCTGCGATGGGTAGCCAGTGAAGACAGATTGGCTGGGGGGTGTTGGCAGGAGGGGAAGGGAGAGGGAGGGAGGGGGTGGGTGGGTTGGTGACGCAGTTTTTTAGTAAGTTGGAATTGGAGGAAAATGGAGGGTGCGGCCATTTTGTGTGGGCTCCAGTCGGTTGGGGAATGGATAATTGGGTGGTGGTCAATGTATATGCACCCAATTGGGATGATCGAGACTTTATGAAAAAGCTGTTAACAAGCATCCCGGATCTGGATTCCCACAAGTTAATAATAGGGGTGATTTTAATTGTGTGCTGGACTCGAGGGTGGACTGGTCGAAGCCCAAGTCGGTGACGAGAACAGGGATGTCGAGGGAGTTAGAGACAGATAGGGAAGATGGATCCATGGAGGTTTAGACATCTGGGTGAGAGGGAATACTCCCTTTTCCCCCATGTCCACTGAGTATACTTGAGAATTGATTTCTTTGTGTGGCGGACCCACGTTGGTGGGGGAGGAGTATTTTTTTTTAATGTATTTTTTTCAAAACTTATTCAAACGGTTACAAAACATAAACAATCCAGGGACATACACCCTACCATACAATTTTACAATTTGTACAGATTTTCACACCCCCCGAGACAAACAACTCCTCAAACATGGCCACGAACATCCCCCACATTGCCTCGAAGCCCTCAACTGAACCCCTCAGTTCATATTTAATCATTTCCAAATGGAGAAAGTCTGATAAGTCTCCTAGACAGGCTGCCACCCCTGGCAGCATTGCGGACTGCCACTCCAACAAGACCCTTTGCTGGGCAATCAGAGACGCGAAGGTCACAGGATCGGCCTTCCTCCCCTCCATCAGCTCCGATACCTTGAATATTGCCACTATTGGGTCTGGCCCAACTTCCTCTCCCACAATCTTCGTTTGTGTCGCAAACTCGGTATCTCTCCAACCTCTTGCAGCTCCAGAACATATGTGCGTGATTTGATGGTGCCCGCCCCCACACTCACACTCATCACCCACTCCCTGAAAGAACCCACTCATTTTTGCCTGAGTCACATGCACTCTGTATACCACCTTGAATTGTATCAGGCTCATCTTCGCACACGAGGAGGTCACGTTTACCCAATGTAGCACCTCGCTCCACACTCCCCAATTAATCTCCCCTCTCAGTTCCCCATCCCAATTCTCCTTATTCTTCACCACCTGCTCCCCTCACTGCTCTCCCAGCCATCCATATATGTCTCTGATCCTGCTTTCCCTTTCCACGTCCGAGAGCAGCAGTAGGGCATACTTCGGTAGCTTGGGGAACTCTTTCCAGACCTTCTGCGCAAAGTCCCTTACCTGCAAGTATCTAAACTCACTTCCTCTCAGGAGCACTACTCTCTCCTTCAGTTGCAAACCTCTCTTCCAGGTACAGAACTCTCACCATGACCAGCCCTACTTCTCTCTACTTCTTATACATGCTGTCTGTCTCCTCTGGCTCAAATCCATGGTTTTCACACAACGGCATTAACACCAACATCCCCTCTATCCTAAAATGCCTCCTCCACTGGTTCCACACCTTCACTGTGGATTGCACCACTGGGAACCGGGGGTGTGTGGGGGGGGGGGGGGGGGGGGGGGGGGGGGGGGGGGGGGTGCGGAGTATGAAGGTATAGCCATCTCGAACCATGTGGCGCATTATGTGAGGCTGGAATTGGGACGGGCACAGAGACTGGGGTGGAGATTTGATTTAGGGTTTGGCAGATAAACATTTTGTGATGAGGTACAATTGGCTATAATGGATTATGTAGAGGCGAATCAGAATGGCGAGGTCTCTGCAGACATGTTCTGGGAGGCGCTGAAGGCAGTGGCCCAGGGAAGAAGATTGCTTTTAAGGCCCGTAAAGAGGGAGGAGAAGGTGAGGCAATTGGAGGGTATTGTGGAGGTGGACCGTAGATGTTCAGCGGCCCCGACGAGGGAGCTAGGGGCAGAACGGAAGGATTTGCAGGGGCAGTTTGATTGGTTGATGTGGGATAGGCAGTGGGTCAGCTCCATAGGGTGAGAGGGGCCCAGTACGAGTATGGTGAGAAGGCTAGTCAGCTGCTGGCATATCAGCTGTGGAGATCAGAAGCGGCATGGGAAATTGTGAGGGTGGGGGGGGGGGGGGGTGGGAGAAGTGGAGACTGAGCTAGAAAAGATCAATAAGGTCTTTGAGGACTTCTACAGGGAGTTGTATAGTTTTGAGCCTGGGACGGAGGAGGCGGATATAGGGGGTTTCTTGGATGGGTTAGTGTTCCCAGAGGTAAGGGAGGATAGGTGGCAGGCACTGGGGAAGCCACTAAGGTTGCAGGAGATGTTGAGGGTGTGTGGTGGAAGCAGTCGGGGAAGGAGCCAGGGCCGGACGGCTTCCTGGCCGAATTTTATTAACAATTTATGGGGGAATTGGCCCTGCACCTCCGGAGTATGTTCAATGAGGCACTGGAGAGGGGGGAGCTGCCGGACACATTGGAACAGGCCTCTCTTTCTTTGATTCCAAAGAAAGATGAGGACCCATTGGAATGTGGTTCATACAGGCCCATCTCATTATTAAATATGGATGTAAAGATTCTGGCCAAGTTACTAGCCAGGCGATTAGAGGGGTGTGTGCCGGAGATAGTGGCAGAAGACCAGACAGGGTTGTGAGGGGACGGCAGTTGTCCAGTAACGTTAGGAGGCTGTTAAATGTGATCATGACCCTGTCAGGCAGCAGGGTGTCGGAGGTGATAGTAGCAATAGATGTGGAAAAGGCCTTCGGTCAAGTTGAATGGCGATATTTGTTTGAGAATCTAAGGAGATTTGGGTTTGGGCCGACATTTGCGACATGGATACTATGTTACCTTAAGGTGAGTGTCCGAACAAATGGGGTGGAATTAAGATTTTTTTAAGCTACATGGGGAACGAGGCAGGGGTATTCACAGTCACCGTTACTGTTTGCACTGACAATAGCGCTGTTACTGATTGTGTTCTGGGCCTCGGAGGATTGTGAGGGGGTGGGTAGGGAGCATAGGGTGTCATTATATGCAGACGATTTGTTACTATATGTAGTGGATCCGTTGGATAGCATGGAAGGATTATGGCATTGCTGGGAAAGTTTGGGGTCTTCTCTAACAAATTGAATGTCGGAAAGAGTGAGGTCTTCCTGGTGAATGAGTTGGGAAGGGACTCTGGTATTTCTTCCCTCAATCCAATTCCTGGACCTCCTTTCCGACCCTCCTCAGAACCTCTTTGATCAAGCTTTTGATCAGCCCTGCAAACATCATCTTTGACTTTGCATTTTTTGTTTTCTTTAAGTACTCACCTGTGAAGCAAAGTTTACAACATAAAAGGTGCTATATAAATGCAAGGAGTTGTTGCGATTGTAATAGTATGTGGCTCCAAGACTTTATGGTACTTATCCACAAATCTCAATATTTCAGCTCAAACCATATTGAGGGGGGCATCTATTTTTTCTGAGATAACTTGGCTAAATCGCTGGCTTGTAATGCAGAACACAGCCAGCAGCGTGGGTTCAATTCCTGTACCAGCCTCCCCGAACAGGCACCAGAATGTGGCGACTGGGGGCTTTTTACAGTCACTTCATTGAAGCCGACTTGTGACAATAAGTGATTATTATATTATTATTATATTGACTAATGCAGTATTGATAATATCTTCCAACCACAACCAGTATGTAATTTTAAAAAGTGGATAATTGAAAGTAATTTATAGTCCTTTATCCCTGATTAATGTAGCATGAGGATCTGAAGAGATGCATGTGATGTGAGTGTATTTGAACATAAGGTTTAATATATAGAGGCCAGGAACACCGCTAGTATACTGGACAACATTGCCACTTTCATTCAGCAAGTTATTTGGTGTCCCCTGATGTGTGAGCTCAAATACACACGAACAGTATTTCTGCTTACGAAACGGCAGCTGATCCAGAGAAACCGAGAGGAAAACCTCAGCATTTTTGTATCTCCAGTAAGCTCTCTACTGACTTGATGTCCTCTTTTAATTCAAAATGGCCAATTGATCAATGAATAAAATATGTATTTTTACTCTTTAAAAAGTTACCTTCAAAACAATATAGTTTTATTTCTTTTTAACATGAGCTTTTTAAAATTCCCTACCCTTGAAATATATAAATATACAAAGTTGTCAGATCACAAAACCTTATTTTTGTAATGAGGGTGTTAGTTTTATTTGAGTAAGTTATAATTTAGTCTTGGTCTGTATTTGCGCTGTACATAAATTCCAAAAGGCAAAGAATCCTGTGTTATTTAAAGCATTGCACTCCATGGAGTACCTGTGAGATCTATGACATAGAACAGGGAGAATCCCTTTCAGTTCCAAGAGATTGTGTGTAACATCCGCAAATATATTTAAATAACTCTCAATCGTCTTCTTCTTCGTCGATCACTCACTAACGAGTATAATTGCCCATCTAAGAAACTCCGTGTTAGTGGTCATGGGTTCTGTGGAGGGGTTCTTGCATGGCTAATGAGTCAGATTCTAGAGCCACATCTTCGACCACTTGGCAGGTGTTTCCAGGAGGTGGAATCGGTTCTTGGACTCTAGATCACAGACTCCTTTTCTGGGCCTCCTCTTGCCGTTGAGTGTCCTCAGAAGAATTGGTATCCCTTCAATCAGGAAGTTTCTCCAGTAGTCGCTTCTGAGCAAGGTACCTGGGGTGTTGACATTGATGTTGCATTTCCTGAGCTAAGCTATCAGGATGTCTTTAAAGGGTGTCTTTAATATCAATATATTATTCCTGAAAAAAAATGAAATTGAATTGAAAGTAATTGACAAAGGAAAACCTCCTCATTGTCCCAGCATGCTGTTACATTCTAGCATTTAGTCATCTTTATCTAACACTATTATTAGAGCTGCTGAAAATTGGTGTTATAGATGGCCTAGTCGACAATTGAATTTAAGCTCTGAGAGATCCGACAGAAACCTGAGCCCTTTTACACATTCTAATTAAACATACAAATGACTTGAAGCACTTCCCAAACAGTACTTAAACCCTGGAACTAAGACTTTTAAGAAAATGCATTGGCTTTTTTTATGTGTGTGTGGTTGTGTATAAATAGGATCTCTTGCACTGAGACATAGCTGATCATGTAACAATGATCCATGTGTATGTAACTTTCAGTTGCTATTTGGGTGCAAATAGTTCAGCGTTAGGATTTCATTATTGCAGTTTAACTTTACTATATTGATGTGTGCACTGATGAAAGACAGATACTACAATGCATCTTTACAGTTTTCTCCAATTAGATATGGAAGGGGAGGGGCAAGGGAGAAAAGAATAGCGGGAGCCCTTGCAGACCGTTTCTCTTATTTTGTTCTCCACCAGCACCATACCTTAATGGCATGGCACATCAGGAATCTCCTGAAATAACTCGAAATATATCAACAGGTATTCATGACTGTTAAATGATTCGTTTTTAAAATAAATTTAGAGTACCCAATTAATTTTTCCAATTAAGGGGCAATTTAGCATGGCCAATCCACCTATCCTGCACATCTTTTGGGTTGTGGGGGCGAAACCCACGCAAACACGGGGAGAATGTGCAAATTCCACAAGGACAGTGACCCAGAGCCGGGATTGAACCTGGGAACCTCAGTGCCGTGAGGCTGCAGTGCTACCCACTGCGCCACCATGCTGCCCTGTTAAATGATTGTTGAAGGGGACCCTCGGGTAACTCATATCTAGGGGAGGCAGACTCTGTTTTGTGCTTGCAGAGAAATATTCTCAATTTAATTTATTTGACCGGAAGCCCAGAGCAATTGACTGACCCACTGCTCCAAACTTGCATTTTATTTTCCCTATCTCCTTCCTTGAAATAAAATACAAATTCACATGGACTGTCACTTACATCTTGGCTGCAGATAAGGAGTTGAACAGAAAAGGTCTGTGGGATTGTTATATACATTACAGCATTTCTGGGATTTCCAAGATAACTGGGCTGATAAGGGGATAGTAGCACTCGCACTGGACAAGAGTTAAGCAATGACTGTCTTTCATAGAAGAGAGCCTTACCACCAACCCCCCCCCCCTTTGTAATTCAATGACACTGCCATTGCTGAATTCCCCCACCATTAATGCCCTGTGAGTTTTTTTTATACATTTAGATTATCCAATTATTTTTTTTCCAATTAAGGGGCAATTATTTAGTATGGCCAATCCACCTAAACTGCACATCTTTGGGTTGTGGGGGTGAAACTCACGCAAACATGGGGAGAATGTGCAAACTCCACACAGGCAGTGACCCGGGTTGCTAACCAGTGCACCAATGTGCCGCCCATAATGCCCTGGGAGTTGCCATTGACCAGTAACACAATTGGATCAGCCACAAAAATGCCATAGTTACTAGTAGCCGACCAGCGACTGGGTGCTCTACAGTGAGCTTCTCACATTCTTATCTTTAGATTCTCTCCACCACTTAAATAGCACAAGTTTGCAATGTGATGAAATATCATTGCCTGGGTGGGCAACAAGATTCAAGCAGCTTGATGTTATCCAGGATAAAGCAAACTGTTGGATCAGTACCTCAGCCACTGGTCTAAACATTCAACTGCCTTCATTGTGGTTGCATTGTGTACCATATAGGATGGCCTCTAGCACCTCACCAGCTTCTGCAGCACCTCCCAAACCAGTGATAACCATCACCAAGAGGAACAAGGGTAGAAAATGCATGGGAACACAATCCTCTCCAACATCTCCTCAATAACACCATCCGACTTCAAAAAATGACTAGTGTTTAACTGTTCCTTCATTGTTGCTGATAAAAAAAACCAGGAGCTAGTTACCTAGAAGGACGGCTGTCACCACATGGACTTCAGAAGTTCTAGATGGAGGCCCTCCACCTCCTCAAGGGCCACTAAGAAAGGGAAATGAATGCTGTCTTTCCCAGTAATGTTCATGCCTCATTTCTAGGTGGCTTTATCAATATGAATTTTCCCTTCTCTCTTGCAAGTCATTAAAAAAAAACATTTTATTAAGGCATTTGTAAATTTTTAACAACAATTTCAAGAGAAAAATCAACAAAATAACACCCCCCCCAACCAACAACCACACCCAGCCAACATTGCTTACATACACAGTTCCCCAGTCCCCCTCCTCCACTTACTAATCCCCTGAAAACTTTTTCTAAGACACCACCGGGTGTCAATTACGCAAAGACGAGAGTAGGATGTAATCGAGGCTTATTTCACTGAGATGTGTGGCCTCCTACAGCAGCTGATGAAATGGCTGCTGTACGGGGAGCACACATATTTATACTCCGCCTCCTGGGTGGGGCCAGCAGGCAGGGATCTAACCCCGTACCTGTAGTACAGGGGCCTTACCGTAAAGCACCTATATCAACATCCTATATATATAATATATACATCAGTGGTGACTATTACATTCACCCCCTGTTAAAAAATGAGTCCAGCGGGGGTGGTGGAGAACTATATGCAGAAAATTGTGTTTTAAAAGTACAGATAATATTACAAATACAGGCGGTCTGGTGCCTTGATGTGCCCTTGAGAGCTCCGTAGTGCTGGTGGTGACACCAGCGGCGGCTTGGTCTTCGGTGATTCCGGGAGCATGTCGAAATCCTCTTCATTCCCGGGTGTGGGCAAGGGAGGACGGATGCCCCGGAGCGGGAGCTGTGGTGGCGTGCGCCGGGGGAATGGAGGGTGCCGCCGGGTCGGGTGGGGAGTGGGGTGTGTGGGGAGCCAGCTGGTGCCAGGCCCCTGAGGGTGACTGTGTCTTGGCGGCCGTCGGGATACGCTACGTAAACGTACTGTGGGTTGGCGTGAAGTAGCTGTACCCTCTCAACCAACGGGTCCGCCTTGTGCAGTCGAACATGTCTATGGAGGAGAATGGGTCCTGGAGCACCCAGCCATGTTGGAAGCGAAACCCTGGAGGTGGGCGTTCATGGGGGGTTTCATTAGTTGCGGTGCACAGGAGCGACCGAATGGAGTGAAGTGCGTCGGGGAGGACCACCTGCCAGCTGGAGGCCGGGAGATTTCTGGACCATCCCATTCTCCCTCTCCACCTGCCCGTTTCCCCTGGGGTTGTAGCTGGTCGTTCTGCTCGAGGCAATGCCCCTGTTATGCAGGTACTGACGTAGCTCATCGCTCGCGAATGAGGATCCCGGTCGCTTTGGACGTAGGGGGCAAACCGAACAGAGCGAAGATGGTGTTGAGGGCTTTGATGACTGTGGTAGACCTCATGTCGGGGCATGGGACGGCAAAGGGGAATTGTGAATATTCATCGACCACACTGAGAAAGTACGTGTTGCGGTCGGTGGAGGGGAGGGGCCCTTTGAAGTCCACGCTGAGGCGTTCAAAGGGGCGGGATGCCTTCACCAGGCGCACACGGTCTGGCTGGTAGAAGTGTGTGTGAGTCGAGCAAGATGGCGGCGTCAACTGGCCGCATGTGGTCCCAGGAGGGTAAGAGGGCGGCGCCCACTGGCCGCACGTGGGGGGTGCCCGGGACAATAGCGGCGATTCAGCGGGCCTGGCACACTGCAGTGAAATGTCCCTTCTTGCCACAGGCCTTGCAGAGGGCGCTCCGTGCCGGGCAGTGCTGTCAGGGGTGTTTTGACTGCCCACAGAAGTACCATTTGGGCCCCCCGGGGTTGGTTGGCTGCCGCGCGGCTTAGGTGTGGGGTTTGCTGAGGGCGGTCGCTGATGGGGTCCACGATGGGGCGGCCGTCTGCGGAGTCCACGATGCAGATGCCCACGATGCACGGGGGGAGGGGTGGACCGTGTGGTCGGGGGCATAGGCCTGAATGTTGCGTGGTGTGACCGTAAGTGAGAGCGCTAGTTTTTTGGTCGCCGCGAGGTCGAGCGTGGCCCCCTGTAAGAGGCGCTGGCGGATGTAGTCAGACCCTATGCCGGTAATAAATGCATCTCTCGTTAGCAAATTCGAGTGTTCCGTGGCCGAAATGGCCTGACAGTCACAGTCTCTAACTAGGACGAGCAGAGCGCGCCAGAAATCTTCCACCGACTCACCGGGAGGCTGGCGCCGCGTGGAGAGGAGGTGTCTGGCGTAGATTTTGTTAGTCCGCTGAGTGTAGTTTTCCTTCAGTACCGTCATGGCCTCCGCGTAGGTCGGCGCGTCCTGGACGAGTGGAAAGATGTTGGAGCTCAGCCGCATGTAAAGGATCTGGAGCTTCTGAGCTTCTGGGATTGTGTCTGGCACAGACCCGATGTACGCTTCAAAACAGGCTAGCCAATGTTCAAAGTCCTTTTTGGTGTTGTCTGCTTGAGGATGCAGCTGCAGGCGATCCGGCTTGATGTGGAGGTCCATCTCTGAAAAACTCAGTGTAATAAATTGATGCACAATCAATTATGCAAAGACAAGAGTAGGATGTAATCGAGGCTTTATTACACTGAGATGTGTGGCCTCCTCCAGCAGCTGACGAAATGGCTGCTGTACGGGGAGCACACATATTTATACTCCACCTACTGGGCAGAGCCAGCAGGCAAGGATCTACCCCCGTACCTGTAGTACAGGGGCCTTACAGTAAAGCACCTATATCAATATCCTAGATATACAATATATACATCAGTGGTGACTACCACACCCATCTGGGCCCTTGCCCAACTGTATAGCCTCCAACCCCTCGCCTTCTCCGAACAGCCCAATCGGCTGGAGCATTCCACCAGCTCTTCTTCCGCCCTCGGAAACTCCAGTTCTTACAAAAACTGCCTCATCCCTTCCACTCCAGCTGGGGGTTCCGACTCGTACAGCCTACTTTAAAATTCCCTAAACACCCTGTTTCCCCCCACTGCGTCCAAGATCGTGATTCCCCCCTCTATCCTTCACTCACCCTATCTCCCCAGTCGCCTCCCGTTTCCTTAGCTGGTGTGCCAACATCCTACTGGTCTTCTCCCCATATTCATACACCGCCTTCTTGCCTTTTTCAACTGCCCCACCTTCTTCCCTGTAGATAAGAACCCAAACTCCATCTGCAGCTTCTGCCACTCCTTCAACAACCCCGCCTCTGGGGCCTCCGAGTACCTACTGTCTACCTGAAGAACATCCTTAACTAGTCTATCCATCTCCACCTGCTCCCTGTGTGCCCCTATCGAGATAAACTCCCCTCTCACCACTGCCTTCAATGCCTCCAATACCATGGCTGCCGGAACCTTCCCCGTATTGTTTATCTCCACATATCTCTGAATGGCCTCCCTCACCCTCCTCCTCCTCCGCTAGTAGTGCTAAATCTAATCTCCAGTCTGGTGCTGGCCCTCCTCCTTGCTCACCCGTAAATCCACTCAGTGTGGGGCATGATCCAACACTACTATCGCCGAGTACTCGACATCCACCACCCCCGCCAGCAGGGTCTTATCCATGATGAAAAAGTCAATCCGGGAGTATACTTTGTGTTCATGGGAAAATAAGGAAAACTCCTTCGATCTCAACTGCCTAAACCTCCCCGATCTACCCTTCCCATCTGTTCCATAAACCCCTTTAGTTCCTTTGCAGCCACTGACAACCTCCCTGTCCTTGAACTCGACCGATCCAGCCTTGGATCTATAACTGTGTTAGGGGCTGGTTTAGCTAAAACAGCTGGGCTAAACAGCTGGCTTGTAATGCAGAGCAAGACTAGCAGCGTGGGTTCAATTCCCGAACAGGTGCCGGAATGTGACGACTAGGGGCTTTTCACGGTAACTTCATTGAAGCCTACTTGTGACAATAAGAGATTATTATTATTATTATTAAGTCCCCCCCATTAATCAGATGATGCGAGTCCAGGTCAGGGATCTTCCCCAATACCCGCCTCATAAACTCTACATCATCCCATTTGGTGCATAATGTTCACCATCACCACCGGCATCCCCTCCACTTCCCGCTCACCATAACGTATCTGCCCCCCCCCCCCCCCCCCCCCCCCCCCCGAGTCCTCCACTATGCTTCCCACTTCAAACGCCATCCGCTTTTTAATCAGAATCGCCACTCCCCTTGTTTTAGAACCTAGCCCCAAACGGAATGCCTGCCCTCCCCACCACTTCTTCAGCTGAGTCTGATCCACCACCCTCAGGTGTGTCTCCTGTATCATTGCCACATCCACAGTTAAGCTTTTCAGATGCACGGACATGTGGGCCCTCTTCACTAGCCTATTCAGCCCTCTCACATTAGAACATAGAACATAGAGTGCAGAAGGAGGCCATTCAGCCCATTGAGTATGCACCAACCCCACTTTAGCCCTCATTTCCACCCTATCCCCATAACCCAATAACCCCTCTTAACCTTTTTGGTCATTAAGAGCAATTTATCATGGCCAATCCACCCAACCTGCACGTCTTTGGACTGTGGGAGGAAACCGGAGCACCCGGAGGAAACCCACACAGACACGAGGAGAATGTGCAGACTCCACACAGACAGTGACCCAGCGGGGAATCGAACCTGAGACCCTGGCCCATGAGCCTCGCCCGCCCCTATCCATTATTAACATTGACCCCCCTCCCAAAATGCCCCTGCACTTCCTCTTGAAACAAAACCTCATCCAGTATCGATCCCCCCCCCCCCTCCCCCCCCTTGCTCACTGAGGCATAGTGTAAGAGCAAGGACGTTATGCTGGAACTGTATAAATTGTTGGTTAGGCCAGAGCTAGAGTATTGTGTGCAGTTCTGACATCCATATTATAGGCGGGATGTGATAGCATTGGAAAGGGTGCTGTGGAGATTTACCAGGATGTTGCCTGGACTGGAGAGTTTGAGTTATGAAGAGAGATTGGATAGACTAGAGGAAACTGAAAGGAGACATGATGAGATGTATAAAATTATGAGTGGCATAGCTAGAGTAGACAGGAAGAATCACTTTCCTTAACATACCTCCTCTGCAGGGACTCTGTGAACTTTTCATGTCCCCAGTTTCTATCCTCGCAGATATATTGATGGCGGTCACTAAACTTCGCTTTATGAACCAATTCAAAATCATCAGCTAGTTCTGTGACCTTTCCAGCCGTTTTAACTCTCTGCTCTTCCACATGAGTTCTCACTACTGCGGGAAATGAACCTTTAAATTCCTCCAAAATGATTATTTCCCGATGAACTTTGTAATGATATGTAGACAGACATGTAATTAAAGGGTTAATCACAACACTTGGCTATGGAACTACCACTAGAGGGCATTACAAGATCCAGTATATATACTAGCGCCCAAAGGATCTTGCTCTCTTTCCACACAGGAGTAGCTAAACAGCAGTAGTATAGTATAGTTAGATCACAGCCTAGACACCACGTGTTGTTCAGGTACAGTTTATTTAGTTATATCTCATTACTTTATTCCAGAGTTAGTTCAGTAGAGTGTCAAACTCATTTATTAGTTTGATCGTTATGTAATAAATTTGTTTACTTTACATCGAAGACTCGTGTATTCTTCAAGATCATCTGCAACCAGTAACAAAAGATATTACTTTAACCAAGTAATACAACATGCCACCAGGAGTAGTAATATAATACAACACAGCTCATACATTTGGTTTATTTTTAGTGCCCTTGTCCACTTGCCAAAGTTAGCTTATTTAATTCTTTTGAATTCTATATAGGTCTGACCTGGTTCTTTTAGATTTCTAAACTTCTGTCTGTAGGCTTCTGGTACTAGTTTGTTGGCACCAGTCAGCCAATTTGCCACTCATAGCTTCATAATTTTCTTTGTTCAAATTTAAAACCCCGACATCTGATTGAACTACCTCACTTTCAAACATAATGTAAAATTCTATCATATTTTGGTTACTTATCCTTAAAGCCTCGTTGTAACAAAGTAGCCCATTTTCATTACATAACACCAGATCTAAAGCAGCCTGTTCTCTCGTTAGTTCCTCAACACACTGCTCTAGAAAATCATCCCAAACATACTCTTGAAACGTGACTTCCACAGTAGTGAGGGTGAGATTGGGAAAACAACGAAATGGCAGTGGCTTTGAACATGTATTTTCTATCCGTCTTCACAGCAGAAGACAGCAGAAACACAAATAAAATCCCATGAATAGTTAAAAATCAAGAAGCAAAAGGGAGAGCATTAAAACAAGCATTTTCATAGAGAAAAATGTAATGGGAAAACTATCGAAACTGACAAGTGCCCTGATGGCCTGCATCCTAGGATCTTTAAAAAAAATTATTATGGAGATAGGGGATGCATTGGTTGCAATCTTCCAAAATTCCCCAGATTCTGGCAAGGTCCAAGCAGATTGGAAAACTGATAATGTTATAGGAACATAGGAATTAGGAGCAGAAGTAGGCAATTCAGCCCTTTGAGCCTGCTCCGCCGTTCAATCAGATCATGGCTGATCTCTTCCTGGTCTCAAATCCACCTCCCTATCTGTTCCCATATCCCCTTAACCCGTTTTTAAAATCAAAAATATATCTATCTCCTTCTTGAAACCATTTAATGATTCTGATTCCACCGCACTATGGGGCAGCGAGTTCTACAAATTGATCACTCTCTGCAAGAAATAGTTCCTCCTTATCTCAGTTTGAAATCTACCATCTCTCAACCTATATCTGTGACCTCTCATTGTAGATTCCTCTATAAAGGTAACATTTGGTCTACATTTACTTTATCAATCCCTCTTAGTAGCTTACATACCTTGGTCAGATCCCTTCTCATTCTTTTAAACTCCAGCGAGTATAAGTCCAATCTGTTTAACCTCTCTTCATATGTCATAATGCCTCCTGGGAAGAAAGGAGACAAAACAGGAAATTATAGGCCAGATAGCTAATGTTGTCATTGGTAAAATGCTACATTTTATTATTAAAGAGGCAGCAGCAGGGCATCTAAAATTTAGAATAATATCAGGTAGAGTTAACATGGTTCTGGGAAAATGAAATCCTGTTTCACAAATTTATTTGAATTCTTTTATTTTTAATTTTTATAAATTTAGAGTACCCAATTCATTTTTTCCAATTAAGGGGCAATTTAGTATGTTCAATCCACCTAGCCTGCGCATCTTTGGGTTGTGGTGGCGAAACGCACGCAAACACAGGGAGAACATGCAAACTCCACACGGACAGTGACCCAGAGCCGGGATCGAACCTGGGACCTCGGTGCTGTGATACTGCAGTGCTATCCATTGCGCCACCGTGGTGCCCTTTATTTGAATTATTTGAGGAAAGATCAAGCAGGATGAATGTAGTGAATTTCAATTTCCAAAAGGCATATGATATGCTGCCACATAAAAGATTACGACACGCAAAGAGCTTTGTGTTTGGGGTGAAATATTAACATATGGATGGAGGATTGACTAGCTAACAGGAAATAGAGTTGGGACAATGGGTCATTTTCATGATGTCAATCTATAGGTAGTGGAGTTCCATACCAGTGCTGGGGTCCTCGACTATTTATGATCTGTATTATTTGGACGAAGTGGCCAACTGTATTGTAGCCAAATTTGCTGATGATACAAAGATAGGTAGAGAAGGAAGTGGTGAGGTGAATGCAAAGAGTTTGCAAAGGGATATGGAAAGGTCAAATGAGTGGCCAAAAAATTGACAGATGGAGTATAATTTGGGATAATGTGAGGGTGTCTACTTTGGCAGGAAGAATAGAAATCAGAATATTTTTAAATGGAGCGATACTATAGAATGCTGCACTGCAGAAGTACCTGGGTGCCCTTGGAAACAAATCAAAGAATGTTAGCATGCAAGTGCAACAAGTAATTAGGAAGGCAAATGTAATTTTGGTATTTATTGCAAGCGGGATGGAGTATAAAAGTAGGACTGCCTTTCTACACTGTTCAGGGCATTGGTGGGACCATATCAAGAATATTGTATACAGTTTTGGTCACCTTACTTCAGGAAGAATATACTTGCATTGGAGGGAGAAAAGGTTCACAAGACTAATTCCTGGGATGAAGGGTTTGCCTCATGAGGAAAGATTGAGCAGGTTGGATCTATATTCATTGGAATTTAGAAGAATGAGAGGTGATTTTATTGAAATATGATTCTGAAGGGACTTGACGGTGGATGCTGAGTGTGTTTTTCCTTTCATTGCAGAATCAAAAACTAGAGGACACAGTTTCAGAATAAGTGATCTCCTATTTAAGATTGAGCTGAAGAGAATTTTATTTTTCCAAAGGGTTGTTATTGTTGGGAATTCTCTTTCCCAGTGAACAGTGGGAGTCTGGGTATTCCAAAAACAATTGGGTGAGTCTGCCTGTGGCAGACAATAACCAGTACTTTGCATTTTTAATGTCCCTTCCTTTGTCAGTTATGTGTTTTGATGGGTGTCTGGGTTATAGGAAATGCCTCTCTCTTCACATTCCCCAGAGGGTGATTTGTGTCTCCACTTCACCTTGGAATGTAGCCTTGCATTATTAAGCAGTTTATTCTGTATCAGTTCAAATTGCTAAATTTCCAGTCAGTTGAAAATTGAAAAATAAAGAGGCATAGCCTCATGACAACAATTACACTAGCTAGTCATTAATAGCTTAATTGTGAACACACAGAGAGAGAGAGAGACCTATTTGAAGGAGAACAGCAAAGTCAGAGGAAGCCCTGCTGTTGAAGTACTGGCCTGTTTTTGTGTTTAGCCAACAGAATAATCATTAAGAAGCTTTTCAGTAGAGCCCAGGAGACAAATATTTTATCAAAGTGAACTGGCATCTTTGCAGAGTATGATACCAGTTACCATTGATTGCTATAACAATTGGTATTTTTACTTATCTGTTGGCAGTTTCATTTATTATTAAAGCAACATTATCATGATGATAAACATTATATGATGCCTCCTCATTTCTCCTTAAGACTTGGTATTAATGTTTTCCCTCGTGTCTCTAAAGTGACTGAGAAACATAAACATGAGAACTTAGGAACACAAACCAGTTGTGAATGGTGGTGGACAATTAAACAGTTAGGTGCAGGAGGAGGCTTCACAAACATCCCCATCCTCAATGATGGGGAAACCTAGCATGTCGGTGCAAAAGACGAGGTTGAAGCGTCAATCTTCAGTCAGAAGATCCGAGTGAATGGTCCATCTCAACCTCTTCCAGAGGTCTTCCACCAATTCGATTCACTCCATATTGATATCAAAAATAAGACCATAAGATATAGAGCACAATCAGGCCAACGGGCCCATCAAATCTGCTGTGCCATTCAATCATGATATATTTCTCATCCCCATTCTCCTGCCCTCACCCCTTATTACTCAAAAACATATCTATCTCTGTCTTAAAGACACTCAGTGATTTGGCATGTGAAGGCACAAAATGCAGCAAAGGCTATTGGCCAACCAACAGCCTGGCAGTTGTGCTGAAGACTGGTGCTCCAGAACTAGCCTCGTCCCCGAGCCTGGATGAACCAGCAATGCAAAGAACATTAATTCAGCAATGTGGAAAATTGCCCAGGTAGATCCAGTCCACAAAAAACAGGAAAAATCTAATCTGACCACTTATTATCCCTTCAGTCTACTCTCAACCATCAGCAAAGTGATGGAAGATGTCCTTGACAGTGCTATCAAGTGGCACTTAATACCACAATAACTGTCTCAATAATGTTCAGCTTGGGTTCTGCCAGGCTACTCTGCGCCTGACCTTACTACAGCCTTGGTCCAAACATGAACTAAAGAACTGAATTCATGAGGTAAGGTGAGAGTGACTGCCCTTGGTATCACAGTATTTGATCATGTGTGGCGTCTGGAGAGAAACAGAGTTTCAGGTCAGTCAACTTTCATCAGAAATGTTCTGACGAAGGCAGCAGATGCATCAAAACACATCACCTTCAAGCCCCACCCCCCGACTTGGAACTATATCACTGTATCTGGGCCAATCCTAACAGCGCTGTGGGTGTCCTCATACTGTAGTGGCTCAAAAGGCAGTTAACCCCACCTGCTCAAGGGCAATTAGGGATGGGCAGCAACTGCTGGCCTTGCCATTGATGTTTACATCCCACAAAAGAATGAAAAGAATTGACCAATCAGCTCTTCAAGCCTGTTAAGACCATAAGACATAGAGGTAGAATTGCCAACGCACCCCATCGAGTTTGCTCCGCCATTCAATCATGGCTGATATTTGTCTCATCCCCATTCTCCTGCCTTCTCCCCATAACCCTGATCCCCTTATTGAGCAAAAACCTATCTATCTCTGTCTTAAAGACACTCAGTGATTTGGCCTCCACAGCCTTCTGGCAAAGAGTTCCACAGAGTCACCACCCTCATGCTGAAGAAATTCCTCCTCATCTCTGTTTTAAAGGATCGTCCCTTTAGTCTGAGAGGGTGTCCTCTGCTTCTAGTTTTTCCTACAAGTGGAAACATCCTCTCCACGTCCACTCTATCCAGGCCACGCAGTATCCAGTAAATTTCAATAAGATCCCCCCTCATCCTTCTAAAGTCCAACAAGTACAGACCCAGAGTCCTCAAACATTCCTCACACAAAAAGTTCTTGTGAATCTCCTCTGGACCCTTTCCAAGGCCAGCACATCTTTCCTTAGTTACGGGGCCCCAAACTGCTCACAATACTCCAAATGGGATCTGACCAGAGCCTTGTATAGCCTCAGAATCATATCCCTGGTCTTGTATTCTGGCCCTCTTGACATGAATGCTAGCATTGCATTTGTCTCCCTAACTGCCGACTGAACCTTCGTGTTAACCTTAAGAGAATCGTGAACAACGATACCCAAGTCCCTTTGTGCTTCTGATTTCCTAAGCATCTTCCCATTTGGAAAATAGTCTATGCCTCCATTTCTCCTTCCAAAGTGCATAACCTCACACTTTTCCACATTGTATTCCATCTGCCACTTCTTTGCCCACTCTCCTCGTTCTTTGCCCACTCTCCTCGCCTGTCCAGTCTTTCTGCAGCCCGTCTGCTTCCTCAATACTATCTGATAATAATAATAATCGCTTGTTGTCACAAGTAGGCTTCAATTAAGTTACTGTGAAAAGCCCCTAGTCGCCACATTCCAGCGCCTGTCGGGGAGGCCGGTACGGGAATTGAACCTGCACTGCTGGCATTGTTCTGCATTGCAAGCCAGCTATTTGGTCCACTGTGCTAAACCAGCCCCATACATGCTCCTTATCTGCCCCTCTACAGATTTGCTAATTTAGCAACAGTGCCTTCAGTTCCTTCAACCAGGTCATTAATAAATATTGTGAAAAGTTGTGGTCCCAACGCAGACCCCTGAGGCACACCACTCGTCACTAGTCACTGGCTGCAATCCTTTTTTTTTTTTTTTAAATTTTTTTTTAAAATTTAGATTACCCAATTATTTTTTCTATTAAGGGGCAATTTAGTGTGGCCAATCCACCTACTCTGCACATTTTTGGGTTGTGGGGGCGAAACCCACGCAGACACGGGGAGAATGTGCAAACTCCACACGGACAGTGACCCAGAGCCGGGATCGAACCTGGGACCTCAGCGCCGTGAGGCGGTTGTGCTAACCACTAGGCCACCGTGCTGCCCTTACTGGCTGCAATCCTGAAAAAGACCGCTTTATCCCCACTCTCTGCCTTCTGCCAGTCAGCCAATCCTCTATCCATGCCAGGACCTTACCCTTAACACCATGGGCTCTTAACTTATTTAACAGTCTCCTATGCAGCACCTTGTCAAAGGCCTTCTGGAAATCTAAATAAATCATGTCCACTGGTTCTCCTTTGTCTAACTTCCTTGTTACTTCCTCAAAGAACTCTAACAGATTTGTCAGACATAACCTCAGCCTGACGAAGCCTTGCTGACTCAGTTCTATTTTATTATAATAATATTAATCGCTTATTGTCACAAGTAGGCGTCAATGAAGTTACTGTGAAACGCCCCTAGTCGCCACATTCCGGCGCCTGTTCAGGGAGGCCGGTACGGGAATTGAATCCGCGCTGCCGGCATTGTTCTGCATTACAAGCCAGCTGTTTGTTAGCCTACTGTGCTAAACGAGCACTTCCAAGTACTCCGAGATCTCATCTTTAATAATGGACTCTAAAACCTTACCAATGACCGAAGTCAGGTAATCCGGCCTATAATTTCCCATCTTCTGCCTCCCTCCTTCTTAAACAGGGTTATTACATTAGCCACTTTCCAGTCATCTGGGAGCCTTCCTGCCTCCAGTGATTCCTGAAAGATCGTCACCAATGACTCCACAATCTCCTGAGCTATCTCTTTTAAAACCCTGGGATGTAGCCCATCGGTCCAGGTGATTTATCCACCTTCAGTGATTTCATGGTCACTGCACTCACCTCTGCCCCCTGGTTCTCCTGGAGCTCTGGCATCCCACTGGTGTCTTCCACCGTAAAGACTGATGCAAAGTAACTATTAAGTTCATCTGCCATTTCTTTGTTTCCTATTATTACTTCTCCAACCATATTTTCCAGTGGTCCAATGTCTATTTTTCCTCTCTTACCTTGCATATATTGAAAAAAATCTCTTCCTATCTTCCTTTACATTACTAGCTAGCTTGCATTCATATTTCATCTTCTCCCCCCACCCCCCTCCCCCTTATTGCTTTTTAGTTGCCCTCTGCTCGCTTTTATAGGCTTCCCAATCCTCTGGCTTCCCACTAATCCTTGCCACTTTGTATGCTTATTCCTTAGCTTTTTTGCTGTCCTTGAATTCCCTCGTCAGCCATGGATGCCTTGTCCTCCCCTTAACATGTTTCCTCCTCCTTGGGATGAAACCCCCCAAAAATCCTGCCATTGCTGTTCCACTGTCTTTCCTGCTCGGCTCCTTTTACAATCAAGTCTGACCAGCTCCTCCCTCATGTCTTTGTAGTTACCCTTATTTAATTGTAATACCTGATGGAACCATCAATTCAGCAAACACGTGTAGTTGGATCTGAACAGAGGCTTTAATACACTTACAACAGAGCCAGCCTATTCGTCGTTGAACTCCAGATGAAATGCAGGCTGGCTCTAAGGCACTGATCTTTATACATCGGTCCCAGGGGGAGGAGTCCTGGGCGGAGCCAAGGGAGGAGCCCAGTACAAACTTGCGCGTACTCCCAGAGTGACTCCCCCTGGTGGTCGGATAGTGCACTGCACTTACAATGGTGGATAGTGAACATATATACACGGAGTTATATTGGCAACTATATACAGCATTGATCTTACAACGGGTAGATAACGAACATATATACATGAAGTGATATTGACAACTATATATAGTGTGAATCACATTCACCACAATACCGTTACATCTGATTGCAGCTTCTCCTTCTCAAACTGCAGGGTAAATTCTATCATATTATGGCCACTGCTCCCTAAGGGTTCTTTCACCTTAAGTTCCCTAATCAAGTCTGCCTCATTACACATCACCAAATCTAGCATTGCCTGTTCCCTAGTAGGCTCTGTCACAAGCTTCTCCAAAAAACCACCTCTTAAACATTCCACAAATTCCACTACCAACCTGATTTTCCCAGTCCACCTACATATTGAAGTCCCCCATGATTATTGTAATATTGCCTTTTTACATGCCTTTTCTATCTCCTGATTTATTTTCTGCCCAACATCCTGACGACTGCTAGGGGGCCTGTACATAACTCCCATCAGGGTCTTTTTACCTTTGTGATTCCTCAACTCTACCCACAGAGATTCTATGCCTTCTGATCCTATATCGCTCCTTGCTATTGATTTAACTTCATTCCTTACTAACAATGCAACCCGCCCCCTTTGCCCATCTGCCTGTCCTTTCGATGGGACACATATCCTTGTATATTTAGATCCTAGCCCTGATATCCTTGCAGCCACGTCTCTGTGATGCCCATCGTACCGACCAATTTCAATGTGTGCAACAAGCTCATTTACCTTATTCCATATATTGCGCGCATTTAGGTACAGCACCCTCAATCCTGCATTGACCACCTCTCTTTTCATACTTGTCACCTTTTTTTGCTCTGTTCTGCCATTCATTTAAATTGTAACTCCTCTGCACCTGAACTCCACTAACTTAACAATATTTCCTCTCAATTTATACCTTTTATTTATTTCCATCTTAACCTTCATTTGACCCCAAACTCCACTCCACAGTAGGGGGAGATGATTCCAGATTTCCACTAGCAATGTGTAAATGCACTTTCTGATTCACTCTTAAGTGGTCTATCTCCAATTTTAAGGTGCACTCTCTTGTTTTATCTTGTTTGAAGTGTTACATAAATGCAAACTATTGCTGTTGATTTTGTAATCGTCATCTAATGGCCAACTAGTTTGCTTGGAGGGAAGGAGGTTGACATGTTCATTGTGAGGTTGAAGTGACTCCAAGATGGAATATGATGAGAAATTTGAAATCATTTGGGCAGCACGGTAGCACAAGTGGATAGCACTGTGGCTTCACAGCGCCAGGGTCCCAGGTGCGATTCCCCGCTGAGTCACTGTCTGTGCGGTGTCTGCACGTTCTCCCTGTGTCTGCGTGGGTTTCCTCCGGGTGCTCCGGCTTCCTCTCACAGTTCAAAGACATGCAGGTTAGGTGGATTGGCCATGCTAAATTGCCCTTAGTGACCAAAAAGGTTCGGAGGGGTTATTGGGTTACGGGGATGGGGTGGAAGTGAGGGCTTAAGTGGGTCGGTGCAGACTCAATGGGCCGAATGGCCTCCTTCTGCCCTGTAAGTTCTATGTTCTATGACAGAGTTTGTAACCTGACACCCACGGGCAGATTGGTCTGTAATGCTTCAAGATACTGTGGAAGACTGATTAACCAACCAAAAACCTACCTAATCTTGGAGGGTGGGAATTGGAGATCCTGCATTGACCTAATGTGTGTAGAATTGTTTTGATTGGACATACAGTGGAAAGCGTATTAGTGCTGTGTGCTTATAGTTTTAGCAAATTGACCTATAGGAATGTCCTCGCATTAACCTGGGGGTTCCCAAACCTTACACTTGGGTCAATAGCATGTGCTCCACACAGGCAAACAGAATCTGAACTGCTCAGTTTCGTTGGTGCCATCTTACAGACTTTGTTGCTGTGCTCCCTCCAATCCAGAGACAGTGCTCTAAGCAGATCCAGGACTTTGTGATGGTGTGACTGGTGCAACATTCACAGATGCTAAGCCCCACATTCTGACCTGTCCTGTTGTGGTGAATGTGATTCACACTATATATAGTTGCCAATATCACTCCATGTATATATGTTCGTTATCTACCCATTGTAAGTGCAGTTGCACTATCCGACCACCAAGGGGAGTCGCTCTGGGGGTACGCGAGAGTTTGTACTGGGCTCCTCCCTTGGCTCCGCCCAGGACTCCTCCCCCTGGGACCGATGTATAAAGATCAGTGCCTGAGAGCCAGCCTGCCATTTCACCTGAAGTTCAACGACGAATAGGCTGGCTCTATTGTAAGTGTATTAAAGCCTCTGTTCAGATCCAACTACACGTGTTCGCTGAATTGATGGTTGCATCACCTGTATTCTCCTGAATATCATACCTCGGGCCAGCACACCTTGCAGCTCCACTGCCTGCAGGCAAATTGCACACCCATCTGAGCAGTTGGCACTCACATACTACCCTCAGCTTATTACCCTCTAACACCTTTGTCTCACAGTGATCCTCCTTAAATGGTGTATGTCTCTTCCTGCACACAAGTCATTCATTACCAGCAGTCACACCGCTGTGCTTTCCCTCCTTGCAGGGCAAGAGAGCACACGCTTGGCGAGAGGCACAGAAGCGAGGTGAGAGGCTGACTTCCAGTGACAAACACCTTGTCAGCCCTTGGAAAGCTGTGATAATTGGTCACTGTAAGGGAGGTCTTGTCCCAGGAGATGGCAGATGTCAACAGCACTCTGCCGTGAGAACCTGACCCTCCTGATGCATTGGTGCTCAGATATGTTGAGAAAGCTGATCCTCTGCCTGTGGACCCTGAGTTGGGAGTCTCGCCTCCTTTCATTTGAATAATGATGTTAATATCCTCTGCCCTTTTGGAGGTTGGGGGGGGGGGGGTGTTGGCATGTGGCTGAGGAGAAGACAGCAGATGCTGGTGTTGCTGCTGCTGTTGGAAGTGGTGGCACCTGCCCTTGACCCTCATCAGAATGAGTTGCTCCCATGCTGTATTAAAGGTTGGCAGCAGAAAAGTGCAACTGAAGCGATATAACAGATGGAATGCCATCTATGCAGCTTAGTCACCTGCCATTCAGCGAAAGCACTCGAGCAGGAGTGCCTCCCATTTCATCAATGCACTTCTTCCTGCCATTGACTCAATTTTCGAATCTTCCAGGTTTCAGACACGGTGTGGAACTCCTGTACTGCTGGAAAGAAGAAATCCATGCACAAATCCATTCATAATTACTTTGTTCACTACAAATGGCTTCCCACCTCTGTCACAGGGCTCTCTACTGCCCTCCCAGTCACAGGGTTCTCTACTGCCCTCCCAGTCTGCTTCTCTGAATGTCAGAAAGAGGTGGGATCCTGACCCCATGTCATAGAATCCTAGAATCCCTACAGTGCAGAAGAAGGCCATTCAGCCAATCGGGTCTGCATTGACCCTCTGAAAGAGCACCCGACCTAAGCCCACTCCCCTGTCTTATTCCCGTAACTCGACCTAACCTTTTTGGACACGTAAGGGGCAATTTTAGCATGGCCAATCCACCTAATCTTTGGACTGTGGGAGGAAACCGGACCACCTGGAGAAAGTGCAAACTCCACAAAGTCACACAAGGCTGATATTGAACCTGGGTCCCTGATGCTGTGAGGCAGCAGTGCTAACCGACGCTAACCACTGCAAATTATCTGCCTCCATCAGCTTGGAAAAATCCCACCCATTATCTCCACAGCTGCACAAAACCTCTGAGCTCTCTGTCTTCTGATAGATCTTATAATCATAGTGAGCTTTGCATCCTGTTGAGCACTTGTTTTGGTGAGTACCCAGCCATTTATGTTAATTCAGGTGCTAAAGGTTTGCAGCAATCTGCTCATTCCTGCTTCCCAAATGATGAGTTCTGAATCTGAGACAGATCTCACGCTTGCCTACTTCTATTTTACTCATAGAGCAAGTCCAGGCTAAAACATTTTGCTTTAACTGCCTCTGGCAGCCTAATAGAATGGACATTTTTTTTTCCTCGCAGCATATGCTTGTGGTGAATATATTCACCTAAAGCATGTATGATACTGTAACCTATGACCTGGAAGTGGTGATACGAGCTACTTCCAGGTACTGTACTGTAACCCCGGTGGGCTCCACCTTTGGCTCTGCCCTCACCGGGGCAATATATAGACCGGCAGCCTGTGGGCAGCATTCATCTGCACAACCGGCTCTGGCTAGGCAAGTTCATGATTAATAAAGCCTAATGTTCACTCGCGCTCTCTGCCTCTCGGTGAATTGAAGGTATATCAATTTAATAATCATAGACAGCACTATGGAAGCCGCTCTAAAGCCAGACAGACTCGAACTCGACGCCCGCGCATCCGAAGCCAAGGAAATATTCGAACATTGGCTTCGATGCTTTGAGGCCGACCTCTACTCATCCACAACGCCTCCCACGGAGACCCTCTGCGACTCCTCCACGCTTGGGTGAGTCATCGAATCTCAGAAATGATCGCGAAAGCGGCCACGTACAAGGCGGCAGTCCCAACCCTCAAGGCACACTTCGTAAAGCTCGTAAATGAAGTGTTCGCCAGACACCTCCTCACTACTCGCCGTCAACGCGCCGGAGAATCGCTGGACGAGTATCTGGAAACTCTGACTCTACTCGCGAGGAACTGCAGCTATCGCGATGTGATGGCGGAGGAACACATGAAGTCACAGATCCGGGACACCTATGTGGCGGGGGTCCGCTCGAACTACATCAGGCAGTGCCTGCTGGAAAACGGGACCTCCGACCTGCGGGACATGGTAAAGCTAGCTACCTCGCTAGAGGTGGCCTACTAGAACCTCAGTGCGTTCCCCACGGGCCTGGCGAACCCCTCGTGGTCACATGCGTCATGGCCCTCGTCGGACCCAACTACGTCACAGGCCTGCGCCGCGCGTCTGCCAGCCCAGCCCGGGGAACCGCAGTGCTACTTCTGCGGTCAGGGTCAACACCCCCCGCAGCGTTGCCCAGCTCACACAGCGACATACAGTGACTGTGGGGAAAAAGAGGCACTTCGCTAGAGTCTGTCCGGGCCAACCTAAGGCTCAGAAATCAAAAACTCACCAGGCCCGACCCATGGACTCGCAGCCCCACAGACCCCGCAATGTAGCTGCGTGCCTGCCCAGAACGCCCCCGTCAGATTCGTCATCAGCATCGTGCGACTCGTGGGGGCCACAATCTTGGTCGCCGGCCCCAACACCAACCGACACTTGCGACTCATGGGGGCTGCCATCTTGTCCGCCGGCTCTGGCACCGACCAACACATGCGACCGATGGGGGCAGCCATCTTGGTCGCCATCTTTGCCCCAGCCCGACACGTGCGACTCATGGGTGCTGCCATCTTGTGATCCCACTGACCACACACGCTAACCGCAGCTGGGCGCAGACACTCTTGACCAGTCGCAGCCAAAACAGCTGAAGAACTCCATGATGGTCGTCCTGGTCAACAGGCACGAGACCCCCTGCCTTTTCGACTCCGGGAGCACGGAGAGCTTTGCCCTCCCCGACATGGTAAGGCGCTGCTCCCTCCGCACCTACCTAGCCTCCCAAAAAAATCTCCCTTGCCTCAGGGTCTCATTCGGTCCATATCCGGGGGTACTGTATCGCTAACCTCGTGATGCAGGGCGCAGAGTACTCCCGTTTAAGCTCTACGTCCTCCCCCACCTCTGCGCCCCCCCTACTGCTCAGATTGGACTTTCAATGTAACCACCGAAGCCTGACCTTACAGTTCGGCGGACCCTTGCCCCCCCCCTCATGGTGTGCAGCCTCGCAACCCTCAATGTCTCCCCCTTCACTCTTTGCGAACCTCACTCCTGACTGTAAGCCCATCGCCACCAGGAGCAGGTGGTACGGTTCGCGAGACATGACGTTTATCAAGTCGGAGGTCCAGTGATTGTTGAGTGAAGGGATCATCGAAGCCAGCAACAGCCCCTGAAGAGCGCAAGTGGAGCGGATCGGGGTAAAGAATCGGATGGTTGTGGACTACAGCCAGACAATTAACCGGTTCACACAATTGGATGCATACCCCCTCCCCTGCATAGCGGAGATGGTCAACCAGATCGCGCAGTACCGTGTGTTCTTAACGGTCGATCTGAAGTCGGCCTACCACCAGCTCCCGATCGTCGGGCCAGCATCTCTGAAAGATGCACTCTTTTCCCTCCACCGTCCCGAAAGATCAATCCTCCATGTCTTGCGAGGCAGCGGAGGGGAAGACGGCAACCGTGCATGCGCGGGTGACGTCATTTAGGAGCCGCCAGCCACGTGATTCAGGCGGCGCCGCTTTGATGCAAGCGTTAAGGCCCGGTGCGTGAGATTGACGTGCCGCCGCTCCTCGCCCCCTGGGGGTGGGAGAATAGGGGGCGAGGAGCGGCCTCCGACGTCGGAGTGAAACACTCCGGTTTTCACTCTGGTGTCGGCACTTTGTCTCCCTTTGGGAGAATCTCACCCACTGTATTTACTCTTCCTTGAATTCTTCTGAACTATACCTTGGTATCTCTTCATATAACTCCAGACTTCTTGGGTACTTCTCTTCATTTCTCTAGTTTCCTTAACTAACATGACTTTAGATTTCGGGCATCTGTTTTCTTAACCAGTACTTCATAGTATGGCTTTACATCTGAGAGAAATGTTCCCTCTCTTGCCTTTTAAACCAACTGCTTCTAGCAGAGCTGTGAGAGCTGCCTTCTCTCTCTCTGCCTATCTTCAACTACAATCAAATAAGCTCAATTAAAACTTAAATGCTTCTCCATCATAGAGAGCAACTCTGGGTCTAGAACAGGGGTGGGCAAACTTTTCCGTGCAAGGGCCACATTCAGAAATTCACAATTCACAAAGGGCCGCATAGTATATTAAGTAAAATAATTACTTCACCCGGTTATGATTCTGGGCGCCTCATATAGAACATAGAACAGTACAGCACAGAACAGGCCCTTCGGCCCTCGACGTTGTGCCGAGCAATGATCACCCTACTCAAGTCAACGTATCCACCCTATACCAGTAAGTAACCCAACAGCCCCCCCCCCCTCCATTAACCTTACAAAAAAAAAAAAAAAAAAATTTCAAAAAATAAATTTTTTTTTTTTTTTTTAATGACTTGGTGGGCCGCAGAAATACCTTTGGCGGGCCGTAGTTTGCCCACCCCTGGTCTAGAAGGTCCAATTACAGACTGTACCATCTTGACTTAGATGGTAGCAGTTTGGCTTGGGAAACAGCAAGTGTATTGGCAGAGCGGCAGAGGCAGGGGAACCAATGCTATCTTCTCGGAGACAAGTTCTCGCTTTATGGAAGCACAATCACTGCACTGAGGTTGACCTCAGCAAACTAATCTGTTGACGGGCAGGTTATTGGACTGCTGTGACAAATGCAAGCCCCTTTGAATGCTTTAATCTACAGCAATGGGACAGCAACCTGAGATTGTATGACAGTAAAGTGACCTTACATGACAGCAGTCTGGGTTCAAAGCTTAGGCTGCTTTGGTGTTGTAATTAAAGCTGCAACATTGACTATCGGACCCTTTGTCATTGTTGATCTCAATGCATTTTTTGGGTCTCTGAAAAAAGGCACAAGTGTAAAGTTGGGGTGCAGGGAGGTGCGGGATTAAATAAAGTGTGCTTATACCGTTATAGCTTGTAAATTCAAAGAGAGTTGGTGCTGACGGATGGGTAGGATGTGGGAAGAGGGATTAGATAAGAGGATTCCTGAAGAGTCACTTCTTGAACAACTCCCAGCACCTGCTCCAGCCAAGGTGCACCTCCTCTCCAAGCAGTGCAAACTAGCTTTTGGTGGTGCTAGTCACTCACGATATTGGTCCTTTGCTAATGTTCCACGTCAGTAAATAACACAGTTAGAACTGACAGAATATTGAAATGAAGTTGGTATACTTCCTGCATCACAAGCAAAGGGTGTGGATTAATTGCACATCAGGATCCTAGTCCCCAAGAATTTTGTAAAGCAATATCTAAGCTTTGCAAGTTGATCGTAAAAAATGCAAGGATCTCACGACTGGAACATCCTTTCGAATTAATGGTAAGAATGATTAACAAATCTGATTTCACTCTGAGAATTATACAGCAAATAGTTCAAGCTAGTGTCTCTTTTGATAACCTCATTAATGCATTGGGAACACTGTAAGCATGAGATCAATGGCAAGTGGGGAACCAGAGCCAGATTTTAGATGATTTGCTCTTGGGATTCAATTAACTGCACAATCGACTGGTTCTTGGAAGTTTATGAAATGATTGGGTTCATATGGATAACTAGGAAGGAAACATGTTCATGCCGGCCTACACTATACAGAGAATAAGAGCTCAATTGTTCCAATGGAATCAAAGCTGAGGGATGTCAATTCTGATATTTTAGCTCGAACTCCATATTTACCGACAATGTTTTCCTCAAACTGGTTTAAGCTTTAAATTTTAATATTTTTCCTTTCCCAATTTTGTCTTATTTAATGCTGTTTTGAGTTCCACTGCACACCCGCCACCGTTTACCCAGAACCTTCTCCTTAGTGATGGCCACTGCACTCACCTCTGCCCCCTGGTTCTCCTGGAGCTCTGGCATCCCACTGGTGTCTTCCAGGTGAAGACTGATGCCATACAAAGTGTCTCTGCCACCCACTCCACAATTTCGGGGCAGCTAGCATCAGTTACTTTCACTGGTTAGGCAGGTCACTGCATGGTGCAACTGGGTGGAACCATTGCAGCACAAATTCCACTCATTTGTGCTTAAAAATTGTAAATGGGATCCTATAATTTAGTTTACATATTTAAACTATGCCCAAAACATTCCGACATGCTTGCCCATTTGTAGGTCCACCTGAAAACAGAAAATAATCAGCTGTTTATGCCCCATTGACTTTTAAACGACCGGCTTCCATTATTCAGATTAAAAATTGGCCCCAGTTTCTCCAAACAAATTAAAAGATTGAAGGGATTGTGGAGTTAGTCATGTGCCTTCCTATCCGTATTCCTCTCTCCTGCAATTAATTGTGGTGAAGAGGGCAAAATTCATGTCCGGCAGATTTGTGAGTGGCCGTCCCTTCTGATCAGTAGTGTTGGCATGAGGTTACCTGATGTTTTTTCCTTCTGGCACATCCCTTTGCTGCCACCTGGCCATTCTTTATGTCCTCTGATTTTTCCACACCATTCCTGATTGCCCAGGCAGTCCAGTCAGCAGCGAGTCCATGCATCAACTCTGATCCCGGTCAACTTGATGTCTTATTTGCAGACGTCCTTGCATCCTGTTGGTCTCATGCCAAGAGCAAGTTTACTCCAGAGAAATGAGGATTCGGTCATCATCCATTTACATAGAGGAATTTACATCGTATTTACAATGCAGAAGGAGGCCAGTCAGCCCATCGAGTCTGCACCGGTTCTCGGAAATAGCACCCTACTTAAGCCCACACCTCCACCCTATCCCTGTAAACCAGTAACCCCAGCTAACCTAAGGGCAATTTTAGCATGGGGTTACTGGTTTACAGGGAACCGGCACATCTTTGGACCGTGGGAGGAAACTGGAGCACCCGGAGGAAACCCACGCAAACACGGGGAGGACGTGCAGACTCTGCACAGACAGTGAACAAGCCGGGAACCGAACCTGGGACCCTGGAGCTGTGAAGCAACTGTGCTAATCACTGTGCTACCATGCCGTCCTATTTGACCCATCCAATAGATTCGCTGCTGACTGGAGAAGGCAAACGTGTTGGGGATCCCTGCATGCTGCCTGCCTTGCCAGGAGATGCTCAATATTGATCTAAAGCAGAGAATATGGACACTCTATAGCCGCTTTTCTTGGATTGTATAAGTTGTTCATGCCTCGTTACTGTTAAGGAGGCTGGGAACACACGGAGCTCTGTAGGTCCACACTCGACTCCTCGACTTCTCAACTTTGACATGACAGCTATGGCCTTGGCAAACCTCGTGCTGATTTCCACATCAAGGGTCAGGTTGCTAGTAATTGTTGATCTGACATAGGTGAAGCTGTTAGTGTCCATTATGAAGTTGTCAATGCTGATGGAAGTGTGGAGTGGTGGAGTCTGTACATCCTGGCCCTTAACCTTTGGCCTTCCTAACGATGATTGTCAGTCCAAATACCTTCCAAGCCTTGGATTACTGATCTACACACTGCTGCAGGTGAGCTGCAGTACGAGATGCAAGCACGGTGTTAGCAAACCACAGACAGATTTTGGAAACGAGTAAAAACAACAGGGTTGTTGTGATGGGAGACGACAACTTCCCCAATATTGACTGGGACTCACTTAGTGCTAGGGGCTTAGACGGGGCAGAGTTTGTAAGGAGCATCCAGGAGTACTTCTTAAAACAATATGTAGATAGTCCAACTAGGGAAGGGGCTGTACGGGACCTGGTATTGGGGAATGAGCCCAGCCCAGGTAGAAGTTTCAGTAGGGGAGCATTTTGCGAACAATTACCACATCTCAGTAAGTTTTAAAGTGCTGGTGGACAAGGATAAGAGTGGTCCTAGGGTGAAGATGCTAAATTGGGGGAAGGCTACTTATAACAATATTAGGCGAGAACTGAAGAACCTAGATTGGGGGCGGATGTTTGAGGGTAAATCAACATCTGACATGTGGGAGGCTTTCAAATGTCAGTTGAAAGGAATTCAGGACCGGCATGTTCCTGTGCGGAAGAAGGATAAATGCGGCAAATTTCGGGAACCTTGGATAATGAGAGATATTGTAGGCCTCGTCAAAAAGAAAAAGGAGGCATTTGTCAGGGGTAGAAGGCTGAGAACAGACGAAGCCTGTGGGGAATATAAGGAAAGTACGAAGGAGTCAGGAGGGCTAGAAGGGGTCACGAAACGTCATTGGCAAATAGGGTTAAGGAACAGCCCAAGGCTTTCTACACGTACATAAAAAGCAAGAGGGTAGCCAGGGAAAGGGTTGGCTCACTGAAGGATCTATGTGTGGAGCCAGAGGAAATGGGCGAGGTACTAAATGAATACTTTGCATCAGTATTCACCAAAGAGAAGGAATTGGTGGATGTTGAGCCTGGAGAAGGGTGTGTGGATAGCCTGGGTCACCTTGAGATCCAAAAAGACGAGGTGTTGGGCGTCTTGAAAAATATTAAGGTAGGTAAGTCCCCAGGGCCTGATGAGATCTACCCCAGAATACTGTAGGAGGCTAGAGAGGAAATTGCTGAGGCCTTAACAGAAATCTTTCGATCCTCACTGTCTTCAGGTGATGTCCTGGAGGACTGGAGAATAGCCAGTGTTGTTCCTTTGTTTAAGAAGGGTAGCAAGGATAATCCAGGGAACTACAGGCCGGTGAGCCTTATGTCAGTGGTAGGGAAATTACTGGAGAGAATTCTTTGAGACAGGACCTACTCCCATTTGGAAGCCAATGGACGTATTAGCGAGAGGTGTACCTTTTTTTGTAAAGGGGAGGTCGTGTCTTAGTAACTTGATAGAGTTTTTCGAAGAGGTCACAAAGATGATTGATGCAGGTAGGGCAGTGGATGTTGTCTATATGGACTTCAGTAAGGCCTTTGACAAGGTCCCTCATGGTAGACTGTTACAACAGGTGAAGTCACACGGGATCAGGGGTGAGCTGGCAAGATGGATACAGAACTGGCTAGGTCATAGAAAGCAGAGTATCAATGGAAGGGTGCTTTTCTAATTGGAGGGCTGTGACTAGTAGTGTTCCACAGGGATCAGTGCTTGGACCTTTGCTGTTCCTAGTATATATAAATGATTTGGAGGAAAATGTAACTGGTCTGATTAGTAAGTTTGCAGACGACGCAAAGGCTGTGGAATTGCGGATAGCGATGAGGACTGTCAGAGGATATAGCAGATCGTTTGGAGACTTGGGCAGAGAGATGGCAGATGGAGTATAATCCGGACAAATGTGAGGTAATGCATTGTGGAAGGTCTAATGCAGGTAGGAAATATACAGTGAATGGTAGAACCCTCAAGAGTATTGAAAGTCAGAGAGATCTAGGTGTACAGGTCCTCAGGTCACTGAAAGGGGCAACACAGGTGGAGAAGGTAGTCAAGAAGGCATATGGCATGCTTGCCTTCATTGGCCAGGCATTGAGTATAAGAATTGGCAAGTCATGTTGCAACTGTATAGGACCTTAATTCGGCCATACCTGGAGTATAGTGTTCAATTCTGGTCGCCACACTACCAGAAGGATGTGGAGGCTTTAGAGAGGGTGCAGAAGAGATTTACAAAGATGTTGCCTGGTATGGAGGGCATTAGCTATGAGGAGCGGTTCAATAAACTCAGTTTGTTCTCACTGGAACAACGGAGGTTCAGGGGCGACCTGATTGAGGTCTACAAAATTATGAGGGGCATAGACAGAGTGGATAGTCAGAGACTTTTTCCCAAGGTAGAGGGGTCAGTTACAAGGGCATAGGTTTAAGGTGCGAGGGGCATGGTTTAGAGGAGATGTACGAGGCAGGTTTTTTACACAGAGGGTAGTGGGTGCCTGGAACTCGCTGCCGGAGGAGGTGGTGGAAGCAGGGACGATAGTGACGTTTAAGGGGCATCTTGACAAATACATGAATAGGATGGGAATATGGACCCAGGAAGTGTAGAAGATTTTAGTTTAGACGGGCAGCATGGTCGACGCAGGCTTGGAGGGCCGAAGGGCCTGTTCCTGTGCTGTACTTTTCTTTGTTCTTTGTTCTTCGTAACTCGCAAACTGGGACATTATGCACTTTGGTCGAGATATGGATTCTTGCCAAGTGGAACAGCTTGCCAAACGCTCAGGGATATAGATGGACACCCCTCATTTAAGTCACCAGAAGTGTACAGCAGCATGGAGAAACTTATGCCAAAGAGAGTTGGCACAGGGCAGCATGGTGGCCTTGTGCTTAGCACAGCTGCCTCACGGCGCTGAGGTCCCAGGTTCGATCCCGGCTCTGGGTCACTGTCCGCATGGAGCTTGCACGTTCTCCCCGTGTCTGCGTGTGTTTCGCCCCCACAACCCAAAAATGTGCGGAGTAGGTGGATTGGCCACACTAAATTAGCCCTTAATTGGAAAAAATAATTGGGTAATCTAAATTGTTTTAAAAAGAGAGTTGGCACCAGGATGCTACCTTGCTTTACCCCGATGCTGATCTTGAAAGAATGTGATGATTCTCCATTGTAACTGATGAAACTGCATTGGCACGAACCATGCTGATGTTATCTGTAAGGATATCCCAACTTGGAACATCGGTTTGTGGGGGTGTACAGGTTTTGTTTTTGGAATGGTGTCAGGAGTCAAGTGGAATAGGAGCGGCATGGTTATGCAGTGGTTAGCACTGCTGCCTCATAGCGCCAGGGTAACGGGTTCGATTCCGACCTTGGGGGACTGTGTGGACTTTGTACATTCTCCCCGTGTCTGCATGGGTTTCCTGTGGGTGGTCCGGTTTCCTCCCACAGTCCAAAGATATACAGGTAAAGAGGATTGGCCATGATAAATTGCCCCTTAGTGTCCAAGGGTAGGTGGAGTTGCTGGCTTGTGAGGATGGGATGTGGGAGTGGGCCTGGGTGGAGTGCTCTTTCAGAGGGTCAGTGCAGACTTGATGGACTGAATGGCCTCCTTCTGCACTGTAATGATTCGAACTTCAGTGAGAATATGTAGTCTAATTGTTGTGTAATAATTATTAAAGGCTATTTATTAAATTATTGAAAAGACATAACACACTAACAGAACCCTTCAATTCTAAAACAATTAAGTATATGAATCAATAAATATGCACACAGTTTATAGAAAATATCCCTTGTTCCAAAATATTCTACAATCCTTGAGCTCCTTTAGACTTCCCCTGTTCCCCAAATAACATTAAAATTGAATAAATCTATAAGATAAAACTAGATTATAATTGCCACACAGGGATGATAATCAACCCTGGGAAACATCTTGTCCTGGTCCGGCAAAGATAATTGAACTGCCATTACGAAGGTTTTCTGCACTGCCTTGGCTCTAAGAACTACAGGCTGTTAGATATAAAACTTGACCTCTCTCGCTTCTGAGGGTCCTGGCAATTGTACCATTGTTCTAACTTTATTTTACCTTCTGTGTATTTGGCTGCCTTCCCATATTAAATTCCTTGATTCTCAACATTAGCATGTGTATACCTCATTGATATCCCAATCATCTAGGTAAGCTGTTTCTACTAATAAGCTGTTCACATCTGATTCTATCTAAATGCCTTCTAATCTTGTTACTGGGACAGACACATCTCATCTGGCATTTTGAATACTGGCTACTGTTGTCGCTAGGCAGATTTTTATTTGTTGCTGGGCAGGTTGCAGTCTATTATGTCTTGTTAAATTCGTGTCATTGCTGTTACTTAGCAAATTCATGACAGCATGTTCTGATGGAAAGATGAAATGAAGCCCAGAAGGCCATTCACGCAGCCCATTTTATAGAATCATAGAGCACCTACAGTGCAGAAGGGGCCTGACTTTGTTACTGCTGGGCCTTTTACTTTCTTGATTTATTTTTATACCGCTCGAGAATCCCTGGATTCAGTAGCAGATTGTATGCTATTTATCCATTGATCAGTACTGTATGGCACCTAGCTGTCCAATAAAATTGCTGTTTGTGCTAACTGACAGTTAATATATATCTGTTCAATGAGATGCTGAACATAATGCAAGTTTGCATAATTTTGGTCCCATTTTACTTTATATGGGGAAAATTTGTGAAGATCAATATTCTGAGATAAAGGTTCCAGTGAATTATGAAGTTTACTGCATACAGACAATACAATATTTTTTTATTTGTGTCAGTGCAATTAACTGCATTACGCTGGTAGAGGTGCAGTGACAAGATTTAGGAAGGTGCAGCACTGGAGAACTACTGTATTATCATCAAATGTATTATTCAGATCCTTACCTTTGCCAATGAATAATTTTGATAATCAATTCAGAGTGTTATGTCTGATACTTTTTTAAAAATGTTCTCCTATTTGTTAAATGATTGAAGGTAGTCCCAGTAGTAAACACATCTTTCAACTGGAACAAATTCTCACTTAGGTAAATTCAGGGATACTTTAGATTTTACTCATGACACATCCATTCATCCTGGACACAGCAGACAAGATGATAGATAAGGATTAACAGTCCATTTGCACTTGCATCTGGCATTGAACCACAGACTGAATTAGCATACTGCAATAAACTGTAGTCAAGATGCATTTGAGATGCAGCAGCACTACGTTACGGTTAGTACGTATGTTTAACAAAATTAAAATCCTCAATTTGGTAGGAATAGGGGAAGGTTTGAAATAACACTTAATTGGCAGGAAGTGTTTTAATCCTCATAGTTTGAACCTTCCTGACATCTTCCAAGAATTTGTAGTTATGTATGTGGTCCAGTGCATGTTTTGGCTTCACAAGGGAAGATCATTAACTACTGGCAGAAATAGAGAAAAAGTTAAGGAAGGTAACTAAAGGGATGAGTTTTGGGAACGTTTTCGAAGCTGGGGCAAAGCTGTGAGACTGAAATTGGAACAGAGAGAAAAGTCCAGCTTCGGACGAGTAGTGGATGTGAACCGGGACATTGGGCTGGAGGAGGTTTGCAGGGATACGGTCACACCAAGATTGATAAATGAGGAGGAAGATTTTAAACTCGGTATACTGAGAGATAGGAGTGGGGGTGGGCAGGGTAAGAACCGAGCAGTTGGGTGAGTGTGACAGATATAAGGTAAGAATGTGGGTGGCAGGGTTCTGCCACAGAGTGGAGATGAATAAGTGAGGAGGTAAGGAAGCTATGCAGTTTCGTGGTTCGTGGCTGAAGAAGTGGCTCGGCACCAGTACAAGCAAATGTATTCTTCAACACTCACACACAAATTCAAACATTCCTGAGTCAACTTCTAGGTTGCTGAGAGTGCTTTTAAATAGAAAGGAAAACTCACATCAATTCAATTTACCTCTGCGTTAAAGACTAACTTCATCCTGTTGACCTATTGATCAAATGTTTATGCAAGATACTGGACCACACAGTGCACACAATGACATCAGCTAGTTGCTGATGATATTATGCCAAGATAATCTCTCAACATCACCAGTAACTATCAAAGTGCAAAGGTAAAGTCATCGTCATTTTTCTGAGGATAGATAATTCTAGGTGAGAACACTGACAGCACATATTCACAACATTGACCCTTCAAATCAATAACTTTAGTCATGAAGTAATGTATGCAAAAGAAATAATCCAGAATGACATAGTTATCAGCATTTACTAAATCCCCTTGGCGAGTTTGGTGGCAGTGGAGCACTTAATCAGGTGGGTGGGTGGCTGATAGAGATCCAGCAGCCTTCCGACCTGTGCCTCGATGAAGTCCAGGGTGGGAAGGCTCATGGATGGTCATCCATCCTGTTGCCAATTGAGGTACTTAAATAGACAATTAATGCCCACTTATGGGCCTCACACTGTCGCCGCTCCTTGCATTCACCTAGTAGCTCACAGCGGGCTTGACATGTGGGAAACCACAAAGCAAACAAAGAAGAACAAAGAAAAATACAGCACAGGAACATGCCATTCGGCCCTCCAAGCCTGTGCCGACCATGATGCCCTAACTTTAAAAAAAACCTTCTGTCCATATACCTCTATTTCTCCCTATTCATGTATCCATCCAGATGCCTCTTAAATGTTGCTAATATGCGTCCTTCCACCACATTCTCCGGCACCGCGTTCCATGCACACACCACTCTCTGCATGGAAAAAACGTACCCCGCACATCTCCTTTAAACTTTCCCCCTCTCACCTTGAACCTGTGCCCCCTTGTAATTAACACTTCCACCCTTGGAGAAAGCCTCTGACTGTCAAACCTGTCTATGTCTCTCATAATTTTGTAGAACTTTATCAGTCTCCCCTCAGGCTCTGTCTTTCCAGTGAAAACAATCCTAGTTTATTCAACCTCACCTTATAGTCAACACTCTCGAGACCAGGCAACATACTGGTCATCTTCTTTGCACTCTCTCCAAAACTTCCACGTCCTTCTGATTATGTGGTGACCAGGACTGCACACAATACTCTAAATGTGGCCTAACCAAGGTTTTATAAAAGCTGCAACATGATTTCCCAACTCTTGTAATCAATGCCCGACTGATGAATGTAAGCATGCCATAGGCCTTCTTAATCACCTTGGCCACCTGTGTTACCACTTTGAGGGAACTATGGACTTGCATGTCCATATCTTTATGTTACTGTTCTTAAGGGTTCTGCCATTTACAGTATAATTCATACTTAGATTTGACCCTCCAAAATGCATCACCTCGCATTTGTCCGGGTTAAACTCCATCTGCCATTTCTGTGTCCAAGTCTCCAATCTATCGAAATCCTTTTGTATCCTCTGATAATCCCCATCACTATCAGCAACTCCGCCAATCTTCGTGTCATCCACAAACTTACTAATCAGACCACCCACGTTTTCCTCCAGATGCTTTATATATATATATATATATATATATATAGATATAAATACATATATATTACAAAGAACAGAGGTCCCAGCACTGATCCCTGCGGAACACTACTAGCTACAGATCTCCATTCAGAAAAACACCCTTCCACCGCTAGTCTCTGTCTTCTATAACCAAACCAGTGCTCTTTCCATCTACCCAACACACCCAGAATCTCATGTGATTTGAGTTTTGTACAAGATGTGCGATCTTGTTAAACACCTTACTAAAATCCATATAAACTACATCCACAACCCTTCCCTCATCAATTTTCTTTGTCACCTCTTCAAAAAACTTAATCAAGTTGGTGAGACATGACTCTCCCCGTACAAAACCATGCTGCCTGTCACTAACTAGTCAATTTTCCTCCAAATGTGTATTCATTCTGTCCCGCAGTATCTTTTCCAAAATCTTCCCCACCACTGATGTCAAGCTCATTGGCCTATAATTTGCTGAATTATCCCTGCTCCTTTCTTAAATAAGGTAATAACATTGGCTATTCTCCAGTCCTCTGGAACCTCACCTGTGGTCAAAGAGGACGTGAAGATATGTGTTAAGGCCACAGCTATTTCTCCCCTTGCCTCCTGCTGTAACCTGGGATAGATCCCATCCGACCCCGGGGACTTGTATACCTTAATGCAATTTAGGATACTCAACACTTCCTCCTTTGATAAATTGATGTTCTCAAGAGCGTTCACACACCTCTCCCTGACCTCAACATCCGTCATGTCCTTCTCCCTGGTGAATACTGATACAAAGTACTCATTAAAGTTTTCACCCACATCCTGTGGTTCCATGCACAGCTTCTCTCCATTGTCCTTAAATGGGCCTACTCTTTCTCTTGCTACTCTCTTGCTCCTAATATATGCATAAAAAGCCTTGGGATTCTCCTTTACTCATGTTTGCTAAAGACATTTCATGGCCCCTTTTAGTCCTCCTAATTCCACGTTTAAGTTCCTTCCTACTTTCACTGTACTCCTCAAGGGCTTCGTCAATTTTTAGATGCCTAGACCTGTTGTGTACTTCCATTTTCCTTTTGACTAAGTTTACAATTTCCCACGTCATCCATGGTTCCCGAATCCTGCAAATTCTATCCTTCATTTTTGCGGGGACATGCCTGTCCTGCACTTCAATAAACTAGCCTTTAAAAGCCTTGCACATGTCAGACGTGGATTTGCCCTCAAATAGCCGCTCTTAATTCACATTCCCCAGTTCCTGTCTAATTTGGATGTAATTGGCCCTCGCCCATTTAAGCACCCTCACCCGCGTGCCACTCTTGTCCTTATCCATGACTACTCGAAATCTTATGGAATTATGGTTGCTGAGCCCAAAATGCTCCCCCACTGAAACATCAATCACCTGGCCTGCCTTATTCCACAATACCAAGTCCAGCATGGTCTCCTCCCTGGTTGGATTGTCAACAAACTGCATCAAAAAGCCCTGCTGGACACATCTAACAAAGTGCTCTCCATCCAAACCCCTGTCTGTAAGGGATTCCCAGTCAATATGGTGATAGTTAAAATTGCCCATCACAACTACCCTGCTCTTTTCATACCTTTTCAGTATCTGACTACACAACTGCTCCTCTGTCTCCTGCAGGCTGTTGGGAGGTCTTTAGTACACTTCCAACATTGTGATTGCACCCTTCCTATTCCTGAGCTCCACCGATAATACCTCACTACAACATCCCTCCAATGTGTCCTCCCTCAACACAGCTGGGATCTGTTCCCTAATCAGCAATGCAACACCCCCATCTCTTTTGTTTCCCCTTTTGTCCCATCTAAAACAACAATATCCCGGAATGTAAAGCCAGTCCTGTCTTTACTTTAACCATGCCTCCGTAATTGCAATTACATCATAGTTCCATGCTGTAATCCAGGCTCTCAGTTCATCTGTCTTACTGTTGTACATCTTGCATTGAAGCAAGCGCACTCCAGACCTACAGTCCCGCTGAGCCTAGCGGCTTCCCTCTGCCTGCTCTTACTCTAAGCTATGTTTATCTCAGTCTCACTTTTTTCCCCAGTCTCGACACTAACTGGGCTGCTGTTCTGGTTCCCACCCCTCTGTAACACTGCAATGTTACCTGTGGGCATCCAGGGGTTTTCTCTGTTCAAAGCCATTCTGTACCTAATCAAGGGACCTAAAATCCGGAAGGAGAAGGGCCCAGTGAGTGCCAGCCTCCTATCCTTGCTATCGCTTCCTTTCCCCCATTGTGGCTCCCCACCCTGTGAATCCCCTCCTGCCTTCTCTTACTTGCGGCTTGGGTCTCTCTGAGATAGGTTCTAGTTAAGTGCCTGTTTGGCAGTTCCTCTGGCTGTCCCTCCTGAAAATAGGTGATGCAGGGAAGTGCAAGTATAATTCAGTGTGAAAGCATATATAGAAAGTCAAATGAAGTGAGAAAAAGGAGACAGTAATAAGTAAAATAATCTTTTTGTTATTTTGTATAAAAATTGCCAACAATATGTAAAATCTAAAGAAAGGTGATTCTGCACCAGTGAAAGGAAATTTTCAATACCAGGGAGGTTGGCAGTATTTATGACTGATGGTACCATGAGAAATGCTCTCGCATCTGAAAATACAGCACATCACCTTCTCTGGTGAAGGTCAGCGAGTTCAATGGAGTAGGTCCATCAATTGCACGTACTTCATCTATGTTGAAGTTTTTGGTGAGGTACCGATGGTGTGAAGGAGCAGAGCAAATCACACAACGTCCTGATGTCCAGATTTAGCTGTACATGTCTGGAAGTTGCTATCCAATTTACTCCATAGTAGTGCTAAGTGCTATTTATCTTGCTGCTATTCCTACTACAACATCCAAGCCAATATAAATGGTAACAGTTTAGTTTTCAGAGCTACATGATAATAATTATATTTTCGCAAGCTCCATTCCCACAATGAGTGACATTTTCATGGTTTGTGGCATCTTTCAAACTTTCTTGAGTATGTTTCAACCTTGTAACATATGTCAGGACGTCTGTCTATGATTGGATATCTTACCCTTTGTTTGCATTTCTTTCTCTGTCTTGCTTTCATTCCATTTGTGTTCATAATGCATCACTTAATGTAAATCCTAACTTAATTAATGTAACACTAATGCTTTGATTCTAAGCTGACTAATAGCCTGAAGTTTAAATATGTTTGTGGATATTTTACTGGGATCAATCTAGGCAAATTCTTTCAATTGTTTTGCAGGAGAATATATTGAGGGATTGTCCGAACAGGATCTACTCCTAATCCACTCGTGTAGGCAGTGGACTACAGTGACTGCACACAGTTTAGAAGAGGGCCACTATGTAATTGGACCGAAGATAGACATCCCACTACAATACCTTGGTAAGAAAACAAGAAGATGAGAGTTGCTTTTTGCCAAATTTGGATAGAGTGTATAGGTAACCAAGAACTCAGTGGCATCTTCTGTACCCAACTGAACATATGTCTTGTCATAAGCAGTTGGAAGGCAGTACAAAGAAGTATGGCAACTTCACTTCATGGACCTGGAACCATTTGTCAGCAAATATTCACAGTTAAACACCAAGAGACAAATATAGCCTGATGGTTGTTGATTTGAGTGGATATAAGGTAGAGAAACCTATGCTGTCAAAGTGAAATAAGCATCAGATTTCTTTTTTCCAATTAAGGAGCAATTTAGCGTGGTCAATCCAGCTACCCTGCACATCTTTGGGTTGTGGGGGTGAGATCCACACATACACGGAGATAATGTGCAAACGCCACATGGACAGTGACCCGGGGCTGGGATCGAACCTGGGTTCTCGCCATCGTGAGGCACCATTGCGCCATCATGCTGCCCATGAATTAGATTTTGAAAGTGAAATAGATATTAATGCCCCGCTGAACCCAGTGTCTGAAAAACCTTAATTATTTACCTAGGCTAATGATGTGACATTGTGCTTGAGTATTATTCTGAAAATTTTAACTCCAGAATCTCACAATCAGACCCAGAATGTAGTTTAATCTGTGCAAATGATAATATTAGTAAATTGTTAACAATATTTTTCTTAATCACATCATCACTCCTTTCTAATTTGTTTCTTACCAAAATAGTGAGGGTACTTTTGGAGGAAAGGGCCAATGAAAAATAATGCAGCACTTCCATTTCTATTTAATTATACAGCATTCAGCAAATTAATATCTACTAGTTATAGAAATTGGTGAATAGAAATTGGTGAAATTAATTATGAATGATCAATAGTTTTAAAGATATTGAGATATTAACAACTATTCTTTCTGTGCTTAGCATCATACTGAGTGGAGGTGTTTTGTGTAAAGGCTTACGTGGAATTTTAATGTGCTTTACACTAAAGATGCGTGGGAGTAATGATGTGTTTGAAATGAATGCCTGGTTCTTGGCAAATTCAGGACTTCAGTGCAGTCATCATGGAGATAGCCATTCTTGTTTTTACTATGTTTAAGAGCTATTTGATTCCCTACATTTGGTTTTATTAAAAATAAACTATATCAAAAACTGTTTACCAAAACTAAGCTGTTTTGCAATTTCAGTGCACTATTGTCAGTCCAGTTTCAGGCACGACAGACTGAAGCAAGATCAGGGTGCAACTTTTAGCTTCTGAATCGGGTGCGTGGGCAAGTGATGGGGGAAGCGGGGGAGGGGAAGGGGAAGGGGGTTGTGCCCTGAATGGTTTGATTTTTGTTCCACTCTGTGGAATTGGGCTCACCATCCCCAGAAAGAGTGCAGAGACAGCTACAGGAGCTGTGGGTGGTAAGGCTGGCTGGTTAAAAGTTGGTGCTCTGGCACTGCTTTCCAGTTGTAATCAGAACATTAAATAAAAAACAGCCCTTTAGCCCTCACTCCTCACATACCCTTATTCTTCTTCCCCAGCTCAATCCCCATCCAGGCCAACTCATGTCACTACATGCCTCCACTCATCCCCATGGCTCCTCATACCCTCCATGCCAACCTATGATGCTCTACTCATCCAATGGCCCTTTATAACCCTTGTGCCAATTCATGTTCCCCCCCCCCAACCTTTCTTTGCCTTTGCACCGTACAAACTCACCCAGTATCCACCACAGGCAGACCTCAGGAGCCATTTGGAGATGAAATGAAATACATTTCTGAGCATCTATTACAGATTTCATTATTTTAAAAAAGCTCTAATTGATAAAAAATCCATTCAAGTGCATAATACTGTATGAAACAAATGTTTGTATCCATAGCCCCACATCAAAGAGATCTAATCTCTTTATGATCACTTGGAGAAATCCTTAAGTCTGTGAACTTAAGCCCCCTGTGGAAGCAGTCAAGTAGAAATATTGGTGTAACGATGGCACTTATGTAGGCGAACAGGTGGGATTCTCTGTTGGCGGGATCTTCCACTTCGTAGTGCACTCACACCCACAGATTTCCCAACAGCGTGGAGGTGGCCACAATGGAAAACCCCATTGGCTGGCTGCCGGGACAGAGGATCCCGCTGCTGGCAGGGGCACGCTACGCCAGATAACGGGTCTAGTGGGATGGAGAATCCCGCCCACTATATATTGAAATTACAAACACCACGTTTTTTTCAATTTCAGGCTGTTTCTTTTGTTTCAAAACAAGAGTGGAACATTTAAATGATGTGACAGCTCGACAGTTCCACAGGCTTTATCCACTTTTTATGCACATTCATGTTTACTCTTAACAATCCCAAAAGGGTACCTTTCTTCACCTGACCGCTTCAAAAAATTCCAGTAGGTTTAGACGTTTCAAACAAATTTGTAGAGGCCACAAGTCATGTTTCAGAAATATGGGTGACCAAAATTGAATCTGTTTGCAGTGACACTTTTAAACATACTACAGCTCTCTGTGAACTGTGTGTCTATGATATACATCCTGCCACCTTCCCTTCACCCGCCCCCCCCCCCCCCCACCCCCCCCCCCCGCCCCCTCATCCATGTCTAAAGCATGAAATTACAATTATTATGGGCCAGGGTTCAGAAAACCCCAAAGTGTATCATGGAGTATACCTGACCCACACTTTTAATAGATTGTGGTATGGGGAGCACACGGCCCACTCTACAGGTGTGGTACAGCAGAAATGGAAAAGTATTTTTTATAGCAAAACTATTTTTATTCTATGAATTCAAGTTAACCTTTTTAAAACATACTGTGAACATCTTAGCAACCATCAATTCAAATATACAACCCCCAAAGAATACAACACTAAGTAATCCTTAATAACTTCTCAAACAACATCCAGAAGACAAAAGAAATACCTTTTAACAGAAGTACATTAAGTTTACATTCACTACTGAGAACATTTATAATTCTGAATACACCAAATGATCAAGAGATAGTCTTTTCATGGCAGAGAGGGGCTGGTTTAGCTCACTGGGCTAAATCGCTGGCTTTTAAAGCAGACCAAGCAGGCCAGCACCACGGTTCGATTCCCGTACCAGCCTCCCCGGACAGGCGCCGGAATGTGGCGACTAGGGGCTTTTCACAGTAACTTAATTTGAAGCCTACTCGTGACAATAAGCTATTTAAAAAAAAAAAAACAAAAAAAACAGTACACCTGCTTTGTCTGGCTTCAGCTCCAACACTGAAAACAAAACTAAAACACACCCTGCAGCAAACAGCCTAAAACAAAAGTAAAAAGCTGACAGACAGCCCAGCTCCACCCACACTCTGACATCACTGATAAACACTCATTTCTTAAAGGTACATTTCACATGACAACTCCCCCAAGAAAAGAAAATAAACCATCAACTTCAAGATGGTTTCATTTTTTACCTTTTCACTATCCTTTAAGAAATGCACGCAGTAAATATACTTTTTTGTTTAAAAAAAAATAACACACGCAAACAGATATAATATCGTCCATTTTTATTCTTCTTCCTCCAACTGAAATCCTTCCTGATTGACATCTCTTTGAACAAGAAGGTCGCTGCACGATCCATCCATTCTCTACGCCTCGGCATGTCTCTTTAATGTCAGATACTTTCGTTCAATCTGATCACAGAGTCCCTTGTAATTCTACAACACACGAGCATTGGTTATCACAGATTTCAGTCAGTCAAATGCCTGTTGAAAGTCCGCTGTCCACTGAAATTTTCGACGTTTCTTCAGCAACTCCATCAATGGAGCAATCACGCGACAAAACCTTTGCACAAATGTTCGCTCAAAACCGCTCATGCCAAGAAATCGCATTATTTCCTTTTGTATTGAGGGTATCGGAAACACCTCAATAACTGTTGGTTTCACATCCCGTGTGACCATTCAACCCTGTCCGATTGTATGGCCAAGGAAAGTGACTTGGGCTTTTCCAAATTCACTTTCAGCTGGGTTTATCATCAAACCCGCCTCCTGAAGTCGATCGAATAACTCCATCAGATGTTTTAAATGTTCTGTCCATGCCTGGCTGAAAATGACCAGATCGTTGATGTATATCGCACAATTGGGTAATCCTGAAACAACTTTGTTAGTTAACCGTTGAAATGTGGCTGGGGCTTTTTTTAAATGCCAAATGGCATAACTTTGAATTGGTAGATACCATCTGGAGTCACAGAAGCTGAAATCTCCTTTGCCCTTTTGGATAAAGGTACCTGCCAGTAACCTTGAAGTAAATCGAATTTGGAAATAAAAACTGATTGTCCTACTTTCTCAATGCAATCCTCCAAACGTGGGATAGGATAAGAGTCCGTTCTTGTAACTGCATTAACCTTTCTATAGTCCACACGCAACCATTGGGTACCGTCTGATTTAGGTACCATCACTATGGGTGAGCTCCATTTGCTGCAACTCACTTTAATTATGCCATTTTTAAGCATACTCTCAATCTCTTTGTTAACCTGTGCCAATTTTAAAGGGTTAAGTCTATATGGATGTTGTTTGATTGGAACAGCATTTCTCACATCTACATCATGTATAGCCATTTCCCAATTTATCTCTACAAACTTGCCCACGTGATATCAATAACTGTTTCAGGTCAGTCTGTTTTTCCTCTGGAAGGTAACTCAACAATTTATCCCAATTTTCAAGAACATCCTCATTTTCCAATTTAATTTGAGGTATGTCAAATTCCAAGTCATCTGGATCTGGTTCGTCACTTTGAGTTTGAATCATTAAAACCTCCTCCTTTTTCTCTTCTTCCCTTTCAAAGTACCTTTTAAGCATATTCACATGACACACTCAGTGAGTCTTCCTTCTATGTGGTGTTTTTACCACATAATTCACCTCACTTAATTTCCTTTCAATCTGATAAGGTCCACAAAACCTTTCTCTTAAAGGTTCACCTACCACTGGGAACAACACTAAAACGTTATCTCCAATGGCAAACTACGAACTTTGGATTTCTTGTCCGCTACCCATTTCATCACATTTTGTGCAACTTTTAAATGTTGTCTAGCCAATTCACCTGCTCTATTTAACTGTTCCCTAAAATTTGACACGTAATCCAATAATGCATGTTGTGATTTCTCACTCACCAATTTTTCCTCAATCAAGTTAAGCGTTCCTCTTAACTCATGACCAAAAATTAGTTCAAAAGGACTAAATTTGGTTGACTCATTTGGTGCATCCCTAATTGCAAACAGTACGAATAGAATTCCTTTATTTCAATCCTCTGGGTAATCATGACAATAAGCCCTCAACATTGTCTTCAATGTCTGATGTCAGCTTTTTATGCTCCCTGCGATTCTGGATGGTATGCAGTTGATTTAAATTGTTTTATTCCTCAGCTATCCTTCACTTCTTTGAATAACCTGGAGGTAAAATTTGATCCTTGATCCGATTGTATTTCTGTGGGTAGTGCATATCTAGTAAAGAATTTAAATAACACCTCAACAATCTTTTTAGCTGTAATATTACATACTGGAATTACCTCTGGAAACCCAGTAGACTCATCCATTATAGTCAAAAGATATTGATTACAACTTTTCATTTTCGGAAGGGGTCCTACGCAATCAATTAGGACCCTCGTAAAAGGTTCCTCAAATGTTGGAATGGGTATTAAGGAAGCTAGTTTTATCACTGCTTCAGGTTTCCCTATCACTTGACATGTGTGACATGATTGGCAAAATTTAACTACATCTTTATGTAGTCCAGGCCAATAAAAATGTTTTTGTATTTTAGCTTGAGTTGTCCTCACTCCCAAATGACCTCCCACTGGTACCTCATGTGCAACTCGCAACACCTCCTTTCTATACCCTACCGGCAATACTACTTGATGAACTTCTGCCCACTTTTCATCCGCCTGCATATGTAAAGGTCTCCATTTTCTCATCAAGACATTACTTTTACGGTAATAACACTCTGGTATACACTCAGATTCCTTTTCCGTGTATGCTTTCTGATACATCGTTTTATTTCTACATCTTTCTGTTGTAACTCCACCAATTTTCCTGAACTAAAAGTATCCGCCTCATCCTTCAACTGTTCTTTTCCAACCATCTGATCAAAAATTGTTTCTGATAATTGCACTTCACCTTTATCTTCACTCTCTGATTTCTCCTCTTGTCTTAACCTGTGACTTTGCGATCTTGTTACTGCACAATCTGGAAGAATCCCAGGATATTCGCCCTTCAACACTTCAGTTGTCTGATTTTGGACTGGCTTATCAACCACAGTAGGCATCACTCCCACCTGCGATCTAGCTATATCATTGCCCAAGATAAACTGTATTCCTACTACCTCTTCACTGGAATTTCCAACCTTTCCTTGTCTAATTGAACACTATTCCTCTCACCCTGAATTCCACATATTACCACCTTTTCTGGCAACATTCTTCCCAAACTGCATAACTCCTCATCTCTTACCATTAAAGATTGACTAGCTCCCGTTTCTCTTATTCTCATTTCCCATGTTCCCAGTTTCTATCCCTCACAGGCTGAAACTGATGTTGGAAACTAAGCTTTGATTTATGAACTAATTGATAATCATCTGCCATTTCTGCTGCTAACCTCGCAGTTTTAACCCTCTGCTTTTCGATATGAGTTCTCACTACATCAGGAATTGAATTTTTAAACTCCTCCAAAAGCATAATTTCTCTGAGAGCTTCATACGTTTGGTCTATTTTAAAGCCTTTATCCACCTATCAAAATTACTCTGTTTGAGCCTTTCAAACTCCATGTATGTTTGACCAAATTCTTTCCTTAAATTTCGAAACCTTTGTCTGTAGGCTTCAGGCACTAGTTCATATGCACCTAAGATGGATTTTTGCACCTCCTCATACGTCCCAGATGCCTCCTCCGGTAGTGATATAAGCACTTCACTAGCCCTACCTATCAGCTTTGCTTGAATCAGTAATATCCACATATCCTGTGGCCATTTCATTTGTTTAGCCACCATCTCAAATGAAATGAAAGAGGCTTCTACCTCCTTCTCGTCAAACCTTGGCAATGCTTGGACATATTTAAATAGATCCCCACCAAGCCTTCGCCTTTGACGCTCTTTCTCACTATCCTCATCACTATCATCCAACTGTATGTTTCCCTTTATGTCTGCCAATTTTAACTGACATGTTTCGTGGTCATTTTCTGAAGTTCAAACTTTATCTTTTTCCCTGATCTGTGCCCCCCTTTCTCTTTTTGTTCTGCCATGGCTATTCTTTCTTTTCTCCTTTCTTGTCTCTCCTTTTCTTTTTCCTCTCTTTCATATTCAAGCTGTTTTAATTCTGTCTCATGTTCCATTTGTTTAATTTGGAACTGAATTTTTGTCATTTCCAATTAGTCAAACTGTATCTCAGGCAACTTTAAATGCTTAGCCACCGCCATAATGATCTCATCTTTTCGCATTTTGTCAGGTAATGTTAACTGCAATGTTTTTGCCAAATCTAACAGTCTGCTTTTCGTCTCTGTCCGTAAGGTACTGCGTGTGACCGTCTCCACCCCCAAAATCTTCAGAGCCTCTGAAAGAGCCATTGTCCACAACACACTCCCTACTTAAATTAGAATACCACACCTGATAAGCAACCACAATATCCTCACCCCTCACTGTCTTTAAGTTCATTAAGCCAATCCAATAGATAGACGTTTATCCCCCTCGAGCCCCTAATTTGTTATGGGCCACGGTTTGGAGAACCCCAAATTGTATCAGGGTGAAGAAGCTGCCTCGGACGCACAGAATCGCTCCCAACCTCGATTATGCCTCCCCCACCTCCTCCCCCCCCCCCCCCCCCCCCCCCCCCCCCCCCACTGATGCTTAATCCTCTGTGAAGAAGTCAATAAATGGCTGCCACCTTGAGGCGAACCCTAGTAGCGAACCTCTCAAGGCGAACTTGACTTTCTCTAGGCCAAGAGAGCTCGCCATGTCCAATAGCCATACCTCAGCCCTCGGGGGCTTTGAGTCCCTCCATGCTAACAATATTCGTCACTGGGCTACCAGGGAAGCAAAGGCCAGAACGTCGGCCTCTCTCTCTTCCGGGACTCCCGGGTCCTCCAAAACCCCAAAGATTGCCACCTCGGGGCTCATTACCACCCCAGTTTTCAATACCCGGGACATGACTGAAGTGTTGGCTAGTGTAGACTTGAGAGATGAACAGACACTTCCAACACTGATGAAGGTTCAACTCAATTTTATTAACTACTTCTAACTAACTAACACACGATGACTGTGGGTCTAAATGATGCTAACTTAAACTAGAGACCTAAGCTTTGTCCGAACCAGTTGATTCTCTCAGCACGTGGTGTAAGTCTGTGCTGGGCTGGATGAGTTCTTGTTACACTCCGAGGCAGCACCCAGAATGAGCAGGAACTTGGTGCCCTCTGCCTTGATAGTGTGTGTATTCTAACTGGTGACTGTCTGCAGTGTTTGTACATGTTGATTGGTCCCTGTGTGTGTCCATCAGTGTGTGTCTGCACCATGATATACTAGTGTATATTATGACATCCCCCCTTTTATAAAAAAAATGTTGATATAGGCATGTGCTAATAAATAGTGTGGGTGTGTGGAGAATGTACCTAGCTATGTGTGAGGTGCGAAGACATATGTACAAAGCTATAAGCAGGGAACAAGACTATTTACAGAGGAAGGTGCCTGGTGCAGATGACTACCATGAACTGGAACAATAAAGGATATAGGAAAAAGAACATTTCAGAGAGTCCACATGTGTACAGAGTTCATAAGTTCAGTCTCTGGTGGAGTTACTCCAACACTAGGTGGCGCATGCTTTGTGGGACGACGATGCGATCCAATATCAAACTCTGGTTGACCGTCTCAAGGGTGGGGCAATGGCTGGCGCCTCAGGAGCCGGGAGGGCTGCAGCACTGTCAGGGGCAGGGAGAGTGACCAGAAGCGCCACATAGTCCACGGCAGGATCAGTAGAAGAGCTGGTCGGAGGATCCTGTGACGATCCTGGAACCAGGCGAAGAGCACGCCTGTTGCAGCGCCGAATGGATCCATCCGGTAAGCGGACCAGGAAGAAGTGGGGGGCCACCTGCCTTAGAACGACAGCAGGCGCAGACCAGCCACCATATGGGAAGTGGATGCGAACCTTGTCGCGTGGATGGATGTCGGGAAGGTCAGCAGCCCGTGAGTCGTAGGAAGTTTTCTGCTGCAGTTGAGACATGTGCATGCGGTGGAGTACCGGGACATAATCGAGGTTGGGAGCGAGAATTGATGGCACCGTTCTGAGGGTGCGGTTCATTAGCAGCTGAGCAGGCGACAGGCCGGTGGAGAGCGGGCGGAGCGATAGGCCAGCAGGGCAAGATGGAAATCTGAGCCGGAGTCGGCGGCCTTGCTGAGGAGCCGCTTAACGATGTGGATGCCCTTTTCCGCCTTCCCATTGGATTGGGGGTATAGGGAACTGGACGTAACGTGCTCGAAGTTATAGTGTCGGGCAAGCCGGCCCAATCCTGGCTCGCGAAACAGGGGCCATTGTCTGACATGACCGTGAGCGGAATGCCATGTCGGGCAACTGTCTCTTTACACGCCCTGATCACAGCCGAGGATGTGAGGTCGTGCAGCCTGATGACCTCCGGGTAACTGGAGAAGTGGTCGATGATGATGACTTAGTCCCTGCCCAATGCATGGAACAAGTCGATGCCCACTTTGGTCCAAGGCGATGTGACGAACTCATGGGGCATCAGGGTCTCCTGTGGTTGGGCGGGCTGAAAACGCTGGCAGGTAGAGCAGTTGAGCACCACATTGGCGATGTCATCATTGATGCCCGGCCAGGAGACGACCTCTCTGGCCCTGTGGCGGCACTTGTCGATTCCTAAATGGCCTTCATGGAGTTACTCCAACACTAGGTGGCGCATGCTTTGTGGGACGACGATGCGATCCAATATCAGGAGCACACCGTCGACAACCGCCAGGTCATCGCGGACGTTGTAAAATTGCGGGCATTGGCCCTTGAGCCACCCGTCTGACATTACGTGCATCACCCGCTGCAGAAGTGGATCAGCTGCTCTCTCGGGGCGAATTTGCATCAGTCGTGACTCCGTAGCTGGCAAATGGGACGCTGCAAACTGAACGTGCGCATCTATTTGGCAAATGAGGCCATCATGGTCACACGGTTGTGATCGACCTTGAGACGTCAAGGTCCTTGCCAGGGGTATAGATCAGTTGAAAGTCGTACCTGCGCAGCTTGAGTAGGATACGCTGGAGGCGAGGCGTCATGTCATTCAAGTCCTTTTTGATAATATTTACAAGGGGGCGGTGGTCGGTTTCAACCGTGAACTGTGGAAGTCCGTAGAACTTCATGACTCCAGTGGGAAGGCCGAGATGCACTTTCTGAATTTGCGCATAGCGCTGCTCTGTTGGAGTCATCGCCCGTGACGCATACGCAACGGGGCCATGACGAGGCCTCGTCTCGTTGCAGGAGCACGGCACCAATCCCCGGCTGACTGGCATCAGTAGAGATTTTGGTCTCTTTGGTCGGGTCGAAAAAGGCAAACACTGGGGCCGTGGAAAGCTTGGCCTTCAGCTCCTACCATTCACGCTCGTGAGCAGGGAGCCATCGGAAATCTGTGGTTTTGCGAATCAGATCTCTGAGGGCCGTGGTGTGTGAGGCAAGATTCGGGATGAACTTCCCGAGGAAATTCACTATACCCAGGATCCGGAGGACCGCTTTCTTGTCCTCGGGCGTCTTCATGGACGTGATTGCTGCAATCTTGTCCACGTCCGGACCCACCCTCTGGTGGGAGATGTGATCCCCCAGAAACTTGATACTCGACTGGCCAAAGGAGCATTTGGCCCTATTGAGGCGGAGGCCGTGTTCGTGGATGCACCTGAAAACATGCTGAAGGCAGGTGATGTGTTCCTGTGGGGTGGTTGACCAGATAATAATGTCGTCGACATATACCCGGACGCCGTCGATCCCCTCCATCATCTGCTCCATAATCCGGTGGAAAACTTTGGATGCAGAGATGATGCCGATGATGCAGAACCTGCCAAAGGGTGTGTTAAACGTACACAGCTTCCTGCTTGACTCATCTAGTTGGATCTGCCAGAAACCCTTCGAGGCATCCAGTTTTGAGAATAGTTTTGCGTGGGCCATCTCGGACGTGAGCTCCTCACGTTTCGGAATCGGGTAGTGCTCCCGCATGATATTCTGATTCAGCTCTTTAGGATCAATACAGATCCGCAGCTCGCCGGACGGCTTCTTGACACAGACCATGGAGCTTACCCAGTCTGTGGGTTCCGTGACCCTAGAAATGACTCCTTGGTCCTGGAGCTGTTGCTTGAGGCGGTCCTTGAGGGGCACTGGGACTCTGCGAGGTGCGTGAACGACAGGCGTGGCGTGGGCTTGAGTAAGATTTTAGAACATAGAACAGTACAGCACAGAACAGGCCCTTCGGCCCTCAATGTTGTGCCGAGCCATGATCACCCTACTCAAACCCACGTATCCACCCTATACCCATAACCCAACAACCCCCCCCCTTAACCTTACTTTTTTTTATTAGGACACTACGGGCAATTTAGCATGGCCAATCCACCTAACCTGCACATCTTTGGACTGTGGGAGGAAACCGGAGCACCCGGAGGAAACCCACGCACACAGGGGGAGGACGTGCAGACTCCATACAGACAGTGACCCAGCCGGGAATCGAACCTGGGACCCTGGAGCTGTGAAGCATTTATGCTAACCACCATGCTACCCTGCTGCCCCTTTTGTACGTGTACGGGAGCGTGCCCATGCCTTCGAAAACATCATGGTATTGCTGGATGATGGAGTCGAGTTGCACCCTGAAGTCTGTGTCAGAGGATGCAGACACATCGCTTGAAGAGAGAGAGTATACTCTCTGCACTAAGTGGAGCAGCTTGCATGCCTGCACACCAAGCAAGGAGGCTTTTGAGGCAGCAACAATCTCGAACGGGAGAATGGCTGTGTGAGCACGATGTGTCACCTCAAGGCGGCAGGAGCCGCTGGCGGCGATGGCATTGCCATTGTAGTCCAGCAATTTACACGCAGATGGCATGACAGCAGGCTGTAAGCAGAACTTGTGAAAATCAGACGATGCGATGAGATTGGCAGAAGCGCCAGTGTCCAGGCAGAACCTGACAGGGGACCGGTTGACCATAAGGGTGGCACACCACTCATCATCCTGGCTGACGATGTGGTCGTGGACTGGTTCAGTGCCACACTTGGGGGACATCCTGTTCGTAGTAACAACGCCAATTTGGAACGGGACCTGTGGGCCATTGCAGGCACAGTCGGAATCAAGGTCTAGAGTAGATTCATTGATGGCAGGCTGGATAGCCCTGATGTCTCTGTGGGGCTGGGTGGACCTCCTAAAAACAGCAGGCAGGGAAGATCTGCATATTACAGCGTAGTGGCCTCGCTTGCCACACTGTAGGCAGCGTCGGGACTTAGCGGGACATTGCCGCTTTAAGTGGGCGGAGCTGCAGTTGCCGCACGCCGGAGCGTCGGGACGCTTGTCGTGCCACCGCTCATGTGTGGGACGATCCAGCGTAGTGCGCACCTGCACAGAGCGGTCCGTGACGTCAGCACGCTCGCTGCGTGTAAGCGCGGGACTCCGCGAAAAGCGCGCAAAATGGCTGCCATCACTCAGACCCAGAGCCTGAAAAGATTTAATAATTTGGACGAGTTCTGCCTTGTAGCGGGCTAGCCCTGCCGTTTCAGCAGCCTGGATGTAGGAGTAGCGTGTGGAGGCATGTTCATAAAGTACACACGTCTCAATGGCCATGGAGAGAGTGAGCTGCTTTACTTTTAGTAGCTGCTGGCACAGGGGCTCAGATTGAACACCAAAAACAATCTGGTCACAGAGCATGGAGTCAGAGGTGGATCCGTAGTTGCAGGACTGCGCAAGGATGCGGAAGTGGGTAATAAAGGACTGGAAAGGGTCGTCCTTACCCTGAATTCACTGCTGAAACATGTATCTCTCGAAGCACTCGTTGACCTCGACCGCGCAGTGGCTGTCAAACTTCAGAATTATGGTCTAGAACTTCGATTTGTCCTCCCCATCATCGAATGTGAGTGAGTTGTAAATGTGCAGAGCGTGGTTACCGGCTGTGAAGAGGAAGAGAGCAATCTTCCGTGCGTCCGAGGCAGCTTCCAGGTCCCTGGCTTCGAGGTACAGCTGGAAGCGCTGTTTGAAAAGTTTCCAGTTTGAGCCCAGATTACCTGCAATGCGGAGAGGCGGCGGCGGGCGAACGGAGTCCATTCTCTCACCAGCCCAAACTTCTCCTCCAGCGCCCTCATGCTCGGAAAGCTCCCTTCCAGGAACAGATCCCCCATCCTCACAATCCCTACCCTCCTCCACAGTCGATACCCCCCTGTCCATGTTCCCCGGGGCAAATCGGTGGTTGCCGCAGATTGGGGTCCACACCGATGCTCTTACCTCCCCTACATGCCTCCTCCACTGGCCCCAGATCCGAAGAGCCGCCACCACTATCAGGCTGGTGGAGTACCGTGCTGGCGGAAGCGGCAGAGGCGCCGTGACCAGGGCTGCTAAGCTAGTGCCCCTGCACGAAGCAGCCTCCATCCGCTCCCAAACCGACCCCGTACCCACCATCCATTTCCTTATCATCGCTATGTTGGCCGACCAGTAATAGTTTGCTGAAGTTCGGCAACGCCAGCCCCCTTCTTCTCTGTTCCTTTCAAGCATCACCCTCTTCACCCGCGGGGACTTCCCTGCCCATACAAATCCCAGAATAATTTTAATTCAGCCTCTTAAAGAAGGACCACGGGATAAAGATGGGGAGACACTGAAAAACAAACACGAACCGCGGGAGAATCGTCATCTTCACAGTCTGCACCCTTCCCCGCCAATGACAGTGGGAGCGCATCCCGCCTCCAGACCTCCTCCCTCACTCGTTCCACCAGTCGGGATAGGTTGAGCTTATGCCCCAGTCCCGTGCCACTTGAATTCCCAAATATTTGAAACAGCAGATCATCCGCGTATAACGAGACTCTATGTCCCCCCCCCCCCCCCCCCCCCCCCCCCCCCCCGGAACAGCCCTTTCCAGCCCCTAGAAGCTCTCAGTGCAATTGCCAGCGGCTCTACGGTCAGTGCAAACAGCAGTGGGGAGAGAGGGAAGCCCTGTCTTGTCCCACGGTGCAGTCTAAAGTAGTCCGATGTCATCCTGTTCGTCCTTGCACTCGCCTCCGGGGCCTGATACAATAGCCTAACCCAGTCGATGAACTCCGCCCCGAACCCGAACCGTCCTAGTACCTCCCACAGATAATCCCACTCGACCCGGTCAAAAGCCTTTTCAGCATCCATGGCTACCACTATCTATACCTCCCTTCTCTCCGGGAGCATCATAATCACGTTGAGCAGCCTTCTTATGTTGGCCACCAGCTGCCTCCCCTTTACAAACCCGGTTTGGTCCTCCACAATTACATCTGGTACACAGTCCTCAATTCTGGTCGCCAAAACCTTGGCCAGTAACTTGGCGTCTACGTTGATTAAAGAGATCGGCCTGTATGACCCACAAGCCTCCGGGTCTTTATTCCATTTCAGAATGAGTGAGATGGTGGCCTGCGACATCGTCGTTGATAAACTCCCTCTGTCTCTTGCCTCGTTAAAGACCCTGACCAGCACCGGCCCCACTACCCCGGCAAATTTTTTGTAAAACTCCACCGGATACCCGTCCGGCCCCGGGGCTTTACCCGACTGCATGACCTTCAGGCCCCCCAATACCACTTCGATCCTGACCAGGGCCCCCAGTCCGTCCACCAACCTCCTCCCCACTCTTGGGAAGGTCAATTCGTCCAGGAATCACCTCATTCCCCCGGGTCCCCGGGTGGTTCCGAAGTGTACAGCTTCTTATAAAAGTCCCTAAAGACCTTGTTCAGCCCTGCTGGATCACCCACTAGATTACCTTCCCCATCCACTACCCTCCATATTTCCCTCGTCGCTTCCCTCTTCCTTAGTTGTTGTGCAAGCATTCTACTGGCCTTCCCCCCCATGCTCATAAATCACGCCTTTCACCTTTCTAAGCTGCTCTACAGCCTTGCCTGTAGTCAGCACCCCAAATTTGGCCTGCAGCCTCTGTCGTTTCCTGAGTATCTCTGGCCTCGGGGATTCCGCGTAACACCTGTCCGTCCGTAGAATTTCCTTAATCAGTCGTTCGTCTCTGCCCTGTCTGTCCTGTCCCTGTGCACCCGGATTTAAATCAGCTCCTGTCTCACCACTGCCTTCAGCGCCTCCCAGAGCACCGCTGCCGAGACTTCTCCAGTATCGATCACCTGCAGGTAATCCTGCATGCATTTCCTCAGCCTCTCACACACCGCCTCGTCCGAGAGTAGTCCAACTTCTAGCCTCCATGGTGGGCGCTAAAAGCTGTCCTTACAAAACTGCAGGTCTACCCAGTGCAGAGCATGGTCCGATATGGAATTGCCGGATATTCTGCCTCCACCATTCCGGCCAGCAGGTCCCTGCTCACAACAAAGTAGTAAATTCGGGAATACACCTTGTGGACGTGGGAGTAGTACGAAAACTCCCTCGCCGCCGGCTGGCTAAATCTCCATGGATCTGCTCCCCCCCTCCCCCCCATTTGCTCCATGAACCCTCTCCGTTCCTTTGCCATTGTTGGCAACCTGCCCGTTCTCGAGCAAGACCGGTCCAGGCTCGGGTCCAGTACTGTATTAAAGTCCCTGCCCATGATCAATTTACGCAAGTCCAAGTCGGGGATCTTCCCTTGCATCCTCCGAATAAAATCCACATTGTCCCAATTAGGGGCATACACACCGACCAGGACTACTCTCACCTCTTCGAGCTTACCTCTCACCATAATGAACCTGCCACCCCCATCCACAACTGTGCCCTCCGCCTCAAATTGTACTGTTTTATTTATCAGGATCGCAACCCCCCTCGTCTTAGAATCAAGGCCCGAATGAAAGACCTGACTGACCCAGCCCTTCCTTAACCTACCCTGGTCTGCCACTTTCAGGTCCGTCTCCTGCAATAAGACTATGTCCGCCTTCAGAACCTGCAGATGCGCAAACACACGCGCCCTCTTCACTGGGCCGTTTAACCCTCTAACATTCCAAGTGAACAGCCTGGTTCGGGGGCCCTTCGCCCCCCCCCCCCCCCCCCCCCCCCTTGCTGATCAGCCATCCCCTTTCCTTGGCCAGCCCCCCAGCTATGTGTCACGCTTCCTCTGGCCCACCTCCTGGCCGGCTCCACCCATGACCTCCTCACTGTTACCATGCCCAGTTTCCATCCTCGTTAGCAGAACAACTCCCCCCCCCCCCCCCCCCCCCCCCCCCCCCCCGAGCAACACCATCCTATCACCTAACCCCTGCTCTAATCTAACTATGTGGACACCCCCCACCTCGGCTACTGTTGACTAGCTGCACTCAGCTAGCCTGGGGCTCCCAGCCTCGGCGCCAGCCCATCACCCACCCATTGTTCCCAGTCACCGACCCCTCCGCACCACTTCCCCAGATCAGTCCTACTTAAGCAAACACTCTATACAAGTCAAAACAACCCCCACAATAGCACAATTCAAGTTAAACAAGAAAGAAAGAGATAAGAAATAACAGGCTCTCTTCAGTCCTTCCCATACAGACACAGAAAAAGATTGCACAAAGTTCCCCTGAAGCATCCATTTTATCCCAACCCTTTTAACTGTTTTCTTTATTAATTCCCCCCCAACCAAACTCCAGCTAAGCAAAAAGAGCCCAAACAGGAAATATTCAGATAAACCACACAAACGTCCGACCGAAACAGGAGCCACCAAATGTGCGACCTACTCCCTCACAGCTGCCACCGGAAGTCCTGACCCACCAGTTTTAATAGTTTGTGGTATGGGGAGCACACGGCCCACTCTACAGGTGTGGTACAGCAGAAATCGAAAAGTATTTTTTATAGCAAATCAATGTTTATTCTATGAATTCAAGTTAACCTTTTTAAAACATACTGTGAACATCTTGGCAACCATCAATTCAAATATACAACCCCCAAAGAATACAACACTAAGTAATCCTTAATAACATCCCAAACAACATCCAGAAGACAAAAGAAACACCCTTTAACAGAAGCACATTAAGTTTACATTCACTACTGAGAACATTTATAATTCTGAATTCACCAAATGATCAAGAGATAGTCTTTTCATGGCAGAGAGATCAACATTACCAGTAACTGTCAGCAGTCTGTCTGGCTTCTGCTCCAACACTGAAAACAAAACTAAAACACACCCTGCAGCAAACAGCCTAAAACAAAAGTAAAAAGCTGACAGACAGCCCAGCTCCCACACTCTGACATCACTGATAAACACCCATTTCTTAAAGGTACATTTCACATGACACTATTAACTGAACCAGGTTCACTCATAAGATTGGATTCTTAATTAGTGATTGGAACCAGAAATGGGGGGTAGTTCTAGGTCCCAACCCTACATGGTTTAACTTAGGTGCTCCCACAGGAATATTGAAATCTTCAGTCATATAAAGGCTAGTGAGGGTGTTAACCTTCCAATCAAGAATAGCGGGTGGGTTCCTGACTCTAGAGGGCCAATGGGAGGCCCTCTTGCACTGAGGTGGACAATCCCACCGAGGTTGGTGCTGCTGATCTAAAAATGCAGACTATGATGGACAAGCAAAATGAGTTTATTTTGATGTTGTGGGATGCCACAACCCCCTGACCAGAGTAACTCTGTTACTCTGTACTGTAATTCTGGCCAAGGAGATAGACTGACAGCCATGGAGAACATATTATCCTTTAGCTCTGCTAGCGTATGCTTATACCCTTTTTCGTGGTAGTCTTTTTCTCTTCTGCATTATTAAAGGTGGTCCTATTTTCCTTTCCTGATCTTATTGCTCCCCATGTTATATCTCTAAAATGCTTATATTTTTTCAGGTTTAGGCTTTGCCAGATTATGAGTGGTGCTTGGAGATCAACATGATTGAATCAGTATAATATGACTGAAAATGTCTCTTGGAAGTTTCTAAAGAAAACATTTTTGAAAATCTGTATTTGCATTGGTAACTTCAAAAAGTCCCTGACTTTGTCGTGTGATTCTGACATTTTGGCAAACATCAAAACTTCAAATAACTGTCATAAATGAAGGATAACAGTTGTTATATTATTTTATATGTTATATTATTGGGCGACATGCTAGCACAGTGGTTAGTATTGTTGCTTCGCAGCGCCCGGGTCCCAGGTTCGATTCGCGCTTAGGTCACTGACTGTGCGGAGTCTGCACATTCTCCCCATGTCTGCGTGGGTTTCCTCCGGGTGCTCCGGTTTCCTCCCACAAGTCCCAAAAGGCGTGTTTGTTAGGTGAATTGGACATTCTAAATTCTCCCTCGATGTACCCGAACAAGCACTGTAGTGTGGCGACTGTGGTACTGTGAAGTTACTTTCACAGTAACTTCATTGCAGTGTTAATGTAAGCCTACTTGTAGCAATAATAAAGATTATTATTTTGGTTTCCATTTATAACATGTATTTTGAATCACGCTGCCTGGTTTGCATTTTGGATTGGTCTACAAGTATAATTTTACTTCCATCTCCTATCAATGGGGAAAATACTACAATGGAAACTATTCCTGAAGTGATACCGTTTAGGCATTTTTGTAAATTCAGATACTGTAATATAGCCAAATTTTGTGACGGTACAAAGATGGGAAAGCAAGCTGTGAGGAATATGCAAAGAGTCTGTAAAGGAATATAGATAGCTTAAGTGAGCGGCAAAAAAAATGACAGATGGAGTATAAAGTGGGAAAATGAGAGGCTGTCCACTTTGCGGGAAGAATAGGAGAGCAGAATATTATTTAAACAGAGGGAGACTGCAGAAAGCTGCAATACTGAGGGATCTGGTGTCCTTGTACGTGAATGACAAAATGCTAGCATGCAGGTATTGAAGTATAAAAGTAGTGAAGTCTTGCTACAACTGTACAGTCAGGCATTGGTGAGATCACACTTGGAGTACTGTATCCAGTTTTGGTCTCCTTGCTTAAGGAAGGAGACACTAAGGTGAAGGGGTTGTTTTTGAGGAAAGGCTGGGCAGGTTGGGCCTATACTCATTGGAGCTCAGAAGATTAAGAGATGATCTTTTGGAAACATACGAGATCCTGAGGGAGCTTGACAGGATAGATGGTGATAGGATGCTTCCCCTTATGAGAAAATTTCAAATTGTGGGCATAGTTTCAAACTAATTAATTTCCCATTTAAGATGGAGATGAGGAGGAATTTAATCTCTTGAGGATCGTTTGGCTTTGGAATTCTTTTCCTCAGAGAGCAGTCTGGGTTACTGAATATATATGGTTGAGTGAGACGGATTTCTGACTGGTGAACAGGCAGGAAGATGGAGTTAAGGCCACAATCCGATCAGCCATAATGTATTGAATGGTGGAGCAGGCTCTATTCCTTCTCCCATTTCTTATGATTTGAGGGCCCTATGGCTTCAGAAGAAATAGCGGGGATTAATCCAACAATATGTTGATACAGTTGACATTGAATAGACAATTTTATTGGAGCTCAGTGGTAACACTTTGAATGGTAACATCGGCCAGTGTTCCCCAACCCCACTCGCCAATGGGATCGTCCGGTCCCACCAAAGTCAGTGGACCTTTTATCATCTGCCACAGAGGAACCCGCCATGGTGGAGTTGTAAAATCCTGCTCATGGTGTCATTGTTTTATGTTTGACCTAAATATGACTTCAGTTGTAGCAGGTTCTCTGACAAGTATACAAGCCTTACCTAGCAGCCTAGGAGTACTCTGAGAACGTGGCATCACACTAATGGATTGTGCACCACATTAACTTTGAATAGAATTGGGAGCAATCATATTGCAAATGTGGCAATTGTCAGCTGTTGCAAAGTTTATTCAGTGAATCCCTGGTGTGACCACCTTTGGAACTGATCAGTTTATATATGGACAGTTGTGGTCACAGTGCAGGCTTAAATCTAATTTATTACAAGAAGTTAAAACTGGGACGGATGTTATATATGATCTTGCCACACAAGAGGCCACAAATTCTGTGTCTCTGGTACAGATGTGGTAGGGGCAACTTTCAGCTGCTTGTCATAGATCCCCATCCCAAATCCTTCGAATGAGGCTATTTAAATACGGTTAGGCACATGATATACATAGGATGGTTGTGACCCAAAGAGGGGAAGGAACTTGCTGGATTGGATTAAAGAAAATGAATTACATTTCTTAAATCTTATTTTCTGGAGTGCAGTGTGAATTATTTCTGAACAGCGGGCAATCCTTCTTGAATCCATTGTTTTTGCCACCTCCACCTGTGGTTCCTCAACAGGACCCATACAGCAGATCGAGGAACTAGGATGGATACCACCGGTTAAATTCCTGAGAAACATGAGGAAACTCACTGGAAAATGTCCCTGACTGCCACAGGGACACAGCCCACGAAACACCTCTCCCTTCCGCTTTCCTTGGCCCTACCAGCGCCCATAGTAACATTTCAGTGATTTTAGAAATCAATGGGAACCTAAATGTAAATTTCTGCTTTCTGCTGTATCCATTGTCAATTGTATCCCACTCTGATTTATGCAACCTTTGTCTGATAACCTCCGATGTTAACATGAGCCATCTGGCAGGAACTATAATTGGGAGTCAGACACCAGTTTTGCAGGGCACCCAATTTGACATTGCCTTTAACAGAGAGTAAAATTAGATGGAGTGTAAACCAACTGAGCTGAATCTATCCTGTTCCTCTCAGACATGTTACATTAAAATGTAGGTGTTCGCCTATTCGACTGATTGTTGATGATACATCGGGCCACTCACCCTTGTTGTATTATGGCTTGGAGCTTTTGTTGAAATGAATTGGAAATTAAACGTCAAGTGTTGACACAGATCTACAGGACGATGACGGGAAGCAAAGTTAATGCCCGAGATAATCCTGCAGGCAGAGTTGGGTGAAAACATTTTTAAAAATTTAGAGTACCCAATTATTTTTTGTCTCATTAAGAGGTAATTTAGCGTGGCCAATCCACCTGACCTGCACATCTTTGGGTTGTGGGGGTGAAACGCACGCAGATACGGAGAGAATGTGCAAACTCCACATGGATGATGACCCAGGGCCAGGAGTTGAACCCAGGTCCTCAGCACCGTAGTCCCAATGCTAACCACTGTGCCGCGTGCCACCCTCTAGGGTGAAAACATAACTGGTTCCAACATTGAATGAAAGCTGAGCGCCCAGTACATTTAATTACTCTTGACATCATGGTACCCACTCATTTGTGTCTCAGCACAGAGCTGCATTTGTTAGTTAGACCTTCTGAGATTTGATTTAACATACAGGTAAGAATGGTCAGTCGAGACTTAAAAGATCAGCCCAGATTTCAGTTCTACTTTTTGGAAAAATTACTAAAAGTTAATCTAAAACCATGCATCTATTACCTCTGCATCAGCAAATTGATTTGAAGCAGTCATGGATAGTACTGATGCTCCCAGACAAAGGCCAACTGCACTGAATGTGGGTTTTATTTTATGACTACATGCTGATTAATCATTTGAATATTTACTGTCAGTGACTCAGTTGGAGTGTCTCATAAAAATCTGTTTGCAATTTGGCTCCTTACCCAGAATCATGTTTTTCGGTATACTTAGTTTTCAACTCTTTCAATATTTGATTCAAAGATCATTGTTATTCAGAGTTACTTTTTGCAAATGCTTGCCAGAGCTGTCAATCACGATGACCTTAGTCTTGGATCATTCCATCCCTTTTCAAACATTCAGGGAATTGAGCTACTCGTCTTGCAAAGTGGCGGTCCCATCAGGACTGTGCTGGCATTTGGTTATCAATTTTTGATTAAAAAGCTGAAAATGTCTTGGACATGAAGGGCTGGATTCTTATGACCAGAAAGTCGGCGCCATCCCCGCACCGATCCTGCATCCAGTGGGGGAGGGCTAGCAGCTGTGTAGCGTAGGCTTTACCTGTGGATACGGCTGGAGAATAGCCGGGTCCGTGGCCGCTGAAGGCCGCCCTGCAAGCAGAACGGCTCCCACCCCAACTGTGGCAGTGCTGGACTCAGTTCGCGAAGTCCCCGAACGGTGTGAGCACACGTGCCCACACCGTTAGGGTACTCGGCCCATCGGGGGCGGAGCATTGGGAAGGGCCTCGGGTGTTGTCCTGAGGCCATCCAGAGGGTATGCGGCGTACTCCCCGAGTACGCTATTTTTGAGGGGGAAGAGCATCGCCAAAACAGCGCAGCCCCTGATTCCAGCGTAAATGGGGATTCTCTGGCCGATCGACGAACGCGATTTCGGGGTCGGTGATCGGAGAATCCCGCCCAAAGTGTATTTAAAATGTAGTTTTATGGTGCCTGTAATTGGGCTAAGATTGCTGGCCATGTCAAAATCAAGTGCATTGTAAAAGGCATCAGAGATGCAAAGTAAACAGGTAACTCATCCTGGCTGCTGCTGCAGAACCTTTGCTCACAAGTAACATTGGTGACTCTCTGCAAACATCTCACTGATGTCAGTGAAATGGTACGTTTTTGGGAAGACCTAGAAAGACATTATAAATTGAAACAAGTATTTATGTAGGGTGAAATTCTCACAAGGACCTCACTAACAGCCCCCCCCCCCCCCTCCCCCCCCAACATGATATGCAGACATGCAGATAATGATATACAGACAGGCAGCTAATGAACACAGAGAACAGGACATGACCAATGAGCAGGCAGGACACTCAGGGTCAGGGGTGGTATCTCACTATAAAAGGCACGAGGCACTCACACTCCACGTCTTTCCACTGATGAACATCTACAGAGTGAGTCAGGGTGTATGTACAGTATACAGGGCAGCAGGGTAGCATGGTGGTTAGCATAAATGCTTCACAGCTCCAGGGTCCCAGGTTCGATTCCCGGCTGGGTCACTGTCTGTGTGGAGTCTGCACGTCCTCCCCCTGTGTGCGTGGGTTTCCTCCGGGTGCTCCGGTTTCCTCCCACAGTCCAAAGATGTGCGGGTTAGGTGGATTGGCCATGCTAAATTGCCCGTAGTGTCCTAATGAAAGTAAGGTTAAAGGGGGTGTTGTTGGGTTACGGGTATAGGGTGGATACGTGGGTTTGAGTAGGGTGATCATGGCTCGGCACAACATTGAGGGCCGAAGGGCCTGTTCTGTGCTGTACTGTTCTATAACACCTCCAACACGTAGCTAAGAGCTAGTCTGGTTCAGTCAGACAGAGTAACCACACTTAGGTTAGCAGAGAGTTGAACTCATAGAGAACTGTGCTAATTGTGCGACTGGTTCAATAAATCCAATTGAACTAACTTCAAGGTCTGGAGTATCTTTTGGTTAAAGCTGCATCCAGTTGCAGCCTGTGTTATCCCAGAGTACATAACACATCACCACCAACGTTGGATCCTCCACAATCTTGGTGGGAAAATACACTGGTACGAAACACATTTGGAAAAGTATTACGCGATGATGTGCAGACTCACATGAACACTGCCTGTGGCTGCGTTCGGAGTTTGGGATGGATATCGATGGCAAACCTGGACCCTAGAACACCACAGCAGTGGGTTGGGGAGCATCTGCCAGTAGACCTTCTAGATTCAGTGTCCAGGAGCTGGTCCATCTTACTGCCTCCGAATGTTCCAGGAGATCCATCTTCTTTCTCAGGACGTCTATTTTATGGTCTCGGGCCTGCTGCCGGAGATCTATCTTCATTTTCAGGAGGTCCACCATCTTTCTTCAATAGTGAGTCAGTGATGTTGGGTGCCTTTTCAAAATGGCACTTGGATACAATGGCTGACTACGCGCCATCTAGGATGCCCTACCACTGAAAACTCTACCCCGCACATGTCACTCAAACATTCCACCTCTCACCCTGAACCTGTGCCTCCCTGTAATTGACACTTCCACCCTTGGAAAAAGCCTCTGACTATCCACCCTGTCATGTCTCTCATAATTTTGTAGACGTCTTATCAGGTCTCGCGCCAGCTTCCGTCTTTCCAGTGAAAATAATCATAGTTTATTCAACCTCTCTTCATAGTCCGTCCCGTCCCCCCCCCCACCCTCCTTCCCCCCCCCCCCCCCCCCCCCCCCCCCCCTCCCCCACACACCCTCCTTGCCTGAGTTGATTCCACATCCTCAGCGTGGCCACTGTCACTGGGCTTCTTGAGTACTTGGGGAAATGGGAGTGTGGCCATGGCTCGGAGGGATGACCCCATGTAGACGTTCTCCACCGTTCTGTTCCTGGCTCTTTGATCCACCCCCGTACTTTTTCTCCATTAGCTGCCCAGTGGTAGAATGGGAGGTTCGGAAGGGCCAGGCCTCCCATGTTCCTCCTCCTCTGTAGGACGCTTTTATGGATCCTAGGGTTCTCCTTTGCACTACTTTGGTGAATAAGGCCTTGGGGATGAAGATTGGGAGGCATCTGAGCAGGAAGAGGAACCTTGGCAGCACTTCCATTTTGGTTATCTGCTGTCTCCCTGCCAGGGAGAGCGGGAACGGGTCCCATGTTTGCAGGTCTCTCTTTACTTCCTCGACCAGACTCGATAGGTTCCACTTGTGGATCTGTGTCCATTCATGGGCTATTTGTATCCCCAGGCATTGGAATTAGGTTTGGGCCAGCTTGAACAGCAACTCCCCCAGCTCTGATGTTTTCCGCCCTCCACCGGATTCGAGAGGTAGAGGAGCTGGTCATCTGCATAGAGTGAGACTCTGTGCTCCCTGTCTCCTCTCTGGATGTCTCTCCGCCCCTTCGCTGATCTGAGAGTGATCGCCAGCAGCTTGATTGCCAGAGTGAATAGAAGTGGGGATAATGGCCATCCTTGCCCTGTGCCTCTGTGCAGCTGGACGTATTCAGAGCTGGTGCCGTTTGTCCGTACGCTCGCCACAGGAGTGCTGTACAGTAGTTTCACCCATGAGGTGAACCCTGTTCCAGTACCTCCCATGAGGTACTTCCCTTCAACTCTGTTGAAGGCTTTCTCTGAATCCAGGAAGATGATCACTTCTGGTGTCCCCTCCCCAGGTTGGGTCATAATCACGTTCATCAGCGTCTGATGTTCACCGTTAGTTGTCTGCCCTGGACAAAGTCCGTCAAAGCCTGCCTGACGAGAGGCTTCACCAGGACTTTGGTGTCAGTCTTTAGGAGCGAGATGGGTCTGTATGATCCACACTCCATTGGGTCTTTGTCTTTTTAGGGATCAGTGACATTGAGGTTTGTGCCAGCGTGAGCGGCAGGCCCCTTTCGATAGTGAGCCCTTGAACATCTCCTGTAGGTGCAGGGCCAGTGGTGTTGCAAATTTTTAAATAAAAGTCCACCGTGAATCTGTCTGGACCTGGTGCCTTCCCCAACTGCATGGAGTTGATGCGCTCCATGACTTCCCCCAGTTTTAGTGGTGCTTCCAATCCCTGATTCTTTTCCTGCCCCACAGCTGGCATGTCCAGCCCATCAAAAAACCGCCTCATCTATGAGCCCCCCCGGTAAAAGGTTGCAAAGGCCTCATTGATCTTATCTGACGCTGTGACTAGCTTACTGTTTCTGTCCTTCACCAATGCTATTTCCCTTGTGGCTGCCTGCTTTCTCAGCTGGTGAGCCCACAGGTGGAAGGTCTTATCTCCATGTGCATGAAAGCTCTCCTGTGTCTGGCGGAGTCGGTTCACTGCTTTCCCGGGAGAGAGCAGGTCAAATTCTAACTGTAGCTCTTTTCTCTCGGGGCCGTGGAGTGTCGCCGATCCACCTCCAATACAGAATTGATCCACAATTTCCTAGCTGCCCTTTCATTCCTGTCCCTGAATCCCCTGTATGTTATTATTTCCGTCCTTATCACCACCTTCAGTGCCTCCCAGAATGTGGAGGGTGAGACCTCCCCATTCTGGTTGCAGGTTCCATATCCATCGCAGAACGCCTTGTCGGCGAGGAGGGCTGAGTTCAGCCTCCATGGGGATGCTGGGTGGGCCCGTCTCCAACCGCACATTCAGGTAGTGTGGTGCTTAGTCGGAGATTACTGTTGTGGACTATTCTGCTCTTACTACCACTGGAAGCACTGACTTACTTGGGAGAAGCAGAACACACCCTGCCCATCTACTCCATAACCATAAAGGCGTTCAGTTCCCTTGCCATCGCTGCTTGTTTCCCTGATTTGGGTTGGATTTGCCAGTCCTTGGGTCCTGTACACTGTTGTGGTCTCCCGCCATGGTGAGTTGGTGGGAGTCTAGGTTGGGATTTCTGCCATGGTTGTTTTGACAAAGTCTGCATCATCCCGGTTAGGGACATATATCCCGTACCAGCCTCCCCGAACAGGCGCCGGAATGTGGCGACTAGGGGCTTTTCACAGTAACTTCATTGAAGCCTACTCGTGACAATAAGCTATTTTCATTTTCATTTCATATATTCACCAGTACCACCGGTGCCCCTTCCAGGACACCGATGACCATTACATATCGCCCCCCCAGGTCCTGTCACCGTATTCGCTGCTGTAAAGATCATCCTTTTACTAAACAGTGTGGTCACCTCCCTCGTCCTTGTACTGAACCATGCTTGGTAGGTCTGTCCTATCCAGTTCTTTCATGCCCTCAGTCAGCCCTTCTCCCTCAGGTGTGTCTCCTGGAGGAAGACAATGTCGGCCCTCAGGCTTTTTAGGTGGGCGAAGACTCTGAATCTTTTCACCATGCCAGAGTCCCCTGACGTTAAAGGTGACTGGTCTGATGAGGGATTCTGTTTCCTCCCCACCTCCTTCTGTGGGTTCAGCCATACTTACCACGTGGATGTGCCCCTGCATGCCGGGGTTGCCCTTTGTTTGTGTGCCATCAAGATGGCTGCCTTTGTTACAACAGTCTTCACGTGAAACCTGTTGTAACCTGCACTCTACCCTCTCCCTCCCCTCCCCCTACCTATTCACTGTACCCCCCCCCTCCCCCCGAACATCTCTACCCTTGATGTACCTTTTTCTCCCTCCCCGTACGCCATTTGCCCCGCCCTCATCCTTTCTGCCAGGCGCTCTCTCCCTTTCGGGAGCTACGCCATGGCTACTGCCCCTCCTCTTACCTCAGTGCTCTAGCATACACACCATGTCCCTTGGGAGCAAATCCCTCTGCTCTCAGCCTATTTGGTTCTACTCCCCCATCCCCCACCTCCGCCCTCCCTTCTCACTTCGGTGTACCTCTGCTTTGCCTTCTTTCCCACCCTACCCCCTGCCACCCAGGTGAGGCAAGTGTTTAGTCCAGAAAAGAAAAAAATATTATTAATAGTACTTAGATGTGCAGCATCTAAGGGGCTTGGGGCAGCAGGGTAGCATGGTGGTTAGCATAAATGCTTCACAGCTCCAGGGTCGCAGGTTCGATTCCCGGCTGGGTCACTGTCTGTGTGGAGTCTGCACGTCCTCCCCCTGTTTGCGTGGGTTTCCTCCGGATGCTCCGGTTTCCTCCCACAGTCCAAAGATGTGCAGGTTAGGTGGATTGGCCATGCTAAATTCCCCATAGTGTCCTAATAAAAGTAAGGTTAAGGGGGGGTTGTTGGGTTACGGGTATAGGGTGGATACATGGGTTTGAGTAGGGTGATCATGGCTCGGCACAACATTGAGGGCCGAAGGGCCTGTTCTGTGCTGTACTGTTCTATGTTCTATGTCCACCCCTTCTATTTTCCCTGCATGTTTTTCTGGATGAACCCATTTGCATCCTCCGGCATGTAAAAATAATGTTCTTTGTTCCAATAAGTTACCCAGGGTCTCGCCAGGGAAACTGCACCTTTAAAAAAAAAATAAATCCACTTTGGCCCCATTAAACTCAGCCCTGCCCAATGTCCTTGGTAGATGTAGGTTGTATGTCCCTCACCTCTCTTTATCTTGGAACATATGGAGATTTACTATGATCATCCGCGGTGGTTCTACTGCTTTGGGCCTTTGCCAGAGCGACCTGTGGGCCTGGTCTACCTCTGGGGGTCTGGCCTAGCTTTCCCCTCCGATCTGCTTTCTGAGCATCTCCGCGACGTATTTCATTGGGTTTCTGTCCTCTGTGCCCTCAAGTAGCCCGACAATCCTTAGGTTCTGGTAGCAGAACCTGTTCTCCTATCTTCCACCTTCCCCTTCTGTGCTCTTTGGGTTGATACCAACCTTGACACTTCTGCCTCAAGCGAGGCGATCCGATTGCTCTTGTCAGTGGCTGCATTCTCCAGGTCCCGCTCCATCGCTTCCTGGGTCTCCAGTCTCCGCTCCATTCTTCCCAGTGCTTCCTACGGCCAAAACAATTTCTACGTCAACTTTGGTCCTCCTTAATGGAGTCCCTGTGCTTTTCGAGCTCTATTTGAAAGAAGCTCCATCTGCAGCTCCATCAGTGGGTGGGCTGGCGTTCGCGTTGGTGATCCCACTCGGTCCACCATGCTCTGCTCTGCTTTGCTCCGCGGGTCTATTCACTTTGAGGTCTGGATCTTCCTCTCCCGGCTTTTACTCTTGCTATTTTTCCGGCTTTGTGGCTGGACAGAAGGCATTTCTTTGGGTGGTTGTTAACTTAAGATGAAGGTGTTTTTTTTTTGTTATGTTGCTGTCCGAATTATGGGTTAAAAGTGCCTAAATGGAAGTTCCCATGGAGATCCACCTTTCGTGCAACTGCTCAACACATCGCCACTACCGAAGGTCAACATGATCTCATGGGGGGACCATGTGGCATGTAGACCCTTTAATAATATGTAAATTCATTAAAATGTATTTAAATGAGGTTCCTGCCCTTTGGGATGACTCGCTCTACGTCACTGGCGAGGGGCGGACAAATTCGGGAAATTAGATCTCGTGAGATTTTGCTGTGCCAGTGTTCTTGCTGACAGCAAACACAGGTACAAAATCAGCCCAATGCATGGTTTTTTAACAACTAGATATTTTGCGCCAATACTGGTGAACTGGTGTTCTTGATTGATAAAGGGATATGGGGATAAGGGGAATAGGCAGGAGAATGGGGATGAGGAGCATATCAGTTATGATCGAATAGCCGAGCAGACTCGATGGGCAGAATGGCCTAATTTTTCTCCTATCTCTTATGGTCTTATAATACAGAAGGCCTGATCAAATAATTACAGTAATTCTTCGCAGTTTTGTTCCTATATTTGAGAAGGGTTTGGCTGATTCCCATCTGTGTTTTAAATCATGTGATTGCATTGGAACTTGGTTGTTATTGACAATGAAGTGTTCTGGATATAAGGTTAGCGATGTAAATGTTGGCACAGGCCCAGAGGCTGCTCTCCCCTTTGAGAGCTGACTGGTTGTGATTTAACCTGAGATCACCACCCATCAGGCGAAGGGCAAAGATTGAGAATGTGGGGCCTTTATGAATAACCTCAGATGGTACAGGAAGGGTGGCATGATGGCACAGTGGTTAACACTGCTGCCTCAGGATGCTAGTTTCAATTCCGGCCTTGGGTGAATGTGTGGAGTTGCATGTTCTCCGTGTGTTTGCGTGACTTTCCGAGTGCTCCGGTTTCCTTCCAAAGATATGCAGGTTAGGTGGATAGGCCAGGATAAGTTGCCCCTTGTTGTCCAAAGATGTGCAAATTAACTGGGGTTACGGGGATCGGGTGTGGAGTGGGCCTATGTAGTATTCTCTTTCAGAGGGTCAGTGCAGAGCTGAATGGCCCCCTTCTGCAGTGTAGGAATTCTATGGTTCTATGGCGTCGCTCCACATTATGAACTAGCCGTTCAGCCACCTCAGCTAATCAATCTCCTTTTACTGAAAATTATCTCAGTTTAATTTCAAAGTGTATGTAATGGTGTAGAAAATAGTTTAGTTCAGAAATGGTTTATGTAATTGATGATTGGTTTGAAATGATGCTCTATGATATTACCTTACTAGATTGATTCCATGACCATTTAAAGTTTTATCTAATGTGCAGCCCATTCAAAAAAATTCAAAGGGAAGGGAAAGAATCGCTTCTTCTTCCCAAAGATTGTCCCACATTGTTAAACCACTACCAGCCGATTTGAACCAATTTATTGTACACAAAGCACACACGGCTTGGCTACTTATGGGATATCTATGAGAGCGGACCATATTTATCTAATACACCAGTGATAAGTGTTATAAAAGAAACTTGAAAAAACTTCAACTGCCCATACAGCTTATTCATAGAATCTCTACGGTGTAGAAGCAACAGATTTGTAAAATATCAATATATTGTCTGAACTCATCTCAGTGACTATGTTAACCATGTCAAAATATAATGTAGACTTTACTAGTGAAAGATAACATCCATGTAACAAATGGCTGTCACATTCATTAGCGGCAGATGGTGATGGTATGATTTTAGTTTTCTTTTGAGTGAATGAGGTCATTTAACCACCATAGCGCTGTTAATGGTCTGAGTGCTGCTTACTTTGGCGGTGATGCTTCCTAATAAATAAATAATGTGAAACACAGAGCTGTCCCTCTTAATCACTGTGCTTCAAAGAGACAAGCAACAGGGTGGGGGAAGGCGAATGATACTCCAGCTTGGAAGAGTTTTTTGCCCATTTTTGAAAGGTGATGCCAAGTGAGTTAACCTCCTCCTATGATACGTATTCCTTTCTCAATGAATCAACTATCTTTCAAAATGGACTTGGGGAAGGACTACAAAGATAACCAGGAAATGATAAGGAGAATTAGTATCTCATTGATGAAACATCTTGTGTTCTATCTGGTTGTCAGCCCATTACATCTCGCCAGCCTACATGACTGAGGCTAAACCTTGCCTCAGATCCAAGTTGTTTCCTGTTTATACATCAGAATTTAGATATAATGTACTTGTGGGGAAAGTAATGAATTACATGATAGAATGAGGGAAAGCGCTGACTTCCAGAGAAAAGTGCAACAGGATACAGCAAAAGCAACTTGCATTTATTTGGTACGTTTACTGTTGTAAAAAGCACCAAGGCACCTCACAGGAGCGTTATCAAATAAACTTTGACAACAAATCACATAAAAAGATATAAAGGCAGATGAGGAAAGCTTGGTCACAGAGAGAGGTCTTAGGGAGAATCTTGGAAGGAGCAGGTGTAAATAAGAAGGCAGAGAGATTTAGGCAGCGAATTCCCGGGCTTAGGGCCCAGGCACATGAAAGTACGGTCAGCAGTGTCAGAGTGACTAAAATTGAGAATGCAGGAGGTGGTTTTTGCCACTGAGGTGGGTAACTCAAATTGGGAAATTTCCTGCCTCAGCAGACCTGCCTCTATGTGAAGGACATTTTCTTTCCTAGTTGTGCTCTGGGGAGGTGGGGGATGGATAGAGTTGAGGCTGCCGACCGCAGAAGCAGATCAGAGTTGACCGTAAGGGTGGTTGAGTGCTGAGGCAAGTTTTTTAACCAGCATGCCTCAGTTTTTTTGGACTTTGTTCCAGTTTGGTTACATTTGGAAGCCAAATATGTGCTTCTGAATGCGATTTCAAGCTGGCTGGCCAATTAATGGGCAGCCAGTGAAGCACTTGTGGAGAAAAGCTCAGTGCTGCCTGGGGGAGGAGGGCGGGAGGAGCAAAGACGATGGGTGCCAAGAAAAGTGACGGTGCGAGATAGCGTTTTTAACTGGCTCCCTGAAGGCACATAGCTGCTGTAGATCTGCTTCGGGGAGCTGCAGACCCGTTCAAATTAATTGAGATGAAAATAATGCAGCAAACTATGTCTATGCAGCACATCCAAGCACTTGACAGTAGAAATCCTCAGTCTCCAGACATCCGTTTTTATTATATTTCACGTGGAAATTTCAACCCACCCTGGATCAAGATTGTGGCAAAAACATGAACGCAGCCTGGCCGAGAAGCCCGTCCGCCAACCATTAAAGTAGACGGGCCACCCTTTACATTATTTACTCAATTGCCTCTTTAATGGTTTAATTGATTGCTTGATTGTTTGCAGAAGCACCTCCAGCTGCCATGTGTGCCTGCCAATCAAAATATCCCATGAGTGAGCAATGACAAAATGCACGCCCAATGTCTTCTTTCGCAACTTGACATGCTGTTAGGTCGGGAATGCTCAAAAGACATGAAATCCTGGTCATAGAGACATTGACGAAAGAGATCGCAGGAAAAAAATTCACTCCTAAAAATCGCTCCTAATCTCGATGTCAATCAAGGAAAGTCAACACTTTTCTACAAAAAAACTCACTCTAATAGTCATTTTATTGGGAGTCTGGGCTGTCAGCCAAGCCTCATTACAAACGCAAAGGGAAATGTAAACTCGCCTATCCAGCAAAGCCCATGTCCCTTGAATGAACAGAAAGAAGTGATTAAAGCTTCTGTATTGATACTTTAATGGTCTATTTGATTGACACTTTCACAGGGTTGTAGGAACAGCAATTCATTATCAAAGAATTATGAATGTGTGTTTCTTCGAAACAGTTTCATACATGCAGTGCTACTATAGGATTGATTGTTGCTGCATATAAAACATGTAGTGAATGGGCATGGAAGGGCCATGAGTTAGCATGCTGTGTATGAAGGGCCATTGCAGGTCATTGGGGTGTATGAGTTGGTAGGAAGCATGGGTAAGACCATTTGAAGTTACCTTTCAAAAGGTTCCCGACTCCAGACTATGGTTTGCGATTCCCCTGAGGGCACTGAACCATGAGTTGGCCTGACTCCATAAAAATTTCCGGGGTGCTGAAGATGTCTGCCAGAAATGGGAGTGAAAATCCCATAATCACCTCCCACCAATCCATTTAAATGGCTCCAGAGCCCTTCCAACTGGCATGTTGTTTATTTCTGTAATGAACAAACAAGATATCTATTTTAAAAATTGTTTTCTCATAAACGCCTGTAAATAGGGACTAAGGACTCTCAAGATTGGTCAGAGCGGGCCGAGACATTTCAACTGGGTCTCCAGCAGCCCGCCCTTTTTTTTTGTGATAACACATTGTGGCATGAGCGAGATGCATGAATTTCTTGTACCTGTCCTCCCAAATAATAAGAAGAGGGAGGTAGAAATCTGAATTCCCAACTCCTTTGGCCCAGTGCGCGATGCCTGCTTTACATCGTGACAGAAGTGGAACTCAAAATGCAGTTACTTAAATGTGAGATTAAAATTGCTCTTTTTTTTAAAAAAGGAAATCATTTTTAGATGGAACAGTTCAAGCCCGCCCCTCACTCCCTTGCCAAATTATTGCTCTAAATTCCTCACTCCTTACAGGACTGATGGACAGAAAGGAGTGGAAATGACAAGGGTAACGACGTTGTTGTGAAATGGCCTGAAAGTTTGACCCAACAAAGTTGAAAGTACGGCAATAAATGCCTGTCAGGGTGGCTTATAACTTGGGGTGGAAGCTTATATATTTTTTCATTTACACGTGACAGTATCCCTGTGCCATTATAGCTCGTGGCATCTGTGGTCAAGATCACAAGGAGATGGGTGCTGTCAAAATAATTTTTGAGAGCAATGCAGTGAATTCTGTCAATTTTACATCCAGCTACAACAGTCCGCTGGTGGTGGAGGGTAGATATTGAGTACAATGATAGGGGCATTGACCAAATGCTTTAGCCTGAATGGTGTTGAGTTTCTTAAGTGTTGGTGTGGCTTTATCCAGATGAGGAGTGACTATTCCACCACTGTAGTAGTGAGCCCCTTTAAAGGACAAGGTTTTGAGGGGTCATGTGACCCACCAAGAGCGCAAATCCTGGAGCTCTGCGCAGGTTTTCCCCGCCATCCTGTGACTAGTTGGGAAGTAGTCTTTAGCAGGTTTCATATACTCTTCACATAGTTTATTCCTTAAAATAAATACTTCATTTAGTTACTAAACTTGGTGGTTTCTATTCCTTGAATTATTACAGTCACACTCCTAGCATGAGCTTTGTAGATGGTGAATACTCTTCCAACTTGCTTTTATAGTCACAGTGTTGCTATGGCTGTTTTTGACAGTGGTAGAGTTAATGATGGGAATGCCATTAAATGTTGAGAGGAGGTGATTAGACACACTTGTTGAAGGTGGTTTTTGGTTTGCACTTGTGAGTTTCAAATACATATTTCCTGCCACTTGATAGCCCAAGTCGAAGTCATAGGCAGCTTCATTCTTGGTTGTGCTGTGGGTGGAGCTGGAGTCTTGAATTATGAGTGAAGCTCCACTTCTGACCTTATGGTGATTGTAGCCGAGGATTCTGAGCAGAGAACTTTCCTCAGGAAGTCACGCAGTTGTGTTCTTAGGGCTAATTTATTGGTGAGTTTCTTGAACCATGTAGGAAGAAGCAGAATTTATTGATTGAGATCAAGTTTGAATAAAGGTTTAAAAAGACTTGCAATAGAGACTGATTACCCCTTGCAATCTATCACTAAAAATGATTAATTGTTAGGACAAATGAACAAAAACTATTTGACTCCGAGCAGTGGTGGACTTGCATTTTGTGGGGCCCAATGCTCACCTCCCACCCACCCCGCCATGATGTCACACCCCTCTCGACCTTGCCCACCCTTGCCCACAGAGCCCAAAGGCGCAAGCGACAAGGAGATACAAATTGATCACTGCCTAGCTGCTTTGGTACTTATTAACTTGCAAAAACACTGCTGTATGAATAATTGCTGAACTGAAATGCAAGCTTGCCTCTTGTCAGAATGACGGTAAAGATAGTCAATATTACGATGTGTGTCTTGAGGCGAGCAAACATGGAACTTGCTGATGAGCAATGAGATTGAAAATACAGCCGATTCCATCACTGCAGCACATGCAGAATGAGATGGTGGAGGAAATAATACTCCAATTGCCTATGCTGCCATTCAGAACGTTTCAGAGCATCATTGGAAAAAATTAATTGGGTACTTTAAATTTATAGAAAGAAAAATCATCAATTGCATCATCGTAGGTAAAATCTTGTAATGATGCTGTTTCAGTCATCAATATTATCAACTTGTCAAATTTCCCTGACTCATCCTACTTCATCAAACACAACCATTGAAAAGCAATCAAACAGGTATGCAACTAATCGAAACAAATACATATCTAACACCCACTATCCCATCTCCCGCTCCCCAATTCTTCTACCTCCTTTTTTACCCCACCCCTCCCCATTACTGACATCTTAACTATTTTCGAAGAAGTCAATGAACGGCTGCCATCTCCAAGCAAACCCCTCGACAGACCCTCTCAAGGAGAACTTTATCTTCACCAGCCTGAGGAACTCTGTTAGGTCGCTCACCCAAACTCCTGGTTTCGGCAGTCCTGAGTCTTGCCATTCCAATAAGATCCGTCTCCGGGCTACCAGGGAGGCAAAAGCTAGGACAATGCCGCTCTTGCTCCCCTGGAATTTGGGGTCCTCTGACATTCTTAAGATTGCCCCTTCTGGACTCGGGACCACCTTCACCCTCAAGACCTCTGACATAATCTCGGCGAACCCCTGCCAGAATCCCCCCCCCCCCCCAAGCTTCGGACAGGCCCAAAATATGTGGACACAATTCGCAGGCCCACCCATGCACAGCCCATGCCTATACCCCACCCCTTCAAAACACCTGCTCATCCTAGTCACAATCATATGTGCCCTGTGGACCACCTTAAACTGAATAAGGCTAAGCCTAGCACATGAAGAGGATGCATTCACCTTCTTCAAAGCCTCCTCCCACAGCCCAGCCAAGTGCTCATCATTATAAATGAATTATTTTACTTCACCTTCCAAAAGATTTGTGTCTGTGTCCTCCAGGTAGAATTCACTTAATTTCTTACTGCAGTGACTGTTAGTATTCTCACCCACAATTCTGTCAAAGTATGCAAAGTAAATCAACAGTTTTCTTTAGAGACTCACTTCTACCATTATTATGTCACAAATAACCACTTCAACGATGATCTTCTCTTTCCCTTTTAAAATTATTTAATTGTCTCTAGTTTAATCGAAAAATAACTTCCATGTACGCTTCTCATCATCAGAGCGACCGATATGTTTTGCTAATGATTGTGTATCTGCTTCCACTGAGCTGTAGTCATTTTGAACTTCCATGACACAACTTTGAACTGAGGCTAACAATTGTTCAGTATTCAATAAAGTTGTATCAACATTTTGCAGCAATTTGTTGATGGCATTAATTCTTTGAAATAAACAGTTCCACAAAGCAGTAGAAACAGCAATATTATACTTTCCAAACTTCTCTACCATGGATTTACCTTTAGCTTTCACACATGATTTTTCTGAATTTGATGTGGCTATGTCCAATATGGTTTCCTTTGTATCAGCATAGTTCATTTTCAAAGCCAAAACAACATGAGCGGACATCCTATTTTCACAATTCTTTTGACTGTCAAATGTTTTCCATTTGCCCGCTCCATGTGTGATTTCAACATATTCCACTGATGCATGGAAACCAAAAAGAAGGCATAGACGTTTTGAATTTAAAAAAATTTTGTGTACAGCTCCCTCACAGGATTCAGCTGCAGTGTTGGAGATTAAATTCAAGGAGTGACTGGAACATGGGATGAATAATATTTTCCTGCCATATTTGCAGCATTACCGAAGCTTTGCCCATGACAAGTTTTGATGTTGAAACCTAAATTTGCAATGATTTCCAAAACAGCTGCCTCCAGGCACTCAGAAGTGTGGGATTATAACTGGACAAAAACAAGAAATCGCTCTACAACTTCACTATCGCTGGTCACATATCTTAAAATTAATGATAATTGGTCCGCATGACTCACGTCTGGTGTTGAACTAGCCATTATGGAATAGTATTTGGCATCTTTTACTTCACTAGTGAATTGATTTCTGAGCTGTTCTAATGAGGTCATCATTGGATTTGTCTTCCCAAAGCCACAGTATTGATAACTTATCAAATGCTCTTTGAAAAGCTCATCAAATTCACTAAGTTATCCAAGGCAGGCTAAACAATCACCTCCTCGAGTTGACACCGATGACTCATCATGTCCTCTTCGAGGTCATCCCAAAGAAGACAGCGTCTCATTGTGACAACACGTCTCAGCACTTTCTCCAGTAAGAGCATTCCTTTCCAAACTGAGCTGATAGCACAGAATCAATTCTTCCAGATAATTTACATCTTTGAACGAATCCGCACACAAATTTAATATGAGCTTTGGACGTTTTATGAACAGCATTTCGCCAGTTAGAGTACCTGTCAATGAATGATCGTTTCCCTTTACGATGGTCAGGGAATAATTTGCAAAGATAACTGTAGACAGTCTTCCAAAAAAATCAACCAATTTTTAATTTCCATCAGCTCATTTCCCTTCACCCTCAGAAAATGGGACTTAGGAAGATTATAAACTGCTTTTGGCCTTGAACTTCTGCAAACTCTTTTCTCAAATTTCCCATACTACCTATATTTTCTGGTTATTTAGCACAAAAGATTCTATAATATCCAGTGAAACGGATTTTGGTCATAAGGCAATGTCTTCAGGGTAGGTCTTCCCTCACTCCCACAGAAGAAATATCTTGCCATTTCAGAATCCACTTCTTGTTCATATTTTTTAGGCAAGTGGTTTCTCTGGAAATCAGCAAGTCTAAGTCATCAGGTAATTAACCCAAACCTTTGTTGGATGAGAAGGAATATGCAGTTTGTGCATTTGTACACTATTCAATACTTAACTTTTTAAAGTAAAAGGACAAACAGACTTTTTACCTAGCTTTTGCCCTCTTGCCTTCAATTTTCTACATTTTGCACGACCAGATTGATAGTTTTGCTTCATATGAACTTTAGAACAGTACAGCACAGAACAGGCCCTTCGGCCCTCGATGTTGTGCCGAGCAATGATCACCCTACTCAAGCCCACGTATCCATCCTATACCAGTAACCCAACAACCCCCATTAACCTTATTTTTTAGAACACTAAGGGCAATTTAGCCTGGCCAATCCACCTAACCCGCACATTTGGACTGTGGGAGGAAACCGGAGCACCCGGAGGAAACCCACGCACACACGGGGAGGACGTGCAGACTCCGCACAGACAGTGACCCAGCCGGGAATCGAACCTGGGATCCTGGAGCTGTGAAGCATTGATGCTAACCACCATGCTACCGTGCTGCATGGCTCTGCACAATGCAATCAGCAGGCAATGCACAGTGATATCAGATTAGTCGAGCCCCCGTTAGAGCAGGAAAACGCTGGTGAACATTGAGGTGACTCGGAGGAGGGAGGCAGCAGTAAAGATGAGGGTGAAGGGAAATGGGCTGATGGAAATTAAAAATTGGTTGATTTTTTTGGAAGACAGTCTACAGTTGAATCAGATTGATTCTGATGGATATGAATTTTCTGAAAGAGTAGGCTTTTTTTTGCCCCCCTCAGCCTTGGGGGTCAGGTCGTCCCTATTCCATTCCTCCAAGTCCCGACCGGCTGGCTGGCTCACTCACCACCTCCTCATGGCTTTTTTTTGCCAATCCACCCGGCACCTCACATCTCACCCCGCCTACCTCACCTCACTGCTGGCTCAGCTGCCTGGCTATGGCCTGCTCAGCCCTGGTCTCGGGGTTGAGTCACCCAGCTACACTCGACGAAGGCTTGCTTCTGAATCGCGACTAGTTGGCTGGCTCATCACTTACCTCCCTCATGGCTTTTTTCACCAATTCACATAAAAGTCAGTTAAGTAAACACAGGAGACCTTCATCTTTACTGCTGCCTCCCTCCTCCGAGTCACCTCAATGTTCACCAGCGTTTTCCTGCTCTAACGGGGGCTTGACTAATCTGATATCACTCTGCATTGCCTGCTGATTGCATTGTGCAGAGCCATCAGGCTGATTGGTGCCCACAGACACTAGTCTGTGGGGCCTTGTGCCAAGTCGGTGTGTTTCATTGTCCGCCCGCCTCTGTTCTGAAGCCACTTGTCATTGTTGAATTCTTCTGATTTAGGTAGAACAGGCAAAGGGATGATGAAAATATAACTTAGATTTTGGCAGAACTGGCGAAACTGTCCAAAACATGGGCGTTTGGTAGGTTTCTAGACAATGCGATGACAGATTGCTTTATTTACGGTTTGAAGCAAACATTGAAATGATGGAAACAGTTGGTAGAAGTCAGACTCATCTGTGCTATAGTTTCTGCAGACTATTGCCAGGCACGTTTAAGAGCAACAGGCCACCAGATCCAACAGCCCCCAAGTCAGTGAACCATGATGGAGCTTTATAAATCATCATCCAGACTGATCTTTTAAAAAAAAAAGATTTCTTTAAAATTTAGAGTACCAATTTTTTTTCCAATTAAGGTGCAATTGAGCGCGCCAATCAACCTAATCTGCACATCTTTGGGTTGTGGGGGGTGTAACCCACACGGACATGGGGAGAAACAGTGACCCGGGGCACCGTGCTCTCAGATTCATCTTTTTTTGAAGGAAATTAAAAGCGGCATTGCACAGAATCAATTATTTTGCTAAGCATTGCTGGAAGCCAGTAGGTGCTAGTAGATTGAAGGCAGGGGAGACAAAAGAAGGTCCTGATCATCAGCAGCAGTTTCCCTTGTGTCAGTGCCGACGAGGAAGCAGGTGATACGGATCTATATCCTCGTGTAACGAATCAGCCACCTCCCAGGAGATTATCGTGATTCCAGTCTGAACCACTCAGGACAGTCTGAAACTGAACACAAGACGTTCTTTATAACTCCTCTAGTTAATAATCTCAGCACACCCATTGTTATACCTACTCAAAGGTATCTTCAAAGATCAAGCAAAAAACCAAGTTTGGACTGGTTGATGTTGGGGATGTACTGGTTTTCATTATGAATCTTCTATTGACATAATTCAACTTTCTTGCAAAGAACCAGCAGAATGCTACAGCTATTTTTTTTTTAAATCACAAAGTTTTAGTTGCTGAATTTAGCTACTTAATATTTTAAGTATTAAGAGAGACATGCATTCTTGTATATTCAGTAACATTGGTTCCAATTTGTATAGAAGCTATCAAGTGTGAAATTGAATTGAACAATGGGGCTGTGACGTTCATGTCACAGAAGTATATAAGTAATGCTTTGGAGCAGGGTGCTACAAAAGCCAAAAGTAATTTGGGCACCCATTGTTACTCCAAGTCAAAAAAAAACAATCAGCTGAAATAATTCTCTTTGATTGTAGTACAGACAATGGTCCCTCATTGATGGACAGGGATTGGTTTTGTAGCCGAATATTAAACTCGGCCAATATTAAGAAGGCATCCTATCTGGCTGCACAGCCTGGTATGGCAACTGCTCAGCCCAAGACCATAAAAAAACTACAGAGTCGTGAACATAGCCCATCCCGCGAACCCGCCTACCATCCACTGACTCTGTCTGCACCTCCCACTGCCTTGGGAAAGCAGACAGCATAATCAAAGACCCAACCCACCCGGGATATTTACTCTTCCAACCTCTTCCATCAGCCTGGAGATACAAAAGTCTGAGAACACGCACCAATAGATTCAAAAACAGCTTCTTCCCTGTTGTCACCAGACTCCTGAATGGCCCTCTTATGGACTGAACTGATCTTTCTATGCATCTTCTCTACAGTTGTAGCACTATATTCTGTTTGCTTCACCTGATATCTTATGTTTATGTATTTACACTATGTATTTATGTATGGAGTGATCTGCCTGGACTGTATGCAGAACAATAATTTTCACTGTACCTCGGTACACGTGACAATAAATAAATCAAGTTTAATGTTAACATTCAGAAAGCTGCAGGTGTTTCACATAACCCTTGGTACAATGAGCCAACCCCAGTTCCCTGGATATTATTTGTTCTGCTGAGTCCAGTATGAACTCTCCAGCACAATCTCCAAAGAAATCTGTGAAACAATGTCCCAGATCTTTCAGTCTCTAGATGGCATAAGACCAGATATATCCCCTGCTTTAGATAGTCTGAGACCAGATGTATCCCCCGCTTCTTCCCAAGATATACAATGGGACCCCTCAGAAGTCCCAGTGCCATGATTTTGTGGGAATTCCCTGGCAAGTTTTAACTTCCCCTGCACTCTGGGACACTCTTAAAAAGAAAGTTGGAGAGTTGAGATGTTTCCGACTTACTCACCTAAAGTTAGTCACGAAATGTTAGGTTAATAATTAGGTTATATAAATGATCAGATTAAAACTAAGCCTACCACATGGGTAATTCCGAACTGATCTCTCCTCCCAATTCTAACCGGATCCAACCAAACTAACTGTACCACCGACTTCCCTCTCCTGACCCATGACCTGACTTGACCCAGCTTCACCACTTTCTACTGTACCTGCTTACCCATCGTAACCCTTTACCCACCTCAATTTAGCCACCCTGCTCTCATTTCCATCCACCCCCTTGCTTATCTACCTTCTCTGCAGCTTTTCAAGAAGCTTTGGGATATTTAAAATCTTTACTTACCAGAATATGGTTCTCGTCCCATAAAAAAGGGGACATGGTTTCTGTGCGGATTCTCTCTGCTGCTTCCTCCAAGGTTTCTTGCACTGACTTCAGTTCTGCAGGATCCTCCATTGGAAGATTGCCGTGAACAAGTTGAAGGAAGGGAAGCAATGATTTTTTGTCTGGTCGGTTAGGGGCGGCAGAGTGGTTAGCAGTAATGCCTCATAGTGCCAGTGAGCCGAGTTCAATTCCGGCTTTGGGCGACTGTGTGGAGTTTGTACTTTCTCGCAGTGTCTGCGTGGGTTTCCTGTTTCCTCCCACAGTCCAAAAATGTGCAGGTTAGGTGGATTGGCCTCAGTGTCCAAAGATGTGCAGATTAGATGGGGTTATGGGGTTACAGGAATAGGACAGGGTAGTGGGCCTAGGTTAGGGAGTTCTTACAGATGGTTAGTGCAGACTCAATGGGCTGAATTGGCTTCTGGACTGTGGGAATTGTATGGATCTCTGAATGGAAAATTTGAACTAATAATTTTTTTTAAATTAAGGGGTAATTTAGCGTGGCCAATTCATCTACCCTGCACATCTTTAAGTTGTGGGGGTGAGACCCATACAGACACTGGGAGAATATGCAAACTTCACACGAACAGTGACCCAGGGCCAGGATCAAACCCGGGCAGCACCGTGAGGCAGCAATGCTAAAATTTGAGCCAATAATGTTGAACCTGGACCTGAGAAGCTATCCTCTACTGCTTCTGCTATTAGTCGCACCTCATCCATTCTGCCATTCAATGAATGACCTATTTTTGGTAAAAATGACCTTATTAAACCAGGCTATTTATTCAGTGTAATTATTCCCTGCTTCTTTTGTCCTTGTAGCTCAAGAGGGCAGCATGGTGTTATAGTGGTTAGCACTGCTGCCTTACAGCTCCAGAGACCCGAGTTCAATTCCGGCTTTGGGTGACTGTGTGGAGTTTGCACTTTCTCCCCATGTCTGCTTGGGTTTCCTCCGTGTGCTCCAGTTTCCTCCCACAGTCCAAAGATGTGCAGATTAGGTGGATTGGCCATGCTAAATTGCCCTTTAGTGTCACAAATGTTAAGTGGGGTTACTGGGTTATGGAGATAGGGTGGAGATGTGGTCTTAAGTAGAGTGCTCTTTCCAAGGGCTGGTGCAGACTAGATGGGCCGAATGGCCACCTTCTACACTGTAAATTCTGTAATTCTATGATAAGTACCTAAACTCTGGTCTCAATAACTGCCCTCACCCACACTATCTCTGAAACAGGATTTCTCCATTGCTACCTCAGTAGCTAATGACCTATCACTGTAGTAGATGTCAAGATCCTTTTGGCATACTGCTGTCATTGTTTCAATGAAAGAACCAGCTGTATCTTACACCTCTCCTATACATAAACTGCAGCCTCCTCCCATTCACCTTCTACCCCCCTTCTCCAATCTTTTCACTTTATATCTACTCAGATTAAACCACATGCATTACATATTAGCCCAATCCATCCATCTTCCCCTGATTCACTGCTAGCCCTATCATTTGAAGATCTGCATCATTCTTGGTTGGTAATGTAATCAGAGTCCATAATTATTTTAAATGCTTTGGTTTTGAACTATTCTAATACAGTGCAACTGTTCAGAGTGATAGAACCAAGAGAACTCATGAAATAATAATTTTCCACAGACAGAATTCTACAAATGAGCTTGTTTCACAAGAAGAGGAGTTGCAGGAAAAGGAAATGAAGTAGGGGAAATATCTCGATCCTACAGCAATCACTGACAAATGATATTTGTTTAAATAGCTAAGAAAATCATTTTTAAATACACTTTATGCATTTTTAGTTCCGTAATTTATAGATACTGATATGGATGAGGTTAAAAGGAGAGTGTTTTCTTTCTGCCATTCTTTGCAAGTATTGAAGCAAGCTCATCGGGTAAACCTGTTTGTACAATCCACACATTGTTCCGGTTTTCACTTTGGGGATTTGATCGGACTCTCTCTATCTCAGCTTGTGGGCCGGACTCAATCGATCTTGCATTACACTCGATGCTCATGAGGAATCCCATGGTTACATTGATTGTTCTTTGCGTTTCTGCTTCCAGTCATTAGGGAAAAAAAATAGGCCGCAGAGAAATGTTAAGTAGATTACTGAATGCTAGAGGCAAACGGAAAGTAAAGCATTCCATACCCTCTGAAAAATCGACCTATGTGTTCCTGTATATTTAATATAGTTGCTTAGAAAATTATTTTTAGTATCTCTCTTTAACAAAACTTATTTTAATTTTAATTTCCTCAGATTCTTGTTATCTGGTCAGCGGATGGAAAGGGAATTCTGGCAGTAGGCGACCGCAGTCAGAGGCCTTTGCACTTGAGTCACAACATTGTTGGGACTGATCTGGTTTAAATAAGGGCCCTCATGTTGCCTTTCTGTGGGTGTCTTGCTTGTCTACTCAGAAGCCCAGGTTAACATTTGGACCCAGCAGTCAACAGAGTCAAACTCATTGCCCTTATTTTTAAACTTGCCTGCCATATGTTTTCTGATAGATGGGGGCTTAAAGTTGGGGCATGAAAGTTAGGGCCTGAAAATTAATTGGGACTTCTAAGTTTCATAGCTCAGATTACCATAACTCGCATAGTAGTAAAAAGGAATAAATATCTGCGATAATCCTAAAACAGTTCAAGAATGCTTATCTCCCGAAAAAACCTAATCCTTGACAGATACGCATTTAATTAAAAGAACTAAAATGCAGCTCAGTCAATACAATCCTACATGGCCACCCTAACAATTTTGGCAAAGAAATGGGTGTTCGGAACTCACATTAAAGACCCAATCGGGGATCGAGTAGTTTGTGGAATATATAGCGATTCAGTCCGCAAGCAGCTGCTGTGAGAAAAAGACTTAATGTTACAAGCAGCCATCAACATCTGTATGCTAAACGAACAATCTGAGAAACAAAGCAGAGAGTTTAGGCATGAAACTGAAGTATTTGCAGTGTAGGGGGTGCCCTGATCCAACTGCAGCAGCCAGCATCCACCAAACAGAACAGCTTCCAAAGAGAAAATGCTGGAAGATCTCAGCAGGTCTGGCAGCATCTGTAGGGAGAGAAAAGAGCTAATGTTTTGAGTCCAGATGACCCTTTGTCAAAGCTATAAGACGGAGAAAATGGGAAATATTTATACGGTGGAGTGAGAATGAAAGATGAGTCATAACCACAGAAACCCAGGGAAACCGGGTGCTAATAGCCACAGAAACCAAGGGGAAAGAGTGCTAATGGCAGGCCCCAGAGAGAACAAAAGATGTGAAAGGTCATACAGCAGAGAAACTAACATCAGAGGGTAAACTGTGACAGCTATAGATATGGGGGGAGGGGAATGGGGAAGCAAAGGGGAGAAAGGGTAAGGAAAGGGGGTAAGTATATATAAAGAAAGACAAGAGATAAATAAATGGTAAAAGACAGTTAAAATGAAATGGGATGAAAACAAATGTGTTGAGGTGGGGTGGAGTTAATCAACTGAAGTTGTTGAATTCGATGTTGAGACCGGAAGGCCTAACCGGAAGATGAGATGTTGTTATTTCAGTTGCATTGAGCTTCACTGGAACATTGCAGCAGGCCAAGGACAGACATGTGGGCATGGGAGCAGGTTCTTTTGTTAAAATGGCAAGCAACGGGAAGGTCAGGGTCCTGAATGCGCACAGACCGAAGGTGCTCAGCAAAGCGATCACCCAGTCTGCGTTTGGTCTCCCAGAGATCTTCAGCAGACTCAAACAAGCACTTGCAGCCCCAACGCTATTACAATACTTTGACATTCGAGCGCAGAAGGCAGACCAATAGCATTTATTTCAAGGGCCCTCACTGACCCTGAGACTCATTATGCACAGATCAAAAAGGAACTTGGTTTAGTCTTCGCCTGTCAGAAATTTCATGATGTCTTATATGGTCGGCCTGCAATTGTTGAAACAGATCACCAGCCACTCATAACTATCTTAAAGAAGTCTCTCCACACTATGTCTGCACGGCTGCTAAACACATGGTGCTAAAGTTGCAAAGCTACAACCTCGGTGTCGCCTACAAATGTGGTAAGGAACTGTACTTGTCTGATGCCCTCTCCAGACCAATCCTACTCACTACAAACCAGGCAGATCATTAGGAAGACATAGACATTACAGCAATAGAGGTGACCTCTCATCCACTTCTGGAACTCAAATAGGCCTTACAGATGGACATCGAATGCAGGAAACTGCACAACGTCATCATGTGGAGCTGGCCAAAATCTTCAAGGAAGATTCCCCATGAGCTCCAGACATTCTTCGCCATCACAGATGAACTGACCATGCAGGATGGACCCAGCAATTCATCATCCTTACTGCTCTCCAGAGGTACCACACACAACTCACCAAGGGCACCCTCGTTGGAAGCAACCAGATACAGGGCCAAGGAATCACTGTATGTATGCAGATATGGGAAGCGAGGGCAGCACGGTGACGCAGTGGTTAGCACTGCTGCCTCACTGCACCAAGATCCCAGGTTCGATTCTGGGTCACTGTCCGTGTGGAGTTAGCACATTCTCCCCATGTTTGAGTCGGTTTCGCACCCACAACCCAAAGATGTGCAGGGTAGGTGGATTGACCATGCTAAATTGCCCGTTAATTGGAAAAAATAAATTGGTTATTCTAAATTTATTTTAAAATAAATATTAAAAAAAGATATGGAAAGTGAAATCTCCAGATGCGCACCGTGCAATGGACTCAAACCACCTCTACGCGTGGTCTTGGATCTCCCATGGTCATTCACAGCAACTGACGTCTTCAAGTGGAATGGTAAACAGCATTTATTCTTAGTTGACTTGTATTTTGGGTGGTTTGAACTCAGCTACCTGCCAAACATGAGTAAAACCACAAACATCAAACTTAAGAGACACTTTGCCATCCCATTGAGATTCATAACACACCACTTCAGGCATCCTGCCTATGGCACCTACTGGCAAGCAGACTTTGACAAGAGTCCAACGCAGCAAATCCTGCATCTGGTGAACACACAGATGAAATTTCCTTTTTGCTAACAGTGAAGACTACAACACCGTCAATCGAGGTAATCACACTCTCGGGGTGCTAAGCAGGCCGAACACAAGATTACAGGACTTTATTACCATTTAACCCAGAACGGACTTTAGAAGTTCAGTTCACACTCACCAACTTGCCTCCATTGAATTTCACAACGTTGCACACATATGGGATTTTGAGCATATCACGAGCAGCCCCCTTTATCCACTGGGAGGCAGTGACATATAGGTATTGTCACTGGACTAGTAATTCAGAGACCCAGTTTAATGCCCTGGGGACATGGGTTTGAATCCCACCAGGGAAACGGATGGAATTTTAATTCAATAAAAAATCTGGGGCGCGATTCTCCGCTCCCCACGGCGGGTGGGAGAATCACAGTAGGGCCCCTCGACTAATTTCACGAACCCCCTGAAATTCTCCCGCAATTCTCCCACCACCCGCTCGGAATAAATCGCCGCTCGCCGTTTTTCACGGCGACCGGCGATTCTCCAACCCAGATGGGCCGAGCGGCCTGCCGTTCGCGACCGTTTCACGACGGCGGCAACCACACCTAGTCCCTGCCATCGTGAAATCGCTGTGAGATGCCCGTTTTGGGGCTTGTAGGGGACCTGGTGGGGAATGAGCACCACGACTGTGCTCGGGAGGGGACAGGCCCGCGATTGGTGCCCACCGATCGTCGGGCCGGCTTCTCAATCGGACGCACTATTTCCCCTCCGCCGCCCCGCAAGATCAAGCCGCCACGTCTTGAGGGGCGGCTGAGGGGAAAGACGGCCACCGCTCATGCGTGGGTTCGAGCTGTCAGCCGTCGTGATGTCAGCTGCGCATGCGCGGATGGAGCCGGCCAACCTGCGCATACGCGGCTGATGTCACATAGGCGCCGCCGTTGCGTCACTCTCGGTGCGCCGCCCGGCGGCCGAGAGTTACTGAGCGCCGCTCCTAGCCCCGCCGGGAGGGGAGAATAGGGGGCGAGGAGCGGCCTCTGAGGCCGTCGTGAAACATGGCCGAGTTCACAACAACCCTCCCGATTTTTCCCGGGAGTGGAGAATTCCGCCCCTGGAATTAAAAGCCTAATGACGACCATGAAACCATTGTCGATTGTTGTAAAGACCCATCTGGTTAAATAATGTCCTTTAGGGAAGGAAATCTTACATCTGGTCTGGCCTACATGTGACTCCAGACCCACAGCAATGTGGTTGACTCTTAACTGCCCCCAGGATAGGCAATAAATGCTGCCACAGCCTACAATGCCTACATCCCATGAACGAATACATTAAAAAAAAAGGTTTGGTGGAACTGGCGGTTCGCTCAGCCAAACATCCTTTTCAGAAACATACATGGGATCGGGCAGACTACTATGCTGCACTCATTGGCTTATGAAATTACCATGACAGAGCCTGCTTCCAGGCACACCAGGACCACAATTCCTACTGCCAAGGCTCTGCTGCAGCCCAACGTTGAAACCAATATGAATGAGGCCCTCTTGCAATGCAGATTGCAAAGCAAATCACACTATCATCGAGATGCCCATAAACACCGTCCTGTAACACCAGGTCAAATGGTCAGGTTTCAGACCAGATCTAACTATGACCAGTTAACGATGGTACACAGCGGTGGCTCCACAATCGAACAGCTACGTGGTAGCCACAGACAGTGCCCACTATGTATACAATCGCTATCACCTTCTGCAAGTAACAGAACCAGCACCAACAGATAACACACCAATTCAGGCATCCAGCCTATGGCACCAGAGGCATGCAGACTTTGACAAGAATCCAACGCAGCAAATCCTGCATCTGGTGAACACACAGATGAAATTTCCTTTTTGCTAACAGTGAAGACTACAACACCGTCAACCGGTGTAATCACACACTCAGGGTGCTAAGCCGGCCGAAAACAAGATTCCAGGATTTTATTACCTTTTACCCCGGAACGGACTTTAGAAGTTCAGCTTTTTATCCAACAGAAAACAGGAGTAGAAGGAGGCACGAGTCACTGTTACATCTCATACCACAAGATGTCCCAACTAAACGGGGAAGATGTAGACCGAGCGGTCACGTGAGAACATGATGATGTGGCTACATAAGAGGTCACGTGATGCAAATGTGGGAGTTATTCCCTGGATCGCGAGCAGAGAACAGTGTTGTATATAGCTGTTGAGTTTAGGAATAAACGACCTGTGTTGAAAATCCTTGATGCCAGTGATTTGAGATCCCTCAACATTGTACAGGGGTTAACTGTTTCCTGGTGCACTGTCCATGACAACAGCTCTACCAATCAGAATCCACTTGGTAACCAATCACCGCCATTTCTCATGCATTATAAATTGTTGTGCCCTTTGAAATTCGGTATTCTTATGATTCTATCCTGCTTTTTGTTTACATCTATATAATCTCCTTTGCTACTTTACAGTGGTAAAAGGTTGGTTGTGTGACTGGAGGCGTACCACAGGGATGAAATGAAATGAAAATCGCTCATTGTTAAAAGTAGGTTTCAAATGAAGTTACTGTGAAAAGCCCCTAGTCGCCACATTCCGGCGCCTGTTCGGGGAGGCTGGTACGGGAATCGAACCGTGCTGTTGGCCTGCCTTGGTCTGCTTTCAGATTAGCCCTGTGCTAAAGCAGCCAGTGCTAGGACCCTTATTGTGATATATTTAAACAATATAGGTGACAATGGAGGTATGACGGGGGCGGATGATAAGTAAGTTGGGGATTACATGAAGATTGGCAGGGTGGTTAATAGTGAGGAAGAAGGTCTTAGGTTGCAGGAAGATATTGATGGATTGGTCAGATGGTTAAATCAGTGGCAGATGGAATTGAACCCTAAGTGCGAGGTGATGCACTTTGGAAGAAGTAACAAAACATAGGAGTACTCAATAAATAGAAGGACACCATGAAGCCCAGAGAAAGAGAAATTTTGTGATGCTTGTTCACAGATCTTTGATGGTGACAGGACAGGTTAATAGCGTAGTTAAGAAGGACACGGGGTGGTTATGTTGGAGCTGGACAAAACCTTGTGTAGGCCGCAGCTGGAGTACTGTTCGCAGTTCTGGTTGCCTCACTATAGGAAAGAGGCGATTGCACTGGAGAGGGCGCAGAGGAGATTCACCTGTTGCGTGGGATGTAGCATTTGAGCTATGACAAGAGGCTGGATAAGCTCGGGTTGTTTTCTTTAGAGCAGAGAAGCCTGAGTGGGGACCTGATTGAGGTGTATAAAGATTATGAGGGACATTGTCCGGGTGGACAGGAAGCAGTTAGTTGAAGGGTCAATAACGAGGGAACATAATTTTAAGGCGGGAGGTTTAGAGGGGATCGGAGGATTTGTTTTTCACCCAGAGGAGTCTGAAATACACTGCCTGGGAGGGTAGCAGAGTCGGGAAACTCTATAATCTTTGAAAAGTATATGGATGAGCATTTAAAATGTCATAACATTCAAGGATATGGGTTAACTGCTAGAAAGTGTGATGAGTGCAGTTTTGTTTGGCCCATCAATGGGCCTCTTCTGCACTGTATGACTCTAATGGTCTAGCTGAATGAATGACTCACATGGTGAAATCCCTGGGGGGGATTCTCTAATCCCGCAGCAGAGTGTCCATGCCATTGTAAACGCCGTTGCGTTTTACGATGGCGTGAATGGGCCGACCCCACGACGAGTTCTGGCCCGCAAAATGGGCCAGCACGGCATGCCACTCCAGCTGCTGATCCCGGCGTGAACTGGGCGCCGCGGGATCCCGCATGCACAGTGGCATCAGAGCCAATGCACACATGCGCAGTGGCGCCGGCGCCGGCCCCAACGCACGCATGCGCACCGCCCCGACGCAACATGGCGCAGGAATACAGGGGCCGGCGCGGATGAAGCGAGCCATGCCAGCCATGAACAAATTTTTCAAAAGTTTGCATTCAGGATCCCCCAGAAGGTGACGAGGATTTGTTCGAAACAAAGGTCCTGTGAAGTTATCACATGCAAAGTGCAACGGTGAACTGTAACCAAGGACAAACCGGATCAATTCTATTTGCTCAGCCACTGTACACTCCGGTTGCATCTAGGATGAGATGCAACTAGAAACAACATCCGAGAATGGCAATCTCACAGATCACTGTGAGCAATTAAAGAAACCTCCAGACAAGGTTACCATCACAAGATCTGGGTATACCAGCAGATCTGTGTACTAAATAAGAACATGTATTGTAAACCAAAAGATAAAAGCAAATTACTGCGGATTTTTGGAATCTGAAACAAAAATAGAAAATACTGGACAATCTCAGCAGGTCTGACAGCATCTGTGGAGTAAGATGGGAGCTAACGTTTCAAGTATGGATGACCCTTTGTCAAAGGTAAAGAGAACTGGAATCAATTTATACAGTTGTGGGTGGGGTTGGAAGTGGCGTGGAGAAATGCGGCAGGATAGAGGGCCATCAATAGGCGACAGTAGACAAGGATATCTTGGACAGAAAGACAAAGGCAATGCAAATTATCATAGAATTTACAGTACAGAAGGAGGCCATTCAGCCCATCGAGTCTGCACCGGCTCTTGGAAAGAGCACCCTACCCAAGGTCAACACCTCCACCCTATCCCCATAACCCAGTAACCCCACCCAACACGAAGGGCAATTTTGGACACTAAGGGCAATTTATCATGGCCAATCCACCTAACCTGCACATCTTTGGACTGTGGGAGGAAACCGGAGCATCCGGAGGAAACCCATGCACACACGGGGAGGATGTACAGACTCCGCACAGACAGTGACCCAAGCCGGAATCGAACCTGGGACCCTGGAGCTGTGAAGCAATTGTGCTATCCACAATGCTACCGTGGTAATCAAGGCTGAGAAGGGTGCTGATAGTAGCACATTAGAACATAGAACAAAGAACAATACAGCAGCACAGGAGTAGGCCCACCAAGCCTGCGCCGATCCAGATTCCAAATTTAGACCTTTTCTTTTGCCCAAACGATCTGTATTCCTCTATTTGCCACCCGTTCATGTGTCTATGAAGATACATCTTAACATTGCTTTCGTGCCTGCCTCCAACATGTTCCAGGCATCCACCATGAAAACCTTTCCCTGCATATCTCCCCTGAACTTTCCCCTCTAACCTTGAACCTGTGCCGCCTTGTAATTGAGTCTTCCACCCTGGGAAAAAGCTTCTGACTATTCACCCTGCCTATACCTCTGGTAATTTTGTCGACCTCAATCAGGTCTCCCCTCAGCCTCCTTCTTTTTCTTTTCAACGAAAAACAAATTGAGTTTATTCAACCTCTCCTCATAGCTAACACCCTCCAGACCAAGCAACATCCTGGTAAACCTTGTTTTTACGCTCTCCAAAGCATCCTTCTGGTAGTGAGCCAACCAGAACTGCACGCAATATTCCAAATGTTGCCTAACTAGTTTTATACAAATGTAACATGAACTGCAAACTCTTGTACTCAATGTCCCGGCCGATGGAGGCAAGCATGCAGTATGCCTTCTTGACCACCTTATCCACCTGCATTGCCACTTTCATGGAACTATGGACCTGAACGTCCAGATCCCCCTGTATGTCAATGCTCCTAAGGGTTCTGCCATTTTCTGTATAATTCACACCTGAATTTGACCTTCCAAAATGCAACACCTCGCATTTGTCCAGATTGAACACCATCTGCCATTTCTCTGCCCAATTCTCCAATCAATCTATATTCTGCTGTACTCTCTGACAGACCACATACCCGGCGGGGCGGGGGGGGGGGGGGGGGGGGCGGCTCCAGCTCCAGCTCCAGCTCCAGCTCCAGCATCCTCCGCACCTTCAGGGGCTAGGCCAGCGCCGGAGTGGTTTGCGCCCCGCCGGCTGGCGTGGAAGGCCGCTGACATCATCCCCGTGCATGCGCAGGGGGAGGTTCACCTACTCGTCGGCCATCGCGGAGGCTGACAAAGCCAACGCATAGGAAAAGAGTGCCCCCACGGCACAGGCCTGCCCCCGGTCGCGGGCCAGGCCACCATGGAGGCACCCCCCAGGGCCAGATCGCCCCACGCCCCCCCCCCACCCCCCACCAGGACCGCAGAGCCCGCCCGCGCCGCCGGGTCCCGCTGGTAAGGGACCTAGTCTAATCTATGCCGGCAGGACTGGCAAAGAACCAGCGGGATTCCGGCCCATCCCGGGCCCGAGAATCGCCGGGGGCGCTGCTGCGAGTGGCCGGCGACCAGTGCGGTGCGATTCCCGCCCCGCCGAGTCTCCAGTGCCCGAGAATTTGGCAGCCGGCGGGGGCGGGATTCACGCCGCCCCCCCCCCCCCCCCGCGATTCTCCGACCCGGCGGGGGGTTGGTGAATCCCGCCCACTTCACTATCTGCAACTCCACCTATCTTAGTGTCACCTGCAAATCAGACCATCTACATTTTCCTTCAGATAATTTATATAGATATATATATTTATTATTATATATTACATCATATACAAACATTATATGTTCAGAGATCAGAATGTGTTAATGGCAAAACAAAGTTAAGCAAAGTGGAACAGGAATCAGGTGGCTCAAGTGGTGTGTAGTGGAGAGATGGGAGACAAGAGGGAAAAAGGGATCGATGGAAGAAATGAAAATAAATTAATAGAAATAAAAATGGGGTGAAGGTGGAGAAGAGACTTCACAGTCTGAAGTTGTTTAACTCCACGTTAAGTCTGGAAGGCTGTTTTGTTCATTTCACTTCTGAATGACTAAACCTTTGGCATTTTTACTTGCAAGAGAAGTAGTAAAGGCTCCATGTTGACACATTGTGATCATTTTTCACTATTTCTAACAAAATCAATTTTGGAGCAGTTGCATGTTTCAAAGCCATGTGTTCCTGTGATTGCATTGGTTAGAAAATATGAGAACAATTTACATTTTTAACTTTGCAACAAGCTAATTTCTTAAAATATTGAACATTCCAAAGATTGTTTCTTTATGACAGCTACATTCATGAAATTAATATTATACATTAGATATAATAATTTTGAGAGCTACATTCATGCAATTAATGTTATGCACAAAAACCTATTAGGTATAATAACTTTGCAGAGTAAATTATTTCAGAGAAGTCCTATTTCAAAGGACAGGAGAGGAGAATTGTCTTTATTTCTCCAGTACCATAATGTACACAAGTGGGGCTTCCACCCTTGTGAAAGTTCACCCACACTTGTGGGAAAAAAATAACAGGACTATTTCCTCATTGGAGAGAGAGAATTGTCCCCAAGGAAACATTATTTTCATGACAACATTATGAAGGTGAAGAATTAATCATTCCAATGCCATATCCCATCCTGCGAGGTTTAGAAACACATTTTTAAAAAGCCAAAAATATTTTGTTTCAAAGGATGATGTCCCTTCTATTCTAAGGCTTTAGTGAGCTGCATTTTATGATTAATTGGATGTGTTTCAGATGAAAATTTTGTGTCTGAAAATGTAAGTGCCCATAGCATAGACATATTTAGCATTCATAAATTGATAAATGAGTGCACACTAAGCAGGACTGTACCATGCTATAAAATATTTGGTGAGGTTGCATTATCAGTGACAGCCTTGCAGGCTGGAGCATTGCCGTAGTTATTTCTGCTCTTGAATGGAGGTGAGCTCAGAGATATATTTAGACAGGAAGAGAGTATGATTCCTGGCTCCTTTAATTATGTCATCTAAAACTGACCAGGATATGGACGTAATTTGAGAAGTATACAAAGCTGGCAGACAAGTCCCTTGTTGCTTCCACCACCTGCCATACTGCACTCTGAGCCATCTGCTGCCTTGTGCTGACCCAGCTTTTGAACCTTTGGCAGCTGATAATATAGCCAATAATTGGGTGATACCTGGAGCTTTGGCCACCAATAGGCTTCAGTGCAACAGGGCTACTGTGCAAACAAATGTGTGGAAGTGCATGATGTCACAGTACGAGGGGGAAGTCAGCTCCATTTATTCTTGCCCTTGCTGAATTCAGACAGGGATTGTTAAATCTTTGCAGTCAGTCTCAGTTACTGAGGACTATAATAACGTACATATTTAGTACATGGTGTTAACTTTCAAACCACTGGGTAACTCCTGCTGATTTCATTTTATTTTAGAAGCTCTGAATTGAAAAAGAAACCTTGACAACATTAAAAGAAACCATTTAGGAAAACATTTGTTGGGAAGGTGGAAAACCAGAGATTTGTGTGATTTTTGTCAAATAATGTAACACGTGATTGTCTTGTAAATGCATTTAATTGGAAAAAGACTTATCCGTGTGTATTGCAGTTTTCAGTATGAAGGACATTAGTCAGAATATAGGAAGGGTAACTTGGAAGGGATTCACAACAATGGCACATTCAGACAACTTCAAGTGGTTGTTTTCAGAAGATCTACCAGGGTTGTACTTATTGGCCAGGGTTCATCCTTAGCATAGGAAGAGGGAAGATGGCAAAATCACCTTTACAACACATTATTTTGTTTGTCTTGTGTTTCTTTAATACTAAGTACATGAGGAAAACATTCAGGAAATGCAAAATCTTTATTCAATGAAATAGGAAATGTGAGCCGCTGGACATTTCTGCTGAGCTGAGCTCCCGACGCCTCAAAGATGGGCAAATATACACTATAGAGGTGAGGAGATGACTTTATCGCGTGACAGTACTACTCTAAACAAGGTGTATGTGAAAGAAAACATTGTTCTCATATCATATATCTAATGTGGTTAGATGTAGACTCTCATCATGGCAGATGTTCATGTCTCTAATTAAATTATAATTTTTAGATTTGAGTGGGTTAATGGCTTGCCTCCATTATAGGTTTCAGTGGTTGAATTACTGTTTCTGCTTTGCACAGCTGCTCTGCTGCTGTTTCCAAAATCTGCCATGGTATTTTAGTGGATTTTGTGCCTGGTGGTGGTAAAAGAGTATGTCTCAGATGCTGACTGATTTCTAAATCTATGGCAGACTAGGCAGTCTTTACTGGGTGAATGAACCGGCTGGCTGCTCCAAGCCTTAGCGCATATCTCTTCCAGGACCCAACCAATTTTCTACACCTTCACACTGCACATCCAGCTGTTTTGTGCTGTAATGCACCCTTCTTGGGGACCGTCTTGTTACTGGGAGGAGGCTGTAGGGAGGAAAGTGGTAAAGGTCCTTTGTCATGGTCTTGCTCTGCATCATGCTTTTAATCCTACACCAGTGCCTCATTAAACTTGAAATATTCTGATTCTATTGTTAAAAATACCAGTGCGTGCATTTGTAAGAAAATACATTTTTGTCAAACTGAAGCAAATATTCCTTTTTATATAGCTCTGGTCCATTTTAGGAAAGTAGGATTTGTGTAGCTGTGCTGCTGACTCTCTGTCCCTGACAATCATATAGCCGGAATCAGGGGTCAAAGAGCAGAGGTCAGTGGTAGAATTACACAAACAGTCCATTTCTACAATTAACCTGCAACATGAAATGTTTTAAAAGCAAATAACTCCAGAAACCATTAATTGGTTTAGTTAACTCTTAACTGATGTCATAACGTAATTTAACTCTGTAATAGGCGTGGGAGATTACAGCTGTAAGATAATAAATAATAAGTGAATTGTTTATTATTTTTCAATTTTAGATTTCCTTTAATTGAGTCACTGGCTGCAAGTGAATTTTACTTCACATTCTCCCCCCCCCCCCAAAAATAACTCTCCTCCAGCTTTTTATCCTTTCAAGAAATGGTTGGTCTTTTGATGCTCGCAATGCTAAGCCAGCCAGGACTGTAAATTGGCTGCGTGGGAAATTCTGGGATAAGACTCTGGTCCTATCGCCGTGAAGCACCACTTGTCTGTGATCCTCCCTGTGTTCCATTTCAGCCTGTTTTCAAAATAAAACATAAAAATGTCCCTCTTGTACTGCGCCCCACGTCTTCTACCCAAAGATTGTGATGGGTGTCAGTTAATGCTTACGGATAAGTTTAGAATGAACGGAAAATGTTTTCACAGACCAGGAGGCACTTGCTGTACGCAACTTAATGGATTTAAGAGTTACAGGGCCCTGCTTTGTGTTCTCCAGCTCATTTTCACAAAGCCTTTCCAGATGGTTTGGCCCCGAATTGTTGCTTGGTGAAACCCTTTTTTTGAAAAGATATTTCACTATTCAGTGGCATCACTTCAGTGTGAATAACAAAGGCCTGAAAGAGGTTAGTTCACAAAACAGCACAAACTGCTGTTACTGAAATAATGTGGAAAAATGGCAGAAAATGCCAATGGAAATGAAGAGTAGAACAGCAGGAGAAAATAGTTTAATCACACACTTAGGGCCTTAGTCTTTTGTCAGCATGATCCTCCTGAAAACATTTCCACAATAGGTGTTAGACCGATTATTGCTGTCCTCAACCAGAATTACTGAAATCAACTTTCTTTAAGTTATTAAAAATAACTATAAATGGCTGGGGCTAGAATTTGGGTCACCCAGGGTCACAACTTACAGCCTGCCCTCACTGGTTCCTTTGGAGGCACATTAATCGGGTGCTGCTGCCTCATTCCTGGAAGAGTATCATGGAGCTAAGCAGGTTCCAGGCTGCCTCCCCACTCAGAATGGGGTTGAAGAGCATTCTGCTGTGTGCAACTAACCTTCCCTTCTTAAAAGCAGGATGCCCCACTTGAAGGGAAAGTGCACTGAATAATTTAAAAATGGAAAATGAAAGACCAGCGTAAAGAGGTTCCAGGGTCACGGATGCATTATTGCATGTTCCTGCTTATCCCTCTTCTCAATTCTCAGATTACACTCCTTCTTTCTAATTTGCTGCTTTTAAGCAGTTAAGAACTGCTACCTTTTCAGCCACAGGATCCCAAGAAGGAAAAAAAGAGATCACTAATGAAGAGGCCTCTTGGTCTCACATTCTTGCCACCACCAGCTCAAATGCCAACACCGTATGTACCTTGGAGGCAAGTAGAGTTTGTATCAGCTCGTGGTGAGTCACCAGACACAAGTGAACTGCAGCCTATCACCTATCCAGGTTAAAGGATAGTTCATTTGCCAGCTCACCAGAGGACAAGGTTGCTGGGGAGTTCTGTCACAGAGGACTGAAGATGGAGGCTGCATAGTTTTTTTTAAAAAATAATTTTTATTCAAATTTTGACATTTTCACAAAAAGAAAACAATAACAGAAACTTCTAAGAACACAAAAATAACAGAACCCCCCCCCCCCCCCGCCGTAAATACAAAAGAAAAACAATAAATTAACGCCCGTCATTGGCAAAAAACAGATATTCAACCCAAAATAAAAACAAAGAGACAAACCCCCCCCCCCCCGGGTTGCTGCTGCTGCTGACCTTTTGTTTTTACCGTTCTGTCGGGAGATCTAGGAATGGTTGCCAGCTCCTGAAAAACCCCTGCACTGACTCCCTTAGGGCAAACTTCACCCTCTCCAATTTAATAAACGCTGCCATATCGTTGACCCTGGCCTCTACGCTTGGGGGCCTCGCATCCTTCCACTGAAGAAGAATCCTCCGCCGGGCTACTAGGGACGCAAAGACCAGAACACCGGCCTCTTTCGCTTCCTGCACTCCCGGCTCCACTGCAACCCCAAATATTGCGAGTCCCCAGCCTGGATTGACCCTGGATCCTACCACCCTCGATACCGTCCTTGCTGGGCTCCCTGAGCACTTAATACACCTGTCCTCGGTCCCAAAACACCGGCTCATCCTTGTCCCGGTCATATGAGCCCTATGCAGTACCTTAAACTGTATGAGGCTAAGCCTCGCACATGAAGAGGAGGAGTTTACCCTTTCTAGGGCATCCGCCCACGTCCCCTCCTCAATCTCCTCACCCAGCTCCTCCTCCCATTTATCTTTCAGCTCCTCCACCGAGGCCTCGTCTACCTCCTGCATCACCTGGTACACTTCCGAGATCCTCCCCTCCCCAACCCATACCCCTGAGAGCACCCTGTCCTGGACCCCACGCGGCGGCAGCAGGGGGGACCCCGCAACCTGCCGCCTGACAATCGCCCTTACTTGCCTGTACCTAAAGGTATTCCCTGGGGGGAGCCTGAACTTCCCTTCCAGCTCACCCAGGCTCGCAAACTTCCCGTCTATGAACAGGTCCCCCAGCCTCCTGACACCTGCCCTGTGCCAACTCAGGAACCTGCCATCAATTCTCCCCGGAACAAACCGGTGGTTCCCCCGTATCGGGGACCCCATCGAGGCCCCCACCTCCCCCCTGTGACGCCTCCATTGCCCCCAAATCTTGAGGGTAGCTGCCACCACCGGGCTCGTGGTATACCTCGTCGGATGGAGCGGCAGCGGCGCCGTTGCAAGCGCTTCCAGGCTCGTACCCACACAGGATGCCATCTCCAGCCTCTTCCATGCCGCCCCCTCCCCGTCCATTACCCACTTGGAGGCTGCATAGTTGAGAGTACTGAATGGACATAGGCATCAGGATGCTGTGGATGTATTGGCTGGTCTGTCAGACAGCTTCTTCCCACTGTCAAGGAGCATTGAAAAGTTCAGCTCCAAGTTGTCGGAGGACATGGTGCAGAGCTTGTGCTTTCCGCAACCTCTGCTGTCCCCTATCATGTGGCCGATCCAGAGGCACTGCCATTGATGGCCCCCATACCTGTTGCAGTCATTTTTGGAACAGGTTTCCTCTTCCGTCCCGATGGCAAACTCGGAATTCACCACAACACTTCCAAACACACTCCCAAACACACTCCCAAGTTAATTCCAGACACAATCGCGAAGTTGGGTGCCTAGCCCATTAAACATTGCGAGTGCATCTTGCAGGTCAGTGGCTATTCTTTGTCTAATGATACGCAAATGTGATGTCTGGACCTGCTCTGTCTAAATTAGGTATCCTGGCCTTGTATCAACTGGTAGGGCTGTGTGATGCCTCCTTTTGAGGCTGACAACACCTCACAGACCACAGTGGAAGTGGCTAGTGGCACAGGGCATCCCAGCAAAAGACGATCGGTGCCTCACCTCTGATATCCATTACTTATATTTTGAAGGATACGCATTGTGTTGTCACAGTGTCACAGTTTTAATGCTTGGAACAGGATATTTTTCAACTTTGCCAGTGTCAGCCACAGCTTTGCAATCTTTTGCCAGTTCCAAAACTAGGCAGAGGGTTATGTTGGGACTGCAGTTTGTATTGACAGTGAAAATTAATTCTACACCTCAATAATTAATGCTTCCACATCATCAGTCATAGAAGAAACTGGAGAATGTTTTTTATTTAAAATGGGTGCTGAAACTGGACCCTTCATAGTGTAAAACAGCTTCATGGCAAATTATAGCAAGCTCTACACTTCATCCAATTGTCTGATCCAAAACAACATCAGATACAGTTTAAATGTGCTTATGATTCATTATGAGCTCATTTTGTACTACGGCTGAAGACTAATTTCACTCCCCATGGACTTTCAGGTAGATCCTATGATTTTTCCCCTGAGACAAAGTAGCTGACTCACCATGAGTGGGATCGAAACATCGTTGGCTTGCAGCATGCAATTGAAACATGGTCATGGACAGGAGAATTTATCCTCTAATGAATCCTATAAATTTCAGGGCAACCTTCAAATGGGCTGTCCAGTTTAAAACCACTCAAATTTTCACTGGTTCGGCGTAGCTCAGGTCTGATGCAAAGCAAAGCTCCTCTCAAATCGAAACATTACTGCTCGAAGGGGGTGGTGGAGCAAAGTTGCTTTTAATGCAAGTCATCTTTCTTACAATCAGCTTTGTTCTGTAGTAATTACTTTGCTGTTTGTTAGGAAGAAATTGTCATCATTCTCTTCTTTACTTGGGTGAATGTGAGGGCAATCCAATCCAGAAGAAAGCCAGGCAGTTGGGATAATAGTGTGCGGTCAGTGTTGTGAACATTCTGAATTGCCAAATGCATAGAAGCCCTGTTCTTCGATGCTCAGAGCTCTGGAACCTGGGCCAGGATTCTCCCCTACCCGGCGGGGCAGGGGTCCCGGCATGATGGAGTGGCGTGAACCACTCCGGCGTCGGGCCGCCCCAAAGGTACGGACGTCTCCCCACCTTTAGGGGCTAAGCCCTAACATTGAGGGGCTAGGCCCGCGCCGGAGTGGTTGGCGCTCCGCTGGCTGGCGGGAACGGTCTTTGGCGCCACGCCAGCCGGGGCCGAAGGGACTTCGCCAGCCGGCGGAAGTCCGCGCATGCGCCGGAGCGTCAGTGGCTGCTGACGTCATCCCTGCGCATGCGCAGGGGAGGGGGTCACTTCTGCCTCCGCCATCGTGAAGACCATGGTGAAGGAGGAAGGAAAAGAGTGCCTCCATGGCACAGGCCCGCCCGCCGATCGGTCGGCCCCGATCGCGGGCCAGGCCACCGTGGGGTGACCCCCCGGGGCCAGATCGCCCCGCGCCCCCCCAGGACCCCAGAGCCCGCTCGCGCCGCCTGGTCCCGCCAGTAAGGGAGGTGGTTTGATCCACGCTGGCGGGACCAGCGTGACAGCGGCAGGACTTTGGCCCATCGCGGGCCGGAGAATCGGCGGGGGGGGGGGGGGGGGGGGGTGCGACCGGTGCGGCGCGATTCCTGCCCCCGCCGAATCTCCGGTGCCGGAGACTTCGGGACACAGCGGGGGCGGGATTGACGCTGGCCCCCGCCGATTCTCCGACCCGGCGGGGGATCGGAGAATCCCGCCCGTTATTTGTTTTTGATGTTCATAAAAACCCAATGGTTTTGTGACCAGCATTGCAAATTGGAGAACAGCCCATTGACCACCTGAATGCCTTTGAGACAGTAAAACTCTTGTTTAAAAACATGGTTTTGTGCTGGTTACATTTGTACTGGCCAAAGAAATGTGAGATTACTACTCACTGATCTCAAGTGTTAAATTCTGAACTTCCCCACTCAGACTCAAGTTATACTAAGCACTTTACATTTCTGTATTGACAAAACTGCTTCTAAGCAACACAAGCTCTGCCTGTCAATTGAGACTTACAATTTGGACAATACATTGTGAACACAAATTGTGCTGTCGACTGTGAACAGCTGTGTTAACACGAGTAAATTCACTTTACCTGAGACCTTTGCAACCAGAGAGTTCCTTTATTTTATTAGTATTGACTGTATTTTAGTCAGAGTTTCTGAGCACACCCCCATCCATAATGTGACACCTCGTGCGTGTCCTCCCCCCTCCCCCCGTCCTCCCAGTGGTGTAGCATCCCATTCCAATGATGTCACACCTCGCTGCCAATGATGCCGTGGCCCTCCTGGCCCCGCCCACCCGCATCCCACAGAATGAAAAGATGTATGAGGAGAGACTGAGTAGACTGGGACTATACTCATTGGAATTTAGAAGAATGAGGGGGGGATCTTATTGAAACATAAAAAATTATATAGGGAATAGTTAAGATAGAAGCAGGGAGGTTGTTTCCACTGGCCGGTGAAACAAGAATTAGCCTCAAAATAAGGGGATCAGATTTAGGACTGAGTTGAGGAGGAACTTCTTCACCAAACGGTTGTGAATCTGTGGAATTCCCTGCCTAGTGAAGCAGTTGAGGCTATCTCGTTGAGTGTTTTTAAAGCAAAGATAGTGGGCGTAATTCTCCAACCCCCCGGGGGTCGGAGAATCACCCGGAGCTGGCGTGAATCTCGCCCCCGGCGTGGCCCGAATTCTCCGCCACCCGGGTCGGTTGGCAGGCCCCCCCCGCAGCGATTCTCCGGCCCGCAATGGGCCAAAGTCCCGCCGCTGACAGGCCAATCCTGCCGGCGGGAATTAAAGCACGTCTGGTGCCGGCGGGATTGGCGGCGCGGGCAGGCGCAGTGGTCCTGGCGCGGGGCGATCTGGCCCCGGGGGCTGCACCCATGGTGGCCTGGCCCGCGATCGGGGCCCACCGATCGGCAGGCGGGCCTGTGCCGTGGGGGCACGTTTTTTCTTCCACCCCGCCATAACCTTCACCATGGTGGCGGCGGAAGAGACCCCCTCCCCTGTGCATGTGCCGGTATGACGTCAGCAGCCGCTGACGCATCGGCGCATACGCGGACTTCTGCCGGCCGGCGAAGGCCTTTTGGCCCTAGCTGGTGGTGCGCCAAAGGCTGTTCGTGCCGGCCGGCGGAGCGGGAGCCACTCCGGCGCGGGCCTAGCCCCTAAAGGTGCGGAGAATTCCGCACCTTTGGGGAGGCCCGACGCCGGAGTGGTTCACGCCACTCCGTCCCGCCGGGACCCCCCGCCCTGCTGGGTAGGGGTGAATCCCGGCCATGGAACAGTAAAGGAATTAAGGCTTATGGTGAGTGGGGGGTAGGTAGAGCTGGGTCCACATAAAGATCAACCATGATCTTATTGAATGGCGGAGCAGGCTCGAGGGGCTAGATGGTCTACTCCTGCTTCTAGTTCTTACATTATTTTTATGTTCTTAAGCCACAAAAATACACAAATTGATCAATGCTTAACTGCTTTTTAACTTATTAAAAAAAGCCTGCAATTGCTGAATTGAAATCCAAGCCTACTGGTTCTCAATGATGGTAAAGATGGTCAACTATCATCTTGAGCCAAGCAAACATGGAAATGACCGATGAGCAATGACATGGAAAAATCAGCTGATGACATGATTATAGCACAGGCCAGTGCAGGACAGAATGGACCAATAAAGTCCAGTGCAGGAGCAAATACTCCAATCAAGTAGAGTTCAAGAGTCCAAGTACAATATTAGTGGTGTGGTTTTATCTTACAGGATTCATTCTTTGCCCTAGAAGAGACTTTCTGGAGGTCAATCTTGAGAGTTATCTGGGGTGGTAGTTAGAACTATCTGCACATGACCAGCAGCCATTATGCCATTATAGCAGACCAGCAAATGGTGGTTTATTTTGAAAAACAGAATTTAAACAAGTGAATATGCAAGTGGGACATATTTTAAAGATTTTCTTGCTTCATCACTTGTTGGCCTGGCAATTTAGACAGCTTTTTTTCTACACTTTTTCCACAAAATCATGTTACATCATCATAGGTAAAATCTTGTAAAGACACACTTTCAGTCGTCAATATTGCAGAACTTGTCAAATATTCCTGTCTCATTATACTTCACAAATAATCTTTCACTCTTTTCAATGCAGAAAATGAACATTCACTGGAAACATTTGTGACAGGTATTATAAAAAATATTTTCAGAATGGTTTCCACATTTGGAAAAGTTGCCTGCAAACCATCATGTACAGGTTGATAAAAATTAGCTGGTGATCTCGAAATAGAGAGCTTATGGTTATTGATAACATGAATGAATTGTTTCACTTAATCTTAAAAAGATTTGTGTCTATTCTCCCAGTAAAGTCTACGTAATTTCTTACTGCAATGGCTTTTAGCATTCTCATCCAAAAGTCTGCCCGAAAGCACACAAAATAAATCAACAGTTTTCTTCAGAGATTCACAACTACTCTGCAATTGCGCTATTATTGTGTCACAAATAACATTGATAGTTTTAATGATGATCTTCTCTTTCCCTTTTAAAGTGACTTCATTGTCTCAGATTCATTGCAAAAACACTTCCTGTTTCTTGTATGCTTTTCATCATCAGAGGGACCTGCAATGTCTGTTAATGTTAGTGCCTCTGGTTTCGCAGAGCTATAGTCATTCTGAACTTCCATGACAAAAGTCTGAACTGAGGCTAACAATTGAGCAGCATTCAGTAGAGTTGTATCATCATTTTGCAGTGATTTGTTGATGACATAGGTTCTTTGAAGTAAACTGTTCCACAAAACAGTAAAAGAGCAATATCGTACTATTCAAAGTTCTCTGCTATGGATTTTACTTCAGCTTTTCACATGGTTTTTCTAACTTTGATACAGAACCGTTGGCCATCGCGGGCACGACAATGACTCCAGTTGCCAACAGGCAGCGGTCTGTCCATTTGCCATTGATAGCAGTTCATGAGCCCAAACCAAGGCAGATGAACAGGCTGAGCTGCGTCCATTGCAGTTTAGAAGATTGGGAGGTGATCTAACTGAAACATTTAAGATCATGAGGGTACTTGACAGCATGGATGCTGAATGGGGTGTTTCCCCTGGTGGGAGAGACTAGATTTAGGGAACACCATTTAAAAATAAGGGACCTCCCATTTAAGATGGAGATGAGAAGATTTTTTTTCTCAGAGTTGTGAATCTTTGGAACTCGCTTCCTCAGAGAGCAATGGAGGCAGGGTCATCGAAGATTTTTCATTTAGATTCATGACTAACGAGGGTGTCAAGGAAGGAGTTATCGGGGGTCGGCAGGATTGTGGCATTGAGGCCGCAATCCAATCTTATTGAAAGGCAGAGCAGGCTCAAGGGGCCAAATGACCCACACCTCCTAACTGATATGCTTATATGATTTTAAAAATGACTGACATTTTGCTTGGCTAAATTTATGCCAAATATGTTTGTGAGCAGCAATGGAACTTTTTCAGGGTGCAATGCAACACCTGAAATTCAAGAATGCTGAAGCCCTTGACCATTATCTGCAGACTTGGGAACAAATACTTTGGGATATGTCGTGAGGTACAGAACATGGAGTAGATAATGTCCACATGTCGTGAGACTGCTTTAAGAATTTGAGTCTACTGAGCATCTCTGATCAGCCTGCTGTATCTTAACAAAATAAATACCATGGCTGTCCTCGTATCAGTGGGAGGTTAAACTTTAACTCACTGGTCTCATCATTTTCAATTTGTTTGTTTAATTAAAGCTGCATTGGTGAAACTATTGGGTTTTCATTGCTGTGTTTTAGTGCTTCCAACTTACAGCCAGATGGACGTATGTTACGGTTACACATGATAATAAGCAAATGTCAATTGAATTTTCTTTTATTGCATGGTGTTTATACCTTTATCTTCCATTTTGTCTTTTGAATATTTTCATACATAATACCTCCCATTTAACCATCAAAATCTGCAAAAGTAAACACTTAGAAATTTATCCTGCTTGCTTCGAATTTTATAGCCAACCTTTCTGTTTGCTGTTATGAATTCACAATTATTTTGGCAACCAAACAGGAGGTTAACTGTAGATTTACAACTACATTGTATGACTGTTATCTGTCCATCTACTGTGAAATGAATGCACTCTGTGTCTTAAATGTTGCGTAAAATCTGTTGCGCTGCTTTTGAAGAAGGAGTTTTTGTGAATGCACAACATAAATCCAGTAAGTAAAGGTTCTTACCAATATCTGTTTGCTGGCTAGGCTTCAGCAGCCTGGCCCAGATCTCCAGGAAAGGACAGACTTTCCCAAAGATATGGCTGAGTTAGAGCTCACCTATGTCATTAGGATTCAAAACCTGATTATAACCAAGGGAAAACCTGATTACAATCATTGGTAAGAAAACTGAAAATGTCCCCGAAAATTGCCCTAAATACCAATGCTTACTGTGGACACAGAACTGGAATCATGGTAGTGATTGTTAAGGTCCTGTTCGGTAGAAAATTGCTGTTGTAATTTCATTAAAGTTTTTCGTCGTTTAATTTATTTTCTAGGCTACTGACATTGGTATTGAATTTAAAAATTGATTTTAAATGAGTTTCAGCTTCTTCAGCATGACAACCAGTTGCTATGGGAACCTGGAAAAATAATTGAGTGCCTTTTAAAACTGCAATGCGATCATTTGCTTTCGTAGCTGAACTTGTTGTTCACTGCTGGAACTTAATGGAAGGAGATGAAAATAGCCTTTGGGATTCTTAATGTCAGATTTTAAAGTTGTATTGGAAAATTATTTTTTAGTAAGATTGGCTGCTCAGACTTGACCACAACAAATGCAACTTAGCAAAACTTGAGGCAATGCTGTCACTTTGCTAAATAAAATGTATTTTTGTGCCATGTTCCAAATTCTGCGATAGCCAATACTAACTCCAGAATTCAGTCCCAACTTTCTATAAGGTTGCCATATGCCAATCACAACCTTCAGCATACTGGGCAGAACTTAGGAAAGATACAATTTCCCAATAATAAATCAGTAAGAGACATGGTGGAAATGTTACAAACAGGACTGGTTGCTAAATGTTTCCCAATTTGTTGCTGCTGAACAGCCAACAAAACAGGAACGCAACCTGGACTTGGATTAAATAGTTTATTACATCAGAGACCTTTGTGGACCAAGAATTAGTACAGAGGGAGGCCACTGTGAACTAAAGTATTACCATAAAATCAATTGGAACAACAGCAGAGCGAATGGAAGCTGGGAACAATAACTGCGCAGTGAGTAGTCTCATGGATGTGATTAAATCCTTTTCTGCCTGAAGTTTCGGGCAGCTTTACACAGCAATGAGCCTGAAGTCTGACTCTGTATTCTGATTGGTCTCCCTGTGGACAGAGGGAATGTGTGAGAATGACAAAACTATTGAATGGTTTTAATCTTTCTTTCCGAGCTTTTGGTTTCCATGACAACACAATGCCCAGGGAGTGCTCAGGGGGAAAGAAAGGGGGCCATGAGATGATAATGATAAATTCAAATTTTCAGCCTTAATGAAAAAAAGCAGTCGAAGATTGGGCAAACAGAAATGTACCCATTGTGCGGCTGACTACACCGACAGAAAACCTAGAGACTGTAGAACTCAATGGCATTCACAGAAGGCCAAGATACATGTAATCATTATTTCAGAGGAAAAGCAATGATTCAAAAAGATTAAAATATATGTAGTTGTGTGTTTGATTACATGGACATTTCACGATGCTATACCCAGCGTCTAAAGGCTTGTGTTACCTAATTCACAAAGCAATTGCGTTAACACTTCTAGTTCTCAAGTCTTTGATATCAAGAGGAAGTATTTTTCTGCCAGCAAGCATAGCTCGCAACCATTTGAGTGATTTGCAGCCAGTTCTCTAATCTCATGGCTAAGGATGATTGGAAGAGGTTTGAAGTAACCATAAAATATGAAATATGTGTAATTAGTCATTAGAAATATGGCTTTTGACACGAAGAAAGATGTGGCAGCATATCTAAAGCCTGATGTTTCCAATTTAACTTAAATTCATTTAAATAGCGAAAATTTTGAGAATGGAAGGGATTAACTCTTTCCATGGTTATTGGCCTGAACGACCTCAGAGTGGCAATCTCTGGGGAATTGCCACTCTCGATAGATTTACCTTCACTTGGATTCCAAAGCCCCTGTACCGCCCAACCTTCCTCACTCAGGCTGGGTGAGACAGGAGTAGCGAAACATGCCCACGGCCGCATCGGCGTGGAGTAACTGGAGCCAGTTAGTTTCCGTAAAGGAGGTGTTTAAAGGGACAATTAATAGGCAAGTGGTTCAAACAACAGGACTGGGGTTGGAGAGATGGTTGTGTGTGGGAGTGGGAGGTGTCCTCTGTGAGACTGGGTCTGAGTTTTTTATATAGTTACTCGGGAGTTAGAAGCAATTTTATTCCTCTAACTGGTTCAGAGGAACTATGGGGGTCAGGGCCGGCTCAAGGCACCGGCAACTCGGGCTGTTGCCCGGGGCGCCATGTGCTCGGGGGCGCCAGACTCGGGTCCCGCGCATGCGCAGTTGGGCTGGCGCCAACCAGCGCATGCGCGGTGGCCGCATTCCCCGCGGTCCGTCCCCTCGGTCCGCTCGCCCGCTCGGTCCGCTCCCCCCCCCCCCGCCTCGGGTCCGCCCGCCCCGCCCCCCCCCCCCTCGGGCCCGCCCGCCCCGCCCCCCCCTCAGGTCCCCCCACCCCACCCCCCCCTCGGGTCCGCCCCCCCCGCCCCGCCCCCCCTCGGGTCCGCTCCCCCACCGGGTACAGATTTTAATCTGTAATATTTTTTCTCTCCCCTGTTTAGTATGTGATGCGGGCAGATGCTACAGAGCTCACTGCGTGGCTGCTGTTCTGAGACCTTAAGATCTGTGTTGGAATACAGCCATTTTATGAAGCAGTGGAGTGCCCATTGAGCAGTGGTAGTTCGTTAAGGCCTTGGGCAAAGCTTATGGGTTTAACAATATCGTCAGAAGCCCGAGACACAAACGTCTGACGCCCTGATGTAAAGTATTGCCACATTTACTGAAGACATTCGCTCACCAGTTCCCCACACACCCGCACCCCCCCCCCCCCCCCATGTGTGCGAGAATAAAGATAGAAGTAAGCCATTACATGTTTGTATAAGTGCTCTTCATCTGTGGATTTATTAACAAAAGTAAATAAACAGACTCCGCCGCGGTGCTGGGAAAATACTATTTTTGGACGTAGGGTTTTTCTTTCCTATTTTTACTAAATGGGAAAGTAAGTGAAGGGTTATTATTGTAAACTGGCAGATGTTTTTATGTCATAGACAGGAAGTCACCAACAGTCATGATGTTGTCAACAACCGCTTTCATTTCACTGCATCTTTAAAGTCGAGGGTGCTGCACAGAATGGTTATCAAACAAAATTTGACATCAAGTCACATGAGGCGCGGTTGGATCAGGTGACAGGAATCTTGGTCATTCATCAAAAAAGTAGACTAACGGAGTGTCGTAAAGGAGATTTGAGGAGAGCATTCCGGAGCTTCAAGTCCTGGACAACTGAAAGCGGGTTCGACGTTGAGAATGCGGAAAAGGTCGGAGGCCCTCTCGGCCCCGCCCCCCCTCTCGGCCCCGGCCCCCCCTCTCGGCCACGGCCACGCCCCCGCCCCCCCCCCCGGCCCCGGCCCCCCCCCCCCCCCCCGGCCCCGCCCCCCCCCCACCCCCACCCCCCCCGCCCCCCCCCCCCCCCCGCCCCCCCCCCCACCCCCCAGCCCCCCCCCCCCACCCCCCCCCCCACCCCCCCCCCCCCCCCCCCAAGGGCGCCGAAGCTCAGCTTGCCCGGGCGCCAGCAACCCTAGGGCCGGCGCTGATGGGGGTAAAATTGGCAGAACAATCAAAGTTGGCAATTTAAATTTCGTTCGGTCGGATGGTTCCCAGGCCAGCAGAGTTGTCCAGATAAAGATAGCACTTCTGGGCAATTGCTGGGTAAACCCTTACATGGGAGCATCCTAGAGGGATTCCCCAGCGCATTATTGGGATACCCCCCAAGCGTGAAGCTGGGGATCCAGGAAGTTATGACTATATTTTGGAGTTTCTTGCAATTTGTTACGCTACAGTTTTTGTATTGAAGCCACATTATTTTCATGTTGAGCACCTGCGAAGAAATGTAGTGTATTTGAAAGTTAAATGGTCAACTTGACAGCATCTCAAATTCCGGCAAACAGTGTGAGACCACATCAAGAATTAGTTTCGCAAAGCTCAAGTTTCACGCTGGCTGCAGTGTTGTTTTAACTGAGATGAAGCCATCTTGTCAAAGTTTAAGTCAGAGTATTTTTTATGAAGCTCGTGTACAGAACCTCACCACCAATTTCCAGTGCTCATGTTTTTAGGTCAATGAACATTAATAAATCAGGGGTGCTATGGTTGGGACACATGGATCTCTACATCCAATTTGCTGATCTGTGCTCCCAGCAAGTGGAAATTGCAGCTCCAGAAAGGCAGCTCAACATTAAAAGATATGACGTGAGCACTAAATTGCTCTCCAAGCTTTTAATGCTAATACTGTGCTTATTCTTATTATTGTTGTGGGTCTTAGATGTTCTTGATCTTGTCTTAAAGATATTGCTGGGGTAAAGACTACCTTTTGTTGAACATTATACCAACCACATGCAATACAGACTTAGCACAAGACTCTACATAGAACTATCTTTCTCCTTGCTCTGTTGTCATGTGCTCTTACGTCTCTGATAAGGTACGCTATATATTTACATATTTAATATTAATATTATACTATATTTCCCTCAATCTTCTGACCCTATTAAATACATTTACATTATCCTCCATCTCCCCCTAAAGTTTTTGCCTTCACCTCTGATTTACAAAGATAAATGTTGTGATGGTTTCACCAATCTCCCTGAGAGAGTGCTGAGCTCTCTTGGATGTTCCATCGGATTCAAGTTTTCCATTTTTTCCCTCCAACTTTATAGTGTAGTATGTGAATCATCAGAGATTATTGTTCAGGTCATCTTCCTGACTTTATAGTCCATCCAATTGATGATAATCTTGTAGGTATTGTCATAATATACACACAAGTATATGATGGTGCACAGACAGGCATTGATTGACACACGGGATGACCAATGAACACACAGAACACAGCAGCCAATCACCAGACAGGACACAACCACTATAAAGCCAGAGGGCACTAGTTTTCCCGCTCTCTTGGGTTGCAGCCTCTGAGACAGTCAGAGCCCATGAGCAACAACTAGAACATACACCATGTGGTACTAAGATAGTCTGGTCAGGTTAGCCTCAGGTCTCCAGTCATGTCAGCATAGTGTCAACCCACAGTTAAAGTATGTATGATAGTTAAGAGTTCAATAAAATAGAGTTGCATTTCTTTTAAGTGTTGTAAGCCTGTCCCTCTCACTGCTACAGTAAACACAGTCCTTGCAGACCCAGCTTACCCAATACATCAGGTATGAGTCGCCTTCTGCTTCTTCTCCCTATCCCAATAGTTATTTCTGATTTTCTCATCCTGCACTCTTTCTTTCAATTAAGTCACTAGTTTGCTTCAACTCATCTATTTTAGAGACCTGTATCATGTTTCTCTTAAGATTTTCCCAGTGAAAATACATATTGTTGCTTGGACCTTTCTCCATCATTCAACTTCTCATACTTGGAATCACCAATTTTTTTATTCATTCCAGGGATGTGGGCTTTGCTGGTCAGGCCAACTTTTATTTCCATCTGTTGGATTTATTAATTGTTTGGGGTCCTTCAAGAAATCAACTAAATACGTACTGGGATATAAAATGATTTTTAGAAATACTTGGTTTGCAAAAAATATAATCAAAGTATAATCAATGTTATAAAAATGAGTGAACTGTTAAACCCTTAAGGTCATGCCTGAAGATACTAATAATGTTATGAAGACTGTTCCATGTAACTTCTACCTGAAGAAACAATATATATGGATATGCCATTGTACTGAAGACACATTTAGCAAATTGCAACAATCCAGTAACATAGTAAGGCAAGTGATGAGCCATGAAGTAAAGGCTTTAACTGTGAGAAAACACATGGGAAACTACTGTGTCAGAGAAATATTAATTAATCTTAGGTAAGTGATTAATGTTTAAGTAACTAATCACCTGTTGAATGATTGACACCTTTCTGAACAAATCAGGGGTATCTCAGCTGAGAATTGGAACAAATGAGAAATGAGTAAGGGACTAAACTATAGGATTTCCTTAAGATTATGATCGTATGATTAATTTTTCAGAAGAATTCCTGAAGCATCTGATGAAATTACTTTGATTTTCAAAGTATTTTCTTCACATTTTCTTGTGTTCATATTTTGATGTTTTTCGCTATGTCTTGACAAGTTTATATATTATTTTGATCTAACTTTGATTCAGTTCTTATACAAGTGTATTAAGTGAATATTTAGCAATACAATTGTGTTTTGGACACCCCCAATTGACTGGATTGGTTACCTTATTTTGGGAGAAAAATAAGAGATTTTACACTATTCATAGTTGCCCTTGAGAAGATGCTGGTGAGCTACATTTGTGAACATCCTTGTAACGTAAATACACCCACAATGCTGTTAGGGAGGGAGTTCCAGGATCTTGACCCAGCTACAATGAAGGAATGGTGACATAATTCCAAGTCAGAATGGTCAGTGACTTGGCGGGAAACTTCCAAGTGATGGTGTTTCCATATGTCTGTTGCCCACATGTCTGGGATTTGTGAAGGGAAGGCAGTTGTCGGTGTATGTACACAGGCTGCGTATTGTTATTATGATGCCCTCGAAGGGGCGGGACGTAGAAATAGCAGTGGCAATAGATGCCGCATCCACCAGTGAATCGTGGTGGACTATTAAACAACTCATTGGAGGAGGAGGCTCCACAAATATCCCCATCCTCAATGATGGAGGAGCCCAGCACATATGTGCAAAAGACAAGGCTGATGCATTCCCAACAATCTTCAGCCAGAAGTCCCGAGTGGATGATCCATCTCTGTCTCCTCCGGAGGTCCCCAGAATCACAGTCTTCAGCCAATACAATTCACTTCATGTGATACACATACATAGATACATAGAAGATGAGTGCAGGAGGAGGCCTTTTGGCCCTTCCAGCCTGCTCGCCATTCATCACGATCATGGCTGATCATGCAACTCGATAGCCTAATCCTGCTTTCTCCCCATAGCCTTTGATTCCATTCTCCCCAAATGCTATATCCAGCCGCCTCATGAATATATTCAAAGAGACCTTATTTTGGGAGAAAAATAAGAGATCTTACACCATATAACATATCAAGATGATATATTCTTGATATATTCTGAAATATATCAAGAGACGGCTGAAGGCACTGGATACTGCAAAGGCTACGGGCCCTGATAATATTCCGGCAATACTGTAGTACTGAAGACTTGTGCTCCAGAACATGCCGCACCCCTAGCCAAGCTGTTCCATGACAGCAACAACACTGGCATCTACACAGCAATGTGGGAAATTGCCAAGGTGTGTCCTGTCCACAAGAAACAGGACAAACCCAACCCAGCCAATTACCACCCTATCAGACTACTCTCCATCATCAGCAAGGAGTCATCAACAGTGCTATTAAGTGGCACTTACTCGGCAATAACCTGCTCACGGATGCTCAATTTGGGTTCCGCCAGGGTCACTCAATACAGTGACTAGGAGGAGCCTCGGACCCAGAGGAACGCCTGCAGTAATGTCCTGGAGCAGAGATGAATGACCTACAACCACCATCTTCCTTTGTGCCAGGTATGACACTCCTCCTCCACTTCTGACCTCATTACAGCCTTGGTTCAAACATGGACAAAAGAGCTGAATGCCAGAGGTGACGTGAGAGTGACTGCCCTTGAGATCAAGGCAGCATTTGATCGAGTATGGAATCGAGGAGCCATAGCTAACTGAAGTCAATGGGAATCAGGCGGCAAACTCTCCGCTGGTTGGTATCATACCTGGCACAAAGGAAGATGGTTGTGGTGGTTGGTGGTCAATCATCTCTGCTCCAGGGCATCACTGCAGGTGTTCATCAGGGTAGTGTCCTCGGCACAACCATCTTCAGCTGCTTCATCAATTACCTGCCAAGCATCCTAAGGTCAGAAGTGGGGATGTTTATGGATGAGTGCTTAATGTTCAGCACCATTCGCGACTCCTCAGATAATGAAGCAGTCCAAGTCCAAATGCAGCAAGACCTGGACAATATCCAGGCTTGGGCTGACAAGAATTCGCGGCACACAAGTGCCAGGCAATGATAATATCCTACAAGAGATGATTTAGCCATCGCCCTTTGACATTCAAGGTAATTAACATTTTGAATCCCCCCAATCAACATCCTAGGGGTTACCATTTATCAGAAACTGAACTGGACTAGCCACATTAATATTGTGGCTACCAGGGCAGGTCAAAGGCTAGGAATTCTACGGCGAGTAACTCACCTCCTGACCTTTCTGATGATAGGGGGCACCTTGTATTGTTCATTACAGTTCCAAGCCATTCAAAAAGGACTCAGTGTATGTGGTGTTAGCTGATCTTAACCATGATAGCGAGATTGCTGAAACTGGCTTTAGCACTCTAGGTCAGGCCTCCTGACATCATTCATGAGTCCTACTGGAAAGGGTGGATATGTGGGCACCAGAATCAATGCCGTTATGGATGGATTTCCTCTCTAGGTTTATAAGTGAATGGCAACTTGACCCAAAGCCTGTCCACCATCTGCAAGGCGTAAATCAGGAGTGTAATGGAATACTCTCCACTTGCCTGGATGAGTGCAGCTCCAGTAACAGTCAAGAAGCTCAACACCATCCAGGACAAAGCAGCCCGCTTGATTGCTCCCCCTTCCACAAACATTCAAACCTCTACCACCGACGAACAGTGGCAGCCGAATGTACCATCTACACGATGCACAGCAGTAACTCACCAAGGTTCCTCAGACAACACCTTCCAAACCCATGACCACTACCATCTAGAAGGACAAGAGCAGCAGACAGCTGGGAACCCCACCACTTGGAGGTTCCTCTCCAAGTCACTCACCACCCTAACTATAAATATATCGCCATTCCTTCACTGTTGCTGGGACAAAAGCCTGGATCTCCTTCCCTAACAGCACAGTGGGTGTACCTACACCTCAAGGATTGCAGCGGTTCAAGAAGGCAACTCACCACCATCTTCTGAAGGGCAACTAGGAATGGGCAATAAATGCTGGCCTAACCAGCGACACCCTGATTCCGTAAATGAATTTTAAAATAACATTGCAAAATGCAAAAGAGTGGAACAGAAGATGAATCCACCTTGAAGCAGCCCACTTTCTGTTTTAAGGAGGTGGGTCAAGCGATGAGTGATCGAACTGTTAGTCAGAAAAATATTGGTCACTCAAATGTTATAATGAGGCTGTCCACCTGCCTTCATTTTAATGGTCATTCTATTTTTAATCACAGGTGGCTTTAGGAAATTCTGCAGAAATAAAGGAGGTTGCAGGGGCTCTGACCCAAATGTTTAATTCCTCTCTGGTCACAGGAGAGGTGCCAGAGGACTGGAAACAGCTAATGTGGTCCTATTTAAGAAAGGTTGTAGAAATAAGCCAGAGAACTACAGACTAGTGCAGTGTTTTTCAAACGTTTTTTCCGGGGACCCATTTTTACCAACCGGCCGACCTTCGCGACACATGCCAGCCGACATTCGCGACCCATGCCAGCCGACCTTCGCGACCCATGCCAGCCGACATTCGCGACCCATGCCAGCCGACCTTCGCGACCCATGCCAGCCGACCTTTGCGACCCATGCCAGACGACCTACGCGGCCCACGCCGGACGCCTTTCACGGCCCATGCCGGACGCCCTTCACGGCCCATGCCAGCCGACCTTTGTGGCTCACGCCGGCTGACCTTTGCGACCCACACCAGCCGACCTTCGCGGCTTGAGCCGGCTGACCTGCGCGACCCACCATTTTCTCTTACCTTGTTTGCTGCTGACAAAAATGGAGGAAATGGTTTTGTGTCCCCTTGGCCCTCGTACGTGCTCCTCCAATGGTACCTGTTGGATGACGGTGAAGCCTTCAGGTGTCGGAAAATATGGAGTCTCCATCTGTCCAAAGTTCTGAAATTTTTTCCTGTAACATTTTACCAAATAAAGCCCCCCCCCGAACTTGTAAAAAAAAATTAATAAAATAAAACAAGTAAACCCCCCCCCCCAAACTTGTAAAAAAATGGCTGCGACGGTTTAACAAAAAAGTGGTCGCACTGCGCATGCATGCCCGATCACCGGTTCGCATGCGCATAGATTTGCGCATGAGCACCGATGATCTGGCACGCATGCGCAGTACAGTCGCATTTTTTTTATATGTTTGTGGCCATTTTGAAGGCCGCTTGCAGCCAGCGTTATTAAAAGCTGGCTGCTGCGGCTGTTGCACGCGGATTTGCGCCATCATGAGCGCCGCGACGGATGGCTCTGCGACCTTCCCGACACCCGCCTGCGACCCACCCACGGGTCGCGCCCCCGAGTTTGACAAATCCTGGATTAGTGAGTCTCACGTCAGTGGTAGGGAAACTATTGGAGAAAATTCTGAAACACAGAATCTATCTCCACTTGGAGAGGCATGGTTTGAGCAGGAATAGTCAGCCAGGCTTTGTCAGAGGGGGCTCATGCCTAACGAGTTTGATTGAATATTTTGAGCATGTGACCAGGTGTGTAAATGAGGATAGTGCAGTTGATGCAGTTTATATGGGTTTCAGCAAAGTCTTTGACAAGGTCCCACATGGGAGGTGTATAAAAAGACAAATGCACATGGGATACAGGGTAACTTGATGAGGTGGATTCAAAATTGGTTTAGCTGTAGGAGACAGGGTGATGACAGATGGCTGGTTTAGTGACCGGAAGCCAGTGTCCAGTGGCGTACCACAGGGATCTGTGCTGGGTCCCCTATTGTTTGTCATTTATATAAACGACATAGATGATTATGTGGGGGGTGGAATCAGGAAGTTTGCAGGTGACAGAAAGATTGGCTGGGTGGTTAATAGTGAGGTTCAGTGCCTTGGGTTATAGGAAGAAATAGACGGGATGGTCAAATGGCAGAAAAGTGGCAGATCGAATTTAACCCTGAAAAGTGTGAGGTGAAACACTTTGGAAGGAGTAATTTGACAAGGAAGTATTCAATGAATGGCATGACACTAGAAAGTTCTGAGAAACAAAGGGCCTTAGAGTGTTTGTCCATAGATCTCGGACGGCAGATGGGCAGGTTAATAGGGTGGTGAGAAAGACATAAGGGACACTTGCCCTTATCAATCGAGGCACAGGTTACAAAAGCAGGGAGGTCATGTTGGAGCTGTTTAGAAGTTTACTGAGACCACATCTGGAGTAGTGTGTGCAATTCTGCTCGCCACATTATAGGCAGGATGTGATTGCACTGGAGGGGGTGCAGAGGTGATTCACCAGGATGTTGCCTGCGATGGAACATTTAAGTTATGAAGAAAGGTTGGATAGGATTGGGTTAGTTTTTTCTGGAGCAGAGAAAACTGAGGGACAACCTGATCAAGGTGTACAAGATTATGAGGGACATGGTCAAGGTGGATAGGGAACAGCTGTTCCCCTTAGTTGAAGGGTCAGTTACGAGGGGAGGTTTAAGGTGAGGGGTAGGAGGTTTAGGGGGGGATTTGAGGAAAAGCTGTTTTACCCAGAGTGTGGTGATGGTCTGGAATGGACTGTCTGGGAGGGTGGTAGACGCGGCTTGCCTCACATCCTTTAAAAGGTACCTGGGCAAGCACTTGGCACGTCATAATATTTAAGGTTATGATCCAAGTGCTGGCAAATGGGATTTGGTCGGCAGGTCAGATGTCTTTCATGCACCGGTGCAGATGCAATGGGCTGAAGGGCCTCTTCTGCACTGCATTATTCTGTGATTCGGTGAGGTGACGAGGGCTGAATCCACGAATAAGTGCTTTTACAACACTGCTTGTGGGCCTGGAGGGATAGGAGTTTTTCCACCATGTCCAATGATCTATCCAGCAAACCAGGCCTCTCCCGAGGATCTGTTTGTTCTCCCCCTGATCTTCAGACAACCTCTGACACCATCCATGATTGGGACCCTCTTAATTAGGGATGGCATGATGGCACAGTGGTTAGCACTGTTGCTGCACAGCACCAGAGACCTGGATTCAATTCCGGCTTCGGATGACTGTCTGTGTGGAGTTTGTACTTTCTCCCAGGTCTGCATGGGTGCACCATTTTCCTCCCATAGTCCAAAGGTTAGGCGGGTTGGCCATGCTAAATTTCCCCTTAGTGTCCAAAATGTTGGCGGCTATTAGGGTAGGATAAGGGCATGACTCTAGGTAGGGTGCTCTTTTCAAGGGTCTGTGCAGACTCAGTGGGCTGAATGGCCTCATTCTGCACTGTAGGAATTCTATGATGCCCATCTGGACCATTGTCTCAGGGCGTGATCTAACCAAAATGGGCAGCACGGTAGCATAGTGGTTAGCATCAATGCTTCACAGCTCCAGGGTCCCAGGTTCGGTTCCCGGCTGGGTCACTGTCTGTGCGGAGTCTGCACGTCCTCCCCGTGTGTGCGTGGGTTTCCTCCGGGTGCTCCGGTTTCCTCCCACAGTCCAAAGATGTGCGGGTTAGGTGGATTGGCCATGCTAAATTGCCCGTAGTGTCCTAAAAAGTAAGGTTAAGGGGGAGTTGTTGGGTTACGGGTATATGGTGGATATGTGAGTTTGAGTCGGGTGATCATTGCTCGGCACAACATCGAGGGCCGAAGGGCCTGTTCTGTGCTGTACTGTTCTAAATTCTAAAAAAATAGAAGTGAGTCCGTTCTGGGCAGGATTAAAATGGTAGTTTCTGGCACTTGTAGCCATCCTGGCACCAGGATGGTATTGGGGGCCCAGGTGGCACTGCCAGAGTATTAGGCTGGTCATGCTAAGGTGCCTGGGCAGCATCAGCCATGCCAAGGTGCCATCCGGCCCAGATACCAGCCTACCAGGGGTCTCCATCACTTAGGAAACGCCCCACAAGCGCCATTTCACCAGGTCCCCATTTGTGGGGACCAGTGCTGAACGGCACCTGGCTGGAGTCTCCTCAGCGAGGCCAGTAGATCCCGGGAGCTGGTCCAATCTGGCGAAAGCAAAGTTAAACTCACTTCATAGACGGGACCCTGATCACAACCTCTCGCGAGATCTCATGAGATTTCGCGAGGCATAATGACCGTTGGGAATTCCAGAAGAGGTGTCTCCTGGGATCTAGCAGCAGCGTCCCATTACAATTGAGGCGGGATGTGGCCGGTAAATTCAGCCCTCTATATAATTTTTTGAAGTAGTGTGATCAAAATGTTATGTTGTACTCTAGATTGTACAGATCAATGCTGAGACCAATGTGAGTTTAACATATTCTGACTTGTGAATCAATGTAACTCAAAACACATCCCAGTAATGACCACCTTACATTGACCTGATGCATTTAGAATATGATCAATAAACATGTCAAAACCTTTTCTTTTTGGCTCTTTCCAGTTAAGGCATTCATGTTGCACATAAGATCCCTCCTGTTACTTCCCTCTCAACTTCACTTATTGGTTTCCATGTTAGCTAATATTGTTGATGTTTCTCCCTCATTCCTCAGGTATATCGTCAGCCTTTAAATCTTTCACCAACAGCCCTTTAATAAAAAAAACAATCCTTATACCCTTCATCATGGAAAACTACTGTCTTATCTCCAACCTCCCCCATAGTCTTTGAGCATTTGAGTGGAAGACACAAATAAGATGCCAGTGACTGATGAAAATGAGGCTATGACAGCAGAGGACCTTGAGATGATTGTTATCACTAAGGAGGTAGTGATGGGCAAGGTAATGGGGCTAAAGGTAGACAAGTCTCTTGGCCCTAAAGGAAAGCATCCCAGAGTGCTAAAAGAGATGGCTAGGGAAATTGCAAATGCACTAGTGATAATTTAACAAAATTCACTAGACTCTGGGGTGGTCCCGGCGGATTGGAAATTAGCAAACATGACACCACTGTTTAAAAAAGGAGGTAGGCAGAAAGCGGGTAATTATAGGCCAGTTAGCTTAACTTCGATAGTAGGGAAGGTGCTGGAATCTATCATCAAGGAAGAAATAGCGAGGCATTGGGCAGACGCAGCATGGATTCCAGCATGGATTTAGTGGAATTTTTTGAGGGCATTACCAGTGCGGTAGATAACGCAGAGTCAATGGATGTGGTATATCTTTATTTCCAGAAAGCTTTTGACAAGGTGCCACACAAAAGATTGCTGCATAAGATAAAGATGCATGGCATTAAGGGTAAAGTAGTAGCACGGATAGAGGATTTGTTAATTAATAGAAAGCAAAGAGTGGGGATTAATGGGTGTTTCTCTGGTTGGCAATCAGTAGCTAATGGTGTCCCTCAGGGTTCAGTGTTGGGCCCACAATTGTTAACAATTTACAGAGATGATTTGGAGTTGGGGACCAAGGGCAATGTGTCTAAGTTTGCAGATGACACGAAGATGAGTGGAAAAGCAAAAAGTGCAGAGGATACCAGAAGTCTGCAGAGGGATTTGGATAGGTTAAGTGAATGGGCTAGGGTCTGGCAGATGGAATACAATGTTGACAAATGTGAGGTTATCCATTTTGGTAGGAATAATAGCAAACGGGATTATTATTTAAATAATAAAATATTAAAACATGCCGCTGTGCAGAGAGACCTGGGTGTGCTAGTGCATGGGTCGCAAAAAGTTGGTTTACAGGTGCAAAAGGTGATTAAGAAGGCAAATGGAATTTTGTCCTTCATTAGTGAAAATAGAACTAGGGGACATAGCCTCAAAATAAGGGGAAGTAGATTTAGGACTGAGTTTAAGAGGAACTTCTTCACGGGGCTGAATGGGCCGGTTAAGAGAACGAGGGTATTTTCTCATCTGAAGGGGCTGAAGGCGGACGTGGCTATGCTCCAGGAGACCCACTTGAAGGTGGCGGACCAGGTTCATCTGAGGAAGGGGTGGGTGGGGCAGGTTTTCCACTCAGGATTAGACGCAAAGAACCAGGGGGTGGCGGTTCTGGTGGGGAAGAGGGTGGCGTTCGAGGCGGCTGAGGTGGTGTCAGACAAGGAGGGCAGATATATTATGCTGAAGGGTAGGCTGCAGGGAGAGAAGGTGGTGCTGGTTAATGTATATGCCCCGAACTGGGATGATGCTGGCTTTATGAGGCGCATGTTGGGCCGCATTCCGGATCTGGAGGCAGGGGGCCTGATCATGGGGGGAGACTTTAACACAGTGCTAGATCCCCCACTGGACCGGTCCAGTTCAAGGACGGGTAGGAGACCGGCGGCGGCCAAGGTACTGAGGGGGTTTATGGACCAGATGGGAGGGGTGGACCTCTGGAGGTTTGGGAGGCCGAGGGCGCGCGAGTATTCCTTTTTCTCCCATGTCCATAGGGTTTACTCCCGAATAGATTTTTTCATCCTGAGCAGGGGATTGATCCCGAAGGTGCAGGATGCCGAGTATTCGGCCATAGCAATTTCAGACCATGCTCCGCACTGGGTCGATATGGAGATGGGGGAGGCACGGGACCAGTGCCCGCTGTGGCGCCTGGATGTGGGGATGCTGGCTGATGAGGTTTGTAGGAGGGTCCGGGGAAGTATTGAGGGGTATCTTGAGACCAACGACACGGGAGAGGTCCGGGTAGGGATGGTCTGGGAGGCTCTGAAAGCAGTGATCCGGGGTGAGCTGATTTCCATCCGGGCCCATAGGGAGAAGAGGGAGAGACTGGTTGGGGAGCTCCTGGATGTGGATAGGAGGTACGCGGAGGCGCCGGAGGAGGGGTTGCTGGGGGAACGGCGTAGTTTGCAGGCCAGGTTTGACTTGTTGACCACCAGAAAGGCGGAGGCATAGTGGAGGAGGGCGCAAGGTGCGGTATATGAGTATGGGGAGAAGGCGAGCAGGATGTTGGCGCATCAGCTCTGTAGGCGAGATGCGGCTAGGGAAATTGGTGGAGTGAAGGATAAGGGTGGGAATGTGGTGCAGTAGAGGGCAGCACGGTAGCATGGTGGTTAGCATAAATGCTTCACAGCTCCAGGGTCCCAGGTTCAGTTCCCGGCTGGGTCACTGTCTGTGCGGAGTCTGCACGTCCTCCCCGTGTGTGCTTGGTATTCCTCCGGGTGCTCCGGTTTCCTCCCACAGTCCAAAGATGTGCGGGTTAGGTGGATTGGCCATGCTAAATTGCCCGTAGTGTCCTAAAAAGTAAGGTTAAGGGGGGGGTTGGGTTGTTGGGTTACGGGTATAGGGTGGATACGTGGGTTTGAGTGGGGTGATCATTGCTCGGAACAACACCGAGTGCCGAAGGGCCTGTTTTGTGCTGTACTGTTCTATAAGGGGGCAGAGGTGAACGGGGTCTTTAGGGACTTCTACGAGGAACTGTACCGGTCGGAGCCACCAATGGAGGGGGGGGGCGGGGGGGATGCGGATCTGGTTGGCCCCCTGTTGGTGCGAGACTTCAATGAGGCATGGGAGGCGGAGGCTTTACCCCTGACGATGTCACGGGCGCTGATCTCTCTGATCCTGAAGCGGGATAAGGACCCCTTGCAGTGTGGATCATACAGGCCTATCTCGCTCCTCAATGTTGACGCTAAGTTGCTGCCGAAGATCCTGGCCACCAGGATAGAGGACTGTGTGCCAGGGGTGATACACGAGGATCAGACAGGATTTGTCAAGGGAAGGCAGCTCAACACGAATGTGCGGAGATTGTTAAATGTGATTATGATGCCGGCGGTGGAGGGGGAGGCGGAGATAGTGGTGGCGCTGGATGCAGAGTAGGCGTTTGATAGAGTTGAGTGGGGGTACCTGTGGGAGGTGCTGGAGCGGTTCAGATTCAGGGAGGGGTTCATCAAATGGGTGAGGTTACTTTATGAGGCCCCGATGGCGAGTGTAGTTACCAATGGAAGGAGATCGGAGTACTTCAGGCTCTACCGTGGGACCAGGCAGGGGTGCCCCCTGTCCCTCTTGCTTTTTGCACTGGCGATAGAACCTTTGGCTTTGGCGCTGAGGGAGTCATGGAGGTGGAGGGGCCTGGTGCGGGGTGGGGGAGAACATAGGGTATCGCTGTATGCGGACGACCTGCTGTTGTATGTGGCAGATCCAGAGGGGGGAATGCCGGGGGTGATGGAGCTGTTGGCTGAGTTTGGGAGCTTCTTGGGCTATAAGTTAAATCTAGGCAAGAGTGAGGTATTTGTAGTACACCCGGGTGATCAGGAGGAGGGAATTGGGAGGCTCCCGTTTAAGAGGGCAGTGAAGTGTTTCAGATACCTGGGGGTGCAGGTGGCCAGGAATTGGGGGACTTTCCATAAGCTTAATTTTACCAGGCTGGTGGAGCAGATGGAGGAGGAATTCAAAAGGTGGGACATGGTGTCGCTATCGCTGGCGGGTAGAGTGCAATCCGTCAAAATGACGGTTCTCCCGAGGTTCTTGTTCCTCTTTCAGTGTTTGCCCATCTTTATCCCTAGGGCCTTTTTTAGGAGGGTGACTAGCAGCATCATGAGCTTTGTTTGGGCGCATGGGAGCCCGAGGGTGAAGAGGGTCTTCTTGGAGCGGGGTAGAGATGGGGGGGGGGCTGCCGTTACCCAATCTCTTGGGGTATTATTGGGCGGCCAATGTGTCGATGGTGCGCAAGTGGGTGATGGGGGGGGGGGAGGGGGCAGCATGGAAACGGATGGAGAGGGCGTCCTGTGGAGATACAAGCCTGGGGCCCTGGTAACGGCGCCGTGGCCGCTCCCTCCTACGAGGTATACCACGAGTCCGGTGGTGGCGGCTACCCTCAAGATTTGGGGGCAGTGGAGGCGACATGGGGAGAAGTGGGGGGCTCGATGGAGGCTCCGTTAAGGGGGAACCATCGGTTCGTCCCTGGGAACATTGATGGGGGGTTCCAGGGTTGGCACAGAGCGGGCATCAGACAGCTGAGGGACCTGTTCATTGATGAGAGTTTGCGAGCCTGGGGTAGTTGGAGGAGAAATTTGGGCTTCCCCCGTGGAACATGTTCAGGTATCTGCAGGTAAAGGTGTTTGCTAGGCGGCAGGTGGAGGGATTCCCTTCGCTTCCCGCGAGGGGGGTGAATGACAGGGTGCTTTCGGGGGTCTGGGTCGGGGAGGGGAAGATATCTGATATCTACAAGGTATTGCAGGAGGTGGAGGAGGCGGCAGTAGAGGAGCTGAAAACTAAGTGGGAGGGGGAACTGGGGGAACAGATCGAAGATGGGACATGGGCTGATGCCCTGGAGAGGGTTAACTCTTCCTCCTCATGTGCGCGGCTTAGCCTCATCCAATTCAAGGTGCTGCACCGGGCCCACATGTCCAGGTCTAGGATGAGTAAGTTCTTTGGGGGCGAAGACAGGTGTGTCAGGTGTTCGGGGAATCCAGCGAACCATGCCCATATGTTCTGGGCATGCCCGGCACTGGAGGAGTTCTGGAAGGGGGTGGCGAGGACGGTGTCGAGGGTGGTAGGATCCAGGGTCAAGCCAGGCTGGGGACTCACGATTTATGGTGTTGGGGCGGAGCCAGGAGTGCAGGAGGCGAGAGAGGCCGGTGTGCTGGCCTTTGCGTCCCTAGTAGCCCGGCGGAGGATCTTGCTTCAATGGAAGGATGCGAGGCCCCCAAGCGTGGAGACCTGGATCAACGACATGGCGGGTTTTATTAAGCTAGAGAAGGTCAAATTCGCCCTGAGAGGATCGGTACAAGGGTTCTTTAGGCGGTGGCAACCTTTCCTCGACTTTCTGGCTCAACGATAGGGTACTGAGTCAGCAGCAGCAGCAACCCGGTGTGGGGGAGGGGGGGGGGGGGGACTTAACTATGTTTGCTTATTTAATTTTAATTTATTTTTAAGTTCTCTTGTTGTTTACTGGGTTGGGGGGGGGGGTGGGGGTGTGGGGGGGGGGGGTGTGATACATGCGTTGATACGGTCTTGGGGGTGTTACAGTTATTATGGTGTTTCATTGTTGCTTTTTATTGTTGTTGTTATATTTTCTGTAAAAAAATTCCAATAAAAATTATTTTTTTAAAAAGAGGAACTTCTTCACCCAAAGGAGTGTGAATCTATGGAATTCCTTGCCCAGTGAAGCAGTTGAGGCTCCTTCATTAAATGTTTTTAAGATAAAGATAATTTTTTGAAGAATAAAGGGATTAAGGGTTATGGTGTTCAGGCCGGAAAGTGAAGCTGAGTCTAAAAAGATCAGCCATGATCTCATTGAATGGCGGAGCAGGCTCGAGGGTGCCAGATGGCCTACACCTGCTCCTTGTTCTTATGTTCTTATATTGTCACCTCTCAAATCATTTCTACCTTACCCTGCAGTTCTATGTTAGAAATTAATCAAATTAGTTTTCAGACCATTTTTCAATTCTAAAATGGCTCTTACAAAGACTCAAATGACACCCTATGCGACTGTGACAAAGATAAACTAATCCCCATATCATTCTTCACCTGTCTGAAACCTATGACATGGTTGGACAGACTATCCAGTCCCAATGCCTCTCCATACTCATTGAACTGGTTGGGATTGCGGAATTGCCCTTGTGTGGCTCCATTCATATCTTACTATTCATTGCTAGATGGCTTTTCTTCCCTGTCTTGCAATTTTACTTTTGGTGTCCTCCAAGGAATCTATCCTTGATTCCCTCCTATTCTTCATTTGCATGCTGAAAATATTGCATCAGTTTAAAGATACGTGCACCTTTAACAAAGTGTATCCTAAACTGTTATCAATCACTACCCCTTCAACAGGATATGATTTATTAGTCCCTGACTTCTATTCAGTCCACAGCACCAGATGGTAGGAGTCAGACTTGTATATTTAGCCTCCCTGTTTACATTATTTGTATCTATTTTTATATTCAAGTAAAGAGCCCACATGATTGTTTTACCAGTACATGCTGTGTGATTGTTATGTTTACATTGAACAGAAGAACATTACATGGTGGCAGCATGATATTGAACATGTAACTGAAAAATAAGCAATTCTCAAGTTTCACACACAGTAATAGAAAAGAACTGTTGTGAAAATGAAACAACAATCAAGCACAAGATGAACTGTTGGAACTCACTGAACCTTCTCAGACCCATGACCACTGCCATCTAGAAGGACAAGGGAGCAGACATACGGGAACACCACCACCTGAACCTCCCCTCCAAGCCACCCACCATCCTGACTTGGAAATATATCACTGTTCCTTCACTGTCGCTGGGTCAAAATCCTGGAACTCTCTTGCAAGCAGCACTGTGGAGTACCTACACTAAAGCGATAGAAGAAGGCAGCTCAGCTTTTTCAATGGCAATTAGGGATGGACTATAAATGCTTACTAGCCAACGACACCCACATCCCAAGAATGAATTTTTTAAAAGTCGTACCATGTTTAGGTGATTCTATAGCCCTGTAGGAATCCTACACATCATACTCACATTGCCCAGTGTTCACCAGGTCCTGATAAGATTGTGAAAATGTGGGATAGCTTAATGAGTATAAGTCTACCTTCTGCTAAGTTTAAGCAGGAGCAGGAATTAAATTTCTGACTTGAGAAAATCTAATAATAGAACTCAAGATCAAGAGAGTCTCCGTTACTGCTGTTTACTGTCCTTACAGGAGGCCATGGGAAGTTAAAATACTACAGAAAATGCTGGGTAAAATAACTTATCCAGTAACAGCCCTAACAGCTGGAATAAATCTGCAAAAAAAAGCTTCTTTCACTGTTTAATTTTACTTTTGAAGTCTGTCTAAATCACTGTTTTGTGAGTGGAGCTTAGAGTTAACACGAGGAAAGTCAGAAAGCACTCATTAGAACTTCTATTTCAGTCAAGGAGTAATATATGACCACTAAGGCAGAGGCAATTCAAGGTACTGCAATTCAAACAGCCTGGTTAGCTGTCCTGTTTCAGATAAGATCCTAACAACCCTTCAAAAAGCCACAAGATGACCACAGAATTTCCAACGCCCAGTCAGAAGGGAGGGACCTCATATCGGAGTTTGCATTGTTCTGATAATTCTTCGAGCTGTATCTTTCTGGACCTCAATATTCCTAAACCAGAAAGCAATGATTGTGATGAACACAAGATGTTATGCCAAGATCATGTCCGACATTCTGAGCCACCTACCTAACCCATTAAAAACTGCAGACATCTCTAAAACTACAACTAGATCTTGTGCATGTTGAAATCGACGATGTTCTGCATGTTTTCCTTATGCATTTTTGCCAACCTAAATGCCAATTATTGCAGAAGGAAACATCCACTGGTCTTGTACTACAGCAACTATTGAAGATGGTTACATGGTGGATGGCCAACTTATTTCCAAGTTGTTCCAGAGGCTGAAAGGCCAATCTGCTCCGATAGAGATGAACTCAGAATATCTCAAGGAGTCATCTTTAAGGGAAAGCAAGTTATCATCCCATGGTCCATGCGATCTGATATCCTACAGGTTCATGACGTACCCACTGTCAGGAGTTGGACTCCACATTGAATCCCAGGGTAAGAAAGTTCTTATTGGGCAATATTGATTGATACTTAACACTTCATTTGTCAAGGCATGGCACAGTACAGAAATTCAGCCCATGGTGGTCTATCTTTCCCATGGATCAGGGGACTTCTGTGCTCCATGAACCTGGTCTCATGGCTCACTGTCCTTCGAGACATTAGCTTACCCAATTTAACTCTAACATGTATACAAACCCCTTGTAGCTTTAAGATTTCAACTCTCCAACTCACAACTTCCCAGTCTACTTTAACTGCTGAAGCTTCCAATCCATCTTAAGTACTGGAGCTACACACTTCACAGATCCCTGCTGAGTGTGCTGTCTTTATTTAAGCCTTATAAATCATACAAATGTGTGAGTGAGGTGAAATATAACCCCACTCCTCCATGGACGAGATTCACAACTGGCCTCTTCAGCATCCATGAGGATGATTTATTGTAACAGATTACTTCTCCAAATTTCCCATTATCTGTCACTTACTTGCCACATCCAGTGTAACCACAGCAGACCACCGCGGGACAGGGCATCTGGGGGATCGTTGAGCTTCCCCGGTCGGTGCATAATGTCGTACTTGTCGGTGGAGAGTTCGATCCTCCACCGTAGGATCTTATCATTTTTGATTTTGCCCCTTTGAGAGTTGTCAAACATAAAGGCAACCGATCTTTGGTCGGTGATGAGGGTGAACCTCCTACCTGCAAGGTAGTGCCTCCAGTGACGTATAGCCTCCACAATACGATCCGGGTCGGGGCCCAGGACTCCGTTCTCCACGACATAGCCGAGGATGGCTAGCCTGGTCGTGCGGAAAACGCATTTCTCCGTGTTATACATGAGGTTGAGGATCTGGGCCGTCTGGAGAAATCGATCGAGGTTAGCGTCGTGGTCCTGCTGGTCGTGGCCGCAGATGGTGACGTTATCCAGGTACGGAAACGTGGCCCGCAACCCGTACTGGTCCACCATTTGGACCATTGCTCGTTGGAACACCGAGACCCCATTAGTGACACCAAAGGGAACCCGGAGGAAGTGGAAGAGGCAGTCTTCCGGTCGGATTGGGAGCTGGTGGTATGCAGACTTCAGATCCACCGTGGAGAAGACTTTATAATGGGCGATCTGATTCATCATGTCTGCAATTCTGGGAAGGGGATACGTGTCAAGGAGCGTGAACCGATTAATGGTCTGGCTATAGTCCACTACCATTCGGGATTTTTCCCCGGTCTTGACGACCACCACCTGAGCTCTCCAGGGACTGTTACTGACCTCTATAATCCCCTCACGTAGGAGCCTATGGACCTCGGTTCTGATAAACACCCTGTCCTACAGGCTGTATCGCCTGCTGCGAGTGGCTACAGGTTTGCAGTCCGGCGTGAGATTGGCAAAGAGTGGAGGGGGGTCGATTTTTAGCGTAGCGAGGCTGCAGATAGTGAGTGGGGGCAAGGGCCCGCCGAAGCTGAGTGTGAGGCTTTTGAGGTTGCACTGGAAATCGAGTCCCAGTAGGAGTGGGGTGCAGAGTTCAGGGAGCACGTACAGCTGGAAGTTTGAGTAGCTGGCGCCCTGAATCGTTAGGGTCGTGACGGTGCGCCCTTGGAGGCCAACAGAGTGGGAGCCCGAAGCGAGGGAGATAGTTTGCCGTGCAGGGAAAATAGGGAGCGAACAGCGTCTTACCAGTTCTGGGTGTACGAAGCTCTCGGTGCTCCCGGAGTCGAAGAGGCACGGTGTCCTGTACCCGTTGATTTGAACCGTCATCATTGAATTTCGGAGGTGTTTTGGATGCGACTGATCCAGTGTCACTGCGCTGAGTTGCGGGTAATCGTTGGCTCGATCAGTGTGCTGGAGTGGCCCCGTGATGACTGCCCTCTGAATTCGTATTCTTCTAGACAAATTTCTGAGTTGGAAGAAGATGGCCGCCCCCGTGGATCGCACGTGGCAGGCGGCGAGGAAGATGGCGGCCCCCATGAGTCGCACGTGGCCGGCCGCATGGAGGGGGGTTGCCAAGATGGCGGCCCCCATGAGTCGCACGTGCCATTTGGGGGCGGAGTTAGAGTACAGGCCACAGCATTTCGGGGCCTGCGGGCCTGTGGATTCTGGAAACGAGTGCTCAGGGCTGCGGGGGAGTTAGGAGAGGAGGCCTGCTTTGCCAGGCAGACCCGGGCATAGTGTCCTTTGCGACCGCAGGTGCTGCAGGTCGCGTTACGGGCCGGGCAGTGCTGCCTTGGGTGCTGTGGCTGTCCGCAAAAATGGCACACTGGGGCTGCGTGATGGCTGGGTGGCCGTGCGGCGCAGGCCTGGGGCAGTCGCTGGTTGGGGGCCCAGGATGGGGTCGCTTGGTCCACGGGGAACAAGGTGAGGCTGCGGAATGAGACCTCCATAGTGGTAGCTAGTTCAACTGTGTCCTCTAAGTTCTGGGCACTTTTTTCTAGCAACCGCTGGCGCACATAATTCGATCTGAGGCCTGCCACGTACACATCTCTGACGGCAAGTTCCATGTGCTGTTCGGCTGATACAGCCTGGTAATTACAGTCCCGAGCTAAAGTCTTTAACTCCCGCAGGAATTCTTCCAACGACTCCGCGGGGCGCTGGCGGCGGGTCGTAAAAATATGGCCCGCATAGACCTCGTTGATGGGCCTCACGTACATTCGATCTAGCATGGCTAGGGCCCCCGTATACGAGTTGGTACTATTGAGTTGAGAAGATATATGGTGGCTCACCCTGGCTATAGTCCACTACCATTCGGAATTTCTGCTCCTCTGTAGTTTCAGCAGTGCTTGATTCAGCCAGGTAGGCCTTGAAACACCTGAGCCAGTGCTGAAAGATTTCTCTTGCCTCTGCAACCTACGGGTCGAGTTCTCGTCGGTCAGGTTTGAGGGCTGATTCCATAGTTGTTTTGTCGATTTCTTCTTGTTTCCTAAGACTATTAAATTGATGTGACCATCAATTCACACGACACATGGTTGGAAGTGAACAGTGGTTTTAATAGTCTTACAACAGAGCCTGCCTGCGGCGAGATGAACTGGCAGGCAGGCTCACGACTGCCAAGCTTTATACTTCCGGTTAGTGGGAGGAGCCATGGGCGGAGCCATGGGTGGAGCCAAGGGTGGAGCCCAGTACAAACTCCTCATCTCCCCCTATGGGCTGAGCCGCGCAACTGCTCGTATACCGAGCGGCGGGGGTGGTGTAGAAATATATACAGTAGTGAAAATTATGTACAGTGTTTTATTAGAAAAAAAGAGGGAAAAAAATGTCTTTTGAAAGTCCGGTGCCAGTTAGAGATTCAACTGGTCTGGTGCCTTGACGTTCCGCTGGGAGCGCTGTAACGGTGGCGGCGATGTCGATGCTGGCGACGTTGGTGCCGGCCTGATGTTGGGTGACTCCGTGAGCGTGCCAAAATCCTCTTCACCCTCTTGCATGGGCAGGGGAAGGAGGGATGGTCCTGGTGAGGTTAATGTTGGAAGCGCGGGGGGAGGGGAGGATGGTGCTTGGCCAGGGAAGTGTGTATGGGTGGAACTTGCTGGTCCCAGGTCCCTGAGGGACACAGTATCTTGGCGGCCATCGGGATACGCCACATAGGCATACTGGGGGTTGGTATGCAGCAAGTGCACCCTATCTACCAACGGGTCCGCCTTGTGGAGTCGGTCGTGCCTACGGAGCAGGACCGGTCCTGGAGCTGCGAGCCAAGTGGAGAGCGATACCCCGGATGTGGACTTCCTGGGGAAGGCAAAAAGACATTCATGGGGTGTGTTATTCGTAGCGGTGCACAGTAGTGACCGGATGGAGTGGAGTGCATCACGGAGGACCTCCTGCCAGCGAGAGGCTGAGAGGTTGCTGGACCGTAGGGCCAGCTGGACGGCCCTCCATACCGTCCCGTTCTCCTCTCTACCTGCCCGTTTCCCCGGGGGTTGTAGCTGGTCGTCATGCTGGAGGTGATACCCCTGCTGAGCAGGAATTGACGCAGCTCATCGCTCATGAACGAGAATCCCTTGTCACTGTGGATGTAGGCGGGGAAACCGAACAGAGTGAAGATTGTGTTGAGGGCCTTGATGACGGTGGAAGACGTGATTTCAGGGCATGGGATGGCGAAGGGGAACCTGGAGAATTCATCGATCACACTGAGAATATACGTGTTCCGGTCGATGGAGGGGAGGGGCCCTTTGAAATCCACGCTGAGGCGTTCAAAGGGGTGGGAGGCCTTCTCCAGGCACGCACGGTCCGGCAGGTAGAAGTGCAAGTGCTGCACTCCGCGCAGACCTGGCAGTCCCTGGTGACAGTCCATACTTCCTCAACGGAGTAGGGCAGATTGCGAGCCTTGACACGATGGTACAACCGTGTGACCCACGGGTGACAAAGGCTGTCGTGTAGGGTCCGGAGTCGGTCTACTTGTGCACTGTCACATATAACTCGGGATAAGGCGTCTGGGGGCTCGTTGAGTTTGCCGGGGGCGATTCAGAATCTCGTAATTATAGGTGGAGAGCTCGATTCTTCACCGCAAGATTTTATCATTCATGATCTTGCCCAGCTGCGTGTTGTTGAACATGAAGGTTACTGACCGTTGGTCATTGAGGAGAGTGAATCTCCTGCTGGCCAGGTAATGCCTCCAATGCCACACAGCTTCAACGACAGCTTGGGCCTCCTTTTCGACGGACGAGTGCCGAATTTCTGAGGCATGAAGGGTGCGGGAAAAGAATGCCACATGTCTGCCTGCCTGTTTGAGGGTGGCGGCAAGTGCGACGTCTGATGCGTTGCTTTCTACTTGGAAGGGCAGTGTCTCGTCTACTGCATGCGTCCCGGCCTTGGCTATGTGTGCTCTGATACGGGTGAAGGCCTGTTGCGCCTCGGCCGTAAGGGGAAAATGGGTGGACTGAATGTGTGGGCGGGCCTTGTCCGCGTAGTTTGGGACCCAATAAGCGTATTATGAAAATAACCCCAGGCAGCGTTTGAGGGCCTTGGGGCAGTAGGGAAGGGGGAGCTCCATGAGGGGGCGCATGTGGTCGGAATCGGGCCCCAGAACTCCATTCTGGGCCACATAGCTGAGGATGGCTAATGCTGAACACACATTTCTCCTGATTGTAGGTGAGGTTGAGGAGAGTGCATGTGCGGAGGAATTTAGCAAGGTTGGCATCATGGTCCTGCTGGTCACGGCCGCAGATGGTGACGTTGTCTAGGAAGTTGTGATATGTGGTACATTTACTTTTAAGGGAGGGTAGCTTAAACTGCTGTCAATAATTACCTCCTTGACAGGATGTGATGTATTAGTCCCATGACTTGTATTCAGTCCACAGTAGAAGACCCCCTTTATGAAAACTGAAGAGTCCATGTTCTGATATAATATTCTGATTGTCTGTAATAGTTTTATTCAACTTAGTCTGAATGTCGGATCAGTGAAGAATATGTTGGGTCCAGCAGTTTCCCTCTAATTTCCGCAAAGTTTCACAAAAATATTATGAGTCGAGCTCAAAGGGTGGCATTCTCCCCTACCCGGCGGGGCGGGGGGTTCCAGTGGGAAGGAGTGGCGTGAACCACTCCGGCATCAGGCCACCCCAATGTTGTGGAATCCTCCGCGCCTTCAGGGGCTAGGCCCGCCCCGGAGTGGTTTGCGTCCTGCCGGCTGGTGGGAAAGGGGCTTGGCGCCATGCCAACCGGCGCCGAAGGGCCTCCGCCGGCCGGTGCGAGTTGGCACATGCGCGGGAGCGCCAGCGTGTGCTGGCATCAACCCCGCGCATGCGAAGAGGGCGTTGCTTCCGCACCGGGAATGGCGGACCGGTACAGCCTCCGGTGCGGAAGGATAGAGTGACTCGGATCGGTGGGCCCTGATCGCGGGCCAGGCCACCGTGGGGGGCATCTCCCAGGGCCAGACCTCCCCGCGCCCCCCCAAGAACCCCGAAGGCCGCCCGTGCCACCAGGTCCTGCCGGTAAGGGACCTACTCCAATTTACGCCGACAGGACTGGCAAAAAACGGGTGGGACTTCGGCCCATCGCGGGCCTGAGAATTCGGGCAGCCCGGGGCCCATTGAGTCGCGCCAGTCCCCGCCATTCTCTGAGGCGGGCGGTGCGACTCACTCTTTGGGAGGTGGGAGAATTTGGAGGACGTCGGGGGCGGGTTTCACGCCGACCCCCGGCGATTCTCCGGCCCGGCGGGGGGTCAGAGAATCCCGCCCAAAGTCTTAGGGATTCCAGGGATGGTTTGAGTATGGATAAGAATTTGGTTGATGGTTAGAAAGATATACAGAGGAGACAGTATTTTATGGAAAGTCTCGGGCACCGTTGCTGGGAATACCTCCATATCCAATTTATATCAGTGATCTGGAATCAGAAACCAACGGCCAATTTATAAAATTTGCAGGAAATAACAAATGCGGAGGGAGCATTGGAAGAGGAGGCAACTAAAAAATTATTTGGCAAGTGTTAAAGTCGGCAGTTGGATGACAGATGCAATTCAAATATATCAAGTACAGCACATCGGGTGGAAAAATAGGTGACACTCATGCTTTTTGTTGAAATAGCTGAGGATAAACTTGAAAGAGACCTAGGAGTTTTCATAGACGTTTTGGTTATGAAGAGTATTCTTTTCTGTAATTCACCCCATCCCAACCCACCACCAAACCAAAGTTAGTCCAGATCATGATCGAGAATCTTCGGGCAATGAACTCCCTCTGATGCCCTTCTAAGGTTTCTCACTGCTGTATTACCCCTTAGCAGCTGCTCTCTTGATCAGTTACCATCTCTGATGAATCTCAACCCAAGAGAATGTGTTGACACTGGGGAGAAGGTGCAGGCAGGAATTAACAGAAACTCTGCCCTGCTAAAACCTGACCTTCAAAGATGACAATCTCGGTCGGTAAATCCAAAAATTGCGCAGCAGCAATCAACAAAGCCATTAAAATAACGAATTGCAAATGCAAATTAGATTCCAAGATGCAGGAAATCACAATCCAACAATATGCTGTTCAACTTAGACCAAACCTTAGGGAATTTGAATAACTAGGCAGAGCAAAAAAGCAGGCCACTTGTTCCTCGAACTGGAGAGGGGAGGGGGCTGGACCCAATCCTTTTTAAGGAAGTCACTTTGTCAACATGCCCCGGCAATCTATGTGCCCCAAAATGAACATCCAGCTGCAGCTCATCATTCTAGACCAGTACAAAATCAGGAAGCTGAACTGCCCAACAAGAAAATAAATACATTGATGAGGGCAGGGGAGGGGAGAAGGTGGATGGCATACATGGATACATGGACGATATGGGCATGGGGGGGGGGGGGGGGGGGGGGGGGGGGAGGATGTGGATGGGATAAACTAGAGAAAGCTGCCCACATTAATTTTGTGGAGCCAGGAATGGCGGCCCTCTCATCCTGGCCCAACAATTTAAGGCATAGCTTTTTGAGACCTCGCTCAAATGGTGAAGTGTTCAATAGGTCCTCGAAATTAAATTGGGGTCCTCTCAAGGTTAAGACTCTGTGGTAGTATGACTAGAGGTACTCCGGTACCTGGGAGTGCTGAGCCACCATTGGTGGAGAAGGCTCGCTGCTCATTGGCCCAATGGTTTGTAACCCATTGGTCAGAATGTAAGGTAGCTCCGCCCATTGAGGCGGGGTATAAGAACCCGAGTTTCCCCTGCAGCTGCCTTTTCTGTACTTGAGCTGCTGGGGAAACATCTTGTCGATTAAAGCCTTCAATTCGGACTACATCCTCGTTTCTGTGGTCGTTGATAGTGCATCAGACACTGATCTGCATAAATACTGAGACCCCAGCATTGATGGTGTTGTCAGGCCTGCCTGGTAGAAGGCCCAATTTAAAATTGCAGTGAAGTGTGAATGTGGGGTGTGAATGTGGGGTGTAAGTCGACCACCTTGATTTTAACTCTGCTACCATTACCTTTCCACCAAATGGAGGGGGTGAATATTGCTCCTTGTGTTAGCCATGGCTCAGGTGGGAGTACGCTCACCTCTTGAATCAGGATGTTGTGGGTTCCAGTCACACTCCAGGAGCGGAGCACAAAAATCAAGCCAACATTCCAGTGCAGTGCCGTGGGAATGTTGCTCAGGTGCCTTTCAGATGATATGTTGAATCAAGTCCTGTCTCCCCTCTTAGGCAGATGTAAAATATCCTCTGGCATTCCTTTAAAGAAGAGCAGCAGAGCCATCTCCAATACTCATAATGAAGCTCGCACTGCACTTGGATAACAAAATTAGGCTTATTACAACGGAATGAAATCATGCTTGATGGGTGACTTTTCCTGTTTGACATAAGTTTCAGGAATTTTGCCACATGTTTATCACTGTGATTATTTTGTTAAAGAAGCCCTTATAGCAATTTGTACATGCGAGTTGCTGAGACTCATTGGGCCTGATGGAGGGTGTGGTATAGGTAGAAACAGCTGAAGAACCCAGGACATGGAGGTCCTACCACTACCAAACACAATAACAGGGCCTTTTTCTGTTGTAGTTTAAACATTTGGCAGCCAGCCAAATTGGCATCCATGCTGGTGGCTGGGTGGGGTGGGGGAATTCAGTGGTAGAAGGCCACAGCTGGGGGAGACTTTGGGAGGGTGGCGAAAAGATGACACAATAAAGGAGGTGGAGGGGGCAGAGAGGCCACTACCATGAACGGAGAGGAAATAAGTTGTTGGTTAGGAGGGCGAGGGAAGGAAACTAGAGATTATAGTTGGGGATAACCAAAGCATTCTGCTTTAAAATTGAATGTTTCCCAGGGCCAATTTTAAATAGGGTTTCCATTGTACTGTTGGAGCCTGATATATATATATATATATATATATATATATATATGATAATGAGCTGTTCTCTATGGAGGCTCACTTGGATGGCTCAAATCCATCAATGTAAAGTAGGATTTTGAGCCCATGCACAGCATGTTGGGGATGTGGTCTCCATGTTTAAGTTGATCACTTTGTCCCCCAACCCTTCCCCTCTCATCACAGGAAATGGAGGAGTTAAGAATGAGGCAATTGTCTTTTCTAGATTGGAATTGTTTGATAGCTTTGGGACCCACGCCTTCAATGGTATGCAACTATTAGCCCAGTAGGTTCAAAGTTTAAATGGCTTGTGGCATGAATCCTAAGATTTCTGCCATTGCATTGTTTTTTATTGAGATTTGGTATATCCAAAATATATTATGATCGCACTTCCTGCTTGCATAAATTGATTTCTGATTGTTATCTTTGTCATATTTCGTGTCAATTTTTCACATGTTTATTTTTACACATTCAAAAAGGCTTTGCCTATGGAAACTGCTGTGTTTGAAACTCCAGATATCAGCTATCTATGAATCACTCAGAATGCTTTCTGGAATTATTTTTCAATGTCATTTGTTTCTCAATTACTGTCCAAAACATTCCTTAAAACTAAAGATACAAACAATTATTAATTTCATAGTAAAATGGTTGAATATATCCATGGGCAAGTGTTTTTGCATCATTTACTGTTTTAATCAGTTTACTGAAAATCTTAGGCTTGAATCTAATATTTGTGCCTAAAATAAGCTAAATTTTGTTCTGCAGTTTTAATAAACTCAGTATAGCTAAATTTCCTAGTATGAGTCAGTACTGTTCAGTCACCTGTGCTAATGAACAATTCCATGTAGAATCTAGCGTATTGTATTAGCTTTACTTTGAACTATTTTGTAACCAATGGGAGACATTATAAAAACTTTATTGAGGTAGAAGAATTTATATTGAATGTTTTTAACAAAATGCAAAGCATAGAGATTTTGGGCGCTATTCTCCGTTGGCTAATGCCGGAATCGGGAAACACGATTGGGCGAAGAATTGGTTTTGACGCCAAAATTGTGGGGGGCCGTGGTTTCATGCCAAATCGCAATTCTCCAGTTCCACGACAGGGACGTCTATCCGTTGCACTCCGCACGTACAGCAAACACTCTTGGCATATCATTAGCGGACCCGACCCAGTGTTCTCCAGTCCCTCCGCTATCCTCCGCCTCCACCGGGGCGAATTCCCGATGGTGAGGTTCACTTGTGCTTTTAAAAATCATGAAACAGACACCGTGGCTGCTGAGGGAGACAGCGGGGTACAGAAAGTGTCTAATATCGCCGTAGTTTGCTGACAATCCGTGTTGCCTGGGATGAGGTGGCGGCAGCTATCATCTCAGGGAGTGTGACCAGGAGAACTGGTCTCCAGTGCTGTAAGAAGGTCAATGGTGTACACCGGGCAGTACGAGTGAGCAGACACCAACGCACCCCACCAGCCCCCTGCAAGGGAGCATCAACCCCCGAACCCCCCATGCGACCCCGACCCTCCAGCCAACCCCTCTCCCTTGAACCCTCCAGCCACCCCCTCTCCCTTGAACCCTCACTCCAATCCTCTCTTCACATAACCCTCCAACCACTATCTACTACGCTAACAATCTCCCCTCTGTGTCTCCTTAGGAAAAGCTATCCCATAATCGTCGGGATGGGGGCCCAGACTGGCAGAGGTTTGCAGGACTTAAGAATCCTCACCTCCTTCGTGCAGCATATCGGGATTGTCAAGGGCAGGGTGGTCACCAACGCGGAGGCTAGCGGATGCCGCAGAGGTGAGGAACCACCTGCTCCACCTGGAGGACCTGTCAAACGTGAGTATTGATTGCCTTACTGACTGACCCATCCCTCCCACTGACCACATGTCCATTCTCCTGCGTGCCGTGCAGCCGACAGTGCTGGCCCATCCCGGGCATCACCCGGGATGAGAGCTCCGTGGATGCAGCTGTTATGGTCACGGCACAGCTGTTATCCTCACCCTCCATCAGCGCAGATACACACACCTTGGGGGGGTAAATGTTAGTGAACAGGCTTCTGGAACACAATCTGATGAGCACCACACCTCTGATGATGTAGATCAGGTGGAGGCAGGAACCCCCAGGTGGGACAGCTTTCGGAGGGCTGCTAGATCCCAGGACCCATCTGTGTCCCAGCCTGATGATGAGCCTGTGGGACAGAGGTACCCAGAGTTGATGGAGACGATAGGGAGCAGCTGGAATCTTCAGGAAGAGATGCCAGTGCCACTCCAGCAGATCCACAGCCGATTGGAGGAGTCCCAGGGGTTATGGGTGCAGGAGATGCCAGCGGCAATGCCTGGCGCTGAGGCCAACACTGCTACAGTGTGGACCGCAGTGGAAAACCTGGTGCACGACGTAGGCACATGAGTGAAGGTGTCCAAGGTGTTGCACAGTTGGTGTCGGCCATGGCGGAGGGTCTTGGCAGAATGACCGCCTCACTGGCAGATGTGACCCAGTACCGCGCTGACCTTGGTGCGGACCATGGGGATCCACCAGGGCTGGCAGAGCCAGATGATGCAGGGACAGCCAACCAACTGCCCCTCTGTCCCAAGGTGAGCCTCAGGGCCCTATGGGCACTGAACGGGTAGAGGGGTGCTGGGTGCCAGCCCGGACCCGTCCCATAGAGAGGTGACGCTGCCACCAGCGCCCCCGAGTTCCACCTCTCTGAACAGGCTGAGTCTCAAAGTCAGCACACGGGAAAGGGCGACATGGCTGAGCATGTGCCACCGACAAGTGAGCAGGGAATCTCCGGGCCTCAAGAGCCCCTAGAGGATGTCCGCCAGGGGCATTGAAGGCCACGGACGAGGGAAGCAGCTGGTTGCCTCCACCTCAGATGTGCATTCTGGTGAAATACCTAGACGTAGCGGTAGAGCTAGGAGAGCCAAACGTATTGAGGATCACTTAAGCCCACTTTCCATATAATTAACGGGAGCCATCCATATCCAACGGCCTCCTGTCATTCAGTGGCCCAGCAGGTGCTCATGCTGGCGCCGATTAGTACTCATGTTGAAAAATGTGAACCTGGCGGAAGGGTTTCTGTGGGGAGCCAAGGTGAGCAGCCATTTTTGATCACAGGCAAAGAGCTCGGGGTCACTGGGCTTGCCACCCCAGTGCTCGGTGTGGGGTGAGGGACACACAACAGCGAGATCCTGATTTTGCCTATGGGAGTGAGCCGGTTACATCGCAAACTGTTTGGCGCCTGTCGCGGAACTCGTTTGTGACCTCTCCCGCTATTAACCGGACTTGGTACGCTTGAGCGAGAGTGCCCTGTATTTCATTTGAGTGGGTGACAAATTGACTCAAGTCAAAGAGACTGAGGGCAGAATCTTACCATTTTCTTTGTTAAAATGTCTGTTCCGATGAGAAAATTGGGGAGAATCAAAGTGGTGCCGGCAAGAAAATCACCATATATTCAGCCACTTTAAAAAAAAAAATCTGCATGTGAATCACACTGTGCTCATGGCAGCTTAACTCTGATACGTTCACCCCCCCGAACGCTCACCCCCGGAATATGTAATCTCTTATCAGTAGTGTGCTCCTTTTAAACGCCACCCCAGCATGTGTTCCAAGACCAATTGGGGGGAGAGCTACCAGGGAGACAGCACCATGTTTTACACAAGGAGCACTCAGCAAACTCTCAATGGAGTTGAGCAGAGATGGAAAACTCTACAATCGGGTAGACGTCCATCCAGCAAAGTGGGAGACTGCGGGCCACGACTGAGAGCCAAAAGAGGACAGGGTTGCAGTGTAGTAAGATGAATAATAATAATAATAATCTTTATTGTCACAAGTAGGCATACATAAACACAGCAATGAAGTTACCGTGAAAAGCCCCCCTTCATCACATTCTGGCGCTTGTTCGGGTCACAGAGGGAGAATTCAGAATGTCCAATTCACCTAACAGCACGTCTTTCGGGACTAGTGGGAGGAAACCGGAGCACCCGGAGGAAATCCACGCAGACACGGGGAGAACTTGGAGACTCCGCGCAGACTGTGACCCAAGCCGGGAATCGAACCTGGGACCCTGGCGCTGTGAAGCCATAGTGCTTACCATTATGCTACCGTGCTTCCCATATGACCTTCTTCATGCAACCAGGGTAAGGCCACCTCCTCATGTCTCCCTCGGCATCCCCTAAGGTAGTCCTCAGACCATCACGATGATCTCACCCCCACCGCACCTCCCGGGGTCATAGCACTTGTCATGCGACCCCACCACTCACCTCCATTGCATGCCACTTTTCATCCCCATCTGACATGGCATGACTCCCGTCTGCATTCTTCCCATCTTTCTCATTGCAGGACAAACTCGAGCACAACATGCGCAGCTGGCCAGAGTGATACTGGAGCTCAAGATCTGAACCCCATTTGAAGAAAGAGCCCTTGAGCTTGCCAGCAAGGAGCAGAACCACTCCTGTGCAGAGGGCGAGGTCAAAGACACAAGTGAGAGTCCTCAACACATTCAGCCATGGCACAAGTCTCACCTAAGAGATCTTTCTCCTATTAGTGTTTTCCTGTCCCGCACAATGCCACCTCAGGTCAATCAGCAGACCAGCCTAGACCATCCTGTTGGCTCCTGTAAGTGCAGACCCAAGCATCTCCAAGGTAGACATCTTGGAGACAAGTATTGAAGAGGCATCACACCTTTCACCCACACCCTCCACTTCAGTGGGATGCAGCAGTAGACAGGGTTCTGAGTCAGTCACTGGTGATCGCCCCGTACCTGTGAATCCACATCAGGTTGGGGGGCAGGGCCATCCCAGGAGAAATGGAGAAATAGAATTGTGAGCATCATGAAGGGATCTCAGTATCCCTCCTCAGACTGCAAGGCCGACTGGGGATCCCATCACTTTCTGTTGAAGGAGATGGTGCAGTCACCCCTACACAACAAAGCCAACAGGGAGAGGATGGTGTCCACCATAGAGACCTTGGTGCAGGCAGTGCACACCATGGCGGGGGGGGGGGGGGGGGGGGGGTGCCTGCTCCATGGTTCAGCTCCTGGCCTCCATGGCATTCACTGCAGTCGTCCTCCCTCCTGTGTGAGGGTCTTCAGGCCTCATGAGGCTGAAAAGCCCCCTTGTCAGAGTCCTCTACGCTGTCCATGCACCCGGGATCCCACCCATGAACCTGACAGTCGCTCCCAGTGCTGATCTTCTGGATTCATTTGCTGCCATCCACTTTGCAGCTTCCACTATCCACTATGGAAGGGCAATCCCTCAGGGGTTATATTGCCACAAGCCCAGCAAGGAGGACACGGGAAGCACTGCCTGAAAATCAGCTTCCAGACCCCTTTAAACCAATGCTTACATTAATGAAGGGCTACTGAGGCCTGTGAGTGACCCCCACCCCCCAAGATGTCCATACTAAACCCCCTGCCCTAAGTTGAATTTAGCTGGGTCCCCCGCGCCCTTTCCATTACCCCCTCTGCAATTGGCACCCTGGAAGGTAATGGCGACCTGAATGCTCTGCCTGATATCCTCTTTAGAGGGGAGGTGTGGTGAATGTATTCACCATAATGCATGCATGATACCGTAACCTGTGACCTATGACCTGGAAGTGGTGATATGAACTGCTTCCAGGTACTGAACCGTAACCTCGGTATGGCTCCGTCTCTGGCTCTGCCCACACCGGGGCCATATATAGGCTGGCCTCCTCTGGGCGGCATTCATCTGTACTACTGACTCTGGCTAGGCACGTTCCTGACTAATAAAGCCTACTGTTCACTCGCTCTCTTGGCCTCACTGTGAATTGAAGGTATATCAATTTATTAGCCATAGACAGCACTATGGAAGCCGCTGTAAAGCCAGACAGGCTCGAACTCGACGCCCGCGCGTCTGAAGCCAAGGAAATATTCGAACATTGGCTCCGATGCTTCGAGGCCTATCTCGACTCCTCCACAACGCCTCCCATGGAGACCCTCAAGCTGCGACTCCTCCACTCTCGGGTGAGCCATCGAATCTCAGTAATGATCGAGAAAGCGGCCACGTACAAGGCGGTGGTCGCAACTATCAAGGCACACTTCGTGAAGCCCGTAAATGAGATGTTCACCAGACACCTCCTCACTATTCGCCGTCAAAGCGCTGGAGAATCGCTGGACGAGTATCTGGAAACCCTGACTCTACTCGCGAGGAACTGCAGCTATCGAGATGTGACGGCGGAGGAACATATGAACTCACAGGTCCGGGACACCTACATGGCGGGGGTCCGCTCGAATTATATCAGGCAGTGCCTCCAACGAGACCTCCAACCTGCGGGACACGGCAAAGCTAGCGACCTCGCTAGAGGTGGCCTACCAGAACCTCAGCGCATTCCCCGCGGGCCTGGCAAACCCCTCGTGGACACCCTCGTCGTTGCCCCCGTCAGACCCGACTACGTCGCAGGCCTGTGCTGTGCATCTGCCAGCCCAGCCCGGGGAACCGCAGTGCTACTTCTGCGGCCAGGGTCAACACCACCGGCAGCGCTGCCCAGCCCGCACAGCGACGTGTAGCGATTGTGGGGAAAAAGGGCCAGAAATCGAAAACACACCAGGCCCGACCCATGGACTCGCAGCCCCACAGACCCCTCAATGCAGCTGTGTGCCTGCCCGGAACGCAGATGCGTCATTGGCATCGTGCGACTCGTGGAGGCCGCCATCTTGGTCGCCGGCCCCAACACCGACCGACACGTGCGACTAATGGGGGCCGGCAGGTTGGCTGCCGGCCCCGGCACTGACCAACACGTGTGACTGATGGGGGCGGCCATCTTGGTCGCCATCTTCACCCCAGCACAACACGTGTGACTCATGGGGGCCGCCATCTTGTGACTCCACCGACCACGGAGACTACCCGCAGCTGGGCGCAGTCACCCTCGACCAGTCGCAGCCAAAACAGCTGAAGAACTCCTTGATGGTCGTCAGGGTCAACGGGCAAGAGACCCCCTGTCTTTTCGACTCCGGGAGCACGGAGAGCTTTGTCCACCCCGACAAGGTAAGGCGCTGCTCCCTCCACACCTACCCAGCCTCTCAACAATCTCCCTTGCCTCTGGGTCCCATTCGGTTCAGATCCGGGGGTACTGTATCGCCAATCTCGCGATGCAGGGCGCAGAGTACGCTCGTTTTAAGCTCTATTTTCTCCCCCACCTCTGCGCCCCCCCTACTGCTCGGATTGGATTTTCAATGTAACCACCGAAGCTTGACCCTGTAGTTCGGCGGCCCCTTGCCCATCCTCACGGTGTGCAGCCTCGTGACCCTCAAGGTCTCTTCCCCCCCCCCCCTTCACTCTTGGCGAATCTCACCCCTGACTGTAAGCCCATCGCCACCAGGAGCAGACGGTACAGTTTGCTGGACATGACGTTCATCAAGTCGGAGGTCCAGTGACTGTTGAGTGAAGGGATCAGCGAGGCCAGCAACAGCCCCTGGAGGTTGTCTGGACCGGGGAAAAGAATCAGATGGTTGTGGACTACAGCCAGACAATTAACCGATTCACGCAACTCGATGCGTACCCCCTCCCCCGCATAGCGGAGATGGTCAACCAGATCACGCAGTACCGTGTGTTCTCCACGGTCGATCTGAAGTCGGCCTACCACCAGCTCCCAATCCACCCGGAAGAGAGCCATACACTGCTTTTGTGGCAGCCGGCCGGTTCTTCCACTTCCTCACAGTCCCCTTCGGCATCACGAACGAAGTCTCGGTCTTTCAGAGAACGATGGACCGAATGGTGGACCAGTACAGTTTGCGGGCTACTTACCCGTACTTGGACAATGTGACCATCTGGGGCCATGACCAGCAGGACCATGACGCCAACCTCCAGAGGTTCCTCCGGGGCGCCCAATCCCTCAACCTCGCATACAACAAAGAAAAATGTGTCTTCCATACTACCCGACTAGCCATCCTCGGCTATGTCATAGAGAACGGAGTCCTAGGGCCCGACCCCGACCGTATGTGCCCCCTCACAGAACTCACTCCCCACAGCCTCAAGGCCCTCAAACGATGCCTGGGGCTATTCTCCTACTACGCCCAGTGGGTCCCCAACTATGCGGACAAAGCCCGCCCACTTATTCAAACAACCACTTTTCCCCTGACGGATGAAGCCCGTGCAGCCTTCAGCCGCATCAAGGCCGACATCACCAAGGCTGCAATGCACGCGGTGGATGAATCCATCCCTTTTCAGGTAGAGAGCGATGCGTCAGATGTCGCACTGGCCGCCACACTCAACCAGGCGGGCAGGCCAGTAGCATTCTTCTTCAGGACCCTCCACGCTTCCGAAATTCGACACCCCTCGGTCGAGAAGCAAGCACAAGCCATAGTGGAAGCCGTGCGGCACTGAAAATGAAATGAAAATCGCTTATTGTCACGAGTAGGCTTCAATTAAGTTACTGTAAAAGCCCCTAGTCGCCACATTCTGGCGCCTGTCCGGGGAGGCTGGTACGGGAATCGAACCGTGCTGCTGGCCTGCTTGGTCTGCTTTAAAAGCCAGCGATTTAGCCGAGTGAGCTAAACCAGCCCCTGGAGGCACTACCTAGCCGGTAGGAGGTTCACCCTAGTCACTGACCAACGATCGGTAGCCTTCATGTTTGACAACGCACGACGGGGCAAAATGATAAAATCTTGAGGTGGAGGATCGAACTTTCCACCTAAAATTACGATATCAAGTATCGTCCTGGGAAGCTGAACGAGCTCCCAGATGTCCTGTCCCATGGCACATGCGCCAGCGCGCAAGATGACCGAATTCAGGCTATCCATAATGACTTCTGTCACCCGGGAGTCACCCGGCTTACCCACTTCATTAAGGCCCGCAATCTGCCCTTTTCCACCGATGAGGTCAAGGCCATGACCAGGGACTGCCAAGTCTGTGCAGAGTGTACACCACACTTCTACCAACCAGACAAGGCCTGTCTGGTGAAGGCCTCCCGGCCCTTTGAGCCCCTAAGCATTGACTTCAAAGGGCCCCTCCCCTCCACCAACCGGAATATATACTTCCTTACCATCATCGATAAGTACTTCCCCTTCGCCGTCCCCTGCCCCGACACGATCTCAGTCACCGTAATAAAGGCACTGCACAGCATCTTCACACTTTTCGGTTTCCCTGCCTACGTCCACAGCGACCGGGGTACATCGTTCATGAGCGATGAGCTACGTCAGTACCTGCTCAGCAAAGGCATAGCCTCGAGCAGGACTATGAGCTATAACCCTCAGGGAAACGGGCAGGTGGAGAACGCGACTGTATGGAAGGCTGTTCCTCTGGCCCTTAGGTCTAGCAGTCTCCCGATCCCCCGCGGACAGGAGGTCCTCCCTGACACCCTTCGCTCCATCAGATCGCTCCTCTGCACGGCCATGAACAAGATTCCTCATGATCGTTTGTTTATCTTCCCCAGGAAGTCCATCTCCGGGGTCTCGCTTCCATCTTGGCTGAAAACTCCGGGACCAGTCCTTCTCCGAAGGCACATGAGGAGCCATAAGACCGACCCCCTAGTCGAGAGGATCCAGCTGCTTCCCGCTAACCCCCAGTACACTGGCTGGGATTGGCTGAGCAAGTGCAGCTTAAATGCTGTTCAATCTCGTTAGCGGGGGGCTGGCGAGCGCAGTGCCGGCGAATCAGCTGCCGAGCTTTCATTTGCGGCAAGAAGTCCGTGAGGCCTTGTTAAGTGGACCAATTAATGTTGAATAGCCTTGCCGGCCTCGCTGGGCAGAGCACCGGGAAGCTCACGGCAGTTCCCATTCGCTACAACACCTGCAAATCTTTCCGGAGAATCGCGCCCATACCTTTCACATACAACAGGCTTTCGTGACTTTCCAGAAGTTCATCAGTTCCACGACAGCTTTCGAATAAGTACACTACAGTCAGAATACAACTAGCTAGCTGAAGGTGTCTCTTGAGATGTTTAACTCCTCGGGAAGGTTTATGACCCTCCCTTGCCACATGGTAATAAGGTCTTGGCACCCTTTGATTGGTTGACATTTCTTTCATTTAGCTTGATTGGCCTGGGCCTTTGTGAGTAATTAATCTTGATAGAACAATGGATATTCAGAGTGTTTTCTTCGTCCGATTTCCAACACAGGTTAAATAATTTGTTTCAATGTCTGGATTCTGAGGCTGGTCACTTTCCTTTTATCCAATCATAAATGCCTTTGTGTCAGGTCTTTGCTACCATTTTGTGTTTCTAAACCCAAAGCTGAAAATCTTTTTAAATGTCTTTTAATATATTCAAAAATAACTTTAGTACAAAATACCATTTCACAAACATGTTTATATAACATAAAAATATGTGAATTTAAAGTCAGTCCTTGTAACAAGTGGTTATTATTCCTTCAAATAGATTACCCACACAGTGGCTACATATGTCAGAGAAGCTGTTTGCCTTTAACTGCAGTAATCATTATTTTGAAAATATTTAAATCTAGCTATGTTTAATGGTGAAACCAACAAGCCTACAATAAACATCAAGGTGATTGTTCAGCATTTGACCTGTTGATTAGGGTTAATTCTTTGACTTACGAAGAAGTTACATTACTTTCAATTAATCTGTTTCTTCTGGCATATGTTTTAATATATAACACAGTTATACTCTTACATTATGTGTTGAATGTAACTCCGTAATTCACACTATTGTATATACATGAGACCATGCATTTGTAAGCACAGTTGCGTTGCCCGACCACTAGGGGGAGTAGCGCTGGGAATGCTTAGGAGTCTGTACAGGGCTCCACCCTTGGCTCCGCCCATGAATCCTCCCCCTGGACTGCTGTATAAATACCAATGCTCAGAGCCAGTCGTTCAGTTCATCGAGAGTTCAATGCGGAACAGGCTGACTCTGTTGTAAGTAGATTAAAACCACTGTTCATATCTTAAAGCACGTGTCTAGTGAATTGATGGTTCCATCACATTATTTGAGGATTCGAGTTCCTTTGCATAATTGGGGTGGCATGGTAGCACAGTGGTTAGCAGTGCAAGGGTTCCAGGTTTGATTCCTGCATGAGTCACTGCCCGTGCAGAGTCTGCGCGTTCTCCCTGTGTCTCCCAACTCCAGGAAGTAATGCATTAACTCACCGAGGTTTCTCACGACACATCACAACCCCCCAAACTCAACAGTCTAGAAGCACAAAGAGAGCCGCAGGTCCCCCTCCAGGTTACATCCTGACTTGGAAACACATCCTCTCATCACCACAGTGTCCAATTCCTGGGATACCTCACCACCATCCCCAACCTAACAGCACTGTGGGTGCTGCATTGATCTGAGTGGACTGATCACCACCGCCATCGAGTCGAGAGCAAGCAGAGATGGATAATAAATGTTGACGGTGACGTCCACATCCTATGAATGAATGAGAAAAAAGATGTTCTCCATGTGAAAGGGGAATTTGAAATGAAGTGATAATATTTGTTTCATTTAGCGGCTTCTTTTTGATTTGAAAAATATTTTTATTGGGATTTAACATTCAGTAGCAAGATTTATACACAAGAAACAGAGCCTTTGGAAAAACACACAAATTAAGAAACTAAGCAACAAGCACTTCATAAACCCCTATACAATTAGTTGCCACTTTTCCTCTGACCAAGATTCCTATGCTCACATTTTCTGATTTAATTTGTATTTACAAACCACGTTATAACTCTTTCTTCACATTTACATTTGGGGGGGGGGGGGGGGGGAGGAGAGAGTCCTGTCCCGTACCCTCATTGAGTTCTCGAAGGAGGTTTGGATGGTCTGCCTCCCCGATCTCCCATGTGTGGGAGGGGTCTGAGACCCCTCCGCTTACCGGCATTTCGAGGCTTCTGCCTGTAATTGCAAAAGTGCTTACTTCACATCACTGTTGATATAAACTCAGGATTTAGAGATGTTGGCCCTTCATTTGCTAACTGATTGAACAAATGCTGATGCCTGTTGCTTTTGTTATGCATGTTTTAAGATGCTTGATTTGGAGATGAAAAATATTCATCTTCGGATGGCTCCTGCCATTATTGAATGCCTGAAGAGTGGTTCGAGGTCAGAAACATAACAGGAGCAGATCATTGACCCCTTATGTCTGTACAATCATTGAAATTAGATCAGAGCTGATCTGTAACCTAACTCCATTTACCTGCTTTTCCCCGTATCCTTTAATACCATTGGCTAACAAAAATCTTATCAATCCCGGTTTTAAAACTAACTATTCATCTTGCACTGATGAACCCCCCCCCCCCCCCCCCCCCAGTCCTTAGCTTCCCAACTAGCAAAAATATTTCCTCTATCTGTTCCCCTTAATATCTTGAACATTTTGATCAAATCATCCCCGAACATGCTATTATTCCTTGTGATTTAACTCCTGGAATCTGACTATTATTTTGGTAAATCTCTGCTGCACTCCCTCCAAGGCCATATATCCTTCATAATATATAGACAAAAAAAAACTGCAGATACTGGAGATGTGAAATAGAAACCGCAGGTTCTAGGTAAGCTCAACAGGTGTGGCAACATCTGTGCAGAGTGTTGTGTTATGCTGTTTCGGATAACACAGGCTGCTACTTGATGTAGTCTTAACTAGTCATTCCAGACTCTGAAATGAGTTCAACGTGTTTCTTGAACTATTAACACAGTTCTCAAATGAGTTCGACTCTCTGCTAATCTAACTGTAGTAACTCAGTCTAACTGTACCAGCTTGCTCTAAGCCACATGCTGGGGTGTTATGTTACTGGTCAACCCTGTCTAACTCTCTAGATATCTGTCTTTGGAAAGAGGCCGGATGTGAGTGCCTCATCCCTTTTATAGTGTTTATGTCATGTCCCCTCTGAGTGTCCTGACCGCCCATTGGTTGTGTCCTATTCTGAGTGTTCATTGGTTGCATGTTTGCATATCATGACATCTCCCCTTTTTTTTTTAGATGTAGAAACATGTGAATGTGTCTGTCTCATGTGACTGACTGAGGAATGCAGAACAGAACAAACGAAACAAATGCTCATAAGTCCAGTCTCTGAGGCTTGCGTCTGATCCTCATCGACCGCCGGAGAGGTGGTGGAGGGGATGACGGTGTCTTGACAGGCGAGCGGGAGGCATGACTGGTGGCCTCGTGGTTTGAGGTGTCTGGAGGGGCCAATTCGACATGTGGAAATGGAGGCGAAAGTGGTTGTGGGCAAGCAACTTTTCGCAGTGCCCTTCAACTCCTTCGCACAATGGAGCCATCAGCCATACGTATGACATAGGATCTGGGTGCGGCCTGTCGAACATCGACAGCCGGAGCAGACCACCCACCATCCAGTATCTTGAGCCTGACTGTGTCAGCCGGGGATAGCACATCCAGATCGGTGGCATGTGTGTCATAGCCCTGCTTCTGGCTGTCGCGAAGCTGCTGCATCTTCTGCAGCACCGAGAGGTATCAAGGTTGGGCAGGTGTATGGCTACAAGCATCGTCCGCAGGTCCCTGTTCATCGGCAGTTGAGCTGGCGACATTCCAGTGGACAAGGGAGTCGCCCGGTACGCAAGTAGTGCAGGGTGTTTGTCGGAAGCGGAGTCCGAGGCCTTGCGGATGAGCTGCTTAACGATGTGCACCCCTTTTTTGACTTTGCCATTGGACTGGAGGTGACATGCCTGAAATTGTAGCTCTTGGCAAACGTGGACCATTCTTGACTTTGGAAGCATGGGTCATTGTCGCTCATGACGGTGTTCGGGATGCTATGCCGTGGGAATGTCTCTTTGCATGCTTTGATGACGGTCCGTGATGTGAGGTCTGGCAGCTTCATCACCTCAGGATAGTTCGAAAAGTAATCGATGATTAAGATATCGTCGCGACCATTCGCGTGGAATAGGTAAATGCCAATCTTGGACCACGGTAGGTCTCTAGGTCATGTGGTTGGAGCATCTCCTTGCTCTGCGCTGGTTGCAACCTGTGACAGGTTTCGCAGTTCAGGACCATGTCCGTGATGTCCTGGTTGATTTCGGGCCAGTAGACAGCTAGCTGGGCCCTGCGTCTGCACTTTTTTATGCCAGGTGTCCCTCATGACTCTGCCGCAGCACCATGCCTTGGAGATGTAGGGGGATGACTATCCTGTCCAGCTTGAGCAGGACGCCGTCGACCAGCATCAGGTTGTGCTTGACGTTGTAGAATTGAGGGCATTGCCCTTTCTGCCAGCCATTGCTGAGGTTATGGATGACTCGCTGCAACAGGGGGGTCTTTGGCCGTCACTTCTCGGATGAGAACAATCTTCTCATCTGTTGCTGGGAGTGTGCTTGCACACAGTTGTACCTGCAATTCAATGTGCTGGATGACCTCCAGTGGTTCACTGGGTGAGTTGATGGAGTGGGACAATGCCGGTGAGAAGACCTAAACACTCCTTCTCAATCTGCGCATATCTGGTCTCAGTGGGTCTCATTGCCCGTGACGTGTATGCTGCTGGTTCCCAGGATGATGTGTCGTCTCTTTGAAGCAACACCGCCCAAATACTACCCTGACTCATGTCTGTGGATATCTTGTTCTCTCGGTCTGGGTCAAAGAATGCAAGGACGGGTGCAGTGGTGAGCTTGGCTTTCAGCTCCAGCCACTCTGTCCGTTGCTCCGCCTTCCACTCAAAGGTGGTTGATTTTATCACCAGGTTGCGTTGGGCCATGGTATGTGTGGCCAAATTCGGGATGAACTTGCCAAGGAAATTGACCATTCCCAGGAAGTGCAGTACTTCTTGTCCTCAGGAACTTTCATTGCCTCGATGGCGTTAATTGTGTCTGTGTCCGGGCCGCACTGTGTTGCGAAATCTGATCGCCAGGAACTCAGCGTGGCTGTCCCAAAACAGCATTTGGACCTGTTTAGCTTGAGGCCATGTTCATGTATGCATCTGAATACTTTCTTGAGTCACGACACATGTTCCCCTGGGGTTGTGGACCAGATTATGATGGTGCTATGTCTTTTCGTCCGACGTCATTTCGTCCAACGACACTTCGTCCACGTCTTTTGGTCCAACGTCTTTTTGTCCGCACGTCTTTTGGTCCTACGTCTTTTTGTCCGATGATTTTTTTCGTCAAAGACTTTTTGTGACTTGTTACGTTTTTTTGTCGGATGATTTTTTTTGTCAAAGACTTTTTGTAACTTGACTTTTTGTAACTTGCTTATTAGCACTCCACTCCACTCCCCACATTAACTTTTTGTAAATAGAAATCTTCTCTAATGCACATAGCAAGGTATAATATGCAATAAAGGATTTTTATTACCGGTCTCTTTCCTTTAACGAGCCTCGTTAAAGGATAGTTATTATCGTTCTCTTTCCTTTAACGAGCCTCGTTAAAGGATAGATATTATCGTTCTCTTTCTTAATTCGCCCATCCCGAAATGGCAAAGTTCATTGTGTCAACGAAGAGCAATTTTAAGTAATTAGTAAACTTTTAGATTTTTTAACTGTAAACTTTTTCAACTTGCATTTTACTTGCATTTTATCAATTACTTGCATTTTAGCAATTAAATTCACTTGCTGTATTGTACTTGCATTTTATCAATTAAATGGTTTTATACGGAGTTAATTTGTAATTGGATAATTGGACAAAAAGACGTTGGACCAAAAGACGTGCGGACAAAAAGACGTTGGACCAAAAGACGTGGACGAAGTGTCGTTGGACGAAGTGACGTCGGACGAAAAGACGCGACACGGATTATGATATCTCAACGTAGACTCAAACCTTTTCTATTCCCTCCATCGTCTGTTCCATGATGCGATGGAAAATCTCTGATGCCGAGATGATGCCAAATGGCATTCGGTTGTAGCAGAACCTGCCAAAAGGCGTGTTGAAGGTGTAGAGCTCTCGGCTGGATTCTTCAAGTTGGATTTGCCTAAATCCTTGGGATGCGTCCAATTTTGTGAAGAAGTGTGCCTGTGCAATCTCACTCGTGATTTCTTCCGTCTTCGGGATGGGGTAATGTTCCTGCATAATGTTTTTGTTTAGATCCTTGCGGTGAATGCAGATGCATAGGTCTTTTTTACGCACACCATCGAGCTGAAACAGTCGGTTGGTTCAGTGACCTTGGAGATGATACCTTTTTGTTGTGGACTCGTGAGCTTTGCCTTCAGGCGCCCTCTCAGTGGAGCAGGGACACGTCGTGGTGCCTGGACCACTGGCTTGGCATCAGGCCTCAGTAGAATCTTGTACTCATACGGCAGCGTGACCATCCCGCTAAATACATCTGGGTACTGTGTTGGGATGTCATTGATGCTGGCCTGAAGATCCTAATGGGACGGCGTTGTGGTGTAGACCCTTTGAATGAGGTTCAGTTGCTTGCAGACCTGCGCACCTAGCAGGGATGCTTTGGCTGGTTTAACAATCTCGAAGCGTAAGCTTGCTTGTGTGTGTTGGCTGGACACCTGCAGATGGCAGGACCCCAGTACCTTGATTACGTTTCCATTGTAGTCCAGGAGTTTGCAGGCAGCTGGAAGGATTGTGGGGGGCTTCTTGATTCTCTTGAAGTCCACCTGCGAAATCAGCTTGGCGGAGGCAGCTGTGTCCAGTTTGAACTGGATGGGGCAGTAGTTGACGTTCATCACTGCATGCCATTCGTCCTCGGAATCCACAGCCAGGATTGATTGAACCTGGTGTGGCGTATTCACACTTCATAATAATGTCCACTCGGTAAGTTTTGTCCAGGTGTTCATCATCTGGATCGGTTGCACTGCCTGGATCAGAGTCATGCATTCGGTGTTGCACACTTCTGATGCGCCGCTGTCGGAATTGGGAGTGCTGGCTCCCAACTGGTGGTGCAGATCTGCACAGGGCTGCATAGTGGTTTGGTTTCTCACAGTGTAAACAGCGTTTGCCTCTTGCAGGCAGGGCTGGCTCAAGGCACCGGCAACTCGGGCAGTCGCCCGGGGCGCCATGTGCTAGGGGGCGCCAGAGACTCGGGTCCCGCGCATGCGCAGTTGGGCCGGTGCCCTCCCCCAGGGCGGCCCCCCCGGCTCGGTCCGCTCCCCCGCTCGGTCCGCTCCCCCCCCCCCCCCCCCCTCGGTCCCCCCCCGCACCCCCCTCGGGTCCGCCCCGCCCTCGGTCTGCCCCGCCCTCGGTCTGCCCCGCCCTCGGGTCCGCCCCCCCGTCCCCCCCCGGGTCCCCCCCCCCCCCGGGTCCGCCCCCCCCGCCCCCCCTCGGGTCCGCCCCCCCCCCCCCCGGGTCCGCGCCCACCCCCCCACCTCGGGTCCGCCCCCCCGCCCCCTCCGGGACCGCCCCCACCTCGGGTCCGCCCCCCCTCGGGTCCGCCCCCCCCATCCCCCCTCGGGTCCGCCCCCCTTGGCCCCGCCCCCCGCCTCCCCCTCAGCCCCGCCCCCCCGAGGGCGCCGAAGTTCAGCATGCCCGGGGCGCCAGCAACCCTAGGGCCGGCGCTGCTTGCAGGGCAGTTTTTTAAAGAATGGGCGGTGCCGCAGTTCGCACACGTCATGACATCGATGTCATGACGCTAAGTGCGTCGTTGCGCATGCACGGTGCGGTTCTCGGACATCTGCACCTGCGCAATGTGGTCTTTCGGCCGCTTCGTGTTCCCAATCGCATTGCGCATGCGTCAGGCCCCAGAAAGAGCGCGTGAAATGGCCGCTTTCATCAATGTGGAGGCGTTGCATCCGGGAGATGGACTGAACACTCTCCACCTTGTGGGACGCTTGTTTTTCACTTCCTGCCATTTTGTTCTGTGAATAGCGATTTTTAGAGTGCTCATGCACAGTACTCGTTCCAATCGCAACTGGCAGGGCCATGTGCTTGATTTTCAACAATTGCTCTCGCAGAGGATCAGAGTGGATTCCAAAAACGATTTGGTCTCTGATTATGGAGTCAGTGATATCACCAAAGTTGCAGGATTGCGCTAGAAGTCTAAGGTTAGTTAAGTAAGAGTTGAAGGATTCGTCTTTACCTTGCATCCTCTCCTTGAAGATGTAGCACTTGAAGATTTTGTTGGTGTGCACCTCCCAGTGGCTGTCGAATTTGTCCAGGATGGTTTGGTACTTCGTTTTGACCTGCCCTTCGGAAAAGTGAAAGGGGTTGAAGATCTCTATCGCATGGTCACCCACAGTGCTGAGTAGAAGAGCTATCTTCCGAGCATCGGTCACGCCATTGAGGTCGGATGCTTCCACGTATAGTTGAAATTTCTGCTTGAATGATTGCCAGTTGGCACTAAGATTGCCTGTGGTCCTGAGCTGATGAGGAGCCTGAATCTTGTCCATTGTGCCTGTATTCAGTAGCTGGTTGTCACGGATCTTGCTGAGTTCAACTAAATAGATTGAACAGTCACTCCTGGTATCAAGTTGTGTTCTGCTGCTTCGGATAACACAGGCTGCTACTTGATGCAGTCTTAACTAAAGGATGCTCCAGACTCTGAAATTAGTTCAAACGTGTTTATTGAACTATTAACACAGTTTTCAAATGAGTTCGACTCTCTGCTAATCTAACTGTAGTAACTCAGTCTAACTGTACCAGCTTGCTCTAAGCCATGTGCTGGGGTGTGATGCTGCTGATCAACCCTGTCTAACTCTTTAGATGTCTGTCTGTGGAAAGAGGCCGGGCGTGAGTGCCTCATCCCTTTTATAATGTTTATGTCATGCCCCCTTGTGGTGATGCCACCTCTTGCGTGTCCTAACTGCCCATTGATTGTGTCCTATTCTGAGTGTACATTGGTTGCATGTTTGCGTAACATGACACAGAGAGAAACTGTTAATGCTTCACGTTCAATATGACTGTTCCTCGGAACTTGACAAGGTGTAGTGCACAGTTGCATACGGTACTCCAGGTGTGGTCTAGCCAGGGCTTTGCATAGCTGAGGCGTGACTTCTACTCCCTTGTACTCGAGTCCTCTAGTTATAAATTCTTTCTGATTATTTTCTGTATCTATTCATGACAGTTTAATTATCCATGTACTTAGAACCCTCAGGCCAGGATTAGGTGGCCTTGGCATACCTCTCCTCACAATCTCCAACCCAATGCATGTAGTGAGCCATTTAAATCGCCATTCAGTTTGGCAAGACCGTAAAGTATGGCAGGTGGGGCCTTTAAAATCCTGACCCAAGTCGAGCATAAGACCAAAAAACATAGCAGAAGTAGGCCATTCGGCCTATCAGGCCTGCTCTGCCACTCAATGAGATCATGACTTATCTGATATGATAATCCTCAACTCCACTTTCTGCCTTATTCCCATAACCTTGTTCCCTCCACTATTTCTAGCTGCTTAGAACATCTCGTGTTCTATCCTTTACGTTCAAAGCGGATGACCTCACTTATGAAATCTATTAACTCTGCTGCCTGTGTCTCTTCATAATTTTATGAATGTAATTTGTTTTATTATGGATGAACTAAGATCCAGCCAAGCTACGTTATAGTATTGAAACATACTACTGAGATATATCAGCAATGTGATTTTAATTTAATATTTTCACTCAACCTTTGTGGTTCTGTTCCCAGGAAAGTTTAAATTGCTGGATCAGGATCGTGATGTAAGGGAGCCTGTGCAGTATTTTAACAGTGTTGAGGAAGTGGCCAATGTTTTCCCAGATCGTGTCTTCGTTATGGAGGCAATAACATTCAGCGTAAAGGTCAGTGGTGTGAAAAGTGAGATTTATCTTTTCAGAAGGAATTATTAGTCTTTGTTTGTGTATGTTAACTCATGAATAAGAGAGAACAGTGCTGAGAACTGGAGCGTCTTTCCGCTGGAAAGCATCTTCCTGTTGCAGATGATAACAGCTTGAATTAAATGCATTCAAGTTCCAAACTTCGGTCTTAACTGCAAGATGAAATAATACATCGGCCCAATCATCGAGGAATGGCAGTCACCATCGATTGCCACTCTGCTCCTACTTTTCTGCAAAACACTGGAGCTCCGCATTTCTAGTCAGGACCTCTAATCCAGCCTTCTCCAGAAATGCAGAGCTTACCCGAAATGGAACTGCTTCTTCAAAACGCTGGATTGGCTGGGCAAAACGAGCCATGCCCCATTTCACAGTGCTGGTTGCCGTATTCTGGTATGTAAAGAGTTTAAATGTTCCAAGGCTTCTTTGAAAGGCTATTTTGAGAAGGCAGTGTGTAAGGAGATCGGATGCCAGGTAATAGGTG